>NC_142685.1:48980000-50282083 GCF_056320005.1 Nelumbo lutea
GTTCGTGAGGTCGCCCGGGAGGAGTAGAACCCCCCAAAGCGGCCAAGAACAGAAGAGTTGATTTTCTTCATAGAAGACGATGCAGCTCAGCCGACATACTTTTCAAAGCTGCGTTTGACCAGCTCCAATTGCAGAGAAGCGACTTGAAGCCCGCAGACACTTCTTTGATAGGCTTCAGCGGAGAAGAAGTCTGGCCCCTTGGGAAAATAATAATACCTGTAGAGGTAGGCACGTGGCCTTGTGTGGTCAGATTCGAGCACAACTTCCTGGTGGTAGCGACCCCCTCGCCCTACAATGCCATAGTAGGTCGATCGATCACCCATGTCCTTCAGGGTGGGAATAGCACGGGGTGACCAACTTGAGTCCCGCAAGTGCTACGTTGCCGCCCTAAAGGGGAAAACCAAGGAAGCCAATGACCTTGAACTAGAGCGACCCACAGAGCAAGGCGAAGAGCGAGCCGCGCCCATGGAAGAAATGGTCATGGTCCCGACCTCGACAGTAGACCTAGCTCGGACGCTCTAGATCGGCGCTTTCATCCAGGAGCCCCTACGATCCGAATTGGTAAGTTTTTTACTTCAAAATTTAGATATTTTTGCATGGTCCACGACAAAAATGCTCGGTATAGACCCCAGACTCCTAACTCACAAGCTGAACACTGATCCTGTAGTTAGGCCTGTTAGACAGAAGAAACGCACCTAGCTCTAGAACAGTGGAAAGCGGTTGACGAGGAAGTCGAAAAGCTCCTTGCAGCGGACTTCATAAGTGAAGTCCAATACCCAAGCTGGGTAGCCAACCCCGTCCTGGTAAAGAAGGCCAACAGCAAGTGGCGTATGTGCGTCGACTACACCGACCTGAACCGGGCTTGCCCAAAAGACTGCTTCCCGCTCCCCCTAATCGACCGTCTAGTGGACGCGACCTCAAGACATGAGTTGCTAAGTTTCTTGGACGCCTATTCGGGACTATAACTAGATCAAGATGGACCCGACAGACGAAGAAATGACTGCCTTCATCACGGAGTTCGGCCTATACTGTTACAAGGTTATGCCCTTTGGGTTGAAAAACGTAGGGGCAACCTTTCAGAGGCTTGTAAATAAATTATTTGTGTTGTTAATCGACAGAAAAGTAGAATGCTATGTGGACGACATGGTCATCAAAACTCAATTCTCACATGAATTAATACAAGACTTGCGTTCTGTTTTTGAAATTTTGCGTAAGTTTAATATGAGATTGAATCCAAACAAGTGTGTGTTCGGTGTAACATTGGGTAATTTCCTAGGATACATCGTTAACCGGCGCAACATTAAAGCTAACCCGAATAAGGTTAAGGCCATCTTGGACATGAAACCACCCCAAAAGCTGAAGGAAGTTCAGAGGTTGAATGGCCGCATAGCCGCCCTAAGTCGTTTCATGTCTAAATCGGCGGACTGCTGTTTGCCGTTCTTTAAGGCAATAAAGAGCGAAGGGTTTGAATGGACCCAAGATTGCCATCTCGCGTTCGACGAGCTCAAAGAATACCTTACTAGCGTGCCGACCTTAACCCAGCCCGATGAGGGCGATGTTTTAGAACTCTACCTCTCAGCGAGCGACGATGTGGTTAGTTCGGTACTAATAAAGGAAGTAGATTGGGTCCAACGACCCATCTATTATGTTAGTAAAGTATTGAAGGGAGCAGAAACAAGATACCCGGAGATGGAAAAGCTAGCATACACATTAACAATTGCAGCTCAGAATCTCCGCCCGTACTTCCAAGCTCATACTGTTATCGTCCTTACCGACAAACCTCTGAGGCAAGTATTGCTTAAGCTGGAGGTCTCCGATCGGTTGACGAAGTGGGCCATTGAGCTCAGCGAGTACGACCTCCAGTACAAGCCGCGAACTGCCATTAAGGCCCAAGCCTCAGCAGATTTCATAGCCGAATGCACATTCAGCTCCGGACTTCCCAGTCCAGTTGAGCGCGAGGCTCCCACCTTGGGTGACCCAAAGCTCCCGGATCGGTCAAGTCCGAACCCCATGAAGTAGTAGCCAGTGTGGCACCTCTCCTAGCTCGTCGAACCGCGAGCTAGGCTGAGGAGCCCTGGATCCTTCACGTAGATGGCTCCTCGAACCAACAGGGCAGCGGTGCTGGAATAGTTCTGCATGGCCCAAGTGGCATGAAACTGGAGTACGCACTATGCTTTGAGTTCGAGGCATCTAACAATGAAGCAAAATACGAGGTGTTGATAGCCGGACTAGCCTTAGCCAGAGAAGTAAAAGCCAAGCACATCATTATCTGCAGCGACTCCCAGCTCATGGTCAACCAGGTCACGGGCGAATATGAAGCTCGCGAGCCAACCATGGTCGCCTATTTAGCCAAAGTTAGAGAGGCCCTGCTCAACTTCCAGTCACACTTCATCAGACAGATCCCTAGGTCAAAGAACGCCGAGGCCGATGCCTTGTCCAAGTTAGCCAGCACTAGCGACATCACCATGAGAATCGTGTACATAGAGGACCTGTCTCGACCTAGCATTCTCGGGGGGGCAGAGGAGGTCGCTCCCGTCGTTCGAGCAGAGCCAAGTTGGATTGACCCACTCATGAGCTTCTTGTTACACGAGACCCTCCCTGCAGATCGCAATGCAGCCAGAAGGGTGCAATGCCAGGCAGCTAAATATGTTATGATAGACGAGCGGCTATACAGGAGATCCTACACGCTCCCCTACCTGCGTTGCTTGTGACCTACTGAAGTCGAGCTCGTACTCCACGACACTCATGAGGGTCTGTGCGGCAGACACTTGGGGGGTAGGGCCCTTGCCCAGAAAGCGTTTCGGCGGGATAAAGGCACGGCTGGACCGAGCTAAAGGATTGTGGGCAGATGAACTACCCAGTGTCCTATGGACCTACCGAACCACGGAGAAGACCGCCACGGGAGAAACACCCTTCAATCTCACCTACGGTACCGAAGTAGTGATTCCCATAGAGATTGAAGTACCTACGTTGCACCTAGAAGCATACAACGATCAAACAAATGAAGATGAGCTACGTACCAACCTCGACCTACTCAACGAAGTAAGGGACCTTGCGTACAACAGAGAGTAGCTCGGTACTATAACGCCAGGGTCAAGAGGCGAAACCTCCATGTTGGTGATCTAGCCCTTCGTAAAGTTATGGTGCCTGAGCCCGGTGCTGGCAAGCTTGGGTCCAACTAGGAAGGTCCTTACCGAGTGAAACGAGTGCTCGGGGAAGGAACATATGAGCTCGAGACCCTCGAAGGGAAACAAGTACCTCAAGCATAGAATATTGTCAACCTGAGGCAATATTATTTGTAAAAATCAAGCGGACTATGAGTCTCTTCCAAAAACTAAGGCCAGAAGACTGAGCTAACATGACCTCGGCACAAGAAGACCCTAGCTGCCACTTCGGCTTGGGAGAAATCCAAGAGCGGACTACGGGTCCCTCTCAAAGCCTAAGGGCCAGAATACCGGGCTAATATGACCTCGGCACAACAGGACCCAGTCGCCTCTATGGCATGGGCAAACTCCGCGAGTGGGCCACGAGCCACTCCTTCAGCCCAAGGGCCAAAACACCGATCTAACAAAGACCTCAGCGTGAAGAAAGACACTTTAGTGGCGAAGGCAAGGTATGAAATATCAAAAGCGTAAGCAGCTTGGGTTTAAACCCTGCGAAGCATAGCTCGTCCCGATTCATTGGACGAACTAAGGAATAACCAACCAATGCTTAGCTCAGACATACGTTGTAACCACTCCGCGGTATACCACATGGGCCTTAAACGTGACAAATCGGGATAACACCTATCGAAGAGCCCTACTTCAAGTATGTAACTTTAACAACTCAAATGATGAGATTGCTTTAGTAAAAATAAAGGGAGTTCATCATACTCAGAAGAAGGAAGAAACTTTCATTGTCGAAAAAAAAAACAAACAATAAAGAAAATAACAAGTGCAGTAACCGAGCTAAATAGCTCGGGAAAGGTTTGGTCATCATAGGGCATAACCGCCCAACCGAAAACTTGTGAAAGACCGGGTTTACGACACCCGAAAGCCACAGAAGCCCAGAGAAATGCCACCTCAAGGATCCGCCTCCTCATCCTCCGGAGAATCAGGCTCCTCTTCATCCGCTTGGTCCGCTGTCTCAGGAGATAGACCCTTCATAGTGATGCCGTCGAGGTTGAGCTCGGAGAACTTCTTCCGAACCAGCCACAGGTAGAGCTTAAATCTTGAGCGGTATGAACCTGAACCATACTCCGCCTGGAGGTCATGAAATTCCTAGCAGTCTTTAAAATCCCAGACCACTTTCTCTCGCTCATCCTCCACCATCTGATCAAAGTTTCGGGTCCGATTCAGAAGAGTGGACTCCAAGTCCTACACTTGCTGCCTGAGAAGCTCCCTCTCCCCTGCCATCCTCGACGATTCATCCCTATAGCGTGCACTCTCTTCAGTAAGCCGAGTGATTTGAGCCTCCTGGTCGTTGACGAGCAGCTCCTGAGACTCGCTCCCTTGTGGGTGTGATGGAGCTCGCCCGGATCCGGTCGAGCTCGACCTAGAGCTTCTGGTTGGCAACACGTTGGTCGAGAGCGTCGACGCTATGGATGCGCGTCTGGAGAGCCATGGCATGGATGGCAGAATTTACCTATCGGCAAAAAAGAAAGATCAGAAGACAACAGAAAAGGGCAAAACAAGAGAGGAAGAGGGAAAAATGTCACTTACCACCATGTAGTGAGCAGAGGCGAACGCGGAGAGATCCCCCGGCTCAATGTTTCCCCACTGAGCGATTTCATCATTGTTGATTGCCTTCCGACTCCTCTGGTGAGCTACCAGATAATCATTTACCCCTTCCCAGTTTCCCACTGAGAATCAGGGGTAAGGACGGGGCTGAAGGGGGTTAAAGGGTACCTCCCCCGGTTGAGGGAGCTCGCTTCCCACAGGGTTAGTCCCACTAGTCCCCTTAGGAGGGGGCATCAGAACCTCGGGCGAAGGAGAGGGCAGGACCAACTCGGCAGACCTAAACTCAGTGCTTCCCGAAGGCGGGGTTTGGTCGGGGCGCGTCCTCTTCACCTGGCATCTCTGGTTGCTTGAGAGAAGGCGACGCGAATTGGCACTAGACATGATGCCTACCACAAGACCACAATGTATTAGTCCAACAATAAACAAAATGCATGTGTACGCAATAGTCATAGGGCACTACGCGACCTAAAAGGGTGACCTACCTGGGCTCAAGCCTGCCTGCACGAGCTTCTCCTCGGCTAAGTAGTTCGAGCAATGGAAGCCTACTAATGCCTAGGACAACATCATTTTCCGAGTCTCAAGGTCCAGCTCGACCCCGGGGTCCTGGATAGCGCCCCTCCAAGCAGTGGGAAAGGGCAACCCCTCGGGGTTACGGACCACGAAGTAGTCCTGCTTCTAGGTGAGAATCTTGTTCGGCATCTCGTATAAGAGCTTATAGCTGCGACGGGGGGAGAGGTAATAAAAGCGCCTCTCTGGAGGAACCCCAGGAGCAACATTCTTTATACTAAGGATAGAGGCAAAAATATCAAGGTCCAAAGGAAGGCAGTACTCGTGACACAGGGATATAGTCTCAGCCATGTTCCGAACAATGTTGGGATGAAGCTGGTCAATAGAGACATTGAAATGATTCAACACCTCCACTATCAAGGGGTGCAGGGGGAGACGCAAGCCAGTCTCGAGCTGTTATTAAAAGATCACTATATCATTGGGACCATGCTCCCAGGGGAAGTTGCCAGTAGGGAGGCTGTAAACCAGGTCCCCAGGGAGGCGAAAGTAGTGGATCAGAGACCTGAGTCTCTCCATTGTCATTAAGGAAGGGCCAAAGGTATCAGGCTCCCTCCCCTTAGAAGTAGACGCCATGTCACCAGAGGCTTCCCGAGCCTCCGGGATATGCTCCCAGGCTCTTCCCGTGCTCGAGGGAGCATCATCATCCTGGCTATCGCCCCTGTGATAGGTATGGCATGGGTACCCAGACATGGCTGACGGCGATTGGGACTCACCAGAGTAGACGGAACAGAGTAGACTAAGGAACTCGAGTAGGCTAGGCGAAGTACGCGACCTCAGAATCCAAAAGATGGCATGGAAGAAGATAGGGCCCGAGGGGCCCCCCTATTTATAGCCCCCATCCTTTCAAACTGAGGGCCCGGATCAATGTAGATCCAACAGTCCGCAAACATCTTGACCGCATGCCTTCTGAAAACCAAAGGTGATTGGCGGAACATCTTCCACAATTAAGGTAGCCGCAGCCGCACAATGTTTGGAATTAAAGGCCACCTCAGCACGTTTTCGGAATCCGAAAAGTCAGGGAAGTCAGAAGATCTCTTGATTCCCGCAAATGCATTTAATGGGGGTAGTCAATCAAGTTTGAATTTTGGTCAAATCAATCCATCGTGCTTCATAAACTCCCCGCGCTAAGGCGATACTCTTAGCCCGATGAGTGGGGGGCAATTGATGAAGGATGATTTGACCCGATCTATGAAATGGCGACACGTGGACACTAACCCGACGTAAGTGACAACTCAGCATTGCGGCCCAGTACAGCTAAGTAACGGGCCCATAAAGCAGCTTGCCACATCATATCGCGCAAAAGGAGGAGCTCACCACGACACAAGCTCCGGGTTCCCCGAGCTACCCCCAAAGGGATATTCCGAGGCAACTTCAGCTCGCAAGCTAAGAAAACCAACTCGCCCGAGCTCCCAAGCAGACAAGTCATCGTGAGGACTAATTCTACTAAGGGTACTCGTGAAGTATTCCGAGTTCGCTGCAAAGTAGCTCGCTAGTGGGCCACACGAGCATTCCACAGGAAGCTTCTATCTGACAGGCCGTACCAATCAGACTACGCCATATCCCTTACTGACGGCGCAGTCCCTGTCCTTTCGACAGTCTGCGTCCACGTCTCTCAGTAGGCAGAGGCGTGCCTGTCACTTTGGGGATGTGTCACTTGCCCGGGTAAGGAGTACATCACAATGGCCACCTGCGAAGCCCTGGTAGGTAACGGCTGTGGCAGGGGGCCCAGTGGCTGTTATGCCCGATCTCACAAAGAGCGCCCCTACAAAAGCCCTTAGGGCAGAGGAGAAAGTTCTTCTTGAGATCTCCAATCTCTCGAGTATAGGAAAAAAGCGTGACCTCCACTCTTAGCCTTCGTTTTTCCCTTTACTTCCCATACATAGTACTAACTTAAGCATCAGAGTATTTCCACCGGGTAAATCCTTGGGAATCTTTTCTTTCATTTTCTCAGGTGCCGTCCGTTGCCAACAAGGAGCTAGTCAACAGTCAGCTAGGAGTGCCCAGATCGCGCTACATCAACAACGATGACCCCGACGGGTGGAGTTTGGGCTGGGAGCTTGTCAGTGAGGTGTAGCTCTTTTCTGGGTTTATGCTCTTTGATGTCCTTGAATCCATTGAGGTATCCATGTCAGATGATGTCTTCTAGGTGGTGGCAGAGGCCAAGGTAGTTTTTGGTCTCTTGTTGCCCCGGGTTTTCATCTTCTCAGGCCACTTGACGAAACTACGGTTGTGGATTTGCATCAGTATCTTGGCTCGCAGACTGTTGTGTAGAGTAAAGTTGTGATACGTTGGGGGTAAGGTTCTCGGTCAGTGGTCTGGTCGGCGATCTTGCCTCTTGGCGTCTTGGTCCAGTCTTCAGTCATCGTTGTCTCTATGATTCTAGTCGTGCTTGGGCTTCTTTGGTGTTCATATACTTCTGCATGTGCTTCATGAGCATAGTCAGGTTGGGCAAAGGGTTCTTTTACAAAGAGAAGCTAAACATTGAGGAGCACAATCTGCTCATGATGGTGGTCACAACCACCGATTGGTCTAGAGCTCGGACTTGAAGGGTATTGACGTTGAACCTCGCCAAGTATTCCGTCATGGTTTCTCATTTCCTTTGACGCAGATGCATGAGGCTAGTCGAGGTCTTCTGGTGCCTTTGGCTGGCTGTGAACTGTGCTAGGAATTGTGTCTCCAACTGCTCCCAAGAGGAAATGGACCATGGTGGAAAGGAGGCATAATAGGTCCTGGCGACTCCTTGGAGGGTTGTGACGAATGCCTTGCACATGAGACACTCAAAGGATCCATGTAGCATCATTATCACCTTGAACCCCTCAATGTGATCGTTGGGATTCGAGGCTTGATGGCACTTCTCACACTTAGGGGGTCTTCAGCCGGCTAGGGGAAGCTCATCAATGATCTCCGGGATGAAGATGGGTTCCTTTGTGGGCTGGCTGTGGTGTTGGTCTAAGGGCCAGGCCGTCGAAGAAGTTGTGCTTCTATCTACTTGGCTGAGCTCTAGTTTGGCCAACCTCTCTCTTAGTTCTCTAATTTTGGTGTCTTTGTCGGCTGGGACCACATTTGTGGACTTTCCCTTTTTAGGATCGCAGGCAGGTCTTGGACCAAGCTGGATTTGTCTATTAAGATCAACGGCTCCTATAGACGTTGGTCAAGTTGTTCTTTCGTTGGTACCCGATCAACGAAGTGGTGGGATCTACTGTGGGCATCGTGTGCGAGGCCGGGTTTGGGAGTCAGATCTTCTAGATGGATGCGGTTGTTTGTAGTTGGATTAGGCCCTGTGCCTGTTTGTGTGGCACTCTTTGGGGTCATCGGTGCGAGGATCGACTATAGTAGGTGCCTACGTGGTAGGGCGAGTAGCTTGGGGGGCGTTCACCAGTTGCCCTAGTGTCTCCATCATGACTAGGATACGGTTGACCTTCTGCTACATGGATTAGAATTCCGTGAGGTTGATTGCTGCCTGATGCTAGGGCTCTCAAGGTGGGGAGCTGTGAAGTCAATGGGATCCCTAAGATAGGGAACATGCTCTAGAGTGATTGGATATGTTCGTAGGCATGGTTGCTTTTAGTGAACAGAGAGAAATTTGGGAAATGATTTTTTGTATGTTTCCCATAGATGGTGCCAATTTGATGCTGTAAGATCCGAGGTGTTTCGAACTGAGGACCCAATCAGATAGTCCCCGCCAACTAAATGAAGCTGAGGTGGGAGGACGAAGCTGTGCATCGAGATTTGCAACCAATAGAAAGGTCAGAGGCCCAAGGCGTTGTTCCCTAGGTAGGTACTCTAACACTCAAGTCAGTAGGGTAGAGAAGGATGTAGCCAGGACGAGCAAGTTGAAATAGCATTGGTTCGAGCCGAAGTGTTAGTGCAAAGAAGTATTCAAAGAGTGTAGTTTTAGAAGTCCCTTACCTCGAGCCGGGAATACCTATTTATACTTGGGCATCCGTGCCCTAGATGGGTAGGGCTTCCAGGGTGTCGAGATGAGGACGTCCATCGGGGTCTTTGGGAGGTTTCCTCTTCCTCGGTGGAATTTGCTTCGTTATCTGTGCAAGACACTCTTTCTTAGTCATGCTCTTCCGTTACGCATGGCGTTAATGTGGCCTAAGAGGGGGGTGATCGCGGAGATAGCCACATGGCATCCTTCGCCAGCTTAACCATCACCTGAACACTACCAACAACCTTGCATGTTTACTTGTTTTTAGTTGCCAGAAATGGTGAATTATCATGGTGGTGGTTTGCTTACAACATCACTGTGGCACTAACAAACCAAACTACTCAAAATAGAAAACATTAGAGTCCAGGAAAAGTACGATAGAGGGTACCCTAATGCTGAGAGAGAGCGTGACAACTCCTTGAGTTTGAGCTTATGCATGAAGTGAGCCTCGCAACGGCAACCACTCTATGGAGAGGCAACGGGCGTTGCAGGTAAACACTTGCCATGGTAGAGAACACCTGAAAGATTTAAGTAAATCATAAAAAGTTACAAGGTGTTGCTTGCAATTCTCTCCTTCTTAGGTGAACGTCCCCTTAGAAGATGGAGCCCTAGATGTCCCTCTCTTCAAACTCTCGGGCAATAAGCTAAAAAATTTCACCACCGTCACCAAGAACTATTTTGGTCTCAAGGTAAAAGATGATGAACAACGTTTTTTGAAGGGCAATTTTGACATTTTCAAAAGTTTTAGATTGCACATGTCATCATGTGATATAGATAATTGATGGACTATTAACGACAAGTATTAGATTGACACATTTTGAAAGTTTGGGTACTGAATTATCGTGTTTTAAAGTTTAGGGGACCAAACTAGCACTAGACCGAAAGTACAAGTTACTAATTGGGAATTTTTCCTAAAATTAATTTGGATGGACCAACAAGACATATTGAATTGGACAAGTCTGGAATTAATGGTTCAAAGTATTTATTGGATTGGATTGAACCTGGTCTATTCGTAATAGATTTATATTGGATTAGACTGGATTGGATTACCAATAGCATGTTCATTCGTAGAAGATAAAAATATAGATGCCAATAGACCATGTTTGGATTGGAACCAATCTAAATTAAAATCAATTTAAAAGGATTGGACAGTCCAGACAATGAATTGGACTGGTTTAAAATGGTCCAAAATATTCATCGGATTGGATTTGGATTGGGCCTGGTCCATCTGTAATGGATTCATACTGTATCGGATTGAATTGGACCAAATCCAGTCCAATTGACACCCCTACTCTTTCAGTAGAATCAAATAAATCAATATACAACATATATAGATGTGACACCCAAATTAAAGCCTGGGGTAGTCGACCACTAATCCAGCAGGGAATAACTCTTTTTTTTTTTTTTTTTTTTTTCATGTTTTCTCCCCTCCTTTTCTTGAGGAGAGTCAGGGCCCAATTAATGGCAATCTGCTGAAATCTTTTCCTTGAGGAAGGTTAATCTTAGGCTGTGTTTGGTTTGAAAGAAAAAGTAGAAAAAATAGATTTACAAACTTTGTATAGGTTTCCCTTCCTTTTCCTTGAAACCAAGCATAGCCTTAAGGAGTGGAGACGAGCGGTGTCTGCCTTGCACCAAACCAACCCCACATTAAAAAAGACAAAGAATACCCTTGACAGCTTAATGAAACCATGCAAAATAAAAGGCGTGATAGTAGATATGTTTTTCTGTTTAACCTTCCTGTTTTAACGCAAGCCTTAAAATATCAGCACCTGACCTCTCCCCTACTCTGAAGAGATGAAAATGTAACAAATGCATGCATGTATCACCTAACTCAATTCCATACAACTGATCTGCAAATAATACAAATCTTGGGGCTATTGTTTGGAAGAATGGAAGGTACCTCATGATAGGCAGGCAAAGGTTTGCTATCCAATATCCGAACGTCACTGATTCCAGAAAAACTCTCTGCATTGCAAGGAGCCTTGTCATCTCCATACAAGAAATGTGCTGATCAGCGATCATCCATAGAGGAGGAGAAAGACAATGAAAAGATCCAATAATTTCTTTCTTTCTTTATTGTTGTTCAAAGTGTGTACTGTTAAGCTCAGTAACAAATAAGAATTCTCATTATTTGCATGACCATTAAATTAGCAGCCACCTTATAAAGACAAAGTGTCCCGTTCTCACACCAAAAAGCTAGCTGTTGGAATGTTGGAATGATTCGAATCGAACCCAAACATTTAAGACCGTAACATTCTGCTATGCTTCTGTAGTCAACATCTCGGTGGCTTCACTTGCTGAAGTTTTTAGTCTGTTGGCAGATAGCCCTTTCCCTGTAACAACTTTCATTCTGCTCCAGTTGCAGCCTTTTCTCTGTTCTAGATAGCCTTTCTTCCAAATAGTCCTCTCATCTTGAGACGTGGTGGTAGGCTCTGATACTATTTAAGAAATATGCCAAAAGCCTTAAAACTGTTACGTTGGAATGTATTATTAAGTCCAGTCCTTCAATATTTAGGACTGTAGCACAATTCGTCAAAGATACAGTAGGAGAATTTGCACAGTTTATTAATATTGCCAAGACACAACATCTCCAGATGCATTCAAGTTTTTGTCCAGCTTGGGAAACTGGTTGATAGAATCTCCGGGATTATTCAGAGAAAGTTCCCACCATTTCTTTACAATTTTGATCAGCTAGATGTAGACGCTGCCACACAAGTACCAACACTTGACATAGAATTAGCTAGAATGTAAGGGTAGAGGGATATATCTTAAGATCTTCTATGGAATAATTCTCGGGCTCCCTCTGTTCTTTACAAATAGAATTGGAGCTCGTCTTAATTTAGACCAGGCGGATATTAAAGGCAGGTTTGTTTAAACTTAAAACATTACTTTCTTAGCGCAAATATACCACCAGTATAGGGTAAAAAAGAAGAGGTAAATAGTGTCCTTTATGCTCCCAAATGTATTTTGATGGAAAGTTTTATGGAGTAGTTGATGTTGTTCAACTAGAATAGTTGTCTACCCACAGAAAGCTGACTGAAGAAGGAATTACAGAGTTTCAGAAAATTGGCATTACCATTTACCATTGCTCCAACCTTGTCAATTAAACGAGATAAAAGAGAGAATAAGGAGTAATTAACTTAATGGAGCAAGCACAAGCAGTCATTCAAATAACAATGCCAGAAACATATATAGCCTAACTCAATCGGCTGTCACATTTTTGGTCTCAACTCAACCTTAATTTGGCTTGTCACTAATGCTAGAGACATCGAACATGTGTACTCGCTCAAATAACAAAAGGACAAAATGTAACCAAGGATTTTGTACAAATACAGGGGTTGATAGGTGTTGTTAAACCTTGCTCTTTTGTGATCTCAGGGCTCCGTACATGGCCAAAGGTTGTCTGGAAAACTGGAAACTAGTCCAAAGTCCAAACTCAAGACTTGGGCCTGGACTTTCTTATTTCTTTTTGTTATAGAACTCAAATAAAGGCCCAGTCTGCTGACTCCATTATATTATATATTAGCAAAACTCAAAAGAAGAAGAAAAAAAGAAAAAAGAAAAAGAGTTAAGTAAAGCCCATTCAATTCATATATTAGGTCCTAATGCTAGGGATAATACCACCAATGCCGGGCTATGTCTATGCTCACCGTTAAACCAGGTTTACCTGGTGCGGGCTGTGCGGCCATTATCGAAGGCCCCACCCAGTGATTCGGGTACGAAAACCAGGGCTGAAATTTTGCAGTGCAATCGCAAACTGGCATATTAATAATTAATTAATTAATGGTTATGGGTAAAAAAGAAAGAGAACCCTAAACCTAAAGGCTTATGTGAGGAGTCCCATTATACATGGTAACTTGCAATTTGATTCTTGGAGGACTACAATTAAAGCAGAAAAAAAGGCGTATGAGAGAGGGGGGAGGGCGGAGGGGCTATATTATTATATATGATTGAGATTGAGCTTTCTATGATGATTGATGAGAAAGGTAAGGACTGTGAAGAGAGAAGCCCAACTATTTAAACATTTGTCAGAAAGAGAAGCGAACCACACGGACACGGCCGGTGGAGCTGCAAATCGATCCCAAAACAAAAACGATGCAGTGTTCAGGTGTTTAGGTTACTGACTCTTGAATTTTGGTCTTGATTGTTTGCTGTCTTATGTGCAATTTGCAGGCTACATGCATAGCCCTATGACTCTATGAGGTTCAACATCTTCCAGTTCCAAATCTGAAGAATTTATACACTCTATTGGGCATGGGCCCTTGGGCCGAATCCCATCAAATTTTGACAAATGCTCAACCCAAGCCAAAGCCTGCTAATGTGGATAAAGACCTATCACACTCATTCTTACAACATACAGAATATTTATGGTTCTATATATGTTTATCTTTTTTCCAGTTTTCATGGAAAAGAATGTTAGATTAATTGATGGCTTTTTTGGGAAATGCAAAGGCATTGAAGTGGATGAAAGAAGTGAAGGAGAAATTGGCCTTCTTTGGTGGCCCAGTTCTTGCATTTTGGGATGGAGTCCATAGTAAGCCAGACATTGGACCTGCTATGATTTATGGACTGCCCATAAAGCTGTATTGTGTGAATTTGTCTCTACATTATAAAAAACTTTTAATGACAGTCGAATGGTAACTACACAAGCACATATATTCGAGTAAATGAGGGGGTTTTTGAATCATTCAACTGACAAATGGGAGCCATGTGACCACCGTATATATTTGTCAGTCATTTTGGTTTGGCAGCATGTCTGTTTTAGCTTATCGTAACCACTCCAAACCCTAAGTTCATCTTCTGAAATGGAGTAATTACCATAATACAGTTGACCTGGCTTGATCAGTTATTTTCTTTAAAGAAAAATCAAGAGAGAGAGAGAGAATAATGCTAGGAGACACTGGTAGAATCCCAGAAGAAAACCATGGGACAGATTCATCGGTTGTCTTATTGGATAGAATCTTTCTAAAAGATTAAAACTGGGCTGGACTGAGAATAGCAGGCATGATTAAAACCCCACTTGGGGACCACCCTAGGAGGCCGCAGGCTGAAGAGACACCGTGCAAATTGCCAAGGACAATATTCGCATGCAGAGGCCCAACTGTGGGGTTTCGGGGAACATTTAATCCTTTTTACTCCGGACAAACGTACCCTAAAAGTCTCCCAGAACGGACGAATTGACCCTGATTGCACTGAACCAGCAAGGTCCTTTGGCTTCCTAAGACAAGCTCGTCTAACAAACTTCGATCAGATCAGATTGTAGGGCTGGACTAGGGCAGACGGCTCGCTTCTGGCCCATGGAGATTGGAGGGAGGAGTGGTGGTGGAGGGCATACACTTCATTCGCCTGAAACATGGACCATTGGACTAAAGTGATTGCCAAATCTAGCTCATTTCTACCCCATTACATCTGAAAATTGAAGGGATATGAATTTGATCCAATCATCAAGATCAGGTGTGCCTTTAAAATACTAAGGAGGTGTTTTTTTTTTTTTTTTCTGTCGTTGCAACGTTGCAGTTGTTTTTGTTTTGAAAAAAAACAAAACACATATATTGGGCAAACGCCCTTAAACAAGTAATTTCTTTGCAGTTTGTGGCCCATCCGTGTAAGGGGTGGCTGAATGAAATTGAGTTTGGGCTCTCCAGGCTTTTTTACCGAATGTTGTTTGTTGCCCATTGGGCTTGAGCGTGAACAAGTATACAGGCGCACCCATTGGGCTTGTGGGCCCGTCTATTTTATGACCGGTGTTGAGTGTTGTCATGGGTTCCACAGCCTGCTACATTATAATGGGGGCTAAAGCATTCAGCTAATTTGAATTCATTATAATGGGGGCGTTGACGATAGAACATTAGACATTTTTGGTTGGTTAAACAAGCTCTGAAACCAGATCAAGTAACTGTTCAACCTGGATGAGGTCCCTGAATAGGCTTTTATTCTAACACTGATAATGAATAACGGAAAAAAAAATCGCAATTATTGAGAGAGAAAGGGAGAGAGTGTTAATTTTGGGATCTTTAGACATGAAAGAATTAATCTATTCTCAATAAATATGTTAAAAGAGTGTGCCAGCTTCCACTTCCATAAGGAGTGCTCATGCAAAAGGAGACTAGTACAGATGTGACTCTGTATCATCTAAGATACGCTCCCGACATGAAAATCCCATATGCCACCTCTTCCCCTCTTAATTTCTTTTTTTTTTTTTTTAATACATAAACATTATAGCTTATCTACGATAAATTGATAATTAATTAGTAGTATAGGTCTACAAGTTAAACTAATAAATTCCCATTTGAAGTCACTCGGGCTTTAAGATTATAATTATTTCAACGATCTTGAGATCATTTGAAGATGGTCTATACTTGTGCAGTTCCTTGGCATCCCTTTGCCAACCTGTACATGTTCTCTTCCTACTTGTAACAAGTGGGAAATAGCAATCATAATGTTGCTTTGATTATTTCATGCCACGTAAGGATGGCAATTTTTCCCATCTCCTTTGGCACTCAGAATTTTCTATCCACCCTCTATCCATTCACGGCAGGTAGAGAGTGGGTAGGAAAAGTTTATAGGAAATCTGGGCTCCTTCTCTGGGTATCCAGCCTCCATCCTCCCTAAAACATAGGGAGTGAGGAGTGAAGTCCTTGCCCCACCCGATTCCAATTATATATATCTATCTATATTTATATATATCCAAAAAATATTTAATTATTATTTATATTTTAAATAAAATTATTTTTTAAAAAATATTATTAATTAAAAATTTTCAGAGATTTAAACCCTGTGGCAAACTTGTCTCTAACATGGATAGCATCATGTATGGACATTTAGGTTATGTTTGGTTTGAAGGAAAACATAGAAAAACCTCTACAAATCTTGTATTGGCTTTCCTGTCCTTCCTTTCTATTTCTTACCTTTTCCTTCAAACAAAACATAAAATCTGAGTTGGGGATAGGAATATGATCCCCGTTGCCATTACTCCACTACAAACATTATATGGAAATTAATTATTTCACTTCCATTTTTCAAAAGCGTCTTCTCTTAGAATTTATAGAGAAAGGTGATTTCAAAAATTAAGAGATAGATCTCTTAGTCCATCAAATAAGTGGTGCTGCTACTGACACCATCTCTTAGATACAAAAACTCGTGGTTGGTGGTTTTGTTCATCCAAAAGGATAATGGTGCGCATTTCTATGAGTCTGAACGGTTGAGTGTTGATGTTTAATTCTCGTTGAAATAAGCCGAACTAAAGAATATTAACTAAGAATCAAGTGACTTAAACAGATTAAAATGAACACAGTGTGTGTGGTACGTTTGTCCAGAACCAGAGTAGTTCGTCAGCATATTTTAGATACTTCTGCATTGCTAGCTACAGTACTGGGTGAAAGGACAGATGGTATATATCAGCACTTCGTCTAGGGATCTATATTTGGAAATTAAGAAGACAAATTTCAGCACCACACAATTTGCAATTTGATTGGGTTGACAAGGAAAAATATCATTTAAGGGAGCATTTCAATCAAAACGCTTCAATATTTATTCTCATAAAGATGCATGAATGAATTCTTTATCTCTGCTGCCATGCATGCCAGAAATTAATAGAAATTTACACCAGCTTGATCAATCTCCTGCACTTTTGTTTAAGATGTCCGGCCTCGATCGGTTATAAATAAAAGTGATGTTAAAGCAAATGAAGTAGAACATTCTCATGAGACCCCATTCACATGTTTTTTTATCATAATCTCCCTCAAATTTGCTACTCAGGGGATTTTCTTCCGTTCAAGCCTATTGGTTAGCTTAAGGGTCTATTCCTGTGTGGGTGTGGTATCAAATTAAGGTCGTCATATTTGGTCAGAACAAGAATTTTTTTAGAAGAAAAGGGTTTTAATCTTTTTTTTTTTTTTTTTTTGCCATTTTTCATGAAAACAATGGTTCCTTCACATATTAATGGCTGTAAGTCATGACTTCTATAGTGGTTTTGTGGATTTTGGTTTAAAATTTGCGATCAAAACAGTATTGGATAAATTAGTTATATAGAAGATTAATTAATATTTTGCTTCATTAGATAAATTACTCGGCCTACATGAAAAAAAAAGAAAATTTGGCAAAAGATAAGCAAAGGATAACAAGAGATTTTCCTCTTTTGGTTTTCACTACTATTGTTCTTGCTCATTACTTTCACTCCAGCTCTTGATAGCTTGCAACACTGCTCGTTTCACCATTTGAGCATCTATGCTTTCAACTTGTCCTTGACTCTGAAAATGGATATATAAAATCCGCTTCAGTGGCATTCCTTGAGAAATAAATATATACAAAGACAATTAACACATGTACATATAATAGACATGCAATCATGGGCACGTGTAGGATCATATATATATATATATATATATAACAATCAAAATGTGATTGATCATGCAGTAGTACTCATCTAAAAGCATGATTCATACAAAAATGTATCCATCCATATAAACATACATATTACATGCGGCAGCCAGTAAGGTAGGGTCCCAATATACGGATTTAGATGGAAGTCTGCAATTGAAATTCTGTCTTAATGCTAACCACCCATTATTTTGTCCCTCCAAATTATATATATATATATATATAGTGTGTGTGTGTGTGTAGTTGGAATACCGATAAATTTAGGCAGAGAAGCCACTCGGTGAAGCAAAACCTCACACGTGATATTTGTTTGAACGTATACGGTTGGTGTTAGAGGTGTAGACAGTTTGTCATTCTTTACAGGAATCGTCTGTGATGATATGCTAGAGAGAGAAATAAGTTGGTTGTGTAAAATAGAAAACATATATAGATAGAAAGAGTTCACATTCTTACTTCTCCACCAACTGCTTCTAGACGAAAACTGTCCGTACAAGAAACTCTGGCTTCCAGCACGTTGAGGCCCAGCTCCTCAAAGGCTTCTAATATCGAGACAAGCAAACCGGGGCAACTCTTCTCTGAAAACACATTGATTAAAAAACCTTTTTCTACGGTTTCTACTGTGACCTGCCATGAATTATAAAATCGGAATTTAAATACAGGTTTTGTCACTTTGAATTTATATATATAGAAATAAACAAAGACAGAGACAAAGTTAAATATTGAAATTATTAAGACAGAATTAACAGAGGAAAGCTAACAATAAAAAGAACTGATTGGAGCGTACCACTGGCAATGGATTTTGGCAATTGGAGTTCTGCGCATTTGCAATATCTTGATTCAGTCTTTCTACCTTTTGCTTCAACTCTTCTATATACTTGGATGCGTCCACTATAATTGAAGTTTTGTTGAGCTGCCACCGATGCACACAAAGGAAATAGTATATTAGATGCATGGTAATTGCACCAATAGCTTGGCTGGATTTTTCTTCTCCCTTTCAATGATTTCTTTACTTTTCCCTTGTAAACTAAATAGGGTAGCTATCTACATCTCTTCTTTTCCTTTCTCTTGTTGACAGATTTCCAAACTAGATTGCAAAATCCCGAAAATATAAACTTTGGTATACAAATTTTCTCTCGTGTAACATAATTAAAGATTATCTTAGATTTCAGGTTTTATTCTCCTTTGCTATAATATTATATGTTTATTGTTATTTCCCATATGTTTCACAAAGAAAATGGAAGAAAATAAGATAGAGAAGGAAACAGTTAAGTTAGAGAGAGAGAAAGATGTTCAACCAATCGCAAAGGAATTTTCAATTTTCTTCCGAGAATGTTCTTTCAGATATACGTGAATATAGAGAAAAAGAAAAACCAGAACAGGGATTGCTATCAACGACATGCAAAGACAAAGAAAACCCAAAGGAGAATGCTAATTGAAACAAACGTTCAGAAATACAGAGAAATTACTGCGCGAGAGTTTGTAACGGAACGAAGTAGTTGAAGCTTCTCATACAAAGCAGCCCTCTTGTGCTCCCTCGAAACCATCTCTTTCTTTCTCCCTCTCCTTCTCTCTCTCTCTCTCTCTCTCTCTCTCTCTCTCTCAAAATCTTCGGTCTGTTTTAAAGAGGGGAATGAGCCCTCAAATCTATGTGATCACCTGTTTCCTTCCCACATGAGTGCTTCAGCTTCTTCGCAACAAAATATATAATATATGCTCTTCAAATTACCGTGTTGCCCTTTGTCATTTTCCACCACAGCTCTATGCATATCTGAAATGCTCCCGGTTCTTTTTCTTCTTTCTTCTCGTTTTAGTTTCCAAATAATTTTTTGGTACTTGGTTATTACGGAAAATTGATTTAGTTCTGCAGTAAGTCATGTTGTGAAATTAGGATAAGCTTAACCCATTCCACCCAGTAATTATGCACTGTATTTCAGTGACACTTTATTTCATTGTTTTCGATCTCTAGTTTTGGGATAACTGTTGTTTCCCATGAGCGAGTATGAGTTTTTTCTTAAGAGTTATATTAGTTGAAGCTACAACGAATAGGGTTTATGGCTTACAAATTTTTTGTCATCTTCAGTTCTCAATACTTGTTTAAGCATGTAGTTAGTTCAGATTACATTCATTAGTTGTATGATTACAAATGTTTGGAATTAAGTATCATGATTCATGAACTTATTAAGAAGACAAAGATAAACAATAAAAATGAAAATAAATACAAGACCTAGTACCAATCCAATGGAGACAGGGAATCATTGAAAAATTAAAAAGAACACCCAAAAAATTATAAGAAAATTACAGTGCAGGATTTTCAATTGGAGCTAGCCCGTGATTTCTTTTAACTTGTCATAAACGGAAAATGTATGAATAAATAAACAAAAAAGGCAACATCTCTTGGTCAAGAATGGTACCAGAAAATCAGGGTTCTCTTTATTTTAAAAGTTGGGTGCAATGCAAATAATAGAAGGAGCAGAGATGTAATGCAAATAATGGGCATTAATTGCCTATTATATATCTTATTGATTTCGTCATCTCTAAGCATCATTAATTAAATAAATACGTACCCACTAGGTTGTGCGGCATGCCATATTGTATTAATTAATTAACAGAAACAACATGTGTATAGTATCTAATTCTAAACTGATATAATTGAGAATATTATAAAGAAAAAGTAATTAGAACAAAAAGAAAGAATATCATGAAGCCCAATTCGTCTGTAGGTATTCTATTTGTAGGATGGGTGTCTTCGTATTTTCAAAATTTAATTAATAAAGAAATATGTAATAAGTGGAGGGAGGGAATGAAGGAATGAACAAGGGCGGTGGGGACATTTTGGTAAATTGTGGTGAAGAGAATGGCGTTTTGCTTTTGCATGGCAGGAGCCGGGGGTTGATGGAGGAGGGGTCCGAGGGGAGAGAGGGAGTGGGGCTAACGCGGAGGAATCTGCTCGTGATCGGGGCGCCATCGAAAGCTGCGAAGGAAGCGTCAAAGGATGTTTAGTTGTGAATGCCTCCAAACACTCCTCACGGGGGACGTGTCTCTCTCTGTCTATTCTCTCTCTCTCTCTCTCTCGCTCGCTCGCCGTCACCATTTTGTCCTTGCCTTCTCTCTCTCTCTCTCTCCTCCTTCCCTCCTCACAGTCACAGGTGCGAGGTGCCATCTATCTCAATTTCTCGCTCCCCCGGCATTTCCCAGCTTCTCATGTCATGCCTACGAATATTTCCCTTTTATAAATTATCATGGAAAATTTAAAAGAAAAGAAATGTAGCGGTAGCCTAACAAATAACAATATATAAAAATGAATAAAGAAAATTAAATTTTAAGAAAAAGAGAAAAAAGAAAATCAAACTGTTAGATGGTAGACCACCACCATGTCTCATGGATGGGACCTACTACCACATAAATCAAAACCTTTATACGTAGAGTTGAGTATGACTTTCTGTTGAGAATGTCTCAAAATTGGGGGTTTTACATTTGGGTTGACACAAAGGTGATTATGATGCGTGTAAGGGATTTCTCAGACACTTGATATAACTGTTGCTTGCCTTGTTGTTTAGTTTCACATCTTTACTACCGGCCACCTCACATTTGTGGCTGTGGCCATTTCCTATCTAGACCTGGCCATGGACCGGATCGGACTGCTGAGTCCACGAATCGGAGACCCATCCCACCCACTGACCCTTATATTGCAAGCTTGGTCCTAAAGTACTCCTGATTTTTATGGGTTGAACGATTAAATCAGCACCGGCCTGTCCGGGTTTGACAATACGGATATCCTATAGCAAGTATGATTGAAGTCTAAGCTAACATGCAAGTACCCTCTGATCGAGTTCAATAAACCAAGAAGTTGGCAAAAGAAGAAGAAGATAACTGAGCAGCTGCGGCCTTTTGCAATTTGCATGCATGTGACTCTTAGCTTTCTCTGCCTTTGCTGATTGTCTTTTATAACCCCACCTTCACCGTTTTCTTTGAAAATTACTTATTAGGAGCTAGCTAAAGCTCAAGCTCAAATTATATTGTCTCATGCAACCTAACCTAATTAATGATCAGTACTGTATATATATATATATATATATATAATGTCTTTTGTTGAGTACTAGTCACCCAGAATTAGCAGTGTTAATTGGTGGTTCTGAATCAGTTTGAATCCAAGAAATGATTGCTTACGTGAGAGGCTAGCTCCAACCATGGTGCATGGTGCATGGTGACAGACCTCCAAAATTCGAGTCAAAAAAGAAACCCGTATTTAACTAATAATTTGTGTACCTGCAGGCTGCAGCTGAAATTTGAGTCCAAGGAATTTATTTATTTAGGTAGCTTGCTAATATTTCCAAGAATTTTGTACCATGCATAGCTAAGCTAGCTATATCTGTCATCAAGGAAAATGATCTAAAAAAGGTGCCCCCTGAGAAATGATATATATGGACGATGACCATGGGGGTCGTCTATTACCGTACACCTGGTTCACATGTGCATCCATTTTGGACTTATACATCTCTGCTCCATCTATGATCTCATTTCCAGTATGCTTAAATGGCCCATTGACTTGTATTCTACAGTGGTCCATGGACTTTCGCCATTCTCAAACCTAGATAGTTTTTGTATTAAAACTCCATGGATCCGCACCAGCTCCAAATGGGCCTACTCATCAGTTCCTCGTTAATTAATTTCCTAGCTAGCTAGGTTTTACTTTTTAGTTTGTACGTGTATGTACGTATGTTTTGTAGTATTTGATCTCACGGTGAGATGAGATGTAGTAAATTAACTTACAGCCTTTCATCATCAAATGTAAAATCTGTCTAGGCGTTCTCTATTGCTTCCAGCGTTGTCTCTATTCCACCACGGACAAACCACGTACCCACCCATTCACATGTGTGCCCTTTAATCATTACAACACAACAATCTACCCACGCACACACACTCTCTCTGCTCCGACCTTGTCTATTGCTCTAGTGTGTATATGTTGTTCCTCCTAAACTTTTCAGGCGTTTAGGTGTTAATTTATTTGTTAATTGTTAGGGTTCATCAAGAAAAGCAACTTCTCTATTTCCTTAATCCTTTTATAGCTAGCTCCCCTTTTTCTTTGATCTCAATTGGTTTAATTAGCCTAGAGAATAGAGATTACATTAATTATGTTATATATATATGTCACCCTGATGAACATCCAGTTTCTCTCCTCAATCTCAATTTATTACGACTTTGAGTTTTTTCTTTTTCAGCCTAAAATGCTAAATTTCTCCACTGGGTCATTCAAATCAATATCAAAGTCTCAATGTTCCATAGAATGATATGCCATGAACCAACATTTTGCTTAAATAATAATTCTTTTCATTTCTTTGCCCCAACGTCAATCTTGAGTTTAATTGTCTTCATAATAACACAGAGGATTAATACATCATGTCACAGAGCTTTGTCTAAGAATTTTAAATATAACTGCACGGTGAATTGTCTTAACTTGTTTGGAATATTTCTATCCCTCCATTCAGCTTTTGGTCTTAAATGCTACCATTCGGATAAGCATTAATCCTTGGCGCGCTTTTTCTTGGTTACTGTAGTAAATTATCATTTATTGGTTTGATTATTTTGAACTTTTCAGTATTTGTCTTTGTTTTTTTCCCTAAGAAAATCAAAGCACTTACGCTGTATTTATCATTTGGTTTGAAAGATAAGGCAGAGAAAGGCTCTTTCGAAACAAATACAGCCTTAAAGAATTGTGAACAGCGTAATTATGCTAAATCGAACTTGAACGTTGAATCTCGATCTCTTGTCAATTGAGGGTCGATGATGCTTATCGAATGATGTTATTACCAGTTCGAGTAAAAAAATTGCAAAATAAAGAGATATGATAGATGGCTAGCTATATATATATATATATATAATAAATCGACTTGTTAGTGCTGATACTCTATAACTCAATTAATGGTGCTATTTCGTCTACTTAGACAGTGTTGGTTGAGTTCGTTAATTTCAGTGTAAGATTTCCAAATTTTACCCAGCAAAACAAAAAAGGTAAGTGGTCATAGACCGTAATAATAATTAACTAAGGAATAATACAGTTCATATATAGCTAAGAACTCCATGTTATTATAATAAGCTTGTATATATAGATATTTACAGACACTCTCGCTGAAATGCTCATTTTACAACTTCTATTGATTAGAAAATTCTTCAAAGGAATGAATATAATTTAAAAGAAAAATAGCAAATTGGTTAATTAATGAATGAATGAATGAAGTAATCAGCGTTGAAAATTAATAATAACAAAAAGAAGTGCATAATTAATTAGGATGTTTTAACCTTAGGTGATTATCTTAAATATATAGCTATTGTGTTTTGGGGTTTGTTAGTTGCAAACAAGTGGGAGCTTGAGAAGATTCTTTGGCCGATTTGATTGTTCTCTTCACATGATGAAAAAGCCTTAACAGAATAAAGTGTACGATAGAAAGCTTTTGGTGTAGCCTTCTCATTACAGGCTGATACCTAATATGGCCATATTGCTAGATACATTGCTACGTGCAAACTAAAATATTGTAATCAACATGGGATATGATTTGAGTAGTGAGTTGATGACCTGTACGCGTTTTTGTGTGGACCTTCTCTCTCTCTCTCTCACACACACACATTTTCTTAGGGGAAAGAAAAGAGTCTAAACATGTGAAGAAATAAAACAAACAAAAGAGAGAGAGAGAGAGAGGGTGGGAGAACAAATTTGAGGACCCTATCATAGTATCATGCAATGAAGATATTACTAAATTTGGAAATGCTTCTCGTGACGTTTCACAATATTCTGTAACATAGTTTCTCGTAACTGGGGTTTCAAAGCGTTTGTAAGATGACAATAAGCAAAGACATGTACATCAGCCAAAAGCCAAAAGGTAGGGCTGTGTAGTAGTATAGGTGTGTAAGTTCCCAAATCCCAGTAGTAAATCAGGTATGTACACTACTGTACCAAGAAGAGAAGAGTAGTTCAAACATAAAATTACCACCCTCACGCTCATATTACTGTTTATCATCACCAGCTGTATATATCAAAAGTTGAAGTTAGTTAACATTATTATCACAACCCACTTAGTTTTTTGTTTCTTATTTTGTCCATATCCCTGTTATTTTCCACTTTTTTTTCCTCTCTCTCTCTCTCTCTCTAACATAATAAAAACTATCCCTATTGTAGGACTCTTGTGACTTGCTAGCAAAGGTCACGTGAGTTTCACTTGGGGAAAGTACATTCACATGCAAATGTGCCAAAGAAAACAAATTTAATTAAAGTATAAAGTTGAGAGATAAATACCTTATTTTTGCATGAGAGAGAGAGAGAGAGCGGACAATATCTTGTGGGCATTTTAAAAAGAATCTAGAGAGATGAGATAAAAACACCAAAGACAAGAAGTTTGGCTGGTTACATGCCTTCCCATCTCCATACACATTCAATTGCAAGTACCAGGTAGTGTTGGCTTTAGTGGAAAAGGGGGGGCAAAATGGAGAATATAACATTTCAGATATATATAAAATATAACTTGTAACCTGAGTTGAATTGGTTACAATCTAATTAAGGAGCACACATAATATCCCCATTAAGCATTTTCTACTTTGCTAGGGACATGTCACTTTCAAAAACCACATTAATTGCTAGCTAGCTAGGCTCTATCAACATATATGTATATAATATATAAGTTGTGAGAGAGAGAGGAATTAACAAGAAAAAAGGAGAATGAAAGAAATGGAAAAATGGTCGCTTTCCACCGGTTGTGAGTCTTACAATTCTCTCATGCAATGCCTACAACGCAGATTTCCTATTACATGCGTGTTTTTGTACGTATAGAAGTCTATCCATGCGTGCAAAGAAACCTCACAGTCTGGAGACGACAGCTCACAGCTATATTTTTCTGTCTTCTTCTACTTCTTCATCTCAACTGTATCTTTCCTTGAATCACATTCTCTTCAACACTAATTCTACATCTACTCTAGCTCAGCACTTATTGTTCTAGACTGTATGCCATTATCCATTGCCCAGTTGTGAAGCAGCACTACTGATTTCATAACTAGCTAGCATTCACAAATCACAACAAGCAAACAAAAGGTCGCTTTAATTAATAATAATTTTCCATCATATCCCATCCATTAATTATCATGCATATTCCACATAATCTGTCATTCATTCTTCTTGAAGCAATTTTGAAATTTGGAATTTGTATTAAAACGCAGAGTCGTTTCACAAATATTTTGTTACCAAATTGCTACGAAACAGCAGGTCTTAAAAAACAAGAACTCATATTAGTTGTTATTAAAGAAAGAAAGCAATAAAACCTATGTCTAGCTAGCTGCAGTATATCTATTATCTGAGTATCTATCAATTCTGCTGTGTTTGGACCAGGCAACTGGTGCTCTGGACATGGCATGGTGGGGGAGCCAGTTAAGCGCAGTACCATTCTGCGTTGTTTAGGGAACACAGCATCGCGAGGAGAGCCAGTTACAGGCAGTAGGGTTGTCATATATTCGGGTCGGGTCTGCGTTGTACCGCAGTGATTGAGACAACATGAGGTCACGGGCTAGCTAGGTTCGAATTAAATTGAATAAAAATTATTTTCAAGAAAAAAATTAAAAGCGATAATAACAACATATTGGGCAAACATCAAGAAGACACACGTGTTTGTTTGTCCCATCTTCTCACAACTCACATGTGGATTAAACCAGACCACATAATGGCACGAGCGTACAAGACCCTTCAGAGCTGCAGTAAGGAGTTTTCAACTGTTGTGTTTCTTAGTTGGCTTTGGATGGTTGGTATATGCATGAAATGTTGAGAGTGTAGGATTTTGCATTCCTTCACTCCATTATATGCACTGTTTGGAACTCAGCATAATATAACAAAAAGAGAACCCACCAAGTACCCCGATATAATAGCAAGAGTCTTCTTTATTTGATTTGTTTAGGGATATCAGGATTCATGGCTTTAGCTTTTGGAAAGTGGGTCGTCTCCACTCCACTCCCCTCTCCATGGCCCATGCAAATGCAATAAATACTAAATAGTGGTTTGAGTTGAGATTGCCTTAGCCCTGAGGAGGAGTCGCTACTCGCTAGAAAGTAGAAACCAACATATATACAAATAGGGATATGAATCCCTTCAAGAAATTAAAGGTCTTTTTATTGACACTTGACTGAAGTTGGGATGTCCATCTATTTATTATATTCTCCAACTTTTTGCCTAAATGTTGTGCTATTCAGCTACGATGGAGCTTAATTAAGTTCTCTCAAAGTCTCAACAACTATATCGATCATGAGTGTTTTGACTAACAACACCAAGTATCTTCACTTCCACTCAAAAAGGTAATGACCATATATATGTTCACTGAGTGCTGATGAACTTAACTAGTATTAATTAATTTGCTTGCCTTCTTCTTTTTCTAACCTGACCCTACAAAAACCGAAGATCATAGAGTTATTTGCTTTAAACTTTTAACTCGTCCGTGCCATGCACTCGGGAGTCGGGATAAGCTGATGAGTGAGTCCCTTCTTGAATAACGTTGCTCTATGACTTGTCCCCCTCTGGAATCTGAATCCAATCTCCACCTCATATATATCATGGTTTTTAAGTCTTGGATATATAAGCAACTTCACATTCTAGTCTGAACCTTTTTTTTTTTTTTGAAATTCCAAGTCTTTTAGCATTTTATTTGGAATTTTATATATTTCTTTTAGCATGTGTTTCACTTAATTAATTGACAGTGTTCTTAATCATATTGTTTATATTACTAGTTTTCGTAACAAATCAATAATTGTGTAATAGATTCAACACAAAATAACCTGCAAAACAAACCAACATTTTCTAAAAATTTAAAACCATGTTCTGTATGGGAAGAGTTATTCAGAGAAACTTGGATGAATTTAATCTCTTCATGTTTGTTTCTATACTCCCTACTTTTATTATTATATTTCATTTTTTAGTGTCAATATAACTTTATCTTACTTCTATTGTTTAACTTTTATGATCTTCAATATTTTTTTTTTCACTAAAATCTATAAAATATTTTGAAATAAACATATAACTTAACTAACCAAGTTAGTCCACTCAATAAATTTAAGGGATTTTTGGACTGCAATACCCTCAGAAATCTAATTTGCAGCCCCCCCCCCCCTATGAACGGCATCCTGCCCGTGAATTTGGCATCAATCCACGGGCAGGATTCAGTCCACCCCTAGTCTACTAGTAGCTCCACCTAGGGGTGGATTGAATGCTAAAAACACCTAAATTTAAACCAAATTTACAATTTTTGTTAGTAATTGAGATAAAAAATATATAAATTAAATATTCTATTTTCTATCACATGTTATTGTTCTATGTAACATTGGAATTATTTCAGAGAAATAGAACAAATCAAATATTGTTCACTTGTACCTATTCTCAAATTTTCTTGCTAAATTATAAAATTGCTGTTGATTTTTATCCTTCCCTTTATTTAATTCCAAAATTTACAATGGGTTGTCAAGAGGTTAAGTTTAGGCAGGATACTATATATTCCATTCAGTTACATATATATTTACGAGATCTAAATTCAAATTGATTATAATTAAACTAAATCTTTGTTTATCTTATATACTTAGATGTTATAACATCATAAGAAAACCGACTAAAATAACTTCTAGAAAATTTAAACATGTAAATTTTGGTTGAATATATAGTACAAAACCAAATATCCTTTTCTTTTTTTATTCGGATAAACAAACGATGAAAAGACGATCTGTTACCCGGCCCCCACTCCCGGCAAGTCAATCAGAAGCTTTGCTAGGTTTCTTGAAACAGAATCAGGCTAAAAAAGATCGCCATGGGCCTCTTGTGTCTAGTGGACTAACAGGTCTTCTGCTTTCTTACCTTTTCGAAGATGATGAGATCATGTCACAGTAATACTACCTGAAGTCATCATCTCTTGAGTATGCTCCAGTATATCAATCAGAATGCTAGGTTTCTTGAAACAGAATCAGGCTAAGAAAGATCGCCATGGGCCTCTTGTGTCTATTGGACTAACAGATCTTCTGCTTTCTTACCTTTTCGAAGATTATGAGATCATGTCACAGTAATACTACCTGAAGTCATCATCTCTTGAGTATGCTCCAGTATATTATCCAGATGTTCGGGCCTGGATTCGATAGAAATTCTTCAAATCAAGCATCTAATTTACACCATTTTATATAAAGAAAAGAAAGAAGAAAGAAAAAAGAAAAGAAAGATAAATAGATAAATGGATAGATAGCAATATTGGTGAATTAGATGGGGATGATTTGGATTTAGTCCTATGAAATAAACAAAAAAAAAAACATTTTGGGCTTCATATGTGGTCCATGTGGCTCCTTAGAATATCATAATATGAAAGAATTTGGATCATATATGATCATATTCACGGGAAGCCCTAATACTATTCCATGTATGAATGCTGATGAGCAAAGCACCTTGGATTCTCAATTCAAAATAAACATAAATAGTTGGAAACTAAGTTCTTTTTTCTTCATGTAACTGGAGGTTGTGGTCTTTCAATTAGCTATGGGGTTATGGACTAGAGTGGACCCAACATTGGAATCAAATTTGGGAAAGCAGAAATGAAAGAGCTGAAACCAAATAAAACATTGATGAATATGACCTAGTCGAAATCTTGGAGTTATCGTGAATCCATCAACTTTTTTGAAATCCATGAATCCACCAATTTATCATAAGTGCCTAATTAACGCTCACATAAGACTGCATTTGGAAACGATGCAAATGGAGTATAAATCCTGATTCAGGATAAATTTATACTTTGATTCACTTTTGCCTGTGTTTGGTAACATTACATTTATGCATTGATAAGTGACAGATCAATGCATATATACATTGATAATAAGATGTAAAAGTATATCAATAAAAAAGAATTAAATTTGCATTCAAACCAGCTTTTGATAAAAAATAAAAAAAGAAACATATGCTTTATTGAAATTCATATTTGTATCCATTACCATTAAATGTCTATTTGGTAAAAAGATAAATTTGTCAATGTAAAACTAACCCAATTTTATAATTTATATACTGTTTTATACTTTACATATTTAATCATTTCTGAACACAGCCTAAAAATTCTTTCCTTATAGTTTATTTATAGAGCCCAAGGTGATCTCATGTACCCACAAGATGAGTCACATCAGTCTTCACCAGTGAAGCATTAACCGGATATCCAATACACTTGAAGAGGCTTGTCATATATTCTTGAAGACCCACATGAATATTTTGCCATTGGTAAAGATTGACGTGTATTTATGTTGTGGGTGCAATAATAAAATTAAACCTGACAAATTATCTCCAGACTTTAGAACTTGGTTTACCATGAGAATGACAAATTTTGAATGAACAAAATGACCAAAGAGGTGTATGGTATAGCAGCAGTGTGTCGTTGTTATATTTTAGGTTGATCAATAAAAAATTGTGAGAGAGAAATTTTTTAGAAAATAAATATCTTGAGTTAGTTAAAACAAATTGCTATTTCTATCTAAAAACTCGCACACATGTATGTTTCTAGTTGAAATGGAACTCGGATTGATTAACCCAAACTGTTTCAAGTAGAAACAGCAATACTATCAAATACAACCCTAATCAGTAATCAGAATAGTTGCTAGTAAGTTTCAAAGGAATGGTGGGTGCTAAATAACTTAATTGGGAAGGCATTTGGTTGGTGGTAATGGAAATTTAGGATTGATTCCTACCTTCACTCGAATTAAGGTGTAATGGGTATTTTTGGATTATCAACCGATAAAATACATTTCAATAGATTATTAATATAATCTGACATGTACATCTCATACATCACAGGTCTCACTTTTATGATACAGAGGATTGGAACGTATTTTATCGGCAAAGAGATTTAACTCACGGAGGAAAGGTGTAAAGAAGAAGAAAGAGAATATTTAATAGCTCCTATTGAGGGAGGGAGTGATCATGGACCGTGACGAGCCAAATTCTCAGTGGCCCAGCTCATACGGAGCCTAAACACAAACCCTGGGTCCAAGTCTTGAGTTCCTAGGCCGGGCCCAACTCATTCTAACTGTATTCCAATTTCGATTCCTGTCTGAACCAAACAGATTAGGAAAAGTTCATTCAAAGTTTTTGATTCCTAAATGGCCAAATGGGATTTCATTCTCAAGGAAGAGATAGGAAATAGCTATTCCCTCAAATGAAAAAATACCATTAATTCCACCCAACCAAACAATTGAAATCGAAATCCGTAAACCAAAAAGAAACTAATTTTAAAAATGATCAATTTAAGTGTTTAGCGTTTTAAAAACAAGTTTAACTACCTGTCAGTGCTACAACGATGTTCGACTACCATCTCTCATTACCTTTTCCCATGAAAGCGGTTTGATTTATGCTTTCGCTGTGAGCAAGGATTGAAATCATTATTAATTTTTTTTTATTTTATTCTTTTTAATTTTTTTGGATGTTCCACAATCCACATTCAAACACGCATCCGGTGACTTGGTCATTAGATCTAAAGAAATTTCTCAAATTAAAGGTTCGTCCTTAGTGAGATTGAATCAAGGTCACGCCTTTTGGCGATAGATCTCAACGTTTTTAATCATAATGTGGTGGTCATTGGTCACCAGCGCCTTTTGTAGCTGCAGTCTCAGTGTTTGTTAAATGGAGGAAGAAAATTTCCGAGAGATTTTTCTTCGATGACTTGCGAGATGCAGCTATGTACTTTTACTTGGATTAAAACCGACTAATCCGATAATGGTAATCCTTAATCCTAGTAGGGAAAAAGAATATACAAATTCTATTCATATATGTATATACATACATGCATACATATAAACTCCATGATGAAAACGAAGGCATTCATCCTTCGTCTAATCATCTATCTAAAAGACAACAACCTGATGCCGATGGGTTGAGAAAACATCTTAATTACGCCCGCAATCACCCACAGACAGAGGGACTAGATATTACCAACTTCCGCAATAAAAGTAAAAGAAAAAACAAACACTGATTTAGCTGTTTAAGGGAACTTGGGCAGAGTTGTGGAGCTGATCGCCAGAATGGTTGTTTTCGTAATAATGGACAATCGCTGCACCAGAGAGCACTGCCAAGGTTAAGGCTTGTGCATGCATCCTGCACCCATAAAAAATTCAAAACATTAATGCTTGTTTGGATAGATGATCTCCAGCCCACATTGTTCCTAATTTATGAATGAAGGGAGGGTCATATTACCGAGCATGTATGAGCCTCATGCTCGTCTTAAGTGGGGTTCTGGAACGCGTATAAACCAGTGATGCCCCAATTGCCGATGCCCACATTGCGCCTGATGCAGAGAAAACCTTTTAGTCTTTTTCATTTTAGGAGATGTACACTACATAATCCACAAGGACAGAGAGGAAAAGCAAATAATTGAAAAGGAGGAGGAATTAATTACTTACTGATGCTGGTAAGTTTGTGTTCGGAAACCCAAGATTTCAAGGAATCCATCTTCTGGTCTGATATGGTTTGAAAAGAAAATGAGGTAAAATTTCCACAAAGAAGAGAGGAGAAGAGAAAGGAAGCAGGAGAAATGGGTAGCTCTATGTGATCGAGTGGGTAGAACTGGAACTGTGTGAGTGTTAATCCACTCAATTGTGAGGTAGGGAAGGCTAGGGCTGTGCTACTTATAATAGAATATATATCATATTGGAAACCCAGCACCCGGTTTGTGCTTCTCTCTCTCTGTTTCACAAAACCTGGGGGAGGCTGCTGAGCTACAAAACTACCGGCAGACTGAGGTAAGTGGTTATGGGAAGTGGGAATCCATCTTTCATTTTAAAAAGCTACATACAATAAATAAAAAAAGGATGAAAAATGTATATGCACCGTCGGATCTGGTGGAAAAGCGAGATTCTGCTAACTTGCAAAATACGGGTGTCAGAGGTCCCTTTCAAGTTTCAACTTCTCTCGAGGACTACGGTTATTTGTTATTTATTATTGATGGGAAAGACACGTGTCTAGGTACACAGAGGTCTGGTTTCTTCATAACCTACCACGTAGCACACATTAAAAAAATCAGGATCGTCAGTGGATGGTCCCCACATAAACAGAGATATTTACACCCACCATGTAATTGGCTCGATACCTTTTATTTTTTTGTTTGGATTCGGGCTCGCAGCTCGCTCGCTGGCACTAGCAGCATTTGATTTTGAAATAGAAATCAGGATTCAACAACCAAACCGGAGGCGTACCAAACCACCCGCCTCGGGCGACTACCGACTGCCGCAAGCTCGACTGGCTGGGAAATGAGAAGTGAGCCAGTAGTAAGGACCGACCTATTAACATGCAAGAAAATACAATTATCAACAGCCTTATCTTTGATTCAGCTAAATGACTTGATTATTGCTCATAATTTCTGCTGGGGTGGAAAGCCAGGTGCATGCATTTTTACAAGTTTAACGACATAAGAACAATCAAACTGAACTACTACATCTCTTATGTAGAGAAGAGCAATCTTGCTGTTTACAACCTCAGCCGCAGCTTGTTAATTAGCAATTTGGCAAGGATTGTCAATTGCTCGGACCTGACTTAATTATTAAATGGAACAAAATTATAGAACACACCTGTTTCAATTATTTAACAGGATAATCGGGTGTGATCCAATTAAACCAATTAAACAAAATTTATACTTATCTATGTTAATAGCAACTTAAAATTTCATTTTTGATAATTTAACCTTAATAAAAAATATTATTAAAATAGTAAATTGTTTATATGTTAATGAATCAAATACTTTAAATCAAATTTATCTTATATATAGTTTATCAAGTTTATCCTTTTAGACATAAAAATATAACAAAAATTATAAGAAATTAAAAAAGAAAAACCTTTATATATTGTTTAACTCAATAATTTATTAGATTTAGAAAATGGTTTTGAAAACCAAACCGGATTGGATAATTGAACCAGTTGACCCAGGAATGCGTTACATAACCAGTTCCTTTTCACCTTAAAATTTAAAATTGCTCCAAAATCATAAACTGTTGATTTGATTAGTGACCATTGACCCGGGCAATAGAACCATCGACCCGGATAATGGTATTTAGCCATTTTTTGTTTTGTTTATTTTTTAAGTCAAAGCATCAATAACCAGTCCCAACAATTATTTTTGTCGCATACACAAAATATCCACGCTATCCAACAAGCTTTGATCACAAAAGGCACCATCAACTTGAATTGAAACAAAAGGCATGGTGCTACTTCCATCTGATTCGGGCTGCCCTTATTGAACTGCTCTGGCTATCTCCTCTACTAACCATTTGGGAGGGTTGAGCTCAAGCCTTAAATAACTGCTTTGAAGCACTTTGCACAAGCTATTCAAAGAGGTTGAAACAGACAGCTGTTAAAATGATTGATGGACAATCTATTTGGGCTTTTTCAAATTTTCACTAAACATAATTTGTAGGCTGTCCATATAGGGTCCACCCCAAAGGCCAAAACCGCACTTCAACCTTCTCAAAATGGGCACATAGTCCTATTATTCTCAAGCAGAGACATGGGGTGGGAACACTTAAAAGATATTACCCAATGGCTCTTCAGAGGGTAGACTAGGTACACTCCTAACATTTGGTAAATGACCCCCTACATGCGGTGAGAACAATGACCTATAAAAATATGGATAAAATACAAAAAACTTTCGCTGAAGTTTTTTATAATCATAAAAACCTCTCCTCAAATTTTATTTAAAAAAAAAAAACTCCCTGAACTTTTGGAAAACTCAACATAAACCTCTGTTCCCTCACAGTCCCACCAGACAGAAAACATTTGATTAATGTATTTTTTAAAGTACCCATTTTACCTTTTTGCCTCTGCCAAAATTATGGCCTTCTATTCTATTCTTCCTTCGGTGTAAAATAGATAAATACGGCACCTGGTGCTTCTTTTATAGATGGTATTTGAGTAATAAGCTGGCGAGTGCCAAGCTGAACTGACAATCAAATGAAGAACCATTGGAACACGCATTTGAGTAAGAAGCTCGGGATAAGAAAGTAAAAAAGGCAAACTTGGTGTCTCTTCATCACTAACAATCTCTACCTTTGACAGCAACATTACTAAACATTGTAGAAGAGCACTAACAATCTTCAGCTACCTGTCACAGCAACATTACTAAACCTGTCCAACGCAAAGTGAACTAAGCTTTCAAAACATTGTTGAAGTGTTGAACAAACAAGATCCGACATTTGGTGAATGTTTTGAGAGTTCTTTTTGGCCTTTCATAGATGATTTAAATTCAAATGCCCTTGGCTTGACAAAGCTACTTAATGGATATCTCCTTCATGCAGCCTAGTATGCCTTATAATCTCTCACACACACACTATAAAAATAGAGCTCTTCTACTCGTTTTTTTTTTCTTTTTTTTCCTTCTATTATTCATTGAGAATTCAAATATATATACATGAATGCAACCACCGAACTCCTAAGCTTATGGCAGCTAGAACTCCCAAGGTTATAGGAACTCAATCTTTCCTACCCTATCTGAACTATTCATGATAAGGAAATAAGATATATACAAAGAGGATATATAGATGAAGAGACTCCTAATCCTAATACCACCCCCCTTCAAGTTGGAGCATGCAGATTGTGAATGCCCAACTTGTGGAAAAAGTATTCAAATTCTCTGTGACCCAATGCCTTTGTAAAAATGTCAGTCAGCTGAACGGTAGTCGACACATAAGCAGGACAAATGCTGCCATTTTGAATCTCATCACGTACAAAATGGCAATCAACTTCAATATGTTTCGTATGCTCATGAAACACTGGGTTTGCCGCAATATACAAGGCTGCCTGACTATCATTATATAATCACATTGGGTTTGAATGCGTAACTCCAAGCACCAATAACAATCCCTTCAGCCATTTTAATTCACACGTGACTGTGGCCATAGAACAATACTCTGCTTCCGCTGAAGAACGAGACACAATGTGTTGTTTCTTAGTTTTCCAGGAAATCGGCGATTTCCCGAGCAGAATAAACCATCCAGATAGAGAACGTCGGGACAAAGGGCAGTTCACCCAGTCTGAATCACACCATGCATATAACTGCAAGTCACAATCTGAACGCAAGAGAACTCATTGACCAGAATTTCCTTTCAAGTAGCGCACCACTCGCAAAGCAGCTCCCAATGTCTTTCTTGCAGTTGCTGCATAAATTGGAACAGAACATGCACGCAATAAGACAACTCTGGATGGGTTGCTGAGAGATAAATAAGCCGGCCCACCAAGGGCCTGTATCGCTCAAGGTCAGATAAGAGAGGCTCATCTGTCAATGCAAGATTGTGATTCTACTCCAGAGGAAAATGAGCAAGTTTTGCACCAAGTAATCGAACTCCAGAGATAATATCCAAAGCATACTTTCGTTGAGACAGAAAAATTCCTATTGAGTTTCAGGCAACTTCAATGCCCAAAAAATATTTCAATGGTCCCAAGTCTTTCATATGGAAGTAGTCACTCAAATATTTTTTGAAGATTTGAATTGCCATACGATCATTACCTGACACGCTAATGCCGTCCACATACACGAGAACAAGCACATGCACCATGTCTCGACGAAAGGTGAACAGGGAGTAATCTGAACATGATTACTAAAACCCATATGTCTTCAAGGTTGCGGTTAGTTTAGCAAACCAACATCTCGGTGCTTGTTTCAAGCCATACAGAGATTTTCGCAACTGACACACCTTACCTAGTTTATCTGACTGAAAACCAGGAGGCATTCGCATGTAGACTTTCCTCATGAAGGTCATCATGCAAAAATGCGTTATGTACATCCATTTGATGAAGCTCCCAATTTCTAGTTGCTGCGACTGCAAGAAATGTACGAACAATAACCATTTTCACAACTAGGGAAAAAGTTTCATTATAATCAATTCCCTCAACCTGCTTGTTCCCAAAAATCATGAGACGGTCTTTATATCTTTCCACTATCCCATCAACGTTATACTTGATTTTATACACCCATTTGGATCATATGGCTCATTTTCCGGATGGCAAAGGCTCCATGGTCCATGTCTGATTATTTTCAAGTGCTTGTATTTCTTTCTGCATTGCATCCCTCCATTTTTCATCCTTTATGGCCTCAGCAAAAGAAGTAGGTTCAACTCTTGCAGTAATAGCTGTCAAGAAAGTGCGATGTCGACAAGAAAATTTGTTACAGTTCACATAGTTATCTATGGGATAAGGACTACCTGCATAATGTGATTGGCCAAGTGAGCTTTCAAAGGGACACGAAGAGGGACTCAATTGTTGTGTAGTGTGAAGCACATAATCTCTCAACCTTGTGGGTTGCTGTTTCTATCGATGCCCACACCCCAAATGAAATTCAGAGTGCTGCTATTGCTCAACATCGCCACCCCCCTTACGTCAGGACTGTCTTTGCCTGCATTTTCTGTAGTGGCGTCACAAGAATGCATGGGTTCACCAGCATTTGCATTCGGGTCTACGCGGGTTCCTTCTTCTCCTTCTTCAAAGAGTTCACCTCGTTGGTCAATCTCCATCTCGCCATTTGCTTGTCCTGGTAAGTCAATAGACGATACCAACACCTCATCTGTCCCACCTATTCCACAATGAAATTAGCCTTGTGCTTTGTTTGGATGTTCATCCTCCTTGCGTGCATAAGGGAATTCATCCTCTAAAAAAGTAACATCTCTTGATGCAAAGAACGTGTCGGACTCTAAATCATACAAGCTCCATCCTTTCATTCCAAAAGGATACCCAACAAAAAAACAAATTTATCCCCTCCATATCCATGATTGTGCGCATATGCCAAGTAACCAAAAACCCACACATTATCATAAGAAGGAGGTCGCCCAAATAAAACTTCATAGGGAGCCTTTCCCTTCAACAGAATGGACGGTGTCCGATTGATCAAATAACATGTGGTCAATACACAATCCCCCCAAAAATCAATAGGCATGCTAGCTTGAAAATGCAATGCTCGAGCAACATTGAGTATGTGGCAGTGTTTGCGTTCAACCCTCCCATTTTGTTGAGAGGTCCCGACACAAGTGGTTTGATGAATAATACCATGCTGAGCAAAATAACTAGCCAAGCGGACAAACTCAATCCCATTATCAGTACGAATCACTTTGACAAGTTTGTTAAATTTCCTTTGAACCATAGCAAAAAAATTTCAAAGAACTCGTCTCACTTCCGTCTTATCAATCAGAAGATAAATCTAAACACCTCTAGAAAAATCATCTACTATTGTCAAGAAATAATGAGCACCACAAGAAACTGCAATTCTATAAGGACCCAATAAATCACAATGAATTAACTCAAAAATATCGGATGCTTTATTATAATTAGAAACAAACTCTTCTCGACATTGTTTAGCTCGGAAGCATGCATCACAACCCTTAATATTATCATCCTTATTATTTTTAGTACTAACAAAAGGCAGCAACTTAACAATTTTATGAGAAGGATGCCCTAACCTTTGATGCCAAATATCACACATCCTGCTCTCTATAATCTTCATTGCTCTTGCTGATGCAATGCTTCGGAAATAATAGTCCCTCTCGTTGCTCACCCGCTCTAATTAGCATCCTCGTAGTTCGGTCCTGTATCACACAAAATTTATTAGTGAACTGAACAACACAATTCGACTCCTCAATCAATTGCGACACATAAATTAGATTGCAATTCAAACTACGCACATATAAAACATTAGTCAGTTTCAAATGATCGTCTAGTGCAACTATGCCTTTTTTCTCTGCTATTGTCACTTTTCCATCTGACAGCCCGACAGAGCATGGAATGACGTTCTTTATGTCTCTCATCGACTCGAGGCTTCCTGTCATATGATGAGAAGCCCCTATGTCTATTGTCCACTATGACAATTTTTGCTTACCACTTAGTTGTTGACTCCCCTCTTTCTGTGCGTTCAAAAGGTTGAGTAACATATTCCACTACTCACTACTTAGTCCATTTAACCCTGTCTTGACTGCATCGATTTGATTCTCCTTGAGACGCATTGCCTTGCGCAGAGACTTTGGTTGTATTGGCCCTGACTTGGCCGCCACGACCTTTTCCTCCTACCCCTGCTCCTTGTTTCTATTCACCCTGTTCTTTTTCTTTGTTTTCAAACATACTGACTACTGTGTCTGAAAATCCACAATCGACGGAAGAATCACCACAAAAGACAGAGAACCGATCTCCGGATTTCCCTAAAGAGACAATCCTCCTCGATGGCTATGACTATGAGCATTGGCTCATCATCATGGAATTCCCCAACGACCCTAAACCCTCCAAAGATGAGATGATTGCCACATATGTCAAGACCCTTCTACAGAGGAAGACCGAAGAACTCTGCTCCGTGTGGTTCCCTTCTCTGAAACTGACCCACCGAACTCTTATGCTTCCTCTGAATTTGATTTTGTGCCTCTTCCTACTTTCGATGCTTGATTTCTTCTCCGATGATCTTACCTTTCCGGATGATCTTACCTCTGAATTTGATCCAGGCGCCGTCCCCTCAGTGTTTTACGAGTCGAAAGCCGACGGAGAACAAGCTGGAGCCGTAGAGGATGAATACAACCGAGACAAGTCGCTGTTTGGTTCAAAAATAGACGCTCCCGTTGGAAGACTAAGCAACTCGAAAGAGATTATGATCTTCTCAAGTCCTCGTACAACTCTCTCCTCTCAGATTATGAATTAATTGTCAAGGAGAACGAAAAAAAACTCAAATCCGAGGTGATCTTTTTGAATGATAAGATGTAGGCTAAAAAAGCGGCAGGAGAGGCGGTGGTGGTGGAGCAGAAAGCCGACCCACCACCTTTGGCTGCTTCCAACAGTGAAGCTGTCTCTATAACCGTAAAGATGGAAGACCGGCTGCTTCCAACGATGCTGATCTACAGCTGGTGGACAACGGAGATTCCTACTTCCCGGATGATGAATATCAAGATTGCATTGGCCCCGTCGATGGCTAGGAGTACGCTCAGGTTCTTCAGATGCCCTGGAACAGGCCGTTGCGAGGTCATGTGCATCGACAACACCAAGCAACTCTGTCACATACGAGGGCAGATGCACAAGAAGGTCTGGATCGCTGCTAGCGGTATTATATTGGTCGGTTTGAGAGATTACTAGGATGACAAAGCCGATGCAAGAAGGTCACCAGGCTCGGTCTATGAAGTACATATCGAACATGCCTTGGAAGCCCTCGATAAGGTGGCAAGAATATTACGGGGAAGAATCTTCCCAAGGATCCAAGTGAGTGAGGAAAATATCAAGTCCTTTTTAAAAAAAAATACTTGGAATCTAAGCTCAGAGGTTGAAATTGACCATGACGTCAGCGGAGGATGGGTCTTCATCTTTGACAATGAGGGCGACATGTAGCGAATCTTGGAAGGTGGCCCCTAGTTTATTCGCTCAAGCTGGATGCTCCTAGAAAAGTGGCATGAAGGATCTTCGAGAGAGATAACTAAAATATGGCACCAAAGTTTATGGGTGCAACTCATCAACATCCCTCGCAACCACATCTCGAAGAAGAACTGGAAGTTAATTACTAGTGCAGCCAAAAGGGTCCTCGACATCCCAAACCCAATCTCACCAGGCAAACCCTCACAAGGTAGAATAATCCGTATGTGCGTGGAAGTAGACCTCAGAAGACCTCTCTTTCGAGGATTCTTTCTCAAAAACTCAGAGAACCCAATGTGGATCTTCTTCGCGTATGAAGGCCTTACTAAAATCTACTTCTTCTGTGGATTGGTAGGCCACTAATGGAAAAAATATAGACAACTCCCTCAAGGTATTCCTCATGAAGAGATCCTCACTGAATTGGAGAACTGCTCATTGCAGGCACCATGAGAATGGTTGAGAGCTGAATTCAAGTTGGAAAAACCCTAAAAATTCCGGTCCATCAAGTTGCACCGGTTGCATGTAGGAAATTATAGTTAATTCAGAGAGACGCCAACTCGGATGAAGACTCCAAAAATGAGCTTATGGAGAAAAGGCCAAGACTTCTGGAAGCGCCAGAGAATATAAGGAACCGCCAAGGGAAACCACCCTCTCAGATGAAAGAGAACATAAAGACGAAGGGGGCGAATTGTCCAAGCGGAAGCACTCTAAGTCAACCCAGGAAGAAGAAGAAAGAAAGTCAGCCCTCGAAACTTGTGCAAAATGTGGCTGCAATCTGTGCAATCTCAAGGTTCAGAATCTAGTTCAAATACTAAAGCTATAATTAATTCCCAAAACAAGAAAAGTAGAGGAAGACCCCCACGCTATAAAGTCTCAATGATGGATTTTTCTCCGCCTTTTGATAATCATGATAAAAGAGCCATTGGGAAAGGTGAAGAGTAATCGATGATCTATGGGGCTTACATCGGAAGCTGGATAGCTTCTCTTAAGAAAGAGAACTCACCATCAAAGGAAGATACTCTCAAAAATGTGGCCCAATTAGAGGATCCACAAGGAGTGCAGTCTTCACCAAGCCTTGAACCCTTACACGTGCTAGAAGATGCCACATGGATTGAGAATTAGGACCCTGCCTCAAACAAGCAGCAGCAACAAGCTACTCTTATGACAATTGTACTAGTCAAGGTACTCCACACCTTTTATGCATTGCTACTATCCATTTTAACTATATTGGAATTCCATTATTTTATGTTGTATTATTATCTTGGTCTGCACATTTTTCTCTCAAGTTACATTATGAAAATCTTGGCCTAGAATATAGGGGGGGTGGGGGGAGGGAAAAGAAACTCAAAGAACCCTAAGAAACTGGATTTCGATTTGGAACCCTAATATAATCTTTCTATTCGAAACTAAAATGAATGAGCAAGACTCTGAGACCCTCTAAAGAAAGCTTCACTACTACAACTCAAGAAGTATTGGCGCTAAGGGCCTCAGTGGTGGACTGCTTTGTGGTTGGAAAGATGGTTTCTCTATCAGAATAATTAATTCCTATCAAAGACATATAGAACTGAGAGTTAAGTCAAACCCTCAAAACCACAATTGGACTATCTTGCTTCTCTATGGCCAACCTAGTAGAGGAGACAAAGAGGAGTACTAGAACTCCCTGATCACATCTAAAACTTACCTCCTAAATACTCCATGGATTGTGATTGGAGACTTTAATGACATCACCTGCACTTCGGACTATGAGGGTATAAGCAGTAGAGTTCACACATCACAACCCCTACAAAACTTCATAGAGCATTTTGGCCTCCTTGATTTAGGCTGTTCTGGCCCATTTTTTACATGGACAAATAACCAAGTAAGGAGAAGAAGGGTCCGTGAAAGACTAGACGGAGCCTATGCAAGTACACAATGGCTAGACTGGTTCTAGGACGTGAAGCTCCATGCCCTACCAACATTAAATTCAGATCACAACCCTCTCATACGTACTACCTCCTCCCTATGCTATAAAGGGAAAAAAACCCTTTCACTTCCTTCCAATGTGGGCAGAACATGAGGAATGCAGTCAAATCATTCAAGAGCAATGGAGGAAAAAAATAAACAGATCAAGGGCATATAAAATAGCAGCCAAGCTAAAAGCAGTCAAAAAAGAGTTGCGCCATTGGAACAAAATGGTCTTTGGAGATATCACCACTACCCTGAAAGAACTAGAAGCTGACATATTAGAGGAAAGAAAACATTTAGACATTAGACTCAAAGAACTGGAGGCTCAGTATAACAGTTAGCTGAAATATGAGGAGCAATTTTGGAGGCTAAAGTAAAGAGAGCTATGGCTACAGGAAGGGGATCGTAACACCAAGTTCTTCCACCAAAACACAAATTACAGGGATAGATGGAATGGACTTGAATAGATTTGGAGCAAGCAAGGAGAATGGATCTCAGACCCCAACCAAATTGCAGATAAACTCAAGAACCAAATCCTGGATGTAAGCGGAGTAGATGAAGACTTCAACCAAGCTTGGCTTGAGGGACTCCCATTAAAAGTTACCACTACACCCACTCCTGAAGAGGTCAAAGCAGCTCTTTTCCAAATGAACCCACACAAAGCACTAGGCTTAGATGGATTCACAACTTATTTCTTTTAGCATTACTAGAACATTGTAGGGAGTGACATCACTGCTATGGTACAAAACTTCTTTCATAGCAGAACACTCCTAAAACAATTAAACCATACTCTCTCGCCTTTATCCCCAAATGAATCGGCCTAGAGATAGCAGAACATTATAGACCCATAAGCCTATGTACCACAATATACAAAATCATTGTGAAAGTAATGGAAAATAGGCTCAAACCTATACTAAAAGTCCTAATTGGTGATAATCAAGCTGCCTTTATCGAGGGCCGAAGCATAGTAGACAACATTATCCTAACCAAAGAAGTTATCCACAAACTGAAAACCCAAAAAGCAAGAAGAAATGGGTAGTGCTCAAAATTGACATGGCTAAGGCCTTTGATACAATGGGTTGGCGATTCCTTATTCAAGTAATGAGAAAAATGGGATTCCCAATGGAGTGGTGTGAAATGACATGGCAATGCATCTCCACAACTTCTTATTCCATTAAACTCAATGGTAGCACTTATGAACACTTTCTAATAAAAAGGGGTCTCCGATAGGAAAACTCACTCTCACCTTATTTGTTCATTATAGGAATGCAGGTCTTATCAGCACTACTCTATAAAGGTGAGCAAGATGGAAGTATCAGAGGAATCCAAATTGCTAAAGACTCAGCCCCAATCTCCCATCTCTTGTTTGCCGATGACTACCTCATTCTTATTAGAACTACTCCAGAATCCTTCCTAAATGTAAAGAGCACCCTAATCACCTTAGAAAGACTGTCAGGCCAGTACTTCAACAAGGGCAAGTCCAGAATCTTATTTAGCAAAAATATCCACAGAGTCTATCAAAAGCTCCTCAGTTGTCTGGTAAGCATGAAGCTAATGTCTTTCCACTCAAAATATTTAGGAGCAAAGTTGTTAGAAGGTAAAAATAAAACTATAGTAAACAGTGAAGTAATAGACAAAGTCAACAAGAAGCTGGATTCCTGGCAGGCCAAACTCCTATCTCAAGCATGCCAGCTAACCCTCCTCAAGGCAGTCTCTTAGAGCATACCCATGTACACAATGTTGCACACTCTCCTTCCTTCAACAATCTGCAAAGAGCTTGACTGAATCTAGAAGCAAAGAAAAGAAAGGAGGTCACAATATTAAATGGAGCCAAATCTGCAAACCCAAGAAAGAGGGGGGACTTGGCTTAAATCACATGAAACCATTCAATAGAGCTCTATTCTCCAAATGAAATTGGAAACTTATAAACTCAGATGACACCCTATGGGCCTACCATCTTAAGAAAAAAATATTGGAAGGTGAAGAATTTATTCGATTGCAAAGTTCGACAGATCGATTCATGGTGGCGGAAAGCTCACTCAAGGTCTTATCAGATCTCAAGCCACATGTGTGCTGGAGGATAGGTAATGGTAGCACAGTTGATGCCTTAAAGATCCCTGGAATCCTCGGCAACATCTCGAAGCCGAAGATAAACTCCCCTCAAAGTAGCTTGAAAGTCAAAGACCTAATGTTGGTAGGCTCAGAATGGGACTATGACAAACTGCAGGAGTGGTTCGAACCAAAGATAGTCGAAGCCATTTAAATCAACGGTTCGATTCCTATGGACCATCTTCTCTGGTTGGCATCGGGCAATGGTGACTTCACAATAAAATCGGTCTACTCAGTTCTCTCACAAAATAATAGGGAGCTGAAAATCAGAGATTAATTGGTTAAAAGTTTGGTCTAACAAAGCTCCATACAGATGTCAATTATTCCTTTGGAAATTCCTCCACAATGCTGTTAAAACGAAAACCAAATCATGGGGAGCTATTAAAAGCAACGAAACAAGTTGCACCTTCTATGGTGATGAAAATGAAACACAAACCCACATTTTCCTCCAATGCCCATTCACACAGGCTGTCTGGCTGCAAGCCCAAGTGGGTCTCAACCCAGAAGATTTCCTGCAACCTGGCTCGAGAGACATCCTATCATGGTGGTGCTCTTACAATAAAGCTGCTATAAGGAAAGAAGACTGTAAACATTACCTGGCTTATATCATCTCTATTATCCGAGCCATCTAGGATACCAGAAATGCTACAATCTTCAAAAATGTTAAACCAGTCCCATCGGCTAATCTCAGAAGAGACAACCAATATTACAAACTTCAACTTGTTGATCCAATTGACCAACAAACTCCAGGCCGGGAGCTGGACTTAGCTAACTTATTTGACATGCATGAAGACATTATCTTGGTAGATGGATCTTGGGATCCGTGCACCATGGATGCTACAACAGGGCTTTTCTTTATTTCTCATGCTCTGAATCACTCTTTTCAGAACGACAACCATGTCTGGCCTCTTCCCTAGCTGTAGCGGAGATGTGGGCGATTGCAAGAGGTCTCAGATACCTTCTGAAGCAAAACATCACAACAACTCTTCTCTCAGATGCCAAAGCAGGTCTTTTGACTTTAAAAGGAGCCGGAGCAAACATTAATGGGAACGTCCAAATTATTCATGAGCACATTAAACATTTACTCTCTTTTTTTATTAATATTAAACTAGTTTTTGTTAACAGGTCTGAGGTCATGAAAGCCCATACTATAGCTAATTTAGCCAAAATCCGCATATCTTATGTCTATGCTCATTATCCCCTCCAAACAAACAATAGTCTTTTTGCCAACTGTAAAAAGGGGATAATTATGCATCCTTAGCGTTTTTCTCGGTTCCTTTTAACATAGTTTCTTTTACCAAAAAAAATTTCTCCATTTGATTTAAAGCCTATTTGACTCAAACATGTAAATAGTTTTTATTTGAGACTCGTCACTTTTTTGAGATTCTCTTAAAACCTAACCTTACTTTGTGATACCTCCATAGACCCCATCAAATACTTTTACTTATAAGGTACCTATCTTTTGTCAAGTCATTGTTAGTGATAATGAGAAAAATTGGTTTAAATGCACCATTAGTATTTATTTAATGACAAAATTAGCACAACAAACTAATCAACCGCATTAACTAATTTTTTTATTATAAAAAACCTTTGTCCTTGAATTCCCATGAAGGTGCTCATATATACCAAACCATCCCTCATCTTTCTGGAGGGACATTAACCTCTCCTGTAGATTGACATGGTAGACAAAAAGTCTCCATACATTTGTTCTGATTAATTGCTACTACCATGTTTCCATAATGTTAGAAAACACCTTACTTCTTTTTGTCCAGCTCGACTTAAGTTAAATAGATCAAAATTTTTACTGTGATTTAGATTTAACATATAGAAGGTTTTACCAAATTCGTATTCACAAATCACAATGGATATGATTTCTGAATTGAAAAGATGATGAGGGTGCCCTGCATCCATATCATCTATTGTCCAACATGGCATGCAAATTAATCATGTGGCGGATCGACCTAATATCCCTCCTAAAACCACTCTTATTAGCCACGTGTCATTCAACAATTTTGGTCCATTGATTTTTTTGTTGAAGTAGAAATGACATTTTGGATTATGTGCCAATCTTTCATTGGACCCAAATTTTGGAGGTGGCATAGAGGATGAACTTCCATATTATTATTTTTTATCTGAATTCTACGAAAAACTAGGGGACATATAAAAGTATATGGCTGTCAATGGACTGGATTCTAATCCCATCCAATATGGATCCAAGAATAATCCTTTTCTTATGGGAGTAAATTAAGGACAACAGCAGCAGCAACCTACATCCAATCCAATCGGAATCCAATATATAAAGACAATTATGTCAAATTCGATCCCCTGATCATTATTTTAATTGTTTTTTACATAACGGTAAAATATAAAAACTTCTCTTGAGCTTTCTAACAATCATAAAAATTTCCTGATGGAGGAAGATTTGGCCTGATCTCTTGATCACCCAATACATGGAAGCAATCAAGGGTGACCTACCAGGAGCGACAGCTCGGCACGGTAGTACGTTCAAGGCACGAGCTCCGAGAGGAGGAACCAACGACCCGAGCTCCCCAAAAGGATCCTGAACTCTCCCTTTGATCCCCAGCCTTATGAGGAGCACAAAGGGCAACAACCCGAACTGGCCCACCCCAGGGCAGTTCGGGCCACACTTCTATCCAAACTCAAGACTTCACCTCGCACACCACTCCAGCACTTCGTCTCCAGGCCGCCGAACTAAACAACCGTACCTGACACCAAAGGAGTTTGTATCCTGAAGCGGCACACCTGACTGACTTAGGATCTGATGCTTGACAGCCGCACTTCAACGGCCACCTGCCACCGCCACCTCCAGTTACAGAGACGGCTCCGACAAAGAGAGCAGTGGTGGTTGTCTGCCCCAGCAGAGGTGATGACACCCGAACTGGCAGAAGTGCAGAGGGAATGATACCTGACCTGACAGGAGCTTGGGACTTGGGAGTGAGTGCACGAAGTGGTTATAAAAGGCCCCCTTCCCCCCAAGAAGCGAGGTACATGATAACTTTGCACCATTTGGTTTTTTATCTTGCCTTTGAGAAGATACTAACTTGAGCTTTGGAGCACTCTCACTGGGTTCCTCCCCGGAGACTACTCGCTTTCTTCCCCATTTCAGGCACTTTTTGCTCCAGTCAGAGGCAAGAACATTGACAGTTAGGACCGACCGGATCGCGCTCCATCATTTGGCGTCGTTTATGGGAAACGCTTCTAAAAGCCTCCCTCTAAAACTTCCATAGCACCTTTTTTCCAAGAAACCCCAACACCCATGGCTTCTTCCAGCAATGCCGGACGTAACATAGAGATGAACGCCACCGGGGAACAACTCCAAGTCCTGGTGGTGTGCATTGGACAGTTCGCCATCCCCCTTCCGGTGGATGGGATCCCTAGCCTGAATGCGCCACGAACAGTGGCGCCCGTGAATCTTCCCGCCATTTACGTCCCCCTTCCTCCCTCTGTTGGAACCACCTTTGTTGAACCAACCATTGTTCCCCCGGCAACTAGCCAGAACCATCTTGATGACCTAGTGCATGGCATGCGAGCCATCCAAGCCCAAATGCAGCAGCTTCAACAACATCAAATCTACCAGCAGCAGATGCTGCACCATGTATCCCAATACCACTACCAGCAGAAGTTCCCCCAACTGCCTCAAATTCAGTCACAGCTCCCACCTCGGCACCCCGCCGTTAGGCGAGCCAAGCCCTCCCCTCAAGTCGGGCGCCCCCACCAGGAGGCCTCCCAAGCTTGGAGCCCCTCTAGAAAACAAGCTTCACCCCCCGACAAGAGAGAGAAAGAGTGGCTGCCCCCACCTCGCCACACACCGGGGGACCAGAAACCCGATCCATCAAGTCAGCATCACCTCGACGCTCTTAGGACGGGCCCCTGCACACCAAAAACCAATTCAACGCTTTAGCCACGGACTACCCCCAGCAGTCTAGGCCCATCAAGCTTGGGAGCACTGAGGCAAGCAGTGCCAACGCCGGGCCATCCAAGCAATAGAGGTGCTGCCGGCGAAGCTGCTGAACTGCAACCCGCGTCCTACCTGAGCTCCGAGGTGAAGAAGCGAGCTCGGACAAGGTAAAGGTTACCCCTATCCTCTTAGTCCCTACCCCCTGTCATCAGAACTCCTTGCAGTTCCTATGCCCAGAGACTTCAAACTCCCCCCACTCAATAAGTATGATGGGTCCTATGACCCCAACGGCCACATCGATGCCTTCCAGTCCCAGATGCACCTGGCTAGGGCCAGCGAGTCCTGTATGTGCGTAGCTTTCACTACCACCTTCAGAGAAGTGGCTCGCACCTTGTACAGGAACCTGGCCTCCGGGTCAATAGGAGTTGGGCCCAGTTTGTGCAGGTCTTCACCACGCACTTCGTCACCAGCAAGCTGTGCCAAACCGAGGAGAGCCTCCTTGACATGGTCAGAAGGAAGGGGAGCCCATCCGCAGCTACATCAAGCGGTTTAACGATGCATGCCTACAGATCCTATGCCTGGACCCCGCAGTTCAACTCGCAGTGGCCAAGATGGGGGTGACACACAAGGAGTTCAAATGGCACATAGTGGCCAGCCAGCCCGCGACCATTGCTGAGTTCCTTAAGCTCGCGGACAAGTTCATGCGAAAAGAGGAGATCAACCAAAGGACTAGGGGTGAGTTTGAAAAAAGAAAGAGATAAGAACTCCCCAATCGAGGAGACAGCCGAAAGGACCTAGCTTAGGCATCAAAACCAAGCCAGTCATTCCGAGCTCCCATGGCAGGTCGGACAGACTACACACCCTTAAACACGAAGCGAGCTGAGATCTTGATGACGATCAAAGATTCCCCGTACGTAAAGTGGCCACCTTGCCTAAAAGGGAACCTAAACAAGAGGAATAAAAACTTGTACTACAGTTTCCATAGAGACCACGGTCATAGTACCGAATATTGTAATAATCTCTGCGACGAGATAGATGGACTCATCCGTCGCGGGTACTTAAGAAATTTTGTACAGGTCGGCAAGGGGAGCACGGTAAGGATGCTCCCGAGTCCAGCAGCAGGCCGGCCGAATAGTCGTAAAGACAGCCTCTAGAAGAGAGGCCAGTTCGGGGAACCATCCATGTGATAGTGGGAGGTTCGGTAGTAGCAGGTTGTACTTCGGTAGCAGCCTGGGCATCAGTTCGTGAAGCTGCCCGAGAAGAGCAGAACCCTCCGAAGAGACCGAAGATGGAGGAACCAATTTTCTTTGCGGAAGATGATGTGCGAGGGGTCCACTACCCCCACAATGATGCGCTTGCCATAAAACTAAGGATCAACGAGTTCGAAGTCAGGCACGTGCTTGCTGATTCAGGCATCTCGGCGAACATTCTCTTCAAGTCTACATTGGACCAGCTTCAGTTGCGGAGAAGCGAGTTGAAGCCCGCAAACACTCCTCTGGTGGGCTTTACCGGAGAGGAAGTCAGGCCCCTCGGAAAAATAACAGCACCTGTGGAAGTCGGCACATGGCCCTGTGCGGTCAGACTCAACCACGATTTTCTGGTGGTTGTGACCCCCTCCCCATACAATGCCATAACAGGGCGGCCAATCACTCATGTCCTACGGGCAATGGTCTCCACTTACTACTTGGCAATGAAGTTTCCTATAGACTTCAATGTGGGAGTAGCGCGGGGCGACCAACTCGAGTCCCGCAAGTGCTATGTTGCCACCCTGAAGGGAAAAACCAAGGTAGTCGACGACCTCGAACTGGAGTAGCCTATAGATCAAGGCGAAGAATGAGCTACGCCCACAGAAGAAACGGTCGCGATCCCAACTTCAGCTGCGGACCCAACTCAGACACTACAGATCGGTACTTCCGTTCAGGAACCTCTACGATCCGATCTGGTAAGTTTCTTACTTCAAAATTTAGATATTTTTGCATGGTCCATGGCCGATATGCCCGGTATTGACCCTAGCTTTGTAACTCACAAACTTAATACTGACCCTATAGTCAGACCCATTAGACAGAAGAGACGCAACTTAGCCCCAAAACGCTGGAGGGCAGTCGATGAGTAGGTCGAGAAGCTCCTCGCAGCAGACTTCATAAGAGAAGTTCATTACCCGAGCTGGGTAGCCAACCCAGTTCTGGTAAAAAAAGGCAAACGGCAAGTGGCGCATGTGCGTTGACTACACCGACCTAAATCGAGCTTGCCCAAAATATTGCTCCCCCTCCCCAGAATTGATCGCCTAGTGGACGCAACCTCGGGACATGAGTTGCTAAGCTTCTTGGACGCCTACTTGGGCTACAACCAAATCAGGATGGACTAGTTCGACGAGGAGAAAACCACCTTCATAACCGAGTTCGGCCTGTACTATTACAAGGTCATGCCATTCGGACTGAAAAATGCTGGGGTGACCTTCCAAAGACTCGTGAATAAACTGTTTTAGCCCTTAATTAGCACGAAGATAGAATGTTATGTAGATGACATGGTCATCAAGACACCGTTTTCGCATGAATTAATACATGACTTACACTATGTTTTCCAAATTCTGCGTCAATTTAGCATGAAACTAAACCCAAACAAGTGTGCCTTCGGTGTCACCTCGGGCAAGTTCCTAGGGTACATTGTTAATTGGCATGGCATTGAGGCCAACCCGAACAAAATTAAGGCAATCATAGACATGAGATCACCCCAGAAATTGAAGGAGGCCCAAAGGTTAAATGGCCGCATAGCTGCCATGGGCCGCTTTATGTCCAAGTCGGCAAACTGCTGCCTGCCTTTCTTTAAGGCAATTAAAGGCAAAGGGTTCGAATGGACTCGAGATTGCTAGCTCGTGCTCGACGAGCTAAAGAAATACCTCACTAGTGTGCTAGCCTTAACCAGGCCTGAGGAGGGCGATGTCTTAGAACTGTACCTCTCGGCAAGCGACAAGGTGGTCAGTTCGGTACTAATAAAAGAAGTAGATCGGGTCCAACGACCCATCTATTATGTTAGTAAAATTTTGTAGGGAGCAGAGACGAGATACCCGCAGATAGAAAAGTTGGCATACGCACTGATTATTGCAGCTTGGAAGCTCCGCCCATATTTCCAGGCTCACACTGTCATCGTCTTGACTGACAAACCTCTGAGGCAAGCCTTACTCAAGCCCGAGGTTTCCGGTCGGTTGACGAAGTGGGCCATCGAGCTCAGCGAGTACGACATCCAGTATAAGCCACAAACTGCTATTAAGGCCCAAGCCTTAGCAGATTTCATCGCCGAGTGCAGCCAGGGTGGCATCTCTCCTAGTTAGGCCAAACGCGAACTGGGATGAGGAGCCCTAGATCCTTCACGTAGATGGCTCCTCGAACCATTAGGGCAGCGGGGCTGGAATAGTCCTGCGCGGCCCGGGTGGCACGAAATTGGAATACACACTACGCTTTGAGTTCATGGCATCCAACAACGAGGCGAAGTACGAGGCATTGATAGCCAGGCTGGCCCTAGCGCAAGATGTAAGAGCGAAACGCATAGTTATTTGTAGCGATTCCCAGCTTGTGGTCAACCAGGTTACGGGCGAATACGAAGCACACAAGCTAACTATGATCGCCTACTTGGCAAAGTTAAAGAAGGCTCTGCTCAACTTCCAGTCACACTTCATCAAGCAAATCCCGAGGTCAGAGAACACTGAGGCCGACGCCCTGTCCCGGTTACTAGCACCAGCCACAACGCCATGAGAACCATGTACATAGAGGACTTGCCTCAGCCTAGCATTCTCGGGGGGGGGGGGGGAGGGGGCAAAGGAGGTCGCTCCCGTCCTTGAAGCAGAGTTGAGCTGGATCGACCTACTCGCGAGCTTCTTGCAAGATGAGACCCTCCCTGCGGATCGCAATGCAGCCAGAAGGGTGCAGCACCAGGCAACCAAATTTGTCATAATAGACGAACGGTTGTACCGACGATCCTTCACGCTCCCATACCTGCGTTGCTTGCGATCTGCCGAAGTCGAGCTCGTACTCCATGATAATCATGAAGGTCTGTACGGCGGACACTTGGGGGTAGGTTCCTTGTCCAGAAGGCACTTCGACAAAGGTACTACTGGCCAACAATGAAGGCAGAAGCCATCGAGCTCGTTAGAAAATGCGACAAGTGCCAGAGGCATGCCAATATCCACCATCAGCCTGCCACCGACCTCAAGTATCTCACCAATCCATGGCCCATTGCGCAATGGGGCATCGACCTCCTGGGGCCATTCCCACCAGCAACAGGTGGGAGGAAGTTCCTAGTGGTGGCGGTAGATTACTTCACAAAGTGGGTAGAAGCTGAACCTCTCGCAACAGTCACAGCGCGAAATGTATAGAACTTCTTTTGGAAGAACATAGTATGTCGCTTCGGGTTATCTCGGGTACTAATCTCCGACATTGGCAAGCAGTTTGAAGACATCAAATTTCGGGAATGGTGCCAAGATATAGGGATTCAACAAAACTTCACATCGGTCACACACCCACAGGCAAACGGTCAAACAGAAGTTATGAATAGAGCTATCCTTTGCGGGCTGAAAGTGCTACTAGACTAAGCTAAAGGGTTGTGGGCGGACGAGCTACCAAGTGTTCTATGGGCTCACCAAACTACAAAAAAAAACCGCCATGGGAGAGACCCCCTTTATCCTCACCTATGGCACTGAAGCGGTAATCCCGACGGAGATCGAAGTACCTACACTACGACTAGAAGCGTACGACGATCAGACAAACGAAGACGAGCTATGTACCAACCTCGATCTGTTGAATGAGGTAAGAGATCTCGCGTACATCCGAACCGTAGCTTACTAGCAAAGAGTAGTTCGATACTACAATGCCAGAGTAAAAAAAGTGGAACTTCCGCGTTGGCGACCTGGTTCTCCATAAGATCATGGCATCCGAGCTCGATGTGGGCAAACTTGGACCGAATTGGGAAGGCCCCTACCGAGTAAAGAGAGCGCTCGGGGGAGCATACGAGCTTGAAACGTTAGAGGGCAAACAAGTACCCCGAGCGTGGAACATCGTTAACTTGAGGCGATACTACCTATAAATCACCAAGCGAAGTGGACTAGGAGTCGCTACCAGAGCCTAAGGGCTAGAATGCCGAGCTAACAAGGACCTCGACAAGGGCAAGCAAAGGCAAAATGCTAACACCAAGCTGACAAGCAAAGTGCTAACTGCGAGCTGATAAGGACCTCGGCATCTCATCATTAGAGGCCAAGTGTTAACACCAAAACAGGCCGCACAAGTACAGTAACCCAGGCAGAAAATGGATCGGGCATATAGTCATTTCGGCAATGTAGTCAGTTCGAAAAAAAGAGAGGGTGATAGAACAACACTTAACCAAAAAGAGAACATTTCATTACGAAATACTTTGTTTACATTCCAAAAAAAAAAAAACAGAAGCGAAGGTACATCTTCCTCACTCTCGAAAGGCACTTCAATGATACCCGAAGGCACTGCCTCATCCTTAGAATCTGGTTCAACATCAGCCGCGTTGGCCGTCTCCTGAGTAATGCGCGAAGTAGTTATGGCGCTGATGTCGAGCTCGGGGTACATGATCCTGATCATCCAACGGCTCAGTTTAAAACCCCTTCTGTACGAGCCCACCATCATGTCATCAAAGCGCGGCGAGGCGATATAGTCTTCAACGGCCTTTTTCTTGGCATCCTCGAGGTCCTGAGAAAAGATTTATGTCCTCTCCCTAATATCCTCCTGACGGTATTCGACCTGATGTTGTAGGTCCAGCCTTAGGTCCACCATGTGCTTCACCACCACTCCCATGGCCTCGATGTCTCTCTGAGACCTCGCCAGCTTGGCCTGTGCAGCGCGAGAAGCCACTTCGGCAGCATGGGAAGCCTCTACGGCAGCTCGTGCCCCCTCGAGCTCCTTTCCGCTTGGGCCACTAAGGCATGGATGGAGGAGTTCACCTACCAAAAGGAAAAATAACGAGAATGTTAAAAGAGCAATAGTGAGAAAGGTAATGACAAGGAGCCCGACAAGAAGTCACTGACTTACCACCATGGCATAAGAGGTAGCACGCCCGGCTACGTGGTTCAAAGGGAACTCGGTCCACGCCGTGACCTCCTTAAGGTAAACGGCCTCCTTACTTTTTTGAAGAGCGTGGTTCAAAGACAGCACGCTCCTAAACTCGCCTTGGCCTCCCGAGCCTGAAGGCCTAGCCCGGGTATAAGCAGCCTCGGCGTAAGGGGCCCTATTGCTTCTTGTACTGGAAGGGCCATCTCGAGCTCCTTGGGCAGATCCACTAGCGGATAGCTCGGTACCTCAGGCTCTGCATCTCGGGGTAGTTTGGCATGAATCCGCTTGGCAACTCGCTTTCTCCTCTTCAAGGAATGAGACAGGTTCCCACCACAAGTCGTTTCTATGTCCATCACACTTGCAAACAGAGCTCGACATCAGAAAAATGAAAGAACGGAAAGCAAAACAAAAGGCAAGCCTCTAAGCAAGGAACCTACTCGAACTCAAGCCGACCTGGATGAGCTTGGCCTCCGTCAGATAAAGGTGGCATTTTATCCCGAGACGGGCCCATTCCCGGAGGCCCTTCGCCATCTCCCTATCTAGCATAACACTAGGGTCAGGGGCAGCCAACCCCCACCCAGTTTGGAATGGCCACCCCGTTGCACTTCGTACGCCAAAGTAGTCTCATTTCCACACCAGAACCTTGTTGGAAAGATCGTGTAAAAGCTTGAACCTCGGGCGAGAAGATCTCTAGGTTTAAAGGCAGAATGTGTTCGCAAAAGAGGGAGATAGTCCCAACCAAATTAAGGATGGAATTCGGGTGGAGCTGACCAACGGTGATGCCGAAGCGGTTCATGACCTCGACGATGAGAGGGTGGAAAGGTAGGCGCAGTTCGACGACGAGGGTATAAAGTAAGTATACTCCCCAGGCAGGTTAAACTGAGTGATAAGGGAGTGGAGCCCCTCAGGCGTCATGGTTGTGGGCCCAAACTTGTCTAACGTCCGACCTCGACGGGAGGCGGACGCCAAACTACCCGAGGCGACTTAGCCTATGGGTTTGAACTCTTCCTCGAGATCTACCTTGGGCTCACTAAGGCTGTCAGGGGGTGCAGCTTGGTTCATGGAACTTGCATCTGACCCCCTCAAGAAATTGTCTAAGCTGTCCGAGCTAGACATCGGGAGGAAAGAAAAACTAGGAAGAGAGTACTGACTCACCTGGAAAAAGTAAACGGACTACAGAAGGTTGACGCGAGCTAAAACTCGGACACAAGCTAAAACTTGGATGCGAGCTCAAGAAGCAGACGCAGGAGAACAACGATGGAAAGCGATTGGGGGTCCCCCACTATTTATACCCACAGCGACCGAAGACCGACGTTTTTGATCGAGGCAAATTCAACGGCCCACAATCAAGCTGACCGCATGCCTCCTAAGACCGAGACGTGACTGGCCGCACGTCTTTGGAAGCTAAAGCAGTGCTGACACATGTCTCTCAACATTGAAGGCGGCAGTGGCATGTTTTTTAAATTTGAAATAAACGCCGACTGTCACGTCTCCCGGTATTGAAGGCAATAGTGGCATGTTTTTCAAATTTGAAATAAACGCCCGCTGTCACATCTCTCGACTTTGAAGGCAAAGGTGGCGCATTTTTTGAATTAAAAATAATGCCCGCTGTCACGCCTCCCAGCATTTAAAGACGGATTGGAAAGTTTTTTGACTTTTTTGGCACTCGAGGAATCCATAAATCTCCTGATGTACGCAGACGTCGCACCATCAGTCAACCAGTTTGAAGTACTGGACAAATCCACCCATCACCTTGCAAACTCCCCGCGCCAGGGCAAGACCCTTAGCGCGAAGAGTGGGGGGCAATTGATGGAGGAAGATTTGGCCCGACCTCTTAACCACCCAACACGTGGAAGCAACCAAGGGTGACCTAATAGGAGCAACAACTCGGCACGACAATACGCTCAAGGCGCGAGCTCCAAGAGGAGGAACCAGCAGTTCGAGCTCCCCAAAAGGAGCTTGAACTCTCCCTTTGATCCCGAGCCTTACGAGAAGCGCAAAGGGCGACAACCCGAATTGGCCCACCCCAGGGCAGTTCGGGCCACATTTCTATCCGAACTCAAGACTTCACCTCGCACACCACTCCAACACTTTGTCTCCAGGCCGCCGAACTAAACAACCGTACCTGACACCAAAGGAGTCTGTATCCTGAGGCGGCGAACCTGACTGACTTAGGATCTGATGCTTGACAGCTGCATTTCAACGGTCACCTGCCACCGCCACCTCCAGTTACAGAGATGGCTCCGACAAAGAGAGCAATGGCGGTTATCTGCCCCAGCAGAGGTGATGACACCTGAACTGGCAGAAGTGCAGAGGTAATGATACCCGACCTGATAGAAGCTTGGGAGTGAGTGTGCGAAGTGGTTATAAAAGGTCCATTTCCCCCCAAGAAGTGAGGTACATGATAACTTTGCACTATCTGGTTTTTTATTTTGCCTTTGAGAAGATACTAACTTGAGCTTCGGAGCATTCTCACCGGGTTCCTCCCCGGAGACTGCTCACTTTCTTCCCCGTTTCAGGCACCTTTTGCTCCAGAGGCAAGAACATTGATAGCTAGGATAGAGTGGATCGCACTCCATCACTTCCTATGTTTTAATTTTAACAAAAACCTCTCTTATATTTTTTAAAAAACATGCAAGTACCTCCCTTCCTAGAGAGAAATGCCGATCTATGCATTCATTTTTTTTAAATGCCTATTTTGCCATTATGCCTATAATTTGAATATTAAAATACCCTCCAAAAACACTGTTCCTTTTCTTTTCAAGAACTGAGAACCAGAGTCGTCGACGTCTATGTGCGTGTTACTAGTGGTGAGGTCGGTTGGGCGAGTTCACTCACTCTGAAGATTGGATCGCTCGGTCTCTCTCCGAAGAAAGTCGGAGAAGATATTGCCAAAGAGATAACGAAAGAATGGCTATGAAACTCACTGTACAGAACCGAAGAATGTCGGCGGCCGTTCTCATTATGAAGGCCCTCAAAGAGCCTGAGCGGGACCACAACAAGACCAAGAATATTAAGCACCCAGACAACATTTCTGTTGATGATGCTATCGAAATTGCTAGGATTACGAGGCCTAAATCAATGGTGAAAGACTTGTCTAGAACTGTGAAGGGAATTCTCAGCACCTGTGTCTCCGTCGGCTGTATGGTCGATGGTAAGAACTCGAAAGATCTGCAGTAGGAGATCATTGATGGTGATGTTGAGATTCCGCAAGATTAGAAATTTTGTTATTCTATCTAAAATATTGTCCCGAAGTTAAAATAGGTGAAAACATTATTTGAAGAATTTGTTAGATCACTCTCGATTTGTATGTTTATTATTTAGGGTTTGGATAATATTATGTGGTTTTGAAAAAGAATAGAAAGTGAGAGGAGAGAGAAGAATAAAGCATGGAGGAGAGAGAAAGGTAGAGAGAGGGGGAATGGAAGGATGGAGGACCTACTGGGTTTTCTTCGCCACCTTGGTTATCAGTTATTGAGGGAAGAAGATGAATAGTGTTTTGGATATTTTTTTAATTTTATATTTGAGTTGATAGATATAAGGGCAACAAAGGTATTTTCAAAAAATAAATGTATTATATAATCCTTTTTTATCTGAAATGATGATGGGAGGGAGGTAAAAGTATGTTTTTTCGAGAGGTTTTTGTTAAAGTGAAAACATACATTATGATTGTCATAAAACTCAGGAGAGGTTTTTATATTTTACTCTTTTCATCATTGGATAACCATTGAACTGCTGACCCATTTCTATGTTAAGCTAAAGGGAAGTGTGGTTCCGAATCTGTGCCAGTTTCAAAACACTATAGAGTCTGGAATCAGAATGGATTATTTTGTTTAATTGTTTGATTGAGTGGAATCAGAATCCCAATTTCATTCCAGTTGGAATGGCATTTCCTCAGGCATTTCCTCATTTAAGGGAATGATAATTTCCTGTCCCTTGGGAATGAAATCCCATTCCTACTGATTTCAATTCTCATTTTCATTTTTGTCTGAACCAAACAGGCTATAAAAATAGACCATTCCAGTTCCGATTATGAAAGATTTTGATTCCAATTTCGACTACAAGGCAAATGGACTCTAAGTTCAGCATCTCCTAGCTGATTCCAAAAGAAGCTACATCAGATTTAGGCCGTGCTTGGGAGTGCTTAAAAATAAGTGCTTATTTGGGCCATTAAGCACTTATTGGTATTTAGAAAATAAGCCTGAAATAAGTGCTTATTTTAAAAATAAGGCCCGAGCTTTTTTAAAGTGCTTATACAATAAGCATTTATTCAACTTTTTTCTTCCAAAATATCTATAGTTGAATTTTAAAATACTACTTGTAAAATTATCCCTAGTTGAATTTTATAAAAGCACTTTTATGAAAGTACTTTACAAAAAACACTCTTATGAAAGTACTTTATAAAAATACTTTTATAAAGTGTTTTTCATAAAAGAAAATGAAGGACAAAATAGTCACAAATGCTTATTTAAGTGCTTATTAGAAAAAAAGACTATCAAACACCCAATATAAAATAAGTGCTTATTTTAAAAAATAAGCACTTGAAAAATTGGGTGCCAAATGCAAATGAGTGCTTATTCGAATAAACACTTGTTTTTAATCACTTATTATTAACTTAAGCACTCCCAAAAATGGCCTTAAACAATTTGGGGCACCATGAATCTGTGATATCATTAGAGAGAACAGGTTATCCATTGAAAGATGTCATCTTGAGGATTTGTGGGGTTGTTCTACCCCCTGTTGGTCGTAGAGTTTATTTTCTCTTCCTCTGTACAAAAAAAAAAAAAAAAGCATTGGGTTTTTATTTTTTTCATTTTTTCATGGGATTATATCAGATAAAGGCAACTTTTTGCCTTTAATATAAAAAAGAAAAAAAATAATATTTTTATATAATAATTAAAATAGGGTAAATTTTTTAGCTAATAGTACCGCTCCCTCACTTCCTTGTTAAAAACCTACAACAGTAGTGACAGTCGTCTCTGAGAAGTAAAAACTCAGAAGCAGAACTTTACATCCATAGCGGACGAGACAATTGAAACCCGAAACAATGCCAAGCTAGCTTCTTGGGATAAGCCGAAAGCGCGATCCTGAGGCGCACAATCAAATCAGAATCGGAGCACACCTGTCAATCTTTGAGCGGGAGTCGTCTGATCTATCTATGGCCTAGACAAAGGAATGGCTAGAACACATCGCGGCTAATGCCACTGTCACACTCTACCTACGTGACAAAGCCTTTTGGACTCAAATCCGCAAACAAACCCTCTTTCACTTGGCATGCACTCCTTTCGATTTGTCATGGAAGGCCATGTTGGCAGTATCTGTGCCATTCATGAAGGTGATCTTAGAGGATTGCAATGGGTTCAGTGGAGCACCGGAATGTTATGATTATTTGCATGAATACAGAGCAGAGGAGGAAGATGAACTGTAGTGTCCTTTCTTGATTTTTTTTTTCAAAAAATTTATCCTATTTTAATTATTATATAAAAATATTACTTTTTATTGATATTAAGGGCAAAAAATTGCCCTTATCTACAAGAAACCCTTTCTTCATAGGAATGAGAGAGAGAGAGATTGCAACTATAATGAACATTTATGAGTAAAATAACCCCATTTAGATTATTATTAATGATGTGGTATACCCACTAATATTTATTGTTTTACGCTTGCTTTTATGTAAAACATCTTTAAAAAAAGTCTAGAACTATTTTAACTTTTAAAATTTTCTCATTTTAATTTAAAAGAGTTGAATGGTTGAACCATTGAACTTATGGCCCGGTCACAAAATGGTTCTCTTTGTGCTCCAAGTTTAACATCATTGAATGGAAGATCAAGAAGGCCACTAACCAACGATGATGCAGGTTATAGCCTATAGGCTAGAGTAGGTTGACTGGTAGTAGCCTAACCTTTGGCAATTTTTTACACAGTGAAATTGCACCCCTAAAAGTGAAACCCTGTTATCAAAGCTTGTCAGCCCATGGTTTTATCGTCAAACCAAGCAATGGCTCTTGAAAATACCACATTTACCAGCTGAATCTGAACAACCTATCAGCATTATATTTGTCACTTTCAGTTACCAGCTGGAGTTTCAGGCCCATTAATGAAATTTGTTGAATCAATTCTACAGAGCAATCCGAGTGATCAAAGACTAGAAACTCCAGCAAACACTGCAAATTAATGTAGATGAAGCTACAAGAACTCATAGGCGGGAGCAAGAATTGTGATCAGGGATCACAATGGTGTACACCTCTTCTCACGAGCAATTCCTACGCTAAGTTGCACCACAATGGAGGTTGAAGCTTTGGCTTTTTATCACGGATTGCAGTTTGCTAGTAAATTATCCTTTGAAACATGTCATTACAGAAGGCGACGATTTAATCATCACAAAGCTTCTGTTGGTAGGTTCTACTGAACCACTTATCTCAGTCAATTCAGTCCCACGTAGAGGAAATTAAGCAGCCCACTATGTTGCTAGAAAAGCTCTTTCATCTCTCTTATCCATGAATTTGGTCAACATGCCCGGACTTTTTGAAAAACATTGTAAGATCTGATATTTACCCACTGAGATAATGAAATTGTTCATCTAGCTAGCATTTCAAACTAAAAAAAAAAATACTATAAAATATAAGTATAATGTTTCAACTTTTTACATGCATACAACTTTGCCATGCATATAAGAACATAAATAGAGGGAAAAGTCGAAAACCCTGCTATTAAGTGAGAGGCAAATTTAGAAATGAGCAATCAAAAAGGAATATGGTTAACATTTCCTTTTTCTTGTAAGGTCATGCTTATGATTTGCTAGAGATAACCAACCTCACATAAGATTCTGATTTCCCAGAAGAACTGAAAACAAAAAGGTGCTCATGAGAAGAAAGGGAAGTAGTCCCATCACTAGCAGAAATAAATAAAAAAAAAAAAAACGTTATTTGTATTTAGGCATCAAAGTAAAGCCGTTTGTCAAAGCTAGATTCAGCAACACATGATAAGAATGATGAAATTAATTGAAAATAACTTCCAAACTCTGATATGCTGGGTCGTTCACACTTTCATGTAAACTGCAAATTACCATTAGGGCTGTGTTTGATTTGTGTAAAAATGAAGGTAAACAAATGACTTGGTTGGTTAGGGTAGGCTCCTGTTATATGGTTGGTAACTCCAGAGTCAATGATCCAAACATGAGAAGGAGAGGAACAATAACCAGAGAACTCACTAGATAAGCCAATAGTAGATGTTACTAGTTGTCGAATGTTTTCCTCAACCATAGATGCCAGAGAATCACCTTTAATAGAAGAATTACAACTATTAGAAGATTTCTTATTCCCATGTGCTATAAAAGCAGTGTCAATCCCATAGGTTGATCCATCAAGTTTCACTATCAACCCTAGCAGAGGCCATTTCAGCAAAGAAATAACAGTCCAAACACAACAAAGAAATCAATTTGAGATGAAAAAGAAGGCATTTATCTCCTTTAGAAACCTCAAACACCCTCCTAGAGCCCTAGAAGCCCCTCCCTCCAAAGATTCACTTTTCCGCAGGAGTGGGAGAAGAGAGAGAAGAGGCTGCCACTCCCTCCAGAGACCTCCAAAAAGGTTGGGACTTGAACCGCCCCCTTCAGAAAACCTCAAGGAACCCTAGAAAACTAGAGCACCACTTCCTAGGTCAAAATTGAAGAGTCCTACACTCCTAAAACAGGACTCTCCCCCCTTCTCCAGTTCTTCCTAATTTTGGTGTAAAACCCTAGACCAGCTACAAAGGATTGCAATTCCACAAAAAAAAAAAAATCCAAAAACTGGGCTTACCTGACGTCTTCGATCTGCCCTTTACCTTATCATGCAATCAGCCGACCTAGGGATGCATGATGGAGCAACTCAAGAAATGTTTAAACTTGCTTTGATACCAAGTAGAAAGGTTTGGACAACTTGTTTTGATATAAAAACTATAAAAGAAAGAAGAAAAGAAAGAGGAGAAAAGGTTTCAACTAAGAGAGAGATGAGAGATAGAAGAGAATGGGAGAAGCTCAAAATTAGGTCTGACCGCCCCTTTCATTAGATTATATACTCATAAATAAAACAGTGGTGTTCAATATGAAAATGTAAATGGGTAAGTTACCATGGATGTCGTGAATGAGAGGTCCATCCTTGATCCTCTTTGCAGAAAGTAATTTAAAAAAGATTAGAAAAGATGCCATTTTGTATTTTCCTATTACTACATCTTATTTTATGCAACTAAAAAGGAGTTTAGAGTCCTCAAAATGGAGAAAACCATCTGGATGCACTGCGCAATAATTGAACGGCGGAGAAAATATTCTCCAAGTTATAAAATGAAAGCTCCAAAGTATTGGCCCAAATAATAAATATAGTGATTGTTATTACATCCATAATTTTAGTTGAGATTGGTACACGATAATTTAAACATGGACGGGGCAATGTTAGGCCCATCTACAAATCTTCTGTCCAGAGAGGCCCAGACCCAACACATGACCCATAAGATAAAAGCTACTTTGAGTATGAGGATTGAGGACCAATACAACAATAACTGTAATATCTTTCTCCGCAGTTAACTCCGATCCGATCCTTGCCGCGTCAAACGATTGACTTCAGAAGTCGACTAGTTGACGGTAATATTAAAATCAGATGGTGAACACAAGTCAAAAAAAGGAAGGAAGAGCCGAAGAGGGAGGCGTGCCTCAATTTCAAAAGAGTTCTCACGTCTCAATCCTCACTGCACATTTTCTACAAACCCCCTCAAAAGTTAAAAGCAGTCCACAACGCTGAATTTCTTTTCGTCCAACTCTTCTAGAAAAGGATAAAGCATATTTGATAAAATATTTGTGGAGTGGATTAGTTATTCACATTTCAAGAAGAAAAGGTTAGGGGAGCCACCACTTGAACTTTTTTTTTATTTTTTTTATTTTTTTTTGTGTGTGTGTGGAGAAAACGTTTTTTTGAATTTCAACTTCATGGCTCCTCAAAATTTGCGATTAATAATTCTTTTTTTATGTGACTGTCACTAATTTTATCCTTATTTGTGATTAGCAAAGTGTTAAAGCAAACCCCTACCAACTTCATTATTTTAATAATTATAAAAAGTAGTTTTGATTATAAATTTCCATTAGTCGGAAAGATAAAAATCATTCAAGATACGAGGTTACAATTAATTGGAATATGAGAAGTCAATAAAATTAGGCTGATTAAAGATTATAATATAGAATCGAATTAAGCTTTTCAAAAAAGATGTTGGAATATTTTGGAAAACAGTCTCTATTTAATCTGCCCTGTATTAATTTAATTTAATTAGGGGAAATTTATTAAGAAGAAGCTTGTAAGATCCAAACTAGGTATCAACCGGAAATCTAACACCTACCAACCTCACCAAATTGTATTTCTACTACAGACTAAAAGTGACCAACTGAGCTATTATGTGGTTGAGCCTAATGTACGAGCTGTCCTTGGCCTATCTTAATAGCGTTATTATGTCCACAGTCCACACGCACACACAGATACACATATACATATATACTTGGATATTAAACATACCCTGTAGATAACACTTTGTGAAAGAATGGAAGATTTGAATGGTAGACAGGAGGAAGTAGTTTTCAATAATCAAATTCATTGTAGAAATTAAAATTACCACGGATTGGACGCTGGAATGGCAAACCATATCTATCACCATAAGCTTAAGGAGTGTGTGGGGTAGGGAGGGCAATTTCTACCCTAACCCGCCAAATATCCACCTCTACCCATCTCGATGGGGTGAGTTCTTTTACTTGAAAAACAGATTTTGGGGTGGTATGGGTTTGGGGATTTTACAAGTTATAACCCATATAGATATAGGTAGGGTACAGTATTAGACTAAACCAAATCCTCCCGGATCTATGTATTGTTGGAATGAATATGGATTAATGTATTAGGTGTTTAATTTAATAATATTTTGGATTTTATTTGAAGAATAATTGATAATTTATGTATTGTTTGCATGTTTTAATTAAATAATTAAGAATTTTGATTTATGTTAATATTATTTTATTGCATATAATAAAAAATAATAGGAGAAATTAGATGTAGATTCTAGATTCTAAAAATTTGGATTAATGTATTAGGTGTTGGGGAGAGTTGCATTTTCATGTGTGGGAAAGGGTCACTGTTGCCATTCCTAGAGTGGGATTCTTCAAATGTATATCAAAAGGCTTTCTTAGTGCGCAAGGTCATTTAGGCCTCCATGTTTTTTTCCTTGGTTTCTTTGTACCATTCAAACGTTATGAAGTAGACATTTGTAATAAACAAGTCAATCCAGACCCGACCCTTCCCGACCCAAACTGCACTTCTACCTCTTAGTTCTACTAATTAGTTGACGTTGGACAAACAGTTATAAGTTTGGGGAGGTTCCAAATGATAGCTTAGAAGCTAAATAGGCAGCAGATGATAGATTCATTTTCTACCGATTTTAATTATATTGACCAAAAATCCACCAAATCGAGAGTGAGAGATCCCAAGTGGTGATTCCGTTCACACGCTCCTCTGTTTAAACACCATTGACATTTTAAAGAAATACCGAAATTTCACTACTTGTACCACTAATTAAGACCTAATCTTAAACACTCAAAGCTTGAATGGTCGAGGCTTTCTTGCTGGTTTCGTTGATTCCTCTTACAAATTCAAGATGAAAGATGATTGGGTTCACTCCTACCTAAAAGACTAAGGCTGTGTTTGGTTTGAATGAAAAAGTAGGAAAAGGTAAGAAAACCTTTACAAACTTTGTATAGAATTTCTTATCTTTCTCTTTCTTTCTCAACTTTTTCCTTCAAACCAAACATAGCCTAAGAGATTGTGTCCACATAAGGCTGTATTTGGCTTAAAAGAAAAAGGTATAGTAACTTCCTTTTCCTACCTTCTCTTTCAAATTAACCAATGGCTATGTCATTCATCTAAACGAAGAAAATAGAAGAAGGATCGAGTAATTAAACGATCGAAGCCCTTGGGATTTTGTATTTATCAGTCAAGAGTGAGGGTATTTTCGAACTAATAATAATAAAGCAGTAGGTGTAGGTGCAGACGAAAAGATACGACCGGGCACTTAAACAAAAGAGTAGTGGGACTGGGAGGATTCAGATTAGTTAACCTTTACAAATTGTACTCTTGTTTTTTGACCTTTGGCTGATGATGGCAGCAAATAAAGTAGCTAGGAAATGGACAAACCGCCCACTATATATGAGCATAAGCATTATTATAAATAGGGATCGAGTCCAGAGTCCAGAGAGTCGACCAACACCAAAGCATTTCCAAGGCATGCAGTAAGCAGCTAAGGCTAAATAATTTTATCAGTGGTACTGCAGGGTAGTTGTGTACGTGAAGTCCATGGCAGTGGCAATTGCATCTCCCTCCTCCAGCTCTATAAGCTTATTGTGGGTAATTGCCATGTTGGTACTCTCGGTGGGGATGGTATCCGCTCAGCTATCCTCCACATACTACGACACTTCATGCCCCAAAGCCTTTTCCACCATTAAGTCTGGCGTGACCGCTGCTGTTGCCAAAGAGAAGCGCATGGGCGCTTCCTTGCTCCGTCTCCATTTCCACGATTGTTTCGTCAATGCAAGTCCATGCCTCGCTCTTACCTACTAATTTAAATTTAACATTTCCACTCTTGAGAGTCTCTCTCTCTCTCTCTCTCTGTGTTAGTCTTTATACCATGCATGCACGTACGTAGTTTTCTTTGCAATACTGAGTCTTCAACACTTTCCCCAGTTCGAAAGGAGGTTCGTCCTTTCCTATATCACTTAGCATTTGGTTTCACTGCATTTACTTTCATCATCGTTCTCGTTATAGAAAAAACCCAGCTATATATGTTCATCAAGCCCCAAAGGAAAACCAATATCAATGGCCAGTCTAAAGCTGCCAACCATGCATGCATGCAACTTCTAATTTCCTTGCTGGAAACGCGGATTCATACACAGATTGGGTTCATTTTGAGGCGAAATCGATTTGTCTGGTTTTTATCCTATACATCAACATTAACAGGGCACAAGTCTTGACAACCACCCACTACACCAAGCCCTTACTTTCTTCTTTCATTTATTTTAGCTAAAAGCAATAGTACATCATCGAGTTACAGACCCAAGTCAATTCATAAATAATAGGCCCGGTGTGGTACTGTAGATTGAAAAGTAATTTCGTCCTTTTGAACTCGACCGAGCCATGCATGCATCTATGTAAATCATCCCGATCAATTTCTGTCCCGACCGGCCCCTAGATTCCTTAACACCCTTTTTTTTGTTTCAGATAGACAGGAGGAATCACCCGGGCCTCTACATAGAATATTCTATGTACATGTCCGTAATATGAGAGAGAGAGAGAGAGATTTATATACAATACTTAGCAGGTAGGAGAAACCAAACGATAACTTCAACGATATATGTGTGTGTTTTAAACAGGGATGCGATGGATCTATACTGCTGGACGATACCTCGAGCTTCACGGGGGAAAAGACGGCAACCGCAAATGCAAATTCAGTGCGAGGGTTTGATGTGATCGACACCATTAAAAGTAAAGTGGAGAGTGTGTGCCCCGGTGTTGTTTCCTGTGCAGACATTCTTGCTGTTGCAGCTCGGGATTCCGTTGTTGCTGTAACAAGCCAAAACCCTCACTTTCTTTTGCTCGATCATATATAAGCACTAATTTGTGATTTTTGCATGGTAACGATGGTGTTGCATGTTTTGATGTTTCAGTTGGGTGGGCCTTCATGGACAGTACAGTTGGGCAGAAGAGATGCGACCACAGCAAGTCTAAGTGCTGCCAACAGGGACATCCCTGCTCCAACCTTGGATCTTAGTGGCCTTACATCCGCTTTCTCAGAAAAGGGTCTTACTGCCAAGGAAATGGTCGCTCTTTCAGGTAAGTAAATCCAGTACAAATGCCAAGAGCATTTGGATTCTCATCTCATCTGTCCTTCTGAATTAATTCAAGTGGTTGTCAAAAGCTCTGTTTCCATTAGCAGAGTACTACGTACAATCCATGCCATGAATGAATCCATCTGATCATTAATTCTCCTTAATTAATTATATATCATATATCTTCTTCTGTTTTAATTTGTTTGTATATATGCATAGGAGCTCACACCATAGGGCAAGCTAGGTGCACAAGTTTCAGGTCTCGCATCTACAACGAGACTAATATAAATTCTTCATTGGCGACATCATTGAAGTCCAACTGTCCGAGTACTGGTGGAGACAGCAATCTCTCTCCCCTTGACGCTACAAGTCCTACAGCTTTTGATAATGCTTATTTCAAGAATTTGGTGAACAACAAAGGACTTTTACACTCGGATCAGCAGCTCTACAATGGTGGCTCCACAGACTCTCAAGTTAGCTCTTACAGCAGCAATTCCGCAACCTTCTCTTCAGATTTTGCAAGCGCAATGGTGAAGATGGGCAGTATTAGCCCGCTCACCGGCAGTAACGGTGAAATAAGGACCAATTGCAGGAAAACCAACTAAGCCGTCCTGGCGATCACACTCCACACTGTTTTGTCTACTCTGTTACTTAAGCTGCAGATGTAGCCTAAGAAATAAAATAAAATAAATTGGGATTGCTGCTTATAAATGTTGTGCAATTGGTGTCCATTAAAGTGAACTTGTTCACTGTTTGTTCTATATATATATGACTGATCAAAAAGATATTTTTGTTTTGGTCTCTGGATTTAAGCTATTTCTTTCTTGACATGTTTTTCAACGTTGTTAAAGGTTGTGTTTGGTTGCAGTGCAAATTTATTTCCACTGATGCAAAACTATGACAGTGCAAATGTTTTGGGTGTAAATTTTAATTTATTTTTGTTTCAAAATTTTCCTTATTCGTTTGGTTGTAGTAACAAATGAAGTAAAATAAGACCTAAAACAGAATAAAGTAATTAAATTCAAAACAAAATTAAATCAAAGTTTACATTTTTTTCATTTGCACTCCCATACATTTGTATTAGTTAAATAAAATCGCATTGCAACCAAACACAGCCAAAGGCATTATCTTGGAGAAATTCCACCCTTTCTCCCTAGGTTCAAATTAGGGATGTCAATGAATTGGGTTAAATGGTAAATCCGGCTTGACCCAACCCTATAGGGTTAGGTTAGGGTCAAGTATATTTGTTTTAAGGTTGGGTTAAGGTGTTGATTCTTTGACCCGAGTTGGGTTCGGTTTTTTGTTGACCCACCCCACCAAGTCATGATACGTTGCATATATACCAAGTATTCTTGGAATATTTTGGCGTCCCTAATTCAGGTTAGTTTAATGCGATGGCTGAGGGTAAACCCCCATGGTTCATGCTAGTGAGAGCTTGAATGGCTGTGGGTCGTACGTTTTTTTTGACCTGCGTGGGGCCTTATCATTGGTTCTATACAGCGCGCTACACAGTCATAGCGTTCAGTTAATCCTATCTCCAAACAAACAAATAGAAAAAAAAAAAAAAAAAGGAAGAAAAGGGAAAATTTTGGGACGAATGAAAATATGATTTTCATTATCCACGCTAAAAATTAATACGAGACACATCTACGTACTGTTGATTACATGATCTGTTTTTAATTTTCATCGCTGTCCGAGTGCAAAAGTGCAGGGGATTAAGTCCTAAATTTAGCACAAATCCAATTCAAGTTTCTTCATTATTTTATGAATTAAGAATAGAAACAAAAACGTTTATTTGTAATATTTTTTCTTACTGTTATGAATTAAATTTAGCCTTTTGAAATCAAAACCAATATGGGACAATTGATTGATAAAAATGAAAAATAAAAAATAAATACATTTTAGCTTTATAAATACATTTTTAACTTTACAAAAAAAAAGTATAAAAACAAAATGAAAAAAATAGAAAAAAAAAACACTTCTGATGGATCATAACATTTAACAGAAAAAGCTATTGGATGACGAAAATGCTTTATTACAACTAGTTAAACGAAGCACCAACCAGTCAAGTTTTGTTGGTGGAATTTTTTTAGAGATTCTAAACGAGAAGTGCAACTTTTGGGCCTTAATTTCAAATTATAAAGACCCCTCTTGTACTATGGGGTTAGTGACAAAGATCCCTTATACTTCAGTTTGCAATAAAAACTCCCTCTGTTAGTATTGCATCACTTAACTTGGAAAAAGATTATTGTCCAACTGTTTAAAGTTTTTTAAATATTCAAACTACCTTTTATATACTGTTCATTATCTTTCCCTGCTCCTCTTTTCGGTTCGTTCATGCATTCCAAATGCGTGAATGTTTACATGCTAAGGTTATATCAGAGGTCTAAATCTTTCAAATTTGAATGACCCCTATTGTCTTGAGAAAAACAGAGATCTGCTCATGGAAAGAATTTCATTTCTAGTGCACTTGTTCTTTATTTTCTTCATAGTGCTTCGGTGAATAATGGATATTTATAACTGGATGCTAAATTCCTCCACCCACCAAGTCTTAAGCTTCCCTTCATCTTGGATTCTCAGCCGAGTTTCAAGAGCGGACAGTTAATACAAATTATAAGGTTTTGCATTCTATAAATTTGTATTTGTATGTATTTCTATCAAACTGAGCCCTAATTACAAGTGAAAGCTCACAAGGATAAAAGGTAGGAATTTGGCCCCATTTGGCATGTTTTTTTGTGCGAATTGTTAGTTTTTTAGAAGCCCGTCAGCTTGTCTTTAAATATTTTCTCCTTTGGTTGGGAAAAGATCTAGCCATAGAAAGCTGCATGAAGCCCGTTTTAGGCTATTTTTGAGAAATTTCAAATGGAGTTTTTCAATTTTTTTTTTTAATTCATCTTCATGTGAAAAGATGCGTCTTAAACGGTCTTCAAGCTACTAGGATCTTAATACAAAAGGTCACATTGTTTTTTGATTGTCAGGTTTACCGAGAAATCTTTTAAAAAAGACTTGCCAAACAGCACCTTCATCTGCTTCTTTTGGTCTTTACAGTATTTACTTGGACCGAGTTAGAAAATTCTTCAAATTACAAGTCCGACCAGATGGAGCTTCTGATTAAGCGAATGAGCCACAATTAACGGGATGGGATAGAAGTAGCATTTTATTTTAGGGCAAGACTTTGTGTTAGAGAAAAGGGGTTTTTACTGTTCACTCTACTCCTAAAAACCTTAGCCCCACTTACAGGTGGGGAGAATCTTTATCATAGATTGATGCCAAATTCACGAACAGGATGTGATTTATAAAAAAGGGGAAGGGAGCTATAATTTAAGATTTCTGAGATGAAATGCACTCTACTTATCCTTAGAAAAAATGATGCCTCCGTTATAATAGCTATGTACTGCCCCAGTTAACAAGGTCAGGATTTGGACTAGGAAATCCACAGTTCCTTAAATGCAGTAGAAAATCAGGACAAACAAATATGTTTAGGAAATGTAGACCACAGATCTAGCCAAAGCAGGCTGAATTTTACTAGGCTATGGTATGGTAACAAACCTAGGCCCATGTAGGCCCTAAACATTACTGGGCTGTCCATTTTCAATTGACAGTTTGACAGTATCACCGTCTACCAAATCAAAGAAAATAAATAAATGAATAGTGAATAAACCTGAGTAATGTTGAGTGGAAGAAAAGAAAGGGAAAAAAATGAATAAAACGCATACCAACTTTATAACAAGTTCCAACAGACAGTCGAGATAGTGACTCTTGAATCTTGATCCGAACACATAACAAGATGGCAGTCTATAACCTGAACCTGATTAGAGTTGAGCTAAACCTATTCCAATATAATATACGTAGGTAGGATGGTTGCCTAAATAACCCGTCACATTGACTTCTTTAATCGCACTATCATTTCCAATATTTTTTATTTATTTATCTTTTTATGGATAGCATTTCGAAAAAGTTTTAGGTTCTTCTGTGTTTCTCATTGCCAGTTGATTAATCAAAGAATCTTATAGGAGAGAAATTGGTTATGCTCACAGTTCTTCTGGCCTTGGTGACTATTAAGGAGTCGAAGTTGAGTCTCAGAACCCTTGCCATGTGGTCGAACATTGCTCTTTCTCTCTCTCTCTCTTGTATCATTGTATGAATTTGATATTATTAAAACATTTAAAAAGGTCAGGGCCAATGTTAAGCACTAATAAAAGATGGGGCATAGACATGATGCATATACTAAAGGATTAAATTCATTAGAGAGCCCCTGCTTGGATGGCTAAGATTGGTCACACGTGGCAGATTATGTCAGGTTATATAAAAAAGCTCCCTACAATATGAGTTTACTTTCTTTTCTTTTTAACATCTACTGTTTATTTATTTATTTATTTATTTTTAATATAGCTAACATGTTCTAGTTGGGGCCTCAAGTTATGTCTTTATGTATTTGGTTTTCTAGGGACCTAAAAGCAACATATTGAGTTTAGCGAGCTAAGCCGAGATAAATCCGAACTAAATTGACGGGCCCGAGCTGAAATCAACAAAGCTCCACCCATCTGGGCTTATTTGCACGCTTGCATCAAAAGTTGTCTTGCGTGTGTGGTTTAGGAGTCAAGACCTATTATAGGGCTGTCAACGGGTCGATTCTGGGTTGGAATCTGATAGAATCAGTCCTGTACCGACAACAAAATTTATGGATACGGAATCGAACTGTTCGGTTTTTGGGATAATAGGATCTAATCCAATGGACCCAATTATAATAAGTATTTTGAAAAAAAGAAATAATATCCCTATTACTGAACTAACCAAAAATTAAAACTTAAAAGCAACCAACTTTTTTCCCCAGTTTCAAGTGTGCATAATTTTTAAATAGTAAATTATTAACTATCAACTTTTTTATTTACATTTTGTAGATTAATGAGCTAAAATGGTGATGGAATCATAAACTAAAATATGTAGAAGAATAAGAAGAAAAAATGTAGGGATGACCAAGAAAAAGAGGGTGAAACCCCATTATTTTTCTTTAAATAAAATTAGAATGGGGGATGATCAAAATGGGGTGGGGTCCTTGTTTTTCCAGAAGAAATGAAGGAGAAATGGGCACTATTGGTATCGTATGAAACTATAAGCAATGGTGGAGAGAGAATGATGATACATAGTAACATACCTGTGCTGTGACTCACTGACTTTGTGCCTCTGTGAGGAGAAAAAACGGTGAGGCGTTGACCATGAGAGATTGATGACAAACGAACGGACGGACGGTGTCGGCCTTTCTTTCTCTGTTCCGCATCGGTCTTTGTCTATTCACGGAATCACAGTTCACTGTTTGGCGTCGGAGGTTAATGCTCAGCCTTTCGATGAAAAGAAATGAAAGGGACAAGCAAATGTGAAATTTCATTTCGATAGGGTTTTGAAAGAAACCCTGCCGAAATTACCATTTTAGACATATTTTGTTTAAATATTACAACATGTATATAATTTATATTATAATTATATATATATAATATATAATTTTAAATAGGCTCGGTTTGGGACATGGTGGACCCGGTTCCAATTCGATTATAATCAGAAAAATATATTTGGAATCAGAATCGATCCATCGGTACAAATTCTAGAACCAGTACTGGTCTAATCAATCCGGGTTCATCGGGTCGGACCCAACCTGACAGCCCTAACCTATTATGGTAGATTCTACTTAGTACCATTGCTGTTTCTACCTCAGAAGTTTTGGATTAATCAATGTAAATTAATTTATTTTTACACCAATTACAAATTAACTGAAGAGAAATATATTTTGTTACATCATATGAGTCATTTTAATAGAAAAAAGCATATGTAAACTGATCTTTGACAATTATAGTTGAAACGTTAAACTTAATATTTGAGAAAGAAACGGAATTTTTCATTGATCAATTCAAAAAGTTTCAGATAGAATTCTCACCAATTTGTATGATCAATCCAAAACGTTTCAGAATTCAGATAGAAATCGCAATGTTACTAAATACATATATATCAACTCTGTACTCCCAACCTCATTGGGTGCTTGCCGATTTCATATAGCTTCTCACAGATCAATTAGTTAAGTGAAGATCAAACCAAATGTGCAGTAAGCTGGAAAAGATTATAATGCGTTCATGCGTTCTTACATTTTGCGTGTACATCGTATAAAAAGGAAGCCTAAGCCTCTTCAAAGCTTTGCTTGGTGCTTGCAAAAACAAGTAAAAGGTGGGGGGTCTGGAGACAACAGAGGTCAGTGGAAATCAGTGGCAATCTGGGCGTCATAGCTTGCCACTTGTTATATATCCAATGGACCCCCCAAACATAGCGCACTAGCTAACAGCCCACGGTTCGGATTTCCTGCTAACATTTTCTTCTTCTCCTCTCTACTAACCCACTCAAATCAGGCCACCTGTCCCTATCCGTCCAATCTCCCAATAATTCTCCAACAAAGGTTAATCCTCCATTAACTTTCTTTATGGATTAATCTTTTGGGAAAATAGATATTCACGCCACGAGAGGAGAGGCAAGTTGATCAGCGAATGATTTTCTGGGTACAAAGATGCACCCGACACTGAAACACCATTGCCCATAGTAACGATTCCGCTGAATTCACGACCGGCTGTACCTGAATCAACAGTTAGTAGCCATGGTGCATCATTGTGAAGGGCAAGTCTGAAAGGTCCATCATTTCCTGCCTATGCGGCAACGAAAATGCCCTTCTTCATGGCTGAAAAGGAAGCTATGGCAATGGGGTCTTAATACAGAGACAACGAGTATCTGCCCAAGGACAATGAGATGATATCGACACCGTCCGCAATTGCTTGGTCTATGGCTGCAATAACATCAGATGCGAAGGTGCCTGTTTCCCAGAGAGCTTTGTACATGGCCATGCGTGCTTTTGGGGCCATGCCTTTGGCAGTCCCCTTGGCGTAGCCTAAGTAGGAAACGCCTTCCACATGGTTGCTGGCGGCTGTGGAAGAAATATGGGTTCCGTGTCCGTCGGTATCACGAGGGGAATTCATCGATGTACTGAAACGGGGTGTGTTGGCAGCTAGACCTTTGTTGAAGAACCGAGCTCCAATGAGCTTCCTGTTGCACATAGAAGAATTAAAATCAGTTCTGTTCATACATTCTCCTTTCCACCGTTATGGTACTTGAGTCATTCCGTCATCTCTAAAGGTGGCACTCTCTGGCCAAATTCCGGTGTCGACTAGCCCAATTATGACAACGGCGCCATAATTTGATGCCGAGTAGTTGGAGTTCAGACCTAAGGAATTCAGATGTATGGGTTGTATCAGCCGCAAGAGGCCCGTCTTGATTGGAGGAAACATAGCCCGGTGAGCTTTTAAGCAAGTCGAGCTCGGAAGGGGAGAGAATTGCAGCCAATCCATGGATGCCATTGCTGTAAGTGTGTGTAGATAAGTTTAGAGGCCTCGGAGGTCGTAGAAGCAACAGCATAAGTTTCTTCAGATACAGAAGAAAGCATAGCCATGTACCAACTATCGTGGCTACTGAAAGTTTCAGGCATGGCGGATAAGTCCATGTGGACGATGTACACAATTGATTGTGCGAGTATGGAGGAGAGGCATGAGAAGGTGATCAAAAGGAACAAGTGATGCACAGTAGTGTCCATGAATGAACGAACAATGAAAAGGGTGTACTGGTTAGAAAAACTGTATAGTATAAACTATATCTAATCTATCTAAGAACCCAAATGGATTTATTTGCAGAGAAGTGAGCAGGGGGATTAGATTTTGATGTGGCACGATCTGGGCACTCCTAGCTAGCTGTTGACTGGCTCCTTGTTGGCAACGGACGGCACCTGAGAAGATGAAAATAAAGGATTCCCGGGGATTTTACCCGGTGGGAATACTCCGATGCTTAAGTTAGAACGCAAGAAGGAAGGAAGGAAAGAAGAGTGCGGTGCTAAGAGTGTAGGTCGCGCTTTATCACTATACTCGAGAGATTTGAAGTCTCAAGAAGAAGTTTCTCTTCCGCCCTAGGGGCTTTTATAGGGGCATTCTTGTCAGGTTGGGCATAACTGCCACTGGGACCCTGCCACAGCCGTTACCTGCTAGGGCTATGCAGGTGGCCGTTGTGACATACTCCTCGCCCGGGTGAGTGACATGTCTCCAAAGTGGCAGGCACGCCTCCACTTGCTGAGAGACGTGGATGCAGACTGTTGAAAGGACAGGGACTGCATCGTCAGTAAGGGACGTGGTGCAGTCTGATCGGTACGGTCTGTTCGATTGAAGCTTCGTGAGGAGTGCTCGCACGGCTCATTCGTGAGCTACTTTGTGGCGAACTCGGAATACTTCAGGATTACCTTTAATAGAATTGGTCCTTGGGATGACTTGTCTGCTTGGGAGCTCAGGCGAGCTAGTTCCCCTAGCTCACGAGCTAAAGTTGCCTCAGAGTATCCCTTCAAAGGTAGATTGGGGAACCCAGAGCTCGCGTTGTGGCAAGCTTCTCCTTTTGTGAGCTATGATGCAACGAGCTGCTTTATGGGCCCGTCATTTGGTTGCACTAGGCAACAATACTGAGCTGTTGCTGGTGCTGAGTCAGTGTCCACGTGTCACCATTTCATAGGTTGGGTCAAATCGTCCTCCATCAATTGCCCCCCACTCCTTGAGCTGAGAGCGTTGCCTTAGCGCGAGGAGTTCATGAAGCGTGATGGACTGATTTGACCAAAATTCAAACTTGATTGACTAATCACATTAAATGCATCCGCGGGAATCAAGAGATTTCCTGACTTTTCTGACTTTTTGGATTCTCAAGACGTGCTTAAGTGGCTTTTAATTTCGAACGTCGTGTATCCCTCATTACCTTAATCATGGACGACGTGCCGCCAATCACCTTCAATTTTTAGAAGGCGTGCGGTTAGTGCGCTTGCAAGTCGTTGGATCTACTTTGATCTAGGACATCGATTCGGAGACATGGGGGCTATAAATAGGTGGGCCCTCTGGGCCTCGTTTCCCTTCACGCCATCTTGCTGTATTTGGATTCTGAGGTCGTGCACTTGTCAAGTCTACTTGAGTTCCTCAACTTATTTCATCTTGTCCCCTTTCGGTGAGTCTTACTTATTGTCAATCATGTCGGGATACCCATACCATGTCCGTCACTAGGGTAGTGACCAGGATGATGATGCTCCCTCGAGCACGGGGTGAGCTTGGGAGCATGTTCCAGGGGCCAGGGAGGTCTCCGATGAAAGAGCTTCCACTTCGCGAGGAAAGGAGCTCGATACTTTTGGCCCTTCCTCAATGACAGAGGGGAGACTTAGGTCTCTTATTAGCTATTTTCACCTTCCTAGGGACCTTCTCTACTGCATCCCCACTGGAAACTTTCCGTGGGAGCATGGCCCTAACGATATAGTCATTTACCAGGAACAGCTCAAGGCTGGCTTGCGTCTCCCCCTGCACCCCTTGATAGTGGAAGTGCTAAACCACTTCAATGTCACTATTGACCAACTCCATCCCAATGCCATCCAAAACTTGGTTGGGAGGATATCCTTGTGTTGGGAATACTGTCTTCCCTTGAGTCTGGACATCTTCTCCGCTATCCTTTGTATAAAAAATGCCACTCCCGGGGCTCCGTCGGAGAGGCGTCTCAACTACTTCTCTCCCCGTCGTGGGTACAAGCTCTTGCATGAGCTCCCGAAGAAAATCCCCACCTGGAAGCGGGATTATTTTTGGGTCCGCAACCCTGAAGGGTGGCCCTTCCCTACTTCTTGGAGAGGCGTCATTCAAGACTCCGGGGTCGAGCTGGACCCTGAAACTCAGAAAATGATGTTGTCCTGGGCATTAATAGACTTTCTCTATTCGGACAACTTGGCCGTGGAGAAGCTCGTGCAAGCCGGCATGAGCCCGGGTAGGTTGTCCTTTTAGGTCGCGTGGTTTTTGTCATGACATTGTGTTCATATGCATATGTATCTCGTTCTTACCGAACTAATACTGTGGTTTCTTCTTGGCAGCTATCATGTCTGGTATCGACTCACACCGCCTTCTTTCAAGCAACTAGAGGTGCAAGGTGAAGAGGTCGTGCCTCGACCGGACTCCACCCTCGGGGGGTACTGAGTTCGGATCTACCGAGCCGACTTTATCCTCCCCTCCGCCTGAGATCCCGCCACCTCCATCCGAGGGAACTAGTGGGGCTGGTCTCGGAGGGGGCGAGCTCCCACAGTAGGGGGTGACTCCCCGTAACCCTCTCCAACCATTCCCTTACCCTCCGTTTCCAGTGGGGAACTGGGAAGAGGTGAATGACTACACCATGGCTCGTCGAAGGAGCCGGAAGGCGATTAACAATGATGAGGTCGCCCATTAGGGGAAGATGGACCCTAGGGACCTCGCCGTGTTTGCCTCTTCCCACTGCATGGTGGTAAGTTATTCTTTCCTTTCTTCTCTTATTTTGCTTCCTTTTGATGTCCTCTGATCTTCTTTCTATTGGCAGGTGAATTCCGCCATCCATGCTATGGCTCTCCAGACGCACATCCACCATGTCGACGCCCTCGACCAGCAGGCCACTAATAAGAAGCTCCAGGGCGAGCTCAACCGGATTCGGGGCGAGCTTCATCACACTCGCAAGGGGAGAGAATCTCAGGAGCTCCTCGTCCGTGACCAGGAGGCCCAAATTGCCCGGCTTTCTGAAGAGAGCACGCGTTATCGGGGGGTCATCGACGGTGGCGGCGGAGAGGGAGCTCCTTCGGCAGCAGGTATGGGACTTGGAGTCTACTCTTCTAGATCGGACTTGAAATTTCGACCAAATGGTGGAAGCTGAACGAGAGAAGGCGATCTAGGATTTCAAAGACTCCCAAGAATACCAAGACCTCCAGGTGGAATATGGCTCGAGTTCGTACCGCTATGGATTTAAGCTCTGCCGGTGGTTGGTTCGGAAGAAGTTCTCCGGGCTCAACCTTGATGGCGTCACTATGAAGGGCCTGTCTCTCGAGACTGCGGATCAAGCGGAGGAAGAGGAGCCTGACTCCACAGAGGATGAGGATGAGGAGGCGGATCCCTGAGGCGGTGTTTTTCTTGGACTTCTGGTGGCTCCCAGGTGCCATAAGCCCGGTCTTTCAAAGATCTTTGGTTGGGCGGTTGTGCCCTGTAATTGTGAAATTTTCCCGAGCTGCTTAGCTCAGTTATTGCCTTGTCATTTTTCTTCTTTTTTTGTTTTTTGTAATGGTAATGAAAGTTATTTTTCTTCTAAGTATGTTGTGCACTCTTTATCTTTGCTAGGGGGATCTCAACACCCGAGCTATTAGAGCTACATACCCGAAGTAGGACTTCTCGATAATCGTTATTTCGAATTGTCCCTTAAATCATTCAAGGCATCTCTATGGTACATGGCGAAGTGATTACCATGTGTGCCTGAACCATATACTCGTCGGTTATTCTGTAGTTTGATCAACGTACCGGAATGAGCTACGCTTGTCGGTGTTTAAACCCGAGCTGCTCACGCTTTTCATACTTTACCCCCATCGTCGAAATGGCTAATTCCTTCTTGATGCCAAGGTGTTGGTTAGCTCGGTGCCTTAGCCCGTAAGCCGGGGGTGACATGTGGTCTGCCCTTGAAGTTCATCCATGTCATGGAGACGACTGGGTCTTATTGTGCAGAGGTCATGTTAGCTCGGTATTTTGGCCCTTAGGCTCAGGGAGTGCCTCGTGGCCTACTCGGTTGTTACAAATAGTATTGTCTTAAGTTGACATTATTCCATGCCTGAGGTACTTGTTTCCCTTCGAGGGTCTCGAGCTCGTACGTTCCTTCCCCGAGCACTCAATTCACTCGGTAAGGTCCTTCCCAATTGGACCTAAGCTTTCCAATGCCAGGCTCAGATACCATAACTTTGCGAAAGACCAGGTCGCGAACGCGGAAGTTCCGCTTTTTGACCCTGGTGTTATAGTACCGTGCTACTCTCTACTGGTAGGCTGCGGTCCTGATGTATGCGAGGTCCCATACTTTGTCGAGTAGATCGAGGTTGGTACGCAGCTCATCTTCATTCGTCTGGTCACTGTATGCTTCTAGTCGCAGCATAGGTACTTCGATCTCTGCAGGGATAACTGCTTCGGTGCCGTAGGTGAGGTTGAAGGGAGTTTCTCTCGTGGCAGACTTTTCTGTGGTTCGGTAAGCCCATAGAACATAGGGTAGCTTGTCTGCCCACAACCCTTTAGCTTGGTCTAACCGTGCCTTCAGTCCGCAGAGGATGGCTCTGTTTGTGACTTCTGCCATATCGTTTGCTTGAGGGTGTGCGACTGAAGTAAAGTTTTGTCAGATCCCCATGTCTTGGAATTTGATGTCCCCGAACTGCTTGCCGTTGTTAGAAACCAGTCTTGGAATATGATCGTTACAAGAACTTCCTCCCACCCGTTGCTGGCGGGAATGGTCCGAGTAGATCGATGCCGCATTGTGCAAAGGGCCATGGGCTGTTGAAATACTTGAGGTCGGCAGCAAGTTGGTGGTGAATATTGGCGTGCTTCTGGCTTTAGTCACATATTTTAACGAGTTCAATGGCATTTGCCTTCATTGTTGGCCAATAATACCCTTGTCGAAGTGCCTTTTGGGCGAGGGCCCTACCCCCCAATTGTTCGCCACACAGACTCTCATGAGTGTCACGGAGTACGAGCTCGGTTTTAGTAGGTCGTAAGAAACGCAGGTAGGAGAGCGTGTAGGATCTCTGGTACAGTCGTTCGTCTATCATGACGTATTTGACTGCCTAGCGCTGCACCCTTCTGGCTGCATTGCAATCTGCAAGGAGGGTCCCATGTAGCAAGAAGCTCGCAAGCGGGTCAATCCAGCTCGACTCTGTTTGAACGACGGGAACGACCTCCTCTGCCCCTCTGAGAATGCTAGGCCAAGGCAGGTCCTCTATGTACACGGTTCTCATGGTGATGTCGCTGGTGCTAGATAACCTGGACAAGGCGTCGACCTCAGTGTTCTCTGACCTAGAGATTTGTCTGATGAAGTGTGACTGTAAGTTGAGCAGGACCTCTCTGAATTTGGCTAAGTAGGTGACCATGGTCAGCTTGCGAGCTTCGTACTCGCCAGTGACCTGGTTGACCACGAGCTGGGAGTCGCTGCAGATAACGATGTGCTTGGCTTTTACTTCTCTGGATAAGGCTAGTCCAGCTATCAATTCCTCGTACTCCGCTTCATTGTTAGATGTCGTGAACTCGAAGCGTAGCGCGTACTCCAGTTTAGTGCCACTTGGGCTATGCAGAACTATTCCGGCTCCGCTACCTTGTTGGTTTGAGGAGCCATCTATGTGAAGGATCCAAGTCAACTGGCCTGGGAGCTTCGGGCCCACTCGAACTGGGGACCTCATGCTCAACCGGCCTGGAAATTTCAGAACTGAATGTGCATTCGGCGATGAAATCTGCTAAGGCTTGGGCCTTAATGGCAGTTCGCAGCTTGTACTGAAGGTCGTACTCGCTGAGCTCAACAGCCCACTTTGTCAGCCGACCAGAGACCTTGGGCTTAAGTAAGACTTGCCTCAGAGGTTTGTCGATGAGGACGGTAATCGTGTGAGCCTGGAAGTACGGGTGGAGCTTCCGAGCTGCAATTACCAGTGCGTATGCTAGCTTTTCTATCTATGGGTATCTCGTCTCTGCTCCCTGCAATACTTTACTAACATAATAGATGGGTTGTTCAACCCGATCTACTTCCTTTATTAGTAACGAACTGACCACTTCGTCGCTCGCCGAGACGTACAGTTCTAAAACATCGCCCTCCTCGGGCCAGGTTAAGGTCGGCACGCTAGCGAGGTATTTCTTGAGCTCGTCAAACGTGAGCATGCAGTCTTGGGTCTACTCGAACCCTTTGCTCTTAATTGCCTTAAAGAATGGTAGACAGTAATCTGCCGATTTGGACATGAAGCGGCTCAGGGCGGCTATGCAGCCATTCAACCTCTGAACCTCCTTCAACTTCCGGGGTGGTCTCATATTTAAGATGGCCTTAATCTTATCCGGGTTGGCCTCAATTTCGCGCCGGTTAATGATGTACCCTAGGAATTTACCCGAAGTAACACCGAAGACACACTTGTTCGGATTCAACTTCATATTAAATTTACGCAAAATTTCAAAAACAAAATGCAAATCTTGAATTAGTTAATGCAAAAATTTGGTTTTGACGACCATGTCGTCTACATAACATTCTACTTTGAAAGGTTGCCCCTGCGTTTTTCAACCCGAAGGGCATAACCTTGTTGCAGTATAGACCGAACTCTGTGATGAAGGTAGTCTTTTCTTTGTTTGCCGGGTCCATCTCGATTTGGTTATAGCCCGAATAGGTGTCTAAGAAACTCAGCAACTCATGCCCTGAGGTCGCGTCCACCAAGTGGTCAATTTTGGGGAGTGGGAAGCAGTCTTTTGGGTAGGCTCGGTTTAGGTCGGTGTAGTCGATGCACATGCACCACTTGTCGTTAGCCTTCTTTACCAAAACGGGGTTGGCTACCCAGCTCGGGTAATGGACTTCTCTTATGAAGTCAGCTGCAAGGAGCTTCGCAACCTCCTCGTCGACCGCTTTTCACCGCTCTGGGGCTAGGTTGTGTTTCTTCTGTCTAACGGGCCTAACTACAAGATCGGTATTGAGCTTGTGAGTTATAAGGTCGGGGTCTATATTGGGCATCTCTACCACGGAACATGCAAAAATATCTAAGTTTTGAAGTAAGAAACTTACTAGTTTGAATCGTAGAGGTTCTTGGACGGAAGCACCGATCTGAAGCGTCCGAGTTGGGTCTATGGCTGAGGTCAAAACAGTGATTGTTTCTTCCGTGGGTTTAACTCATTTTTCTTCTTGCTCTGTAGGCCGCTCCAATTCGAGGTCGTCGGCCACCTTGGTCTTTCCCTTTAAGGCGGTGACATAGCACTTGTGGGACTTGTTGGTCGCCCCACGCTATTCCCACACTGAAGTCTGTAGGGAACTTCATTGTCAAATGATAAGTGGAGTCCACCACTCGTAGGATGTGGGTGATCGGCCGACCTATTATGGCATTGTATGGGGAGGGGGTCGCGACCACTAGGAAGTCGTGGTTGAGTCTGACTACGCAGGGCCTCGTGTTGACTTCCATAGGTACTGTCAATTTCCCAAGGGGTCTAACTTCTTCTCCGTTGAAGCCAACCAAAGGATTGTTCGCAGGATTCAAGTCACTTCCCTGCAACTGAAGCTAGTTGAATGTGACTTTGAAGAGAATATCTGTCGAGCTACCTGAGTCGACTAGTATGCGCTTGACCTCGAAGTCGTTGATCCTTAGCTTTATAACGAGCGCGTCGTGGTGGGGGTAATGAACCCCTCGTGCATCGTCCTCCGTGAAGAAAATTGGTTCTTCTGTCTTCGGCTGCTTCTAAGGATTTTGTTCTTCCTAGGCAGTTTCACGAACTGATATCCAAGCTGCTGCTAAAGTGCAACCTACGACAATCAAACCTCCCACTATCACGTGGATGGTGCCCCGAACCGGACTCTCTTCCGGAGGCTACCTCTGTGATTGTTCGGCCGGCCTGCTGTTGGACTCGGGAGCATCCTTACCGTGCTCCCCTTGTCGACATGTTTTATTATTATTATTATTATTATTATTATTATTTCGTACAAAATTCCTTAAATATCCACGACGGATGAGTTCCTCTATCTCGTCGCAGAGGTTCTTACAATTTTCGGTACTGTGATTGTGATCTCTATGAAAACTACAGTACAAGTTCTTATTTCTCACATTGGGATTCCCTCTCAGATGGGGTGGCCACTTCACATATGGGGCGTCCTTGATTGCCATCAGGATTTCGGCCCGCTTTGCGTTCAGTGGGGTGTAATCAGTTCGGTCCGCCATAGGAGCTCGGAACGATTGACCCGGCTTTGCCCCCTGAGCTGCATCTTTTTTGTTTCAGCTGCCCCCTTGGTTGGAAGGCTCTCCTTCCCTTTTCCTCTTCTCGGGCATGCCCTCGCCCTTCTGGTTGATCTCTTCCTCCGTGTCTATAAACCTGTCCGTGAGCTTAAGAAATTCAGTTATGGTGGCCGGTTGGTTGACGACCATGTGCCATTTGAACTCTTTATGTGTCACGCCTTTCTTGGCTGTTGCGAGGCGCATGGTGGGGTTCAGGTACGGTATTTGCATGCAAGCATCATTGAACCGCTTGATATAGCCCCGGATGGACTCTCCCTCTCTCTGTACTATGTTGAGGAGGCTTTCTTCAGTTCGCGAGCACCGCTTGCTAGTGACGAAGTGGGACATGAAGGCTTGCGCGAACTGCGCCCAACTTCTTATCGATCAAGATGCTAGGTTCCGATATCATGTGCGGGCTACTCCTCTGAAAGTGGTGGAGAAGGCCACGCACATGCATGACTCACTAGCTCTCGACAGGTGCATCTGTGACTGAAAGGCGTCTACATGATCATTTGGGTCAAACAACCTATCATACTTGTCAAGAGGGGGGAGGTTGAAGTCTTTAGGCATTGGGACTGCTAGGAGCTCGAAAGATAGGGGTATGGAACTGAAAGGAGGGGAGCCTTGACTTTGCCCGAGCTTACCTCTTCTCTACCCCTGAGCTCGGGCAAGTCGCGGGTAGCAGATCGACGAGCTCGGTGGCGACATCTCTGCTTCTTGGTGGGCTCTGCATTTGTGCTGCTCACCTCCATGTTGTCAAGAATGGTTTGTGCAGGAAGTAGCTTGGGCCGCTAGTGATGGCTATGGATAGAGGGATCCTGCTTGGAATCTATAGCTAGGATCTCAAACTGGTTTTCCAGGAGCGGGGTTTCAAACTTCGACTACCGAGGTGATGTAGACCTAGCGAGATGGGGTCCTCCCGACCTGACCGCCTACAGCGAGACCGGGGTGGCCGGTCTCTCTTGTCTGTCGCGGGAGGAAGCCTGGCTTTTAGGAGGGTTTTGGGAGGCTTCTCCTTGGCGAGAAGGGCGTTTGTCCTGGCAGAGAGACCTAGCTTGCTACGAGGTTGGGTGCCGAGGAGGGAGCTACGGCTGCTGAAGTTGAGGTTGAGGCAGGTTAGGGAATTGTTACTAGTAGTGGTACTGGGAGACGTGGTGCAACACTTGCTGCTGATAAAGCCGATGTTGTTGGAGCTGCTGCACTTGGGCTTGCTGGCTCGCATGCATTACATCAGGTCGTCGAGCTAGTTATGGCTAGTCGCAAGAGGGATGACAGTCGATTCATAAAAGGTCGTTTCTACAGAGGAAAGAAGGGGAACACCCAAGGCGTCGTTGCTCATGACAGGTTTAGGCTGGGGACTCTGTCCACCGAGAGGGGAATGGCGAACTGCCCAATGCAGACCATGGGAACCTAGGGTTGTTCCCTGGCGTTATCCATCTCCATGCTGCATTCGATATTGCTTGAGGAAGCCATGAGTGCTAAGTTTTCAGAGAAGAAGGAACTGTGAAGGTTTAGAGGAAAGCTTTTAGAAGTGTTTCCCACACACGGCGCCAAATGATGCGGCATGATCCGGGCACCCCTAACTGGCTGTTGACTGGCTCCTTGTTGGCAATGGACAGCACCTGAGAAGATAGAAAGGAAGGATTCCCAAGGATTTTACCTTGTGGGAATATTCTGATGCTTAAGTTAGAACGCAAGAAGGAAGGAAAGAAAGAAGAGTGCGGTGCTAAGAGTGTAGGTCGCACTATCACTATACTCGAGAGATTTGAAGTCTCAAGAAGAAGTTTCTCTTTCGCCCTGGGGGCTTTTATAGGGGCGTTCTTGTCAGGTCGGGCATAACCACCACTAGGTCCCTGCCACAATCGTTACCTGCCAGGGCTGCACAGGTGGGCATTGTGACATACTCCTCGCCCGGGTGAGTGACACATCCCCAAAATGCCAGGCACGCCTCCTCCTGATAATAGACGTGGATGTAGACTGTCAGTAAGGGACGTGGTGCAATCTGATCGGTACGGCTTGTCAAATAGAAGCTTCCTGAGGAATGCTCGCACGTCTCATTTGCGAGCTACTTTGTGACGAGCTCGGAATACTTCAGGATTACCTTTAATAGAATTGGTCATTGGGATGACTTGTCTGCTTGGAAGCTCGGGTGAGCTAGTTCCCCTAGCTCGCGAGCTAAAGTTGCCTCAGAGTATCCCTTCAAAGGTAGCTCGGGGAACCCAGAGCTCGCGTTGTGGCAAGCTTCTCCTTTTGTGAGCTACGACACAGCGAGCTACTTTATGGGCCCATCACTTGGTTATACTAGGCTACAATACTAAATTATTGCTCGTGCTGAGTCAGTGTCCACATGTCACCGTTTCATAGGTCAAATCGTCCTCCATCAGATTTGTTGAAGGATTTGTCTTTTTGAATATCAAACATCATGCAGATGCCAATTCGGATTTCATCTAACCTTTTCCTCCTCTCCTCTCTTGTGGCATGAATAACTAAAAATTAGGATCTATTTTTCCAAAAGATTAATCCACAAAGAAAGTTAACAGAGGATTAACCTTTGTTGAAGAATTGTTGGGAGGTTGGGCAGATAAGGACAAATGGCCTGATTTGAGTGGATTAGTAAAGAGGAGAGGAAGAAAAAGTTCGGCAGAAAATCCGAAATTGAACAGGAGGGAAAAGTATCAACAGAATGTGACAAGGGATCTGATTTGAAAATCAACCATCATGGTCATCATTTAACCCTTATTTCAACTATATATGATCGGCTATATGAATCCTGTTTCGCCATTCGTCAGTACCATATCCGTTGTTATTTTAAAACCAATTAAATCGGCAACAGGAACAATAAATATTAATTACTGTTTTGAAAGTCAATTAACTCAGTAATTAAGATTTATTCATGTTGCCGAACAATTTTTTGAAATAAAGGTTTAACTAAGGAATTATTGTAGAAAAGAACTATTTTATAATGGAGTATAAAGTAGGTAATTAATTCATATTTCAGGTAAAAAGTTATCATTTTTATCAAATTGAAAGGATTGCACTTGCGTAAACAGTAGTATTTCAAGATCAAAATAACACCGACAACTAATTTGTATTATTTAATCAATTTATTATTATTATTAGTTCTGAAGAGGTCGATTCCAAAGAAGGATAAAGTGGATTTAGTTTGAGATCTCACAGGACTCGCTAATCTTCCTTACCAAGTGGTGGTGAAAATTATTGTTAACAGATGGAAGCCCCCTGAAAGGAACATCACATTATAAGCTATACAAAGTTCTAATTAACCACATGAAAGGAGATCCAGCTGCTTTGCTCTAAAGTTGGAATTATCCAAGGCCTAGCTATGATAAAATTGAATTGCCTTTCTTGAGTGGGTCCTTAACTGTGAACAATTCTATAAATTGATCCTAAGTTGTGTTACCATCGCTAGCTTTCAAATTTTTTTTAAATGGTCCTTGAATGAGAGGTTTTGGCGATTTGACAAGACTGTCCTCTCTCTCCTTATCTCTTCATCTTTTGTACTGATACTTACTTTATCAAGACTATTTATTTCTAAGACAGATGTGAATGTTAGGGAATGAGCTAAAGGGGCTTTGGTTTGGAAAGGAAGTGAGGTTTTGATTAAATAAAGCGAATGCCAAACTTTAAGGGGTGGAAGGCAAATTGCTCATCACATGCAGGACGCGAGGTTTTGGATAAAAGCACTATGCCCAATTCTAGTGGGTGGGTGTGTGCAATCAAATATCCAATTATACTAGGATACTTTTGGTGGGATTTTTCAAATGAAACAAAAACATACCTTTCTAATGACACGCAGAAGACTTCTTTAAACCAAAACAAAAGACGTTAGAGGCTTAGGCTGCATTTATTTGCGGTGTAAATACAAAATTACGCCGATAAAGTTTAACAACAAAGTTTACATTCATTAAACTCTTTACGTGTTTGGTTGATCAAGGTAAAATACACTATCTACAAAGAGGAATGCTCACAGAAACAAAAAATAAACCGACATTGACACTTTGGTGGACAATATGATCGTCACTCCGATTGCCTTACAAGTCTCATCTGATCATCAATTTGCCCTCTTTGGCTCTTAAGATGGCGAGCTCGATCTGTGGGACCTCAATACTGAAACACCACTCGTTGCTTCATCGGCCACACACCAAGGATGTTCTCTCTATGGCATTTTTGATTGATAATCGCCACATCGAAGAAAGGGAGAGTGTCTGACAGTAAAACGGAAGATCGATCAAAGCGTCTGAGAGCAGGGAGAGCATTTGAGAGCAGACGGGATGAAACGGATTATTTGAGAGAAAGGGAGGAAGATGATGGATAGTGGCCGGGAGGAGCTTGATACAAGATGAAATTAATCAAATGCCTTCGTTTTTCGCCATTGTCAATTGATTGACAATTTTATCAAATGTTAGAGAGTTGAATGACAAGTGGGAGTACTTTTACATTGGTTTTTTCGATTCATTTTTTACATCGATTGTTGATGTAAAAGTATCTCAAAAAAGTGTTTTACACCATTTTTTACCTGGACCAGTAAAACATTACATCGCCTATGTTTGACAATATTATATTTATGCATTGACAAATGACAAGCCAACGCATATTTATATTGATAATAAAAAAAAGTACATCAATATAAAAAAAGTAAATTTACATTCAAGTGGGTTTTTGATTAAAAAAAAAAAACATATGCTTCATTGGAATTCATATTTGCATCCATTACAGTTAAAAGCATATTTGGTAAGAAGGTAAATTTGTTGGTACAAAACTAATCCAATTTTATAAATTATATGAATCTGATGAGAGGTGATTTGACCCGACCTAGTAAGTAAAGGACACGTGGATGTGGTCTACCAATAGGACGACAACTCAGCATGAAGTGCCATGTCAGCAGATCAGGGAGCTTGGGTGCTTGGTCGCCTTGGAGATAAAATCACTTAGGTACCCATATAAGTTGAGGTGCCACGTAATCAATGATAGAAGCTTTTTAGCAGACTCTAAACTACTCGGGATCACATCGCATAACCATAGGCCTTATTTCCTCCCTGCCCAAATTGGAGGGAAACGATAAACCTCATTAATTGATGTGTTACTCCCCGAACTAAGCGGAATGGGTCCCAACATCACGGGCCAAAGATTTGGAGAACGTTTCGAGAGACCTACGGCATCCCAACTATATAAAGGCATCAACCCTCAAGATTCAAGTATGTACGATTATTTGCTCACTAGCTTACTAGCATAAAACTTTTAGCTCGCACAACCCAGTACTAACTTAAGCATCAGAACGACTTCGTCGGATTAGCCCCACTAGGTTCTCTAATCCTCTGTCTTGGAACTTAGTCCAGTTCGCTACGCAACAAAGGTCCAAGTCATCTTTTAGGTAAGAACTTACAGATCATGCATAATCAGAATCATTTTACACTCTACTTATTTACATTCACACTTATTTGCATCGTTTACAAACATAGCCTTTGGAAACAATTTTGGAATTTCAAAGGTCCCCCTCCAAGGTATCTTACCAGATGCTTGTCAATTGGTGCTAATTTTTAGGGAAAATTCCTAGGTAATTTAGGTTGAGTGTCAATTTAGTACCCGGATTTTAAAACACGAAAATCTAATACCCAACTTTCATTTTACATAATTTAATACTTAGCGTTAAGTCACCGTTAAGTGTCACGGAAAAAATACAAATGCCCTTTATGTGTCATCTAATTTTCTTTATCAAGCTTTTCTGTTAATGGGTGATCCCAGTTTGGAAATGGCGTGGCGATACAGAACCCGCTGTAGGAACTGCATTTACTAGCGAGACTATGCTGGTTGGAGTCCGGATAGTGGATTCCAAGTAGCCAAAAGAGAAGGGATGGTCTCTCCTAGCTAAAAGAAAGACTAGCTTGTCTTTTTTGTTAGTACCTAACTTGCTGTGTTGGGGTAAGTAGAAGTGGTGAAGGAGTCAAAGCAAACTGAAATTATATGCGATGAGCCCTCAGACTCAGAGTCTTGTTTTTTCCGGTTTAGCGCCGTTAAAGCTGACGGGATTGATTGATTACTTATTTAATCCATCTGGCCGGCAACTGGTATAACCGCATTAAACACTTGACTACTTTAGGGGGAAGGGAGCTCATGAATCACCGAACTGAACCGAACGAGAGCGCGTTCAGCACTCACCAGGTCAAGTATATTTGTAATCAATCATCTAACATTATTTGCACGAGCGCATTCAGCACTCTTCATCTACGTCTTCCTCTTCCTTCTTCTCTCGTTCCTCCTCCAGGTCTAACACCGGGATCGGGGCCACCGGCCGCATGTCGAATCTCATGGAGAGTGAATGCCCTTTCCGACGGTCGAGATCCACTTCTTTGCCTTTTTTTCCGGCGACATATGGACAAAAAATTTTCTTCCCCAATCATCTCCCCTGATAACCCACCCAGAAAAAAAAATAAAAATGGAAACGTCTGGGGAAGAGCCATCTAACACTCAAAATCTCCGTCTGCATCTGTTTCACTGCAACAATCGGTGGCGAAGCTGGAATGGAGCAACGAACTTGAACAGATACTGTCAGACACGCAGATGCCAGCGTTCAAGCGTTACCGAGTTGCCACCCGGATCGAACTGCCGCTCCTCTTCTACCTTGCTGCCCCTGCTGTCATCGTATACATGATCAACTATGTTATGTCCATGTCCATCCAGATCTTCTCTGGCCATCTCGGCAACCTCGAGCTCGCTGCTGCCTCCCTCGGCAACACCGGTATACATATTTTCGCTTACAGTCATTCCAAGTCAGTATCGTTTCCATCGTGCTCACGTGTTCCAGCGGTAATGAGAAATTGAAAGCAAAAAGTTGGACTCTGTTTCATTTTCTTGAAAGAGAAAATGATGAATTAAGAGTATTTTTAATATTTTTAAGTCTTAAATCGTACGGTCACGTGATATATACAACTGACGGTTTATTAACGGTAAAATAAAAATTCGAATACTTCAGATATTATATTGTGGCATTTTAAAATTCAGGTACTAAATTGACACTCCACGTAAAGTATAGGGTACCTATCTAAATTATTTCCTATTTCCTAATTTTTAAATTGTGCTACAATGACGCCGGCCGGTTTGGTTTGGTTCCATGGCGGGGTTGTGATTATCGACTCTCATGTTATGGGAACAGATCCTTTGAGTGGTTAGCGTCATGGTGGACCATCGAGAGGAGATTTCTTTGAGAAGTGCGCTGTTATTTTGTCGCATTCTTGGAAGGCTCGTTGCAAGAAATTAAGTAATTAATGGAGGGGCGGCTTCCCATGGAAAGTAGGCTCTGGGCCTCTGGCCTTGCTGAAGAAGAGCGCTAGCCATCAAGTGGACTCCTCGGCGCCCGGCTTCCTATCTCAATAATTAACTCAACGACGATGGAGCGTCAAGCAATTCTCAATCGGGCCACAGGCTGGTAATTCAAAATTTTAAAGGCGAGCTTTTCGTATATGGGGCAAGTGTTTATGGTGGATAGAGATGTATGTCTAGAGGTACCTAGTCCATGGTATCACATCCATTTGCATTTAAGGAGATGTGCAACTTAGTTCGTTACCTGTTGGACACCTCTCCCCATGGTTTTCAAAACTGGATCGGACCGGAAAAACCGGTAACCGGTCAGGCCCTTGGGTCCAGTTATACTAAAAACTGGAAATCTCTAAAAAATGTTCAAAAAGTCAAAAATTTGCTGACCCGGGCGATCGGATCATTAAATCGTTCGACTTGGGCAGTGGTTTGCGGGTTCTCTTTTTTATTTTCACTATTTTAAATAAAATAAAATAAAATTACTTTATATTCCCATCCCAAATCGATTAATCAAATATAGGGTTAGAACCCCATTTTTCGTTTTAACCCTTCGTTCTTCCCTCCTCTTAGCCCTTACACCCAACCAACCACTTGCGACTGCTAGCACCTTTGGCGTTCGATGGTGACGCACACCGACCAACGGCAATCAATGCCAACCGGCGACGATGAGTTTACATCGGCGGCCAACATTTTTTGCAATTTGCAGCACTTCTAGGCTTTGCGGCAGGCGAGTTTGCAGCAGCGACCATCCCTCACACCCAACCGACCACCTACGGCAGCCAGCACCTCCAGCGTTCGACAATGACACACACCGACCGACGATGATTAATGATGATCGGTGACAGCGAGTTTGCAGCGGCGGCCATCCCTCACACCCAACCGACCACCTGTGGCGGCCAGCACCTCCAATGTTCGATGGTGACACACATCGACCGACAGCGATTAACGACGATCGATGACAATGAGTTTGCAGCGCAATCAGCGTTTTTTGCAATTTGTAGCACTTCCAGGCTTTGCGATAGGCGAGTTTACAGCGGCTGTCCTACGAGTTTGCAGTTGTGGGTGGGAAGTTTGCAAATACCACCATTGGCGATTTTGCAAGTTGCAGCAACACTTGCAGTAGCAACTTGCTTGCAACCAAGCCCGAGCACACTATCACACCACCATTACCAGTAGTGAAACCATGAAGGACCTGAAGGTAATTTTTTTTTGTGAGTTTAAATGATTCTTTGATTTTTTTGCTTAATTATTTTTTTTTCTGAATTCTTTGCTTAATTAATTACAGAGATTCACATTATCACATTGGCTTAATTAATTTTGTTATATTAATTTGTTTTCAATTCCTTGCTTATTTGCTATGTGAATGATGATGATGATGATGATGTGATGATGATCAAATGATGTCAAAGAATGATAAATTATTAAAATCTCTTTTTTTTTTGCATTTTTTTTTTATTTTTTGCAAAACATATGGGTTTTGTGTTTTTTGCAAACTCAATAAAACAGAAGCTATTATTTTACTTGTGCAGTTGTGCTGACAATCTGTTATCTGTTTGGTTCTCTATAATTGAAATCTTAATATGCAGCATGACGAGGACTAAAAACTTGTATGACCTTGAAAGGAAGAACTTGCAATTTTCTATTTTATTTTCTGTATTTATTTTGCAATTTTCTGTTTTTTGTATTTTCAGTATTTTCTATACTCTTTTTTTTATTTTCTATTTTTATGTACTTTGTTAATTTTGTATTTAGATAGCTTTATTTTTCTGTATTTTTTATTTTTTATTTTATTTTTTGCTGTATTTTTTAGAATTTTCTCTATTTTGTTATTATATTTTCTTTGTATTTTATACTGTATTATTTTTATTTAGATAGTTTTGTTTTCTGTATTTTCTATATTTTTTCTATTTTTTATTTAATTTTATGCTATTTTTTATTATTTATACATATTTTTTTTATGACGTCATAGGTTGAAACACTTAACCAGGAAACGGTCCCCTGACCGGTTCTGTTTCCGATTAGTTTTTAAAAACCATGCCACTCTCTATATATATGAATGTTCCTTGGCGACTTTTCTCACCTAATAGCTACTGACGAACCTATTATATTGCGGGAATTTAATCTATCACTTTATCTCCTTCCTTCAATTCTTCTTACGGGCAATATGAATGTTCCTTGCTAGTGAAACGTTCTTGTTCATTAGTCATTACACAGACTGTGTACTTGGTCTCGCGCGTGCTCCTCTCATTCTATATATTACTTGTATACTGTTGAAAAACTCTTTGCAATGACGTACCAAGTTGTTTCTCGGCTTTGATGTGTAATGTCAAAGAGAGAGAGATGGTGATAAGACGAAAGAAATATATTGATACCATTATCACCAAATATTTTGGTATTATATTGATGGCTGGTCCACCATTTAATATTTAATAAAGGTGCTTACTGATGTTTTGACAGTATCTTCTTTTCTGCATATTTTGAATGTTGATGTGGTTAAGAGCAATTCCTCTCTCTCCTCAATTCCCACCTAGGATGGTAATTTTGCAGGAATTTTTTGGGTATTCAATTTGTCTTAACCGTTTATCAAAACTTATAAGGTTTGGGATTAGGGTTTGGGACAGGTTTGGATTTTGAGTTTAGGGTATTCGATACCCAATACTCGGGATGCATAAATATAAACCTATTATATTATATATCATGCATAAATTTATAAGTTTTAAGTACTAAGATAATTATTCTATTATTAATATTTTATTTATATAAATTTCTTGGGATCAAAATCATCATTTGATGTAAATTTAAATTTGATAGATTGTTAATTTCATTTAATTATAAAATGCTAATTTTAAATAGTATTTCTTTTAATTTTTAGTTGGAATTTAATAGGTGGAACGGGTCAAAACGGGTTTAACAGATTTAGGATATGACGGATTTTATAAATTGAGAAGAAAAGTTAAATGGATTTAAGACAAAACTCACGGAATTTCGATGTTTAATTTACTTCAATATCTTGAATTAATTAATTAAAGTTATGGGTTTAGGGTGATGAGTATCACGATAAATTGTTATAAATACATGCATGGCAGCAGTGCTAGATAATAGAAAGCCAATTATCCATGGCAACAGGAGGAGCGGCTATTTCTTACTTTTCCAGGCCTAACCAAACATGTACTATTCATCTGTTGTCCTTAGTCTTTTATTTTCTTATTTATCAAGTCTAGCTTTGGGTTGGCGAATACATCGTATAACAAGTCAACAACTGGTGTAAATTTAGACAGGGTCAATTAGCAGCCTTAGAAGTCAGAAGGCAGGACGGTACCTATATGGTGCTTGGCCCCGAGTATATATACGTTTGTCAACCCATGTAAAGGGTTGTTACATCTAACTCAAATGTCAAAAATCTTTAGATATCCATTGCGTTTTAATTTTTAAATTAATCATTAATTGCGGAGGATTTCACACTCTTGTTTCAACTTTCAAATCTAATTTTAATCAAGTAAACCCTGGATTGACAATGAAAGGGGAGCCGAGTTGGGGTCCCCAACAAAGTTCAATCTCAGTAATTAGGCAGCCGGCCAAAAATTGGCCCACTTTGAAATTTGTAGATGATACCGGGCATATCACTCTCTCAACAGTTTAATTAATTGGCCCACCTAATTATTTACAATTATGTGGCAAGTTAATTTCATTGTAGTAGCCCTTCATCTCCTTCCCACGAAGAAAAAAGAGCCGCCGTTGAGCATGCAATTAATTATAACACTACAAGAAAAGTGATTTTTAACGACATTTGAAAATGCCGTTAAAGATAGGTAAAAACGTCACTAAAAGTTATTGCGGCATTTTCAAATTACGCCACTGATACTTGAATCGGTAAAAGTTTTAGTGGTGTTTATCCAATTTTTAGTGACATTTAAGTAAATGCCGATAAAACTTACTTTCAGTGGCGTTTATCCAAATTTTAGTGATACTTATATAAATGTCAATAAAAACTATTTTTAGTGGCGTTTTATACATTCTTTAGTGGCAGTTTCAAATGCCATTTTTAAATTTAATAATGACATTTGTTGACACATTTAGTGGCAATTCATAGTACCACTAAATAGCAACTGGTATAGTCGCATTTATAATTGCCACTAAAATGTCTTGATCATTCTATTCATTTAGGATTTAGTGGCATTTACAAGCGCCACTAAATGTCTAAACATGTTCGTCCATACATGCTAAAAACTAATAAAATGAAGCAACAAAAAAGATGCTGCTTATTTTATAATGGTAAATGGACCTTTATCAATAAATATTAATTTCATCATGCACTTTAAATCAAATACATATTATATATTTAATTAAAAATCAAATAATTATGAAATTTAACCAAATAAACCATTTTCATATAAAACAAATTTATCATAAAATGTTTATATATACAACTGTCACTTTTAGATCATAGATCCATAATGGATAGTCCAAAAACCAACAAAAAATATAACAAAAAAATCATTTCGCTCTATGATGTCCAAAAGTCTTCGTCAAAATCCAAAGTATACATCTTCAATACCCTCCATGTTAACAATTTCCTGAAAAATCAAATATATCTTATTAATAAAAACTAGATATAATATTATATCTTTGGATCTAATGATAGATGGTTGACAGATAGATAAATAGAGAGAGATCTTCCATAACAGATATATTATATCCTTTTACAAATGGACTACTTTGTGTGCTTTCACTATTTGTTTTTTCTAGGACAGCATACAAGTTTATGGTTGTATCTTTAACAGTTCTCACCTGCTTTAGAGAGTAGGGGTGTCAATTGGACTGGATTTGGTCCAATCTGATCCAATCCATCATTGGTCCATTTAAAAATGGACTGCACCAAATTTGGTCCAAACCCCATACAAACCGGATCCAATCCGATTCAACTGAAATGCAAATGGACCAGATTGGGTTACCCAATCTTGTCCAAACTAAATGAAACTTTAAAATTTACACAAAAGCCCAGAAAATATATAAAATTCAGAAATATATTATATTCAGAATAACTACAATCAACTACGTATTAGAAAAAAAAATCATTGTACCAATCTGGTTTAGCTAGCTAGATAGCTCTTTCTTTTCTTCCAAGTTCCAACTATCCCCCCAAAAGAACCTCTTTAATTTCTCTCTTAGCTTCTATACTTTCTTGTTCAATGCACCTGCACTTACTCTTTCTAATAAATTCTGTTTTTGCTCTACCCATTTTCTTTTAAAAAACTCGTTCACATTCAACAGAAAACTTTAATGTAAATATGATGCTTACTCTTTCTAAATTTTATTTCTGCTCTACCCATTTTCTTTTCAAAAACCCATTTACATATAACAGAAAACTTTAGTGTAAACAAGATGCTTTGTAGTTTGCAACCTTGCATTGCCTGGGCAGCTCTCACTCTAGGAGTAGGTAGCCCTTTCTGTGAAAGCTTTCACAGTGGCTCTAGGGAGCCCTTCTCCCAGGTAGCCCTCACTATGGTTCAAACTTGGTAGGCTCTGATACCATTTCTTATGTGCTTGACCAACATGCCAAAAGCCCACAATGCCTCAAGTTTGAATCATAGTGAGGCCTTAAGACCATTGGAACATGTCAATCCAAGCACTTTAACATTTAGGACCCTATAACAATAGATCTCCTATGTTCTACCCAGCAAATAAATGTGTTAATAATTGTGTTGTATGCTACGCAGACCTTTCCCCTAAATCTGAACATTGCTACATCCAAAAGAATAAAAGAGTAGTTACAACAAAAAATAGGGTTCCCTATAAGCACTGTACCCAAAAAAAAGTATCTTCTTGCTTTGACAAAGCAAATAAAATGGCGCTTGAGAGTAACTTTTTGAGAAAGATATTTCATCCTGTGATTTTCCATCATATTATCAGGCAAATAGCCTCCATTAGCATGATGTCATCCTCCAGTACAGAAAATAAGCATCTAAGTCCAATACCATACATTTCAGACTTTGTACCAGAACAACACAAAGTGTAGTTTCTACATTTTCAAGGTTGCAACACTATCTAATATAGGAATGTATATAGATAAACATCTATATAGATAAACCAGCAACAGCATTACATAAGCAATTAATTGGTGAAGAGAGAGCCCTATTAAAGAGCCTTTTTTTTGAAGGGTAAAAGGTTTGAGTCTGTCAGACAACCTTGTGACCATCTCAGCCATCGGATTAAGGATGACTGAAAACAATCCTCTACTTCTGTGGTGGCCCAGGTAATGGGGGCCAGCTGTTAATCACAGTCTGATCATACAGTCCTTAATACATCCACCAGACTTGGGTTCCTTCAAACTTCAAGGACACAGAGGCATAAGCCTATAGAACAGCTGATACATATGTTTTGTTTTATGACATTTAGGTCTGTTTCCCATGTTCATGCAGTACTGTTTCTGGGTCTGTTTTCATTATTTGTATGGCTGTATATTGCAGAATGTGCAAGCCCTCCAGTTCAATTGCATGTGCAAGGTAAACATGTAAAAATTTAGCCTATTCATACATATTTATGTTTTCTTTTTTGTTGTTGAATGCAATTTATATTTATAATTAATAAGAATTATGTGTGCAGGTGATAATGGACAATGGTATTGAAGGAAGCAAATTTTGTTCATCTCTACAGTTTTTCATCTTTTTCCTCCTCTTGAAGTCAGTTAGAAAAACATGTAATTTCTCCTTTCCTCTGTTATTTTATAGTAGTTCACTGCTACTATAATGAAAACCAGCAACTACTCTCTGGATATTCCCCTAAATTCAGTACATACTTTGTTGGATTTTTGAAGTAAGGGTATCCATCAACCTTGCTTTCTATCTACTAGACCCTACATTAGTTGGGGGAAGTGACAATAAAGATATGATTAGTAAGAAGGAAAGAAATTGTTACAAAAAAAGAGTACGGGATGCACATCAAAACAAAATGAAGTGAATCAATTGAGAGAGAGAGAGAGAGTGAGTGAGAGTGTGTGCATGTACACACTCTCAATTAACTCGCTTAAACTATGAAGGCCCACTACACATTTCTGTCCTATTAGCCCCATTCTAGCTAACCCATCCATGACAATGTGATCCCACTATGGTCCATATAAATCTATCACATGGCAAAGTGCCAATCTACTAGTTGGTAAGTGATGAGGGCGGATTTGGCCCTCCAGTGACATTATGACACCTGGCACCTCGTGACATCTAGACAGCTCGCCACAAGCAGCTCGCCACTTATAGGTAGCTCACCACAGATAGCTCGCCACTTACAGGCAGCTCACCATAGACAGCTCGCCACAGGTAGCTCGTCACAGACAGCTCGCCACAAGCAACTCGCCACAGGCAGCTCACCATCATGTAGCCTGGCAACTTAGACAACTCGACACTTCACAGGCAGCTCACCATCATGTAGTTTGGCACCTCACAGGCAGCTCGCCACCATACAGCCTGGCACCTTACGGGCAGCTCGCTTCCAAGCAGCTTGCCACCATGCAACCTGGCATCTTATGGGCAACTTGCCTCCTAGTCACACCGACCACCGCATGACAACCCTGAGGAGATGGGCAACTGGGCAACCTTATCGGTTGGTGGCAGGTAGCTCGTCACAGAGAGCTCGCCACAGGTAGCTCGTCACAGACAGCTCGCCACAGGCAACTCGCCACAGGCAGCTCACCATCATGTAGCCTAGCAACTTAGACAACTCGGCACTTCACAGGCAGCTCACCATCATGTAGTCTGGCACCTCACAGGCAGCTCGCCACCATACAGCCTGGCACCTTACGGGCAGCTCGCTTCCAAGCAGCTTGCCACCATGCAACCTGGCATCTTATGGGCAACTCGCCTCCTAGTCAGACCAACCACCGCATGACAACCTCGAGGAGATGGGCAACTGGGCAACCTTACCGGTTGGTGGCATTATCCCCACCTAACACGGAAACAGATCCCATCACAGCGAGAATCCAGGAACTGTTCCACCAAACCCACGAGGACTCCAGTATATAAAGGCCTCACCCCCCAGGGGCGAGAGGAGATGAGATGGTAATCTCTGCCCTCCAACTCTCCCATTCTCTAATATCATTTTCAGCTCACAACTAAGCGTTGACTTAGCCATCGAAGTGACCTCACCGGGTAAACCCCCTGGGTTCTCTGATTCAATTCTTGCAGGTTCCTCAATTCCCGCCGTCTACAAAGATGAGCAGATCATCTCCTGTAAGGAGGATGGGTTCTTCAGTTCCCACCGTCTACAATGTTGAGCAGATCATCTCCTATAGGGAGTAGCCAAGTTGCGCTACACTAGAGAGCCCTACTTCAGCCTCTGAGTCACCGGCCACTTGGGAGCAGACGAGATGACAAGGTACTCAGCCAAAAAAAATGATACGTGACCAGAAAGCGTTACATCATTTGGCGCCGTCTGTAGGAAGCGCTACATCATTTGGCGCCATCTGTGGAAAACGCTACAAAAAGATAACTTCTCATCCTACAAAAAGCTAAGTCCTCACTTTTTAGAAACTAAAACTCTCGCTTTATAGTTTCCATTTTCTATGAACAAAAAGACTATGCAAGGAGCTAACAAACTAAGCAGTTCTACCAACTTTACTTTCAATTCAGATAAAACCTCATCAATCCTTTTCGTGAGGTCCCCTCTACAAAGATGAGCTCTTCGTGGCTTCCGGGGGAGTTGGCGGCCAACGGACTACATGGGAACCCTTGCTAATCGAGCCTTCCAAGGCTCCCGTGTGAACTGGCGACCTAAAGTTAGTAGTACTGCCCCTGAAGGTCGAGCTCCTAGTAGCTTCTTGTAGGAGTGGGTGACCGGCATTACGAGGCTGATGCAACGCAATCATAGCTCTAAGGCGCCCACCCGGCGGCCTGGCAGCCTGGCACATGCGCCAATTTGGCGCGACCTAGCGCAAGCACCGACCTGGCGGCCTGGCCCAGGTGCGAACTGACGAACTAATAAAAGATTTCCTCATCACTTAAGTACCAGTCGCCTCCTCGACGTGGGCACTTAAGATCCAATCACCTCTTCGGCATGGGTGAGCTAGTCCTAGTCGCCTCCTCGGCATGGGCACTTAAGACCCAGTCGCCTCTTCGGCATGGGCGAGCTAGTCCTAGTCGCCTCCTTGGCATGGGCACTTAAGACCCAGTCGCCTCTTCGACATGGGCGAGCAAGTCCCAATCACCTCCTTGGCATGGACACTTAAGACCCAGTCGCCTCTTCGGCATGGGCGAGCAAGTCCTAGTTGCCTCTTTGGCATGGACACCTAAGACCCAGTCGCCTCTTCGACAGGGGCGAGCTAGTCCCAGTCGCCTCCTTGGCATGAGCACTTAAGACACAATCGCCTCTTTGGCTTGGACAAAATCAACAAAAGTGGACTAAAAGTTGCCCCCAGAGCCTAAGGGAGTACCGAACTGGCAGAGACTTCGGCACCTAACGGGCAGCTCACTTCCAAGCAGATCCCAAAGCTTAAGAAACTGAATCAGCGCTTACAAGCTCGTCGAATTACATGCCAAAAGGAGAAATCTACTCCCTTCGCCAAGTTACTTTCAACTCGGGAGTGGGGGGCAAATGATGAGGGTGGATTTGGCCCTCTAGTGACATTATGACATCTGGCACCTCGTGACAACTAGACAGCTCGCCACTTATATCCAACTTGCCACAGGCAGCTCACCATCATGTAGCCTGGCAACTTAGACAACTCAACACTTCACAGGCAGCTCACCATCATGTAGCTCGACACCTTACGGGCAGCTCGCTTCCAAGCAGCTTGGCACCTTATAGGCAACTCGCCACCAAACAGCTCGCCACCATGCAACCTGGCATCTTACGGGCAGCTCACCTCCTAGTCAGACCAACCACCGCATGACAACCCTAAGGAGCTCACCACCGTACCCTGCATTTTACGGGATTGTGACTTATAACGGCTATATTAGCTCACCCACTCCCTGATTCAAGCGGAGATGAGCAACCTTACTGGTTGGTGGCATTATCCCCACCTAACACGGAAACAGATCCCATCACAGCGGGAATCCAGGAACTGCTCCACCAAACCCACAAAGACTCCAGTATATAAAGGCCTCACCCTCCAGGGGCGAGAGAAGAAGATATGGTAATCTCTGCCTTCCAACTCTCCCATTCTCTATCATTTTCAGTTCACAACTAAGCGCCGACTTAGCCATCGAAGTGACCTCGCCGAGTAAACCCCCTCAGGTTCTCTGATTCAGTTCTTGCAGGTTCCTCAGTTCCCGCCGTCTACAAAGATGAGCAGATCATCTCCTGCAGTAGCAACCGGGTTGCACTACACTAGAGAGCTCTACTTCAGCCTCTAAGTCACTGGCCACTTGGGAGCATACGAGATGACGAGGTACTTATCCAAAAAAATGATACGTGACCAGAAAGCGTTACATCAGTAAGGTCTCCTACTGGTCATAGCGGAGACTTGGGATCGAACCCACTTGCACTTGGGTTGGCAAGGTGCCAATCGGTAAGTCAAGCTTATAACAAGGTAGTAGTTCCAATAGGACAACTGAAAACCTAGCAGATAGTGTGAAAAACTTAATGGTAGCAGTGAAGAAGTAGATCGACATTCACATTAAAGAAAAATAACAAAATAATTTAATAATTTGATACAATGTCATTCAAATTTTATCATTTGGCTCAATCTCATCTAAGTATCATTTCTAAACCTCTCCTTGAGTTTTGAAGGTATGTGAACTGTTCTTCCCTTCATGTCTTGCCTAGGAAAAACCTAGCTCATATGGTTCAGCATCAAGAAGAAACCTGCTTACTTGATTGGGTAATCTCTAGGGGCCCCTCCAACAAAATACAATAATTTCTGAAGAGGGTTGGTGGTTCTCTTCTTGTAACAAACAAACAGCCCTGATGACTCCAGCTTTGTCTATAAATTAGCTCACTTCCCCTCATCCTCCTATTTTTAAATACTACTACTGAAATCTGCACTAGCTCTCTCTCTCTCTCTACTGTACTGTACCTATACAACTACTTCAAAGCAGAAAAAGAAAGACTCATAGTAACTAGTAGTTGCTTGTATGAAAATGATGAAGCTCAGGCATGCCAAAATGTTCTTAGTTCTTATTCTAAAAAAGGGGAACTCTTTCTATTTTATTTTGACAGGTTGTTATAGCAGATCTTTTTATTGGTTAGCGTCATCAGCGCCTCAAAATGAGCAACCCCAAGACAAAGCATGAAAATGCTGTGGCCCATTAGGAGGCAAAGATCTCCAATTCTGTAATTGTTGCAATTTTTTGAATGAATTTATGATGGGTTGGTAAACAAAATGTGCATTTAAATAGAGAAGTGTTGGGTTTTATTAAATGGTCTTTAAGTTAACCAAAGGAACATTCTTCCCAACAACTGACTGGATGTCATAAAGTAATTGATAGGAAAATCTAATTTCTTACTTAATACATGTTTAATGCAAATAAAATCTATAAATAACCAAATCTAAGTGGGTGCCCATTTAATAATCAGATCTGAAATTCAATTGGCTCCACCAATTCAATATCATCCATGCAAGATAATTTAATTCAACTTAAAGTCCTTTTTTCTATTTTGCTTATGCCCCCTTGCATCTTCTGGGTTCTCATCTCTCCAAGTAAAGATCATCATTGTTGATTACTAGAGGCAAAGGCAAAATATTTAAAGAAAACCCTTTAGATATTTGCCCTAAGTACAGTGGTGAAAGGCAGTGAATGAGTGAACAACTTGAATAAAACTGTTTATGTGGGGGGATCCATGGTGTAGACTGCAGACTATGTTGCAGAGTTGGGAATTTAGGAATATTGGTCATGGACTACTCATAAATCTCATCGCATGTACAGTGTAGGAAGTGAAAAAGCAATTCAACATCAACATTTGTGCTGATCAAGACATTGATGGACAACTTGATTTCCATGGCCCAAATGATCCTAACTACACTTGAGTAAATCAATTACAAGTGAATCAAAACAAGAAAGTTCAATTTACTATTCAAAATGAGTTTGCAGCAGCCTAAATTTGTTTGCAGCAGCAAAGGTCAATTTACTATTCAAAATGTAGTTGGTGGAGGCATCAAGAAATAGACTTATTCATTATAGAAGGACACTTCCTACTTGGGCCAGAAGAAAGAAGCGATAAGTCAAGATGAGTGGCAGAATTCTTGACCCCACAAAACTAAACTAGTTGAAGATTCCAGTTCAAATTTCTAATAATGTTTCACAAAGTACAAAGTACATTGTAGAATTGTCAATTGGCAATGGTAAAATGTCGCCTGGCAATATCATTAGGCCAAAAATAATTCCAACCTGTTGACTGTAGGTGAGAGCTCTATACTCAGTACTTAGCCCCATGAGAGATAAGTCTCTTCTGAAGCTGGTCCATTTAGGGACCACTGCAGATTAAAAACAGACAGAAAAAAAGAAGTTAATCTATCCCATGGACAATCTAATTTATCAATCATGGTGGGTTCTGTTGCCTCAATGAATCGAGGAGGTCTCAAAAAACTAAACCTTACTCGAGTAAATGTCTTCATATGGGTCTCTGGGGCTGGAGAAATTGCAGATCAGTATGGGGCCAATAATTCATAGGGCCCACTAGTTGATAGATTCCACCTTAGACTTCCCTGATGCTAAGAAGCATCTTGGTTCTTAGCCCCTTAATTTGCTAATTATGAATTTAAGATAGGGTTTCTTTCTTAATAGGTCTACTTTTAGGCCTTTAAGTCTAAGATAGTAGTTGACAAGTCATCTGAACTTGCTTTAAAACTTGTGGGCCCAGTCTGATACATGGGATACATAGAAGTGGTTGGGGTGGGGGAACCTCCCAGCTCTCATGGTGAGGGCACCCTCTTCGTAGCACTGCCTCAAGCTAAGTTTTCTAGTTGAGTCTGCAAGCATCTAAGGGATTTTTTCAATGGAGTATCACCTTCATTTGCATCCCAAATACAAATATGTATAGTCCAAGTGCAAGGTTTAGAAATACCTATGGGGTCATAAAGAAACGAAATTCCATATAAAGGGTTTTGCACTGAACATATTTATATTTGCACTTTTCCCAAACTGAAAGGAGTACAAATACAGATATGTATAGTGCAAATACATACAAAATACAAGGTTCTGCACTCTACATATTTGTATTTGTAGTCCTCCAAACTGATCCTTAAAGGCCCTGTCTTTTGCAATGCAATTTCATTGGCACTTGCACAGTAGAAATTTTGTTTAGGTTTTACTTCACTTCAGGTTTCATTTTAATTTTATTTCATTTATAATGCAACCAGGCAGAAAAAAGATAAATCAGAATTTGCATTCAAACTCATTTGCATTCCCATACTTTTATACCAGTGCAAATGAAATTGCACTGCAAATAAAACAAGCCTTAATATCAACAATTCAGAAATCTTTCCTAATTATGGACTAAAGAGACACACCACATGCCACATGCTTCTTCCTCCATCTGCTACTCATTGGGTATATAGGTTTCATATGTAGCCCTGAAATATATCCAAAAATTAAGCCATTTCTATTTTGGGTTTTTTAATTGAAAAAGATTACTAATCTCAACTCTCACTAGAGAGCAGCTCCCATTCAAAGTGGAGTGAGAGAGACTAAAGGGGGGATTAGTTGAGCAAACATGTGGCCAATTCAGATAGCTTGATCCTGAGCTTAATTGCATAAGCCTGTTTCAATTTATATTCATTTAGCTAACATGCTTAGATACCTATATCCACATGATGTGACACTTATTCTTATTCTAGATTCTTAATATGGTCGTGAAGTTTTCTTGTGTCTATGTATGATCAGGTACCAACAATTTCTGTATTAGTTTTGTGAACTAGATATATAATAGCATAATGCAATGAATCTTACAGCATAGTCAGTACTTGGTAGTAATTATTTTATGAATATTATAAGTTTCAATAAATTTTAGCTTGTCAATTGTCGTAAACTCTAATAATATGAGATTGAATACTTGTATTTTTATCCTTGTCTGTACCTGGTCATCTTATCTTTCAATTGTGAGGATTCCCGTTGAAATCTGTTACTTGGGAGTCGATGGATGTATACTGTTCATTTATTGTAGTGTTGTTGTTGTTGTTGTGTTTTTGGCAACTAAAGTATTATTTCAAGTATCTTTTTTTTTAAACTAACCTACTATAGATTACTATTATTTCAATTGCAGGACAATGCAAACAACAGTAGGAGTATTCGGTGGTGGCGGCTATGTGGATGGAGTTGATGCTCCTCCACTTATGGTGGCAAATGCTGGAAATAGTGATTGTTCTGCTATTTCAAATTTGAATTGCCCTCCTTTTTAGTAGTGCGAGTTTTGTCGAGAACATCTGGTATGTAGATCACACATGGATTTTATATTCATAGTGCTTAAATGTAGAAGCCAATAAGCATACGATTGGGAACTTAGTTAAAGTTATTTTTGCTCTATTGCTTTCAAAACTTGAGTTGCAAACTAGGCGTTACTTAATTTCGACTTTTCAAACTAGGCATTAAAGATTTTTCCTTAGGGAAAAGATTTCCATTGGGGTTGCATCCTTTTGAAAATTGTCAGGGATCCCCCATGGTATTCTTTGAAGATCCTTCGTTTAAAAAATTTTGTACTAAAATTTAAAACTAAAAAGAACACAATGAACAAACTACCTATTCAAGCAATAAACATTACTTCAATCAAAATAGAAAGGGTGTGACCTTAGAATGTTGAACTGATATCAACTCGGATGATTTCTTTCAGACAATGGCGTTTCATTTTGGCCTTTGAACTGAAGATTAATGATGACAGGGGGTATCTACGACAAGGTACGACTCAAAGACGATGGGAAGAGAAGTCCTCCACTGCTAGGCCTTACGATTGGTGGCTTTTTTCTAGGATTGGACTAGAAAGATAGAGAGCAGCATCTTCAGATAGGGGTTTCCATCTATCTTTTAAAATTCATGTTTCCAACACGCTCCCCAAATGTTTTACCAAAAAAGCACACAAAAATCAAAATAAGCGAATAGAACCTAAAATGAAATAAAAATAGAGAACAAGCATAGGTTCGAAATTGAAGTAACCAGCTTCAAGCATCAGAAGACCAATGGCTGAAGTTATGATGACATGCACAGCCGAACTCAATGTATCTTGCATGAGATGTGCGTTGCCGGAGAGAAGAACACGCTAGTTTTGAGCCAAAAGAAATTAGGGTTCTCTGCTGTGGTGGCTTCTAATGAATGAGGTTTTCGTAGTATAGCAGAAAACAGCACAAAAAAACCAAAAGAATGCAAAAATTAAATCCCTCAGTTGAACATTGATCCAAAAGCACGCAGAAAATACCACAAAAATGCACAACAAAACACAAACTTCTTCCCAGCTCTCAGTCCGAACACACTACATCAGAGCTTACCTCATCCCCTCACAGCCTTCTTACCCCTTTTACGTTTACGTCCGCTTTAACTGATGAATGCGGCTTTGGTAGTATAGCAGGAGACATGTTGCCAGAGAGAAGACGAATGGGCTCGCGCGCGGGAAGAAATTGGTATCCACGCGCCAATTTTTGTTGCATATATTTTCTCCAATGAAGTTAAATCTACACCATTGATGTAGAAGTGAAATCAGTGGTTAAAAAATACTGATATTTAATGGCTTTTAAATGTGATTTAAACGGCGATTTAATAAATGCCACTTAAAAACCATATATTTAGCGGAAATTTAAATATACCTTTAACGGCATTTTAATAATTGACATTTTTAATAATTGGCGTTTTTGATATGGGATATAGTGGCATTTTTAATAAACGCCATTAAATATAATAAATGCCACTGATTAGAAAATTAATCCAAAACAGTTTGGGGTGGGGGTATAGTGATCGATCGAGGAAATGAAGGTGTATGTCCAACAACGCATTGTGAGCGTGGCCTTGATTAATTAGCTAGTCAATTAGTGTGAAAGCTCCATCATTGAACAAGAAGACACAATTAATCTTTCTCCCTTCTACTCAATGGAAGCAGTCTTCATTGGCCTCGAGCGATTGATTGTTGAAATGCCAAGATTGCTCATGCAAACAGCTTATAAATATGGAGCCCATGCATGCAGATAGCTATCTCCACATCCACTCCCCAAAGATCTACGCATTCTATAATTCCTTTTCCTTCTCACCAGTCCATTGACTCATCATGGCTGTTTCCTGCTTCTCTTTCTCCATAATGTTGGTGGTTCTGATTGGGGTGGCCTCTGCACAGTTGTCATCAAATTTCTATTGCAGTTCGTGCCCAAGTGCACTGTCCACCATAAATTTAGATCCCGGATATACAACGAGAGCAACATAGACTCCACCTTTGCCACATCTTTGAAGTCCAACTGTCCGAGTGCAGGTGGAGATAACAATTTAGCAGCGCTGGACACCACCACTGCCACCGTTTTCGACAATGCTTATTTCACGAATTTGATAAACAACAAGGGACTTCTTCACTCAGACCAACAGCTCTTCAATGGTGTCTCCACCGATGCTCAAGTTAGAACCTACAGCACCAACTCCGCTACTTTCTTCTCCGATTTCGCAAGCGCCATGGTGAAAATGGGAAACCTTAGCCCCCTCACCGGAACCAGAGGCCAGATCCGGACCAACTGCAGGAAGGTCAACTGATAAGCCATGGCGCGTTGGCCTTTACTTGTTTTTTGTTTTGATTGTCTTGTCAATGGACGAATTTAATAGTTTTCTGTGTTGCTATGCCATGTTCTTGGGGAGTTTGGGTGACAAAAATATATATACCACCAAGTTACTAATAAAATGTATGGAAGAATAGAAAGGTGTGAATGTGGTCCAGCTCTGCTGCACATTACAGTTGTCTGATTCGTATAAATTCTTTCAAGTTGAATAAGAAAAAAAAAAAAAAACGTTTAATGTTGGTGGTATATATATTTTTATACCACCACATCAAAAACAAAATAAAAGCAAAAGCCTTATTTTTATATCAAACGAAACACAACCTAAGGCATTACATCAATTGATTTTATTATTTTCAAAATTATGGTGTATCTATTCACTAGCTATTCATTGGAGGTCGCATGCAACCACGATAGCAGCAACAGATATCATTTGAGGTTGTTTGCATTCTTGCAGATGATAATTGTGACTAGTATGTAATTAATTGTATATAATGCCTTGGCAACCTTGCATTGATACACAACCAAATGCATGCATGTTATCCTGCAAATGTGAACGCACTCTGCTATATATATGTACGTAGATACATATATAGGTGGCTGCTTGGTTTGAGTTTTGATCACCGCTCCAGTTTGCTTGCACAGATGCTGCATTTGAACTTTGCTTCTCCTATATGCATCCCTTGCTACAAAGCAGGCCTACAGAATTCCTCCCAACCAGCAAAGTTCAGCCTGCTTTGCCTCTGTAGTAAGTCGGTCTCCTTTCATGCACCGTCACCATCCAAGCCATCAAGTTCAAGTCTAACAGGTCACTATAGACTCAAATGGGACTTTTATTGGTCTAGAAATCATTTCACAGGCTAATCTCTATGGAATAAAGATAGAAGATAGAAGATGACAAAATTAAAAAAAAAATAAAAAATAAAAAAAGCCAGTGTTAGAGCATGCTGTTGAATGAAAATTGAAAACAATCCTAAAATGGACTTTTTATACCATAACCCACCTCACCAGTCGCCAGTCAAAACTGAAAGAATAGTTAAGAGAGCAATCATAATTGGTTATCAGCTAGCACCCAAAAAGAAAAGAATGTTTACACAAGGATTGATTTGCAACTATTTCTGATCTGACTTGAGCTGGCCATGGCTTCAATTCGGAGCACGTCAACTAGACAACGGGTGCAGACTACCTAGACATCGACTGATTTCAATTCATCAATTCTCAAACTAAACCAAAAGCAGTCCGGATTTCCTACTAACTCAATTCTACAATCCTCTCTACTAACCCAATAAAACAATCCCCCCTGTCTCTAAACATGCATTAGAATCCTAACTTGTGCAACTAGTTAACGACTGTTATCGTCTGTTTTCCTAAATCTTTTTTTTTCTTGTACATGATTTCTTTGAAATTCCTCTCACCCTCTCCTTTCTGGTGTTTCCGGAATTTTCTATATTCACCGGACAATATGCTGATTAGGACTTCCCATCTCAGGTGTCCCTTGAACCTCTCAAAACCCTTCAAATATAAGTCAATCTCTTATTCACGAAGATATATGGAAATCTCAGCTCCAATTCATATTGAATCTGCATCAATCTTGTTAACAACTTGTTTTGAACAGGTTAGTAAAGGTTGACATTCCCTTATTTTTCTTGCTTGTACTTCCGCTTTCATCCTCAACTCAACCGAGTATAGACACTACTGCTTCTGTTTTCCTTTCTGCAACTGAAACAAGGCAAACTAGTTCATTGCCGGTCATCCCAAATGAAGAGGAAAGAGCAAGAACAATAGAGAGAAATGGAATATTAATGGAGATCCACGCAGCTTCTTGAGAGCAAGAGCAAGAACAAGAGAATGGAGGAAGGGTTTCCTGAAAGCATGAAAATGGAGAGACAGCTTCGTGAAGCAGCATTGCCATTGCAAGGGAATGCGGAGTCCTTGTCCGATTTGCTTGAAAAAGACAATCCAATTCTTGATAGAGTGGTTATGGGTTGCATCAGAGAGCCTCCTTTGCACATAGCAGCTACCCTCGGTCACGTTGATTTTGTTAAACTGCTCTTGAGCCGCAAGCCTGAACTTGCTTGCCTCAAAGACCCACGAGGACACACTCCGCTTCACTTGGCAGCAGCAAGAGGGTACCTTGAATCAAGATTCTGGCCTTGGTCTCTGCCTTGCTCGCGATACAGATGGAATGATTCCTCTCCATCTAGCAGCAATTGAAGGCCAAGTGGATGCCATTAAAGAGCTGGTTATGGAGAAACGTGGAACGGTTCTTCAACTTGTGGGTCGTGGTGAGACCATTCTGTACCTCTGTGTCAAGCATGGAAGCTTGAATGTGTTGGAGCAGCCGATGGATTTAATGAGTAACCCCGATAAGTTTGTAAACGTCGGGTATGCTGATGGCAATACTACTGTCTCTGCATTTTTCTGTAGCCGACAAGCAGGTTGAGGTAAGATCTTATTCATTGCTTCCAATTATCACAGTTTTTGACTTTTGTATAGTCATTCCTGTAAGACCAATTAGGAATATAAGGGACTGATTTGTATAGCCAGCCCATGGTCAGTGAGCATGACCAATTTCCTCGGTAGATGAATCACAGGCCCAACCCATGATCACTGTGTGGCAAGATGACGTTCCAGGCGATCCTCTCACCACCAATCCAAGCTCGCATCAAGTAGGCATGGCCATACTAGCCTACAAGAATGGAGCAAAATTCCGTTGACTATTTCGTTGCAACACGACAGGCTTTGCTGCCTCCCTAAGCATAATCTTATTACTGGTAAGCGGATTGCCATGGAGGACAAGGGTGAGAGGAATTTCAAAGAAATCGTGCACAAGAAAAAAAAGAATATTTTAAGAAAAGATATCTAACGGAATAACAATAACAATCGTTAACCATTTGCATAAGTTAGGATTCTAAAGCATGTTTAGAGACAGGTGGCATTGTTTTATTGGGTTAGTAGAGAGGATGGTAGAATTGAATTAATAGGAAATTCGGACTGAACCAAAAGGAAATCGGCATTGTAGTGGATGATTATACTAATAACATCTTATGCTAACTGGGCCCGATTTGGGCCTATGATTTTTATCTATCATTACAGTGTTATATAAGGGCTACAGCCTGGGCCGGGCATCAGCTCTAACACCTTATTAAGTTTCCAAAATCATCAATATGTAGATTGTGTTCAAACCATTCAGTAATTACTTGGCTTCAAAAAAAAAATCAGTAATTACCAGAGATATAAAGCAAAATAGAGGTAATCTTCGCTTAACCAACCGCATGTTTTATTTTATTTATTTATTTTTTAAATACCGCATGTTTGATATTTAATCCTAATATTAACCACGCCTTCAATTTGAGGAGATACACTGATACGAGGGTTGTCAGTGGATCAGAACTGGGCTGGATCAGGGTACAGTGCCTGGTCCGGCCCAATAAGACCCTATTGACACTTGACAAGCCTGTAATTCTTTTGCTCTATCTTCTAAATTAAAAGTATATCCCACATATCCCCTATAAAATGATTTAAAAATTTTATTTAAGGATATGGATGGTAAAGAATAATAAACATGTACAAAAGATCGAGGGCATTTATCTCATCATCATATTCTTCTTCCAAGTTCATCCCAACTATGAATTGTCTGCATGTTTGACCATTCCATTAATTATTTGGGTTGGAACAGGTAAAACCAGCAGTCATAACCCTATTACAATCAGATCCCAAAACAAGATGCAGATTTACACGTGTGTACAGTGAGGACAGTTCGGGGATGTGAGGATGACATTAATGAACATAAGGGTTGATATTATGTTAGTGGAGAAAGAAAGAGCGGCGTGATGAAAATGAGTATTAATTAGGTAAAGGCAATGGGAGATGGTTTCTCTGTTGATTGGTAGGGGTTGTTTGGGGCTGCAACTTGGGCTTAATCCAAGCCCAACGAAATCCAACTTGAGTTTTTGCACAGGTTGGACCTGTGTTTTCGTGTTACATGCCAGGGCTACTAAAGTCTGACCTGGCCTAAAATTGAGTTGAGGTCTTAAGGGTAACCTGAATCAGACCCAATTCAATCTGGGCTTAACCAAATCCAATCCAAGTATTATCTATGTATGTATAAACTTATAAAATATACATATGTATTTATACATATTTGTAAACAAAATTTCAAACAAGCCAAATTAATTCCGGTAGTCCATTTAATCTTGTCGTGAAGTTACTTCACGCCGATTTCACATTTTAGTGCTTGAATGATGTCAAGGGTTGAGGTCAATCTTTATGTTTTTTCTTTCCCACATATTTATGGATAAGGTCAGCCCAACACTAATATTAAGGGTCTATTTGGTTTATAATTGAAATTGGAATTGGAATTGAAATGGTCTATTTCCATAATCTATTTGGTTCAGACAGGAATGGAATCAGTTGGAATGAAATTTCATTTTCAAGGGAGGGGGAAGGAATGACCATTACCTCAAATGGGAGAATATCACTCCAACAGGAATGAAAATGGGATTCTGATTCTATTCAATTAAACAGTTAAAATTAGAATGATTTATTTCAATCCCAAATCCAGATTCATATTCTTATAAACCAAACAAGACCTAAAATATGAATAACCTAGCTCACTTGACCCGATCACAGTGAAAGATCATTTTTTTTTTCTTTTCTTTTATTGGAACTATATAAATAATATTTTTCATCTAGAAGATGTAATGGACAAAAAATACTAAACGAGGCCTGCAAAGATAAATTCAATCTTTACAATTGAAGAATACAATCAAGTTGACTTTTGGTGTTACATAACTTCAACACAAATGAAAAGCTTTAGGTTATAAAAAAGCCTTTTTAGATCATATTACATCCAGCATGATACAGTTGGGCAGTAATGAAATACCCATTTCTAAGGCGGGTAGTTTATTTTTATATCACAGTGCTTTCAGCCAAATGTCGTACAAGTAAGCACAATATCATTTGATCAACTAATTATTGTAATTTGTTGCGATAAATATAAGTTTTAGGGGAATGACTATATCATATTCTCGAGTGTGGGATCTTTGTTTTCTTCGATGGTTTAGTTGTCAAATCGATGGAGATGTTTGATTGTTTCACTTGGTTAGGTCATGGGTCTCGCATTCATAGACTGGCCTATCTTGGGATGCATTTATGCAAATTGCATTATTTCTCCATCACTGTTTTTTTGTTCCATTTGCTATGCGTTTTTATAAGGCTAGGTTTCACGGGTTTGTTTTTCATGTTTTTTATCCTCCTCTATCGATTTGAGAGCATCCATGGTTTTCTCCTGCTTGGATCGAGCTGGAATCAGCTGTAGCAAGGACGGCCCATCATAATTCCAGTGGACCCATGTCCACCTTCTTCGACTACTATTCTGCTTTTGGAAGATTTTTTATTTTTAGTTTATTACCGTGTTTGCCTAAATCTGGGGTAGCTATAGGTCTATATCGACATAGGACCGGTAGTTGGGTTTGTGCCTCCATAATCCATACCTTCCTACCTGTACATTTTCTCTACCATTGGTATCCACATCTTACGGTTCTACTTACCAATCAACTGAGTCAAAAGTCAGCATGAATAGTTAAGTTAAAACCCACTAAAGGGTGATTTGTTTCTTGAAACGTTGAAGTGGTAGCAAGTTATGGGGGCCCAATCCCGTCTTAGAGTCTTTTACTCAGACCCAGTACGTTTACTTTATTATTATGTCCGTGAATCCAAATCTGGTTCATCTTCCAGTTAGATCCAGGTGAGAGGTCGGAAAGTTCCAATAGGGTCTTGGTTGGCATAACCGACAGACTCCAAAGGAGCTAGTCATCAAATTTAGGTTTTGGAAGTTGACAGACAAAAATCCAAATCCCTTCGAGGCTATTTCGTCACCATTCTCACCCTAATTCGAAGCCGGTCTGTAGGACCACAGTCAGCTGCTGTGCATCATGATATGGATTTCTGTATTTTAGATGCCATGGTGAACAGCTGGGCTAGGCCCATAAACGGAATGAATTATATCCAGTATATGTAGAATCAACCGTTGATTCTTAAAGTTTAATTTGAACAATCTTATCCATCAGATTCAAACTGAAATAGGATATGGGAAACAAAATGGTGAAACAGGATTCATGCAGCCGGCCCTATATGCCTAGAAAAGGACTTAGATGAGTTAATAAACTGAACTATAAATGGGTTTTTCAGCCCAATTAGCTCTATATATGATAAATCATGGTTTTTAAAATCGAACCGGTGACTGAATCGGTCAGGAATCTGGTTACTGGTTCGAACGATCGGCTCGTTCTGACAAAAGAAATAAAAAAATTTGAAAAACGGTCAAAATCGTTCGAACGATTAACCGGCCAGTTCAGTGGTTTACTGACCAAAATCAACAGTTTTGGAGGAAAACATAACCAGTTCCTGGTTTTTCCGGTCCGACCGTCCAATCCAATCCGATTTTGAAAACCATGTGATAAACCATAGTTTCTCTATTTAAAGTTAAGTAATTTATTAACAAGTTAAAATTAATTCTTAGAAATTCCAATTTATAACCATTCTCAATAAACTTATAATACATAAACCAACTTTTCTAATATATATATATATATATATAGGAAGTGTTTTTATCTTTTTCAATACGCTTTTTGACCAATAACTAGGAGGATGTTTGGCATCAATTCTGATTCCTCCTTGCTAATTTTTCAAAAATTGGTAAATTTTGTTATTTGGTATAATTTCTGCCATATAAGTTGATTTTTGAGAAAATGGCGTTAAATCTGTTAGGAACTGATTCTCAAAGGCTAATTATTTTTGTATTACAGCTGTTATTCAATGTTATTTTAAGTGCCATGTCATTTTCAAAAAATCAGAATCAACTAGAAATCAGTAAATCACAAAAAAAAGGTGATCTATGAAAAGGGCTGATTTTAAAAATAGATTTTTGACCGATTTCCTAAAAATCAACAAAATCAATCAATCAAACAGAAATTTCAATGCTGATGCCAAACATCACCTAGGTGTATGCGTGTATTCCCCAACCTCCTTACGGAAAATGGGGTGTGCCCAATTCACCCCTGAATCAGAGTTTTGGATATGATTCAGGTGGACCCAAGTTAACCTGATTATAAATGGTTGGAGCATATGAACTTAAATGAAACTTAGTTACTTAATTGAGTTGGATTTAGGACTTGGACTCGAATAAACGGATCCAGATTACAGCCCTAGCTGGGATTCATCTGTTGATCTTAGGGACTAACTTAGCGTTAGCGTGTATCTTTCCAAATTTGTTTATTGGTTAGATAAGCTAGTCATTTTCATAGAAGAGTGGACACACGGTTTCTTCTCTTGACACCAATCCACAATTGGGTATAGGGCATAGGAATATCAATGGGTGGATTTAATCGGGTAATCCGCTCCCGCTATTGTGATGGGCTTCGTAACCCAAAATCAGGTTATGTTAGGGTTGGGTTATGGTGTGTTTGGTACTTTGGTTTAGTTTCAGGTTATGGTATAGTCATCAGTCAAGTCGATTCAGACTGGGTTCAAGCTTAAGCTGCAACAAACCCGACTTATATTGACACAAGCAAAGTAGCTCAATAGGTAAACCCATGAAAAAAAAAGGTGTATGTATAAAAGAAAATTCATTAAACAATTTATGGTCTTAACTTAAGAAATCAAGAAAGCTGAACGCGATGCTTGAGCAAGTAATTCAAGATGCTTAATTAATTGCATAAAGGTAACTAGGTAAATCAAAGTAACTTCCAGGATTGATATTGATAATAAAGTTATGAAGGGTGTGTGTAGTCAAAGTGTCACCGAAAATTCGAAAACTACGTAACTTTGTTTATCAAAGAGCCTTGAATTATGATTGATGATAAACTGTACTTTACGTAGCAGACAATCATACTAAAGCTGGCCTACAAGTTGAAATTTGCACATTTAGTATACTCACTGCTACCATGAGTTTTACTGGGACCATGATTCATGACACATAACATATAGAAACATACACATAGTAGAGAAATAGAGAAGAGAGAGAGAGGGGTTAGGAAAGTTAGGCTGCCGCTAAAAGCCTGTGAGTCCCATGTGGAAATTGATGAATCCAGATCAACAACATTCATTCATCTCTTGAAATTAAATTAAGTTGCAAATTTAAGAAGATGATAAATTTGTTGCCCAATTAGAGCCAATCTAATCATCCGATTAAGACTTGAGACAACGAGTGCATGAATGCAGGTCCATGCTCTATGATGTAACAATACAATTTTGGAAACATGTACATGGTATTTAATTTAACTAATTAAGGTGTGGGTTGGTTGATTGGCTCTCGAGTCTCTTTCCATCTATCCTTTGAAACAATCTTTTAGGCCTCGTTCATTTTTTGTTAAGTTATTTATCTACGTAAATGCAGTTACCTGAATAAGCTTTTTCTTGGAAATACTTACCCGGGTAAGTGCATTTATCCATGTTCTTTTATTTCTCATATAACTAAGAAAATGACCATTTTATCCATAAAATCCATTATTAAAAGGGGTATTTTTGTCCCATTCAAGTGTTGGCAACTTTCCCCAAAGGTGGGAAAGTTATTTACCCACCTAGGAGATGGGTATCACTTACCTACCCAGGAAAATAACTTTTCCCTGGTCTCCACATAAATCTTAAAAAAGAAAATGTGATTCTTAGTTAATGGGAACCAGAATCCCATTGACCAACTTTTTCCCTCTTAAAATCTGAAAAAAGAACGCCCCCTTAGTATCTCCTTGTCACCCCGTGATCATACCATACAAATTGTTAAACATCATCCTTCTGTTATTTGAAGGCCTCTAACTCCAAGTAGGGGCCGGGTGTCTAATGGCTTATTGCATTTCCATTCCCATGGAGATGATCGATTTAAAGAGGATATTGTCGGCTCTTTTTTATTAAACCCCAAACTTTACCCTCAATGGAGAGGAGTGGCCACCAAAATTTTATTAATGCATGACTTAAAAAAAAATATTTCCCAGGAGGGGGGGGGGGGATATATAAGCCATACCCTGCTAGAAAATCTATACAAAGGGATATCAGGCCATAAAGATACAGTCAGCCCTTCAATCATGTTTCAATTTAAAATAGCATCTTCAAATATTCCCCCTCCTTTGTTCCCTCTCATGTCCTTTAGGCTCAGTTTGGAAGGAGTATAAATACAAATTTGTAGAGTGTAAAGCCTTGTAATTTATATTATTTTGTATGTATTTATACAGTACATATTTTATTTGTACTCTTTCCAAATAGAGCCTCAGCAACATCATTATATCATCTCTCTTGAAAGGATCCTGTTACAATGAAAGTACTTTTTCTTTACCCCTATTCTTGTATTTGATGTTATATAAGTATAACCTACTGGATCAGTTGCAAGAAGTTTCAGAACAACCTATGCAATCTTATTGTCTTTTGAACTTCTTTCTAGGTACCACACACGTAAAACTGTTATACTAGGAATTCACACAGGCTCACTATAATTATTATTTTAACCTCTCCATTGACTCAATGAACTCTTCCCAAACTAGAGTAGGGTTCATAATATAATAATGAATGTAACGTTGATGACAAAATAGGATTCATGTAGCTGACCAGTTAAGACAAGGCTAGCTTGGTGATAAAACTGGACATATAGGGTTATGTTCATCACAAAACCTAATATAATATTTTCTTTAAACCCTTCAACATCTCTCCACTGAGGTTATTGTTAGAATAGAAGAGTAAAAGGTTCTTTGTGTTACATGAGTGTAGTGGATTTAATTGAGAAGGAAAAAGATACTGTCAATATACTTGCAAACTAGGTATTTCATTTTTCACTTCACCTTATTCATGTCTTGGCAATAAAAATCCTATATGGAGCTTTTATCTCCATAACTTCTAGAAATTTATGTTAGTGGGACCCTCATGGACCAATAAATATGCATGGCCCTATCTTGTGGTCATTGAGGGTCCCTTATAATTAGGATTCCCATTTGGTTGAGTCTAAAATAGCAGGCCCTAGACTCTCTCAGTTTTCCTAATTCTTCTCTAACTCCAATTTAAATTTTAAATTGAGAGAGAGAGAGAGTTGGGAGTGATTGAACTAAAGTAGGTGAGGTCTGTGATTTTCATTGGTTATTGCTTAAGGAGGTTCCTTGATGGGGAGAACCATCTAGAGAGTATGATGGATAGGGTCCCTTCCTCTTGTTGGTGTAAAGAATCCCCATTCCTTCTACCACCATCGTACTTTCCATTGCAAAAGAGAAAGTTGTTGAGAGAGGGAGACTAGATTCTAGCTATTTAGTCAAGTACTAGAGAGAAAGTAAAACAATTTCTTTTGAGAAAAAAGAAAGAGTGGGATCGAATAAGTCTATTGGCATTCACTTGGTGAGTTTTCCAAGGCAAAAAGCTTGAGTTCAAGGAGGATCGATCTAGGTTGTTGGTTAATCCATTCGGTTCATGGCAATGACTATTTGCAATATAGATACTAAACACGGTTCCAACAAAATCAGTTCCTAAAATACCTTTTAAGTTGTGGGTTGAAAAGGAACCCAATCTAAGTAAAGTCGAAGTAAGCTTATACAACCCATAAATGCAAAAATTAGACCAAGAACTATAGTGGATATTTTATAGGATATGCAGAAAATTTAAAAGGATACAAATTTTACTATACTAATAATACTATAAGAATAATATAAGCCATGAATGCATGCTAAGTTAATAGACGATCATGAAGAAAGTGGGAGTGAGTTTTTTGAAACCCAACTAAGTAGTGGGACAAGTGTTGTTGTATGTATGGATTATGTTTTGTAGTATGAGAAATGGAACAACAACGACTCTCCAATCATGGGAAGTAACACCCAGTGAAACCACTGAAAATGATCAAGTTAAAGTTATTATTGAGGTTTAAGAAGATATTACTGAACCTGAAGGACTAGTAGCTCTTAGCAGATCTTCTACAATAAGCCATGAAGAATGTACTCTGTGCTTTGGTTATAAGACATGAAGAATGACCTAGATTCTATGGCCACGAATGGAATCTAAGAACTTTTATCATTGCTAGTATACAATAAAGAAATTTTGTGTAAGTGGATATTCAAAAGTAAAAGGAACCCTAGCAAAGAGTACAAAGTTAGACTTGTGGCAAAAGGGTATAATATAGAGAAAAGAATGGACTATAATGAAACCTTCTATTTGGTTTCAAAGAAGAATTCGCTATGAATCATAATGGCTTTAGTGGCATACTATGATATGGAACTACATCGGATAGATGTAAAACAATTCTTTTTTTTTTTTTTTTGAATGAGGATCTTGAAGAGAAGATATACATGGATCAACTGTGGGGTTTCACAGCCAAGGGAAATGAACATTTGGTTTGAAAACCAAATAAGTTAATATATGGCTTGAAGCCGACCTCTTGTCAATGGTGTTTTAAATTTTATAGTATTATAACATCATTTGGCTTTAAGGAAAACGTTGTTGACTAGTGTATATACTTTAAGTTTAGTGGGAGTATCTACATTTTGTTAGTGTTATATGTGGATGACACACTCATAACCAACAGAATATTGGTTTGCTTAATCAAACTAAATGATTCCTTACCGAATGGTTTGACATGAAAGACATGTGAGAAGCAACCTACATATTAGGCATTGATATCCATAGAGATAAAAGCCCACAAGACACTTGATTTATCCCAAGGGCACACATTATAACAAGATCTTGTAGATGTTTGGTATAGAGAATTGCACACAAAGTATATTGCTTGTTAATAAAGGAGACATGCTGAGTATAAATAGTTGTCCATGAACCTAACATGAAAAGAAAGACATTGAGAGAGTTATACGTCTATAGTAAGGAGCCTCATGTATGCACAAGTGTGCACTAGATCAGATATTGCTTTGATAGTGGAGAGTTGGGCAAGTTTCAAAGTAATGCATGAAGAGAATGTTGAAGAGTTGCCAAAAAGGCTCCAATGAAATCTCCATATGTTCCCATGACTTCAAGGGCATCAATTTCTTCGTCTGGAACATATAAACAACAAACACTTGTACCCCTTCAATGGAAATCAGGTTCTTTCCATTTTCCATTCAATATCGTTTGGGTTCGTCATACCCGACAAAGCATGTGAAAACTCGAAGGCACAATTGTTTCTTCTAGCTTGATGGCACCAACCTCCTGCTAGGTGACATGCCATCCGAATTGGAAGGCAATCACTACCGGAGCTTGGTGAAACAATGAAATCACTGCTGGTGATCTCCTGCCAAAAGAAAAGGAAGAACATATTAATAAAGATGAATAACAGGGTTGAAAGAAAAAGAAGAAGAAATAATGTTTATTACCGATTGACTACATGCCGTTGGAGTTCGATGGAACAGTGAAATCATCGCCGGTGGTTTGTTGCTAGAAGAAGAGAGAGGAAGAAGATATTAACAAAGAGGAATAATAGGGTTGGAAAGAGAATGAGAAGAAGGGATTCGACTTATTCTTATCGCCAGTTGGCTCCTTGCCATCAAAGCTTGGTGAAATCGCTGCCGGTGGTCTCTTGCTCTTAGGCTAGGAGGGCTTAGGTGAAAATGAAAATGGGGGAAGGGGAATACAAACGGATGAGAGGAGAAAAAAGGCTTTTTATTGGTGGTTTTGTCTCTTCCCAATGTTAAACCAGATTGACTCACTTAACGAGAGCGTGAATCGAACTTAACATTAATGGAATTGTTAGATTTGAAAAGGGCGATGTGCATGCTCCTCGTAAATCGACGAGTTTATTGGATTCGATCTCTTCTTTCTACTACTATGGTAGTTGGCATTGCAAAAGAGAGTTGTTAAGAGAGGGAGACTAAACTTTTAGTTATTTAGGGGTGTTCTGTAGTGTGGATGAGAAATTGGTGGGTGTGGAATAGTCCACACCACACCCTGTGGTAGAGACCAGTCCACATTTCACACTGTTCTAAACTGTTGATAAATTGTATGGACCAAACCAGACCAGCCACACCCACGATGGAATTCTATTGGTGTGGTATGGACTAGTCCGCACCACACTTTTTGATTCCATGTATCTCATATACATTTTATGAGAGATCTATATAGTTGATCATAAATGTCTAACTTTTTTATTTTATATGGTAAATAAATTGAAAAAAAAGGCATCAATATGTAGACAACAATTATATTTTTTAAATAATTAAAAAATATTATTTTAAATATTAAAAAATAAGAAATTAATATGTTAAATATTAATTTATTGATAAAAATATTAAAAAAAGAATATTTAAATAATGAAAAAAGAGTTGAGAAGGAGAATCGTCGAATTGGTGCTAGAATTAACATTAAAAAGTAATATTTTATTGATAAAATTAAAAAAATTAAAATTTAAAAATTATTAAAAGATTAAATAAAATAAGAGTAATTAGACTAATGTAACGCATGTGTGTTACACTGAAACCTTCCCATAAACTATCCACACATAGTGTGGACCATCAATGAGAAAATACCGTAGGCGATAAATTGGGTTGTGGCCCATGCCTATCCATGCTATTTTTTGGACAATGACTATCCACACATAACAGAACACCATATCTTACCGTGGACAAGACCAAAACCGTTACATCCACGATATTTACACACTATTGAATGCCACCTTAGTCTAAGTAGTAGAGAAAGTAAAACCATTCTGGTATATTTGATTAAGATTAAAAACAAAGTCTCGTTTCATGACAATAACTATTGCATTTTGATTTTATCATTTATTTTTTTAGACTTGAGTGGTACATTCGACCAACTAAGTATACGTTTGGCATTGATGCTACAAATACAACACTGTTTTCTCAAATTGTGCTGCTGATGTAAGGGTTGGAAGCACCGTTTTCTAAGAAAACAATGTCTTTTTTTTTCCTATTTGGAAACATTGTTGCTAGGTAAGACGTTTCCTAGAGCAACAACACTTTCTGTTTGGTACCAGTGCTTCATGTTTGTTTTCAGCACTGGTACCCATTATAGGAAGTCCACGTTACTGCCACACCACGTCTTCATTGGCAGCAATGAGCTGCAATTTGAGAAAACGCCAAATTCGGAATTGTTCCAAATCATGCCTTCTCAATTTCCAAGGCATGGCTTGGAGCACCATTTGGCATCAATGTCGTTGCTTCAGAAAGCAGTGACACAACAGTGCCATATTGGAAAAATCAGTGCTCTAGAAAACGTATGTTTGGAACCATTTTTCCATAAAAAACGGTGTTGAAAGCCATGCCTAGAAAATCAAGAAGGCGTGGTTTGGAGCAACGCCGAATTCAACATTTGTTTTTTAATTGGAGTTCATTGCTACCAATAAGAACATGATGTAACAATGACCTGTACTTATATAATGGGTACTAGTGTTGAAAATAGATATGAAACACTGATACCAAATAGAAGTATTGTTGTGGCTCCATAAAACATCCTACCTAACATCAACGTTTCCAAACAAAAACAAACAAAGGAGACACTGTTTTTTCGGAACTTGGTGCTTCCCACCCGTGGACAAAGGAAAATATAATCATAAAAAACAATATAAGCACAAAAGGTAATTAACATTTTGCCTTTGTGGTGCTCTCTGTTTAGAGAGAGAAAGATGGACAAGTTTGCAAATTATCCATTGCCAATTTCTTATGGAGTGAACTGTTTTACAGGCCTGTAAAAGAAACCCACCTTGTTTCCTTGGCCTTTAATTTTCTCAGAAAATAAAATAAAATTAGATATAATTAATTAATAATAAAAAAAGGAAAGATATCTTTCCCATGACCACGATTATAAATAGGTAGACTGGCCACGATGGAGCTCCACAAGTAAGCAAAGCCACGAGGCGAGCTCATCTTTATTGTTCCTCCTTAATTAGCTTAGCTAGTCATCTTTCTCCAAGTCCGGCCAGGGCCAGGCCAGCGCAGCTGGATCATTATGGCTTCTTCCTATTCCTTGATCATCAGTCTCTCTTTCTCTATGTTGTTAATCCTGGTTGAAGTATGCTTTGCACAGCTGCTATCGCCCACCTTCTATGATACTTCGTGCCCCACTGCCCTGTCTACCATCAAGACAGCAGTAGACGCTGCTGTGGCCGCTGAAGCCCGTATGGGGGCCTCTTTGCTCCGTCTTCATTTCCATGACTGCTTTGTTAATGCAAGTTTAATTTTCTAGCTATTTCATTTCATTTCATTAACTTCCATTCATCGATCTTAGCTTAATTATATGCATGCGCATGTCATGTACATACATCTCATCTTAGCAGCTGGCTTGGAACCACGACCATCCATACTTCCAGACTACCCAGAGCCATGCATGCATTTATCAGGCAATGTGACAATCGTTTAATCTCAGCACCCCACCCAGATCAAATCACCCGTTTTATCTTAGCTAGCTAGAACTCTTGCCAACTCAAATAATTGACTTGACTTGTTGGTCTACAATACTATATATTTATACATGGCTGTTGCATTATTTTAACATCTATATATCTCTGTTATTCCACCGAATGCAAAACTCCCTGATTACACAATTTATATATATATATATATATGTTTTTTTTTTTTTTTTTGCCAAAATCCCCTGGTAGAGATGTGTGCCTATCAGGTGTTTAAAGTGTTTTGTTTGTATTATTAAAAATTTTTGTTACTATGAGGATGCGACGGCTCTGAAAAATATTCTGTTCCGTGATTTAAGGACCATTTGAGTGGGCTGAGTTGAAGATTCAGCAAAGTTGATTCAACGAATTTGGATTTGCTCCTCATTCACATTCACTGTAAATATCTCCTACATCATAATATGGAAGATATCTTCGATGTGAAGCTGCAAGTGCTGTAGATTGGTGTAAGGAGCAAATAATCCAGATTCTGATTCGACTGCTTTGAACCTCTTCAGAAAAGTTAATTTAAAGTGTCTCCCTTCAAATAATTGAGAGAGCTTATCTGGGCTCTCTAGATTTTTTTTTTGACCAGGCCAGAAGCCACTGCTCTTCAACTTCAGCCCTCCCAAACCGACACTTATTCCTCCCGAAATTCTAGACGTGTCAATTTTCTTAATTTAAGGCCTCCCTTTCTCGTATATATGATATGTTTGATGTTTATTGGAAATGTCTACTTACTGATAAACAACGAGCCATACCATGCGTGATGGCGAGTATCCAAGAATTGTGTTAATTGTTGTTTACTAACAGTAAGATTAATTATTAGCCCACAGCTATATCTAAAAGGAGAAAACAAAAAGAGAAATATCTGGTATACGAGCGACGACTTTAGGCAACTACTACAATAGAAAGTCGGACTTCATTTCATGGGTCCAACCTGTAGTTTGTAGGATGAAGATATTTATCCATAGAGTTGTACTTGTATAAACTCGATAGTTATATTACTTTTACGAGCTAGCTTTTTTCTTTCTCCAAATTGTAAAAAATAAATAAAAATCAGTAAAATGTTATACAGGACTTACATGTCATGACATTGAACAGGGGTGTGATGCATCTATTCTATTGGTTGACAACGCAACCTTCACGGGGGAGCAGACAGCTCTTCCTAATAATAATTCGGTGAGAGGTTTCGAGGTGATCAACTCCATTAAATCTCAATTGGAGAGCATATGTCCTAGTGTCGTTTCTTGTGCCGACATTCTTGCCGTTGCTGCTCATGATTCCGTCGTTTCTGTAAGCATAACTTAAAGCTTTATCGATGGATGATGTATATCCTTCAATTTCAGAATCTCTGTACGGTTCCAAAATAATCAATCTTTAATTTTACCAGCGGCTCCTTTTTAAGTTTTAACCAGCATTGTTCTTATATATGAGGGATTTGGGATATTTCATGATCAGTTGGGTGGAGCTTCATGGACGGTGCAGCTAGGCAGAAGAGATTCGACCACGGCAAACTTAACTGGTGCCAATACTGACCTCCCTAGCCCGTCCCTCAACCTCACCGACCTTATAACTGCCTTTGCAAACAAGGGATTCACTGCTGGCGAAATGGCGGCTCTGTCAGGTTGCTTTCTAGCTAGCTAATTCTAATGTTCTCATAATTAAACGTAAAACCCATCGATCGAGGACGTTATATATGGTTTTTTGGAATTAATATTGAGGACCCCCAAAACAAAACAAAAAAAAAAGAAAGAAAAATAAATCCCTCATCACCATTAATATTTACTCTTTGTTGTATTATCAGGATCTCACACAATCGGGCAGGCCAGGTGCAGTGTGTTCCGGGATCGGATCTACAATGAGACCAACATAAACACCACATATGCAGCATCTTTGCAGGAAAATTGCCCACGTTCAGACGGTGGAGACAATCTCTCTCCTCTTGACACCACCACTCCTAATGTTTTCGACAATGCTTATTTCACCAATTTGCTCAACATGAAAGGGCTCTTGCATTCGGACCAACAGCTCTTTAGCAATGGCTCTACTGATTCTCTAGTTACAACCTACAGCACCAACGCTGCAACTTTCCTCACTGATTTTGCGAATGCCATGGTCAAGATGGGGAACCTTAGTCCTCTAACCGGCACCAGTGGAGAGATCCGGACCAATTGCAGCAGGGTCAATTAATTGATCAGAACCTCCAGGTTACCCTACCCAAGCTACCTATTTCTATATATGTTTTATGTTGCTTTCCCATCTTTTTAAGTATGTTCCTCTCGTTTGGCTTCATCAAAAAAATATATGTACGTTGACGTTCCTGGTTTGTAGCTATATGTATCTTAAAGGCTGCTTTGCATTTGTATCCAAAGTTCACTGTTGCCTCAATTATCCTGTTGTTTATGCTGGCCCCAATTTTGCATTTGTATGTTCTGGATCAACAGAATGGCAGGACGAGCGAGGTGAAGATAGTTAATATTATCCTCTAATCAGTAATCTAAAAAATCGGACCGATATAGACCGCGTTGAACCATTTGGACCGTCGGTGTTCTAGTGTTCTAGACAACGGTTTCCTTCAGTCGATTCCAACAATAATTTTAACGTAACTGGACAAAACGAGGTCGTTCCTTAATTATGCCTATCAAATACATTCAGTGGTAGTCGATCTTTGTTGCTTTACAGGTTTCATGTCTTGTAAACCAAATTAAGAGCTTACATGCAGGCAGGCACAATATAATTGTTGTTTTATTTATTTTTATTTTTATTTTTTAATGGAGAACTAAGTTTAATTGATCAGATCCTCTCGAGCCTTTGTTCTACGATAATTATACTGAAAAGGGATTAATTAATATAAAAAACATAGACGAGTTGGATATAGGTACACACTACACAAGATTACACGAAAGGTAAGAAGTCTACAGACTGTCCAGAATCTTGGGTCTTCAACAAAATATGGCCCCATGCATTGAGCTCCGGCTGTGAGAGGCTTCTTCTAATTATTAATTCGTATATATGGCTTTAACTACTAGTAGTGATCAAGAAAATTGTAGAAGACGATATTTATTATTGATCCTAGTTCCTTTTCCTGCAATTCATCCGGATCTCACCATCAGCTCCGGTGAGAGGCTTTATATTCCCCATCTTGATCATAGCGACGCCGAAGTCAGCCCAGAAAGCTTGTGGGTTGTTGCTGTAGTACCTCACCAAGCCGTCACTGGCGCTACCATCACCTTTAAAAAGTTGTTGATCCGAGTGAAGAAGACCTTTTGTTTGCAGTAATTTAGAGAAGTAGACGGTATCGAAATCTGCTGTTGTATCGTCAAGTGGCTGGGTGACGTCGTCACCTCCGGATTGTGGACAAATAGTGCGCAGGTAGCCTGCGAAACCAGAGTCTATGTTGGTGTCGTTGTAGATCCGATCCCTGAAGCTGAAACAGCGGGCAAGACCAGTGGTGTGTCCGCCTGAGAGGACAACAAGGTCCTCCAGGCTTAGGCCTTGTTGGTTGAATTTGGAGAGGAGATCCTGGAAGTCTTGGAAAGGGGCTGGAATGTTGTTGTTTGCGTCGTCTCTGCTGGCAGTCCTTGAGTCTCTTCTGCCCACTAATACTTGGTATGATGGACCTCCCAACTACAACATGATGGAACCAAATTATAAACAAGACATTAGTTCACTTAATTCAATTCTGGATATATTTTTTTTTTGTGATAATGCCGTGAACATCGATCATTAATAGTATATTTTTTATGCACTTAATTACCGTAGCTACAGAGTCTCGAGCTGCGACAGCCAAGATATCAGCACAGGAGACCACATTGCCGTAGCAAACCGAGTCAACAGCTGCCTTGATTTCATCTACTACCTCAAAGCCCCTAATCGAATCGTTGTTGGGATTTGCTGTCTTCTCTCCGATGAAGTCAGGGGTGTCGTCTAAAAGAACCGAGCCATCACAACCCTGAGAGTCCCACCATAGGCCCATGCGAAAGTAAATAAATAATAAGTTATTTTTCATGATAGATCCATGCATGGAACCCTAATTATTAAATTAATTAAAATTAAGACATGTTTTAATTTTATGCAGTCGAAACAAACTAAACTAGATATTCGGTGGTTGGGAATTTGGAATACAAAATAACACCACTTACTATCGTATGCTGGTAAAATTAATACTTTCTTCTACTACCATAAGGCGTTGCCCACTGTATTATTAATTATGAAAAAAAAGTAATTAAAATTGAAGAAGAAGAAACGAAGGTGGTGGTTTCAAGTCTCAATGGAGGGATGGGTCTGGCTCGGTGAGATTTGGGCTAGATTAATAAGGCTCAAAAGAACTGGACTGAAAGGCCCACTAGTTCTAATTAAGATGAGGTTTTTATATGATTGAATTTCAAAGTTGGGCCCGAATAAAACTAAAATAAACCTGGTGAACAGGCTATTGAATTTCATATTTGGAGTTTGGAGATGCGATATGTTGAATAGCTAGTCATGAATAATAAACTTACATTGACAAAGCAGTCATGAAAGTGCAAACGAAGTAAAGATGCTCCCATGCGGGGCTCACGTTCAATAGCCTGTTCAACAATCGTCTTGATGGTTGGTAAGGCCTGAGGACACACTTGATCATAGAAATCAGGCACCAGCTGTGCACGTGAAGGGAGCATGATAGCTGTAAGAACCACAAAGCACATGAAGAGAGAGCGAGGAGCAGCCATGGCGGTTAATTGGATATATAGCACCAGCTGGAGGAAACTAAGTTGCTGAGTATGTTTGGATGATATTTATAAGCAATTAAGAGCAAGAGTTTCTTTCTTTATATATATATAAAGGGCAGATAGCGATCATACCTACTTCCGTTTATCCATTCCAAGTTCCAACCAATCTGACTTATGCTAGCTAGCTATAATTTACTAATTCAAACCAATGAAATGGATCACCATCTAGGTTTTGTATTGACCTTGTCTAAAACTCCAAGGATTTTGTTCCGTTGACCTCTCTAGATGGAGCTCGATCTCATTTGCTGAAGGTGATGTGCAACCAATATGTATTAAGCTGGGGCCATCTTTCACTTGGTGTCATGGTAAAATCTCGCAAGCATGAGAATTGGGATTCGAGTCTGTGAGGCACTTTTATGTGAAAAATAGCCAAAGGTTAGGACTGTGTATATCTGGGCTACCCCTCCCAAGACCCCAGATACATATAGCTGGCCCCACCACAGACATGCATGAAAAGTGATGGCTGTGTCATGCATATAACACAAAAAAAAAAAAAATGGGGCTGTTACTCCGTCAAAACCTTGAAGGTTAAGGAAAAACTTATCTGAAAGGAGAATAAATAAATAAATATAAGAACATTCACCGGCCAGAAATATTTCAATGTTTAAACACTTAAACGAAGCTTCTACCAACAACAACAAAAAAACCAAGTGAAGTTACGTTTACCCTCTCTTTAGATTTGATTGTTTCTACTTTCTACTGTCTTGTGGGTATGGGTATCATCATCAGAATTCAGAAGCATTCATCTGGGGAAGTTTGGTTAGAAATGGGCGAATCCACCCCCTCATCTAGTGAAGTAAGGCTTCAGGACGCGTCCCTTGCATTGCCAAATCCAGTGGGAAGACATGTTCTAACTGAACCTTGTGAGTCTGGAGAAAACTTCTCATCCGCCCCTCATATTTTCATCATCAGGATCCACCAATATATGGGTCCGGTGATCCAGTCTAATGCCAGGCGAGTTTATGCTAGCCTAGGTAATTGGGTCAGCCTAGCCATATGCTACTTAAGGATCCATTTGATAATAGAACTATTTTATTATTTAATTTAATTATTTTATTCAACAATAATCCATTCAATTCATCAACTTCAGCTGATACCAAACAACCCCTTAGATTTATTTCATTTTTACTCAAATCCCACGCTTTTCCAATATTATTATTTTTTAAATAAAATAGGACATATAACAATATATTCGGTAATAAAAAGTATTAGTGATGTTAGGATCTTTCTTGTTCGCACTATGGAATCTAAGCTTAAAAAAAAGGAAAGAAAGACTGAGCAAGTTAGGCCTACTGGCCAAGTCAACTAGAATGAGTCATCCAAGATTTACATGGTCAGTTTGGTGATATGAAAATTGTAGTCTGACAAAGTTTTAAGTTGTCTCTTTCAAGTTTCAAAATCGTGTTTTGGAGTACCGGCGTTCCACGAAACCACTTTTATCTACTTCAATGTCTAGGTTTTATCAGGAGCCACGTCTTGTGAAGCAGGCCGATACCCCCCCTACTTGGCTACTTCCATTCCATTAACAGAGAGCAGAGCACCCAGAACCAGAATATATTTTATATAGATTATTAGGAGATGGTGCCAACTGCCTCAGTTGGTACTTGGTAAGGTCTCTGGCCGGCGGTTGTAGCAGAGACTAAATAATGGGATAGCCCCCAGGCCCCAGTTGTGTGTGTAGCGCCAGCGCCATGAAAACCCAAAATAAGAAAGAAATTAAAAAGAAATAAAGCCTGCTACTGATGGCAGACATCTTATATTCTTTCCACTATTAATACTACATGCTCTATTTGAATATTTTTATAGCCTTACTCTTAAACAATGTATTGATTAAAGGTCAGAAGCTTGTTTTCCTGTGGAGAAAAGGGTTCCTTTTGGTTCATTGGATTTGTGTTTCACACACAAAGACGCATGCAATTTTTCCAACTATATAAAATTCTGTGTTCCTTTGGTTTGAAATTTTCTATTATTTTTTCCATATTTCCTGTAACCTCATCAAATCCATAACCATATTTCTGAATTATATCATGCTCTATTTTCCACATAGTAATCAGTTTAGCTAGACCAAATATAGACATTAAACATCAATATACACATTTGACAGTAGAAAAAAATTATTAATATCCAATTAATGCAGGTTTAAAGATGATGTAAAAATCTACTTCCAAATGTATAAGAGTAGCATACAATTAGGCCATCGAGGGAGTATACAACATCAACATCAAGGCCGATAAAGAATCCAGACCCCATGCATGAGTCACCTAATAGAAGAATCAACTTCAAAAACCTAGAAAAACCAACATAAACCAAATTAACCAGAAAAAGGAAAAAAAAAAAAAAAAAAGAAGAACTTAACTTCAATCATATTACTCTATGCAACACTCACAAAAAACCCCGAACAGCTGAGAGCCATCCATAATGTATTTGGAAAAGTATGAATATGTCTAATGTAGATTTTTAAATTCCACTGCCGATTATAAACAATCAAAATGTCAAAAAACTCCCACTTTATACAGTCATGCCTCCCTGAATTGACGTCAATTCCAAATCCAAATTGACGTCGGTATGAATAGTATCTTTCATATCTTTTAAGTCTAAAAATATTGTTTAGTAAATCTCAAATCCAAATTCAGATCCTGGTCATTAATGCATTCGGACACATTTCAGACCCATGTGAAAGACACAAGTGTCCTTGCAAAATTTTAAAACCTCCACTGGGGACGAGAACGAAATTTTAAAATGACTTATTTTCATGTTTTCTTCCACGAGTTTAGGGTTTCGATTTGCTACTGAGTTGTTTTCTTTTTCTCTGGTTTCTCGGAATACATCATTCTAGCTTCGGCTTGCAGCTTTTATTCGATTTTCTCCAGTCTCTCGCAGGTATGTTTCATCCAACTTTCTTCTGATTTTCTTCTATTTTTTCTCTTTCTCTTAACGTTTATTCACAAGAAACTAGGATTACAACTAAAAGGTTCCAAGGGTGAGCATAATGATATATTGGGATCTGTTTTTCTCTTTTGTTACTGTTCTTGCTTATTTTTCTTGTCATCCTTCATTAACTTTTGTGCATTTTGGATTCCTGTCTGTAGTCAGCTTGTACGGTGTGTCATCTTTCCTTGTCTTTTTGTTATCAGCTAGTCTTTCATTTGTTGAAGGCATTGTAGATCTCTGTTTGTGTTGCATCCAAGAGGAGATAATGGGTTCTGCTTCTATTGTTCATTAGTTGTTTGGATTTTTCCCCCTTTGGGGTGTCTTTGTTTTTAGGGGGATCGTGACTAGACCAGAGCCACCAAACTAATGGAATGTCAGATCCTATCAAGGGGATTATGATTGACCATTCAGCAGCAAGTGCTTGTTAAAATGCGTAGCTGACTCCAGCATTACATTTATGCACAACTTTCGGGTGAAACGTTTCATGCTATGGGAATCCCTGTAGCACTTCTTTGTTGGTGTATTATTGGTGATGTATGTTGCAATGCATGGTTACAAATTTGGGTAGGTGATTAATTATTTTTATAAATTTAATTATGTTATTTGTTAATTATTAATTATTTTTAATAATTATTATCAATTATTATTTATTTCATTTTTTTTATTTGTGTTAGTTCAATATTTTTAATTATTAATTCGTAACTATTAAATTTTATTGATTATTTTAATTTTTATTAAATTTTAATCATTTTAATATTTTTTAATAGTGATCAATTATTTTTATTAATTATTAGTTATTTTTAGTAATTATTATCAATTATAATTTATTTCATTATTTTTTATTCATGCTATTTCAATATTATTAATTACTAATCAGTAACTATTGATTTTTATTAAATTTTAATCATTTTAATATTTTTAATAGTGATTCATTATTTTTATTAATCAGTTGTGTTATTTATTAATTATTACTTTTTTTGGTAATTATTATTTATTTTATTAAATTTTTATATGATTTCAATACTATTTTGAATTTGATAAATTATTTTATATGAAATAGTACAAATTGAGCTCAAAACTACCAAACTGTCTATTCTAGGGGTAAAATAGTAAAATAAAAAAAATTCAAATGTTAAAGGCTTGGTCCAACACAAGCAAGTTTAAGTATTCAAAACCTCTAAAAAGTAGAAAAGCATTAATGCTTCTATTCAGATTTCATATACTTTGTATACCTTTTTAACTTTTCAGACTTCAAATTTTAGATTTATCAAATGCCACATTAGCTTCCAAAAAAGAGATGAACATATTGCCACTGAACCCAACCAAGACCCTGGAAAGTTTTGAAGAATTCCAAAAGAAAAATGAGCGTAAGAAGTATAGAAGAAGCAACTACTGGAGAAAAGTGTTGATTCATTGAGACTTGGTCCCAATGATCATTATTTAAAGGGTAAATTTCTTAAACTATCATTATGGTTTAACTAATTTATTAATTATGCCCTTACTGTTTGAAAATTGATTTATGCTACTCCAATTGTTTCTACAATTGACTAACTCTATTCTTATCATTAACCTTCATCAAAAACAATGTAAAATGCCTAAACTACCCTTTGGAGTTCAGATGCTGTCGCAGCTAGGTGGTCAATTAGTAATCGACCACCCATCAACCATAAACAACAGATCAGATGTTGTTTAGGCATACTAATCGACCATCCATCAAAAACAACTATTTTAAACTATTCTCTCTCCAATATTTTCTACTCCTCCCACCCACTACTGGGTGGAGTTATAGGGTAGTGCCGCAGCAACTACTGCGGAATTGCCACGGCTCCTATAGTAGTGAGACCTGAAGAAATGGAGACTCCGTCGCTAACGTCAATATTCACTGGACACAGACCGCTTTCTATTCTTTTTCGTTGTGTCCTTATCGGAGGCCAAAGACGTGGTTGATCTTAAGTGTGCCATCAACGGACATGGTGATGGTGGGCATAGTATCAATACCTGTAGAGGCTATTATGGTGGGTTCGGCATGTTCGAGGAGCCACCGAATGTTCTCACCGTCGGACTTGTGACCGAGTTATCTTGTGAGCTGAAAGATTCTCGTCGCGCAGGTTGATGGCATCCAGATCCTACACCCTCGACCTTTAACTTTGGTATGTCGGTCCTTCGTAGAAGCCCTTTTCCCAAGAACCATAGAGGGAAGAGAGAGAGGTCGGGTAAATTTCTACTCTACCTCTTTCACTCTCCAATATTTTCTACTCCACCCACCCACCGTAGGATGAAGTTACAAGGCAGTGAAGCAACAATTATTGTGGAACTGTTGTGGCTCCTATAGGAGCGAGACCTAAAGAAATGGTGACTGTCGCTAATGCCATAATATTCATTGGACGCAGACCGCTTTCTATCCTTTTTCATCATGTCCCCATCAGAGGCCAAAGACGTGGTTGGAATCTTAAGTGTGCCGCCGACGAACATGGCGATGGCAGGCACAATACTGGTACCTGTAGCAGCTATGATGGTGGGTTCAGCGTGTTCAAGGAGCCAACAAATGGTCTCATCGTTGGACTTGTGACCGAGTTCTCTTGTGAGCTAAAAGATTCTCGCTATGCAGGTTGCAAGCATCCAGTTCCTACACCCTCGATCTTCTACTTTGGTATGCCAGACCTTCATAGAAGCCCTTCTCCCAGTAACCATAGAGGGAAGAGAGAGAAGTCGAAGAAGGAAGGGTGTGCCAGGTTGAGAGGAAGGGGATAAGGATAGTGATGGTGCATAATCCGATCGCTCCTATCTGGCACTTGCATGGCTCTTGAAAGGTGCTTGAGATGGAGAAGATGAAGAATCCCTGGGGCTTGCCCGGCGGGAACACTCCGACGCTTAAGTTAGAGTTCTGCGAAAGATGCAAGAAGAGAGGAAGAAGGCTAAGAGTGCAGATAGCGCGAGTATATGGAAGTTACCTCTGTCCTTTGGGATTGGGTTGCTTATAACAGAACTCTGTCGAATCAGGCCCACCTGCCTCTGACAGGGCAGGTATAATGGCCACTGTCATCCTGCCACAGTCGTTACAGCTAGGGCTGAGGTGGCACATGCGAGGCCGTTCTTGCAAGGTACGCACCTGTCAGGTGTAAGACACCTTCTAAAGGTGGCGGGCACGACACTGTCTGACGAGAGATGTGGGTGCAGTATCCAGGTTTGTCGGGTACGGTGGTTGGGTAGGAGGCCTTCCTGTGATATACCAAACTGCTCTTCTGCGAGCTACCCTACAAGTGGTGAGCTACCTGTGGCAAACTACACCGAGCTGTCTGGCCCGATGTGTCTCTACCTCGGGGGTATCTAGAGGTGGATCCTGGTGTTCCTGCTTGAGAGTGGCCCAAAATCCACTGGGAAGAGCTTGGGCATTAAAAAAAGTCAGGGGGCCCCGAGCTCGGAGGTAGCTCGGAGTGCCTCAGCCTTGGGAAGGAGGCACGAGCCAGGCGGCTCTCAGCGAGTAGCCTAACCCACAGAGTTGCCAGACTCAGCTCGGTGAGCCCTTCCCACCGAGTTGCGGTTGCGCTTGCTGTGCTGTCACGCTGAGTCATCGCTTGAGCAAGGTCACGTCCACGTGTACCCGTGCTATAAGGTCGGGCCAAATCACCCTCCATCAGATAGCATTGGGTATTAAAAAATTTTAAACATCACGTTGTGTCACATGTTTATGGGTTTTGATAGAATATTAACTGATGTTAATGGTAAGGGTAAAGTTAGTCAATTGTCAGAAATTGTAAGGGTAACATTTGTTAATTTTCAAACAGTAAAGGTACACTTAGTCAATTAGCTAAACCATAAGGGTAGTTTAAGAAATTTACCCTTATTTAAAAGGTAAGAAATTGGTCATGAGGGAGTTGAGAATCAGAAGGTCTTGGGGGCATCTAAAACCCCTAATCAATCCTAATCTAAGGAATAAAAAACAAAAGCCCCTCCTAACAGTTAAAGGGTAAGCAAACAACCCACTTCTTGGTAGGGGCGGTAGAGGCAGGCAGTCATTTTAGGCCATTTTGGGAGTGCAGAAGGGAGGAGTGTTAGTATATGGAAGACTGGGGTTGGTAGGGTGTTTCTATGTGTTGGTTCTTGTTGTTTGTAATTGGAATAGGCAATTGGCTCAATGTGTTTTCAATGTGTTTGCTTGTAGGCAAGAATTTCCCTTTCCCGCAAGAGTCTTTTGTTGGTTTTCCATTGCTTAGTATCCCTTTCCCACAAGAGTCTTTAATAACAAAAAGGAGATAGGTCCTTAAAATAAAGAATGCCAAATGCAGCCTTAATCCTAAAAGGAAAAATACTCCTTCAACTTCACCTAGAGAGAGGGCATCTTGATCAATCAGAAAATGGCAAGCTAACTTCTTGTACAGGCCTTATAAACTGTACATCTTAGAGACCCTAAATCCTAACCCTCCACAAGCCTTATTCCAACCATAGTACCACACCAACAAAACTCAGACATGTTTGGCGAGGTGTTCTACTACCAAAACCCCCAAATAATCTTTTACCTATTTTGCCCCAAGGTTCTAAAAGGAAATTGAAGCACATTCATACAAATGATGGGGTGTGAATTGGAGCACCGACTGGATAGGGTCATGTTTACTTTCCAGTGGCTCAACTTGACTTGAAGATCCACAATGAAGCATGTATACTCCTTCCCCAGTGAAGGGAAACTCCTAAATACTTAGGTGGTGTTTGGCATCGATGTCATTTTCTAAGAAAATAATGCCACATAGGCACCACATCAAAAAAAGTGGTGCTTCAAACAATGCCCTTGTTTGGTACCATTTTTTTAGAAAAAACGTTGCTCCAAACCAAACCTTGGAAATTGGAAAAATGTGGTTTGGAGCAATCCAATATCAATGTTTTTTGAGAAAATAGTGTGTTCCTGCCAACGGTGCAATGATGTGACATCAATGTGACATCATCTTGGACATTGGATAATATAGACCATGTACAAGCACTATTTTCTCACAACTCCACATGCCCATCACCATTTTTATGAGAAAACGGTGTGATGTTCAGCACTGATGCTAAACACCTACTTAGAGTGAGGAGGAACATTGCTGATATGTAGTTGTTTCCTTAACATTCTCCAAAATCCTAAGATGAATATTTTTAGAGAACAAAAGACCTGATTTATCCAAATTAATGATTTGTCCCTGGACCAATTGAAACTACTGAATAAGATTATTGAAATTATCCACTTCTACCCTATGGGCTCTCAAGAAAAGCGATTTATTGGTTATCAATTAATTGGTTATTTGGTTTTTAGGCTCAATTTGGAAAGAGTACAAATACTGAAGTGTACAGTACAAATGTATGCAAAATAATACAAAATAGAAGGTTTTGCACTCTACATATTTGTATTTGTACATTGTATTCCTTCCAATGTTTTAAAAGACTAAAGGTGTAGTTGAGGCATAATGGCCCAAAAAGGTGAAGCGTAAGCTTAAAGTTTAAGATAAAATTAATTAAAATTTGTAATTTGATAAAAATAACATATTATATACCAAATTAAATTGATAAAAGGTACCCATATCCATACACTAGAAGTTTATAAGCAATAGTTTTAGCATTTAAGCGTTAAGTAAAACAATATCTAATCAACTAAAAATTATAAATATTTTACATTCAAGTAAAAAACAATTTAAAGAAAAGGAAAAACTTAGTTGATTTGATATATGCAAATAATAATAATAATAATAATAATAATAATAATAATAATAATAATAATAATAATAATAATAATAATAATAATAATAATAATAATAATAATAATAATAATAATAATAATAATAATAAAAGATCTATTAAGAGAAGAAATGAGAAAAATAACAAATTTGGGACATTACATTTAGAATAATAAGAAAAGTCTCACTTGATTTATCCAAAAGAAACTAGGCACTTGATTAGTCGTTTTTTCCATTGAACTTTCTTAAAACACTGAGAAAAAGTATTGATTTGCCTTATTGGTTTTTCAATTTTACATTTCTAGTTAGCCCATGATTATTGAAGTGTTTTTTCTATATGTTTTAAATTATAAAAATACTTTTTTTCATTAAATCACTAAGTAATCGTTGATACTTGAAGCTTACGCCTTTTTATGCCTTAGGCTATGTCTTATTTCTTGAAGCTTGAGGCTTACGCCTCATTTTGACAAAGGCATAAGCCTCACATCAAAGTTGTGAGGCTTAAGCCTTGAGACAAAATTTGTATGACTTGTATCAAGGCTTAAGCTTTTTAAAAAATGATTCCTTTCTTAGTGTTAGGTTGTGCTTGGTTACAATGCAATTTTATTTGCACTAGTACAAATGCATGGGAGTGCAAATGAAAAAATGTAAAATCTTGTTTAGTTTAGTTTTGGATTTTACTTTATTCCACTTGATGTCTTAATTTACTTTATTTGTAATGCAATAAAACAAAATAAACTAAAATTTGAAATAAAAATAGGTCAAAATTTACACTCAAATCATTTGTGTTGCCACAACTTTACATCAGTGCAAATACAAATTTAATATAGTACAAAAGATAAGATTTAAAGATATAGTATACAAGGTTTTGTAGTGAATATATTTGTATTTGCACTCCTCCCAAACAAAGTTGGTTCTTAGTTCCAGTTCCAAGTAATATGCCTTTTCATATACGCTCTGTGTTGGGTGTATCATATCGGTATCGGGTAAGGGGATATGGGAAACATCACAACTAAATCCATATCCCCTGAATTAGGGATGTAATCGAATCGGATTCGAATCAAGGTATATTTGAATTTGATCTGACATTGTTCATGTTGGACCCAATCGGATCTGAAGATCCAATCGAATCATATAGGATTTGATTTACTCAAATTCTATTCATAAGCCAAATCATCGGATATGATCCAATCCAACTTGTTTTCTTTAAAAATGAATAAATTATTAAAAGAAAATTAAAATATACTAATTTAAATAAAGTAAAAACAAAAAAATACAAGTATATTTTAATTATTTTTAACATATATTTACATGTTTTTATAAAAAAAATGATATAACAAATTTATAAAAATATAATACAAGAAATATATTTATAAATAAATAAATAAATAATATATATGTATTATATGTTTATATTTATAGATATATAATATATACCAGATCAGATAGGGGTGATCCAAATCTGATTCGAAGATCCAAATAGTGTTGGCCGCAGGGTGATTTGATGCCTAGACTTTTTGGCACATGCACTATAAATAAAATAAATTTTATCTATACATGTAAATGTAATCCAAATAAATAATATATATTTATGTTCAACAACTTCAACTAAAGATGAAAAAATATTATTCAAAATTACTATTTTATAAACTAATGCAATAAATTTATAAATCCACATTTATATCAAAAAGTGGTTTTAAACTTTTAATGTCAATAAATTTATACAAATAAAAATACTAATATTAGAATAATTTTCTTAATACTTAAAATTTAAATAATAGAATAATTGTCTTAATACTTACAATTTGTAAATTTGGACATTATGTGTATCATAAAGTTTATAAATTATTAATTAATATTCTAATTTTCATTAAATAGCAATATGTTTATTATTTACTGAAATAGAAATATTATTTACCAAATATTTGAGAATATAATTGATGAAGGAAGATTTGACCCGACCTCTTCATTATGTGACACGTGGCAGAAACGACAGCTCGGCAGAAGGGGCCAAGCCTAGGCAGGAACAAGGGGACACACCGCCGAACTGACCCACCTTGTAACAGTTCGGGATACCTCTGAGTTCAAGACCGCCTCGCTCAGCACTTTGCATCATCTTCTGGGCACCAAAGTCAAACAAATCGTACCATGCCTAACACCAGGGAAGTCCATGCCCGAGGGCGCCACGCCTGACTGACTTGGGATCTGACGTTTAGCAGCAGCACTCTAAACGGCCACCTGCCACCGCCACTGACGCCGCCATCTCCAGTTAGACGGTTAGGCAGTGATGGTTCTGTCTCAGCAGAAGGGACGGCGACCGAGTTGACAAGCGCAAGGGTAATCATACCCGATCTGATAAGGGCCTCGGGACGAGTACACGAAGTGACTATAAGAGCCCCCTGCCCCCCGACAACGGAGGTATGCAAATTTTGCGCTATCTGGTATTACCTTGCTTTTGAAAGATTCTAACTTGAGCTTCGGAGCCTCTACACCGGGTTCCCCCCGGAGCTTTCCCATCTCCTCCGTTTTAGGTTCCCAGTTACCCCATTTAGAAGCAAGGCAGCGGACAGCTAAGACCAGCCGGATCGCGCTCCATCAATTGGCGCCGTCTGTGGGAAAACGCTTCAAAAAGCCTCCCTCCAAACTTCGATACCCCCTTTTTTCTTCAAAAAAACCCAACACTCATGGCCTCCTCCAGCAACACCGGACGTGGCACGGAGACAAACGCCACCGGGGAGCAACTTCAGGTCCTCGTAGTGTGCGTTGGATAGTTCACCATTCCCCTTTCGACGGATGGGATCCCCATCCTGAACACGCCACAAGCAGTGGCACCCGTAAACCCTCCTACCACAAACGTCCCCTTTCCTCTCCCCATTGAGACAACCTTCACTGAACCAACTGCTGTCCCCCTGGCAGTTAGCCAAGACCGATTGGAGGACCTGATGCAGTGCATTCGGGCAATGCAAGCCCAAATGCAACAGTTCCAGCAACACCAGCTTCACCAGCACAAAGTGTTGCGCAACATCTCACAGTATCACTATCAACAGCAGTTCCCCCAACAGCCACTGAACCAACCACTACTTCTACCTCGCCACCCCGCTCTGAGGCTGGTCAAAGCCTCCCCGCAGGATGGGCGCCCCCACCAAGCGAAGGCCTCTCGGCCCCAGAACCACCCCAACAGCCAGGCCACGTCCCCAGGCCGAAGAGAGAAAAATGTCATCCTCGCCTTGCAACCCGCAGGCGGGTCGGGAACCTCGCCCGCGAGGTCGGCACCCCGGCGCTCCCAGCCCGAGCTCCCGCTCACCGAAAACCGATTCAGCGCCATGGCGGCAGACCACCAGCACTCCGGGCCCATCGAGCTCGGTAACACGGAGGCCAGCAGCGCCAGCACAAGGCCCGCTCAACGGCGAAGGTGCCGGCGAAGTCGCCAAACCGCCACCTGTGCCTTGTCGGAGTTCAGAGGCAAAGCCACGAGCTCGGACGAGGTAGGGGCTACCCCGGCTCTCTCCATTCCTTCCCCCCTCGCGTCGGAACTCCTGGCGGTCCCCTTACCCAGAGACTTCAAGCTCCCACCTCAGGACAAGTACGAGGGTCCTTCGACCCCAACGACCACGTTGACGCCTTTCAGTCGCAAATGCACCTCGCCACGGCTAGCGAATCGTGCATGTGCGTGGCCTTTACCACCACCCTCAGGGGGGTAGCCCACACTTGGTACAGGAACCTGGCCCCCGGGTCGATAAAGTGCTGGGCCCAGTTCGTGCAAGTCTTCACCACACACTTCGTCACCAGCCGACGGTGCCCCAGAACAGAGGAAAGCATCTTCGGAGTGGTCCAAAGAGAAGGAGAATCTATTCGGGGCTACATCAAGCGGTTCAACGAAGCATGCTTGCAAATACCGTGGTTGGACCCCGCAGTGCAGCTCGCGGCGGCCAAAAGAGGGGTGACGCACAAAGAGTTCAAATGGCACATGGTGGCCAACCAGCCCGCGACCGTGGCCGAATTCCTCAAACTCGCGGATAAGTTCATGAGGATAGAGGAAGAAATCAACCAACGAACCGAATGCGGGAACGAGAAAAGAAAGAGAGAAGGCGAGCTCTCCAACCCGGTGAATAGAAAAAACCCGACCCGGGAGTCGAAGCCGAACCAGTCCTTCCGGTCTCCCCTAGCAGTTCGGACGGACTACACGCCGTTAAACACGAGGCGGACAGAGATCTTAATGACGATCAAAGACGCTCCGTATGTTAAGTGGCCACCTCGCCTGAAGGGAAATCCGAACGATAGAAACAAGAATTTGTATTGTAGTTTTCATAGAGACCATGGTCATAGCACCGAAAAGTGTAATAACCTCCGGGACGAGATAGAGGGACTCATCCATCGCGGATACTTGAGAAACTTTGTACAACACAACAATAACAATAAAGCAGGTCGGCAAGGGGAGAACGAAAAGGATGCACCCGAGTCTAGCAACAGACCTGCCGAACCGTTGCAGAAGCAGCCTCCGGAAGAGAGGCCAGTTCGGGGAACCATCCATGTAATAGTGGGAGGATCGGTGGTAGTGGGGTGTACCTCGACAGCAGCCCAGACTTCAGTTCGCGAAACGGCCCTCAAAGAAAGGAACCCCCCAAAGAGACCAAAGACCGAAGAACCAATCTTTTTCACGGAGGACGACGCGCGAGGAGTCCACTAACCCCATGATGACGCGCTTGTCATTAAGCTAAGGATCAGCGACTTCGAGGTCAGGCGCGTACTCGTAGATTCGGGCAGCTCAGCGAACATCCTCTTCAAATCAGCATTTGACCAGCTACAGTTAAAGAGGAGCGAGCTGAAGCCCGCGAACACTCCCCTGGTAGGTTTCAGCGGAGAGGAAGTCAGGCCCCTCGGAAAAGTAACTGTCCCTGTGGAAGTCGGAACATGGCCTTGTGCGGTCAGACTCAACCATGATTTCCTGGTGGTCACGACCCCCTCCCCATACAATGCCATAATAGGGCGGCCGATCACGCATATCCTACGGGCGGCGGTCTCCACCTACTATTTGGCCATGAAGTTCCCTACGGACTTCGGTATAGGGGTAGCGTAGGGCGACTAGCTCGAGTCCCGCAAGTTCTACGTTGCCGCCCTAAAGGGAAAAACCAAGGCGGCCGACGACCTCGAACTGGAGCGGTCGGCAGAGCAAGGTGAGGAGCGAGCTTCGCCCACGGAGGAAACAGTCGCAATCCTGACTTCAGCTACGGACCCAGCTCGCACACTAAGCATCGGAGCTTCAATCGAAGGCCCCCTACGAGCCGAACTAGTGAGTTTTTTACTTCAAAATTTAGATATTTTTGCCTGGTCCGCAGTCGACATGCCCGGCATTAGCCCCAGACTGATAACTCACAAACTTAGTACTGACCCTGTAGTCAGACCCGTTTGACAAAAGAAATGCAACTTAGCCCTAGAACGTTGGAGAGCGGTCGATGAGGAGGTTGAGAAGCTCCTTGCAACAAACTTCATAAGGGAAGTCCACTACCCAAGCTGGGTGGCCAACCCGGTGTTGGTAAAAAAGGCAAGCGGCAAGTGGCGCATGTGCGTCGACTATACCGACCTGAACCGAGCTTGCCCGAAAGATTGCTTCCCCCTCCCCAAAATTGACCGCCTAGTGGACGCAACCTCGGGAAACGAGTTGCTAAGCTTCCTAGACGCCTACTCGAGCTACAACCAAGTTAGGATGGACCCATCCGATGAGGAAAAAACCAGCTTCATAACCAAGTTCGGCCTGTATTGCTACAAAGTCATGCCCTTCGGACTAAAAAATGCCGGGGCAACTTTCCAAAGACTTGTAAATAAGCTATTTCGGCCCCTGATTAGTACGAAGATAGAGTGCTATGTAGACGACATGGTCGTCAAGACTCAGTTTTCACAAGAGTTAATACAAGACTTAGATTCTGTTTTCAAAATCCTGCGTCAGTTTAGCATGAAGTTGAATCCCAACAAGTGTGTCTTCGGCGTCACCTCGGGCAAGTTCTTAGGCTACATTGTCAATCGACGCGGTATTGAGGTGAACCCGGAAAAAATAAAAGCCATTCTAGATATGAAACCACCTCGGAAAGTAAAAGAGGTTCAGAGGCTAAACGGCCGCATAGCCGCTTCTTGTCTAAGTCAGCAAACCACTGCCTACCCTTCTTCAAGGCAGTCAAAGTCAAAGGGTTCGAGTGGACCCAGGACTGCCAGTTCGCGTTCGACGAACTAAAAGGTTACCTCGCTAGTGTGCCAACCTTAGCCCGGCCCGAGGTGGGCGAGGTCTTACAACTGTACCTCTCGGCCAGCGATGAGGCGGTCAGTTCGGTACTAATAAAGGAAACACACCGGGTCCAACGACCCATATATTATGTTTGTAAAATTTTACAGGGAGCAGAGGCAAGGTACCCGGAGATAGAAAAACTAGCATACGCCCTAGTAATAGCAGCTCGTAAACTCCGCCCGTACTTCCAAGCTCACACCGTCATCGTCCTAACTGACAAACCTCAGACAAGTTTTACTCAAACCCGAAGTCTCCGGTCGACTGACGAAATGGGCCATCGAACTCAGCGAGTACAACCTCCATTACAAATCGAGAACCGCTATCAAGGCCCAAGCTTTGGCAGATTTTATCGCCGAGTGCACTTTCAGCCACGAAGCCCCACAGGTCGAGCCCGAGGTCTCCATTGGTGGCAAACCCGGAGCTCCTGAGCCCATAGAGTTCGAACCCCGCGAAGTAGCACCCAGTGTGGCATCTCTCCTGATCAGGCAAAGAGCGAATTGGGATGAGGAGCCCTGGATCCTTCACGTGGATGGTTCCTCGAACCGGCAGGGCAGCGGAGCTGGAATAGTCTTGTGCGGCCCAAGCAGCACAAAAGTAGAGTACGCACTACACTTTGAGTTCGCGGCATCCAACAACGAGGCAGAGTATGAAGCACTGATTGCCGGGCTGGACCTAGCGCGAAAGGTTAAGGCAAAACACTTGGTCATCTGCAGCGATTCTCAGCTCGTGGTAAACCAAGTTACCGGTGAATACGAAGCACGCGATCTCTCCATGATCGCATATTTGGCCAAAGTAAAAGAAGGCCTGCTCAACTTCCGGTAACACATCATCAGGCAAATCTCGAGGTCCGAAAACACTGAGGCTGACGCCCTGTCCCGGTTAAACAGCACGAGTCACAACAATATGAGAACTGTGTACATAGAGGACTTACCTCGGCCTAATATTCTCGGGGGGACAGAGGAGGTCGCTCCCATCTTAGAAGCAGAGCCGAGCTGGATCGATCCACTCGCGAGCTTCCTAATAGACGGAACCCTCCCTGCAGAACGCAATGTGGCCAAGAGGGTGCAGCACCAGGCGGCCAAATATGTCATAATAGACGAACGGTTATACCGACGGTCGTACACGCTCCCCTATTTGCGGTGCCTGCGACCTACCGAAGCCGAGTTTGTACTCCGTGACACTCATGAAGGCCTGTGCGGCAGACACATGGGGGGCAGAGCACTCGCCCAAAAGGCACTTCGACAAGGATACTACTGGCCAACGATGAAGGCAGAAGCTGTCGAGCTCGTCAGAAAATGCGACAAGTGTCAAAAGCACGCTAACATCCACCACCAACCTGCCTCCGACCTCAAATACCTCGCCAGCCCGTGGCCCTTTGCACAATGGGGCATCGACCTCCTAGGGTCATTCCCACCAGCAACAGGCAGAAGAAAATTCTTAGTTGTTGCAGTAGATTACTTTACGAAGTGGATAGAAGCCGAACCTCTGGCAACTGTTACGGCCTGAAACATACAAAACTTCTTTTGGAAGAACATAGTATGTCGGTTCGTATTACCTCGGGTTCTAATCTCTAACAACGGCAAACAGTTCGAGGATATCAAGTTCCAAGTGTGGTGCCAGGACATGGGGATTAGACAAAATTTCACGTCAGTCGCACACCCACAGGCAAACAGCCAGACGAAAGTGATGAACAGAGCCATCTTGCGCGGACTGAAAGCACGTCTGGATCGTGCTAAAGGATTGTGGGCCGAAGAGCTACCAAGTGTCTTATGGGCTCACCGAACGACCGAAAGTGCACAAACCCGGCGACGGCAAGCTTGGACCTAATTGGGAAGGGCCCTATAAAGTAAAAACAGCGCTCAGGGGCGCATACGAACTCGAAACCTTGGAAGGCAAACGAGTACCCCGAACGTGGAACATCGTGAAGTTGAGGCGATACTACCTATAAACCACCTAGCGAAGTGGATGAAATCAGGCCATGTGCCACAAGGCAAGCCGAGGAACTTCAGCACATTATCAGCTCGGCAAAAATCAGTTCGCGGCATAAAAGGCCACGGAAATTTAAAAACCCGGCAAAGAAACAGCTCTGGGAAGATGAGAAAGGGAAAAAGACACTCCATTGCAAGAAACAGTACACTGGCAAAAAAAAAAAGAAAAAAGAAAAAAGAATTTTTACATGCCCGGAGCCACTTCTTCGCCATTGGAAGGCACTTCAACAACACCCGAAGGCCCTGCCTCTCCTTCAGAGTCCGGCTCGTCATCGGCAGCATTGGCCATCTCCTGAGTTATACGCGAAGTGGTTATGGCACTTACATCGAGGTCGGGGTATGTATTCCGAATCATCCACCGGCTCAACTTGAACCCCCTCCTGTAAGAATCCACCATTAGATCGTCAAAACGCGGGGAGGCAATGTAGTCTTCAACTGCCTTCTTCTTGGCGTCTTCAATGCCTTGGGAAAAAATCTGTGTTCTCTCCCTAATGTCCTCCTGAAGATACTCGACTTGATGCTGCAAATCCAACTTCAAGTCCGCCATATGCTTGACAACTACCCCCATGGCCTCGGCGTCACGCTGAGACCTCGCCTGTCTGCCATCGCGACGCGAGCAGCCTTTTCAGTAGCATAAGCAGCCGCCTCAGCAGCCCGGGTATTTGCCGTTGCAGCACGGAAGGCTTCTTCAGCAGCATGAGCGGCAGCCTTAGCAGCTCGCGCCTGTCGCGAGCTCCTCTCCACTTGGGCCGCCAAGGCATGAATCGAAGAATTCACCTACCAAAAGAAACAAGTGAGCAAAATGACAGCAAAAGCAACAAAATAAAAAAGGAAGACAAAATCTAACTTACCACCATTGCCTGTGTTACGGCGTGGCAAGCGACATGATTCAAGGGAAGATCGGTCCACGCCGCGACCTCCTCGGGGAAAGTAGCGTCCGTACTCTTCTGAAGAGCGTAGTTCGGCATCAACACGCTCCTAAACTCCCCTTGAGCTCCCGAGCCTGAGGGCCCAGCCCGCGTATGAGCAAACCTGGAGTGAGCAGGAGCACTTGAGTACGCAGGAGCGCCCGTATGAATGGTTTCAGCGTAAGGCGCCCCGGCAGTCTCGTGCACCGGTGGAGTCACTTCGGGCTCCCTGGGCAGATCCTCTGGCGTATGGTCTGGGGCTTGGGGCTCCTCATCCAGGGGCAGCTCGTTACGAGTTCTCTTGGCAACCCGCTTCCTCCTCTTCATACCTTGGCACAAACGCCCCCCGCTAGTTCTCTCCGCATCCATCACACCTACAAAAACGAGTTCGACATCAAAAAAAAAAAAAAAAAAGCCGCATAGCCAGAAACCTACCCGAACTCAGGCCGGCTGCAATAAGCTTGGCCTCCGTTAAGTAGTGGTGGCACTTTAAGCCTTGCCGTGCCCATTGCCGGAGACCTATCACCATCTCTTTATCAAGAGTTACGCCCAAATCGGGAGCGGCCTCACCCCACCCGGTCTGAAAGGGCCATCTTTGTGCACTTCGCACGCCGAAGTAGTCCCGCTTCTAAGTCGGGACCATATTAGGAAGATCGTGTAGAAGCTTGAAACCCTGGCGATGAGTAAGGTAATACGCCCGTCTCCACCCTGGAAGAGAACCCGCCTGCCTCTTGAGCATCAAGATAGAGGAGAATATCTCTAAGTCTAAGGGAAAGTTCTGCTCGCAAAAAAGGGAAATTGTCCCCACCAGGTTCCGAATAGAGTTCGGATGAAACTGGCCAATGGTGACACCGAAGTGGTTTATGACTTCGATGAGAAGGGGATGGAAAGGAAGTCGCAACCCTGCAGCAAGCTGCTCTCGAAAAATCACGATCTCGTCGGGACCGTGTTCCCAAGGAAAACTACCCGTAGGAATAAAATATGTGTACCCCCCAGGAAGATTATAAGACAGAAGTATGGATTGAAGCCCCTCAGGCGTCATGGTCGAAGGGCCAAACCAGTCTAGCATCCGACCTTGGCGGGAGGTAGACGCCAAACTGCCCGAAGCGACTCGACCTACTGGTTCGTAGTCCTCAAACTCCACCTCAGGATCACTGAGGCAGTCTGGGGACACGGCTCAGTTGGTGGAACCTACATCGGCCCTACTCGAAGAATCGTCTGAGCTATCAAAGCTAGACATTGGGGAAAAGACGAATTCAAGAAAGTACTCACCGGAAAGTTTGAAGAAAAACCAAAGAACCGTGAACTGTATAAACAGCCTTGACGCGAGCTGGAAAAGACTTGGACGCGAGCTCAGTAGACAAACCGCAGAAGTGACAACAACCGGGGTCCCCCCACTATTTATAGCTACAGTAACCATGAATCGACCGTGCAGACCGAAGATGATCCGACGGCCCACGTTCTTACCGGCCGCACAACCCTTAAGGTCGAGACATGATTAGCGCACGTCTTTCCGAAAAAAGCGAAACATCAGCGCGTCTTTTTGAAACCGGCGTCGCTTCGACACGCATCTTTTCGAAACTGACGCGCCGCACATCTCCCTGACAGTCGACCGCGCACATACAGCAGTGGCGTGCCTTTTTGAAATGACCCGCTGTCACGTCCCAGCGGCGCAAGTTGGTTTGAAATTTAAAACGCGCGGTCACAACCACCAGCGTTCTTGAGTAAGCACGTTCCCAGCCTCCTCGGAAACCGAAAGAACCCTAGCAAAAGCGTCTCGTACAGTGAAGGTTTGAAGGACGGGACAAATCCACCTGCTACCTCGCGAAAACTCCTCGCACCATGGCAAGACCCTCGACGCAAGGAGTGGGGGGCAATTGATGAATGAAGATTTGGCCCGACCTCTTCAATATGTGACACGTGGCAGAAATGACAGCTCGGCAGAAGGGGCCAAGCCTAGCCGGGAACAAGGGGACACACCGCCGAACTGACCCACCTTGTATCAGCTCGGGATACACTTCGCCGAACTGACCCGCCTTGTAACAGCTCGGGATAGACTTCGCCGAACTGACCCACCTTGTAACAGCTCGGGATAGACTTCGCCGAATTGACCCACTTGTAACAGCTCGAGATAGACTTCGCCGAACTGCCATCTTGTAACAGCTCGGGATACACTTCGCCGAACTGACCCACCTTGTAACAGCTCGGGATAGACTTCGCCGAACTGACCCACCTTGTAACAGCTCGGGATAGACTTCGCCGAACTGACCCACCTTGTAACAGCTCGGGATAGACTTTGCCGAACTGACCCACTTGTAACAGCTCAAGATACACTTCGCCGAACTGCCATCTTGTAACAGCTCGGGATACACTTCGCCGAACTGACCCACCTTGTAACAGCTCGGGATACACTTCGCTGAACTGACCCACCTTGTAACAGTTCGGGATACCTCCGAGCTCAAGACCGCCTCGCTCAGCACTTCGCATCATCTTCTGGGCACCAAAGTCAAACAAGTCATACCATGCCTGACACCAGGGAAGTCCGTGCCCGAGGGTGCCACGCCTGACTGATTGGGATCTGACGTTTGGCAGCAGCACTCTAAACGGCCACCTGCCACCGCCACTGACGCCGCCATCTCCAGTTAGACGGTTAGGCAGTGACGGTTCTGTCTCAGCAGAAGGGACGACGACCGAGTTGACAAGCGCAAGGGTAATCATACCCGATCTGACAAGGGCCTCGGGACGAGTACACGAAGTGACTATAAGAGCCCCCTGCCCCCCGACAACGGAGGTATGCAAATTTTGCGCTATCTGGTATTACCTTGCTTTGGAAAGAATCTAACTTGAGCTTCGGAGCCTCTACACCGGGTTTCCCCCGGAGCTTTCCCATCTCCTCCGTTTCAGGTTCCCTGCTATCCCATTCAGAAGCAAGGCAGCGGACAGCTAAGACCAGCCGGATCGCGCTCCATCAATAATATAAATGGAAATTTTCAAATTGGCTAATATACTTTCATAACAAAAAATGATTATTTTATTTCATAAAATTTATATAAATAAAAATATTATTAATGGAATAATTCTTTTAGTAATTAAAAATTATCAATTTGCATGTGAGTTGTGACATGTATCTTAGAAATTTAAATATATTTGACATATTTTAAGTGAAAATTATAAAAATGTTGTTTACCAAACATTTGAGAATTAATTTTAATTGAATTTTTTGTTAATGTTTAAAATTAAAAATAGTAAAATGCCCTTCCTGGTTTTTCCTTTGAAGGCTAATGAGTGATGAGATGCGTTTAACTCAAAGACTGATGACTCAATGTTTCTCGTTGCCCTAAAATACTGTTCATCCTCTTCAAGCTCTCAAACAGGGGCGGTGCATAGCGCTCCCCACGACCATTATTCTTCCTTCCTTTTTTTCTCCTCTCTCTAGGGGAGCAGTTGCCTTTTTGCCATTTGACACCCTCATGGTTCTGGCACCTAAAGCTGGTATTGATGAAGAAGTTAGCATGAACTTCGGAAACCTCTGCACTACCAACTCTGAAGCCTTTAAGTCCAGCCTTGTCAATAAGCTCCCTTGCTGAAACTCCCATGCCAGGAGGATTTCTGAACACCGACCCGGCAGTTCGTTCCTTCACAGGCTGAGACCATCGCCCCCTGTAAATAAAACCATATCCCATTGGCATATCTGAGGAGAACAATGAAGAATTCAAGAAGCAAAATTTGAAATCATTGTTACTTTCACAGGTATGCCTGTTGACGCTCCTTTGCTGATGCTAAAGGCAACAGACGAAATGTTACAGCCACAATTGCATTGCTTGAAAGGGTGACATGCGGTACCCAAAGGCGAGATCACCTTTGTACAAAATTTGATGCCTCCCATCCACTGTAACGATCTCAACTGTACCAATGGCATCGACAGTCTCCTATAAAAAAAACATATAAAAGATCATAGACCCTCACTAGTGTGGTCTCTTGACAAACAATTCCAAGCAGGAATTCCAGATGCAAATTCAAGACCAGAAATTCTTCATTAGTGCACTGCACGCCTAACCGATTGAACTGGTACCCACTTCCCACTCTGTAGACGCCGGGTTCGATCCACTCTACGAAGTCAATCCGGTTCAGAATAACACAACCTTCAAACCCAGAATCATCGAAAAGACAATTGGAGCCATTACCGACTGATGGAGCGCGATCCGGCTGGCCCCTTTTGCCGAGCTGTTGTTTCTGCCACGTGTCATATAATAGAGAGGTCGGGCCAAATCTTCCTTCATCAATTGCCCCCCACTCCTTGCGCCGGGGGTCTTGCCATGGTGCGGGGAGTTTTCGCGAGGTAGCTGGTGGATTTGTCCCGTCCTTCGAACCTTCACTGTACGAGACGCTTTTGCTAGGGTTCTTTCGGTTTCCGAGAAGGCTGGAAACGTGCTTACTCAAGAACGCTGGTGGTTGTGACCGTGCAATTTAAATTTCAAACCAATTCACGCCACTGGGACGTGACAGCGGGTCATTTCAAAAAGGCACGCCACTGCTGTACGTGCGCGGTCGACTGTCAGGGAGACGTGCGGCGCGTCAGTTTCGTAAAGACGCGTGTCGAAGCGACGTCGGTTTCAAAAAGACGCGCTGACATTTTGCTTTTTTCGGAAAGACGTGCGCCAATAACGTCTCGACCTTAAGGGTTGTGCGATCGGTAAGAACGTGGGCCGTCGGATCGTCTTCGGTCTGCACAGTCGATTCTTGGTTACTGTAGATATAAATAGTGGGGGACCCCGGTTGTTGTCACTTCTGCGGTTTGTCTACTGAGTTCGCGTCCAACCCTTCAGCTCGCGTCCAAGTCTTTTCCAGCTCGCGTCAAGGCTGGTTATACAGTTCACGGTTCTTTGGTATTTCTTCAAACCTCCCGGTGAGTACTTTCTTGTATTCGTCTTTTCCCCAATGTCTAGCTTTGATAGCTCAGACAATTCTTCGAGTAGGGCCGATGTAGGTTCCACCAACCGAGCCGTGTCCCCCGACTGCCTCAGTGATCCTGATGTGGAGTTTGAGGACTACGAACCAGTAGGTCGAGTCGCTTCGGGCAGTTTGGCGTCTACCTCCTGTCGAGGTCGGATGCTAGACCTTTTTGGCCCTTCGACCATGACGCCTGAGGGGCTTCAATCCATACTTCTGTCTTATAATTTTCCTGGGGGGTACACATATTTTATTCCCTCGGGTAGCTTTCCTTGGGAACACGGTCCCGACGAGATCGTGATTTTTCGAGAGCAGCTTGCTGCAGGGTTGCGACTTCCTTTCCATCCCCTTCTCGTCGAAGTCATAAACCACATTGGTGTCACCATTGGCCAGTTTCATCCGAACTCTATTCGGAACCTGGTGGGGACAATTTCCCTTTTTTGCGAGCAGAACTTTCCCTTAGACTTAGAGATATTCTCCTCTATCTTGATGCTCAAGAGACAGACGGGTTCTCTTCTAGGGGGGAGACGGGCGTATTACCTTACTCATCGCCAGGGTTTCAAGCTTCTACACGATCTTCCTAATAAGGTCCCGGCTTGGAAGCGGGACTAGTTCGGCGTGCGAAGTGCACAAGGATGGCCCTTTCAGACCAGGTGGGGTGAGGCCGCTCCCGATTTGGGCGTAACTCTTGATAAAGAGATGGTGAAGGGTCTCCGGCAATGGGCACGGCAAGGCTTAAAGTGCCACCACTACTTAACGGAGGCCAAGCTTATTGCAGCCGGCCTGAGTTCGGGTAGGTTTCTGGCTATGCGGCTTTTTTTTTTTTTTTTTGATGTCAAACTCGTTTCTGTAGGTGTGATGGATGCGGAGAGAACTCGTGGGGGGCATTTTTTCCAAGCTATGAAGAGGAGGAAGCGGGTCACCAAGCGAACTCGTACCGAGCTGCCCCTGGATGAGGAGCCCCAAGCCCCAGACCATACGCCACAGTATCTGCCTAGGGAGCCCGAAGTGACTCCACCGGTGCACGAGACTGCCGGGGCACCTTACGCTGAAACCACTCATACGGGCGCTCCTGCGTACTCAAGTGCTCATGCTCACTCCGGGTCTGCTCATACGCGGGCTGGGCCCTCAGGCTCGGGAGCTCAAGGGGAGTTTAGGAGCGTGTTGATGCCGAACTACGATCTTCAGAAGAGTAGGGACGCTACTTTCCCCGAGGAGGTCGCGGCGTGGACTGATCTTCCCTTGAATTAGGTCGCTTGCCGCGCCGTAACATATGCCGTGGTGGTAAGTTAGATTCTGTCTTCCTTTTTTATTCTGTTGCTTCTGCTGTCATTTGCTCACTTGTTTCTTTTGGTAGGTGAATTCTTCGATTCATGCCTTGGCGGCCCAAGGGGAGAGGAGCTCGCGACAGGCGCGAGCTGCTGAGGCTGCCGCTCATGCTACTGAAGAAGCCTTTCGTGCTGCAGAGGCAAATACCCGAGCTGCTGAGGCGGCTGCTTATGCTGCTGAAGAGGCTGCTCGCGTCGCGATGGCCAGACAAGCGAGGTCTCAGCGTGACACCGAGGCCATGGGGGTAGTTGTCAAGCATATGGCGGACTTGAAGTTGGATTTGCAGCATCAAGTCGAGTATCTTCAAGAGGACATCAGGGAGAGAACACGGATTTTTTCCCAAGGCATTGAAGACGCCAAGAAGAAGGCAGTTGAAGACTACATTGCCTCCCCGCGTTTTGACGATCTGATGGTGGACTCTTATAAGAGGGGGTTCAAGTTGAGCCAGTGGATGATCCGGAATACATACCCCGACCTCGTTGTAAGTGCCATAACCACTTCGCGTATAACTCAGGAGATGGCCAATGCTGCCGATGGCGAGCCAGACTCTGAAGGAGAGGCAAGGCCTTCGGGTGTTGTTGAAGTGCCTTTCGATGGCGAAGAAGTGGCTCCGGGCATGTAAATTTTTTTTTTTGCCAATGTACTGTTTCTTGCAATGGAGTGTCTTTTTCCCCTTGCTCATCTTCCCCGAGTTGTTTCTTTGCCGGGTTTTTAAATTTCCGTGGCCTTTTATGCCGCAAACTGATTTTTTGCCGAGCTGATAATGTGCTGTCTACGCGGAAGTTCCTCGGCTTGCCTTGTGGCACATAGGGCCTGATTTCGTCCACTTCGCTAGGTGGTTTATAGGTAGTATCGCCTCAAGTTCATGATGTTCCACGTTCGGGGTACTCGTTTGCCTTCCAAGGTTTCGAGTTCGTATGCACCCCCGAGCGCTATTTTTACTTTATAGGGCCCTTCCCAATTAGGTCCAAGCTTGACGATTCTGGGTTCGGGCACCATAATCTTATGGAGACCAGGTCGCCGACTCGGAAGCTTTGTTGCTTTACTCTGCTATTGTAGTAGCGAGCTACCTGCTGCTGGTATGCCGCTGTTCGGATGTGCACGAGGTCCCTTACCTCGTCCAGTAGGTCGAGGTTGGTGTGTAACTCGTCTCCGTTCGTCCGATCGTCGTATGTTTCTAATCGCAACGTTGGTATTTTGATTTCCGTCGGGATCACTGCTTCAGTGCCGTAGGTGAGGTTGAAGGGGGTTTCTCCCGTGGCTGCTTTCGGTCGTTCGGTGAGCCCATAAGATACTTGGTAGCTCTTCGGCCCACAATCCCTTAGCTCGATCCAGACGTGCTTTCAGTCCGCGCAGGATGGCTCTGTTCATTACTTCCGTCTGACCGTTTGATTGCGGGTGCGCGACTGACGTGAAATTTTGCCGAATCCCCATGTTCTGGCACCACTCTTGGAACTTGATATCCTCGAACTGTTTGCCGTTGTCGGAGATTAGAACCCGAGGTAACCCTAAACGACATACTATGTTCTTCCAAAAGAAGTTCTGTATGTTTCGAGCCGTGACAGTTGCCAGAGGTTTGGCTTCTATCCACTTCGTAAAATAATCTACCGCAACAACTAAGAATTTTCTTCCGCTTGTTGCTGGTGGGAATGGCCCAAGGAGGTCGATGCCCCATTGTGCAAAGGGCCACGGGCTGGCGAGGTATTTGAGTTCAGAGGCAGGTTGATGGTGGATGTTAGCGTGCTTCTGACACTTGTCGCATTTTCTGACGAGCTCGACAGATTCTGCCTTCATCGTTGGCCAGTAGTATCCTTATCGAAGTGCCTTTTGGGCGAGTGCTCTGCCCCCCAAGTGTCCGCCGCACAGGCCTTCATGAGTGTCGCGGAGTACGAACTCGGCTTCGGTAGGTCGCAGGCACCGCAAATAGGGGAGCGTGTACAATCGTCGGTATAACCGTTCGTCTATTATGACGTATTTGTCTGCCTGGCGCTGCACCCTCTTGGCCGCATTGCGTTCTACAGGGAGGGTTCCGTCTATCAGGAAACCCACGAGTGGATCGATCCAGCTCGCCTCTGTTCTAAGACGGGAGCGACCTCCTCTGTCCCCTCGAGAATACTAGGCCGAGGTAACTCCTCTATGTACACAGTTCTCATATTGTTGTGACTCGTACTGGCTAACCGGGACAGGGCGTCGGCCTCAGCGTTTTCTGACCTCGGGATTTGCCTGATGATGTGTTACCGGAAGTTGAGTAGGCCTTCTTTTACTTTAGCCAAATATGCGATCATGGAGAGATCGCGTGCTTCGTATTCGCCGGTAACTTGGTTTACCACGAGCTGAGAATCGCTGCAGATGACCAAGTGTTTTGCCTTAACCTTTCGCGCTAGGTCCAGCCCAGCGATCAGTGCTTCGTACTCTGCCTCGTTGTTGGATGCCGCGAACTCAAAGCGTAGTGCGTATTCTACTTAGTGCCGCTCGGGCCGCACAAGACTATTCCAGCTTCGCTGCCTTGCCGGTTCGAGGAACCATCCACGTGAAGGATCCCAGGCTCCTCATCCCAGTTCGCACTTCGCCTGACCAGGAGAGTTGCCACACTGGCTGCTACTTCACGGGGTTCGGACTCTATGGGCTTCGGAGCTCCGGGTTCGCCGCAACTGGGGACCTCGGGCTCGACCTGTGGGGCTTCGTGGCTGAAAGTGAACTCAGTAATAAAATCTGCCAAAGCTTGGGCCTTGATAGCGGTTCTCGGTTTGTACTGGAGGTCGTACTCGTTGAGTTCGATGGCCCATTTCGTCAGTCGACCGGAGACTTCGGGTTTGAGTAAAACTTGTCTAAGAGGTTTGTCAGTTAGGACGATGACGGTGTGGGCCTGGAAGTACGGGCGGAGTTTACGAGTTGCTATTACTAGGGCGTATGCTAGTTTTTCTATCTCCGGGTACCTTGCCTCTGCTCCCTGTAAAATTTTACAAACATAATATATGGGTCGTTGGACCCGGTCTGTTTCCTTTATTAGTACCGAACTGACCGCCTCGTCGCTCGCCGAGAGGTACAGTTGATAGACCTCACCCACCTCGGGCCGGGCTAAGGTTGGCACACTAGCGAGGTAACCTTTTAGTTCGTCGAACGCAAACTGTCAGTCCTGGGTCCACTCGAACCCTTTGCCTTTGACTGCCTTGAAGAAGGGTAGGCAGCGGTCTGCTTACTTAGACAAGAAGCGGCTTAGATCGGTTATGCGGCCGTTTAGCCTCTGAACCTCTTTTACTTTTCGAGGTGGTTTCATATCTAGAATGGCTTTTATTTTGTCCGGGTTGGCCTCAATACCGCGTCGATTGACAATGTAGCCTAAGAACTTGCCCGAGGTGATGCCGAAGACACACTTGTTGGGATTCAACTTCATGCTAAACTGACGCAGGATTTGGAAAACAAAATATAAGTCTTGTATTAACTCTTGTGAAAACTGAGTCTTGACGACCATGTCGTCTACATAGCACTCTATCTTCGTACCAATCAGGGGCCGAAATAGCTTATTTACAAATCTTTGGAAAGTTGCCCCGGCATTTTTTATTCCGAAGGGCATGACTTTGTAGCAATACACGCCGAACTCGGTTATGAAGCTGGTTTTTTCCTCATCGGATGGGTCCATCCTAACTTGGTTGTAGCCCGAGTAGGCATCCAGGAAGCTTAGCAACTCATTTCCCGAGGTCGCGTCCACTAGGCGGTCAATTCTGGGGAGGAGGAAGCAATCTTTCGGGCAAGCTCGGTTCAGGTCGGTATAGTCGACGCACATGCGCCATTTGCCGCTTGCCTTTTTTACCAACACCGGGTTGGCCACCCAGCTCGGGTAGTGGACTTCCCTTATGAAGTTTGCTGCGAGGAGCTTCTCGACCTCCTCGTCGACCGCCCTCCAGCGTTCTGGGGCTAAGTTGCATTTCTTCTGTCTAACCGGTTTGGCTACAGGGTCAGTATTAAGTTTGTGAGTTATCAGGCCGGGGCTAATGCCGGGCATGTCGGCCGCGGACCAGGCAAAAATATCTAAATTTTGAAGTAAAAAACTCACCATTTCGGTTCGTAGGGGTTCCTCGACGGAAGCTCCAATCTGAAGTGTGCGAGCTGGGTCCGTAGCTGAAGTCGGGATTGCGACTGTTTCCTCCATGGGCGAAGCTCGCTTCTCACCTTACTCCGCCGGTCGCTCCAGTTCGAGGTCGTCGGCCGCCTTGGTTTTTCCCTTCAGGGTGGCAACGTAGCACTTGCAGGACTCGAGTTGGTCGCCCCGCGCTACCCTATACCGAAGTCCGTAGGGAACTTCATGGCCAAATAGTAGGTGGAGACCGCCGCCCGTAGGATATGCGTGATCGGCCGCCCTATTATGGCAGTGTATGGGGAGGGGGTCGTGACTACTAGGAAATCATGGTTGAGTCTGACCGCACAAGGCCATGTGCCGACTTCCACAGGGACAGTTACTTTTCCGAGGGGCCTGACTTCCTCTCCGCTGAAACCTACCAGGGGAGTGTTTGCGGGCTTCAGCTCGCTCCTCTTTAACTACAGCTGGTCAAATGCTGATTTGAAGAGGATGTCCGTTGAGCTGCCCGAATCTACGAGTATGCGCCTGACTTTGAAGTCGTTGATCCTTAGCTTAATGACAAGCGCGTCATCATTGGGGTAGTGGACTCCTCGCGCGTCGTCCTCCGTGAAAAAGATTGGTTCTTCGGTCTTTGGTCTCTTTGGGGGGTTCCGTTCTTCGAGGGCCGCTTCGCGAACTGAAGTCCGGGCTGCTGCCGAGGTACACTCCGCTACCACCGAACCTCCCACTATTACATGGATGGTTCCCCGAACTGGCCTCTCTTCCAAAGGCTGCTACTGCAACGGTTCGGCAGGTCTGTTGCTAGACTCGGGGGCATCCTTTTCGTGCTCCCTTTGCCGACATGCTTTATTGTTATTGCTGTGCTGTACAAAGTTTCTCAAGTATCCGCGACGGATGAGTCCCTCTATCTCGTCCTGGAGGTTATTACACTGTTCGGTGCTATGACCATAGTCTCTATGGAAACTACAATACAAATTCTTGTTTCTCTCGTTCAAATTTCCTTTTAGGCGAGGTGGCCACTTAACGTACGGAGCGTCTTTGATCATCATTAAGATCTCTGTCCGCCTCGTGTTTAACGACGTGTAGTCCGTCCGAACTGCTAGGGGGGCCCGGAAGGACTGGTTCAGCTTCGGCTCTCGGGTCGGGTTTTTTCTATTCACCGGGTTGGAGAGCTCGCCTTCTCTCTTTCTTTTCTCGTTCCCGCCTTCGGTTCGTTGGTTGATTTCTTCCTCTGTCCTCATGAACTTATCCGCGAGTTTGAGGAATTCAGCCACGGTCGCGGGCTGGTTGGCCACCATGTGCCATTTGAACTCTTTCTGCGTCACCCCTCTTTTGTCCGCCGCGAGCTGCATTGCGGGGTCCAACCGCGGTATTTGCAAGCATGCTTTGTTGAACCGCTTGATGTAGCCCCGAATAGATTCTCCTTCTCTTTGGACCACTCCGAAGATGCTTTCCTCTGTTCTGGGGCACCGTCTGCTGGTGACGAAGTGTGTGGTGAAGACTTGCACGAACTGGGCCCAACACTTTATCGACCCGGGGGCCACGTTCCTGTACCAAGTGCGGGCTACCCCCCTGAGGGTGGTGGTAAAGGCCACGCACATTCACGATTCGCTAGCCCTGGCGAGGTGCATTTGCGACTGAAAGGCATCAACGTAGTCGTTGGGGTCGAAGGACCCGTCGTACTTGTCCTGAGGTGGGAGCTTGAAGTCTCTGGGTAAGGGGACCGCCAGGAGTTCTGATGCGAGGGGGGAAGGAACGGAGAGAGCCGGGGCAGCCCCTACCTCGTCCGAGCTCGTGTCTTTGCCTCTGAATTCCGACAAGGCGCGGGTGGCGGTTTGGCGACTTCGCCGTTGAGTGGGCCTTGTGCTGGCGCTGCTGGCCTCCGTGTTACCGAGCTCGATGGGCCTGGAGTGCTGGTAGTCTGCCACTAGGGCACTGAATCGATTTTCGGTGAGCGGGAGCTCGGGGTGCCGACCCCGCACTCGAGGTTCCCGACCCGCCTGCGGGTTGCGAGGCGGGGATGACATTTTTCTCTCTTCGGCCTGGAGACGAGGCCTGGCTGTTGGGGTGGTTCTGGGGCCGGGAGGCCTTCGCCTGGCGGGGGCGCCCATCCTACGGGGAGGCCTTGACCGGCCTCGGAGCGGGGTGGCGAGGTGGAAGTAGTGGTTGGTTCAGTGGCAGTTGGGGGAACTGCTGTTGATAGTGATACTGGGAGATGTTGTGCAGCACTTGGTGCTGGTGAAGCTGGTGTTGCTGGAACTGTTGCATTTGGGCTTGCATTGCCCGCATGCACTGCATCAGGTCCTCCAATCGGTTTTGGCTAGCTGCCAGGGGGACGGCAGTTGGTTCAGTGAAGGTTGTCTCAATAGGGAGAGGAAAGGGGACGCTTGTGGTAGGAGGGTTTACGGGTGCCACTGCTTGTGGCGTGTTCAAGATGGGGATCCCATCCTCCGAAAGTGGGATGGTGAACTGTCCAACGCACACTACGGGTACCTGAAGTTGCTCCCCGGTGGCGTTTGTCTCCGTGCCACGTCCGGTGTTGCTGGAGGAGGCCATGAGTGTTGGGTTTTTTGAAGAAAAAAGGGGGCGTCGAAGTTTGGAGGGAGGCTTTTTGAAGCGTTTCCCACAGACGGCGCCAATTGATGGAGCGCGATCCGGCTGGTCTTAGCTGTCCGCTGCCTTGCTTCCGAACGGGGTAGCAGGGAACCTGAAACGGAGGAGATGGGAAAGCTTCGGGGGGAACCCGGTGTAGAGGCTCCGAAGCTCAAGTTAGAATCCTTCAAAAGCAAGGTAGTACCAGATAGCGCAAAGTTTGCATACCTCCGTTGTCGGGGGCCAGGGGGCTCTTATTGTCACTTCGTGTACTCGTCCCGAGGCCCTTGTCAGATCGGGTATGATTACCCTTGTGCTTGTCAATTCGGTCGTCGTCCTTTCTGCTAAGATAGAATCGTCATTGCCTAACCGTCTAACTGGAGATGGCAGTGTCAGTGGCGGTGGCAGGTGGCCGTTTAGAGCACTGCTGCCAAACGTCAGATCCCAAGTCAGTCAGGCGTGGCGCCCTCGGGCATGGACTTCCCTAGTGTCAGGCATGGTACGACTTGTTTGGTTTTGGTGCCTAGAAAGTGATGCGAAGTGCTGAGCGAGGCGGTCTTGAGCTCGGAGTTATCTATAGGGCAGGTCAGTTTCGGTGAGGTGTATCCCGAACTGTTACAAGGCGGGTCAGTTCGGTGAAGTGTATCCCGAGCTGTTACAAGGTGGTAGTTTCGGCGAAGTGTATCCCGAGCTGTTACAAGGTGGGTCAGTTCGGCGAAGTGTATCCCGAGCTGTTACAAGGTGGGTCAGTTCGGCGAAGTGTATCCCGATCTGTTACAAGGGTCAGTTCGGCGAAGTGTGTCCCCTTGTTCCCGCTTAGGCTTGGCCCGTTTTGCCAAGTTGTTGTTTTTGCCACGTGTCACATAATAGAGAGGTCGGGCCAAATCTTCCTTCATCACCGACGATATTAAAAGGGACGCAATGCTCACAACAATATTTGCCGTTTAACGTATGGTCTGGACTTTTAGAGAGCTTGGGCTCTGTTTCAAGAAGATGAACACTGTATTTTATTTTTAAGAGTAATTTTAATATTTTCAAAAGTCTTAAACGTACATGAGGTCATGTGATATATATAACTAATGGTCCACGGTAGGTACTAAACTGTCACATTTTGAAAGTTTGAATACTAGATTGTTGCGTTTTAAAATTCGGATACTAAATTGGTACTAAGCCTAAAGTACAGGCTACCTTTCGGGAATTTTCTCTATTAATTATGGTTATTTTGATTTTGAATTTAATATCATTAATTTATTTGTAGAATTTATACACATTCTTTAGCGTATTCAAACATTTTCATATTTTTTTGTTAGTATCAATATGTTTCTAAAATGTATATGTATCTGCATTCATATCTAAATGATCCAATACAATACAAACTGAATATCGATACTTTAATCGTTGCTCCCAATAAATGCAAAGCCCGTTTTAATGATCACTTCTGACTTCTGTAATCTATATTTCTGAATCTGAGCAAGACGAAGAAGCAATTGTATTGCTGTTTTTTTTTTTTTCTTTTCTTTTTTTCAATTTTAACTTTTATGATCAGATAGATGGAACAAAGTGGTACGATACAGAAAAAACAAATTCATTGGAAGTCCGACGTGGTGACTCACGCAGAAGTGGCCATGGTTTAACCCCACGTTTCCATCGTTAGACTTGTAAAATTAGGAGACAAAGTACGTATTGAGCATATTTTGGCCAACAGATTTATTCAGCATATCAACGTTCCCATATCACACTAGTCAAGTTGCTAACAAAAGAAACCAAAACAACCTAAGAGGTTTTCAGTGTCAAGAGTAGTACGGAGAATCTCACTATCCTAGGGCTCTATGCCGTGAACCTGATCTGGGCAATAGGTGATAAGCCCAGCCTTTAGCCTTCTTACCATAGGTGGTAAGCTCAGCCCGATCGCATAAATGCACAAATATTGTTATTAGGCCTATCTATAAAAGTATTAATACAACGTAGAGTTGTCATCTGACCCTTCCAATGGCCCTATATATTTCACTGTTTCTTTTCTCATTTTGGCTTCATGGCGTTAGATAAAGTTGTGGCTCGTCCCCAAAACTCATAACCACCCCAACCCCGGTAATGGCAGGATATGATCTGAGGTCTCAAAACACCTACCAATTGACTGATTGAGCCCTTCTGATTACCCATTAGTTACTCTTGGTGTTATATCCATTTGTAATGGGGGTCAAAACTCACTTTTATTTAAAAAAAAAAAAGAAGAGCAAATATTAAACGTGTGGTAAGGCACTAAGACCCTTTGGGCCCAAACTTATTCCATGGATATGGTTTGGATGAAGAATGGTGGGGCGGGCTCAAAACAAGCTTAAGGTTGCTACACGCAAAATCCCTTGCTGTCCGAACTTCTTCTATTCTTCACTAGCAAGCGAAGGCCCAGCTATGCCTGTACACAAAATCCTTGGCCCAGGTATGGTGCTGCTCGGGACAGGACTAGGTGGACCTGCCGTGCCAACCGGAGCATGATGATCCCATGTTCTATTTTAATCAAAATTCAAACCACATGTTAAAATAAATCATTTGCTCATAACTTAACTTCTTTAAAAAATTAAAAAAACACCACATGCTATGAACATTTCTATAATGTTGTAAAAGAAAGTAAGAAAAGATAAAAAGTTTGGTAATTTGTGCCTTCACCCGGCCCACCAAAGAATCCTTGCAAAAATCACCCTACTAAATTCATGAAATCAGGTTCCTCGATGCTTTGTTTGCAATATGTTCCTTCTAATACAAGACACTTGTGCATCATTTGGATCTTGAATTATTTTGAAGAAATTGACATACAGCGGGTAGCTCCTTTGTTGCTTTCTTACTTTTTTTTTTATTCTTAAAAAGCGTGGGTGTGAGAGACACAAGCATGGTCCAAGGGTGTGGTAGACTAGCGAATAGCGATACATGGACTCGGTTGTATGTCTCTATCAATTGTTTCGCACTGAAGTAGTAGACATAAGGTTACCATTTTTCTTGGTCTCCCAGCTTACTCGATCTAGTCTCTTATGGAATTGTCCATGAGATAGAGACTGTTTGGTATTGTTTTGTTTATCACCTCACTCCGCAGTAGGGAATTAGGGATTGTATATTAGGCCCGTTTGGTTTATGGGAATAGGGTTTTGGAATTGGAATCAGAATGGGTTATCTCAATTCTTATTGTTTGGTTGGGCGGAAGTAGAATCTTATTTTTATTCCTGCTGGAAAGGTATTCTCCCATTTGAGAGAATGATCATTCCCTGACTTTCTCTTAGGAATGAAATCCCATTTTTGCTGATTCTAATTTCTATTCCGATTTCTATCTGAACAAAACAAAATATGGGAATAGACCATTTCGATTCTAAAGACTTTCAATTCTGATTTCAATTGTGAACCAAACAGACCCTTATTTTTAAAGGAAAGTAAAATGAAGAAAAAATTTGAAAATGTGGTAATCATCCACTTGGTTTGCAGATTATATAATGATTTTTTAAATAAAAATATTGAAATATCAATGTCGGTTGATCAACAAGGTTAATTAATTAGTTAGGCTGTGGCATCCCATGCATGCATGTACGAACTTATATAATAAACAAAGATCAAGTGTAGGTTGTTGTTTTATATTTATTACTACAAAGGCCAAGTCTTATCGTCATAACAGTTGCTCCTTCCGACGATATCGAACAGGGAGACAAGACATGATATATAAACGACACAAACAATAAAAACGAAGTAACATGGGTTGGAGGACATATCTTGCTTTTTAAGCTTTGCTTTCATGTTGTGGGGAGTCTGGGACACAATAATCGTTTAACTAATTGTCTCTACATGTATGGACACATTATCCGCGATAATTCTTTATTTTCTAATTTGTATGGATTTTATATATAGGGCTGTCACCGGCCCGGTTGGCTCAGGACCGGGTTACCTACTACATGATCTGAGTTGGTCTAAAATTAGACCTGATGAATATATATTGAATGCCATCAGTTAAATCAGCTAAAAATAACCATACATGATCAGACACATCTTTTGCTATATCTGAATACATGAACCAGATGTCTACTGAGAAAGTTAGAGTGGTAGCAGATTGGTCGCTTCAGCGAACGGGACAATTCACCCAGTGAAATGAGCAAAACAGTTTAAGAAAAACACAAGGCAGAGATGTTTGGAACATCGCATTTTTTATAAAAACATGATATCCAAACCCATGTTTAATTAATTTAGTATATAAATATTATAACATTGGAGGAAGTTTGGGTGGATCCGGGTTTTATTGCTTTATAAACGGATGTATTACTGAGATCGATCTGTATGCACATAATCCGGCCGGTAGTAACAGTCAGTCTAATTTATGTGATTTACAGGCAGTGAGACAAGTTGGCCAGAGAGATTGAGAGTTGACAAGTAGAAGTGAGGTGGTTGGGATATATTACAAAGTTAGGCCACGAAAAAAAAAAGTTAGAGAAGGTGTATTATATTATTGCAAATTAGTTAAATATTTTAGTTGTGTTGTTTTGGAGGGTTACCCCGGCCCCAATGGCCAGTCTCTGTCTTCCTCTGTATTTCGTTCGATTCCTAAAGTAAGAGGGCGGCGTTAAGCCAAGCCATACGTGTCCTTGTAGAAAGAGGTTGGCATTGTGTCCTTGTAGAAAGACGTTGGCATTTTATCTTTATCGATCGGTAGATAGGGCAATGTGGCCTTTCTGTCTCTCTCTCTCTCTCTCTCTCTCTTTTAAATATGAATATATCGTCAGTAATTTTACCAAGGGGTTTAATCGATTCATTTTTTCCTCATTGTGTCAATCTTAATTCTGAATGCTTACTGTATATTAATAGAAATGCCTTTTCAAAATTTGCATGTGGTCAATCCGATGAGAGTGCAAATGTTAAAAAAATGGTTTATACCTTTGGCTATGGATTTTGCTTTATTTTACAATTCATATGTAATTTAAAATAAAAGTAAAATATATTTTACACTCAAATCACTATACTTTGGCATTTGGCATGTATGCCCAGCCAAGCCAAGCCTTCGACTCTTATATCACTATTGTCCAATGAAAAAAGTTGTAAACGATTTCATTGATTGACCATTAACTAGGGTTGGATGGCTAGACCTTGCCTATGTGTCTTAGTGCAATACCAATCTTCGTTTCTTTGGCTCCCTCAAAAAAAAATAACGCAATAAGTATTAAAGAAATGAAAGAAATAAAATAATAATTGAAGCATTAATAACGGAAGACAACAATGCCTTAGAGAGATTCATCATGTTCATGCAATGCAAGGCTAGCTGCATTAGTCATACAAAGCGCCAAGAGTGGTTGGCCGTCTCTTTCAGTTGTTTTCCAGTAGCAACTCACCTCACCATCTCATCTGCTTAATTTTTCTGGCTAGCTACAGGCACTCCCTACAGGGTATAGATCAGATTACATGGTCCTTGGTGATTGATGGGATATATGCACATTCATCAATCATCATTCATAGTAAAATTCAGCTCCATTACACCACCTACAGCTAGCCGCTGCCCCCAACCCAACCCCACCCTCGTCCCCAAATTAATAAAGCTGCTTAATGATAGGAACAATAGCTACCTTTAATCGATCCCAAGAATATTACCATGTTTCTAATAATATTTTAGTATATTAATATTTGGTGTAACTGAGGTGTTTCATGCATTGCTCCAACTAGCTGCTTCTAGTTTGCCACGTGTACTTGGTTGAAAAGCAAACCAGGTGGCATAATTAACCAAATGCAGATTCAAGTATATGCATCTTCTCTCTCTCTCCCGCTTATCCTTTTATCTATAAATAGCAATGGCATTTTAAGACTCAAAGACAAGCGCATCGTCGATCCATCGAGCCTTAAGCAAGAGATATGGCTTCACGTAGCATGATGTCCCTGCGTGTTTTGATCATGGTCGCTCTAGCAACCGCAGCTTTCTCTGCAAATCTCTCACCAACTTTCTACAATAAAGTATGTCCCCAGGCCTTGCCAACCATTAAGAAAATAGTAGAGGAAGCTGTGAAGAAGGAGACTCGCATGGGTGCTTCATTGCTTCGTCTTCATTTCCATGATTGCTTCGTTAATGTAAGAATTATGAAACTGTTACGCTATATATGTAAGATACAATGTTGCTATGTATTCCACAGTAATCATGGTTTGGTGGTGGCATATGCCTTCCTGCATATATATACAACTCTACTTATCCTCTTTGTTGTTATGTAGGGTTGTGATGCTTCAATTCTGCTAGATAACACTTCCAGTTTTCCTACCGAGAAGACTGCTCCTCCCAATAATAACTCTGTTAGAGGATTCAATGTCGTCGATAAAATTAAATCTGCCGTAGACAAAGCTTGCGGAGGTTCAGTCGTGTCCTGCGCGGATATTTTGGCTGTCGCAGCTCGTGACTCTGTAGTTGCGGTGGGTATCAAATGTTCTTCAGTCACAAGTTACTATGACTTCTGTTTTTCCAATTAGAGATGAAATTCTTTACAACAATAATGACAACATCTGAAACACTTCTACTGGATTCATTGGTCTCCCTATTGCCATTTTTGAAATGGCAATACTTGATTTTAGCTTAAATGTTCTTGGTCATCGTCTTTGAAGAAAATATTCTGTTTTATCCACTTTGAAAACTACAATACAAATCGAACACCTCTTCACTATTTCAATTATTTCTGTTTTTTTCTTCAGCTAGCTATATATCAGATCCATGGTTAACAGTGTTTGATCAAACTAGATCTATATATACTCATGAAAAATGCATTGGAAACATCATCTGCAGCTAGGTGGGCCAACATGGAAGGTGCTATTAGGGAGGAGAGACTCGATCACTGCGAACAGGACCCTGGCTACCGTCAACCTTCCCTCCCCATTTTCGAACCTTTCCACACTCATCAGTAACTTTAAGAATCAAGGGCTGAACAGAAAAGACCTAGTGGCGCTGTCGGGTGGACACACAATCGGCTTAGCACGGTGCATTATCTTCAGAAGCCGCATTTACAATGACACAAACATCCATCCAAGCTACGCTCGTGCAAGACAAGCAATTTGCCCCGTCTCTGGAGGTGACAACAATTTTGCTCCCCTAGACCACACACGGTCACTCTTCGATACGGTATATTTTACCAACTTAGTGAAGAGAAAGGGTCTTCTTCACTCGGATCAGGAATTATTTAATGGTGGCTCAACTGACTCACTGGTGAAGACCTACAGCACCAACTTCAAAGCTTTCTCAGCGGCTTTTGCCAAGTCTATGATTAAAATGGGAAATATAAAGCCGCTGACTGGAAAGCAGGGACAGATCCGAGTGAACTGTAGAAAGGTGAACTCCAGCTAAAAGGCGGAAGTTGTGATGGATGCTTGCTCTGCGCCGCTTCGTATGTATATGTGCGTGTTTTTGTTTGGATTTCATGTGTCAAGTCGTACAATAATTTATCTCCGTTCCTTCCGGAAGGGAAGACACCAAATTTGAAAAGTTATTGTTATTTTGAAAAGTGAAAGCTGTCAAAAAATTGGTCTAAATAACTACACGGTTAATTAAAAAAGAAAAAAGAAAAACAGGAAAGCTTGTGTTCTTGTCAAGAAATCTCTCTCGCTTTATGTACATATTAATCTGTGTGGGGTGGAGAGAACGGTGCACAGGCTGGCGTTAAGGCCCAATCATTAAACTTTTAAGTAGCTTAAATTATTGTAAAGAGTAGATTATTAAGGACAATTAGCGTTTGCATATGCAAAACAAAATGCCAATCAATGTGCGACTGATGATGATGATTTGATGGGCATTTTTTATTGGCATAGGGAGAGACTAGTGCCATCCACCCTATCACTTGGTTTATTTTTTTTATTTTGAAAATTAGAAGTTCATCCACCCAAGCCCTAATAAATAAATAAAAAAAAGCCCTTTCTCCTACATATTTCTTCTTATCCTTTTTCTTCTGCTTAGGACCATGCTCAGTCCACTTATACCACCCCCACATTGCTATAACCAGTATCATGAGCGATAGCGATGCCCCCCTTTTCTTTTATTGTGCACATATATATTGTGGCTATGCATAACTCACGTCATGAAATTCAGATTAACACATTGCGGTTTTAACATCTTCACAAATGGTGGAGACCGGAGAAATTTAGACTATAGAGGAACCCTGATCAAGAACCAAAATTGAGCATGTCGTCAAAACTTGGGCCACTAATTTGGGGATGCCATAACTCATACGGTACATTATATATAGGCATCTTGTGCTGGCCCTTATTCATAACTCACATTTCACGAAATTAACAAGTTCTCACATTTCACGAAAAATAACAAGTTCAAACCTTTTTTTTTTTTTTTTGAATCTGGATCTCCTCTCCACACAAACTCTGCCCATGCTTACCCACATAACATCACAGTCACAAATGAAGAATATTTCATCCTCCTACATAATATTATGCAAAGAGAGATATTCTCAATTTACGGGATAGTGTGTTGTGGATAGACATGGGCAGAGTTATTATGGGCATGAGATCCAGAGTCCTTTTTTAGAGAACTATTCATATGTTGGCATTTGTATTAATTAACATCATGTGATTGAAAAGAGGAGGCGGGAGAAGGAATATTGGCATCGAGCAAGGGAATTTGCACTTGGTCTGACCTCACACCCTTCTAGCAGCCTTTTGCAGTCATGCATTGAAAATATCTCTATATTTATATATTGTTGTTCATGTTGAGATATTCTCAATACACAGTTGCAAAGGGCTATGAAGACAGTATGATGATGGCTTTGCCAGGACTGAATCCATGCTCCAAGCAAGGGGTTGGAGAGAGAAGGTGTGTCCATTGTTCGAATGTAACATCCACACACAAGTGATGAACCTCCCTTTCTTAATTATCAAATATTAAGAGCTAGCCCTTGATTGAAAATTTGGAATACAAGAGTAGTAAAGTTGCGCATGCACTGTTGGGGTGCAGACAGCAAGTGATGATGTAGGTATTCGATCTCAGCAGGAAGATGGGATTTCCTGCCAACACCCTATCAACATAACCTGATACGGTACATCTCAACCATGAGACTGGAAACCACCATAAAAGTAGGATTTGCCATGTATGAGATAGGCGGTATCAAATCATGTTGGTAGGGTGTTGGAATGTGTTTTGTTAGTATGATCTCTACTTCACTATTCCCCTACAGATCCAGTGAGATTTTGCTTGATTCTTAATCAATATTGGAAGGGCCACCTACCTTAATGTATTACATTAATATAACCTATAATTATAATATATGGTAGATAATTGCTTTGACTTATACACAAATCATAAAAGTTAAATCCAAATATCATATATGATTGATATGCATTTTAGATCTCTTACCCACAAACCATACTTGCAGCTATCTCGAGAAAATGTTGGCTCCTACCAAATTGTAGGTACAATAATTTTTCATGGTGAATATTAAGGGCTGAAAGTTCTTTTCAAGTCACTAATTGTATATTAAGAATATCTCTGGTTATCATTTATGGGGAGACGTTCCTAATGAAAAAGTAGGGAAAGGAAGGGAAATGCAGAAAAACTTATACAACATTTGTAAATGTTTCCCTTTCTTTCCTTTCCTCTCCCTACTTTTTCCTTCAAACCAGCCTTAGGGTAGGCTTCTCTATACTTCCAATTTAAAAACTGGGTGTGCTCGTGTCGTTTACTAACCATTCACCTTTGGAATTCTATGTTGGGTTTTCTCATTGATTGTCGGGACTTACATATGGGTGTATAAAATGAAGAGAGTCTACATTGAAACAAAAAGGACTGATACAAGAGACACATATATAGGGATTGACCCACAACTTAATAATTTAAGTTCTTGGATCAATGGTGGTGTCCAATTCTTATGTACAATGAACTACCATTAATGCACATAATTCCATGCATTTTCTTTGGATCAAGGGTGTTTGCATTTTTTGTTTGAAGGATTCATGACTAATGCAAGACCAAGTATAAGTTTCCAAGTACAATACAGATCAACAAAAATTAAAGAAATTAAAGGAATCCTAAAGTAATAAAACACCTATCCTAATCAACTCTATTAATATTAATTAATATAGACATATGAGTTTTCTTCCATTATAAACTAAAACCAACTTTATCTTACTTGTATAATTAAGATCATACAGTGTTATTGTTATTGCTTTATTTATTTGGTAAATCAACATAATACAAGCTAGACAGAAAAAAAGATGGTCACTGACTATGGACTTGAGTAAATTCAATTCGGTTGGAAACCTGTGGCCAAGCGACATATATCTTAATTAGTTGATTTTTCTACAGTTGAGTCTGATCTCCCCCTTAGTTCCTGTGAGAGGGCTTATCTTACCCATTTTAACCATGGCCTTAGCAAAGTCCTTAAAAAAGCTAGAAGGCTTGTCCACGTATTTCTTAACCAGAGAATCAGTAGTGGAGCTGCCATTAAACAGCTCCTGGTCCGTGTGAAGAAGTCCCTTCCCACTCAGCAAATTCTTATAGTACAAATTATCAAAAATTTTTGGGGTTTCAGCATCTAGACCCGCAAGCTTGTTATCGTTCCCGCTTCTCGGGCACTTGCTCTGCAGCGACATGGCGAAGGAAGCATCGATATTGGAATCGTTGTAGATCCGACTACGGAATATTGTGCATCTGGCCAGCCCAATAGTGTGTGAACCTGCAAAAATTAAACAGGGCGAATCCGACTGCAGGGTCTCTTGCTCAGATACTGTTTATTTCATGTGCAGACAACGTACCTGAAAGAGCCACCATGTCTTTGAGGGAAAGCCCTTTTGCCGCAAATCTAGTTTGAAGGACAGTAAGATTTGAAGTGGGTGGAGGGATATCAGAATTGGCCGCTGTTATGTTGGCCGTGATGGAGTCTCTCCTTCCTAATCCAACGGTCCATGATGGCCCGCCTAGCTGAAACAATAACCCCCAAATAAAAAATTCATCAGAACTTGAACAGAGTGCGCTATATTAGATTACAAAGATTATTTTGGAGAAACAAGTAGGCTGCTGGGACTGATCAAAGAAAATGGAGTGGCATAATCCATGCATATAAGGTTGCCGGCATAGAATTTCTATGCACAGTCAACATGTTTCAACTTTGAAGAGAGACATGGAAACTTGTCGCCAGTGCCGGACCAAGTGTTCTTCAAAACCCAGAATCACTTCAGTTTTCACTACTGTTTCGTGGCCCAGGCCAGCGGGTCACACTCACTCAACCCTAATCTGGAAATGAACATAGCGGATTAATTGGAAACAAGTGGGCTTCTCATCAGATGTGACTTCGGTCGAGACGAATTTTAACACGGCTGCCTTTACCTGGAAAAACTACGCAGGTTTTGGAAGTCGCATTAGGAGTAGTCCTCACTACAGTGTCATTACAAATAGACATGCATGGACTCCTCTCTAGCGTCAAAGTTCAAGTTGGATGGCCCAGTTTATAAATTCACGAGTTTAGACGCGCAAGGTTGATCAACGTTCTTAGTCTTTAGACGAGTCGACTCAATACTGAGTGGTGTGGTGGGCGCAGCTTTGACAAGCCCACATGATTGTCCATTTCTTTATATATATATATTGATAAAGCGCGATTCAGCCGGTCTTAGCTATCAACGACCTTGCTTCTATACTAGGTAGCAGGGAACTTGAAACGGAGGAGACGAGGAAGCTCTAGGGGGAACCCGATGTAGTGGCTCCGAAGCTCAAGTTAGAATCCTTCAAAAGCAAGATAACACCAGATAGCGCAAAGTTTGCATACCTTGTTTGTTGGGGGTAGGGGCTCTTATAATCACTTTGCGCACTCGCTCCGAGGCCCTTGTCAGGTCGGGTACGATTACCCTTGCGCTTGTCAATTCGGTCGTCGTTCTTTCTGCTGGGACAGAACCGTCACTGCCTAACCGTCTCTCTAACTGGAGATGGTGGTGTCAGTGGCGGTGGCAGGTGGCCGTTTAGATTGCGGCCGCCAAGCGTCAGATCCCAAGTCAGTCAGGTGCGGCGCCCTCAGGCACAGACTTCTTCAATGTCAGGCATGGTACGACTTGTTTGGTTTTGGTGCCCAAAGGTGATGCGGAGTGGTGAGCGAGGCGAAGTCTTGAGTTCGGAGGTATCTATAGGGCAGGTCAGTTCAGCGAGGTGTATCCCGAACCGTTACAAGGCAGGCCAGTTCGGCGAAGTATACCCCGAGCTGTTACAAGGTTGGCTAGTTCGGCGAGGTATATCCCGAGCTATTTATAAGGTTGGACAGTTCGGTGAGGTATACCCCAAGCTGTTACAAGGTTGGCCAGTTCGGCGAGGTATATCCCGAGTTGTTACAAGGTTGGCCAGTTTGGATTACTCTGGTTTTGGGCCAAGGGTGAGTTCGGGCCCCCCGTAGGGAGTTCGGTCCGCTGGTGTCCTCTTGTTCACGCCTAGGCTTGGCCCTTTTGCCGAGCTATTGTTTTTGCCACGTGTCGCATAACTATGAGGTCGGGCCAAATCTTCCTTCATCAATTGCCCCCCACTCCTCGTGCCAAGGGTCTTGCCCTGGTGCGGGGAGTTTCTCGAGGTAGTAGGTGGATTTGTCCCGTCTTTCGAATCTTGACTGTGCGAGTTGCTTTTGCCAGGGTTATTCGGTTTTCGAGAAGGCTGGAAACGTGTCTACTCATAAATGTTGATGGTTGTGACAGCGCGCATTTTAAATTTCAAAATTTCGCGCCGTTAGGACGTGACAGCGGGTCATTCAAACTTGAAAAAAGAGTGCCACTGTTGTACGTGCGCGGGCGGCTGTCAGGGAGACGTGTGGCGGTCAGTTTCAGAAAGACGCATGTCGGCGCGATGTCGGTTTCAAGAAGGTGTGCGCTGACGTTTCGCTCTTTTCGGAAAGACGTGCGCCAATCACATCTCGACCTTATGGGACGTGCGGTCAGCGCAAACGTGGGCCGTCGGATCGTCTTTGATCTGCACGGTCGGTTCTTGGTTACTGTAGCTATAAATAGTGGGGGACCCCAGTCGATTTGTCACTTTTGCGGTTTGTTTACTAAGCTTGCGTCCAACTTTTCAGCTCGCGTCCAAGTTTTTTCCAGCTAGCGTCAAGGCTAGTTACATAGCCTTCAAGGTTCTTTGGCTTGTTCCCGTCTCTGGAGCCTTCAAAACTTTCTTCCGGTGAGTACCTTCCTGAATCCACCTTTTCCTCAATGTCTCAGTGATCCTGAGGTGGAACTCGAGGACTATGAACCAGTAGGCCAAGCTGCTTTGGGCAGTTTGGCGTCTACCTCTCGCCGAGGTCGGATGCTAGACAGGTTTGGTCCCTCGACCATGACGCTTGTGGGGCTTCAATCTATACTTATGTCTTACAATCTTCCGGGGGGGTATATGTATTTTATTCCTTCGGGTAGCTTTCCTTGGGAACACGGTCCTGATGAGATCATGATTTTCCGAGAGCAGCTCGCTGAGGGGTTGCGACTTCCTTTCCACCCCCTTCTCGTCGAAGTCATAAACCACTTCGGTGTCACCATTGGCCAACTTCATCCGAACTCTATTCGAAACCTGGTGGGGACAGTTTCCCTTTTTTGCGAGCAGAATTTTCCCTTAGACTTAGAGATATTCTCCTCCATCTTGATGCTCAAGAGATAGGCGGGCTCTCTTCCTGGGGGAAGACGGGCGTATTACCTTTCTCCTCGCCAGGGCTTTAAGCTTCTGCACGATCTTCCTAATAAGGTCCCGGCGTGGAAGCGGGACTATTTCGGTGTGCGAAGTGCACAAGGATGACCCTTTCAGACTGGGTGGGGTGAGGCCACTCCTGATTCAGGTGTTACTCTCGATAAAGAGACGGTGAAGGGCCTCCGGAAATGAGCACGGCAAGGTTTAAAGTGCCTTCACTACTTAATGGAGGCCAAGCTTATTGCAGCCGGCCTGAGTTTGGGTAGGTTTCTAGCTATGCGGTTTCTTGCTTGCTTTGTTCCTTCATTTTTTCTGATGTCGAACTCGTTTCTGCAGGTGTGCTGGACACGGAGAGAACTCATGGGGGCGTCTGTTCCAAGGTATGAAGAGGAGGAAGCGGGTCGCCAAGCGAACTCGTACCGAGCTGCCCTTGGATGAGGAGCCCCAAGTTCCAAACCACACGCTAGAGGATCTGCCCAGGGAGCCCGAGGTGACTCCACCGATGCATGAAACTGCCGGGGCGCCTTACGCTGAGACCACTCATACGGGCGCTCCTGCATACTCAAGTGCTCCTGCTCACTCTGTGTCCGCTCATGCGCGGGCTGGGCCCTCGGGTTCGGGAGCTCAAGGGGAGTTCAGGAGCGTGTTGACGCCAAACTACGCTCTTCAGAAGAGTAGGGAGGCTACTTTCCCTGAGGAGATCGCGGCGTGGACCGATCTTCCTTTGAATCAGGTCGCCTTCCGCGCCGTAACACATGCTATGGTGGTAAGTTAGATTCCATCTGCCTTTTTCATTTTATGTCGCTTTTGCTGTTATTGCTCACTTGTTTCTTTTGGTAGGTGAATTCTTCGATTCATGCCTTAGCAGCCCAAGTGGAGAGGAGCTCGCGACAAGCGCAAACTGCTGAGGCCACCACCCATGCTGCAGAAGAGGCTTTCCGTGCTGTAGAGGCGAATACCCGAGCTGCTGAGGCGGCCGCTTATGCTGCTGAAGAGGCTGCTCGCGTCGCAATGGCCAGGCAGGCAAGGTCTTAGCATGATGCCGAGGCCATGGGGGTAGTTGTCAAGCACATGGCGGACTTGAAGTTGGATTTGCAGCATCAAGTCGAATATCTTCAGGAGGACATCAGGGAGAGAACATAGATTTTTTCCCAAGGCATTGAAGACGCCAAGAAGAAGGTCGTTCAAGACTACATTGCCTCTCTGCGTTTTGACGATCTGATGGTGGATACTTACAGGAGGAGGTTCAAACTGAGCAGGTGGATGATCCAGAACACGTACCCCGACCTCGATGTTAGTGCCATATCCACTTCGTGTATAACTCAGAAGATGGCCAATGCTGCCGATGGCGAGCCGGACTCTAAAGGAGAGGCAGGGTCTTCGGGTGTTGTTGAAGTGCCTTCTGATGGCGAAGAAGTAGCTCCGGGCATGTAACAACGTTTTTTTTTTTGTAAGTCCCTTCTTATGGCCAATGTACTCCTGTTTCTTGCAACGGAATAGATAATCTTTTTGCCCAAGTGTTCCTTTTCCCCGAACTGATTCTTTGTCGGACTGAATATGCCACTTTCTTGTCTGGGTTATTATACTTCCGCGACCTGTTTTTCCGCAAAGGCTTTTAGTAGCGAACTGATTTTTTGTCGAGCTGATAATATGCTCGACTTCTTTGCTTGTTTACGCCAAGGTTCCTCTTGGCTCTGCATCGTGGCCCATAGGACCTGATTTCGTCCACTTCGCTTGGCGGTTTATAGGTAGTATCGCCTTAAGTTCACGATGTTCCACACTCGAGGTACTTGTTTTCCTTCCAAGGTTTCAAGTTCGTATGCCCCCCGAGCGCTCTTTTTACTTTATAGGGCCCTTCCCAGTTTGGTCCAAGTTTGCCAACGCCGGGTTCAGGCACCATAATCTTACGAAGGACCAGGTCGCCAACTCGGAAGCTTCGTTGCTTTACTCTGGAAATGTAGTAGCGAGCTACCTGCTGCTGGTATGCCGCTGTCCGGATGTGCGCGAGGTCCCTTACCTCGTCCAATAGGTCAAGGTTGGTACGTAACTCGTCTCCGTTTGTCCGATCGTCGTATGTTTCTAGTCGCAATGTTGGTACTTCTATTTCCGCCGAGATCACTGCTTCAGTGTCGTAGGTGAGGTTGAAGGGGGTTTCTCCCGTGGCGGTTTTTTCTGTAGTTCGGTGAGCCCATAAGACACTTGGTAGCTCTTCGGCCCACAATCCCTTAGCTCGATCCAGACGTGCTTTCAGTCCACGCAGGATGGCTCTGTTCATTACTTCTGTCTGACCATTTGCCTGCGGGTGCGCGGCTGATGTGAAGTTTTGCCGAATCCCCATGTTCTGGCACCACTCTTGGAACTTGATATCCTCAAACTGCTTGCCGTTGTCGGAAATTAGTACCCGAGGTAACCCGAAGCGACATACTATGTTCTTCCAAAAGAAGTTCTGTATGTTTCGGGCCGTAACAGTTGCCAGAGGTTCGACTTCTATCCACTTCGTAAAGTAATCTACTGCAACAACTAGGAATTTTCTTCCACTTGTTGCTGGTGGGAATGGCCCCAGGAGGTCGAGGTATTTGAGGTCAGAGGCAGGTTGATGGTGGATATTGGCGTGCTTCTGACACTTGTCGCATTTTCTGACAAGCTCGACAGCTTCTTCCTTCATCGTTGGCCAGTAGTATTCTTGTCGAAGTGCTTTTTGGGCGAGTGCTCTGCCCTCCAAGTGTTCGCCACACAGGCCTTCATGAGTGTCGCGGAGTGTGAAATCGGCTTCGGCAGGTCGCAGGCAACGCAAGTAGGGGAGCGTGTAGGACCGTCGGTATAACCGTTCGTCTATTATGACGTATTTGGCTGCCTGACGGTGCACCCTCTTGGCCGCATTGCGTTCTGCAGGGAGGGTTCCGTCTATCAAGAAGCTCGCGAGTGGGTCGATTCAGCTTGGCTCTGCTTCCAGGACGGGAGCGACCTCCTCTGCCCCTGAGAATACTAGGCCGAGGTAAGTCCTCTATGTACACGGTTCTCATGTTGTTGTGACTTGTGCTGGCTAACTGGGACAGAGCGTCGGCCTCAGTGTTCTCTGACCTCGGGATTTGCCTAATGAAGTGTGACTGGAAGTTGAGCAGGGCCTCTTTTACTTTCGCCAAATATGCGATCATGGAGAGCTCGCGTGCTTCATACTCGCCCGTAACTTGGTTGGCCACGAGCTGGGAATCGCTACAGATGACCAAGTGCTTTGCCTTTACCTCTCGCGCTAGATCCAGCCTAGCTATCAGTACTTCGTACTCTGCCTCATTGTTGGATATGCGTGATCGGCCGCCCTATTATGACATTGTATGGGGAGGGGGTTGCGACCACCAGGAAATCATGGTTGAGTCTGACCGCACAAGGCCATGTGTCAACTTCCACAGGTACTGTTATTTTTCCGAGGGGTCTAACTTCCTCTCCGCTGAAACCCACCAGGGGAGTGTTCGCGGGCTTCAGCTCGCTCCTCTGTAACTGTAGCTGGTCAAACGCTGATTTAAAGAGGATGTCCGCTGAGCTGCCCGAATCTACGAGTACGCGTCTGACCTCGAAGTCGTTGATCCTTAGTTTAATGACAAGCGCGTCATCATGGGGGTAGCGGACCTCTCGCGCGTCGTCCTCCGTGAAGAAGATTTGTTCTTTAGTCTTTGGTCTCTTTGGGGGGTTCCATTCCTCGAGGGCCGCTTCGCGAACTAAAGTTCGGGCCGCTACCGATGTACACCCTACTACCACCGAACCTCCCACTATCACGTGGATGGTTCCCCGAACTGGCCTCTCTTCCAGAGGCTGTCGTTGCAACGGTTCGGCAGGTCTGCTGCTAGACTCGGGGGCATCTTTTTCATGCTCCCCTTGCCGACCAGCCTTATTATTATTATTGTTGTGTTGTACAAAGTTTCTCAAGTATCCGCGACGGATGAGCCCCTTTATCTCGTCCCGGAGGTTATTACACTGCTTGGTACTATGACCATGGTTTCTATGGAAACTACAATACAAATTCTTATTTCTCTCGTTCTGATTTCCCTTTAGGCGAGGTGGCCACTTCACATACGGGGCATCCTTGATCGTCATGAAGATCTCGGTCCGCCTTGTGTTTAACGGCATGTAATCCGTCCAAACTGCTAGGGGAGCTCGAAACGACTGGTTCGGCTTCGGCTCCCAGGTTGGGTTTTTTCTGTCGACTGGGTTGGAGAGCTTGCCTTCCCTCTTTCTTTTCTTGTTCCCTCCTTCGGTTCGTTGGTTGATTTCTTCCTCTGTCCTCATGAACTTGTCCGCGAGCTTGAGGAATTCAACCACGGTTGCGGGCTGGTTAGCCACCATGTGCCATTTGAATTCTTTGTGCATTACCCCTCTTTTGGCCACCGCGAGCTGCACTGCGGGGTCCAACCGCGGTATCTGCAAGCATGCTTCGTTGAATCGCTTGATGTAGCCCTGAATGGATTCTCCTTCCCTTTGGATTACTCTGAAGATGCTTTCCTCTGTTTTGGGGCATCGTTGGCTGGTGACAAAGTGTGCAGTAAAGACCTGCACGAACTGGGCCCATCACTTTATCAACCCGGGGGCCAGGTTCCTGTACCAGGGTAGAAAGGAAAAAGATTCGCTAATGGATGTTGAATGAGGCTGCTAATTAATGAGTGCACTCACATAGACAACCGAGTCACGAGCTGCTATCGCGAGAATATCAGCACACGACACTACTCCAGGGCACCTGTTCTCCAAGCGTGATTTTATGTCATCGACGACGTCGAAACCTCGAACAGAATTGTTGTTGGGAAAAGCTGTTTTCTCACCTGTGAAGCTCGCCGTGTCGTCGAGAAGTATGGATCCATCGCAACCCTGATCGTCATACACACACACCTCCTTGTCTGTTAATCTACTATGTACGTACGTACACCCAGCTGATCAGAGAGGTGGTGAGGGCGGTAAAAATTAAATTAAAATACTAAAATGAGGCTTACATTTACAAAGCAGTCATGAAAATGTAATCGGATTAGGGAGGCGCCGATTCGTGTCCCCTTCTTAATGGCTGCAACCACGGCAGAGTTGACAATAGCAAGAGCATTTGGGCATGTGGAAGAATAGTAATTGGACGAAAGCTTGCATTCAACAGCAACACAAAGACCTGCAACAATGAGGGCACAGCAGAGGAAGCTGTAGGGAAAGGGAGCCATGACATATGACATGAATGAACACGACGAATACGATCGATGAGATGAATGAGTGCTACAACTACAACCCTGTGGAGGCCTCCCAAGTCCCAACACTTAGCTGCTAACCCTATTGCATTAGTGAAAATGGGGCCTATACAAACTAGAGATATTTCCTTTGCTTGGGCACAGGACACGCTCCTAAATCCTAATGGAGTTCGCCGACACAGGCAGATTGGATTTCCAGTACGCAATTATTGGATTTTGTTGGCCCATGGAGGCCCCAACCACTAATCCAATTGTTCCAAGTGACTAAATTAACCCTTCCAAAAAAAGCAACTGATCTATATTATTATTATTATTATTATTATTATTATTATTATTATTATTATTATTATTATTATTATTATTATTATTACAGATGTACAAATTATTGGTGTCTCTCTCAATGCTTTTGTCCATTTGGTAAAAGTACCAAAAACCAGCTTTGGTCTGTCTTGACCATGATTTTCTTCTGTGAAGATAAAATTAGTAGGGAGGTGTGTGGCTAGCTTACACAATTGCTTAATAAAAGCATTTTGTCGATGTCCAGGTGTCTGTGTCAATTAGACCTGGCAAAAATTGACCCAACCTGCAAATCCAATCCAACCCAATCCGAAAAAATAGGGTTAGGGTCTCATATTTAACTACCCGAATGTGAAAATGACCCGATTTGACCCAACCCAAAAAAACTGGGTTAGGTTGGACTGGGTTGGGTCATGGGTCAACCTGTTGACCCAATTGTCAAGTCTAATTAGGATTATTTATGCATTATTAAAAATTTTCACTTTTTAATTTTTTTGATTTAGTCTTTACTTTTATTGTTTACTCTTTAAATTGTTAAATGTTCAAGATTTTTATTTTATATTTGAAATTTTAAGATTATTTTTTTATTTTGACATTTTTATGTAAATTTTTGTTATTTTTAAATTTTAATTATTGACCCAAATTAACCCATGGGTCAACCATAATCCGAACATTTAAAGTTAGGGTCTAACATTTAACCATCCAACCCGAAATTCAATCCAACCCAAAATCAACAAAAATAAGTTGACCCAATCCGAACCGGACCCACCCAACCCAATTGCCAGGTCTAATTTCAACTCTGTGATTTGTGAAGGTGGGAGAACTGATGTTACTGATCTGATGTCCTCTTGCGGGAGAAAAGTCTTGATTGGAACCGCCTTAATTATAGCTTTGATTTTATATCTACAAAACCCCAAGTTTGATTTGTCACCTTTTACTTTGACCTCTCCTTTCCCCCATACATTATGGCAACGTGCATGTGCATTAAACGACAACCTACACGTGGGGTGGGGGACTGGGGTTTCGTTACTAGACTGTCAGAGCTGGCTACTGCAAAGTACAAACAGATTGGATATCCAAATTTGATTACTTAGGATTCGAGTTGAATTCTAATTATAATAAGAATATCAGGGTGCGTTTGGTGAGGTATTTTTCTGTCGGTTTTTTCTGAAAAATATGAAAACACACTTTTCACAAACGTAAAAAGCTAGTAGTATGGGATATTGGGTCCAAAAGAAAAGCCCGTTTGCAGCTTTTCTACCAAATATTATTTTGGGGGCTTTCTATCTGCTGCCAACTAGTTCCATATTAATCTTTTCATTCATAAGGAGATATTCCATATACATGCACAGCGATAGTGTTACATGGGTAGAGATGTCCAAACAATTTGCGGGGAGCAGATCCTGAGTGATTTTGGAGTGTTTTAGGCTTTTTGAATGCAATGTGAATCAGAATCACTTATTAGAAGCCCCCAAACACAGCTTTAACAAATTAAAAACGATCAAATCAAAATGTTATATGTAATTAATAAAATGAATTAAAAATATTTTTGATATTTATTATTTGAATGGTTCTTTTTATTAAAATCACAACATTCAAACCAACTTTACTAATAAATAAACGTATATCTTAATTTAAAACAAATCAAGTTGGAGTGAATTGGATTGGACATAGAAGGATCCATTTGAATCCCTATTCATTAGTGTAACGAATAGTTTGTAAATAAGAGAAGACCCATACTTAGTTGGGCTGTTGGAGTTCACAATTTACATATAGGTGATGTTTGGTTTGAAGGAAAAGGTACGGAAACATAAGAAAATTATACAACGTTTGTAACCTTCCTTTCCTTATTTTTTCTTTCAAACCAAACAGAGACATAAGATTCAGGGTTGAATTGATTTGGGGAGTTCGGACTTCTCTCTTCTTTTAGGCTCTGATTGTCTGCATGCAGTGTGAATTTTATTTTCACTGGTGCATAGGGAGTGCAAATAGACTAAATGTAAATTTTGGTGTAATTTTATCTCATATTTGATTTTATCTTTCTACCAAAATATGTTTTGAGTTTGTCTTGTTTGGTTGTAAGTAAGGTTCAAAATATCGATACAATATGTTCGATACGGGGCATATCATATCGTATCTTTCGAAAAAGATATGGTACCCCTAATTTTTTTAATAATAAAAAGCATGTTAAAAGCTTCTCAAAAAAACAAAATGTGGAAAAGAAAAAAAACAAAAAATAAAATAAAGTTTTGGTCATTTTTAAGTACTGATACGATACGACCGAAACTCGTATCATATCGATACTTTGAACCTTGGTTGTAAGAAATAAAATAGGAAGTAGAATGATACGGTCCTCAACTTTAATATGACATAATACTAAGGTAAAAGGAAAGTGGTGGAAATTTTGCATCAGGTTTTGGAATGCAAAATTTATGCCATTGTAAACGAGATAAAAAGAACAAATTTTTCACCAAGTAAAAATACAAAGTGATGAGGACAGATTTGGCCCTCCAGTGAAATTGTGACACGTGGCACCTCGTGACAATTAGGAAAACACCCAACCAACAAACTTACGAAGTTGGTGACCCACCCGGGCACCAGTCTGGCCGGCCTGGCGCGACCTGCGCGCGGCCTGACGCGCGCCTGCGCGACCTGCGCGGGGCACACGCGACCTGTGCGGGGCACACGCGACCTGCGCGCGGCCTGCGCGAACTGCGTGAGGCCTGGCGCGCGGCCTGCGCGAACTGCCCACAACATGCGCGAACTGCGTGTGGCCTGCGCGATCTAGCCGACCTGGACCAAACTAGCGCATGATCCAGCCAAGCCGCCCATAAAGCGCCCACCGACAAACCTGGCCTAGACATTGACCCGCTAACTGACACAGGCGCCAACTTGACGACCTAGTCTAGACACTCACCCACCGACTGACACAGGCGCTGACCTGACGACCTGGCCTAGACACTGACCCATCGACTGACGCAGGGCCCCCGTGACAACCCGGCCCAGGCGTCGACCTGGCTGCCTGACACAAGCGCCAACCTGACGACCTCGAGGAGTTCACCACCGTACCCCGGTTCTGACAAGATGTAGCGAGTCTTACCGTTTGGAGGCTTTTCACCCACCTAACCCGCGAGGACTCCGGTATATAAAGACCTCAACCCCAAAGGGGAAGAGGAGGAAAAAAGGGAAGTAACCCCTGCTCTCTAGCTCTCTCATATTATCTTCAAAGCTCTCTACAATAAGAGTGCTAACTTAAGCATCGGAGAGCCCCCACCAGGAAAATAACCCCGGGACCTCTGATTCAGTTCTCCCAGGTCCTTCAGCTCCCGCCGCCTACAAAGAGAAGGAAAAGATGGAGTTCTCGGAGGTCCCTCAGCTCCCGCCACCTACAAAGAGGAGGAAAAGATGGAGTTCTCGTAGGTCCCTCAGCTCCCACCACCTACAAAGAGGCGGAAAGGATGAAGTTCTCGCAGGTCCCTCAGCTCCCGCTGCCTACAAAGGAAAGAAGATGACCTCATGCTGAGGACAGTCGGATTGCACCGCACCAGGGAGCTCCAGCATTCTCTAAGTCACTGGCCGTCTAGTAGCCAGTTTGCCACCGAGCAGCTCGCCACCAGGCAGTTCGCCACCAGGCAATTCGCCACTAGGCAGTTCACCACTAGGCAGTTCGCCACCAGGCAATTCGCCACTAGGCAGTTCACCACTAGGCAGTTCGCCACCAGGCAATTTGCCACCAGGCAGTTCGCCATCGAGCAGTTCGCCACCAGGTAGTTTGCCACCAGGCAGTTCGCCACCAAGTAGCTCACCACCAGGCAGTTCGCCACCAAGCAGTTCGCCACTAGGCAGTTCGCCACCAAGGAGCTCGACACCAGGCAGTTTTCCACAGGGCAGTTCGCCACCAGGCAGTTCGCCCCTAGGCAGTTCTCCACCGATCAGTTCGCCAGTAGGCAGTTCACCACCAAGTAACTCATCACTAAACATTGGTACGTGGCCGAAAAATGGTTACATCAATTGGCGTCGTTTGTGGTAACACGCTACAAAAAGCTAAGTTCTCATCCTACAAAAGCTAAGCTCTCATCTTGCTAAAGCTAAGTCGTCACTTTTTAGAAATTGAAGCCATCGCTTTATAGTTTACATTTTTATGAACTCAGAGATTATGCGGGGAGCTAACGGACTAAGTAGCTCTACCAACCTTACTTTCAATTCAGAATGCCACATCAGTCCTCTCCGCAAGGTCCCCCCTACAAAGATGAGCTCTTCGTGGCTTTTGCGGGAATGGATTCCACCAACAAACCTGGCTTAGACACTGACCCGCTGATTGACACAGGTGCCAGCTTGACGACCTGGTCTAGACACTGACCCGCCGACTGACACAAGTGCCGACCTGATGACCTGGCCTAGACATTGACCCGCCGACTGACGCAGGCGCCGACCTAGCTGCCTGACACAAGCGCCAGCCTGACGACCTCGAAGAGTTCACCACCGTACCCCGGTTCTGACAAGATGCGACAAGTCTTACCGTTGGGAGGCTTTTCACCCACCTAACCCGCGAGGACTCCTATATAGAAAGACCTCACCCCCCAAAGGGGAAGAGGAGGAAAAAAGGGAAGTAACCCCTGCTCTCTAGCTCTCTCATATTATCTTCAAAGCTCTCTACAACAGGAGTGCTAACTTAAGCGTCGGAGAGCCCCCGCGGGAAAATACCCCCGGGACCTCTGATTCAGTTCTCCCAGGTCCTTCAGCTCCCGCCGCCTACAAAGAGGAGGAAAAGATGGAGTTCTCGGAGGTCCCTCAGCTCCCGCCACCTACAAAGAGGAGGAAAAGATGGAGTTCTCGCAGGTCCCTCAGCTCCCGCCACCTACAAAGAGGCGGAAAAGATGAAGTTCTCGCAGGTCCCTCAGCTCCCGCTGCCTACAAAGGAAAGAAGACTACCTCATGCTGAGGGCAGTCGGATTGCACCGCACCAGGGAGCTCTAGCATTCTCTAAGCCACCGGTCGTCTAGTAGGCAGTTTGCCACCGAGCAGCTCGCCACTAGGCAGTTCGCCACCAGGCAATTCACCACCAGGTAGTTCACCACCAGGCAGTTCGCCACCAGGAAATTTGCCACCAGGCAGTTCACCACCGAGCAGCTCGCCACCGAGCAGTTCGCCACTAGGCAGTTTGTCACCAGGCAGTTCGCCACCAAGCAGTTCACCACCAGGCAGTTCGCCACCAAGCAGTTCACCACCAGGCAGTTCGCCACCAAGGAGCTCGACACCAGGCAGTTCGCCACCGGGTAGTTCGCCATCAGGCAGTTCGCCCCCAAGCAATTCTCCACCGAGCAGTTCGCCAGTAGGCAGTTCACCACCAAGTAGCTCATCACTAAGGCACGCCACCACCGTGTCAAATAACGAGGTACTTAGGCAAAAAATTTTACATCACAAAACATTGGTACGTGGCCGAAAACGGTTACATCAATTGGCGTCGTTTGTGGTAACATGCGACAAAAAGCTAAGTTCTCATCCTACAAAAGCTAAGTTCTCATCTTGCCAAAGCTAAGTTGTCACTTTTTAGAAATTGAAGCCATCGCTTTATAGTTTACATTTTTTATGAACTCAGAGATTATGCAGGGAGCTAACGGACTAAGTAGCTCTACCAACCTTACTTTCAATTCAGATAATGCCACATCAGTCCTCTCCGCACGGTCCCCCCTACAAAGATGAGCTCTTCGTGGCTTTCGCGGGAGTTGGCGGCCAACTAACTACATAGGCGCCCTTATCGGTCGAGCCTTCCAAGGCTCCCGTGTGAGTTGGCAACCTAAAGTTAGTAGTGCTGCCCCCGAAGGTCGAGCCCTTAGTAGCTTCTTATAGGAGTAGGTGACCGGCATTACGAAACTGATGCAGGCCAAGCCTATGGGCCACATTACTACTTAAGATCCGGTCGCCTCTCCGGCATGGGCAAAGTTAGAAAAGAGTAGACCACTGGTCACTCCCAAAGCCTATGAGCCACATTACTCTAAAGACTCGGTCGCCTCTCCGGCACGGGCAAAGTCAAAGAAGAGTAGACTATGAGTCACTCCCAAAGCCTATGGGCCACACTAGTAATTGGATCAACACTTACTAGCTCATCAACTTACGGGCCAAAAGAAATCTACTCCCTTCGTTGAGTTACTATCAGCTCGGGAGTGGGGGGCTATTGATGAGGGCAGATTTGGCCCTCCAGTGAAATTGTGACACGTGGCACCTCGTGACAACTAGGAAAACACCCAACCAACAAACTTACGAAGTTGGTGACCCACCCGGGCACCAGTCTGGCCGGCCTGGCGCAACCTGCGCACGGCATGACGCGCGCTTGCGCGACCTGCGCGCGGCACACGTGACCTGCGCGACACGCGCGCGTGGCCTGCGCGAACTAGCCGACCTGGACCAGCCTAGCGCATGATCCGGCCAAGCCGCCCATAAGGCGCCCACCAACAAACCTGGCTTAGACACTGACCCGCCAACTGACACAAGCGCCAGCTTGACGACCTGGTCTAGACACTGACCCGCCGACTGACACAGGCACCGACTTGATCACCTGGCCTAGACATTGACCCGCCGATTGACGCAGGCGCCCCCCTGACAACCCGGCCCAGGCGCCGACCTGGCCGCCTGACACAAGCGCCAGCCTGACAACCTCGAAGAGTTCACCACCGTACCCCGGTTCTGACAAGATGCGACGAGTCTTACCGTTTGGAGGCTTTTCACCCACCTAACCCGCGAGGACTCCGGTATATAAAGACCTCACCCCCCAAAGGGGAAGAGGAGGAAAAAAGGGAAGTAACCCCTACTCTCTAGCTCTCTCATATTATCTTCAAAGCTCTCTACAATAGGAGTGCTAACTTAAGCGTCGGAGAGCCCCCGCCGGGAAAATACCACCGGGACCTCTGATTCAGTTCTCCCAGGTCCTTCAGCTCCCACCGCCTACAAAGAGGAAGAAAAGATGGAGTTCTCGGAGGTCCCTCAGCTCCCGCCACCTACAAAGAGGAGGAAAAGATGGAGTTCTCGCAGGTCCCTCAGCTCCCGCCACCTATAAAGAGGAGGAAAAGATGGAGTTCTCGCAGGTCCCTCAGCTCCCGCCACCTATAAAGAGGAGGAAAAGATGAAGTTCTCGCAGGTCCCTCAGCTCCCATTGCCTACAAAGGAAAGAAGACCACCTCATGCTGAGGGTAGTTGGATTGCGCCGCACCAGGGAGCTCCAGCATTCTCTAAGTCACTGGCCGTCTAGTAGGCAGCTCGCCACCAGGCAGTTCGCCACCAAGCAATTCGCCACCAGGTAGTTCACCACCAGGGAGCTCGCCACCAGGTAGTTCGCCACTGAGCAGTTCACCCCTAGGCAGTTCTCTACTGAGCAGTTCGCCAGTAGGCAGTTCACCACCAAGTAGCTCATCACTAAGGCACGCCACCACCGGGTCAAATAACGAGGTACTTAGTCAAAAAATTTTACTTCACAAAACATTGGTATGTGGCCGAAAACAGTTACATCAGAAAGGATAGCGACAAACAAATGAATATAAAATTGAACAAGATTAAAAATTTGTATGTAGTTTAAATTTTCACTGCAAGAACCTTCCTTTTTCTGCACAGCTACTGGAAAAACATTTGATGGACCACAGAACCCAAACCACTGGCTGCCTGGATCAGGACCACAATGCCATGGACCCAAGGCTGTACACTTTGTTGGAATTCAAGTCCACTCCGTAAGCTGAAGTGACAACTGATACAGAGAGGCACATCTTATGGTCATGGTTGGTGTGACCTGCCACGTGCATCGCACTTCTAACATATCAGTTGTCACTTCAGCTTCCTCTCTAAAAGACTTTTCTTCTTCTATGCCACGTGACTTATCCAGACCGTCCATCCATCGGAGGCCGGAAGAATGGCAGAGGCTACGCCTTGAATGGGCTTGGACCTACAAACCAGTACATCACCCTTATAAAATAGCCATCCAAATTTCCCAGAAGAAAGGAATTGTTTGGCTGTTGGGCCTAATCTTGATATGTGGAAGATTGTTTTTTTCTTTGAAGAATAAAAGAAAAAAAATTATTAAAAGAAAAAAGAGAATTTACAGCGACACTAGCCAACAGCTAACAGATTGGCTCAGAAAAGCTTGGAACCTAAACAAAACTAAAAAAGCTTTACAGCCATACGTGTAAGCAACACTAAATTCAGCCTAAAACAAAACATAGTAAATACCCCACTGGAAACCATGAACCGGGGAACGACAGCCAAATTCCAAGTTTATGTTTGGTTTGAAAGAAAATGTAAGAAAAGAAAGGGAAAAGAAGGAAAACCTATGTAAGATTTGTAAAAGTTTTTTTACCTTTCCCTTTCTTTTCTTACTTTTTCCTTTAAACCAAACACACCACAAGAAAAACCGAAGGATTCACCCAACAACCGGGCCCAAGCGCGACTAACAATTGGCCTTGCCCCTTCCTCCTCTCCCTCTGCCCACTCACTGATATGTGGAAGGTTCGTGTGATGTAGATGTTGAGCACGTTCATTAGATAAGAGACCCTCTTCATTGGTCATGCATGATTTCATGTATTCATTTCATCAGGCCATAAGTGAATATGTGGAGGTGAAATTTGTAGACTTGCTAAGTGGGTATTGTCATTCCAAGTGGGCCCTTCAATTGTTATTGTTATTCCTAATTTGTGGTATAAGATGGATTAGTAACCTGTAAGGATCATAAGTAAAACCAGTAGTATGCTCACCATTTTTCTTATAACTTTTGTGCTCATCAATTTTGGTACAGCGTTTGTGCGCGCAGCATCTCTTATCTAGAGAGAGAGAAACTTCCTGGAATCAGCATCCTAATAAAATGCCAACGGGAAACGATCAAAATAAGTGAAGGGGTAAGCTTTCTCGACACAATCGAGGACAATAATTATTGTAAGGCCAAAAAATAGGACAATAATTGGAACACATAACCTCAGAGACGGCCGCCTAGCAAAAAGATGAAAATGATCATCTCATCGAAGCAGCAGCTCAGTATGATGATGGTGTTTATACAATTCACCAAATTTGAGATGAGAGTATATTAATCCTGGGATTTACTGGTCAAATTGTCCAACATGTCTCCTCTTCATAGCAGCCAAAGTCATAATCTGGACTGGAGTAATACAAACTGATAAAACCTGAAAACACCAGGTCCTGCTAGTTGCCTTGCCTGTCCCGGTCAGACCACATTCATGATCCATGATCCAACTCAATGCAGTGCTTCACCCGTTCACCCTTTTATTAGCAGAAACCCCACGAGCCCGATATCCACACTCCACATCATGTTTGGTCTTTCACTAATAAGTCCAGCCCAGTTTGTCAAGATAGTGGCCTGAGAGCCCACTGCATTGCAAAGTGGGTGGCCCAAACCCCGTCCTTAGACCGATTACATAAAAGTCCAGCCCATAAGAAATTACAAGGATATCTATTCTTTTGTTTTTTATATTTTGGTTTCTTATGCTATGTATCTCAGACTTGTTTACCAAATTTAGAGAGAGATCTAAAATTCACTTCCGAATTTATTTGCTTGAGGCGCACTAGCTTGTTGGACCGTCAAAAAAAAAAAAGGATAGTAAGTATAGAACAAAAACTCAAAAATAGAATAAAGAAAGCTTAAGGGAAAATTGAAGAAAGTAGAATTACACTAAAATAAGATAGAGATTCAAGTTGAAAATTATGAAGTATACATAAAAGTTAGATATGGAATTAAGAAATCTTGGACTGCTGAATATCCAAAAACCAAAACACCCCTACCAGCTTACATTAATAAAGGAAATTCAAAAGTGACAGAAATTTCAGCTGGCTATTGACGTTGCTGACTGTTGCAACCAATCAACTTTTTAATTTGCTGGAATTGAGAAGGGAAAGATCTCCAGATGATAATCTGCCAACAAAACATAAAGTCCCAAATTATATATAACGTAGGATAGATATGGGTAGGGGTGAGCAAAAAAAATCGAAAAACCGAATCGACTAAAAAAACCGATCGAAATGGAATCAGTCGGTTCAGTTTTGGTTAATCAATATAAAAGACCAGTGGTTAATCGAACCAATTAGTATATATGTTTTTCTATATATTTTATATATATTTATGTATATTATATAATTTTATATATTATAAATTAATAAACATGCATTATATATATAAATATATTTATAATATATTATATATTACTTATTATTTAAAATATAATATTATATATTTATAATTTTTTTTATATTTATATATGTTTCTATAATATATATTATAAAAACTAAACAACTGAAGAACTAGTGAACCGAACCGATCAACCGGTTAACCGACTGGTTTTGATTTGATTGTGTTTACTGATTTTCCAAAAACCAATATTACTGGTTCAATTCAAAGAAAAGGCCCATGATTTGGCTACCCGAACCCTGAGCACCCCTAGATATGGGTGTTCTGAGATTAATCTCAAAGACACTACCAGGCTGGACTCTAACATAACCTGAACAACAGTAAACATAGAATTACAAGAATTAGGGCAGAGGGGGGGGGGGTAAAGGTTTAAAGTGGATGGAGGCTTTAAGACAAGTGGAGAGATGTTTTAGGGATAGAAATTTAGGGTCTATTTGGTCCGCGGTTGGAATTGGAATTACAATCAGAATCGAAATCTTTTGAAATTAAAATCAGAATGGTCTATTCTCATAGTCTGTTTGGTTCAGATAGGAATGGGGATGAAATTAAAATCAGTAAAAATGAAATTTTATTTTCATGGGAGGGGCAGGGAATGGCCATTCCCCCAAATGAAGAAATGCCATTCCAGTAGGAACAGAAATGGAATTCCAATTCCACCTAATTAAACAATTAGAATATAAATAGTCCATTCCAATTCCAATTCCAGACCCCTATTTCCACAAATCAAACAGGATATTAATGGTTTAGGTGGCTTAGTTTAGGTTCTATATGGGTAATATTCTAAGCTATGAATCCGAAAAGAAACCAGAGAAATTAATACAGAACATGCATGTATGCTTTGTTCATTTGTTGGTATAAATTATTGTATTCCTCATCTTTTTTGGTGTTGATAAAATCCATTGCAGAGAGAGAGAGAATGAATGATGTTTTCACTTTTCACCCGAATAATTCAAAGGAAACAACGGGACTTTTTCTTTTCAAGACCCCTAAGTTTACTCTAGGGTTGGAGCGGACATACTGGGAGCGAATTAACAAAAGACTCATCGAAAGTAAGTCAAATCACCCAACAAAAATGTGTAAAAGAAAGAAACAGAAAAGTTGGGCTTGCTCTTTACATCACTATCCTAGAATTTGGAATTTTAAGCTTCAATCCATTAAAACCTGTAGGCCACTCACTTGTATTGAATGTTCTTATACAGCCAACGGAGGTTAAGATATTTCTAGATTGACGGAACCCAAGAACAAGTCAATAGGCTGATCAATTGAAACAATAAGATGTGATAGTTTAGTATTCAAATTACAACACGGGCGCACACTAGGCTCAAAACATTCATGGTTCTTCGGGATGATGATGGCGGTGCTTTCACCATGTATTCCTGATCAGAACTCTTATTTTGGTTTGAGTGATAATTTGGATTTCGAATTTTAAAATGTGATAATTTGGTCTTCGAATTGTAAAATGTGATAATTTAGTATTCAAATTTTTAAAATATGACAATTTAATATTCAAAATTTTAAAATGTGATAATTCAGTACTTGCCATTAAATGATATTTGAAAAGTAAAAAATATCCTAAGAATGTCATCTAATTCTCTTTATCAATCATCTAAACATTGACAATAAAATGAACAGTCCCAAATTCTAAATTCTTCTAAACAGTCACCAACTCTTTTTAATAAAAGAGACTAGGATTTAGGGCTATTCAGTTTTTTGTCAACATTTGGATGATTGATAAAGAGAATTAAATAGCATTTGAAGGGCATTTTTGACTTTTCAAATATCACTTAATAACTGATTAACAAACCGGGTAACAGTAGGTACTGGATTGTCACATTTTGAAAGTTTAAATACTGGATTATCATATTTTAAAGTTGGAGGAACAGATTATCACTTAAGCCAAAGTAAAGGATACTACTGATTGAGAACTATGAGACAATGTGCAAATTAAAGTTGAATAACACTGTAAGATGAGTAGGAACACTACTACACCACGTAGCTGAGTACGCCCCCTTTTTATCCAAATACAGTTCTTTGATCTCAACGGGACCAAATAGCTTGAATGGTTGAGGTAGCGTTAATACCTGGGCGGGTTAGCTAGTTTGTGAATTAGACATATCTTAAAAACCTCTTTAGAACAAGTAGATCACTATTTTTCTTTTCATGGATAGAAATTTAGATCACTTAACCATTCTTATAACTTAAGAGGTCTGCTTAATTGTTTAGTTAGACTGCAATTTCATTAATTCGCACTAATATAAATGCATAATATACGAGTTAGAATTAGAAGCAGAGTGCAAATTCTTGCTCGTCCTCGTTACCATGCACGGTCCATGGTTAGATTAATTGTCTACAACACAAATATGAAAAAGTGGCTAAATGGCGAAAGGCTAGTATTGGAATTAAATAAAAGTCAGTAAAGGGTAGAATATTGGCAGACCCAATTCCATTAATATAATCCAGGACAGAGAATCTCTCTAGATTGTTAATTGTCTCCAATGGATTCCCAGTTTGGAGATGGAATTGATGCTTGAAGAAGACATTAATTAATTGTAAAATGAAGTGTTGGGCCACAGATGCACTTCAATCTTTTCTTATTGGGCAATATTACCCATTAAAAAAGCATCATATACCCTATACTCTTATTGGGCATCTTTGAATATGGGGAACGGGAGCTGCCCCAAGCTCTGAAAGAAAATTTGAGGACGTAGAGATGTTCTGGGCCATCTCATTCTCAACTAGCAAGTAGCAGGTAAGCGCTTTCACCGTCTCCTTTAGTTTGGCTTTGGCTACGTACACTGGAAAATGGATTATTCCTCCCACTCCCAGACACATCGCTATGTAATCGAATTGTCCGTAAGTCTAAAGTATGATTCCCCCCGTCAAAGGTTGGGGATCGGAAGAAACAAAATACATAGAAGAAGCAAGAATTGTTCAACTGATAATGTCAATCCTTCAAGATTGAATTTAAGATGATGACAAAGGCTTCCCTTAGGTATATGCTTAATCAACTCTCTCTGTTTTCCTTTCTTCTTTCTCTTTTTAAGTGTTTTTATCTAACGAGTTGCAATTCGTTTTCTGGTTTAATCGCCAATGGTTGATTATTATGTGTTGCTCTCGGGTGAATCTCAGGTCCGGTGTTTTACTGTTTTGTTCTTTGTTTCTCATGATAAGGAAGTTAGAGTAGGTAGGGGTCAAGATTATTTGTTTCTCATGATGATGATATGATGATGATGATGATGATGATGATGATGATTTGACTCCCTTTTATTCTATTGTTGTTATTTGAAGACCCACATCAGGGATTTTAGAAAAAAAATGGCAAAAATGCATCGATGTATGCTGTTTGATTAGCTGTTTTCTAAAATAAGGCAAAAGGAATGCATCACTATTTTCTCAAAAATGGGTTCATATTAGAAGTGGCAGTCGGCACACTTCAAATTATTCGTCGTCAACAACTTGTTTTTCAAAAAGACAAAAAACCCCCTGGTAAACTTTATATATTCCTATTATAAATTAAGGGGCATTCTACAATATGAATGTTTTTGTTTTCATTTGTTTATTCACCAATGATAAATGAAGAGTAGAAACAAGAGACTTTGTTTATTCACTCACCATGTAACACTTACAATCTGATGCTCTATATAAAGTGCAATTCTTAACAAACTTATACTTAAAGCTAGGACCCACTAACAGAAAACAATAAGCTAAAGATTTGGACTTATTCACTCCAACTACAAATTGATACCAAAAAAATAGGACCACTTAGCAAATAACCCCTTAGATTAGGACAAATAAGTAGTAAAATATCTAAAGACTTCCAACATTCCTCTCTTAAACTGATGTGTTTTCAAATACTCAGTTTAATATACTAGTTGTGAGGCACTCTTCCTCAGATTTGGACCTTCCAAATGAGAGACACCGAGCAACTTCCTTAGCTTCTGAAACAAAGGTAATTTGAGGGGTTTAGTGAATATGTCAGCAACTTGATCTTCATTTCTACAGTAGATGAGATCAATCTTTCTGTATCTGGTGACATTCTGTAAAAAATGATACTTCACGTCTATATGTTTGCTCTGCCTATGAAGAACAGGATTTTTAGAGAGTTTGATTACTGAGGTATTGTCACAAAAAATTAGAGTAGGTTCTCGTTGCTTGAAGTGCAATTCCTCAAGAATTTTTCTCAACCAAATAGCTTGACAAGCACACTTGTCAAGCTTGTTGTTGATAAAGTAACAATTGGTTGTGAAGGGATGAGAGATCCATCGTATGGATGCCCAAATCTTGCAGAATAAGGTGAGCGAATTTAGAAAAATTTCTCTCCCTTCAACTGGGAATCGCATTCCCTATTTTAGAAAATCATATTTTCAAGGATCAATCTTGAATCATAAACTGAACCAGATCTGAACAAAAGCAATAGGAGAAGATTATACCTGATACGGAGAAATAATATCTCCCAACAAAGGTGTTCACACCCAAGGAAGGATCCAAAGACTACTCCCACTAAAGATGGTGCAGTGTAGGATGGAGCAGAATCAGCAGTGTTCTCTCCAAGAACCTAATCCTTCACAAGAAATAGTAGGATGGCACGTAAGCATAGCTTCCTATCAGTCCCTTCACAAGGAACTGATGTCAAGATCGAATCTTGATTTCTCCCACTGATCTGGAGATCGAACTGGCAGGTGAGGTGGCAACAGGAAGGGGGCGGCAAGAAAGAATTTTGTAGGGTTGCTTAATTCTTCCTTCTATGATTTCAGCTCTAAAGAGAATGTGAATATGTGTCTTCTAAAGGCTTCCGCCCCCTCCTTCTTTTGTAATCGTGAATGGATCAGCTCCTAATCCCATTAAGAGTTGTTGATCCAAATCATATTTGGACCAAACATCCCTTTAGGTGATAAGGGTAGACCCTTATCTTATCTGCAGATTAGATCAGTCTTCTCCTAATCTCATTAGGAGGTTTCCAGATCATTCAGATTTGGACTCTCTGAGTGGATAGGGTTAAGACCTTATCCTATCTGCTAATCCAATCCCAGAATTCACCCCTTATTTAACTGCTTAAATTAGCCTAGTTCGAAATGGGCTTTAGGCCCATTAAGGTTATGTGCTCACTTAGCCTTCCTAACTGCTGCCCAGTTGGGCTTCTTTGTATGGCGTGGGACCCAAACATTAATCTACACATCAGCCACATGGGTTCAACCCAACATTTGTTACAAGGCTTGGCCGAATACACTGTTATGGACAATGCACCCCCTAAAATCCATCATATGGGTTCTATGGGCCCAATACTTACCCTAACTGGTCCCTGGGCCAAGCCACCTTGTAACACCCAGGGACTGTGGGCAGATGCAAAATTAGCCTATCAAGTATTACTCTCAATGGTCTTACACTTAACCTCTTAGCCCATAATGATCAAACATTGCCCGACAAGAGATGACCTCTCCCTCGGCTACAAGGAACAGTGTTTCACTCTCTGCTTATATGGATCCCGGGAATTAAAACCTTTTGCAAACATTTTGGAAACCGTAATATATGTACTTTTATATCTCATATAAAATATATTTTACAAAAATAAATCTCAACGATTGAAATCGATTGCCGACAGTCTTGGTTTCCATCATGAGAGTGCATCCCTGATCATTACCTTTGTCCGACAAAGGGGCTGATCCTGTCACTATGATCATCCACTCAGATGAATTCTTAGACTGTCCCAACATACCCAGGTTTTGACCCCCGCTAAGGATCTCATTGATTGGTACATCAAAGACAGCCCAATCTGACACATAGTGCAGTATCATAATCAAGTCTAGGGGTCGGGTGTAACTTTTCAGTTTTGCCCATTAATCTCCAAGGTCTAGTGGTACTGAAAATCTGGTCAGGTTCAAAGATTCAATTGATTCTACACTGCATGTGCCTTGGGTATCACCCTGGCGGCTGAGACAAACCACCCCAACCGACTTGGTGGCACATCAGTGTCAGCCTTATCAGGATAGGTCTCCTCAGACCGACCCACCAACTGTGAACATTCTAAACTAACACGAGCCTCATTAAATGTCCAGTTTAAGGATAGCACACAGAAACATACCAAAGGAACATGAATCAAATATGTACTTTATTCATTTACAATAAACTCAAAATGTACATCATTCTGATTGAAGCTAAGGGCATACAAAAACTGTCTAACAGGTTGCTTCTTTGAACACTAGGAAACAATTGTTGAACCCATCATGAATACATAACCAGATGTACTCTTTCCATCATCAAGATCACCTTCATAGTCATTGTTTGTAAAACCAAACAAATCTGGCTTTTCACCCTTCTTGTAGAACAACCCATACTCAGCGGTTCCTTGCAAGTATCGAAAGATCCTCTTGGCTGGTAGAAGATGTATTTCTTTTGGACGCTCCATGTACCTACTAATGAGACTCACAGCATGCATGATATCTGGCCTTGTTGCTATCAAGTACATCAAACTTCCCACAATTTGCTTAAAAAGGGTGTTGTCAACCTTTTTTCCTTCAGGATCTTTGATGAGCTTCAGACCCACATCATAGAATCCCAAATATGCTTGGAGGTGTCCTTATGAAGGATGGTTTCCAAGATTGAGCGGTCAATGGCTTGGAAAAGATAATTCTGTACCTTGAGATCTTTCAGCCGTAATTCTTCTAACTCCCTTCTTTTTGCATCTGTCATTGTTGTGTTAGTTGTTGGTTCTGTAATTCCTTCGAAGACAACTTGCCAATACTCCTTGGATCTGAGAAAGTTCTCCATTAACATGCTCCAATGATCATAGTGACCATCGAAGCGGGGAATAGCTAGTTGAACAAAGTTGTCGGTGGCCATCATTCTCTGTTGCTGCAAAGACAAACCAAAATGAAACAAAGTAGCTACTACTATATGACACTAAACAAAATAGCTACTGCTATACCACACTTTGTTTATTCACTCACTACCATGTAACACTATCAATCTAATGCTCTATATATAGTGCAATTCTTAACAAACTTATACTTAAAGCTAGGACCCACTAACAGAAAACAATCAGCTAAAGATTTGGTCTTATGCACTCCACTACCAACTGTTACCAAAAAAAGAAAAAAAAAAGGACCAGCTAGCTAACAACCCCTTAGACTAGGACAAATAAGTAGCAAAATATCTAAAGACTTCCAACATATTGCCTTATCGGTTTTTAAGGTATGATAGTGGGACTCACAAAGGAAAAAAAAAAAAATCTTCTCCTACCTAACAAACTAACAAGGGTAAATTGATGAAACCACTCTTTAACTTTATGACATAGTTGCAAGTAGACACCCTATTGAAGTTGGTTCTTACAGAAAAATGTCCAAAATAGGCATGCAATTACTATCTAAGTTGGTTCCTACAGAAAAAACAATATAAACTTTACAAAAACCAAAAAGAAGAGAATTTAAAAGTTGCAGATTTATCTTTGATCAACAATTGGTATGAAAGGCATATTTGAAAAATAAATCAATTTCAGAAAAGAGATTGGAAGGATTCCAGGTATATGTAGAAAAACCTTGGAAAATAAACATTTAGGTCAAAGCAATTGTATAGGTATTTGGGACATTCTCATGTCTCTTTTTAAGATGATTCTAACAAAGGGGGTCTACTTGCAACTATGTCTGAAAGTTCAAGGTAGGTAATTGCCATTATCAAACTTTAGGGGAGGTTTCAGCAGTAATCAAAAACTTTAAGGTTTTAGCAATTTACCTAACTAACAAAAAAATCCTCAGGAAAAAAGGAAAACTTTGGTTGTTCAAGTTCGATAGCCTGGCTTGTTGACGAGGGCTAGACGTGTACATGATTAGGCACTTAACCTTACACATGAAAATAAAAAGGATTATATAATAATATGACCCCCATATAATGCTAGCATCCCTTGTATATAGATCTAATTTTTTAATTCAAATTTGGAAAGGAAGCTTGGAACCTTCTATTACAAGTCAAATTTGATTAGTTTCCCAAGTTATAAGAAAAAGGGGGAAAAATGCAGGTCAAAAGATTTTTAAGGCTTAACATATGGATAACAAATAGGTCCCCTATTTTAATTTTCAAGTCAAATAAAAAAATTCAATTCAATATAGGGGCAAGGTTCAAAGTATCGATACGTATTGGCCAGTATCGATCGATATGTATCGTGTCGATGGCTTCCCGATATACCCCTACAGGGGTTGTATCGGGTCAAACCATGGTTCAGAGGGTAGCCGGTACTTAAACTGACTCCTCTAAACCAGTTTTGAAAAAATTAAATAAAACATAGAAAAAGCATCGATACAGGCTGTTACACCCTACCGACATATCGGCCCATATCGATATTTAGAACCTTGTATAGGGTTGATCATTTTCAGCCTGGCCCGACCAAGCCTGCATAGTTTCGAATTTGAGCCTAGGTTTTGTGTTCATGCCTGGACAGGGGCTAGGCCCAAAGCTTTCACCTTGGCCCGATTTGCAACATATTTATATATTACGTTTATGTTTTATATATATACTTATAAATATTATTTACATGTATTTCATATTATATGGCATATATAAATTACATATGTGCTTCATAGTTAAAATGCACTTATCAACATTGAATTTTTAATAAAAAAAAATAGATAAATCCTTAAAATAAGGAATGCCAAATGCAGCCTAAAACTGGTTTGGCATGTCCCATGATCGCCCCTATCTACGTATCTCTTCATAAAAGATTCTTTTAATGTTCTCATGTTCTCATTTCTTTTGTAAAAATGGAATTATATACTTTAGAATAATGTTAAATTACAGAATTGGATGCTTTGAGTCCCCAGGAACTAATGAGCCATGGGGTTGCAGCGTTCAGCTTGGCTTTTCATGCTCCGTTGAGGATGTTCCAACGTTTAGCTTGCTTTTCAGAACTTAGCATTTGAGCTTGCTTTTTTGAACTCAGCATTTGAACTTGCTTGTTTCTAATTATTTTTATTCAAAAAAGTTTTTCTTCTCTGGTTTTGCTTGATTTCTCAATTGTGTTTGCTTGACTGACTCAATCTGATCAATAGTTTGTTTTATCCACTCCTCGTTTCCCCGTTTCGTCTGTAAACATGAGTGTGGCCTAGCTATTCTGAGTATGTGTTAGGTTTTTCTCACGTGTATATCCCCTTTTTTCAAGGAATCATTTAGTGTCACCTCTCAGCTTTCTGTTTTCCTTTGAATTCCTCATATTAATTTGTTAGTCCCTATTTAGTTCTTATAGTTTTTCCTAGGTCTAGCTTTTTCTATTTGTCCTCGAGCATCATCATGCAATATTAACTATTTTTGCCGGGGGTTATCATCTCTAGAGTCTATCCTGTTGTAGTTTGCTCATCAACTAGCTTTGGTGTTTTGTTTCTTTTTACAGGAGATTAACTCTGGCCTTAGTAGAAGAGTCTTCAGTTAAAGAAAGATGGTGAAAGGCCGAGGCAAGGAGGCCAAAAAATGGCGTTGCTTGGATAACAGATCGGCGACCAACCAGAAGCAAAGAAAAGGTACATCTCGGTCTCTTCAACTAATTCCGACACCTAACTCAAGCGAGTCAACTCGCTCAACTCGAAAGTGGAAGGTTTCAGAAGAGTGCACTTAGTTGATGACAACTATTGGGCATGTGTCCTTAAGCTCAAGCGCGTGGCGTTTTTGGATCAGAACTTTTTGGAAACGTAGTTTTCAATGTAGAGGTTAGTGTAAAAGTGGAGGGTGGGTCAAATCGAAATGCCCGTATATGAACAACTAGAATAAGAGGGAATGGGTAGTTTATATCGTTGAAACAAGAGGATTTGGGTGTTTGGATCTGGATTTGGCACTCACGAAGTTGGGCCGACCCAAGAAATACATTTTTGACCTGAAATATAAATCCATTGTTTGCATAGCAAACTTTGATATGGTCATCCTAGCACCTGATGGTATGGACTATGGAGAATAAGGTTCCGTCCCACAAGGAAAATATTTCGTTCTGGAGCCTGATGAAGGTTGGGGCTCCCTAAGCCTTAGTGCAAGATAAAATGCAGTAAATGGAAACTTCATGGTGGGACTTGGGAGGAGTGGCTTTCTGTTTGTGGAGAATCTTCTTAATGATCAGGGCAGCGTCTTGAGAGACATCGAAAAGCTAGGAGAAGGTATCTACAACAAAGGTCTTGGAGATTTAATCCCATCCTTTCCTAACAACCACTCCTTTATACTCAACTACCTTGAACCAATGCAAGTAATTTCTACTCCTGTTTATTATTATCTACATTATGTTTTCCTTATCATTCACCATTTAGCAAAGTAAATCCCTGAGTTCAGAAATGAAAGTCTTTTCTTGGAACATAAGGGGTTGTTGCGATCCCAATACAACCCGGTTTTTACACAAACAAATAAAAAATCATAACCCAGATATTGTATTCCTTTCTGAAACAAAGACTGGTATAGAGAAATTAGGAAAACTGAGTAAAAGGATGGGATATGATTTCTGGTGTGGGGTGCCAGCAAAAGGTTTATTTGGAGGTTTCTACTGTGGTTGGAAATGTGATCTGTCAGTCCAATTAATTGATAAATCAGACAGATTTGTCATTCTTAACATCAAACATGGACCAGCTATTATGAATTGCTGGTTATGTCTTGTATATGGCCATCCAATGAAGAGTAAAAGAGAGCAATTCTGGAGCGAGTTAAAACATCTGTTGGGGAACCAACAAAATTGGGTTTTGTTAGGTGATCTAACTGACCTTGTTGAGAGTTCAGATTATAAAGGAAGGAAAAACATAAGGATGAGAACTTCTACACCTTTAAACCAACTTATACAAAAACATGGTTTAATGGAGATAGAAGCGGGGGGCTCTACTTTCACCTAGACAAATGGCAAATAAAGGTTTTCGCAAAGTATTAGAAAAACTAGATAGAGGTTTGGCTACCCCTTCGTGGCACTCTCAATTCCCAGGTGCTCGAATTAGAATCGTAAGAAATATTTTTTTGGATCATGGCTACTTGGTCTTATTAGAAACAAACCCCCCTATCAAAACAAATTGGCATGGGAATCCCCCACTTGGCATTGTTTCTAAGTTAAGGAAATGTAAAATAAAGTTAAGATAATGGAATAAGGGAAGATTCGGCAAAATTGAAGATAGATTGAAGCCGCTGGAGGAGAAAATTTTAGATTTTGAGGAAGAGGAAACCACTAGTTCCATCTTTGAAAGAATGAGACTTCAAAGGGAATATGATAAATGGCTTCATCGAGAGGAGCAAATGTGGAGATTAAAATGTAGGGAACTGTGGCTCAGTGAGGGAGACAAAAATACAAAATATTTTCATCAGTTGACAAATTTTAAAATAACAAAAAACTCCTTGGATTCCATTAAAAATGATAAGGGAGTAATCATGGAATTAGAGGAAGAGGCTGGTGCTTTTAAATCTCATTTTATTTAAATTTTATCTGATGTATCTTGCCGAATCATCAGTGTATGTAGCTCACTGTTTTGCCGAATAGTTCTACCGCTTTTTCTTTGATGCGTTTCATCAAACTGCTTTGCTGAACCGTTAGTATGACATTTTATGTTCTCTGAGTTATCTTCATTTTATCTTCTCTGAGTCATCTTCCGGTTATACTGCTTTGCCGAACCATTATTAGTATGACATTTTATGTTCTCTGAGTTTTCTATTCAGCATATGGAGTGATGAAGCGTGATCCGGCCGGTCTTAGCTGTCAACGACCTTGCTTCTGAACTGGGTAGCAGGGAACCTGAAACGGAGGAGATGAGGAAGCTCCGGGGGGGAACTCGGTGTAGCGGCTCCGAAGCTCAAGTTAGAATCCTTCAAAAGCAAGATAACACCAGATAGCGCAAAGTTTGCATACCTTGTTTGTTGGGGGCAGGGGGCTCTTATAATCACTTCGCGCACTCGCTCCGAGGCCCTTGTCAGGTCGGGTATGATTACCCTTGCGCTTGTCAATTCGGCCAATGTACTCCTGTTTTTTTTTTTTTTTTGTAAGTCCCTTCTGATGGCCAATGTACTCCTATTTCTTGCAACAGAATAGATAATCTTTTTGCCCAAGTGTTCCTTTTCCCCGAACTGATTCTTTGTCGAACTGAATATGCCACTTTCTTGTCCGGGTTATTATACTTCCACGACCTGTTTTGCCACGAAGGCTTTTTGCAGTGAACTGATTTTTTGTCGAGCTGATAATATGCTCGACTTCTTTGCTTGTTTACGCCGAGGTTCCTCTTGGCTCTGCATCGTGGCACATAGGACCTGATTTCGTCCACTTCGCTTGGCGGTTTATAGGTAGTATCGCCTTAAGTTCACGATGTTCCACGCTCGAAGTACTTGTTTGCCTTCCAAGGTTTCGAGTTCGTATGCCCCCCCGAGCGCTCTTTTTACTTTACAGGGCCCTTCCCAGTTTGGTCCAAGTTTGCCCACGCCGGGTTCGGGCACCATGATCTTACGAAGGACCAGGTCGCCGAGTCGAAAGCTTCGTTGCTTTACTCTGGTATTGTAGTAGCGAGCTACCTGCTGCTGGTATGCCGCTGTCCGGATGTGCGTGAGGTCCCTTACCTCGTCCAATAGGTCAAGGTTGGTACGTAACTCGTCTCCGTTCGTCCGATCATCGTATGTTTCTAGTCGCAATGTTGGTACTTCGATTTCCGCCGGGATCACTGCTTCAGTGCCGTAGGTGAGGTTGAAGGGGGTTTCTCCCGTGGCGGCTTTTTCCGTAGTTCGGTGAGCCCATAAGACACTTGGTAGCTCTTCGGCCCACAATCCCTTAGCTCGATCCAGACGTGCTTTCAGTCCACGCAGGATGGCTTTGTTCATTACTTCCATTTGACCGTTTGCCTGCGGGTGTGCGACTGATGTGAAGTTTTGCCGAATCCCCATGTTCTGGCACCACTCTTGGAACTTGATATCCTTGAACTACTTGCCGTTGTTGGAAATTAGTATCCGAGGTAACCCGAAGCGACATACTATGTTCTTCCAAAAGAAGTTCTGTATGTTTCGGGCCGTAACAATTGCTAGAGGTTCGACTTCTATCCACTTCGTAAAGTAATCTACTACAACAACTAGGAATTTTCTTCCACCTGTTGCTGGTGGGAATGGCCCCAGGAGGTCGATGCCCCATTGTGCAAAGGGCCACGGGCTGGCGAGGTATTTGAGGTCGAAGGCAGGTTGATGGTGGATATTGGCGTGCTTCTGACACTTGTCGCATTTTCTAACGAGCTCAACAGCTTCTGCCTTCATCGTTGGCCAGTAGTATCCTTGTCGAAGTGCTTTTTGGGCAAGTACTCTGCCCCCCAAATGTCCGCCGCACAGGCCTTCATGAGTGTCGCAGAGTACGAAATCGGCTTTGGCAGGTCGCAGGCAACGCAAGTAGGGGAGCGTGTACGACCGTCGGTATAACTGTTCGTCTATTATGACGTATTTGGCTGCCTGGCGCTGCACCCTCTTGACCGCACTGCGTTCTGTAGGGAGGGTTCCGTCTATCAAGAAGCTCGCGAGTGGGTCGATCCAGCTCGACTCTGCTTCCAAGATGGGAGCAACCTCCTCTGTCCCCCCGAGAATACTAGGCCAAGGTAAGTCCTCTATGTAAACAGTTCTCATGTTGTTGTGACTTGTGCTGGCTAACCGGGACAGAGCGTCGGCCTCAGTGTTCTCTGACCTTGGGATTTGCCTGATGAAGTGTGATTGGAAGTTGATCAGGGCTTATTTTACTTTCGCCAAATATGCGATCATGGAGAGCTCGCGTGCTTCATACTCGCCCGTAACTTGGTTGACCACGAGCTGGGAATCGCTGCAGATGACCAAGTGTTTTGCCTTTACCTTTTGCGCTAGGTCCAGCCCAGCTATCAGTGCTTCGTACTCTACCTCGTTGTTGGATGCCGCGAACTCAAAGCGTAGTGCGTACTCTAATTTTGTGCCGCCCGGGCCGCATAAGACTATTCCATCTCCGCTGCCTTGCCAGTTCGAGTAACCATCCACGTGAAGGATCAAGGGCTCCTCATCCCAGTTCGCGTTTCGCCTGACCAGGAGAGATGCCACACTAGCTGCTACTTCACGGGGTTCAGACTCTATTGGCTCGGGAGCTCCGGGTTCGCCCGAACTGGGGACCTCGGGCTCGACCTGTGGTGCTTCGTGGCTGAAAGTGCACTCAGCGATAAAATCAGCCAAAGCTTGGGCCTTAATAGCAGTTCTTGGTTTGTACTGGAGGTCATACTCGCTGAGTTCGATGGCCCATTTCGTCAGTCGACCGGAAACCTCGGGTTTGAGTAAAACTTGTCTCGGAGGTTTGTCAGTCAGGACGATGACGGTGTGAGCCTGGAAGTATGGGCGGAGTTTCCGAGCTGCTGTCACCAGTGCGTATGCTAGCTTTTCTATCTGCGGGTACCTTGTCTCTACTCCCTACAAAATTTGACTAACATAATAGATGGGTCGTTGGACCCGGTCTGTTTCTTTTATTAGTATCGAACTGACCACCTCGTCGCTTGCCGAGAGGTACAGTTCTAAGACCTCACCCTCCTCGGGCCGGGCTAAGGTTGGCACACTAGCGAGATAACCTTTTAGCTCGTCAAATGCGAGCTGGCAGTCCTGGGTCCACTCGAACCCTTTGCCTTTGATTGCTTTGAAGAAAGGTAGGCAGCGGTCTGCTGATTTGGACATGAAGCGGCTTAGAGCGGCTATGCGGCCGTTTAGCCTCTGAACTTCTTTTACTTTCCGATGTGGTCTCATATCTAGAATGGCTTTTATCTTGTCCGGGTTGGCCTCAATACCACGCCGATTGACAATGTACCCTAGGAATTTGCCCTAGGTGACGCCGAAGACACATTTGTTGGGGTTCAATTTCATGCTAAACTGTCGCAGGATTTGCAAGACAGAATCTAAGTCTTGTATTAATTCTTGTGAAAACTGAGTCTTGACGACCATGTCGTCTACATAGCACTTTATCTTCGTGCCAATCAGGGGCCGAAACAGCCTATTTACAAGTCTTTGGAAAGTCGCCCCGGCATTTTTTAGTCCGAAGGGCATGACCTTGTAGCAATATAGGCCGAACTCGGTTATGAAGCTGGTTTTTTCCTCATCGGATGGGTCCATCCGGATTTGGTTGTAGCCCGAGTAGGCGTCCAGGAAGCTTAGCAACTCATTTCCCGAGGTCGCGTCCACTAGGCGGTCAATTCTAGGGAGGGGGAAGCAATCTTTCGGACAAGCTCGGTGTAGTCGACGCACATGCGCCACTTGCCGTTTGCCTTTTTTACCAACACCGGGTTGGCCACCCAGCTCGGGTAATGGACTTCCCTTATGAAGTTTGCTGCGAGGAGCTTCTCGACCTCCTCGTCGACCGCCCTCCAGCGTTCTGGGGCTAAGTTGCATTTCTTCTGTCTAACGGGTTTGGCTACAGGGTCAGTATTAAGTTTGTGAGTTATCAGGCCGGGGCTAATGCCGGGCATGTCGGCCGCGGACCAGGTGAAAATATCTAAATTTTGAAGTAAAAAACTCACCATTTCGGTCCGTAGGGGTTCCTCGACGGAAGCTCCAATCTGAAGTGTGCGAGCTGGGTCCGTAGCCAAAGTTGGGATTGCGACCGTTTCCTCCATGGGCGAAGCTCATTCCTCACCTTGCTCTGCAGGCCGCTCCAGTTCGAGGTCGTCGGCCGCCTTGGTTTTACCCTTCAGGGCGGCAACATAACACTTGCGGGACTCGAGCTGGTCGCCCCGCACTACCCCCACACCGAAGTCTGTAGGGAACTTCATGGCCAAATAGTAGGTGGAGACCACCGCCCGTAGGATATGCGTGATCGGCCGCCCTATTATGGCATTGTATGGGGAGGGGGTCGCGACCACCAGGAAATCATGGTTGAGTCTGACCGCACAAAGCCATGTGCCGACTTCCATAGGTACTGTTATTTTTCCGAGGGGCCTGACTTACTCTCCGCTGAAACCCACCAGGGGAGTGTTCACGGGCTTCAGCTCGCTCCTCTGTAGCTGTAGCTGGTCAAATGCTGATTTAAAGAGGATGTCCGCTGAGCTGCTCGAATCTACGAGTACGCGTCTGACCTCGAAGTCGTTGATCCTTAGCTTAATGACAAGCGCGTCATCATGGGGGTAGTGGACCCCTCACGCGTCGTCCTCCGTGAAGAAGATTGGTTCTTCGATCTTTGGTCTCTTTGGGGGGTTCCGTTCCTCGAGGGCCGCTTTGCGAACTGAAGTCCGGGCCACTGCCGAGGTACACCCTGCTACCACCGAACCTCCCACAATTACATGGATGGTTCCCCGAACTGGCCTCTCTTCCAGAGGCTGTCGCTGCAACGGTTCGGCAAGTCTGCTGCTAGACTCGGGGGCATCCTTTTCGTGCTCCCCTTGCCGACCTGCCTTATTGTTATTATTGTTGTGCTGTACAAAGTTTCTCAAGTATCTGCGACGGATGAGTCCCTCTATCTCGTCCAGGAGGTTATTACACTACTCGGTACTATGACCATGGTCTCTATGGAAACTACAATACAAATTCTTATTTCTCTCGTTTGGATTTCCCTTTAGGCGAGGTGGCCACTTCACGTACGGGGCGTCCTTGATCGTCATTAAGATCTCGGTCCGCCTTGTGTTTAACGGCGTGTAATCCGTCTGAACTGCTAGGGGAGCTCGGAACGACTGGTTTGGCTTCGGCTCCCGGGTCGGGTTTTTTCTATCAACCGGGTTGGAGAGCTCGCCTTCCCTCGTTCTTTTCTCGTTCCTGCCTTCGGTTCGTTGGTTGATTTCTTCCTCTGTCCTCATGAACTTGTCTGCAAGCTTGAAGATTTCGGCCATGGTTGCGGGCTAGTTAGCCACCATGTGCCATTTGAATTCTTTGTGCGTTACCCATTTTTGGCCGCTGTGAGCTGCACTGCGGGGTCCAACCGCGGTATCTGCAAGCATGTTTCGTTGAATCGCTTGATGTAGCCCCGGATGGATTCTCCTTCCCTTTGGACTACTCCGAAGATGCTTTCCTCTGTTCTGGGGCACCGTTGGCTGGTGACAAAGTGTGCGGTGAAGGCCTGCACGAACTGGGCCCAACACTTTATTGACCCGGGGGCCAGGTTCCTGTACCAAGTGCGGGCTACCCCCCTGAGGGTGGTGGTAAAGGCCACGCACATGCACGATTCGCTGGCGCTGGCGATGTGCATTTGGGACTGAAAGGCGTCAACGTGGTTGTTGGGGTCGAAGGACCCGTCATACTTGTCCAGAGGTGGGAGCTTGAAATTTCTGGGTAAGGGGACCGCCAGGAGTTCTGATGCGAGGGGGGAAGGAACCGAGAGAATTGGGGCAGCTCCTACCTCGTCCGAGCTCGTCTCTTTGCCTCTGAGCTCTGACAAGACACGGGTGGCGGTTCGGCGACTTCGCCGGCGCCTTCGTTGTTGAGTGGGCCTTGTACTGGCGCTGCTGGCCTCCGTGTTACCGAGCTCGATGGGCCCGGAATGCTGGTAGTCTGCCGCCAGGGCGCCGAATTGGTTTTCCGTGAGCGGGAACTCAGGCTTGGAGCGCCGGGGTGCCTACCTCGCGGGCGAGGTTCTCGACCCGCCTGCGAGTTGCGAGGCGGCGATGATATTTTTCTCTCTTCGGCCTGGGGACGAGGCCTGGCTGTTAGGGGGGTTCTGGGGCCGGGAGGCCTTTCCCTGGTGGGGGCGTCCATCCTGTAGGGAGGCCTTGACCGGCCTCGGAGCGGGGTGGCGAGGTGGAAGTAGCGGTTGGTTCAGTGGCAGTTGGGGGAACTGCTGTTGATAGTGATACTGGGAGATGTTGTGCAGTACTTGGTGCTGGTAAAGCTGGTGTTGCTGGAACTGTTGCATTTGGGCTTCCATTGCCCGCATGCACTGCATCAGGTCGTCCAACCGGTTTTGGCTGGCTGCCAGGGGGACGGCAGTTGGTTCAGTAAAGGTTGTCTCAATAGGGGGAGGAAAGGGGATGCTTGTGGTAGGAAGGTTTACGGGCGCCACTGCTTGTGGCGCGTTCAAGCTGGGGATCCCATCCACCGAAAGGGGGATGGTGAACTGTCCAACGCACACCACGGGGACTTGAAGTTGTTCCCCGGTGGTGTTTGTCTCCGTGCCACATCCGGCGTTGCTGGAGGAAGCCATGAGTGTTGGGTTTTTTGAAGAAAAGGGGTTATGGAAGTTTGGAGGGAGGCTTTTTGAAGCGTATTCCCACAGACGGCGCCAATTGATGAAGCGCGATCCGACCGGTCTTAGCTGTCAACGACCTTGCTTCTGAACTGGGTAACAGGGAACCTGAAACGGAAGAGATGAGGAAGCTCTGGGGGGGGGAAACCGGTGTAGCGGCTCCGAAGCTCAAGTTAGAATCCTTCAAAAGCAAGATAACACCAGATAGCGCAAAGTTTTCATACCTTGTTTGTTGAGGGCAGGGGGCTCTTATAATCACTTCGCGCACTCACTCTGAGGCCCTTGTCAGGTTGGGTATGATTACCCTTGCGCTTGTCAATTCGGCCGTCGTCCTTTCTGCTGGGACAGAACCGTCACTGCCTAACCGTCTCTCTAACTGGAGATGGCGGTGTCAATGGCGGTGGCAGGTGGCCGTTTAGAGTGCGGCCGCCAAGCGTCAGATCCCAGGTCAGTCAGGTGCGGTGCCCTCGGGCATGGACTTCCTCAGTGTCAGGCATGGTACGACTTGTTTGGTGTTTGGTGCCCAGAAGGTGATGAAGAGTGGTGAGCGAGGCGAAGTCTTGAGTTCAGAGTTATCTATAGGGCAGGTCAGTTCGGCGAGGTGTATCCCGAACTGTTACAAGGTTGGCCAGTTCGGCGAGGTATATCCCGAGCTGTTACAGGGTCGGCCAGTTCGGCGAGGTATATCCCGAGCTGTTACAAGGTTGGCCAGTTCGGTGAGGTATATCCCGAGCTGTTACAAGGTTGGCCAGTTCGGCGAGGTATATCCCGAGCTGTTACAAGGTTGGCCAGTTCGGATTACTCTGGTTTTGGGCCAAGGGTGAGTTCGGGCCCCCCGTAGGGAGTTCAGTCCGCTGGTGTCCCCTTGTTCACGCCTTAGGCTTGGCCCTTTTGCCGAACTGTTGTTTCTGCCACGTGTCGCATAACTGTGAGGTCGGGCCAAATCTTCCTTCATCACGGAGTATTGGAAATTGTAGGCTCTCTATAATAATGGTAGACTGTTATTTCTTTGTTCGGATTATTTTCGTTTAATAATATGATTTAGGCCTTTAATTAATTCAAAACTATTAGTTTCTTTAATTCCTTTGGTTTATATATACTTGTCCTCAGTTTCCCATGTGGGCCCCACATTCGGAGCCGGGAGAGGGGTGCCTAACCCCTTCCCTCTCCCATCCAAGTCTTATCTGGACTGGCCGGACTGATGCATTGGGTTATTTGGAGTCACTACTAAACCAAGCATGCTTTCCGGTGTTGATCCCGGAGGTCCCATTTCTTAATCTGATGGGTGGCGACTCCTTCCAGCCCATGTGGCAAAGTGAACCGATTTTTCCGATGTTCACAGTGTGCATCCCAAAAATAAAAAATCCTGAAAATGTTCAACAATTTAGGCCAATTAGTGTTTGTAATGTCCTCTACAAAATAATATCGAAGTGTTTAGTGGCAAGAATGCAACCGGTGTTGGACAAATTAATTGCCCCTAACCAAGCTCCTTTTGTGAAAAGGAGGCAAGGAATTGACAATATTATTAAGGAAGCAGAGGAAGGGGGTAGGATAGATGATCCTTAAAATTGATATGTCAAGTGATTATGACCGCATAAGTAGAGATTTTGTCTTGAAAATGTTAGAAGGCTGGGCTTCTCAAAACAATGGTGTAAGCTAGTGGAGTTTTGCATTTCTTCCCCAAAATTCTCAATAAAAATCAATAGAACCCAAAAAGAATTTTTTGAGCTGCCAAATGGACTGAAACGGGGGGACCCTCTATCCCCATATTTGTTCATTATAGGGATGCAAGCTTTGTCTGGTCTTTTTGATCAAGATGAGGGAAATAAGGAGTTGAAGGCTTTCAAGCTGTGTAGAAGGGAACCCCTATATCTCACCTCCTATTTGCAGAAAACTATCTAATCATGTGCAAAGCAGAAACAAGTCAAGCTAGAAAAGTTAAGAAAATATTAGCAAAATTTGAAGAGTTATCTGGGGAAGAAAATGAACCTGTCAAAATCTGGAGCCCAATTCAGCAGTTGTGTTCATAGGAGAAAAAAAGACATTTCTGCTCCAAATCCTACATATGAAACACATGAAAGCACAGGAAAAATATCTGGGAGCAAGGGTGAGTTTTCAAGGTAGGTCTACTGAAGCGCATCATGAAATCATGGAAAAAATATCATCTAGATTAGCTCAGTGGAAAGCCAAACTATTATCAAAGGAGAGGCACACTACTTTAGTCAAATATGTCCTACAGGCCATCCCTAACCATGTAATGGGCACAACAATCCTTGGAAAACATACTATAAAAAAATTGAGAAATTCCAAAGAAATTTTTGGTGGGAGGGATCCTCTAACAAAGTAGTAATCCATTCAATCTCCTGGGAGAAAATATGCAGACCTAAACATTAGGGTGGCTTGAGCTTTAGAAGAATGTGGGAGTTTAATGAAGCTCTATTTGCAAATCAAGTTTGGAGATTATTCTCCTTAGAGGAGGGCTTATGGATAAAGTTACTAAAAGAAAAATATGTCAAAAAGAATTCAATTTCCAATCTGAAATCTTCACCAAATGATTCAAGTTGGTGGAAGAAGGTGGTTTTCACATTGGACAGGATGAAAATAAATTTCTTTTGGAAATTTCAAAATGGCAATTCCTGTCACATCATGGACCCTTGTATCCCAACCCTAAGAGAGGGGGTTCCTGAGTTAAGGAACGGATATCAACAAATTCAAGGAAATGGTCCTGTCAAGGAGCTATTGAATCCTGATGGAAGCTGAGATATCCAGTTACTATCTTCTTTATTCTCAGAAAACACAGTTAATCATATTCTACAATTACAAAGACCACAAGAAGACTTACCTGATCTATTGAAGTGGAAGAGCTCTAATAATTGCAATTACACTATGAGTTATGGTTATAAATTTTTCACAGGCCATCTCCCCTCTTCTTCACTTTGTCTCCATGGAGAATCATTTGGAAGGCCAAAGTGCTTCACAGATTCCAAGTCTTCATGTGGAAGGCTTGGTGGCACAGTGTGAGCACAAAAGATAAACTGAGGTTTCTTTAAATCCAAGACAGATATTGCACAACCTATATTTCTAAAGAGGAAACTTGGTAACACTTATTCTTTTAATGCCAATATGCCAGAGCAGTTTAGTTCGCAGAACAAATCGGTGTCAACCCAGCAGAAGTTCGTAGTGTTCAATTGTCTTCTTTTGTTTATAGATGGATTGGCACCACACTTCTCTCTGACTAAGAAAGTTCAAATGGACTATGTTGCAAAGTTCTTTATAATCTTTCGCCTTATATGGGATATGAGGAATCAAAAAGCTCATAATAAACAAACATTGGATCCAATTCAATTAGTGGATTTGACTGACTCTTATTGCATTCCAAGTCTTAATAATGCTACGAATGCACAGATCCCATCTTGTCATCATCATCAGCAAATAACTCATATCATGTTTGTTGATGGATCTTACATTCCAACTTCTGGTCATACAGGTATCGATTTTATAGTGTTATCTAAAGATCTGAATGCCATATATGTTGAAGGAAGGAGAGTTAAGGGCTTTTCCGCAACCCAAGCAGAATGGTGGGCCCTCCTCATGGGCCTGAAGAAGGCTATTAACCTGGGAATTAAGAGCCTCTTAACCTTTTGTGCTGCAGCTACTGTAGTAAATAGTTTGAAGGAAGATGGTACGGTTGACTGGAATGTGCTGCATATCCAAGAGGAAGTCCGATCAAAATTAACCTTTTTTTTATAGTATATATGTAACCCATATTAGTAGAAATGCAAACGCTGTTGCCCATACTCTAGCCTGTCAAGCTTGTAAATATAATGTTAATAGTTTCAAAGATGGGTAGATCTGAAAACTCTATGTAATCTTGTGCTAGTAATGGTATCGTTTTTATTCCTTGCAAAAAAAAAAAAAGGTTCAATTAAAGCAACTCAACCAAAATCTTGGTACTCCCAAATGGGCCCTACATTGGCTTTAACTAAATTTGGGCAAATCCAAAGACTTTAACATAAATTGACCCAATAGTATACATAAAGATAAGGCTATTTTTGTTTTGAAAAATGGGCATACAGGTTTTCAGAAAGAAATAGTCCAGCTATATATTAATGCCTTCAATTTTGTGGCAAAAGCTTTGCTTTTCTGTTCATTTAATTTTGTTTTGACAAGAAAATGAAATCTTAAAGGAAGAAAATAGATTGTAATTTATCATAATTTGTTACAATTAACGATAAATTCTGATAAAATTTTGTTTTCTTTAATAGGCTGTAATAAATGTATTTTGAAATAATTTTTGCCCTCATTTAACATACAATAAATAGATAAAGATATAGATATAGAGAAAGAGAAGCTAAAGAGTAATGAATCCGCTAGCCGCTATGGGACTTTCACAGTAGACCTAGGCCCTAGAAATGCTCTTGTGGTGTTCGAGATGTGAGCTGGACCATTTATGTAATCTGTCTTGGTTCACCAAAGCTATAGTTCTAGATGAAGAGGATTGTATTAGGCTCCATTTTGTTTGTGGGAATAGAGGTCTGGAATTGGATATTTCAATTCGAACTGTTTGGTTGCGTGGAATTAGAATCTCATTCTCGTTCTTGCTGGAATGACATTCTCTCATTTGAGGGAATGGCCTTTTCTTGCCCCTCCCTTGAGAATAAAATCTCATTCATGTTGACTCCCATTTCTATTCCCATTCCTGTTTGGATCAAATAGATGGAAATGAACAACTCTAATTCTAATTCTAAAAGATTTTGACTTTGATTCTGATTATTTCAACTGTGAACCAAATGAATCCTAGATCAAAACTTGTTTAACATTCGAGAATTCGAGCTTAGAGGTCCCAATCCAATGAGTTTAACACAAGGATATTGTCATCTTAATTTTGTAAAGTGATGGAAAAAAATCAATTGAAATTTTCTTAGTTGCAATTCTGCCCCCCTTTCCCCTCCCCCATGAATTGAACTATCAAAATTGAAGAGGAGTTAATGGCTTTTTCGAAAATTGAGCAACCTTAGTCATATTAGCTGAACGTGGTGGCTGCTTACCAGGCTGTGGAACCAACGATAACATCCCACTCCCAGGAAAAAATACATAGGACCCACATTGAGAAATTAAATGGTTGTGGTCTAATGTTTATTATTGAGGTGGATTGTTATCATTAGCTTCACAGCTGGCTGAACAATTATAGTGTTCAGCTAATCTATTCTCCTTACCAAGAGAGCTGCAAGAGCCGGGGGTGCGTGCTTGTTTCATCGATGAATTCTTAATAAAGCCACTGTTTCATAAGGATAAGACTCGGGCTTTATCAGCTGGGAGGAAGTAATTAGACATGGACGACCTTAACACTTCACTTTAAGGGCATCTTTGCTGTTTAACAGTTGAAGTGTCTGTACTGAAAAGGTTAAATGTTATTGCTTTATCTGTTATAAATTCGGATTAGCTGAACAGGATGCATGGCTGTTTAGCGGGTTATGGGGGCAAATTTTATTATTTAACTATATTTTATTCAAAAACAGCAATTCTGTAAATTCAACTGTTATCAAAGAATCCATGCAAAAAAAGGTTGAGAGAAAGATTGTAGCCAATTTTATTCTCCCATCAAATTAATCTATTAAAAACAGCCTTTTTTTTATTGTTTTGTTTAGTCAAAAAAAGGAACCTCCAACAACCAAATGAAAAAAAAAAAGGGAAAATTTCTGATAGGTATCCTGTATTTTAGGCGGCCAAGTGTCAATTTAATATCTGAATTTTAAAATGTGACAATCTAATACCCAAATTTTTGATATGTAACAATTTAATACCTACGGTTAATGGACCATCAGTTATGTATACCACGTGACCCCATGTGTGATTTATGACTTTTAAAAATATCAAAATTACCCTTAAAAATAAAATACACTGTTCATCATCTTCTTTCTCAAGAATATGAAACAGAACCCAAGCTCTCAACAGTCTCCTCTTTTTCCCTCATAGGCTCATCTTTTTCCCTCACTCTTTCATGATCCCCTCTCACATCACACTATCCATCATTGTCCTATCAGTAGGGATGGGAACAGCTGCCAGGGGTGGTGCACCCCCAGTCCTCTCAGATCGGGCTTTCTGAGCCAATTCTCGCAGCCTCTACTCCTTTCTTTCCTTCTCCTTCAATAACATCTCATTCTGGACCTTTGATCTCATTGCAACAGCTTCTCTAGCTTTCTGTTCCTCTACATATAATGCCTCAGAAAGTTTGGCAAAATTGTCATTAATCTGGACTTCTTGAAGGCCTTGTCCATTTGCTACAAGACGCTTATCAAGTGGGATTGTATTATTTTTCTGCTCAATCACTCTCTCTCTCTCTCTCTCTCTGAAGCTCTATATTCTGTTGGGGAGAGGAAAAGAAGAGTCAAGAAGGTATGGGGAGGAGGAGGAGCTGACCACTTCTTCCTCGTTTCTGAAGAGATTCATTGGGCGGGGATCATGGCCTTAATATACAAGCTCATTACATAGAAGAGATGTTCTGGTATTTATGCTCTGCTTTATCTCTCTACCCCCTTCTTATAGAATGTTTCAGTGTTTGGGGTTTATCAAGTGGGATTGTATAATCTTTTGGGACACTCTTGTGCTTGAACTTTGGTGGCTCAAGTGGATCAACTGGCATCTCTACCATTCTAATTATTCTTTCTTTTGCACCTGAATTGAACACTGCTGACTGTTGTGATGGTTTATACTTAATGAACTTTGAGTCAGATGACTGTGTTGGCACAACCGAAAACCATTCTAATTATTCTTTCTTCTGCACCTGAATTGAACACTGCTGACTGTTATGATGGTTTATACTTAATGAACTTTGAGTCAGATGACTGTGTTGGCACATCCTTCTGTTGTGCCGCACTCAATCGAATATAGAAAATAACATCAAATATCAGCATTGATGCTACGGATGGAAACAAAAAATACACATTCAGTTGAACCAGCTTCGACGGTCTCTGGCCACCGAGCCAATAACCCACACCATTTAATCTATTAAAGGAGGATTCCCAGTTTTTCCTTGAAGACTGATGAGTGTTGAGATATGTTTAATTTAAAAGGTATTTGTGACACAGTTTTGCTTTATCAATCGATAATGTAACACCTGGGATCACCTATTAACAGATGATTGATAAAAAAAATTAGATAACAATTGAAGGATATTTGTGTATTTTTTTCATAACACTTGATTAACAAGTATTAGATTATCATATTTCGAAAATTCAAATACTAGATGATCACATTTTAAAATTTGGGTAATAAATTAACACTCAGCCTAAATTACAGGGTACTTATCGAATATTTTCCAAAAAAAAAAACGCCGATTTACAAAATAATAAAACCTCCATACTAGCGGACATCATTTTGATTCAAGGGTACTGGTCCTCTTCTTTATTGAAAACGACTATTAAAATATTAGAAAGTCTGGAGTTCACATATGTTGTGACAACAGTCACACCTCCCCCTTGCAATCCCCAATGAAACATAAGCACGCTAGTGTGCAGTTTAGATGATTTTACCAATTTATTTCTATCCCTGACGTATCTACTTCCACTTAGAGGTGTAAAGTACGCCGTGCCGCACGGCCCGTCGGTGGTTCGCACTTTATGCGGGCCGTGCCAGGCCCATGGGCCACTACGGGCCGTATTGCCCTCCCCGGTGAAAAATTTGGGGGTCGGCCTAGCATGGCCCACGGCCCCGGCCCATGTGGGTCTGGGTTATGCCGTGCTGTGCCATAATTTGGGTTGGCCCGTGCGTTGAGTCTTGGGCCAAGTTGGACCATGTATCGAGTCAAAGCTATTTATTTATAAAATGGGCAAAAAAACTTAAAATTTTAATTCTATATGAATTTTGTGTATAAAGTTGCTTATATTGGCAATAATTAAATAAATTAGTATAATAAAATTAAAAAATATTTATTTTATTAATATATTATATACTATATATTATTATATAATTATAATATATATAAAACATATATAAATAAATAAATATATATATATATGGTCATGCCACGGGTCGTGCTGCGGGCACATGGCTCACTCGGTCGTGCTGTGCCATGCCAGCCCATGGACCTAAAATCCCAAGCCTAGCACAGCCCGCATGGTCATGCGGGGCCTGGCACGGCTCATAGATCATCGTGTCAGCTAGTCCAAGTTCGTATCGAGCCATAGGCGGCACGACCCAATTTACACCTCTACTTCCACCAAGGACTTGTTAGAGAGTTGCAACAGATGCACCAAAGGATGCATGTAAAACATATTATTAAGGACAATTTTTTTAAACTACTCGGTGCAGCACGACCCGCTCGATCGTGCTATGCCATGCCAACCTGTGGACCTAACTGGCACAGCTCGCTTAGTCGTGCTGTGCCATGCCGTTCCGTGGACCTAAAATCCCAAGCTTAATACAGCCCGCATGATCATCTCGGGCCTAACATGGCTCATAGACCATCGTACTGGGCCGTGCCGGGCCACAGGCGGCACGACCCAATTTACACCTCTATTTCCACCGAGTACTTGTTAGAGAGTTGCGGAAGATGCGCCAAAGAATGCATGTAAAACATATTATTAAGGGCAAATTTTTTAAACATATGATTAACTATATTCTTATTATTTAACTATTATCTTAAATTATTTCTATTGCTTTTAATAATTGTTATTATTGATAAAACAGAAAGGATGAAATATCCCTTTTACCCTTAAAGTTAAGAAAAAAACTAAGGGAAAGATAGAGTTCAAGAAGAGTCCAATCTTAGGCTTGGTCTCCTCGTTGCTGCAGATGAACATGGGAAGAGTCATGTACTTTGATCCCTGTATTTCTTAGCAGAGAAACATTATCGCCCAAATCCGTGGTGGCGGAACAGGGGAAGTGAAAGAGGAGGGGAGAGAGAGATAGCGGGAAAGAGAGAATTGCCGATGTCTGAAGGAGCTCCGGTCCTCGATGATATGTCCTGCTTCTCGATTGTTAATAGATCTTTCGTTCGAAGACCCTGACCCCTTCAAACCCTAAAGATTTCTTTACTGCTGAAATCTCCTCGTCGCCCCGATATTCAAATAAGGCAGCGTTAGTGGTCTACTCCACTATTAACGATTTCTCCCAAGCTGCACTACATTGAAGCTCGGATTTGGTTAACTATTTACATATCCGTCAGAAGCCGACTGACAGATCTGGTCAACAACTGAGGGTTCAGCAACGAGGCGACGGATGCAGGCTGTAATTAGGGCGGACAGAGGCTTCAGCAAGGGAGGCCTCAACACGACGACGGGGTTCTTCGGGGTTGGGAGATAGGGTGTGAAGGAAGGTTTCACAATTTCACAACATTGTAGACAACAAAACTAGAGAGATTGATACCCGCGACGCTTACTGCTCCATTGTTGGGGTTTGGGGTTGGGAGACAAGTGACTTCCTCATCACGATTCCACTCTATTGTCAATGTGATTAATGGTGGACGGTTAATGCTCCACTATTATAGCAACAACAGAGCATTATCTTCGATCAACACAAACGTTTTCTCCCCAAAAAACGTTGATCATTTACTCTCTGTTTTGGATCGGTGAGAGGTATCGAAACTCGGTGGAACCTACTGTTGTTGGGCCGGAAACGGGAACACCACCTGGTGGAGGAGGCATCCTAGGGCAGCGGAGGAATTGGCACACCTAGTCTAGGTGGAGGTGGCGATCCCCTCATCATCTACGGTGGTGGAACCATGGGCCGCTGCCCAAACTATGGTGGTGATACAAGGAATGGACCAGGCGGTGGTGGGACGGCGACCGAATGTCGAGGGCTTTTCACAATGATGGAAATGCAGGGTTAGTAGAGAGGAGAGCAAGAAGGGTAGAGAGAGCAATGGTTGTTCACAATGATGGAAATGCAGGGAAGGATGGACAGGGGAGGAAGAAGAAGAAGAAAAAAGAAAGCAAAAAGCTACTTTATAATAAATCAATTTAACCACTGATAATGGTACTCCTAATCCAGCTCTCCAGAAAGTGAAACTCAACTTACCCAACAAGCTTAAAATGATTTTCAGGCCAATAGGGAGGGTGGTCACTGCTACAATTCTTCAACAAAAAAGTGTTGACACTAACCCTAAGTGTTGTCAGGGAATCCTACGGTTGTGGTGAGTGATGAACAACCTATGGAGCGGCCAAAGTTTTTTAATGTCATTAATGACACAAGTCTTGGAATAATGTAAGGTGGAATCCACAACAGGTATTCGACAAAACGTCATTAAAGACGTAGAGAAAGAACAAAAAGATCAAGTAGAAGAAGGTAATCAGAAGCTTTCTGACATAAAACAGCAAAAGATGATGAAAAATAGAACAAACAAATAAAGAAGAATGCAATGATAGAAAGTGGTATTTTCCTTGGCCAAAGGTAAATCAATGGAGTGGTGACGATCAAGAGATTGGAATTCATGACAATGTGCACTTCCTTTTCAGTAGAGCTCATCCCTATAGAGTTGAGGGTGCTCCTAATATTATACGTGTAATGACTAATGTTCCCATAGCCGCACCTGTAAAGAAAAGTGATCCTTTAGGTGAGGAACGTTTAATACTACTATACCCATAGAGATAAATGGCTCAAATCAAGATTGGGTGAGAGTGGAAAGCAAGAAGAAGAAAAAAAAAGTAAATCCAAGAAGACTCAGGAGACATCTCACTCAGGAAATGCTCGTAGATCATCTAGAATAAATAAAAGCTACCATCCCCGTTATTCTTAAGTTACTCTTATTCTTTTGTTTTTAGCTTTTTCTTTGTATCGAGCTTTGGTTCCTAGGTTTTATTTTGAGGGAAGATCTCATGCCCCCCTTCTTCAATTATTAATAAATTCTTCTTCTTCTAAAAAAACTACTGTTAGTTAAACAAAATTAACGGTGTCACTTTAGAATCGTAGAGAATTGGAGTCTTAAAAAAGCTTCATTTTTAGCTGTATACAATTGAGAGTATGCCAAGAAAAGGCATGATACCATCAAACGGATTTGAAGAGAACGTGTAATAACCAATGGATTAGTGTTGGAAGATTAACATTTAAATTGAACTCGAGATATTAAAAGGCTACCAAACACATTTTGAAACTTGGCCTCTCTTTCACTAAGAGGGAGTTGATTAATTATGCATATATTGGAGAACATTGTCTTCCATTTTCTTTATTTTCTTTATAACAATGGACATTGCTTCAACACTCCCTTGCACTTTGAAGTGGAGTTCGGCTTCAGTCAGGACACTCTATATGCGCACCGTTCGCGCAAAAGGAGGACACGCCATGCGTCCTCAACTTCGTGTGACGGCTCTATACGTGTTTGCTATAAGAAACAACGTCTCCCATCAACCCTGTTACATTATTTCAAAAACGGGTAATATTTTTCGGCACTTCCCACTTCTCTTTCTTTCCCCTTCCAACTAGCGGTGATCAATAACCATCACTAGCGACCGGGGGTCAAGTGTGATCTGCTCTTCTAGAATGTTAGTTCTTCCCTTTACCCTTCAGGTCTAAATTCCTGCACCAGTCACCATAGTAGAGTTGCAGGCGAGCATCAAACCCAGTTGGGAATTGATGATTCTCCACAGACGCAGCCCCTGGAGTTGAAGTTCCAATGAAGAATGGTACATTTGATCCGAAAACAGGAGAAGAAAACCTCTGAAGGTAAGGCAATGGAGATGGTGAATTGGACTGAAGGGTCCCCCTATTCAAACCAGCAAGGCCGGATTGAGAAGTCTCAAAGTCTCGACTCTCAACTGAAAAGAAGACATTCTACTCTGTTTTGAGAACTGAAAGGAAAAATAGTAAATTTGATTTTTATTTCTTTACAAAAAATTTAAAACAAATATCAATGTCTTTTCTCTTTTTAAATTAAAAAGTAAAATGTGTTTAAGAGAGGGGCCTCGGTGGTGCTGATTCTAATGAAACTGTGAGAACATTCTCAGCTTGGCTTTTTGTGTATAGTTTGTGTTGCTACTGGGTTGGAAGGCAAAATGAGAAGAACAACTGCTAATGGGTGGTTTTCAGTGTTGGATAGGAACTCGGAAGGGTTGGTTTCTTTCACTCATTCACTGTGTTGATTGGTGAGTGCAGTGGTGGTTTTGCTCTACCAGGTGTAATGCCAATATGGGGAGTACATGATTATTGATTTGAGGCCACTGATATGAACTCTAAAGAAGATCTTGCCAGAGTTCGGTACAGTTGGAAGGTGGAGAAGTTTCGTTGGGTTTTACTTACCATCTTGGTTGGCTTATCCTTCTCTCTCTGTCTTGTTATTTTTTGTTTATCCTGATTAGTTATTGCTTTGGTTTCATTTTTCTTGTCCTCTGATCCAGCTTTGTGTCAACTTTTTTTTTACTAAATTTCATCTGGGTGTCTTCTTCTCTTTGCATTAGACTGGCTATCAGGTAGCAATTAAGATTGTCTTTTTCTCTTATTGTTCGACAAGTTGGATCTCTCTCTCTCCCCTTTAAAACAAGTTGGTTCTCTTAATGTTCAGGAAAGGTACTGTTAAGAGAAGGAAGCCCGGAAATGGCGTCTGAGGCAGCTTTACTTAACCACTCTACAACTTTACTTGGCTGATCATAACCCAGGCAGTCCTGAAGGTCGTAGAATTGGATAGCAGTGGAAACTGAAAGACGAACCCTACGGTCTTTGAGCCCTTTCGCTGTTAAGACCTTGCTATGATGATCCTTCAAACCAGATGCTCAAGAAACCCTGACAATCCTCGACACAGGCCACTGGCGAAGGCGACCAGTATCATTTCCACCTCCATCACCACCACACCCACCTCCCCTACCTTCTCCATCGTCATCGTCCTCATCTTGGTACTGCTCTCCTTCTTTCTGCCCTATCTTGCTCGAGGGCCTGAAGTGTTGCCGGTGATGGCTGTTAATCGTAGCCGGTTGGAAGGGGGGTGAGAGAGACAGAGGAGCGGGAAGTGTAAAATTATTACTCGTTTTCGAAATAATGTAATAGGGTTGACAGGAGATGTGGTTTCCTATAGTCCACACATATATAGCGGTCACTCGAAGTTGAGGACGTGTGGCACGTCCTCCTTTTGCGCGAGCATTGCGCGTATAGAGCGTGCTCTGACTGAAGCCGAACTTGGATTTTGTAAATGTTGGAAAATTGTGTCAAAACCTAAATTTCGTGCTACGTGTTCAACTTTCCTCGGTATAGTGGGTCAATTGGACAAGACTTGGTCCAATCCGGTCCAGTCCGATGTGAGTTTAATACAAATGGACCTGGTCCAATCCAATCTGATGAATATTTTAGACCATTTTGAATTGGTTCACTGTTCAATTTGTTCAAATTTCTGTTAATTTAGATTGGTTTCAATTCAAATTTGGTCCATTGACACCTATATTCTTATTTTCTATCAATGGACCAGATATTGATTCAATCCAATATAAATTCATTATGGATAGACCAGGTCCAGTCCAATATCTCATATTGGTCTGTCCAGCCCATCCAAATTCAATGTCTCATTGGCCAGTCCAATCCATCAAAATGGATTTTGATTTGGACGGAGTCCATTCCAAAACCGGTCCATTGATACCCCTACCTCGATAAGCCTTGAGCCACAATTTTTTCCTTACGTTGCGTTTGAAGTCAATTTAAAATGTTATATCGGTGTAAAATATGTTGATGACATTTTCCACTCGATCATCAAAGTTACCGTTATTTTTTGCAAATAGCGATGGGTGGAAGAGTGTAGAATTTTATATCGATAAAATCGATATAATTTTTACATTGATTATCAATGTAAAATTTTAGAACTGATGAAGTTTTGCATCAATTATTGACGTAAAACTCCAATCTATCTAAATACACACAAAATTGAATCGGAATAAAATTTTACGTTAATAATAATTACACCCTCTTTTCAAACCGACAGTTCTTGATTTACACCGCATACAAATGCAGCATTAGTGGGTTGGTGCTGCTGCTCCAGTATTTCAAGATACAATTAAATGGGTCTTTTGCCACGTGAAAACCGAGTTGAAGTGACCAATTGGTCCATCCCTTGGATAACATTGAGAGAGTTCTACTCTAACCAAGAGCTTCGGATTTTGTGAATTGCATCTATCATATGTGGGTTCTTTTTTGTTAGTAGTTTGGTATACAAACAAATTAACATTTATGGTGGTATTTATCAATTATATCATGCAAGCTCATTAGTGGTATTCATCAAAATTTATGATGGTTTTGACTTTTGATTAATCAATAGAGGATTCTCTTCTCACATGCTAGTAGGAGTGTCAATTGGACTGGATTTGGTCCAATCCTATCCAGTCCAATGTGACCAAGTCCAATTCAATAAAATTAATATTTTGAATTATTTTGGATGGACCAATTTATTTGAATTTGTTTTAATTTAGATTACTTCTTATTTAAATTTGATCTATTAATACCTATGTTCTTATCTTTTATTAATGAATCAGATATTGCTTTAATCAAACCCAATTCAATAAAATTTATTATTGATGGACTATATCCAATCCAATTCAATAAAATACTTTAGACCATTAAGTTTGAACTGATCCAATTCAATATGTCTAGGTCCGTATAATTCATTTAAATTGATTTTGATTTGGATGGAATTCAATCTAAAATCGGTCCATTGACATTCCTACAGGTTAATAGAGGATGAGAATAATTGTAGGATCGTGCATTGAAGGCATCTTCGTACTTGTGTGATTTTATTCATAGAGATATTTTCAATTCTAGATATTTTGTGGAGATAAAATCCTAATTCTTTGACAATAGTGCTGGTTTTGTTTTTAAAAATAAAAATATTTATTATTTCCAATATAATTTTATTGATGTAGCAATTGCTTTTATTTTCAAAAACAAAACCAAACAGCCTCTTACACAACACAACTATCCAGCAATTTGTGATTAATCCGGAGTCCTCATGGGCGGGCGGTTGGGCGGTGGCGTGGTTCCATTACATCTTGACGGGACAAAAGTAACGAAGGCGAAAGCATGGGCCCGACCACACAAACACAATGACTCGCCTTCATGTTCAGTGCTTTCAATTCTTGGCCCAAGGCGAAAGATTGAGCCTGTCAATTCTCAGGGTCAACCTGATAAACCCGAGCCAATACAACCCTGTTAAAGGGTGATCGGAAGTCAAAATTATTTCTGATATAATTTATACTTCAGAGCTGTTTTTAAAACTTCTTTGGCCAGCTTTTAAATTTACCAAACATCATCTTAATAGGTGCTGGATATTATATTCTTTGCATATTCACCATTTTACAAATTATAAATCTTCGTACTCATTAACAAAATCCGATAGGGCCCTACCAGGTGCAAATGTGCAATTGTAGAATGAATTTAGTGAATAATTGGATCTTAAGCTACATTAGAGGTAAAAATGCATAAGGCCTATTGTTAGGAGATTGGAACTCATCATTGGAGGGTTATGTCATGGAGATTAAGGTGGTATTAAAACGCTTTTATTTGATGTTTTCAAATAATACCACCTGGTCGGTTGGTAAGGTCTCGTCCTGGTTGTGGTGAGGAATTGGAATAGAATTCTAACTGCATCAGGATTGGGGTGTTATGTGTTTAGGGGTAATAAGGGTATTTTTTCCATAAATCGAATGTGGCTGGTTTTTTCTAATCTTAAGAGGAGATGGGGTGTGGAGGAGGAAAATGTTTTTGTCTAGGGATGGGGCGGAGATGGGGTTTGTATATAATTTTTTCAATTCGTCTTAAATTTGATGGTAGTGAAATGTTCTTAGGTTTAATATTAAAATTTAAAACATTTTTAAGTTTTCTCCAAATTCCTAAAATCTTAGAATCCCATGATTCTATTTTAAAATACTTTCAAATTGTTATAATCTAGTTTCTAAAATACTCCCAAATTCCTATAGTTTTATTTTTAAAATATCTTAAAATTAAATGTATTTTAGGTGGCTGCTTCGGGGTGAAAAAATTTGGGGATTTCCTATGGGGAGATGGGTGCCCCACCCCAAACACTCCCCACCATCGGGGACGGGGCAGGAATGGGGTAGAGTATCTTGGTTTCGGGGCATGGATGACCCCCCTGCCATTCCTATTTAGGGGATGGGCTATCTCCATTGTGTAGCCCCCTCGAGTAAATAACACCTAATTTTGGCAATAACCAACTTGAAACAACGTGTGGATATACTATGAATACAGCACATCTAACACCCGGGTTAACTTTGGAGCATAGGCTGTTGAGACAACTTCTGGGCTGGACTCATTCTAGGCAGTTCACCTATTCACGCCCATGCTTTGGTTTTTAGTCAAAATAAATTAAGATGTAATTACTAATTTACCCATTCTCATGATAACGTGTCATTTCCAGAAATTCTCTCAACAATATAGGCTGTTGGTCCCCAACAACTAAAGTTTTTCCTCAACACCCTATTAATATGATCTAACATTGTACATCTGAGACCCACCATAAAAGTAGGACTTCCAAGTATGAGATATGCAATGTTAGATCATATTGGTAGCTAGGGTGTTGGGAAGCCGAGGGCTGGTACTGGGAAGGGTGTTCAAGGGAAGACGAGATGAAGTTGAGCGAACCGATGGGCCCATTAACCTTAACCCATCGGTTTGGTTGCACAAATCTGATGGATGTGTAGACCGGTTCGCCTAGAGCACCCATCCCCCCTACGTAAGGCTCTCCTCGCAACGGACTTGTATCAGGCACGACCTTGGTGCACCAGCCAATGAATCCCGTACTGTGCACGATCCCCAAACTGTCACCATGTGAGTACAAGGCACAGGATTAGCTTAGCCGGGCCCCCTCCACCTTGGGCTTCCTACCGAAGCCGAGGCATCCATAGCTTCACCTCTCTTTCACGAACTGAAATTAGGCCGAAAAAGAAGTAAGATGAAGGCAACGCCATTGCAGGGTACAGTCCGCTGAACAAGCCCGTTGGCACTTACCAATATCGACACTTCCTTCGGCCGAAGTCGAGGCCCCTACCGAACCCCCACCTCAGCCTCGGGAGTGGGGGCAAGTGATGTAGGCACATTCAGCTGGCTTGTACAAGGCTGACGTGTGTCAAACGGAGGACGCCCGCATAGGCTTACCATGAGGACGCTCAGGGTTACCTAATGCGGACCAAGCGGACCCAGTCATAGGGCGCCGCGTGGCTCTGGCAGAACATCTTGCTACGCTCTCGTACGGCTTGCATTTGGACCATTCGAGCCTAACTACCCCCTGGCAGCTCTGACTATAAATGCAAGGCACCCCCCCACAAGGTAAAGGATTTGAAACCTTTGTGATATCTAGTGCTCTCTCATCCAAGGACTTAGCGCTACTAGAGACCTCATCTAGATTTCTTGGTTTCAGACTCATTGCTTACCTTGTGCTCATACTAACTTGATCGTTGGAGTCCTCGCCTCGGGTTATCACCCGAGGCTTTTGACACCTTCTCCCTTGCAAATTCACTACTATGGGAACATCTTGTCTTCCCTCAAACACCCTTCCCAGTACCAGCCCTCGGCTTCTATAGCATCCAAAGGAGCGATTCGCCTCGGCCTCAGCTCATCTCTTTTGGATCCTCAAAGCCTTCAGCCTTCCTTCGAAGCTTGGGAGTGAATTTACTTTGTTGCCCTCGACCAAACTGAGCGTCAACAATTGGCGCCGTCAATGGGAAACGTTGCTAAGATGATCCCCCAAAACACTACAAACTCAAGATCTCTTAAAGCTTCAAACACCATGGTACGAAGAGCTAGGAACCCCCAAAACCTGGTCACTAGTGAACAATTCCAAGTTGTCATCGACCGTTTGGAATACCTCACCCAACGTGTGGAACAAGCCTACCCCCAGGCAGGAGGTCCCTCCCGAGGCAACCGCTCTGCGGGGGTGTCAGATCACTAGGGGCAACGTGAGCACACCGAGCCCCCAACACTCGGCCTGGTTGATCCCACCGAGTTTGGCAGCATCCGACCCACCAGCCCGCCATGTAGGAACGAGAGACCTCCCAGCCGAAGGGAGGAAGAGCCGGCGTGGTCCAAGGATAGTTGCTGAAGATGGGATGTTGTTCCCACAGTAGTGAATCTGCAAGGGAGAAGGTGTCAGAGACCTTGGGTGATAACCCGAGGCGAGGACTCCGACGATCAAATTAGTATGAGCACAAGGTAAGCAATGAGTCTGGAACCGATAGGTCTAGACAAGGTCTCGGGTAGCGCCAAGTCCTTGGAGGAGAGAGCGCTAGAGTCGAATCCTTTACCTTGTGGGGGGTGCCTTGCATTTATAGCCAGAACTGCTAAGGAGTAGTTAGGCTCAGATGATCTGGATGCGAGCCATACCAGGGCCTGGCGAGATGTTTTGCCAGAGCCACGCGGTGCACTACGACCGCCTACATCAATTGCAAATCCACCACTTCACATTCTTTCACTAGTGCCGTGGGATGATATCGTTCAACTGTTGATAACGTCTCACAGCAATTTACAAATTAAATCCATGAAGTAGTGCTATAATTGTAAGGACATGGCCAATGTGCAAATGGTCACCCCACCCCACCACCTGCTAAAATGAAATACTTTCTTTTTTTTTAACCTTCTCTTTTGTTACTCTCTTAGGGTGATGGGTGATGAGTTCACTAGGACTGGGCTAACCTATCTTTAGGTGGGCCGATCCAATAGCAAGATATGGAATGTTCTGTCCGAAACGCTAAGACATTCCATCCAAATCCTCCCGTCCTTGCCCCTCACGGTCACGGATTTGGATTTGCTGTAATTGCTGCTCTCCCTTGGTAAACTCGTAAGAAGTAAGAACAACCACAATCTGAGTTCAGTGAAGCCGTAGTTCCGGCTATTTTCTACCAAAGTTTAAGTTTTGTATGCTTAATTTACCGAAATAACTTGTATTTTTATTTTATTTTTGGTGAGAACTCAGAAATTAACTTCTTTCTTTCTTTTAGTAAAAAATGTGGTTGTTATTTAGGCTCCAATTTTCATAAAAAATCACCATCGACAGATCGACTTTCATTGAATGGATTGATTCTTTCTTACCCCCGACGCTCAAAAACGAAAAAGAACTTTTCTCAATTCCTGTGTTGCTTTTGTCTTAGCTATATATCCTTGTGGCAGCGAATGAGCCCCTGTTCCTGTTGGTTGTCATACCGCTCCCCTCCCTTCTACTCTCTGTTGGAGATTGGATTGGAATCTTACTGGTCACTACTCCGTGGATAAACGAAATTGGCATGGTGGGGTACACTTGTTTCGCGTTGCCTACTTATTTCCTACTGTTCGCCTCTATTCCCCGCAGGACACGTTTAATGCTCTCCTCTTCCCAACTTTCTTCTAAACATTCTCTCTCTCTCTCTCTCTACTCTGTCATCTCTCTCTGCGTTTGTGTGAAAAGAGAGTTGCTCTGTAATGGAAATCAAAGGTTTTACACAAGAAGGTTACACACAAGATGGCTCCGGCGATCTTCGCGGACGTCCAGTACTTGCTTCTCGAACAGGGAAGTGGAAGGCCTGTGCGTTTCTAGTGGGTAAGTTTCATTAAGCTTATCAAATTCAGGTCCATGGTTTTTTCTAACAGAGGAATTTGTGAACAAGCTTATTACACAACTGTTCTCAAGTTCATTTCTTAATACAAGTTTCATGTAATGAATAATCATTTACTTCTTCTAATTTTATAATTCAAAATTCTACGATGGATTTCCCCGAATTATCAGACATGCGTTTCCTTTTCCTTTTTTCTTTTTAGTTTTCTTTTGTGGGGTCGATTAAAGGAAATAAATATTATATTGCAGAACAATAAAATACTGTAATGATCTGCTCCAAAGTCATATACCTTCTGTTTTTATTTTTTATTTTATTTTTAATCATCAGAAGAGGAAAAAGGATTTTTAAAATCTCTTCAACTCCCACGGTTTACCCAATCAAATCGCTAATTTGAAATGAATTACTATTCTTTTGATAAAAAAAATTGCAGGTTATGAAGCATTTGAGAGGATGGCTTTCTACGGAATAGCTTCAAATTTAGTGAATTATTTGACGACCCAACTTCACGAAAACACAGTAACATCAGTGAGGAATGTGAACAACTGGGCAGGATCTGTCTGGATGACACCGATACTCGGCGCTTACATTGCGGACTCTTATGTGGGTCGATTTTGGACATTCACCGTGTCATCTCTCATCTACGTCCTGGTAAAGTATATAGTTTAAGCTACACTGATATTCTCTTTATGCCCACTCGTTTATAATGTCTTGAGCATTGATGATTGCTTTAGCTGTTGAAGTATAAATTTGAAGCTTAGACTTGTCCACATGTTTGGTGTCTGGGGTTTGGAATCTGGTCCACCCAATTTGGGAAATGGAGTGTGGCCACTTAAATCATGAGCAATGGTCCACACCCCACAATAGTCCCTATTTCATCAGTATAATCGTTGCGGTGTTATTCATCCATTCGCTCTGAACTTACCAACAACTCATATATATCCTTCAGGTTGCACTTTGTTTAATGCCATCTCTTCATCTCTAAAAGCCTTTATACAGAGCAGAAGATATATCTCATCTGGTTACTTTGTGAAGAATCTTCGTTCTCAGTTAATGCACAAGTTCATGAAAATGAATCTCAACTGTTGGAAAATGACAAGAATTTTATAGCTCTTAATTCTAAATTTAAGTGAATATAGTTTAGACTGCTAAGTTATTTAGCAAGGACTGTCCTTGTCAGAACAGACTCTGGGGGTTTTGTTTTGTTTCTTTGTTTTTGACCCATTTTTGCTACTGTAATAACATATGTATATCTAAAAACACTTCTAACAGGGTATGGTGCTTCTGACAATGGCGGTCTCTATTAGATCCTTGAAGCCAACATGTGCTAAAGGCATCTGTAGTAAAGCCTCTACATCACAGATCGCATTTTTCTACTCATCTCTCTACATCATTGCAGTTGGAGCTGGTGGAACAAAACCCAACATATCCACCTTTGGTGCAGACCAATTTGATGATTTCAATCCCCATGAGAAAGAGCTCAAGGACTCATTCTTCAACTGGTGGATGTTCAGCTCTTTCTTGGGTGCTTTGTTTGCTACTTTGGGGCTTGTCTACATCCAAGAGAATGTGGGTTGGGGATTAGGCTATGGCATCCCTACAGTTGGTCTTCTACTCTCTCTGTTTATTTTCTACTTAGGCACCCCAAATTATAGGCACAAGTGTAGAAGGACCAAAAGCCCTGCGAGGGGCCTGGTTCAAATTCTTACTACGGCCTTTGCGAACCGCAAGTCCAAGCTTCCTAGCGATCCATTACAACTTTATGAGCTTGACCCACACCATTATGTGATCACTGGAAAACGACGAGTTCATCATACTCCGGCTTTTAGGTACGTTTCCCATCCACTTACATTACTGGTGCTTTGAAATTGAACAAAGGGAATTGCATGTGTCTGTCTATGTTTTATTTATTGACCCATCCACTGGTTGGAGTTCAAAACGTACGTCAAAACAATGAAACAGGTGAGCTTTAGATAGCTGGACCTTTCCGAGCTTCTGTAACTATACTAGTCCGTATTTACTGTTTAGTTGGTAGTAGACTAGTAGTAGTGAAGCATATATGGTTCTGTCATCTGTGTGCTTGGAGATCTGGTGCGTTGGACTTGGAAGGTTTTGTCGTGAATCGTGATGTGGATGTGGGTGGGTGAGTAGATCAGTAGATATGCCTTGGGGCCGACCACTCGATGTGGTGATTTTTAGGAGATTTCTTATTGGCAAAAGGTACTTTTAGGATCAGAAACTGGATAAAACCGAGTTGATGCATGCTGGAACCTTGAAATGGTAAGACTCCACTCTCTTAGAACAGGCTGACGGATGAAGTGGACTGATCGAGGAATAGAATTTCCATAGATAGATAGGAATGAAGACAATACAGAGAAGAGAAGAGGATTTGGACCCACCATTAAATAAATATCGCCTAAAAGATAAACTCAACTCGAGTATGTGAAATTGTGAATCCAGTTCCGCCATTTGGCTATGCTCAGCACCATATTCATTGTAGATCTCACCTAAAAACATGTGTCTCATAAAGACAAAGAGAAATGTAATTGTGATCAGGGAACCTCAATGTAGCCCGTGGTGGGTTCTCAAGAATAAACGAAAGATGCCCCGCAGTATATATATATATATATATATATATATATATATATCCACTAGTTCAGGAATCTTTGATGTCAGGAATTGATTTGATTGCAATGGATTTTTGAGTGTGAGAACAAAACCACTGGAATGAATCTTCTACAAGATCAACTGTGCCTTTGGTGGGGGAGGGGGAAGAGTTCCTTTTTAAATGGGTTTTGAATAAGTTCGTATTAGATAAATACATTTTGAGCGTTCGGTGAGGTGTGACGCCCTAAACGCAATTTTATAAATATATGCTTTATCCATCCAAAATGTAAAAAGCCAGATATCCTAACTTTTTTTTTTTTTTGGCTTTTTGGCTTTTTCCATCGAATGCCATTTCTTGGGTATTTTAAGGAACAGGTGTAAAAAAATTTTCTACAGTGTGTTCCAAAGGCAGCCTGAGCCCAAGTATATATAATTAACGCACTCCTTATTGTCAACTTCGTTGTGGGTAAGGCAAATGGGAAGCGCCGAGTCACCCATGGTCCAACATGGCCAAAAAGGGTCTACTTCGGTGCATAGCCTTTAACGTTTCGAGTTTAAATCAGCCCCCTTACAGCACATCCCCGCCATGTATTGGGAACATCTTCCAATGATGACATCATCATTTCTGCTATATCACGGTAGGGACGTGCTGTGAGACATTGTGGGGGGTTGATTTGATCTCTAATGTTTCTTCATACCCACCAATGAGATGATCCCACATCAACATCAAAGCAAGAAAGAAATTCCTCCATTAATGTTAATGCAAGGCATCTTTGATGATAGGGGATAAAATAATTTCTTTCTTTCTCTTTCTTTTTTGTAGAATGGCAAGCAAGATTTTGTAAATGGAAAGAAATCATTCACAACCTCAAGACCCAGATGCAGAAACCATCATCAAAAACCAACTTAGAAAGCACTTGCAGCAATTGCTCAGGCAAAAACAAAAACTTCTATTGTAAAGGCATCGATCATCAAAAACCAACTCACCCGGAATCCCTTAATTAATTCAACGAACCCAACACAAAAGGAGCTCGCTAGCTTATTCAAAAATTCTCCTGTTGGTAATTTGTTGTTTTTGGTATATATATATATATAGGTTCCTTGACAAGGCAGCGGTCAAAGACGCGGACGCCAACGCAGGGGGAGGGGGGCCGTCATCACGGCGACCACCATGCACCGTGACACAAGTAGAAGAGACAAAGCTTGTATTGGGGATGGTGCTAATATGGCTAGTTACCCTGATCCCAAGCACCATAGGGGCACAGGTAAACACCTTATTTGTGAAACAGGGTACCACACTGGATCGGAGCATTGGCCATGGCTTCCAAATCCCAGCTGCATCACTGGGGAGTTTTGTTACAGTCTCAATGCTCATCTCTGTCCCAATGTATGACCGCTACTTTGTGCCATTCATGCGACGGAGGACTGGCAACCCTCGGGGAATCACACTTCTTCAAAGGCTTGGGATCGGTTTTGCCATCCAATCTGCGGTCACTGTAATTGCATATGTTGTAGAACTGAGGAGGATGCATGTTATAAAGAAATATGGAATCTCCAGCGCCAAAGAGGTTGTCCCCATGACCATCTTATGGCTCCTACCTCAATATGTTCTTCTGGGTATAGCAGATGTATTCCATGCCATCGGTTTGCTGGAATTCTTCTACGACCAGTCACCGGAAGACATGCAGAGCCTTGGAACCACCTTCTTCACTAGTGGAATCGGCGTCGGCAACTTCTTGAATAGCTTTCTAGTCACGGTTGTGGATAACATAACCGGGAAGGATGGAAGTAGGAGCTGGATAGGGAACAACTTGAATGATTCTCACTTGGATTACTACTATGGATTCCTTTTGGTGATTACCACCATTAACTTAGGGCTCTTTGTGTGGATTTCCAGCAGGTACGAGTACAAAATGGAGACCATTGAAGCGACTCAGAGCAAGGTTACATGTGTTCAAATGGAAACTAGGTCTTTAGACAATTCTCTTGGGTTACCAGCCTGACAAGGGATTGAAGAAAAAAATCTTCTGTGCAAGACAATTAATCTAGCTAGCTTTGTAATATATGTAAGATATATATTACATGTTCTAAATTCGAAAACTCAGAGTCTGAGACTCAATTTAAAAGCTTACTGACTTGATCAGTTTATGGGCTACTCAATGATGAAGGCTCCAAATAAACATTAGAATGATAATTAAGTATTATATATTCCATTTGTAATTGATCTATAGATGAAATAAATAAATAATCTCCCAATGAGTTCTTGAAATGCATATTAACAACCAACTCTAGTCTCTAGCTAGTAATAAGTTGGACGAATATTCATTGTAATTTCAGTGGAGTCAATGTTGAATCAAAGATGGACCCATGGCACGACATTGTGTGGATGACAAATGTTCTAATAATCAAATGAAGGTAACTCTTTGGATTTTCCAGTTTAATCAATGAGCTGATATTACATATGGGCCGGATAAGCAGTTCTCCTATTTGGCCCACCTTTTATCCTGGGCTTGTACTTCATGTACAAACCTAGGCAAGGATTTAGGGCTGGGCATGAAAATGATAAGCTTGGACCTACTTATCTGTATATAGGAAGAAAAGATAGATTGTCCAGGACATACATGTAGACAAGCTTAGTCCCTACATTTTCTTATCTTGGGTCTACTTTTAGCCCAAGTATCTTTTGGACCGTGTGTCTCAGCTTGGCCATGGGAGTGGTTCCCTTGTGCTCTGAGAAGATGTTTGGAGGATAGAGTAATTGAACATGTGTAGTATAGAATAACGTAAAGTTGAGTAGGGCTATAAACACGATTTGAGTTCAAATCTTTACCTTCGATTCTCTATATTTTTATAGGCTTTATATTAATAAGTTTATAAGTGGGCATGGCACATTGGCATGTATAGGATATCTCATTATTAAGCAAGTCGAGTGGTCTGCATCACTTTCTGAGCTTTTGCCCCCCCACCCAAAAAGAAAACTGATCTTTTGTGATTCCACAAAGTCATGATTTCGTTCGTTCGTTCGTAACACAAGCATTTCTCTTTATTGTCGTCTGTTCTATGGATGCAAAATGGTCATGTCCCAAGCCTAGAAACGGTGATCCTGTCTACATATCATGGGCCAAGATGTAAAATTCAAGCCCATTAGCTTCCAACAGGAAATCCTTGTACCATGTATTTTAAGAAACGAAAAATGAACGAAGTGGTTTTCAGTTGCCCACTGCCTTTCAAAGGCAGGAAGATTGGCCATTGGGCCCAAAACATATCATCAATGCGGTCAGGTTCCTCATCAGGGGCAGCATGTTTATGGACCAAAAACTGCCCAAACATTCCATTTACTTCCTTACGTACTGTTCAAGGGCCTTTAAAGCCTTTTCCTATCTTATGGGTGGATTCCGGGTTCTTTATTTTTCGCTGTTAGAATGAAAGAATTAATGAAACCTTAGAGGCTTAGACATGTATAGCAATTAGCAAACATCAGTACTTGGAAATTTGGAATTAGCTACATCCTTAATAGGTTCAGTTTGGAAAGAGTCCAAATACAAATATGTACACTATGAATACAAGGTTTAGAAATACCTATAAAAAGTTGCATTCTTCGAGTGCATATACAAATATGTACAGTGCAAAATCTTATAATACAAATATGTACAATACTCTATATAAAGCTTAGCCCTATCTCTATAGAAATCTATATACGTCTGTTTTTTTCTTTTGATAAAATGGGAGCCTGTTACACCAAACGTGTGGTTTCACCAAGGTGCTAAGAACACCTCTTCTATTTATTATATATCCTTTCTTTTCTTCATTCATGTCATTTCAGAGATTTTTTTTTTTTTTTTAGGAAAAAATCCTGATTAGTACCTTGTATTTTGGGGGTTGTGTCAAGTCAGTCCCCAAACTTCAAAACATGTCTCTATAGTACCCTGAACTTTCAAATTGTGTCTAATAGGTCCCTATCATTAGTTGACTATCAGTCAACACCGTCACGTGACATCAGATGCAAGGTTCAAAGTATTGGAAATGCTATCCGTATCAAAAAGGTAAATTTAAGAGACGTATCGGGATACACCTTGGATATGCATGGATACGGACGAAAAATTAAGATACGCATGAAAACATATGAAAATGCTATAAATAAACATCAATATCACTAAATATAAGACATAAATGAGCTATTTATGCATAAAAATAGCACGTTTTAGTGGGTTTATGAAAAAAACATATTATAATCAATAAACGGGAAGTCAGAAACCAAAACATACTATCTAATTATGGACATAACAGATCAAGTAATTATTTTGCATGTTTTATTCTAAAAATTAAATTAAAATTAAGAAAAGTAAATATGTAGCAAAAAATTGAATGGATTTATGGACATAATAGATGAAATAATTATTTTACATATTTTATTCTAAAAGTAAACTAAAATTAAAAAAATAAATAAATATCAATGATCCAATGTTTTAAAATACAGTGGTGTTCCACTACCTAGAGGCGTGAAGCATAGTTCAGAATGCAAGAGGCATAAGCTTCCTTAAGAGGAGGAAGGGGGGATTTCATTTTTTTCTTTATCTTTAATAAAAATCTTTTATATTAAAAAATTAAAAATGCATAAAATTTGTTAAAAGGGGGGTCTTGTCGAAGTGAAGGCGAGCGAGCAAAGCGGAGCAAGACCCCCTAACTCTAAAAAATAAAATTGGGCTACGTGATGAATTTTGAACCTTCATCAGATGCACATTAAATCATTTCAAAATGGACAAAATTACCCTCTATGATATTTTTGTAATCATTTTACCCATTTTCGCCTGAGTGCTAAGGTTAATTATGGGAACCAAACACGTTGGGATTGCACAAGAGCTGATGGCTATCTAGACCTTACTAATCATTGACAAGCTTTTCAAAAGTCGTAACGTGGAGACGAGGAAAAACTATGACAACTTGATAAACTCAATTGAGAAATTGGGAGTGAAGGTTCATGTATTTTCGTCATCCATAGAACAACTCGTTTAAATTCTTCACCACAGTCGCCACATCTGAAGTGCTTCCATTTCAAGCTACTCAACTCTTGCATTGGTTTATGTGAAAGTGGCAAATAAAGAAAATCATATGACACCTGATAGGTATTTCTATCATTTCACTTATCCATTAACACCTTTTAACAGATAGGGATCTATTAGACACAATTTAAATATTTATGCTCAATTTAGAAAGAGTACAAATGCAAATACATATAAAACAATACAAAATATGAGGTTTTGCACTCTATATATTTGCATTTGTACTCTTTCCAAACTTAGCCTTAGGGTATGATAGAGACACGTTTTGAAGTTCAGGGGTTAACATGACACAACCCCAAAATTATAGGGTACTAATCAGAAATTCTTTTGGAAAGTATCGGCTCTTTCTCTGAAAGAAGCAATACTTTTAGGCGGTGTTCGGCATTGTGTTCAGCTCGTGGACGGGATGAACACCCATTCTGTAGGCTGTGGATGGGACTGGCCCACACTCTATCGTGGATCGGTCCCGTCCACACCCCAATTTCTCATCCACAGCAAAATTTCCTGGTTAGGGACCATCCGTGCTTGATTTTTGATTCCCTACATCACACTTTCCCTAAAAGGCCGAAATCCTATCGTATGTTTTACATTTTAATATTTTTGTCAATAAAATATTAATTATTTTACTTAATTTTATAATTTTTTAATATTTTAATGTTTTATCAATAAAATAATATTTAAATATTAAAAATTTATTTTTTAAAATTTTAATTATTTTACTATTGTTTAGTAAAAAATTTAATATTTATTGGTTAATATTAATTCATTGATGCATTTTTCAATATATTTATAATATAAAATGCAAAAATTAGATAATTATGATTAACTGTGTAGGTCAAGGTTTTTAAATTGCCATTGACCCAGATGGTCAGACCGTTCGGCCCGGGAATCGTCCAGGCAAGTGGTTCTGTTTTACCCTAAACCTGGTTTTTGGCCAAAAACTATTGAAAAAGTCAACAACTTGTTGACCCGAGTGGTCGAATAGTCGACCTGTTCAACGGTTTTTTATCGGTTTTATTTTTAATTATTTTTTTAAATTTTTAATTTGTTTGTCAAAACAGGCTGTCCATTCGAATTGGACTAGTGGCCAGAACGGTTTCATTTCTAGGTTGTTTTTTAAAATGTTGGGTATAGATGATTTGTAAATGTATATGAAATTCATGGAATCAAAAAGCGTGGTGTGGACTATACAACGCCACTGTGGACACAATTTGCCACAGAACAGCTATGGACTGTAGTGTGTTGTGGATTGGTCCTTGCCACAGGATATGGTGTGGAACAGTCTATACCCACCAATTTCTCATCCACACTACAAAACACCCCTTAATTGACTAGAAACCTCAATTAAAAATGTATAGAGTGAGTTTGTGGAATTCTCATTAACCAAATTAATCGACAGGCTTAATTCTTTATTCTTGAAGATCACCCAAGTGTTAATTAAGCACGCTCCCAGTACCCTGGTGGGTCCAATGAACGAATGGCTATTTCTCCATCAGTTACAAAGGCCAAATAAAAAAACAGATCCATGACGTTGGGAAGTCAGAAAGATATAGAAGTTTATGAAATCATCTTTTAATATATATTAAAAAATAGGTCAATGATGTTCATGAAGGATCCTGTGAAGAAAAATTCATTATGATGGAGTTTAATTAGTTTACATGTTTGATGTTGAAGAGAGCTTATTCAAAGTGTGTGTATTAATTCAAATTAAAATGTTGAAGACAACTAAAACCAAAGACTTGTGGAACCCAGAAGTGGCGTGTATTCAAATTAAATAATCAAACATGACAAGTAATGGTTGGGGAGCTTCCATTGAAGTTAAGCCTTCAATTACGCAAATATTTTATATTTGAAGCACACACATATCGAGTAGTAGGTCTTGACTTACACTCTCATGCATATTAGAAAATGAAAGTCATAAGTTAATGAAGATTTGGTAATCCATATATCAAACCAATTCTCTTATATCATCGTGTATGCTTATTATTTTTTCTCTCCCTTTTAAATTGTTGTTGGGTACGAAGATTACACAAGGTGGTTGTTGATAATCTCGGTTAAGAGAGAGAGAGAGAGCTAGATCTAGAGAGAGATTTTACAAGGTCAATGTGTTCTATGGCTCCCGAAAGAGGGAATTAAAAAGGAGGAGGTCAGTTTATTAATGTCTACTCAAACTCTTCAACGACCGGAGTTCCCAGGCACTGTCTTCTCTTTTCTGGTTCTTTAAAATAGGATCAAAGTTTTCTCATCAGTGACCTTCAATTTACCTTGTGAGGGTGAATTAATGCACCCAGAAACTATTCTTCTTTTAATTTCGTCTTCTATGTTCATATATATAGTAGAAAAAAGCTCTGGTGCACACTATGGTTTTGAAAAATACGACTTTGACTAAGCGATCTCCATGTCCTGTCTGTATCCCATAACTTCATAAATACTATAAATTCCAAAGAAAGAATCTAGGTCTTTTAAAAACTTAAACAAACTAATTAGACCCAAAATAATGACGAATTAGGTGCTTAATTCTCCTAATGATCCTCGATCTAAGCTAATAATGATGAGGTGTTGCTATGCAACGAGCTATCTATTTAGCTGGCTTTTGATTGGACGGTTTGGAAAGTAATGACAAAGTCCAATCTAAGGGTTTCCCTGTTCAATGGACGGTTATCGGTTAATATGGAATGGACTTTTGGTCCATTTGCGTAAAGAAAAAAAGGGCTTATTTGATTAAATCAGGATAAAATTTTCCATGTGATTTAACAAATTATGTTTTCCAATCCATTTATCACAAGCAAATTAAATATGTTGGTGCAGGGGGTTTTAACTTTTAAGTTGTCTTATTGTAGTACTAGGTAAGGGTATGCAGACCGATCGAACACACACAGTCTAAGGGAAAGCAAAAAGATTAATGAAGAGAGAGAATGTAAGAAGAGTGAATTGATTAGATGTTAGCATGGTATATAGTTTGGACGTGAAGCCAGCAATAGTATATGACATGTACAGTAAAGCTATACATATTAATTAAATAAGACAGGTACCCAAGAGTACTGAATGGATCCGTAGGAGATGGCATCTCCATAAGTATAAACCATCATGTGGAGGCTTCTAAGCATTACCTTGATTTAGCTATGACTAGTTATAAAGGAGATCAAAAGAAATAGTAATTGAAAAGAAATAAAAAACAAAGAGGTAGTTAGACAAAAAGAAAAATACAAGGTAATTCACTCATCATCATCTATCACTATCTTTTCACTTTTTGAGTTGTTTGAAGTTTATGTGCAGACATTCTTCACATTATTCGAATGGTTGGAGTTCGATGCCTCATTTCAACTCATTTATGTGGTATTTTTAATTCTGACTTTTGGAATTGCATGTGGTCCGGCTCTCCGCTCTCCTTGCCTCCTTGGTTAATTGGTTGATGAATGTGAATGTGAATATTGTATGTGGACGTCACTTGAAAGTTGAAAGGCACAGTCTGGCTCTGGCCTGCTACACATGATGCACTAATTAAGTAGATCGTCCCTTCCTACTTTGCAGCAGTCACAGACGCTTACTTGCATTGACTACCATTAATCACGTTGGCTCATCTTCTTTGGTCAAATTAATAGATGTCAATTTTAGCAGCACACAAATATATTCTTACCAAATATATAGATACAATACAAATATAAGGTTATAATTTACAGGCACTGTTCTCAATCTGAACTTTATCAAAATTGGTATCTGCCCTAATCAACTTTCTTGTTATATATTCAAAAGCTCAGGATCAGTTTGGAAGGAGTAGGAATACAAGGTTTTGCACTCTACAAAATACTATAGAATACAAGGTTTTGCACTCTACATATTTATATTTGTACTCCTTCCAAACTGAGCCTTAATTAATTACTACATTCTGTGCAGCATTGGCTCCCCAATCCCCACCCCCTCCTCCCAGCTTATGTTTGTGTAGTCCCATCATAAAGCTAGGTAAAAAAATAATATAAATATACTACTGCTGCATGGATTCAAAAATGAAAAATTTAATTTATTTATGGTCGTTGCTATCTACTGGGGTGGTCTGTAATTTTGATAGCCAATGCCATGCGCCCTTGCCTCAATCATCTCTTTCATTCTTCAAATAATTTATTATAAATTAATAGAAAAAAGTAAACATGGTATTATTTATTTATTTATTTATTTATTAATTAACATTTTAACACCACACCCTAAATAATTACTGCCGTGACACTAATAAAGATAATTATGCTTATGAAAAATGTAGTTGTGTTGGCTTTTTCGATTACTCTTCAAATACTACCCTATTTTTATCTTTTCAATCTATCTCATCTCGATCACAAATTATAAATTATTTGAAGAGATGTTTGTTCTATATATGCTTCTAGCTAGCTAATTAAGGATCAGGGCCCCACGTTGATATCATATGGGGACATTTTCAAATTTTCAACACAGAAAGAGTACTACTACTCAATCACTTCACCAATCTGCAGCTAGCGGACCATTTCAGAATCTTTAATTTTTTGTTTCTTTATTCGATTTATTTTAACAAAATGAACGTGAAAGTCAACCTCCATGCATGTCATGCAATATATGGTCTTGGACTCTTGGGGAGTAGGTCACCTGCCGATGCCAATTAATCTTCATCTTCATGTCCACCAGCCCCTATTTTAATTAAGCTTTCTATATATACTTGAACATTGTTCCAGACCCAGTACTCATCAAATTAAGGCTATGGCTGCAGCTTCTTCCTTCAACTCTTTTTCCCTTCTCCTACTCTTGTTTGTGGGGAGCTCCTCTGCTCAGCTTTCCACAAACTTCTACTCAAAATCGTGCCCCAATGTCTTTACCACAGTGAAATCCGCAGTAGGATCTGCGATATCAAAGGAACGCCGAATGGGTGCCTCGCTCCTTCGTCTCTTCTTCCATGACTGTTTTGTTAACGTAAGTTCTCTTAACCAACCATCTAGCACTAGCTAAGTAGCTAGCAGCCCTATTTTTAATGGGTGTTAATCTTGTTTTAACATTAATTATTGTATATTCCTGCAGGGATGTGATGGCTCCATACTTCTTGACGACATATCCAATTTCACAGGAGAGAAGAATGCAGCTCCCAATCGGAATTCAGTGAGGGGATTCAATGTGGTTGATGATATTAAATCCAAGGTGGAGAATGTGTGCCCTGGCGTAGTGTCATGTGCCGATATCTTGGCAATTGCTGCTAGAGACTCTGTCGTTATTGTATGTAATTGTATACTAATTAATATTAATTGTTCATGTATGTCTATTGGGTGCTTCATACATGGTGGTTGTGGTTGGATAAAAAATAATCTTGTTCATGTATTAATTAATTGCTGCAGCTTGGAGGGCCTAGCTGGAAAGTAAAACTTGGACGAAGAGATGCAAGGACAGCCAGCCAGGCTGCTGCAAATACCAGCATACCCCCTCCAACTTCTAGCCTTAGCAATCTCATCTCTAGCTTCCAGTCTAAAGGTCTATCCACCAAGGACATGGTTGCATTATCTGGTATATATGTACAACTTTTTCTACATCTCTCTCTGTCTATTATTTATATGTATGTGAATTCATAAAAATTAGAAAACAAAACATATATACAGGTTCGCATACAATTGGACAAGCAAGGTGCACTAGTTTCAGAACTCGCATATACAACGAGAGCAACATTGACAGTACCTTTGCCAAGGCAAGGCAAAGGAAATGCCCAAGAACTTCAGGCTCAGGAGATAACAATTTGGCACCCCTTGACCTTCAAACTCCTACAGCTTTCGACAACAGCTATTTCAAGAATCTCATCAACAACAAGGGGCTTCTGCATTCCGATCAACAGCTGTTCAATGGTGGCTCCACAGATTCCTTGGTCAGATCATACAGCAGCAAGCCTAGCACCTTTAACTCCGACTTCTCTGCAGCCATGATCAAGATGGGAGACATCACTCCTCTTACTGGCTCCAATGGAGAGATCCGGAACAACTGTAGGAGGGTGAATTAAGGATACGATGGGAAACAGATTGCGTTAAAGTTTTCTCTGGATTTTGTTTTTATGGGTGCACGATGGTCTTGCGTTCTGTTTGTCTACGAGAGGTTGCCAGAAACTAGTTTCTTTTGCTGCCTGTGCCTGGTGAGAGTCAGAGTACTTCTTCTGAACTACTTCACCAACTACTTGTTGTACTTCTGCTTCTGAATATTATTGGCATGTTTGATATTTAATTTTAATAATTATATCACCAATGTTAAGTTGTTAACTGTCAAATCTAAACCTAATGACGACTTTTCCATGTCAACATCGTATAAGTAACAGCTTACGCCAACTCCTCCAACGTAGATAGTGATTACTGATTAGTGAGTAGTTGTTATTTTTATTATTCAAAATCGCTATTTCTCATGAAATCGCCCAAGCTTTCTTTCGTCGCTTTGGAATCAGACACCGATGACGTTTAACTGTCAAATCTAAACCTAATGATGTTTTTTCCATGCCAACACCGTATAAGTAACAGCTTACGCCAATTCCTCAAACGTAGATAGTTTTATTCCAAACTGCTATTTCTCATGAAATGGCCCTAGTTTTCTTTCGTCGCTTTCGAATCAGACACGGGTGATGTTTTACACTGAGCTGTTATTTAAGGATCCGTTGTATTTTTGCAAAACGTGACGTAATTACTATAAAGTTTTATATCCATTTTAATAATATATTATTTACATTAATGTAAAATTTTATATATATATATGAGGTTTAAACTGATTCATGATATAAAACATTACTTCATCTAAACGCGTTTAAAATTTAACCGAACTAAACAAGTTTTACATCAATCATTATTATACATTCTTTCTAAAATGCGGACAAAATTGAAACGTTGTAAATGCTTATTTCATTTTTGGTTTACACCGATTCCAAACGTAGTGTTAAATTTGTGTTTTAACGAGATGGCCATTCATATGGGCCAAAATAGTTACAAATGAAACATGTACAATGGGCTGCATAACCCAATCAAGAATAAACACGTCAGTCAGGCGTATAATGGGCTACTTAACTCAATTTGAGGAACTTGGACTACAAGCCCACTCTTGCTGCTTGGGCGGATATTGATGATCGGATGGGTCCGGTTGAAATTAAATAACTAGGCCCAATATCGATTTACATGGATTAGCTCAGCTATGTAATTAGTGAAGTAATTGTATGGCTTTGCAGGAAAATAGTTTCTCTTGAGACTCAAAACAGCTTCGAAAACCTTAAAATAAACAGGCATTAGAAACAATTTTTCATTGTCTTATGTTTCATACCAGTTTGCAATAACACCCAAAAGTACTGATATCGGGCTGCTTGGTTATACTACCTGATGGGCGGTTGATAACTTGGACCAATCCATTAGCTCCGCTTAATGGGCCTCAGTATTAACGGTGTTAATGGATCGGTTTTGGATTGGACCCTGTCCAGTCCAAAATCAATTTGGATGTATTAGATGGATTAATAAGATATATTGGATTGGATTAATTTAATCCAAAATATTTATTAGATTGGATTGAACCTGGTTTGTCCATAACAAATTTATATTAAATTGGGTTAGAATAAATCAATATCTAATTCATTGATATAAGATAATAATATATGTGCCAATGAATCAGATTTAGATTGAAACCAATCTAAATCAAAATGAATTTGAACAAATTAAACAATTCAGACATTGAATTAGACCAATCCAAATTGATCCAAAATATTCATTCAATTGAATTGGACCTAATCCATTTATAATAGACTCACATCAGACTAGACCAAATCCAGTCCAATTGAACACCCCTCCCTATAGGAGGAATAATACACTGAACACATAAAAAAAAAAGTAGAAAACGGTGTCAAGAGTCAAGACAAACAACGAAAAGCATGTAATCGGACACGGCCACCCACAAACAACAAGGTGTCCACACAGGCACAGGCAGTCGTTCTCAGACACGGCCGTTGGCCCAACCATCGCAAGTTGCAACCTTTGTTCTCCCGCCGCGCTTGGTTTGGACTTACGGTTTTTGGAAGCCAATATAGGCAATTTCGTACCAGACACTCCATTAACATCAGCTCAGACTCAGAGAGCAGCAGCAGCACAACTGTGCACTAGGAGCATAAGCTGTCAACATAGCCTTATACAATGAAGAGCGGAGTGGTGTGGAGATGTTTGAGGAGAAGATCAATGTCGACTTCGGTCATTGATTGGTGGGGCAACGTGGGAATCGCTCCCAAAGATCCCATCTTGAGTATTACGGAGGCCTACTTTGCCGACTCTAGCCCTAGAAAGATCAATTTCGGAGTGGTGAGTTCAGTTTAGTTTGAATGCTTGCAGGTTTTCATTAATAGAAGAAACCTGATTTCTTTGCTTCTTTTCTTTGGTTGAAAGTTGTAGTTCATCTTTATTATCCCCCACTCCCTCTGTATTTATTCATCATTTATTTACTTTAGCTTATGAGACATTTATAACCAGGGAGCTTACCGTGACGATGAAGGGAAGCCCGTTGTGCTTCAATGCGTTCGAGATGCACAGGCCAAGATCGCTGGTTGCGAGTTCTTGTTAGTCTTTTTTTTACCCATTTATTTATTTCTTAAAGCAATTTGCAGCTTTTTCTAAATCCATCCTTCTTTGTTTATTCTTTGATATAGTTAGAGAATGCCCTGTTTTTTCTTTCTTTCATGGAGTTTAAGATACAGGTTTTAGTTTATTGGTTGATCGATTTCTGTTTATCTCGATATGGTTCCGTACAAGCAGCACTCCTCATCGGACCGGTTTTTATCGTTTTTATGTCCGTGTAACTTGTGTTAGTTTGCTGGAATTTCAATCCTTGGACATCATGTCTTTCAAATTTCATTGAATAATTTAACTAAGTTATAAGAGATTGAAAATAAAAGAACAGGAACTCTTAAACATGAAGTACACAGCGGAGATTAAGAGATTTCTTATCAGAAAATTCACATTTAGCCCACTATTTTGTGAAAACTCTGGAAACTATAGTTAATGTATTTTTTAGGATAATACTGAGGTGTTTTCTTGTGCTTCGAAATCACTCTGCTGATTAAACTTTGGTGGAGCTTGTATCAGTTGATTTTTTGAGGGAGCATTTTGTATACGTTGAGTTTCTTGCTCATACCTAAAATCTAAATTACTAAACTTAATATTGGAAATTTGTTTAACTGATCTATACTCTTCTACATTTTATGATTTCAATTGTATGAACAAGCCTGTTTTATGGTTCCTGTGCATGTGTGATTATGTTGCGCTCTATTGATTTTGTCTCTAAGACAATCAATTTCACCTGGATATTTTTATTAGATCAATGTTAGTTTCTCAACGCCGTACAGTTACTTTTCTTAACATTTAACCAATATTATTTGCCATTATCGCAAGTTCCTTTTTGATCTTTAGAATCTCATTATATTGAAGTTTATTTTTGAGAGATGTGTACAGGGAATCCCTTTCTAGACAAGGCAGTATGAAACTAGTTGACGGGAGTGTAAAACTAGCATATGGAGAGAGTTCAGATGTAGTAAAAGAAGGAAGGTTTGCTGGTGTTCAAGCTCTATCTGGCACTGGTGCTTGCCGCCTGTTTGCTGAGTTCCAGAGGCGTTTTAGGCCTGAAGCGCAGATTTATCTACCTGCTCCAACTTGGTCCAAGTAAAGCTTGTTTAACACCCTTTCAATTCCTTTACATGCTTTTGGGTCAGGCTTTTATGAGTTCAATTAAACTATGTGAAGCTTTATTTATGGATTTGCTTTTCGCTGTTGAGATCCGATTGGATGCATTTCATAGCCACCGTAACATTTGGAGAGATGCCTAAGTTCCACAGAGAACCTTCCGCTATTACAATCTTGAATCTAAGATTTTGCACTTTGAAGCACTCATGGATGATGTGAAGGTATATTTATCTGGTTAGATTGAATTCTCACAGCTTACATAGTTTAATAAGTATCATTTTGGTATTACTAAGTAGCAAAGATTACTTTAATAATAAAAAGTATCATTGCAAGAGATTGTTTAATTTATTTATGAATACATCAATTATCTGGGTTAGATGTGAAAGTAGAATCTTCAGGCACTCAATCACTACTCAAGCCTATGAACGGAGAAAATATTTCTTTTCCCTTGCCACTCAGATTTAAGGTTTATTTATTTATATTTTTATTTTGGGTATGGCCAAAATGTATCAAGCTCATGTTGGAATCATTAGGATCCTGACCCCTGCACTGTCACAGATAGAAAGGAAGACAATCAAATCGAAGCAAATTGTTGAAGAAGCATGGAAGTTACACGTAAAAATCATGTGACTAGATGCTGCACCTTTTGTAGAATGCCCCAAATTATTCATTTGAAGCAAACAAGGATGCCTTTCGTTATAATAACCAGATTTTTCCATTTTCTGTTAGCACCTTTTGTCCATTAACTCTTCTTTCTTTCTCATTGCTTGCTTTTGTAGAATGCCCCAAATTATTCATTTTTTTCACTTCATCCTTGTGCACATAACCCAACTGGCGTTGACCCTACCGAGGAGCAATGGAGAGAAATCTCTCACCAGTTCAAGGTGAACCGTTATAAGTATTCGAACACCTCTTAATGCATCTTCATCAACTCTTACAATTTGTGTATTGATTATTTTTACGATAATTTGTGTATTGATTATTTTTACGATAATTTGTATATTGATTATTTTCAGGTGAAGAATCACTTCCCCTTCTTTGACATGGCTTATCAAGGTTTTGCCAGTGGAGATCTTGATAGAGATGCTCAGGCAATCAGGATCTTTCTCAATGATGGACATTTAATTGGTTGTGCTCAGTCATTTGCTAAGAACATGGGTCTATATGGACAACGAGTGGGATGTCTAAGGTTTGTGTTGTTTCTTTGAGATTTTGATTATATTGGAGCAGCAGCTCTCTGCCTCAGGATCCCAGGTTGCATATTGAGAACCCATCATAGGTTAACTTGATAGAACTGGAGCACGTGGGGTGATATCCAGTTGATAAAGGAATAATGTTCCAAATCCAATTGAATAACAATCCTGAAGAATATAATATGTAGAAGCTAAAAGCATGTAAACCGCCCTTTAACCAAGTAAGCAGGTCGATCTTGATGCTTAAAGATGCCTATCCAAGGAGACTTTGGAGAGGAACCTTCAGCATATGTGTAAATATCAGAGAAGAACCTTCTCATATTTACAGTACTATCTTGTTTGATCATTCTGTATCTTTTCTTGGATTGCATCAATATCTTGCGTAAAAGTTCCAAGTATCCGATGTTATATCTAGCTCTTTTGGATGATAGAAAGTATTGATAGTTGGTCTGAAAATAAATCCACTGAAATGCCAAAACAGAATTACATGTTTGAAATGAAGAGGAACCCCATGAGGTGAACCATGCATTTATTTTGTTTCTTTATTACATTATCTTGTTCAAGTATTTAAAGGTTCTTTTCTGTTTCTGTAATCTATTAGCATCCTCTGTAAGGATGCAAAACAAGCCATATCAGTCAAAAGCCAGCTGCAACAGATTGCCAGGGCCATGTACAGCAACCCACCTGTTTATGGTGCACTTCTGGTATCCACCATCTTGGATGATCCAGATTTGAGGAATCTTTGGGTGAAAGAGTTGAAGGTAAAATTATGCTTTCACTGTTAAATGCAACTTCAATTGACCCTTAGGCTCAGTTTGGAAAGAGTACAAATACAAATATGTACAGTACAAACGCTCAGTTTGGAAAGAGTACAAATACAAATGTGTACAGTGCAAAACCATGTATTTTGTATTATTTTGTATGTATTTGTACTGTACATATTTGTATTGAGCCTTGGTTAAATTTTGATATCTTCAAACATATGCAACTTCATTTTGGAATTATATGTACCCTTTGTCCCTTTGTCAGTAACAACACCTGCAAAAGCACTAAACATAGTTGATAGAAATCTATTTTTGTTTTGATAAATTTGATAGAAATCTAATTAGGTCTATGCTTTATTCCTTATCCTCCTGTTTGTCAATATCTTCCTACTCGTCCCTGTTTGTAACTAAAGGATATGGCATGTTTCTGAAATGACTCTATTTTGTCAAGGTTATGGCAGATCGAATCATAAAATACAAGCTGTTTTACGTAAAAATCTCCTAGAATTGGGATCACCTCTTAATTGGGACCACATAACTAACCAGGTCAGTGGCTCACTTCTTGACTTTTGGACAAAATTAACTTCAGAATTACTAGTCTTAATGGTTTAGAAATATTAAAAAAAAAGGTGGAAGAAGAACAATATTCAGTTCCTTTCATTGATGCCAAGTTTTTTTTTAATAAGTTTCAGCCTTCCTTAACCTATAATTTTACAATACTGCAGGTTGGGATGTTCTGCTATAGTGGTCTAACCCCCGAACAGGTCGATCAGCTTACAAACAAGTTCCATATTTACATGACACGTGATGGCCGTATCAGGTAATCTTTTCAACCAATTAAAAACATAAGGATTTTTCACTGATCTTTGCAGAAACATGCTCTCTTTTTGAGACTTTGAAGTCTGAAGTAGATATCATATACATTGAACTTGCATTCGTATGGCACAATACTATGTGTTCTGTCTGGTCTAAATGACATCATATTGCCGGGTAAGGCACCAATTAGATCAATGAGTTATCTTCTGCATTATCCATATCTAAGATGATCATTGGATAATCTTATACATTTGATACTATAAATCAGGCCTAATGTATAATGTATAAGGATGCAATTCCTTGTTTTTTGATTTGTTGCAGATGTCTCTATTGGAATATTTTGATAACTATGAATCTTTTGTTTGTCTTATAATCAATTTTCTGAGGCAGTATTCTTTCATTCTTGTGATCATTCATTTCCCTTGGGCAGACATCTCCTTAGGTCATTCTAGGAGACCCTCTCAAACTCTTTAGATGCAGACACACAAAATCTTAAGGTGAGAGAGGATTTGTTCTTGAATTGCCTTAAATGAATCCTTCTTTTTGTCAAAAATTGTCGTACTCTCTTCCTAAACTGCCCAAAGGACCACATGGACAATTGCTTTCCAATAGACCTTTGCTCGGATCCCAAGTTGTGACCTTTACACTGCGTTCAGCATGGCTGCAAAGTTAATTTTTTAGGTGACTGAAGATATAATTACACAGCCCTAGGGATAGATCTGCCCCAAGAGTCGCTAAAGCAATTACATGGAAACAAAAATCTGAAATATATGCAATCTCAGAAGTCAGAAATGCTACTTGATTGGCCCACATTGGCCAGGAAGTCGGTAAGTTGATTTGCTTTGTTAATATGAGTAAAGGTGATCTCTATACCATCTGCATTTGTAAACTCCTGGCTGCCCATGCTTCAGCATAATTGATTGATGAAATTCCAACTGTCAGCTTTAACAAAATTTATTCTTCCTTTGTAGTCTCCTCCAACACATCATAACAGATCCTGCCCTAGTTGTTATTTATTTTATTTTGTTTTTTTGATGCATCAAAGTTAATTTCAGTCTCTTGGTTGAATCATTTGACATGTATAGTTCTTAGAAATGACAAACATCAGACGGTTGAACCATTTGACCTGTGGCCAAGTCACCGAAATGGTTCTATATCCTGTCCTTTGACAACACAGATTCAAGCATCCAATGCCTTCAAAAGTTCAAATTTCATTTGAAATATATTAATACCTTTTGCTCAGTATGAGATTGCTAGGGTGTCATTTTACTTTATCCTAATGAATCATGTAGCCAGATTTTGGGCCAAGAAGTTGAGTTCTTATTTTTTCTACACTGATTTGTTGCAGCATGGCAGGTGTTACTACAGAAAATGTTGCTTACTTGGCAAATGCAATCCACGAAGTCACCAAATCTGGTAAAGAATCCTGAAGTACCCAATCATGTTGGCTTGATTTGGTTACATGTAAAATGAAGATAAACAAATGAATACCACAGAAAATGCTATTTTCCAAAAGGTAATAGTAGTTGTTGGAAAATAGCATTCCTACCAATTTTTTCACTAATCATTTTCTCAAACAGTGTTGGCTCTCTTGTTTCTGATCTCATGACACACGTATTATTCAATCAATCAGGTTTGTTTTCCAAGGTAAACTGAAAATCAGGAAAATTAAGCAAATGACTTGTTTTCAATATTATTCTTCGTTTTACATGCAAGAAAACACAGACACTCTTCCCAAACTACTGAGCCTTAATACATTATTTCAATTAACATTGATCTATGATAGTTACTGTAAGGAGTTGAAGTACAAGTTACTAAAGATAAATGGAAAACTGATTGTGTTTATTTTTTCCTTTTTTTTTTTCTTGCTATCAGCCAGAATTGTTCCAGTTGGCTTTTTTCTTTTTTTTTTGTGCTAGAAGACAGTTCTAATACTTGTAATTTCACATACCTAAAGACTAGAAATTTGTCTGATGCCAAGGAACTATGTCTATGGTGTTGGGCGTTGGGGTTCAGGGTTTACCGTCTACTATGAATATTCGTTGAAGTGTATTTATGGCGTTCTGTCTTGTCTCTCAATTGGTTGTACAGAAGATCCGGTGAAAACCTCTCCAGTTTTCTGACAATCTTATAAACCTCCCGTATGTTTTGATTTTAACAGAATCCTCCCCTATAGTTTCGAAAAAACCTATAAATACCTCCCTTCCATTAAAGTTCCGTCAACTTAGAAGAGGAATTTACTAAAATACCTTTAAATACTACCAAGTATCAAACTCCTCTTTCTGGGATGTATCCTTCTACATCAAGTTCAACAAGAACAGAGCAAGTTTCTCTTTGAAACAAAAACATCACAAATTCACTGGCAACATTCCCATAGGTTTCAGCAAGATTTTCACAGATGGTTGATAATCTTAATTTAGATGCCATAGTTGGTTTCTCTAATTTGTCAAGATTGTAATAGCTCCCGTTTTTGCTCTTGGGGATCAATCCGTGTGGAAGGCAATGTCTTTGACTTTGTTCATGTTAAATTTAATAAGACAATGCGGTTCCTATTTGCCTATCACCTGAAAAAAAAAACAGAAAATGAAAAGAAAAAAAAAAGAAAAAAGAAAGAGAATGAAGAAGAAAAAAAGAGACGGGAAAATAAGAAAATGTGAAGTAAATAAAATAGAGCAAAAGGAGAAAAAAACGAGTGATGATTGGTTAGTTCAAATGAGACAAGTGGAAAAAACAGGGGTGGGAGAGTGGTTTGCTTCGGTTACGACTTCAAGGGTACATATGGTATTTTAAGAAAATTAATGTATTACATTAGGGTTTTCGGCCAGAAAAAACTAATAAGAGGGAGATATTTGTACCATTTTACAAAACTATGAAATTATAATGGAGGATTCTGTTCACACCAAAACACAGGTAAGATTGTCAGAAAATTCATGGGAAGTTTTTGTATTTTAATAGAAAAGGAAAATGAAAGAAAAAAAAAAATCCATCATAGTACATATATGACATGTAGGCCCTGATTTGAACAGCCAATAAAACAAAAATAACTGGTAGCTAGGGATGTAGTTGTTTTCATTTTAAAAATTAGGGAAATTGTCTAAAATTTACCATGAGTTTTTAACATTTCCTTTTAACTCATCACAATTTTTTCGAAATGTCTAAAACTCACCATGTCAGTAAGTTTTTATTTTCCAAAACTCATCTTCCATTAGTGCAATGCTTTTTAACAAAGGTGTCCATGTCAGCATAAATAGCAATTTTTATGACCAAATTACCATTGAATGGTGAGTTAGAGGAAAAATGGTCTTTTTCAGTTTTCAATTTTCTTGTTTTTTTTTTTTTTTGCATTTTTAGTATTTGTTATAATTTCTAATGTTTTTTATAATTTCCATTTTTTTTTACATTTTCTATTTTCTACAATCTATAAAATTTCATGTGTTTTTTGTTATTTATTTGTAATTTCTGTGTTTTTCTATACTTTTTAATGTTTTTTCTATAATTTTTGTTTTTTGATTTCGTTTTTCAATTTCTATAGTTTCTATAATTTGAAAATAATTTTTTTTTGTTTGAAATTTTTATGTTTTTTTATATTTTTTTTTATAATTTCTATATTGTTATGTATTTTTAATTTGAAAATATTTTTTGATTTTTTTCCTTTTTTTCATGTCTAAATATTGAAATGGTAATATATTAACACCCGTTAATTTATTTTGTATATATTTTATATTTTTCTATAAAAGTTAAAATGGTAATATACAAACACCCGTTGGTTTGTTTAATGTCAAATTAGTGACATGGTGAATTTTAAACATTTTAAAAAGTTGTGGTGAGTTTAAGCGGAATGTTGAAAATTCATGGTGAATTTTTAATAATTTCCCTAAAAATTAAAATCATATATATATTGATGAAAAACTCCTTTATTGGCCGTTTAAAACGAAGGGACGACCTTTGAAACTCTGAATAAAAGTGAGCAAAGCATGAATGCGTTTGTTTGTTTGACAACAGTGTAATGTAACCCCTCATTCTGGCTCTTCGAAACAGTGTTAGGTCAGGAGTAGCAAGGAGTCAGACGAGAAGGGATCTTCTGAATGCAAAGGTTGTGCATGCATCTTGATAGCATTCGCATCCAGCTGTACGTAGGGAATATTTTCACATGAATTTAACATTATGGGGAGATATTCCCAATGTGCGGCTGCGGATGAGTAGAGGAATTCCCTATCTTCATGAGAGACGGGGACCGGGGTAGGGGTAACTGACCAAGTCAATTACACCAACTCCTTTTACCTAGAAAGTCCTCCTAGGAGGTTGAGAGCACCTGGCATTTTGATATATTTAGGCCAATTCAGGTGGCGACACATTACTTTTATCTGGTTTAACCAACTTAATTTATATCAAGCACTGGCTCAGCTCTAAAGCTGAAAAACAACTTATTTGGTTCTAAAGCTATTTGGTAGGACCCATTTCCCTGAAATTTTTTAGTCTCTAAAATGTCATCCGTCTGTTATATAAATTGAATTTAATTAGTTTAGTTAATTGATTAAACTAATTGATTAACACTATTTTTAACAATTGACTAATTTTATCCTTGCTGTTAGGTTTTGTTAACATTCCATCAAAACCTATAGGCACATGACATATAACTTTTTTAAAAACCCAATTTTACCCTCCACTTCCGATCTTGCCCTCTTTCTCTCTCCTTTCCCCATCGACCTCCCCTCTCTTCTCTTCTCTCTTTTCTCTCTCTTTTATTTCCCTCTTTCTCTCCTTTACCCTAAATAGGGAATATCCGTCATTGCTCTCCCCAGGTGGTTGCAATTGTTGCCACTATTGCAGCTTCCATTTGCACATCAACACAGGAAGAAAAAGGAGAATAGGGGAAATCCGTCGCTGCTCTCCACCGCTTGGTCTGGGTAAAACACACAGGGAAAAAAAGAGAATAAGGGAGATTTGTCCAACTAAAATACATAGGAAAAAAAGGAGAACAGGGGAGATTCACCACTTCTCTCTGCCGCTTGGTCTGACTAAAACACATTGGAAAAAAAAGGAGAACAGGGGAGATCCATCACTACATTCCGCTAGTGGTTGTCACTGCAGCCACTATTGCAGTTCCGACAGTTCTAACAAAGAGAATGAGAGGGAGGAAGAGATCCAAGTAAGGAACCTAGATCTAAGTATCTCTCATATTCTTAGATCTGCAAGGGACCTAGATCTGAGATTTGAGATCCGGTCATCATCTGTCATTTCGACAGTTTTGGCAAAGAAAATGAGAGGGAGAGATCTGAGTAAGGAACCTAGATCTGAGATCTGAGAGATACTCAGATATGAGATCCGGTCATCATCCACCATTCCGGTAGTTTCGGCGAAGAAAATGAGAGGGAGAGGGAGAGATGCGAGTAAGGAACCCAGATCTGAGATCTGAGTATCTCTCAGATCTGCAAGGAACCTAGATCTAGTCATCATCTGCCGTTTCGATAGTTTCGGCGAAGAGAATGAGAGGGAGAGAGAGAAAGAGCCGAGTAAGGAGCCTAGATCTAAGATCTGAGTATCTCTCAGATATGCAAGGAACCCAAATCTAGTCATCATCTGCCATTCTGGCAGTTCCGACGAAGAGAATGAAAGGGAGAGGGAGAGATCCGAGTAATCTATAGTGGGGGGCAAATAGTCCTTTTCATATCTTTGTTGACGCACGTTAATGACTAAGAAGGAGTAGTCAATTGTTAGAAACAATAGGGGTAGCATTAGTTAATTTTCGAATAATAAAGATACACTTAATCAATTAGCTAAACCATAAGGATAGTTTAAAAAATTTACCTTATATAATATTACAAAAGTCAATTAATTATGTTTATAAATTCTAATATAAAATAAAAGTATATAATAATAAAACCGTATATATGCTTATATAAGAATGATGTTACACTCGAAGATGTTGAAATTGAGACGATGTGAGTGACGGTCAAGATGTTGAAATTGAGACTTTGAGAAATTGAGATGGAGTATTAATTAGCTAGGGAAGAGAAAAGAAAGCAATGGCAAGCGTGGCCGAGGAGGTGTTGCTTGCAGTTGCATTTAGAGGATTTTTCAATAGTATGTTTAAGCATGTCTTTTGTTAAAAGTTTTTCAATCCCAATTTATACATATTTAATAATGTCGTTTCACATTGGGATATGACTTATATTTTCGGAGTTGACTGTCTGAACTTCTTTTCGGTTTAATTGGCAAACCTAATTTCTTCCCTCTGTTCTCACTTCCCACTGTTTGTCAAAATGAAACCTTGGCTTTTAGTATGCATGTGATGGAGCTTTCGGATGAGTTAAGCTGTTGAATATTGCTTCCCTCGTTATATAATAATGCATTTGAAAAGTAAAAAAGCAGCATTCTTTCATTTAAACCACCACTAACAGCAAGGTTTTGTCGATCGATCGGGATTCAACTTAAAAGACTGGTTGTTTGTTGTAGGAACCTGTTTTCTCATGAAAATAAACTAAAACCCTAAAACCACAAAGCAGCTATTGCAAACAACTTCGCCTGGTTACATATGCTGAATTGCTGATGCCACAAAGTTCCTTTCTAATGATTAATAAAGTATTTTCACATAATTCTTATGCTCTCATGGAAAACCAACTGATTAATCTTGCTTAAGTTTTTCCTCAAATTTATTATCTATTTCTATCTAAATCAAGCAATCTGAATTAATTTCTCAAAAATAAAACAAAGAAATATATATAGATATAGATTTAATCCATGCATCCTTTTCAATTTCTTCTTTCCTTGGACAGTCAGTCCCCTGTCAAACATTTTCTGTTAAAAGACAGACAGCTTCTACGAGATTACCATAATACCATCTCTACTTGGCCTTTAAACCTAAATGCCCATAACATATATATGGGATAGGGGAAAGAAATGAGCTAGAGTCTAGGGATATTTTTATTACACCAAATTAAAATTAGTTAATAGAATAATAGAGCACTTCTGTTATGATTACCAACAATGGTCACTTAACACAAAAGGCAGGAGAGTTTTTGGAGGTATTCAAAAGCCAAATATCAGAATTGATTTTAAGTGCCGTATTGCGAAGATGGTTTGGTTTGAATTTGAACTTGGCTTCCGATCCGAACTTTATCAAGAAATATCATCAGAATTGATTTCAATATGGATTTCATTAGAGGACTCCCCCACTACCTCATACCCTCCATACATACCTTTTGGCCTTCTCCATCCTTTGGCACCTTTGGTTGGCTCGAAATACTGTTACTTTCCGAAATGAAGTTTGGTCTTCTGAATTGGTTCTTGCAAAGGCCCGGACTTTTGTTGTTCAGTCTTTGGACGGTGTCATGCCCAATTATCAAGAGATTCCTGTTGAATTGGCGCCAAGCCACCCCCTGCAGATGGTGTAAGTTGCCGATTGGTTTAATAAAAAATAATTTTGACAGGGCCACGTCTCCAAATCGGTCTGCTACCGGATGCATCATTAGAGACCATAGTGTTCCCACAATTTATGCTCGGGCTATGTCCTTTAGTGTGTGCTCTACCTTGAAGTCTCAGGCTCGTGCTCTATTTGAGAGTCTTCAATTTGCATTATCTATCGGAGTTTCTAAGGCTATTTTTGAAGGTGATTGTGTTGTTCTCATTAAATTCTTGTTGGAGGATTCTAGTAATCCTTAGTGGAGTGTTCTAACACTCATCCATAATTGCAAGAATATCCTCAATCACCATTCTGATTTCTCAGTAGTGTTTTCAAACAGATCAGCTAATATGGCGGCTCATTCTTTAGCCAAGTTTGGATTGTCTTGTGCTTTACCTAGTCATCTGTCCTGGAATTCTTGAAGAAAATTGTAAAAACACAATTCTGCTGAGATTTCTAATGATAGGCCCTCGGGCTCTTTTCAGTTTTTATTAAAAAAAAAAAAAACAAAAAAACCGAGAGAAGGGAGTTACAGATAAAACCCTTTTACATATGCATGATTTTGCAATAAGTTTTAAATAGGTCCACTGTAAAACCTTCCTATAGCTTTGTTTGCCGGGAATGAAACAAAATTGTTAGGAGAATACCTGAATTGGTTAGAGAGAAGTTTCTAGAATGAAGTTAGTTGTACTCTATTAAAATTTAATAAAGGTTCTGGAATGACATGTCAGAATTCTTGTAGCAAACGTGTATATATATCTGACAAGTTTATGATTCTCAGTAATAGGAAGGTGAACAGGTTTGGATCCCAATAAGTCAGCTTCTGTAATAATATCAAGTGCATATTTTCTTTGACAAAGAAATATCCCCAATGATTCGCGAGTTATTTCGATGCCAAAAAAATATTTAAGAACACCCAAGTCCTTCATACGAAAACACCGGTTCATATACTGTTTAAATTTGTGTATGAACTCCAGATTAATCCCACCAACGATTAAGTCATCAACATAAACCAGGACGTGCAAGACAACCCCATCCTCGCGATATGTAAATAAGGAATAATCGAAATAGTACTATTCAAACCCAAAAGTTTTCAAGGCAGCACCTAACTTAGAGAACCAATTCCTGGGGGCTTATCGCAGACCATACAGTGATTTCCGGAGTTTGCATACCTTTCCAGTTTCGGAGGCCGAAAAACCTGGAGGAAGTTTCATATAAACCTCCTCATGGAGATCACCGTGCAAAAAAGCATTGTGGGCATCCATCTAATGCAATTCCCAATGTTGGGCCACAACAACTGCTAAGAAGGTTTGAACTGGGACCATTTTAGCCACAGGGGCAAAGGTCTCAATGTAATCAAGACCTTCAACTTGAGTGTTGCCCAGGACTATCAGTCGTTCTTTAAATCTTTCAATGGATCCATTAGAGTTGTACTTGATTTTGTAGACCCATTTACACCCGATTGTCTTTTTTCCAAGTAAGAGGTCTTCCAAGGTCCATGTCCCATTGTCTTCCAAAGCCTGTATCTCTTGGTGCATAGCCTCGCGCCACCGAGCATCAGTCATTGCCTCAGAGAAACGAGTAGGTTCTCGGCCTGTAGTAACAACTGCCAAGAAATGTCTGTGTTTCATAGAAAATTTATCATATGTCATATAATGAGTTATGGGATAGGAGTACCTGAGGACTGAGATGATGCAGAAGAAACAACGGAGGGGTCTAAGTGACAAGCTAAGTGTGTTACAAAGTCCTGTAAATAGCTGGTGGTCCACTTTTCTCGATGTCCGCGGTCTAATGCCTACATGGTGGGCTAAGGAGCAGCTAAAGTTTCATTATCTCTGTAATTTGTATGGCTCCTTGTCTCATCAAGGGGACCTGCCTCCTCATCATTACCCGTGTTCGAATGTCCTTCATCGATCGTGTCGCTCCCCCTGACTTCTATATGAGGTGTCTCAGATACCATGTCAAGAAGAGTGGCCCAAGGCAACCTAATATTTTCTTTGGTTACAAGAGGACTAGTTACAGAGGGTTGATGTTCTAGAGTGGCAAAGGGAAACTCGGCCTCACTAAACACCACGTCTTGTGAGACAAAGTAATCACCAGACTCAAGGTCATACAATTTCCACCCCTTTTTCCCAAAAGGGTATCCAACAAAGACACATTTCCTACTCCTAGTGGCAAACTTGTCATGGTCCCTAGTATGCAAGAAACATAGATGTTTATAAGGACTTTGTCCAAATAGCATCTCGTAAGGTGTTTTAACACCAAGAAGGGTCGAAGGTGTCCGGTTAATCAAGTATCCTACGGTCAAAACACACTCACCCCAGAAATTGGTCGGAAGATGTGCTTGAAACCTGAGTGCTCTAGCTACATTCAAAATATGGTGATGCTTTCTCTCCACACGACCATTTTGTTGAGGTGTCCCAATGCAGGAAGTTTGAAATAAAATTCCTTGCTCGTCAAAATATGGCTTCACGGATTTAAATTCTGTTCCATTATCACTTCTTATCACTTTAACCTTCTTTTTAAATTGTCGTTCAATTATGACATAGAAATTTTTGAATGCTCTACCAACTTCATTTTTTTTTTCAGCCAGCAAATTAATCCAAACCGCTCGAGAATAATTATCAAGAATTGTCAGAAAATATACCACACCATAAGATGCAAGTACTCTATAAGCACCCCATAGGTTACAATGAATTAATGCAAAACAATCAGTCGCCTTATTGTTAATTTGAATAAAAACATCTCTAGTTTGTTTTGCCTTCAAACAAACATCATAGGTCTTGTTCTTATTGTTGTTGAGATTAAGAAGTGAACTAACCATTTGATAAGAAGGGTGTCCTAATCTCCAATGCCACAAACCGCATGACCCAATTCCATATGTCTTGTAAGCTCGAACCGGCACCACACCCTTGAAGACAAAGACCCCATCAAGCTGTTCACCCGCACCAATCAGAGTCCTCGAGATGCGGTCATGTATCACACACAACTTATTAGTAAACGTCACAATATAATCTGTGTTATGAAGTAACCAACCTATTGACAACAAATTACAATTGAGTTTTGGGACATATAATATGTGCAACAATTTAAAATTATTTCCAAGTTCAACGATGCCTTCTTTCATGGCCTCGGTGTGTGCATCGTTGGGTAACCTAACAGGATAAGGTGCAAAATCATAGGTGTTGACGAGCACATTTAAATTCCCTGTCATGTGATGTGATGCCCCAGAGTCAACAATCCATTCAGTGGAGTAAGTCTTACCAGAGAAATTTTCATTAGTCCTAGTTTTGTAAGCATCAAGCATGCTTACAAGAGTCTGCCATTGCTCGTTATTAAGCCCGTTTAGTCCGGTCCTATCTCCGTCAGTTACGCCTGCATTAGCAGCCACCTCACCCCTTGCCGATGACTGAGCAGCATGAGTTTTTGCTAAATCTTGGTCACGTCCGCCAGAGAGTCCACCCCCTTTTCCTCGACCTGCTCTATGCCCGATCGATGTACCATACGGTCTGTCTCCCCACCATTCTGACTTACTTGAGCTCTCACCGTTCCTTTTGTTGTTGGCAGCCATGGTAACCGATCAGCAAGACTTGTCAGCAATAATATCGAGAAGAAATAGTAAGAGTCACGATAGTCTTGGATTATCCTCTGAATCGTCAACAAACCCTCAGAATCCAACGTGGAATACTTGAATCTCGCGAGGAAGGCAAGCCAAAGCTTCTTTGATGTCCAGATCGTAGATCGGGTAATAGAGGTCATCATATCGAAGTTCGTATTTTCTGAGCCGTTTCGAGAGGGATTTCATGTGTTGAGCAGCGAACCAATTCTTTGATGGATTCAAGAAAGAGAGCGAGCACAAGGGAGAGTTGTACAGAATTGCGCAGCCATGGCTTCGTCCATGTTGCAATCTTACTTGAATCTTATCTAGGTTGGCCTCACCTTCTCCAACGCCAATGGTAGCCTTCTGGATCTGGGCACCGGTAACTTGTACATTTGTGAATTCAACTTCCGTGACTTCGATGTCTCCCGTGACACGACGCGCCAGATTCGATCAAACTATTGAGGCAACAGGGGATGGATTTTGAGAAGAAGGAGAAGGGAATCAATTCGAGCTGATTCACCGAGTTGATGATGTTGTCGGGACTTGTCTGCAATGATTTGATAAGTTGGGTGACATTTCACAGCGCGTACGATTTTGGGTACCTGGTGAAGATCCTGACCAGCCAGAGCCTGCTGAAAGAGTTGGGGAGAGAAGACGATGTCGATATGGAAACTGGAGTGCAAAGTCTGGACTCTGTTAGCGCCAAGCGTATGCGGTGTTGTTCTCAGTAACTTCATTACTGCTACTGATCTCTAGATCATAGAACACAGATCTCTTGCTCTCATTTGTTATGGCTCTGATACCAAGTGAAAAACGAAGGAAGCTCCAAAACCCCCACCCCCTTTCCATTGAACCTTATGGTATTTATATACATATGGTGGAGGGGTTCCTTGCTCCCCAAGACTTTCTAAAACAAAGTTTCCTAATACAGAAAGGAAAGAAACTTTCTATATAGATCAGAGACTTCCTATACAGATTGGCACAGGTACAGATGACTTTCAAACCAGGACTCTCGCGAGTCTTCTTATCTTCGTCCAATAGATTCTGAACAATTTGAAAGTTCTACCAGTTGAATTAACTCATCTTGATCCGGCCCATAAGTGAAGGACAATAGGTCGGTGACAACCCTATCACAACAATTGCAGAATGGACTATCAACTCAAAGGAAAAATTTAAGGAGCGTGGTTTTGAGCCTTGCCCTAACGAGTTTTGGGAATAAAAGCCCTCAAAAGGGGATGTTGTACTTGGGGGGCATATCAAGTGTTAATGAAAATGACTATAAAATTAGAGAATAGAGAGGAGGATCGACTCAAAGTAATTGATATCAGTATTGGAAGATCCAATCAGGTTGGCAGGGAGAAGACAACTCTAGTTGATTTAAATATTGAAATGGATGACAAAATCTTCACTGAGAGGAATAAGGTTAGATATTAATGAGTTGAAAAGATTTAGGTTGCGTTTGATTGCACTTTTCAGATGTATGAGTCTGAAAATACTACTTTTCAGACCTCACCCATTGTTTAGTTTTACCTCTTAAAACTGGTTTGAATCTTATTTTCAAATCTAAAAATAATAAACCTTGGACCGGTTCTTAACGTGCTCAGACACGTTTCAGAGCCAATGCATAGTTCAAAATATCCTTACAATATTTTGGAAATGACGTGAGTTACCCCTGATAACCCCAAACCTAGAAAACCTAAACATTCAACCTCTCTCTCTCTCTCTCTCTCTCTCTCTCACTCTCTCTCTCTCTCCGTACTATCTTCCTGCCACCGCCACTGCAACTTGTAGCGGCGGCTCTCTCTCTCCCCTTGTCTTCTCTCTCTCTTTCTCTCTTTCTCCCTCACTCTCTCTCTCTCTCTCCCTCTCTCTCGCTTTGCCTTGTCTTCTCGCCATGGCTACAACTTGCAACGACGACTCTCTCTCTCCCCTATCTTCTCTCTCTCGCCCTCCCTCCCCTGTCTTCTCTCTCTCGCCCTCCCTCCCCTGTCTTCCCACCATCGCTACCACTGCTACAACATGCAGCAGCAGTGGTTCGGTGAATAATAATAATAATATTTTTATCAATTATTAATTATTTTAATATTTTTATTAAACATTAATTATTTTTTATTAAATTTACTTGTTTTATTTATTAATTATTAATTTTTTATTTACTATTAATTTTTAACTATTTCATTAATTTTAAAAGTGATTTGAATTTATTTGTGTAAATTATTAATTATTTTAATATTTTTATAGTCATTAATTATTTTTTTAATTTTAATCATTTCATTTATTAATTAGCAATTATTAATTTATAATTTTTATTTGTATCATTTCAATATTATTTTGATGTTAAAAATTATTTTTTATGAGATAATGCAAATTGAATTCAACATTTACAAATAGTATGTTTTAGGGGTAAAATAGTAAAATCAGTAAATTTCAGATCCTCTAAAAAGTAGAAAAGCATCTATGCGTCTTTTCAAAATTTAGACACATTTAATATCTTTTTAACTTTTCAGATATGAATGTTCAGATTTATCAAATGACACCTTAGTAACATGATTCGAGTCAAGATCGTCTGCCAACAAAACACATTCCAACCCTCTTCAAACTTGATCTAACACCGTACATCTCAGTATCAAACCACAAAGTGGGACCCATCATATATGAGATGTGCAATGTGAGATCTTGTTGGTAGAGGGTTGGAACGTATTTTATTGGCAGGTGATCCGGAGTCACATTATTCAAAGGTGCCTAGATATTAAACAACTTACCACCAATAATCATCAAAATGAAGAAGTCCAATATATTTTGGCAAGGATGGAGATCCAAGATATGTAAAGACATAGATTAAAAAAACATTGAGATTAGACAATAGTGAAGGAGAGGACATAAGTTTACATCAAAGTTTTATAACTATAGTCCCATTCTCGTTTGAGAGAAAGTTGGTCAATGAGATTTTGGTTCCCATTCGCCAAGATATATAAATTTATTCCAATTTATAGTATTTAGTTTCTATTTTCCATAAAAAGTGAAGAATTAATACGTGACTTACTGACTTTCATGGCCAGAAATTGGTAATACGAATAGCACATTAGGTGTTTCGGTTTGGGTTATAAGATGTGTTTGGTTAGAGTTAACGATACCTGACAATCTTTTAAAGCTTTCTGGGCTAACAGTGAAGTGATGACTTCCCAAAGAAATATCCTAAGCCCATTTCATGATTTTTGAGGAAACTTTGGCTGTTCGGGAGATTGTTCCGTTTGACACGTTACCTCATTCTTAGGGAATTCTAACTTCTAAGAGTTTCCTGATCTGTTGTGTCCCGTAATTTGCGTCATGTCATTTGTCTTGTTCCCAATAAAACTGGGCCAGCTGTTACAAGATTGCAATACGCAGAGGGTAGAGTGCAGTGGGCAGGAAATCCGATTTGATGCAGAGGGCTTTAACATATATCTTTTGCTTAATTCGCCTCTGCATGCAAAGCCCATCGTCTCAGCAACTCCCTGCACAATGAAGTGAGGTGAAGGATTGCACAGTAGAAGATCGATGGCACAAACGTCCCAAGATAGTGTTCTCCGTGAGGGGGGTCGGTTGATGAAAGCCATTATTACCAGTTAATTGATAAGAACCTGATTATGAAGTAGAGAATCAGATAATACCCACCTCGTCTGGCTATTGCTTTAATTTCCGACCATCTCTGTTGACAAAACGAGTGCACATGGTCATTGTCATTCATGCTCTAATCGTCACTTGACCAAACCCACTAAGCGGAACAGAATCTCAGGATGGTATGGGCGGAATACAATCTTCCAAACTCCCATTAATTCTATACATTTTTATTATGTATTCCCCCTCTTTCTTCCTCACTCCATTCCAACCCTTCTTTGAACTTGATCGTCCTCTTATCTCTCTCATACGGATAACTTGACTTCTTCCACAAAAGAAGTGATAAGGTTTTTCGATGGCAATTATCTTCTTTTCTCTAGTTATAGAAAACTATTACGTTATTAAGTTTGTCGATAACCAGAAAACTTCACCTTCTGTTTTAAATTTGAAATATAAGTGTACTGTTTACGGTGGAATGAAGGTCTCTACTTCGTTCGTGCTTGTTGAAATTAGAAAATATCAAAAAGTGGCTTTGGGACATTAATAATATATCTAGTGATCCTTCCGTCAGTGATAAGAATGCAACAACGTTGAGATCAAGGAAGTTAATTAAATGGAACTATCCTCCATGTTGATGGTAATTGTAGGGATAAAATCTGGGTGGAGGAGGTGGTGGAGATCTTCTTAGAAATACTTTTGGTACTCTTCTCATTGCTTAATTTGCAGTGTTACTAGGGCAATTGCACATCTCTTTCAGGCGGAGCTTCTTGCTTTATATGATGATCTTATTCTCAGAGTGAGGATCATGCATGTCTACATATTAAGAGAGATAGAAATCGAAAGTGACAACATGACCATGGGCAAATTATTCTGCCCTGCTTAGAGGTTTAATCATATTTTCCGTGAAAGGAAACCGTTGTTCGGACTTGCTATCTTAGCCAACTATGGTACTAATAATCAAGTCACTTTCTTGGCCTACGAGGGTAATAATATTCTCCCCCCACGAGCTTTCAAGAATTCTTCATGAAGATAACTTTTTGGGTTTACCGATTCTTTCAACAACTAGATGTTTTGTATCAAATTATCTATATTTTCTCTTTTTTTTCTTGTTAATTTTTACTATTGAAAATGGTTAGTAAAGTTTTAAGGTAGTCCACCTCGAAATTCTATTAACAAAGATAGAAGACAACCTCATATAATATAAAGTTAAAAGATTAAAAGAAAGAATGAAACCTTGAGTGAGAAGAGGGCGCCTTGAATGGCCGTGATTAATGATTAAAGTATTAGTAGCGGGTATTGTATTGGACAATTCAGATACGAATGTGCTTTAGAAAGGCATGGATATGCTAGAGAAATACATATGAATTTCATAAATATATTAATAATACTAAATTTAAGATCAAAATGATCACAAAATAGTATATAAATACATAAAATATGTAAATATTAAGGATATATATGTAGAAATATATTATGATTAATGAACCGGGATGCATAATTTTATTTATAGTGCATCAATCAAGAGTCCAAGACACTAAACATATGCACCTATCTTATTTTAATTATTTTTTATTTTACTATTTTAATTTTTTAACATTAAGGAAAAGTCAACTAAATATTAAAATTTCAAGTGCAAATTAAAATATCAATCAATAATTTATAAAAATATAATCTTAACTTAAAGTATATCAAATTTGTTAAAATTTCTAAGATGCATATCATATACAATTTCATAGTTTTTAATTACTAAAATAATTATTCTATTATTAATATTTTTATTTATATAAATTTTGGGAAATAAAAATTATCTTTTGAAATAAATGTAGATTATTGGATTTGATAGATTCAGTTTAATATTATATTCTTCAATAGTTTGTATATAATATTTTTATTTTTTGTAAATAATAAATATGTTGTTATTACTTATTAATGTAAATTAAAATATTAGTTAATAACTAATAAAAGTATATAAAAATTTTAAGATTGATATAATTTGCAAATTTATAAATTTTAAGTATTAAAATAATTATTCTATTATTAATATTCTATTTGTATAAATTTCTTGATATTAAAAATCATCTTTTTTATATAAATGTAGATTTTATATATTATTTATTCTATTAGCTTATAAAATACCATTTTTAAGTATTATTTTTTTAATTTTTAGTTAGAGTTGTTAAATATAAATGTGTTTTTCATTTAAATTGCATGTGAACAGAAAAAAGTTATTTTATTTTACTTTACATTATGAAATGTAGCGTGATTTATTGGTTTGGAAACAAATCAAATTCTAATTGTGCTTGAGGTGACCCGAGTTCAAATCGTCTCATTTGCATTTTTATGGAGATTACTGAATGGATGCAGTGCATACCGGTGCGTATCAGCCGATACAATGCGACACTGGCCGATACCATCCATATCAATTCAATAAGAATGATTGGAAAAATATGCTACAATACATTACTAAGATAGCTATGTTTGGTTTGAAGGAAAATGTAGGGAAATGAAGGAAAAGGTTGGGAAACTTATACAAAATTTGTAACAGGGGGAGGGCGCCAGGCCAGGTCAGGGGGTCGCCTATCCCTATACTAGTTTTGAGCCACATGTTAATGGAAGCAAAGAAAAGATTCTCGGCGGGCTTACCCCAGTTAATAAACAAAATAAATATAGGCCTTGGAACCCATCTGTTCACATGCCATGTCAACCTCGATATAGACTAGAATTAAATGAAGCTAAGCTCGTTTCAAGAAGTGAGACCACCATAGCTGTACCAAAAAATTCTGCCCAGTTGTCCCAACTCAATTAAATCAACCATTTCAGAAACATCTCTGTTTTTTTTTTTCATTTTTTTAATGACTTCCCTTCTTTTTAAAACCGATACCAAACTCACTTCTTACATAAAGGAGACCAGAATTGAGATTTTGGAGGGAAGGAGAAGCAACGATAATATTTCTTAATTTTGAAATTTCTATTTTATCTTAAAAAAGAATGTAACGGGAGTTGAGATAAGACAAGCTAAGATGCCACCCTTTGAAGAAACTACGATGGGAGACCAAATTCCATCACATCTATATAGGTTCCACCGAGGCATTATGAAATAAACATTGCATATGTATATAATTGATAAATAGAGGCTGAAGTATAATGAAAACAAAAGGAAAGACAGAAGATATCGAAGAGAATCCAGCTTCCTATGATTTTCTTATATATTATTGAAAGGGTTTCTCTTCCCCTCTTCCCCCACTCAGGTTGAACTCCACACGCCAAGGAAACCCATTTATAAAATTGAACTAGCTGGAAGGTTCATTGACCACCCAACCATACATCTCTCTCTCTCTCTCATACCCCTAATGCTTCAAAGGCAGAGGCCTTATTGATTAAATAGAAAGAGGACAACATTGGATATAACTTTCCAAGTGTAGCCTCAAATAGATTGCCAAGCAAAGGAATGCATTATCTCATAAACTAAATTGATAGAGAACTTTATTTGTTTAGTATTAAATAGATATCCCTCATCTCTATAAAATTTTTATATATCTAAGAAAAGAAACAGTTTAACCAATTAATTAATGAACAAACCGAATTGAATTTCTAGAGAAGCTTATGGGTTTTCAACAATTTCAGCATATTACTCAAGACTAATATTAGCATTCAAACTAAACTGGTTTCACACGCTAGCTACTAAAGAAAGCCAAAGAAATAGATATTCAGTCTCATTGGAAAAAAAATAAAAAAGAGAAGTATTACTGAAAGTCTGAAACCACTTGAAAACAAACCCTAAAAAAGACAGACGGACAATGCAACAATGGTATTATATACGAGCACTGGTTTTCATGCCCACAAAGACTAAAAATGATAACTAGTTCAGGATCTCAGGATCTCGATCAGTACAGGACTAAAGATACATTTGACAGAGAAAGGGAGACCATTTTGTTCCAGGGTCCCATTATTATGAAGTTCTCAGAAGGTTCAAACATCCATCCTTAGACGGGGACTGGGAGAATTACATCAACCATGAGCCATACCTTTTGTCTCACTGCCATTTAATAATGACCTGAGCTCCAGCTCCAGATTCTTCCAAGGGCACAGACAATAAACACGTACAGGAACCCCGAAAACTGAGTACAGTCCATTATACGTAACTCACATGTGCAAAGACTTCATGTATGTCAGAATCTGATCCAACTCTCACGTGTCCAACATCAGAAGATAAGGCTTGTCAGAAAAACAGGCTTGCTGCCGGAGACTCTGCTGCCTTTTCTTCTGAAAATCTCTACGAGGAGGACTTGAGGAATTCTTCTGGATTTTCGATTTTTCATTTTTCTCGAAGCTGTTTTACTTTTCTTCATTAATGAGGACAAAATAGAAGAGGAGAAAAACAGATATGAGAACCAAGTGCCAAGAAACCGGTAATAAGATATCCCACCGGAGTAAGTAAGAGGAGTGATTAGAGAGAGAGAGAGAGAGAGAGAGACCCAATACCAATAATAACAATGTTCATAGAGATGTATGGATTTCTTAATCATGAAATAGAATTGAAGTATAGTAACAAACAGCTAAAGACCCCCTAAAACAATCGATATTTTTTTGCTCTTTTATTCCATGTGATTCATCCACAATAAAAAAAAAAGAAAAAGTAGGAAACAGCCGATGTAAATGAAACAGCAGGCAACCAAACTTTTCTGGTTTTAGCCAAAATATGAGACATTTTCATTGGTAATAGAGCTATAATCGGTGTTGCTCGATTGGGTAGTGTACACGGATGAAGAAGAAGACGAGACAGGAAGAGGATGAAGTGGCGGTGGCGGAGGTGGAGGAGGAAATGGAGGCGGCGACGACGAGTGGACTGGTGGTGGTGCAGTAAGAGGCACGGCTCCGGAAGAAAAGAAAGCAGCATGAGACGAAGGAATGATACTAGCACTAGTTTCTCTATACTTGTACTTGAGTATCTCTGCCCTCACTGCATTAAGCTCAGTCTGTAAGGATTGAACTTGTTGTTGCAAGGCGGATATCGCACCCATGCACCCATATACTGGATCTCTTAGCCTCACATTCGCCTCGTAAACCAGACTATTTACTGCATCTGCACGTTGGCTCTCCGGCACCTCCTGAAAAATTATTGAACATAAATGAATAAACTGCACAATAAAGATTGATAAATTTACAAATTAAACGAATTGAATACTACAGGATTAGAGAGAAGTAGGCTATGATTTAATTTCACCATTAGCATCTTGGAGACGTTGCTTGCACCAAAGACTTTGTGAACATAAGCGAACTTCTGGGGCTCATGAGGAGAGAAATAAGGAGAGAAAGGGCATTCTTGTGCGCACCTTCGCCTCAAGAGTTTACAGGCGGCACAAGGTGTAATAGTGTTTAAGGTCCCAGGAGGAGGGCCCAACATGTGTCTTTTTCCTATTCGATCCGATGCATCGGCTTCTCTCTTCTTGATCTTCGTACCTATCTCATCAAATCTCTCCCTGAACAACAAAAAAGAGGGGGGGAAATGACATAAAATAAGCGGGAAAAAACGAAGAATCAGAAAAAGAAGAAGGAAAATGAACTTATGGGTAGCCGTGAACATTAATTATGGTTGACAAAAGATGAAAATGTTTGAGAAAAAGGGGGAGATGCATGTTGATTATTTTTCTTCTTGCAATTTCATCTAAGGTAGAAGGAAATTACACGTTAGTCTGGCAAATAATTTAGCCTTTGGTTCATTGTTTTCTTATTGCGTACCTGTCTCTGGACATTCAAGCATGCTCCTTCGCGATAGAGATGAATTTGTGCGCGCGCAGACACGCACATATACGCAAAGGAAATGGGAGAGAGAGAGAGAGAGAGAGAGAGAGAGAGAGAGAGCGAGCTTAAAAGGCAAGGTATTTGGGGAAATTAAGTGGGGCAATGTTTGTGGAAACAAACAAATTGCAGTGGTTCTTCATTCGTGTTGTTGCTGATGTAGGAGAATTGGAATATAGAAGGTGAAAGTTGCAGCAGGAGAAATTTTTTTGGCAGTTGGAAAGAAGAAAGGGTAATCACAATAACAATTTTAGCTATAAATGGCAGTCATGTCACTGCTTGCTCACGTGGATTCCTTGGCGGTTGTTGACTTTTCGAGGCAATTATCTGAGTTTCAAGGCTGGTTTTGTTTGCTTGAGTATTCACACAGTTCAGCAGTTGATGGGACCCTAAAGTAATGTTTGGTTTGAAGGAAAATGAATGGAAAGGAAGGGAAACGTAAGAAAGCCTTTACAAACTTTATATAATTTTCCTTGAATTTCCCTTCCTTTTCCTACGTTTTCCTTCAAACCAAACATAAAGTATGAATCCGAATTGAATTTTTTAGTTCTTAAAAAGTTTGATTCAGTTGGATGTAAATGGAGTTTTGAGAGCTTGAGCTTAATTTATATGTAGGGATGTTGCTAATTGAATCACTCAAGTCCAATAATATTTACCTCGTAAAACTTGCGAGTCTAATCGAATTTATATTATATAATATTTTAAATTTTTAATATTCATATAAACGAGGTTTTGAGTTGAGCTAAATTCAAATTCATGTTTCTATCTCAAATCCGATTCAAGCGCCTCATATTTTTCTGTCAAATTGGGTTCAAATAGCCAAATATATATTCTATTTGACTCGGCTTGAATCCACGTAATATTCAGTTTGCTTCTTTGGGTCCATACCAGATATGTCACCACAAAGATTGAACCCAAATTTGTTTTAATGATCATAAAAAAGTTACAAGCAGATCTATATATTATCAAAAATAAACCATATATGTTATTCAGTACTTTTTTTAACCCCTAGATGGAATCGCACCTTGCCCCATTCCCAAAATACGAAATTCTCAACATGTTAGCCTACTTTGGTTCTATATGCCATATTTGAAATCCAGTGCACAGTGCAGTGTTCGATCTCAAGGGACTGGCCGGCTATAATTGCCAGACGGTATCTGTGAATCTGGCATTTTATTGAAAAGGGATAATCAGAAAAAGGTTGGGTTTGGAACAAACAAGTTCCCCTTTGTAGTGGTGTTATATATAAGTATAATGTGTATATGAATCTTACAACTGAGAGGTAATTATATTGCAAATTTCTTGCTTCACTTTGCAATATTCTAAAACAAGAGTATTAGGTATAGGAAATACAATTTCTTTCATGTTCATTTCTTTGTCAATTTTCGGTCGTAAGAAATTCTTTTTCACATTTTCCCACGTTTTCTATTTTATTTTTTATTATTTTTTGGGCAAAAATAGAAACTTGTCATTACTTGCTTGATAGGCAAAAATATGGCCCATGTCGGATTGTATTCTATACAAAATTGGGTCTTATAAGCAATATATGTAAAACTATGAGCTACTTAATTGTTTTCTATTTTATTTGGGAGGAGTGGTTTCGGAACATCTTTTCTTTCATTTTTTGTTTTCTATAGGTGTCAGTTTGCCACATCTCTAATATTTAGTAACAGAAAAGTATATGCTTTAAAAAGAAAAAAATACCAGCACGTGTTCATTTTTAGCATAATAGATTGGGGTTTATGATTTTTAGCATTATACATAGGTGCCAGTTTGCCTCTACCCCTAGACCTGTTCATGGGCCGGGTAGTCCGATGGGTCGGTCCAGCCCGGCCCCCAGATGGGCTTGTGCATAGACTTTAGCCTGCAGGTTTGACCTTGGGCCTAAAAGCCCGAGCCCGACTATATTACGGGCTGGGCTCGGGATTTGTCAGAAAAGCCTAGTCCAGCCCAACTTTTATATCCCCTTTAAACCCTAATAATCCTAAATTGACTATTCATTCATCTCATTGTCACCCTTTCAGCCTCTTAGGTCTCAACTATCAAGAACTGGTGAACCCTCTTAGAGGCAAACTCAACACCAACGCCACCGTAAACTGCGGTGGTGAGTTCTGAGTTCTCACTCTCTCTCTCTCTCTCTCTCTCTCTCTCTCTCTCTCTCTCTCTTTGTTCCATTTTCTCATTCTTACTAGTGAACACCTGCGCCACTAGTGAACTCCAGCGAACTCAGGCAAACTCATTCTCATTAGTGAATTATGGCGAACTTATTCTCACTGGCGAACTCTCAATGCAATCATTAATAAAAGTGAAAAAGTCATTGTTAGGTCGGAATTTGGGCTCGGGCCCGGGCTTGGGTCCAAGTTATAGGCCCATTGGTCGAGTCGGGCTCGAACTCAAGCCTGAAAAAATCCTATTAATGAGGAGTAAAAGCCTTGCCTAGCCCAACCCATGAACATGTCTATTCTACTCTAATTTGACCCTTCGATGTCTCCACCTGACCCGAGTTTAAACTAATATCAAATCAATCTGACCTGTAGTCTTTACCCCTAGACCTGTTCCTGTTCATGGACCGGGTAGCCCGACGGGCCGGTCTGGCCCGGCCCCTAGATGGGCTTGTGCATAGACTTTAGCCTGCAGGCTTGACCTCGGGCCTAAAAGCCCGAGCCCGACTATATTACGGGCCGGGCTCAGGATTTGTCAAAAAAGCCGGGTCTAGCCCGACTTTTATATCCCCTTTAAACCCTAATAATCCTAAATCGACTATTCATTCATCTCATTGTCACCCTTTCGGCCTCTTAGGTCTCAACTATCAAGAACTGGCGAACCCTCTTAGAGGCAAAACTCAACACCGACACCACCGTAAACTGTGGCGGTGAGTTCTCAGTTCTCTCTCTCTCTCTCTCTCTCTCTCTCTCTCTCTCTTTGTTCCATCTTCTCATTCTCACTAGTGAACACCCACGCCACTAGTGAACTCTAGCGAACTCAGGCAAACTCATTCTCACCAGTGAATTCCGACGAACTTATTCTCATTGGCGAACTTGCGATGCAATCATTAATAAAAGTGAAAAAGTCATTGTTAGGTTGGAATTCGGGCTCCGGCCCGGGCTTGGGCCCAAGTTATAGGCCCATTGGTTGAGCCAGGCTCGAGCTCAAGCCTGAAAAAATTCTGTTAGTGAAGAGTAAAAGCCTAGCCCGGCCCAGCCCATGAACAGGTCTATTCTACTCTAATCTGACCCTTCGATGTCTCCACCTGACCCGAGTTTAAACTGATATCAAATCAATCTGACCTCTAGCCTTTGAATTATAATTTTTTAATATACATTTTAAGGTGTCACTTTTTCCATTAAATAAAAAGAAAAAAAATCAAAATCAATATAAAAAGAAATCTCAACTTTTAAGGTTATTGATTTAGAAATTAAAAATTATAAAAATACATTGTATGTATATTTGCAAATCATGACCAGGGCAGGTCAGCCAAAACCTAAACCCAGCTCTAACCCTAAAGCTGATGAATATGACCCTTATGCAATCCCAGCTATATGGTCAGGACAAGCCAAGTTGACCATTTAACCTGAAGCATTGTGATCCATACTTTAATAGTGATGGCCAATTTTATCAAAATGAGATGTGCCCAAATTAATATCCTTAATTTTTTTATTATTTATTGTATCATAACTTTTTAAGAACTAAATGATGCATTGAATACCATACAAATGTGTACGATAGAAGTAAAGTAGGTTAGCTGTCACTATTTGTAATATTTCATGAAAATTGTTCTTTTTCTTGAACTGTTCATCAATAAATTGAAAACCATCTTGTCCGCCTACAACGGAAAGAAAATTCTTATCCAAGAAAGGAAAGGAATAGTTTTCCTTGAGAAAATGTGTTTAAAACCACTTGTGAGCACATCAACCTTCAGTTCTACAAACAAAACATTGGATGTACCGTTTTGCCGTATGTACAAAAGAGGATCAAAATATCTACGAGAAAGCATTTTCAATTTCGGATTTTATCATAGGAATTGTGTTAGATAACTGTTTTTTTCTTTTTTTGGCTTAATTTGGAAAGAGCACAAATACAAATATGTACGGTGTAAATGCATACAAATAATACAAAATGTAAAGGTTTTGTACTCTATATAGTTGCATTTGTTTTCCTTCCAAACTGAGCCGAATCACTTATTATTTCTTGGACAACACACTAATTATAGGTTTCACATTCTAGCATGCAAGTTACATTATTCTTGTTCAGAATGAGAGTGAGGATATTTGTAAAATCTTATCTATTAATCAAAATCATGGTTTTCAAAACGGAACCCGACTGGATGGTCGGATCAGTTTACCCAGTGTAAGAATAAACAATTAGTTGTAAGACAGTTGGCTAATCACGTGTCACCTACCACTTGCGTAAATCAGTTACAAGTTAGTTACACTGACACGAATTGTATTTATATCTCAATCATTCACTCTTTTCAATACAAGAAGTCATGTAATGAGGTTCCATCCTTTTGTGATGAACTCCCAAATACATGCGATGAACCTTTGCACTCTGTTTTCTCTGTTTTAATTTTTACATGGTATCAGACCCTGTAATTCCTTCCGCTGCTGCCTTTCACTGCTCAGACGATCTCTGACTTTGTTCTCTCCTTTTCTTGATTTCCCATCGCTGAGTTCCTCCTTGTTGTTACACCCGTCGTCATTTCCAACTGTGACGACCATGAAATTTGGCCCAACTTCCCCTTACTACCTACACCCATCTGATAACCCAGTTGGCATTCTTATATCCTTTCCTTTGACTGGGGACAATTATTTGACATGGCAACGAGTCATGCGGAATGCACTACGAGCAAAGAATAAATACCGATTAGTGACGGATCTTTGCCACGACCACCAAGATCATCATCGAAAGAAAATGCTTGGGTTAAAGGTAATTCCATGGTGGTTTCTTCGCTGTTCTACTCTCTGGCCAAAGAACTCCACAAAAGTGTCTTCTGAGATCTAAAAGGAGTTAGAAGAAAGATTTGTATAGAGTATTTCACAGAGATTTGGAAGGAGTTAACCTTCGTTGATTCATCATAGGACTTGGCAATGCTACAACAAGGAGGCCTAATGGTAGTAAGGTATTTCGCAAAACTCAAAGGGTTGTGGGATGAACTCGGAAGCCTCATCGATCTTCCTCAGTGCATTTGCGGAGCCTTATAGGATTTCATTACTGATCGTGAAAAAGAAAAACTCCACCAATTCTTGGTGGGATTAAATGAATCTTTCAACAACACTTGATCAAACATTCTGGGATCAGATCCATTACCGAGTTTGAATAAGGCGTATTCTCTTGCAATCCAAGAGGAACGCCACCAGTTGTCAATCTCTCTTCGTAGGCTACCCAACCCTGAAGCTGCTGCATTGAATAGTATATCAAGATTCATGCCTCCAGACTCCTATGAGAATCGCAACCAATCCAAGTACATTTTCGATCACTACAAGAAATTTGGACACACAAGGGAGCGATGTTACAAGCTTGTAGGATACCTTGCCGGATAGGAGAAAGGCAGGCCAAATCGCTCTGTACAGCCCGACAAGATTCCACAAAAAAGCATGTGCAAGTGCAAACACCAATGATGATGAATCACCCATCGTCGGTTTGACCATCCAGCAATACAACTAGTTGATGGCTCTTTTGAGTAGAGAGAACCATGAATCAGCTGCACATGTAAATCATTTTGGTAAGCACTCCACTATTTTCGGTTGGATGGATTCTAGATAGTGGTGCCTCCGACCATATGGTTTCCAATGCATCATTGTTATCTAGTTGCACAAAACTACATTCTTCCAAACCAATTCATCTTCCGAATGGGACAGTCACAACCACATCTCATTACGGAACTGTAAATCTTGGACCGAACCGGATCATCAATCATGTTTTACATGTCCCAAAATTCCATTGCAACTTACTCTCTATTAGAAAACTTACAAAGGAGTAGCAATGTGTTGCTCTATTCTTTCTTTCATTTTGTGTTCTTCAGGGCCTTGTCTCCCGGACCATGATTGGGATGGGTAAATTCGTGGATGCACTGTATTACTTTACCACTGCTAGACCTGTAGATAATTCTTTTGTGTTTACTGAAACTCCGAATAAAGGCCAAGAACTTTGGCACAGATGACTTAAACATGCCTCATCACAACGCCTTTCTCTCATTCTAGAAATTCTGACCCTTCCTCAACAGTCTTGAGCTGCTCAACCTTTTGACTTGATACATTGTGATTTGTGGGGAGGGTACAAGACTCCATCATATACGAGCGCACATTACTTTCTTATCATTGTTGATGATCATACGAGATGTACTTGGACTTATCTTTTGAAATTTAAATCCAAAGTTGTTTGTCATCTTATATCCTTTTGTGCTATGGTTAGAAGACAATATGGCTACTTTGTTCAACAAATTTGGTTGGATAATGGCAAGGAATTCTTTTCTGTTCCTCTTCTCAATTACTTTTTTGAACAATGCATAACTAAACAACATTCTTGCATACCAGGCCCTCAGCAAAACAATGTTGCAGAGCGCAAGCACCATCACCTGCTGGAAGTCGCCCGTGCATCTACTTATGGTCACATACACCATTAATCGGTTACTAGTACCATTCCTTTTAGGAAAATCTTTGTCAGAAGTACTACTACAACAAACCCCAAGTTACAACCACATTCGAGTGTATGGTTCTCTGTTATGCACAAGTACAACCCAAACCTCGAGATAAATTTTCTAGCAGGGCAACACACTGTGTGTTTTTTGGGTACCCCTTCAGCCAAAAAGGGTATTATGTGTTTGATATAGCTAGTGGGCACATTTTTACCTCCCAAGATGTCATATTTTATGGAGATCAATTTCCATTTCAAACTTCACACTCAACATCAACCAATCCCGCCATCCCATTACCTGCATCCGACCATGATTCAACCATTTCACATGACCCATTGGTCCATGACATGCATGAAACGCCACCACCAATCACAAGTACATCTGCTGGCAACGCAGAAATAGCCATTGAAGAAAATAACCAAGTTTCAACCCAGCCTGGCCCATGACCGTGTAGACCTCGGCAAGTCTCCACCCGCTTGCGCTCATATGACTACCAACTTCCACCTTCTCTTGCCAATGCGGTCACTAGCCCAGGTGCTTGTCTAGCTACAATTTCCTTAGAGACAAAACCATCTTCTTTTGTTGAGGCTGTCAATGATCCCAAATGGCAATAGGCAATGGCAACCGAAATTGAAGCACTTGAGCGCAATAACACATGGACACTTGTAGACTTACCACCCAGAAAAAAGGACATAGGTTCAAAATGAGTCTACAAGATCAAGTTGAGAGTTGATGGTGGTATGGAGAGATACAAGGCCCATTTAGTGGCAAAAGGTTACAATCAAGTCAAAGGCCTTGACTACCATGACACCTTTGCACTTGTAGAAAAGATCATTACTGTTCATTGCCTACTCGTAGTGGTTGTTGCAAAGTGTTGGTAACTTCACTAGCTGGATGTAAACAATACATTTCTCCATGGTGAGCTCCAAGAAGATGTTTACATGCACATCCCTCTTGGATTTGCCAAAGATGGCAATCAAAGAGTTTGCAAACTCCAAAAATCCTTATATGGCCTCAAATAAGCTTCACAGATGTAGTTCCAAAAATTCACTAATGCAAACAAGACAACCTCTTCATTGGAAAACTACTCACATCTTACAAGCAAACAAGACAACTTCTTCATTGTAGTCCTTGTGTATGTAGATGGCCTCATCATCACAGGAAATGATCCAAGTCATATTGTCTTCTGATGAGAGCAGATTTGGCCCTCCACTAACATGGTGACACATGGCACATCGGAATAACTTGTTAAACAGTTTTGTATGCCCTTAGCTTCAATCAAAATGATGTACTTTATGAGTTTATTGTAAATGAATAAAAGTGCATATTTGATTCATATTCCCTTGGTATGTTTCTGTGTAATACCCTTAAATTGGACACTTAATGAGACTCGTGTTAGTTTAGAATGTTCAGAGCCAATGGATCGGTCTAGGGAGACCTATCCTGACAAGGCTGACACTGTGGTGCCACCAAGTCGGTTGGGGTGGCTTGTCTCAGCTACCAGGGTGAGACCCTAGGCACACACAGTGTGGGGTTAATTGAATCTTTGAACTGGACCAAAATTCCAGTATTGCCCTGGACCTTGGAGATTGATGGGCAAAACTGGAAAGCTACACCTGACCCCTAGACTCGATTATGATACTACATTAGGTGTTGGATTGGACTGTCTTTGATATACCAATCAGTGAGATCCTTAGCAGGGGTCAAAACCTGGGTATGTTGGGACAGTCTGAGAATTCATCTGAGTGGGTGATCATAGTGACAGGATCAGCCCCTTTGTCGGACAAAGGTAATGATCGGGGATGCACTTTCATTGATGGAAACCAAGACTGCCGGTAGCCGATTTCAATCGTTGATATTTGTTTTGCAAAATATATTTTATATGAGATATAAAAGTATATAAATTATGGTTTCGAAATGATTTGCAAAGGGTTTTAATTCCTGGGATCCATACTTGAGAGAGTGCAACACTGTTCCTTGCATCCGAGGGAAAGGTCCTCTCTTGTCGGGTAGTGTATGATCATTATGGGCTGAGAGGTTAAGAGTAAGGCCATTGAGGATAATACCTGATGGGCTAATCTTGCATCTGCCCACAGTCCCTGGGTGTTACAAGGTGGCTTGGCCCAGGGACCACTTAGGGTAAGTGTTGGGCCATAGATCCCATCTGATGGGTTTTAGGGGGTGCACTGTCCATAACAGTGTATTCGGCCAGGCCTTGTAACAAAGGCTGGGCTAAACCCATGTGGCTGATGTGTAGATCAATGTTTGGGTCCCACGCCATACAAGGAAGCCCAACTGGACAGCAGTTTGGAAGACTTAATGAATACATAACCCTAAATGGGCCTTAAGCCCATTTCGAACTGGGCTAATTTGATTAGTCTTTAAGGGACGAATTCTGAGATAAGATCAACTGATAGGATTGGGCCCACACCCTATCCACTCAGAGAGTCCAAGATCTAAATGAGATTTAGATTTGGAAACTTCCTAATTAGATTAGGAGCTGGCTGATCTAATCTGCAGATAAGATAAGGATTATCCCTTATCTTAATGGGACTTCTAATCCATATATGATTTGGGTTAGCAACTCCTAATGGGATTAGGAGCTGATCCCTTTAAGTCTATAAAAGGAAGAGGGGGCGGTAGCCTTTAGACATACATCACAACAGACAACCAACTGTCTTGTCTTCAGAGCTGAGATCACAGAAGAGAGAATTTTGCACCCTGCAAATGCTCTCTAGCCGCCTCCTTCCTGTAGCCGCCACCTATAGCAGTTCGATCTCCATTGCTTGGGAGAAATCAAGATTGGATCTTGATTCCAATCTTTTGGAGAAAAGATTGGTAGGAGTTGTATTCACAAGCCGTCTAGGTGATTTTTTGGAAGGATCAAGTTCTTGGGAAGAACACTACTGATTTTGCTCCACCCTGCACTGTGCCATCTTTAGTGGGAGTAGATTTTGGATCGTACCTTGGGCGTGAACACCTCCATTGAGAGATATTGTTTCTCTGTATCAGGTATTATCTCTCTCTCCTTCTTTTGGTTCAGATCTGGTTCAGTTTATGGTTCAAGAATGATCCTTGAAAATATGATTTTCTAAATAGGAAATTTGATTCCCAATTGAAGGGAGAGAAAAAAATTTTGAAATTCGCCCCCTTTATTCCGCAATCTTGGGCGTCCATGTGATAGATTTCCTATCCCTTTAGGTGACACCCGGAACCACTTAGGCAACAACTTGCCTTAGCCAAGTTGGTGGTGTCCCACATGGCGGCCTGGCACAGGTGCGACCTAGCGGCCTGGCCCAGGCATCGACTTGAAGGCCTGGCCCTGGCGCAACCTGGCGGCCTCGCCCAGGCGCCGACCTGGCAACCTGCGAGACGTGCTCGCAGACAAATTCGGCATGCATATCCTAACACTCCCACGATCATTGAAAGTTGACCCACGTGCCGAACAATCTGGAGGGTGGTCAACGTGCATGGCGGTTGCCTCAAGGAATCTCGGACCACTTAGACAACCTCGCAAAAATCTCAGATATGATGCATGAAGCCCACACCAAACAATGCCTATATAAAGGCATCAACCCCAATGACAATGGAGGGGGGGCAATTAAGAATATTCTAGCTCTCACACTTTGTGATTTTTAGCTCGCAGTCTACTATGAGAGTATTAACTTAAGCATCTGAGCGACCTCGCCGGGTTAGCCACCCTGGGTCCTCTAACATTGGTTCCTCGCAGGTCTCTAAAGAACTACGAAGCTCAACAATCAATCCATCTTGCCACCAGCCAGCTTGGCACTCTGGTTAGCTCGACAACTAATAGGCAGCTCGGCACTCTGGTCAGCTCGGCACCTAATAGGCAGCTCGACATCTAATAGGCAACTTGACACTCTGGTCAGTTCGTCACCAAATAGGCAGCTCGGCACTCTGGTCAGCTCGTCACCTAACCTGCCTAGCTTGGCCTAGTCAGTTCGACACCTAACCTGCCCAGCTCGGCCCAGTTAACTCGGCACCTAATCTGCCCCCAGCTCGGCATCCAGGTCCTCATCCAGAAAAAGTTTACTTTGGCCTCTAAGTCATCGGCGACTTGGAAGCAGACCAAATGACGAGGTACTTAGCACAAAAAACTGATACTTCACCAAAAAATTGATTCATCACCTTCCTTAAATCTTACCTCAATGAGTGCTCCAGCATCAAGGACCTTGGACCCCTGACATATTTTTTGGGCATTGAGGTAGCTTGTTCAAACTTAGGCATCTTCTTAAGCTAGCATAAACACATCATTGACATTTTGAACAAAACTAGGATGCACGAATGCAAACCATGTTCAACCCCTATGAAACAACGACACTTCAACAATGATGCCAGTCCATCTCTTTCAAATCCAACCCAATACAAGCGTTTGTTGGGATGCCTCCTGTACCTTATGTCCACAAGGCCCGATATCAGCTTTGCAGTAAATCAACTCAGCCAATTCATGCAAGATCCACGAGAAGAACACCACCAATCCGCTTTATGAGTGGTTAAATACCTCAAGTCCACCCCTCATCATGGGATCTTTATCCCATCCACTAATGACTTTGTGGTTCGGGGCTACTGCGACTCCGACTGGGCAAGTTGTCCACTTACCCGATGCTCCACAACATGCTATATCACGATGCTTGGGTAGTCACCATTCTCTTGAAAGACCAAGAAGCAGCACACTGTGTCGCGATCCTCTATAGAAGCCGAGTATCGAGCTATGGCAGTCACAAACTCATAACACATTTGACTTAAACGGGTCTTTGCAAATTTAACAATCCACATCGTAACCCCATGGAATTATACTATGATAGTCAAGAGCAGATCTCTATATCGCTGACAACCCGGTGTTCCATGATGTACAAAACACATTGATATTGATTGCCATTTCGTTCAAGGGCGGATTCAGAGCAATGAGATCAAAACATTTGACATCAACAGTAACAACCAGCCAATGATATCAAAATTAGGAGTGTCTTAATTTCAAAACCTCATTCTCAAGTTGGGCATTGCATCTTCTCATACTCCAATCTGAGGGGGGGTGAGGGGTGTAAGAATAAACAATTAGTTGTAAGACAGCTGGCTAATCACGTGTCACCTACCATTTGCGTAAATGAGTTACAAGTCGGTTACACTGACACGAATTGTATTTATATCTCAGTCATTCACTCTTTTCAATACAAGAAGTCATGCGATGAAATTTCACCCTTTTGCGATGAACAACCAAATACGTGCGATAAACCTTCGCACTCTGTTTTCTCTGTTTTAATTTTTACACTCAGGAACCAATTATGGGCGCGGGTCTGGTTTTGGACCCCAAAACAGTCCGACCTGGGGTTGGATCGGATGGTTGGACTGTTTAATCTAGGTATCAGTGGCTAAAACGATTCTTTTCTCCGATCCAGTTTTGAAAACCTCAATAAATGCTCTTTCTATGTTGTAATTTAGTTATTTAATATTAATGCTTTATGTAAAAAGGCAAAATCAAAAACCAAACTCTCATAAGATGCATTCTAATTTAAAATGAAATTATGGCCTTCAATAAAAACCGCAAATATGGGTTTATGTACTTGTCTCCATTTTGTCAAATGTCTAGTGTATGTGCATGTAAGTTTTCTAAATTTTAGCGAATTAAAATTTGACTTAAAGAGGTAGGACGAGCTCTCTTGAGTTCAACAAATTCCATCATTACGAGGGATTAACAGCAATTCCATCGAATTGTTTTATTTTGCGAAGAGAGAGAGAAGGCATAAGATTTACATTTTTTTTTTTTGCAAAGTAAATAAACTATTTTATAACAGCAAAATATCAATATAGTTCGATACATCTGGGACCCCCGAGGGTAATTAGACCAGTAAACATAATCGTGGGATAAAGTTTTTGCCCTCTGCCCAATCAGGTGGACCGAAATATTAAACTTTCTATTTACATGATTCACAGAAAAAGAATTGAATTGACGCAAAACATCCTTGCTCTTACACAAAAATCAAAGGCATGACCATGAAATTAGGGAAATCTTCGACTGCAACACTTGAACAACACTAGGACAGTCAGAGCATAGGAGGATATGTCCTTTGGAGAACTGGGCTGCCAGCTTGATTCCCTGCAAAAAAAGCATTCAGTTCAACGTCCTCCACGCACTAATCCCACGTTTCTTGAAATTCATCCTACAATGCGAAGACAAGACCAAAATTGAGATAAACAAAATGCACCAAAAGACCCAAGGAAAGAGTATCACCATCTACAAATATAATTAGATTCACATTTGATTTCATAGTTAGAGGAAATTTTCTCTGATTCCCTTGCATGTATTGCCTATTAGAGATAGGAGAGGGACATAAGATTCACATGATTTGACAGTATAGCACAATTGGTGATTATGAAAAAGAGAAAGTGTAAGAAAGGTCTGAAACTTCTGCAATTTAGGAACAGGTTCAAACATCCCTCATCGATATGTTTGCTTACCCTATTTATATATCCTTCATGTATGATAACATAATCTCAACACATTATTTTTACAAACTTTCATAAATTCTAATGACGGTGCAATCTAGACGCTTCCTCGTGTGCAATGATTCGGATTCCGACCGGAAGTCTATCTGGCTGAGCCGAGCTGTAAAGGCCGAGCTGATATTTGGAAGATCAAGCTGATGTATGCTGCAAGGAGTGGAAGGTGAGAGTGCCCAGGTGTCTTTCACTTGGGAAAGGTACTCCGATGCTTAAGTCAATAGGTATTTGAGAGCTCTTAAGAAGTTGAGAGAGCTCTAGAATGTTTAGTGTGTATATCTTTTCAAGTGGGATTAGGTGCCTTTTATAGGTCCCAAGAGTCAGGAACTTCTAGATTATGGGTCTATCTCTCTGTGGAGCCATTTCCACTTTATCTGGCACATTATGTGTCAGTTGCAAGATCCCTATGGTAGTTACAATATGCATAAGTAAAGTCGAGGCGTGCAACACGGTGGGCTGTTCTAACGGTTGCGATATCGGCACCTTGGGTAGCGAACTACTAGAGACGGTTAGTGAGCTCTCCATCGCAGGTCACCACAAGTCCTCTCAGCTCGATCAACTCTTAGGATAGGTTGTTGTAATTTTACAGGATCTGCCAGTTCAGCTTTTCCAAAGTGGAGTTTGGTCCAAACGAGGTTCTCCAAGCTAACTTTCCGAGCTGGTTTGCTGGCTCAGTGATGAGGTGTCGATTGGAGGCCATGTGTCACTATTTTTTTGGGATGACCAAATTACCCCTCATCAATTGCCCCCCACTCTCGAGCCGGCTTCAACTCGGCGAAGAGAGTGGTTCTTAGTGTGGGTATTTGGTCCAATTGGCTCACAGGTCGCTTGGATTGATTTAGCTCGGTCTGAGGTTGAATGAACCGCGACTTCTCTTTCAAACTTTAAATCCAAAGAGAGGAGAGAGAGCACGTAGGGAAAATTTTGAAAAGAGTCCGTCGGGCGATCGTGCAACACGCGCTGCTAGCTATAATCTAGTTGTCAGCGCATCTGTATCATCAATCTTCTCACTTGACAGGTTATAAGTATAGGATCTCCCACTAAGTTCCCCACTCACACTGTTTCCCCTTTGGAGTTTTCTAGGAGGAGCCTGGTCAAAGGAGGTTCCGAGCTGAGTTGGTCTGTTAGTCCGAGCTCCGCTTTCTGTTGGTCCAAGTTCCGCCATCACCATCTCCAGTCTTCTTCTGTTTCTCCTGTGAGTACCCTGGTCTTCGCGATGTCTGATAGTCCATCTGGGATAGGCTGCCCGAACATAGGTCGGATAGTGAGGCGAGTTCCTCAGGGGAGGACTCGTATGGAGTGTACTATGCTGGTGCTTTGGGGGGGAAGAGGCATGAGGTTGAGCAGGTAATAGACATGTTTGAACCAACTAAGCTATCTGGGGAGGAAATAGTCGTGCTATGCCATAGGTAGTAGACCTCTAATGAGTATCGGTGGATCAAGCCGGGTGCTGACCACTATCCTTGGGACCATGACCGTGACGCATTATGCGTCTATGTGGAGACGTTGGCTACTGGTCTCCGCTTCCCCCTTCATCCTTTTGTAGTTGTTGTTTTAAGGCATTATCGTGTAACACTGGGTCAGCTCGCCCCCAACGCAATTCAAACTTTGGTTGGGCTAATCAGCTTGTACCACCATCGGAATTTTCCACTAAGTCTTGAGGTCTTCTCCACTTTGGTTCCCATAAAGAGGATCTCGGGCCCTTACTGTTTTTCTCTTCCCTTTCACAGCGGGAGGAAGGTATTAGTTGATTTCTCGAATAAAGCTAACGGGTGGAAGAAGAGGTTTTCTTTCTTGCTAAAGACGATGGTTGGGTTGCGAACACCGTTTGGTATAGTAACTGTCGAAGTGTTGCTAAGAGTCAATATGTCGAGCTACAAGCCACATTTCAGGAGCTCGTCCAGGAAAAGATTCAGGTATAGAGGTTTTTGGCCGAGCCCATGATTGTACAGGCTGGCCTGAGTCGTGTAGGTAGGTGGGCTGTTAGGGTGTAGTGTTTGTACTTTGTGTTTCCTTTGTATCTAGTTTGGTGTTTTGACGGTTTGCCTTTTCATCAGATATGGCGAGCTTGGCTTCTATGATGGCTTCTACGAGGGGACCTCAGCTAATATCGAGGTGAGGTCACCCAGCTCCGCCCCTCCCATCGTCAACCTAGAGGGAGACGACGAGCCGATGCATACTGATCAGTACCCAGGCCCTACCACCTTCCAACCTCAGGCTAGTCAGGAAGAGTGCGAGGTCGGCCCCTATGTCAAAGATATCCCTCCCTTTGTTCCCCATGTTGCCGATGTCACAGTGATAGATCAGTCGAGTAACCCTCGAGTATCTCTCCAAGTAGCTAGGGGTATGCTCCTCCCCGAGGACATGTGTCACTATAGCAAGTTGGACCCCATCGACACCGGAGCTTGGCTGACCAAGTGCATCATCCAGTTTGTCTTTTTACAGATTCTTTGTCCTTGTCTGCGAAGTATCTTATTTTGATTGTGATTCTTGTTGGCGAACACCTTCGAGCAAGTCTTGTTGGACCACGTTCATTCCGGTCAGAAGGAGAGAGTCAATATGCAAGCGAGCATCAACTCGCTTCAGGCTGAAATGCAGAGGCTCCATGTGGATTCTAAGGAGGATCGTCGATGCTTCTATGAAGTGAACCAGAAGATGCAGTGCAAGCTGACCAAGGCATAATGCAGGATGGTAGAGGCCCAGGCTCAGGATATGCGTTGAGCTGGGGAGGAAGTTGTTGCTCGCTTTCTGAAGTCCCCGGAGTATGAGAAGAAGAAGGTGAGAGATGGTATCCCTTCAATGAAGAAGGGTTTCAAGTTGTGCCACTGTTATCTGAATGTGCTACATCCTTCCTTCGATTTTGGCTCTGTTTCTATGCTTGATGTGCCAGGCGACCTTGTAATGTAGGTGGACGATGAGCCCTTGACCCCAGAGGAGGAGGAGGATGAAGGTGAGGAAAGGGACGAAGAGAGTGGTGACGATGAGAACCAGGATGGTGACGTTGACGAGTAGCTCGGTTGTTTTGTTGGTGGTGGTCTTCTATTGTTTTCGGGAGCCGGAGTGCTCCTATAAGTTCTTCTTGGGCCTGTGTGCCCTTTTAGTGTCTAAACTATGAAAACCTTTTTTTTATGTATGGCCGTTGTTCTTCTACTTTTAAATGCAACTAGCGTTTTCACAACTTAGGTTTTGCATTGTTTATTAAGCTCGACTGAATTGTCATCATGCTGGTCGAATACATTTCTGTAGTTTCAGCTCATCGACTTTGCCTTCTGTGATTCTTGATTCTTTACCGAGTTGTCGACTAGTCTTGGAGTGACTTAGCGAACTTTAGGGAATTCGCAAATGCAGCTCAAGACACTTCACTTCAAAGGTAATAACTGCGTAGGTTGTCTATATTTCAAGCTTGGGGTACTACCTTCCCTTCAAGTGTTTCGAGCTCGTATGCATTTCCGCCTATCACTCTAGAGACTTTATAGGGGCCTTCCCAGTTCGAATCGAGTTTCCTACATTGGGCTTAGGCACCATAATTTTCCTGAGTACTAGGTCACCAACTATAAATTGGCGTCTCTTAACTCGGGTGTTATAGTATCGATTCACGCACTATTAGTATGCTGCAGTTCGAATGTAGGCCAGGTCTCTCACCTCTTCTACCAAGTCGAGATTTGTTTGTAGATCTTCTTCATTGGTCTCATCACAGAATGTTTTAGACCGTAGTGTTGGTACTTCCATCTCTGTTGGTATTATCGCCTCAGTTCCGTACGTCAAGTTGAAAGGTGTTTCACCAGTTGCTATTCTGACAGTTGTTCGGTAGGCCCATAAAACACTAGGTAGCTTGTCCACCCACAAACCCTTAGCTTGGGAAACCCGAGCTTTGAGGCCATGGAGGATAGCCCTGTTGGTTACCTCGGCCTGACTGTTGGCTCGGGGATGAGAAACCAACGTGGAATTCTGTCTTATTCCCATTTGTGCGCACTAATCTTGGAATTTGATGTCTTCAAATATCTTCCCATTGTCCGAGATCAGGACTCTTGGTAGGCCGAACCAGCAAATGGTGCTTCTCCATAAGAAGTTTTGAACATTGCGAGCTGTTATGGTGACTAGTGGCTCGGCCCCCACTCACTTTGTGAAGTAGTCTACCGCCACCACTAGGAACTTTTTCTGACCTTTCATTAGTGGGAAGGGACCCAACAAGTCTATGCCCCATTGCACGAATGGCCACGGGCTGGTTAAGTATTTCAGGCCAATTGCAGTCTGGTGTAAAATGTTGGCATGTCGCTGGCACTTATCACACTGCTGGACCAGCTTGATCGCATATGCTTTCATGGTGGGCCAGTAGTACCCTTGTCGTTGGGCCTTCTGAGCTAGGGCTCTTTCCCCTAGGTGTCCTCCACATAGCCCTTCGTGGATTTCATATAATACCTAGTCTGGTTGGTCAGGCGTAGGCACCAAAGATATGGCAACGTAAAAGACCTTTTATAGAGTTGCTCACCTACTGTCACGTAGCGAGCTGCTTGTTGTTTTATCTGCCAAGCTGCATTTCTTTCTTTTGGAAATATGCCTTGCCTGAGGTAGTCAAAAATTGGATCTATCCAGATCGGCTCTGCAACTGATATTTGGGTGACCTCTTCTGCCCCTTTATCAATGGGTGAGGTATCTCTTCCATGTGGACTATTCTTTTGGTAAAGTCTATTGCACTCGCTAACCTGGAGATGCCAAGAATGGTGGTTGGGTAGGAGTTCCCTCACCTTGGCTAGATAGGCCGACAAGGCAGGTTCTCGAGCCTCATACTCACCATTTACCTGGTTTACCACGAGTTAGGAGTCATTGCTGATCACGAGATGTTTGGCCCCGACTTCTTTTGCTAGTGCCAACCTAGCTATGAGTGTCTCGTACTTAGCCTCATTGTTTGAAGCTTGAAACAAAAATTGGAGCGTGTATTCCAGTTTCACCTCGTTAGGTTCGTAGAGTATCAACCCATCTCCGTTTCCACTTTGGTTGAATGAGTCGTCCACATGGAGTATCTAGGGCTCCTCATCCCAGCTCACGATCTCACGGGCTAAAGCAGGTGCTGCACTGGTTGAAGCTTCTTATGGGGTTATGAGCTCGGTCACTTCAGGGCTCAACGAGCTGAAGGTACACTCAACAATAAAGTTTTCTAGAACCTACGCTTTTATCGCTGGTCGCAGCTCGTAATGGATGTCATATTCACTGAGCACTATTGCCCATTTTGTTAATCACCCCAAGACCTCGGGATTCTGAAGGATTTGCCTCAGGGGTTGACCGGTCAGGACTATGATGGTATGGGCCTAGAAGTAGGGCCTTAGTTTCTGGGTTGCTAGTACCAATGCAAAGGCGAGCTTCTCTATGTCTGGGTACCTCGTCTTAGCAGCATGTAGGACTTTGCTTATGTAGTAAACAGGTCGATGTACTTTATCTATTTCTCTTACCAGGACCGAGCTGACTACCTCATCACTCGTGGAGAGGTAGAGTTTGAGCTCGTCCCCAGTCTCAGGTCTAATCAACAGGGAAGGTGAACTGAGGTATCTTTTTAGCTCGTCAAAGGAGAGCTAATACTCTTCAGTCCACTCAAAACTTTGGTTTTTCTTTATAACTTTAAAGAAGGGTAAGCATTTTCCCACTGACTTAGACATAAATCGATTTAGGGCAGCTATTCGATCGATTAATTTTTGAGTTTCCTTAATCGAGCTAGGAGGTTGCATGTCTAGGGTTTCCTAGATTTTTTTCGGGTTCACCTTGATACCACGTCTGTTGATGATATACCCGAGGTCACCCCAAAGGCACACTTGTTTTGGTTAAGTTTTAAGTTATGCTAACTCAAAACACTGAAAATGAGATCTAGGTTGGCAATTAAATCATTTGAAAAATGAGTTTTAACTACCATATCATTAACATAACATTTCATTTTATTTCCAATTAAGTCAGAAAACATATGATTTACAAATCGTTGGAATGTTACTCCAGCATTTTTTAGTCCAAAGGCCATGACTTTGTAGCAGTACAAGCTCATTTCAATTATAAAGGTCGTTTTTCTTAGTCTATTGGGTCCATCATAATTTGGTTGTAGCCAGAGTATGCGTCCATAAAACTCAACAGCTTGAATCCTGAGGCCGCGTCCACTAGGCAGTCTATCCGGGGCAAAGGGACGTTGTCATTGGGGCAAGCTCAGCTTAGGTCTATGTAAGCGACGCACATGCGCCACTTGCCGTTGGTCTTTTTTACTAGCACCAAATTTGCTATCTTGCTCAGGTACTGAACTTCCTTCACGAATTCCGTTGTTAGGAGCTTCCCCACCTCTTCATCTACTATTTGCCATCTTTTCGAGATGATGTTCCTTTTCCTCTGTCAAACTAGTTTAACTGTTGAGTCAACATTCAATTTATGAGTTATAAGTTCAGGGTCTATGTCAGGTATTTCTATAGCCGACTAAGGGAAAATATCCAAATTATTAAGTAAAAATCTTACCAGCTCGAAGTGCACTAGATCTGTTAGGCGAGCTCCTATCTATAGTGTCTTTTTTGTATCCATTTTGGAAACCAGAACCGAAATAGTTTCTTCAGTAGGTCGAGCTCACTCATCTGTATTCTCAGGTGGTGGATCTAGTTTGATGTCGATGGAAATCTTGCTCTTTTCCTTCAAGGCGGCCACATAGCATTACGAGATTCTATCCGATCTCCTCACAATACTCCAATGCCTGTGTCAGTAGGGAATTTCATCGCCAGATGGTATGTCGAAACAACAACTCGAAGGGTATGTAGGATAGGTTAGCCTAATGTGACATTGTATGGAGAAGGAGTGGCAACCACTAGGAAGTTGTGGTCAAACCACATCAAGTGCGAAGGCGAGCCTACCTCCAATAGTACTCTTACTTTGTCAATAGGTCGAACGACCTCCCCATTAAATCCTATCTGTGGAACATTAGTGAGCTGTAGGTCAGCTTTTCCGAGCTCCATTTGCTCAAAGGCCTCCAAGAACAAGATGTCGGCCGAGTTGTCAGAGTTGACAAGAATTCTCTTCACCCTTAAGTCATTGATGAGTAGCCTCACTACCAAGGCATCGTCATGCGGGTATTGGATTCCACGCATGTCATCCTCGATAAAGTAGATTACCTCTTCTCTTTTTGGGCACTTCGACAGGTTGTTGTCTTCCTGCTCCAATTCCCTAACTAAGTTCTTACTTGTTGAGGTGGTACACCTGGCGATAATCGATCCTCCTGTGGTCGTATTGATGGTTCCCCAAACATGTCGCCCTTGTTGTTGGTTTTTGGTGGCTACATCTTGTTCCCGACTTGCTTGGGGTACCTCTTTACCTTGATCTTCAAGTCGTCATTCATCCTTGATGAACTATTTTAGATAACCCCATTTGATCAGGTCTTCTATCTCGTTTTTAAGGTTCCAGCAATTTTTAGTGTCGTGGCCAACATCCCAATGGAAGTGGCATTATTTGTTAGGGTTCCTAATATTTGGGTTGCCCTTCATCCTAGGCAACCACTTTACATATTCGTTGGATTTTATGTGCATAAAAATTTCTCCCCTTTTTATATTCAGGGGGTAAAAGTTCTATTATACAGAGGCGTAGTGGATTGTCGTTGAGTCGAGCTCCAAGGTGGCGATTTGCTTTTCCTATACGGCGAGCTGCTACACCTGCTTCTTGGCGACCTGCTTCTTCTAGGAGATTTACTTCTCTTCTTCTTCTTGCTGTTGTTTGCCTCTTCTTCGGCTTGCTTTCTCTTTCCGATTAGCTTGGACTTTGACCCCATGGCTTCTTCTACTTTCATGAGCTGATTTTCCACGGTGTGGAACTTTTCCATGGTTGCTAGTGGGTTCATCTCCATTTCCCAACGTAGTTCGGGATGGCGTACACCATTTTTGGCTGCTGTCAATTGCATGATGAGGTCCAGATCCGGAATTTACAAGCGTTCCATGTTGAATCTCCATACATATTCCCGTAGTGTTTCATTGAGTTTCTAGACCACATTGAGTTGGCGTTGCGGACTTTGAGTGCCTTCTGCTGGTGGCGAACTGGCTAGTGAACATATTGGCAAACTGGCCCTAGTTTTTTATGGAACCTAGGGCCAACCTTGAGTACCAGAGCTAGGATCCTTCTTTTAATGTGGTCGGGAAGGCGATACACATACTTGCATCGTTAGCCCCGTGGAGTAACATTTGAGCTTGAAAACTGTCTGCATGTTCATTTGGATCTGTGGTCCCCTTGTATGTTTTGAGGGGTGGTGCTCTGAAGTTTCTAGGTCTTGGCACCCTAAGAATCTCTGGCGCCAAAGGGGATGCTCAAGTCAGTCGTGGCTGCCCTGGTGGAGCATTGGCCTAACTCATTGCTTTGCTCCTTACCTTACATTCTTCCTTGTTGTTCACTTTGCTTCCTGATACTTCCTTGGTTGGAGCAAGTTGGCTTTTCTTCCCGACGCGGTGAGCACATCTTCCACGCTTTTTCTTGGTCCCTAAAGATGAGCTAGCGGCCTCGGTCTCAATGGGAGATATAGCTCGACTTTCCACTAGTAGTTGATTGTTGTCAAGAGCCGCATCATCAACGCTAGGCTGATTGTGTCCTACTGCGGAGGTGAACTTGTTTTCCCAGGATTCTGTTGCTCATACATTCCCTGCACACATTGCACCATATCATAGAACTGGCATGCATCAACTGCTGCAGGAGTCACTGTCGGGCTCTACCACAAGAGGAGGCACGTTCACATTCTATAGTGCAGCGAATGGGTGCAAGGGGACATCGATTTGACTGATGGTAATGGTGCGGATCTGGCCATTGTTGTTGTTACTAGTAGGTTGATTGCTTGAGAATGTCATTTCTTAGTTTTCAAAGAGGATAAGAGAGAACTTAGCTTTTGTTGAAGTTCCCATAGACGACGCCAATTGGTGTCGCGCAATCTGGATGCTCCCTCATGTGCAATGACTCAGACTCCGAGTGGAAGTCTATCTAGTTGGGCTGAGTTGTAAGGGTTGAGCTAATGTTTGGAAGATTGAGCTGATGTATGCTGCAAGGAGTGGTAGGAGAGAGTGCCCGGGTGTCTTTTACCCAGGGAGGGCACTCCGATGCTTAAGTTGGTAGGTATTCGAGAGTTCTTAAGAAGTTGAGAGAGCTCTAGAATGTTTAGTGCATGTACCTTTTCAAGTGGGATTGGGTGCCTTTTATAGGTTCCAGGAGTCAGGAACTTCTGGATAAAGGGTCTGAGCTCTCTATGGAGCCATTTTCCACTTTATCTGGTGTCTTATGTGTCAGTTGTGAGATCCCTGTGACGGTTACAATCTGCATGAGTAAAGTCGAGGCGTGCGACATGATGGGCTGTTCTAATGGTTGTGATATCAGTGCCTTGGGTAACGAACTGCTAGGGAAGGTTAGCGAGCTCTCCCTCGTAGCTTGTCGCAGGTCCTCTCAGCTTGACCAGCTCTTAGGACAGGTTGCGTAATCTTATGCGATCTGCCAACTCAACTTTTCCGAGGTGGAGTTCAGTTTGAATGAGGTGCTCCAAGCTAACTTGTCTAGTTAGTTTGCTGACTCAGTGCCGAGGTGTCGACCGGAGGCCACATGTCGTTATTTGATTGGGAGGACCCAATTACCCCTCATCAAATTCAAAAATACCTTACCATTACAAACTCTCATTGATGCCAAAGATAAAAATTTACTTTTTTTCACATTTGATCAAATTGGTGAATGTAAATATTGCAAGACTTTGAGCAAACAGAGAATCATTTTGCTAACGAGGTAAAAGATCAAATGATTCCACCATCTGGTTCAATTGTTTGACTAATTCAAAAAAAGAAAATTGAAAATGGATTTAGACTATTTTATATCAAACTAGTCTTATTAGAGCGTATAAGACATGTAGATGAAGCAAGCTGCTAAGAACCATTCACAAGAAAATTGTTTTAGCACTAGCTAGGTACAATCACAAGGTAGGATATATATCTTTTTCCAAACTTACACCACATAAAAATATCTTTCATCGATTTTAATGAGAGTTTGGAAAAAGTTATAGTCTGTGCTGTCAACATGCCCAGAAAATTATGGCAAACATAAGCTAGGAGCAGCAATAGGTGATAAAAGGAAAAGGAAAAGGATAGCTTGGGCACATGCAAAGAACACCACCAACTGTGTTAATTGGCGGCATGGGTAAAAGTAGTAAGAATTCAGGATAGACGAAAAAAGATATGGGTAAAAGTAATAAGAATTGATTGAAGCACTAATAATTTACTGTGGATATGATTTTAAATAGAATGGATTGGTGAAACAAGATTCATATAGCTGACCCATATAGTTGGGATAAGGCATGAATGATCATGATGATGTTGATGATGGTAATGGTGATAATGGTTTAAAGGTAAGAGATATTTAAGCTTGTATCTAAAAAGTTTGGATGGTGGGAATAGGGTTGCAAACAGATCGGATTGAATTCAATAAAGGGTCTATCCTATCTTATAAGAAATCCAATTAATCCGAATCCGATAAGAATCAATTGGATTTTCAAGAGTATGATTCCAATTTGATTTCAAATATCTTATTGGATATCTAGTTCAATTAGAGTTGTAATAAAAAAATTATGATATAATGTAAATAATATATTATATTATTTATATAATATAGTATATAAATATATAAATAATAGTACAAAAAAAAATGCATGCATTAACAAAAAAGTTCCAGTCTTATGTGAGAATATTTTCCCCCTCGACATATCATTATCGCATTCTTCTCCCCTAAAAAGAATGTTTGAAATATCAAAACTTCCATTCAAACGCTAATCAGAATCTGGCTCTCCATCAACAATATCCGAGAAGGAATCCTTTGATGCATCAGAATTGTACTCCAACACAAGCTTCTTTCCTTTCTCAGTGACTATCGAAATAGTAAGAAGACTCCGACACCCCGACACCCCGTAGGCGATGATTTGCCTTAGCCAAAATGGTGGAGTCTCAGCTAGCAACCTACCTCCGGAGACCTAGTAGAGACCTAGCGACCTACCTTTGGAGACCTACTGGAGGCCTGGAGACCAACATCTACCGACCTAGCGACCTACTAGAAACCTGGCGACCTACCTACAAAGACCTAGCAACTTTCCTCCGCTGACCTAGCGACCTACCTCCGGGGACCTATTGGAAACCTAGCAACCTACTTCCGCCAACCTAGCAACCTACCTCCAGAGACCTATTAGTGACCTAGAGACCAACCTCCGCCGACCTGGTGACCTACCTCTAGAGACCTACTGGAAACCTGGCGACCTACCTCCGAATAAAAGCATGACACGTGGTATCCAAGTGACACCTCAGCACTAAGTATGCAGATCACCCCGGCAGGTCAGCTAGTAACACCTCGCCTATGGCTAACCTAAAATACCTCTACCTGGCCGACCTAAAGGACCTCCGCTTAAGGAGCGACCTCCTTTGGAGATCGGCTGAGCTAAGTAGGGTATAAGTGACAACTCACAAGGTGAGCTCGCCGGTCTATTACATAGATCCGTTATCAAGACCAAATTCTCCAGAGTAATAACACTCGACCGTTAGGCCAACCTAACTGCATCAAAGTTGATCAGACGAACCTCAAGATATTTATGCTGATTATGTAATTGATGGAGATATTCTCTCCCAACTTAGCGAAAAATGGCTCTTCGGGAATCATGGACCTATTATCAGAGGTCTCTAATCCTTCACACCTATATAAAGGCACCATTTTCCTTAGAGAATATATGCGCAATTTAGTTCTCGCAGTTCTTTAGCTCTCTCAATTTTAATTCTCTAAAAAATATTCAATTCGCTGACTTAAGCATCGGAGTGCCCACCCCGGGTAAAGAAACCCGGGCATTCTAATATTGTTTCCCTGCAGGTATCCCAGAAAATTACACAGCTCTCCGTTATATAGCTCAACATTCGAGCTATCTTCTAGCTCGACCTTACTCAACTCGGCATCTGAATCACCTTATAGCAAAGAATTCTCCAGCTTAATTCTGAATCATCAGCCAATAAGGAGTTACTAGATCGCACATCATCATACAATATTTCATAAATAGCGGATCAAATTGAATTATAGCGAATCAGATCAGAGTATATCCAAATTTAATCTGATTTATTAAGACCAAGAGAGGTATCCAAATCCAACTCTTATCGGATTCATATTTGGATTCGAATCGGATCTGATGCAACTTATAAGTGGGTAGAAATCCACTACTACAATTGGCTTAAGATATATTCATTAATGCAAGAACACGTGCCATGCACGTATGAAAATGAATATTAACAATATGATGTTATCTAACTTGGAGGAGTGGTTCAAAAACACATAGGAATGTCAATGACACCAGGGTGATATCTTGAGGGAAGTGACATTCATAGTTAAGTCAATAAAATGAGAAGGGAGGAGATGAGCTGTGGAGCACACTAGAAACTGTGTGAGATGCAAGACGGGATGAGATGAGCCAAGGTGTTTAATTATGAGGTGAATGTGTTATGAGTTTATTGGAATGGATGGGTTGTCAAATCTCCACTACGACCGGTAAGAGACTTTATCAACCAGCCGGTTCGTATCTTGCAAAATCATGAGAGGTCTCGTTTTGTAATTGACACATCATTGGTCCACTTGCCATCCTTGTAGTTAGGGTTGTCAATTGGACTGGATTTGGTCTAATCTGGTCTAATCCAATGTGAGTTTGTTATAAATGGATCAGGTCCAAACTAATCCAATAAATATTTTGGACCAGTCCAATTCAATGTTTGGATCATTTAATTTGTTCAAATTTATTTTAATTTAAATTGATTTCAACCCAAATCCGGTCCATTGATACCTATATTCTTATCTTAAATCGATGGACCAGATATTGGATTAATTCAACCCAATCTAATATAAAATTATTATGGATGGACCAGGTCCAATCCAATAAAATAAATATTTTGGATCGAATTGATCCAGTCCAATATACCTTGTTAGTCCATCCAATCCGTCCAAATTGATTTTGGATTGGACAGGATCCAGTTCAAAACCGGTCCATTGACACCCTTACTTGTGGCCAAGACATTATGTAAATGTGGTCGATAGTGGACCCGCTTTGAATGTACTAGTGGTAGTGATCTGGTCAACTCTGCCACATGTATCATCCGACGGTCCTGATTTTGTATGTGGCATCTAGTCTCTTGATAACAACATACCTCCACCTTGACGCTTGTTTCACTTCCTCAATCAATCAAAGTGAACACCACTGTTTTGAAAAGCAGATCAGCCGGACAGTCAAACCATTTGACTCGGGAATCTATCATCTTTCTGGGTTCAATTTTACACTGGACCACTTTTTTGAAAAAAAACATTGAAATGGTCAAAAAACTGCTGACCTGAACGATCGAACCGCTAAGCCGTTGGACCCAGGCAGCAGTTTGTGATTTTAATAAAAATTTATTTAATTTTTTTTAAGATTATTAATGAAAAAAAAAGTAGATTGAGAGATGGGAGAGGGACTGAGACGACCTCACTGTGTGAGAGAGAGAGATGAGAGAGAAAAATCGAGAAAGATATATTAGTGAGATATTAGAGAGAGAAGCAAGATGACAAGATCTTGTAACTCAGATCCCAGATCTCTAAGATCAGAGAAAGAGTCATTGCCGTCACCTATCTCTCAGAGAAAGTTATATTCATATATCACCGTCACTGTTGATGTTGAACATTGTTGCCCTCACCATTATCATCGCCACCACTCCCTCCTCCTCCCCCCCTCCTCCTCCTCCTTCTTCTTCTTCTTCTTCTTCTTTGTTTCATTCCTTCTTTCTTTCTTTCCTTTTTCTTTTTTTTTTCCTTTCTTTCTTTCCTTTTTCTTTTTTTTTTTCCTTTCTTTCTTTCCTTCCTTTTTTTCTTATTTTCTTTAGCCAACAGCCACCTATCTCTCTTTTTCTCATAAAAGAAGAGATATATGAATATAACTATATACATCTACCCTAACATTCCAATTTAAGGGTCGAACAGTTGAACCGTTTAACCCAGACGGTTGAGCCACTGACTCAGAAACTGGTGATCAAAGAAATTTGGTTTCCGCATCAGTTTTTAAAACCTTGGTGAACATATGTTGTGGCCTCGTGTGCACATGTTCTCACGGGTTGATCTCATGCTATTTAAGTGAGATACTGACTTTGGTTCTGTTGTTTGTCTTACTCTTGAGGATGAGGTGTCAATCTTTAATTAGTTCGATAGATTGTTCCATTTTGGTAGATTGCCCCTAGCTTGATGTCATGTGTAGGCCCTTGGTTGGCGGTCAATTCAAGCTGTATCATCATCATCATGTATATGATATATAGTATATGAATTTAAGCTTTTTAAATATATGGAACTCAAAGTATAGATTGATGTAGGAATTTTTTTTTCATTACTTGACCTCTCGATAATAATACACCATTTATTTCATTATTAAAAATAATTATAACATGGATATATAGGAAATATCTTGCAGCTGATGCTTCAAGAATAAGAGCATGCTTTTGAATCCTCTCCATTTCCGGTCAGAATGGAGAGAAATGTATCCCGTTCATTGTATAGTAATATCAATGTTTTAGAAACCGATTCAGAATCGAACCGTTTTGGCCATCAGTTTTGGGTCAGTGGTTCGATCACCCAGTTCGAACAGATAGACTGTTCTAATTTAAAGAAAAAAATAGCTAAAACTTATTGTTTGGGTCAACAATTCAATGATTTGACTAACGGGGTCAATGAATCATTGACCAAATAAACATTTTTGGCCCAAAAACGGTTTTAAGGTGAAATAAAACTGATTGCCTGAGCGGTTTCTCATCAATCAGTCCGACTCCGATCTGATTTTGAAAAGCTTGGTTGATATATAAATCCCTTATTCATCATTGAAGTTGCCCAGGTTGTCTCTTAACTAAATTCATAAATTAGCCTTATCTGGAGCAGTGTTTAAAACCTGACCTGGAGTTCGAATCGTCCTTTAGTTCAATATGTCAGTGGCTTAACTGTATACGCCAATGGGTCAGCCAATGATCACTACAAGAAAAATGCCCTAGGCCGGTGGTCGTAAAACTACCGGCTCCAGCCTTTGGACCGCCGCCTTAGATCTAAGGCAGCGGTCTTCGTCTTCTTTCTAAGTAGCTGCCGCCCTAGGTCAAGACCACCGGATTGACCAATAAACCACTTGGGTTTTGATCACTAGTTCGACCAACAGGGTCAATAATGGGTTAAAAACACTTGTCTGAATTAATATAAAACAGAAGTTCTCTCCAGTTTAGCAAGGGCCTGCCGCTTTGGCTGGCTTGGGTTGGACTTTTTCCAAATTTTGAATGGGCCTAGCCCAAAGCCCGAATCCAAAGAAGTTTAAAATGTTAATGCAGGCCTACTGAGTTGCACTTAGGGGTGTCAATGGACCAGTTTTGGATTGGACCCTGTTCAAACCAAAATCAGTTTGGACGGATTAGATGGACCAACAAGATATATTGAACCAGACCAGTCCAGGCTTAATGGTCCAAAATATTTATTGGATTGGATTGGACCTGGTCCATCGATAAAAAATTTATATTGGATTGGTTTGGATTGAACCAATATTTGATCCATTGATAGAAGATAAGAATATAAGTGTCAAAAGAACAAGTTTGAGTTAGAATTAATCTAAATTAAAACAAATTTAAACAAATTAAACAGTCCAAATAAAGAATTGGACCAGTCCAAAATATTCATTGGATTAGATTGGACATGATCCATTTGTAATGGGACTCACATTGGACTTGACACCCCTAATTGCACCCCTAATATAAATGTGGGTCCCATAACTCCCACCAATAACATATAAACTTGGTACCAATCAGGTGTTATATATCAAAATTCATAGGTGAGTTTTGATTGGTCAAAACTCTTCCCATGCCATGTATTTACTGCATCATAGATTTTTCATTTAGGATATTGGAAGAGCAAGATAGATTAGTTTAAATCATTTACTTAAATTGTAAGAAAATGGCATCATCAATTCTTGTTTGACCCGTAGTTTTAGCCTAAAAAATCGCACCTTTGTTCTCTCATCCCCAACCTATCTTAGTATCATACTCTACTCACACTTGCAATATCTTCTTGGTTTAACTCAACCCACTAAGCTCTCAGTATTAGGTCACTATTCACCAATGTTCACATTTCTCAAATGTGCGTGCATTATAAAACCCCAATTATCCCCTTAAATCGCACATCTCTATTTGGTCAATTATCCCCTTAAATCGTATATCTCTATTTGGTCTTCATCAAACACCCTTTCCAGCAGTAGTCATTTTTCGAATCCAAGGAGTTGTTCACTGGTTTTAACTCTCTCATGTCCAGCAAATATTCCTTCAAACCTCTATAGGCCAATGAATAGTAATTGACTCATTGCAAAATAAATGAACATTGGGACGACGTAACTTCAACATTTAAAAGTTCGATGTGCATGGTTTTGAAAACCGGATTGGACCAAGTGATCGGACCAATTGACCTGGGAATTAATCAGGTAATCGATTTCGTTTCGTCCAAAAACCATTTTTGGGCCAAAATTTGTTAATTTGGTCAGTGATTCGTTAACCCGAATGGTTGAACCATAAATCTGTTGATTTGGATAATAATTTTTTGTCATTTTTTATTTTTTAAATAAAAACAGACAGTATTCAAATAGACGGCCGGACCATTCTCAAACCTATTTTTTATTAAGGATGAAAGAGAGAACCTATTTTCATTACTAAAAGGATAAATCTCTTAAACTACTCCTTTTTATAGGAAATTGACAAACTGTGCCCTTATTGCCCTTATGGTTTATATATTATCTTAAGTTATTCATAAGTTTTCTGACAATTAAAATTGCCGGTAAATGCTAACGGAAGAAAACAAACAGTCGAATTTGCCCATCAGTATTCATCAAATTTGCCATTCTCCGCCCGTTGCCACCCAAAAGACGAAAAGGTTAATTCTCCTAAGATTCACTGAATCCATTTACATAAATCCAGCTTTCATCCAATGGGATCCCAACACCGGTTGCTGTGACTGGGCTTTTGTCAAGTACAAATCCAATACCAACCGCATCACCCAACTGTTTATCGTTGTAACCACCATCGTCGGCCCCATCCCAGATGGCATCGGAGACCTCCTGTACCTCCAATTCCTCATCTTGTCCGTCTTGAATAATGTCGAGCTCTCGGGTCGATCCCCAACTCCTGCGCCAAACTTCAGAGACTAAAAACGTTGCCTATCACCTTGACACCTCTCTCCTGCTGCATACCGCAATTCCTCAGCCAACTTAAAAGCCTCAAGTGGCTCGACACGAAAACAACCTAATGGGTAGGATTTCCCACTTGTTACGCCATCTGAACCCTTATTTGATCTCCATGTACAACAACCGGCTTACTAGGGATGCGTCCATTCTTTTAAGGCCCAACAGTTCGGTAATGGATCATTTCATTAGACAACCGGATCAGTTTTGATATGTTGAAGGTGAGGTTACCGCAGAACTTGACGGGTCTGTATCTATCGCAAAATAGGATTCGAGGAAGCATTCCAGAAGAGATCACCGAAATTGTTTATGTGAAAGGATTCCTGTGGGTGGGAATGTGCAGTAGTTGGGTAATTACTCACACCCTGTTTCTTCAGCAGCAGAGAAAAAAGAATAACCTATTGACCCATCTCTGCCTGATATCAAGAACAACATCAATGAACAAACCGATATTCTCCACTTCAACAAATGAGAGTTTTCGGTGGAACCGGTGAACCACGCGAGCTGGTAAGATGCGTGGGACAGAGGGCTCGTAGTACTTGCTAGCGCAGCTATGTAGTGGAAGGGAAGGAGCCTAAATCGACGATAACTATTTCTGCTTCCGTCGATAACTTGAAGCGTTTGCAAATGACAAATCTCCGCTGGAATCTCGCCAGGGTAATTATTACTAGAGATCAATAATTACGTGAGATTCTGAGTGCCGGAAATTGGAGGAGAAACCGAGGTTGTCCTGCAACTTCCAACAAGCGCAAATGCTCAAGACAATACGTAAACAGTGTAGTTTGTCAATTTCGTTAACAATAGGGGTAGTTTAAGATATTTATCCTTCATAAAATGCTAGAAAGGTAATCAGGTCAAATCGAGAATTAAGACATTCTACCGTGTTGTGGGTTAGGGTTGACATGGTATTTGTTTTGGCTACTCTACATTAAAGCAAATTCTCTAATGATGAAGGGTTTTTTAGTAGCACCATTTTGTTCTGACTAATTCTTGGTGTCCGATGATTCAGACGTCGAGTTGGAGTATTTCTGTTGGATAAAGACTTGGATATCGAACTGACTGGATTGAATTAGGAGGCTACTTGGGTGTCAAGCTAGGTAACTCTTCGAAGAGACCTGTAAGGAATCAGTGTCAGAGGACCCAGGGTGGCTAATCCGATGAGGTCGCTTTGATGCTTAAGTTAGTACTCTTGTAATAGATTGTGAGTTAAAAATCAGAAAGTATGAGAGCTAGAATGTATTTAGTCGCGTGTACCCCTTCGTGTCATTGGGGTTGGTGCTTTTATATAGGCTTTGTTTAGCGTAGGCTTTACGCACTGCATCCAAGATTTTCGAGAGGTCGCCTAATATGTCCGATATTCATGGAGGTAACCGCCACACACGTTGGCCATTCTCTTGGAACACTCACCACGTGGGCCAACTTCCGAGAAACTTGGGAGTGTCAGGATATGCATATCGAATTTGTTGACGAGCACAACTCACAGGTTGCCTCCTAGACCTCATTCAAGTCAGCTAGCCCTCAAGGGAGGTTGCTCTTCGCGTTGAGATCACATCGACCAGTGATGAGGTGCAACAGGTCGGCCCTAGACGAGGTGCTCCTAGCCGACCTAAGTTGTGGTCGAAATCGCTAGGTTGGCGGTAAAGGTAGGTCACCAGGTCAGGGTGAAGACGAACTACAATCTGGGACTCCAAATTATCTCGCCTAGGTGGCATCTGGGTGTCGTCCAACTATTTTGGGATGCCATGTGTCACAATGTCATTGGAGTGTCAAATCCTCCCTCATCAATTGCCCCCACTCCTAAGCTGAAAGTAGCTCGGCGAAGGGAGTAGATCTCTCCTTTTGGCCCGGAATGACTAATTCAATAAGCTCGTAGTCGTAAGCATCGGTCAAATTGCTTCTCATGTCGAAAGAGTCCAACTGTTTTCAACCTTACATAGGACCTCATCGTCTTGGTTATCGGGGCACGAGAGTGAATTCATCCGCTCGAGGAGAGGTGGAGCAAGTACCCCAAGGGCATCTACCTTATTAGGGATGGAACCGTCAATGGGTTCTGCAATCCGACCATTACCTCAAGAGTGAAGTTTATCATGCCATCCTCAAGAGGGGGTTTTATGTGACTGCTTTATTAGGTCGCTCCACCTAGGGAGACTTCGACGCAACGTCATTTTAGCTATTTCTCAAAAGAGTAGCCAGTGAATTTGATGCGGAGCCTGAAACCGAGGCAGAGGTCTACTGTGAAGAGATCGACTAAGTTTGCATCTGTCATGGTGCTGAAAGCAAACTAGTCTTTCCTTTGTTCTCTTTCTTGTGTTAAATGCGAACTATTTTTTATTTTGCCCATGCAAAAGAGGCGATTGGGTCTTATGTGGTGCTGAGATCTTTTATCAACTCGGCACCTTAGCCCTTAGTTCTGAAAGTGACTCGCGGTCCACTCTCCTTATCCTTGATCTTTGATCATGCCAAAGAGGCGATTAGTGCCACCTTAGCCCTTAGCTCTGAAAGTGACTCGCTGCCCTCCCATAGGGAGCTGCCAGATCACACATCATCAATTAGTGCCATCTGTGGGAACCGCTACTTAAAAGCCAGGTTCTCAACTCCCATTTTAAATTCGCACTTAATGGTAGTTAGCCGGGACGAGCCTCATTAGCTCTGTTCGCAAGGTCACCTCTACAGGTCAAGCCCTTAGCAACTCCTGTGGGAATCGGCAGCCAATAGACTATGTAGTTCCGCAAGCCTTTGTGGATCGAGCCTTTCAAGGCTCTTGTGCGAGTTGGTGACCTACGATTAGTAGGGCTGCCTCTGCAGGTTGAGCTCCTTGTGGCTATCATAGGAGTAGACGGCTAGCATCTCTGTAGGTTGACACAATGTAGCCATGGCATCGATGTGCCATCCAATGCCAATAGGAACACACGTAATGACAATGCTATCACAAGAGAGGCGAAATTTGAACGACCAGACCAGGCAAGCTTCAACGATCTGGCCCAAAAAGTCTCCTATCCCTAACTGCAAAGCCTCACTACTGATCGAGCCCTCCATGGATCCCGTGTGAATTGACAGCTAGCTAACTATGGAGTCGGCCTCACAAGTCGAACCTCTCATGGTTCCCGTGAGAGTAAGCAACCTACAAACAATAGAGCCACCCCGTCAAGGTGAGCCCCCCATGGCTCTAGTAGGAGTAGATGGTCAGTAGTTCCAAGATCAGGTACAGGACATGCTTCAAGTGCACCCGTGATGGCATAAATGCAACCACATTTTGTGCCCAACTCTTAGATGCTTCAAGTGCACCCACATCCGTAGGACGACTGATTAGCTCGTGAGCTTCAAGTTCCCTTCAAGCCAACCTCGGAACGCGTCAGCAATAGGTAGACTGATCTATTCAGGTCGCCCCCCATCTATCTAGCTTGACAGTGTTTTGACTTCGCCGCTACCACACTTGAATCGATCTCAAAGGACATCAGTATCTCACCGCCGACCAAATAAAAAGAAAGAGAAACCGAGCTCGCAGGCCTAGTGTATGGTAGTTTAAAGAAAAGAAAGGAGTTTTCCCCTAGTCATCATTCTCATTACCGCCCTTACCATCGTCCTCATTGCTATCTACCTCCTACAAAGTAGTTGCCTCTTCCTCAACCTCTTAGGTCAGACCGTCTAGGATTGACCTAAGTGAGATAGAGCTCAAGTCAAGGTTCGGGTACTAGCATCGAAGAAAGCGGTGGCACATTTTGAAGCCCCTCTTTGGAGAAGATATCACCGCTTCAATTCTCTCCTGTTCAAATTCTGAAGATCAGTGAAAGCGCTCAATAGGAGCAACTTTGGCTCAGTGAATATCATCAAAGTGCCTAGCCCACTGTTCCTAAAGCTTGGCGCTCAGATTAGCAATCGTCCCCCTAGTTTCCTCTAACTCATAGTTCATACTCACGCTAAGGGAACATAACCATTAGCAATCCTCCTCGACACTGAGACAGGTGGCCTCTAGCTAAATTGGAGGGTCTCTATATTAGCCCTCATCTCGCGGGACTCACGCCTTGAGATAGTGACATGATCTAGCATGATTTGACCCAGCAAGTTGATCTAGCGTTTTGCATAATCTGAGTGCCAAGTTTAGAGGGATCCAGCTCATGATAAACATAGACATCTTCAGGAAGGAGAATACCCCTTCCCATATGAAGTGCCACATACTAGTCATGAATTTGATTAGGGATTAAGCAATTGAACAAGGGAACAAGCAAAGGGATCTCTATGTCGTAAGGAGTCATCACTTCCTTGAAGTGGGACGCGCTCACCAGTTGTACTGGAGAGACATGAGCAGGGTCAGATTGAATCGGGTTGTTGCCCTTCTTCAGGTCAACCGCACTACGGTGACCTTCTACCGACCTCTCATTGACCTTGTGGCTAGATTCATCGATCACCCTCCTCATCATCTTTGATGGCCTCCGTGCTACATTTACGATCGAAGAAAAGCTAGTCATCCCTATGGCCAAATGAGTAAGAAAATTAATCAAGATATGAAGGGCAAGAAATAAAATTCGGAGGAAATGAATATAGTGTGACCTACCTATGGGGCTAAGGCTGGCCTCGATAAGTACCGATTCGGTCAAAAACTCATTGACCAAGGAGTGCCATTCAATGAGGAGTCTAAGGTTGTTCACCAACTTCTTGTCAAATACAACTTCATTCCTTTTTGCCACAGCCCTCCAAGTCATCGGAATAGGCCAACCTTCCTTGCTACTCAGAAAGAAGAACTTCATCTTCCAATTTCTAATCTTAGAGGGAAAACTACCCAGAAGCTTAAACCCAGGTCGAGAGCTGATGTAGAAGCAATAGGTTTCATTTGGCACTTGCTTTACATGACATTTCCCACTGAAGATCTCTATATTTAAGGGGAAATCAAGGTGATAGCTAAGGAAAATGGTGCCTACAATGGTCTTGATTGAGTTTGGTGCAGTTGATCCAATGCCAAACCATAGTTTTGGAGGATTTCATAAATAAATGAATGAAGTGGAAAGCGGTGCCTGGCAATGAGGGCTTTCTTGAAGACACAAACCTCATTCTTTCTATGGCTCCATGGATATTGCCCGTCCTCGGTCTAGATATAGTTCAAGTTATTAGGGATCTAATAGGAGGTAAATCCACTATCTCCTACCCAGATAGCTCAGAGGGCCCAAAACCTATTCTAGATGGGTCTTGTTGAGAGGTCAAGACCCTTCCATGGGAACCTCTTCGCTCTTGAACTGAGGTCCCCCCCCCCTTGGCCCGAGCGTTTGGGTAGCACTCCCTCTCTAACCCACTAGACATAATTAAGAAGAAAAAGACAAGTTTCTGGAAACCGCCACAACCGAGTTGGAGGTTGTCAAAATCATCACCAATCTTTGCTTCAATGTAAGTCCAAAATGGGAAAGTGGCATGGGTCCCTTGAGGGCCCTTGAGGGTCCCCTAATTTGTAGATAGAAGCACGGACTACCGATGGTCCAAATTTGCCCAATCTAACGATCTAGGAAGAAGCCCACGTTCAAAATCTTGAATTTTGAAGAGTGATACAAAATTCCAAGTGCGCACCTTTGTGCCAACAAATAGCCCGGTAGGTTGGCCAACTAGAGCAGATTGACTTGACCGACGTCCAGAGCAGATCACCTCAGGTCTCATCTTCAAACAAGCCACACTCTTCGCTGAATTGGCCTCGGCTCGAGTGTGGGGGGCAAACGATGAGGAGTGATTTTGCCCTCCGCTAACCTACTGATACGTGGTATTCTTCTTCGTCGCTTGACACCTCAACGCAAAGCAAATAGATGCATTTCTTGCCATGTCAAGGAGATGCCCCCCCAGAATCAATCAAAGACACCTCGGCAAGGCAGCTAGTAGCACCTTGTCCAAGGCTGACCTATGGTACATCATCGTTACCGATCCAAGGGACCTCGACGTGAGGAGCAACCTACTCGAGGACTTGCCGACCTGTGGTACCTCATCAGTACTATTCGAAGTGACCACGACATGGGGAGTGACCTCCCTCGAGAACTTGCCGACCTGTGGTACCTCATCAGTACTATTCGAAGTGACCACGACATGGGGAGTGACCTCCCTCGAGAACTTGCCAACCTGGCTGAGGTCCAGGTGGCGACCTACGAGGTGTGCTCGCCGACCTCCTCTATGTGCATCCCATCACTCCCAAATCTCCCTGAAGTTAGCTCCCATACCAAATGTTCCGAAGGAAGGCACAAAAGCCTAGTCTACATGCAAAACTACCTCCGAGGACTTCAGACCGGTCAGCTACGTCTTACCAAAGATCTTAGACGTGATGCGTGGGGCTCACGCCAAATAATATCTATATGAAGGTCTCATTTCCAACCTTAGAAGGTATGCGCAATTTAGCTATTGCAACTCTCTAGCTCTTTCGCCCTTTAGCTCTCTAGTACTTCAATGAAAAATAATCACATTTAAAAATTAATACCAAACAATCTCAAAAGTGATTTCTAAAAAATTGACTGACGTGAAGAAAATGATGACAAATAACAAAATATGTGTGATTTTTGAAAAATCTGATTTTAATTATCACCAATTAAAAAAAAAAAGAATTAGATGTAAAGAATCATCATTGATGCCAAACATCACCTAAATCATTTGTTGCAATGGTAAGTAAAAATCACTCTCCATAAATTTGAACACCAAAAAATGAACAAAAAGGTACAAACAAGTCCATTGCAAATTTCTGAATTCCACTGAAACCTATAAACATCAAAATGTCAAATAGCTTCACTCTATACACAAATGCCCGCCCATGAATTGAAATCAATTCCGAGCTGCACCTTCCCACCCTGAGCTGAACCGTCATTCTCACAAAAATGTAACGGCTCCCAGTAGGCCGGAAAACACATCTCCAGGCTGATCAGCGTCTGAAAATTCAATCTCGTTAGTTCCAGTAGTAAGTATCCGCCATGGTTGCTTTATTAATTCAGATTTATCTGCTAACAAGTTTGTCGGCAAGCGAGATAGTAAAGTGTCACCCGTATCAGAGGGTGGTTTATTGTGTAAATCCGAAACACAAACATCTCTGATCAAAATGGGATGCGCTCACCTATATCCAAATCTGTAAAAATTGATCCCTGGCACATTCCCACTTGTTTGGATTGAAGATAACCTCCACCGATCACCGATTGTATTACTAAATGCTACAATAAATAAAATTATCTAGATAACCACAAAACTTCTGGTTTATAACCCATTTTAATTTCTCAACCCCTCCGCCACTCCTCACCCATCTCACCAATTAATGGGATTCGATTCAAATTTGGATTACAGCCAGATATTAAAGCTGTGTTCAATTGCAGTATAAATACAGTGTAAATTCTGATTTTCTTTAGCTCTAGATTTGATTTTGTTTTATTTATTTTTGAGAAGTAAAATAAATTGACTTTCACTTTAAATTGAAGAGAATGGCCATGACAGAATTATTTAAGACCTCATTTATGTTTTAGTAAATGATTTATATTTGGGTAAATGCATTTATTCGGGCGAGTGTTTCTTAGAAAATATTTATCCAAATAAGAGAACTTACTAATATTCTTTTATTCTATAAATAAAGATGTTTAATGACTAATTTATCCAAAAAAATTACATTATTAAAAGAATAATATTATCACATCACATATTAATGATTTTCAATGCACATGAAAATCATTACTTATAGATAAATTTATGAATTTATCCATTGAGTCAATGGATAAATTTATGAATTTCAGGCCCATGGTAGGTAAGGTAATATTCGTTGGGCTTTTTAGACCCATTATGTATACCCTTCTGGTTCTGATGAACTTACGGTTTTTATCAGTTTATACTTCTCGTGAGAATGACTTGGGTCTACTCTTCATTGTCCTCTTTATTGAGTAGAACCCAAAGCTTTGAATAAACATTTGGCCCATAAGTGTATGCCAAGTTTGTGCCTGTATTTTTGTCCAGATTAATTATCAGGCTGGCTTTTGGCTTCACGGATCAAGACCCGACCCAATTTTTTCTAGATTGCCTGATCCAAGTCCACGGTAACACATGTATTTCGATATTTATCTGCTTTAATTTATAATGGTAAGCTAGACTAATCTAGCTTATCGTCCAATTTGTACTGAAATTTTAAGGCAACAAGGAAATGCATGGGTAATGTTGTCACTTGTCTGACTCACATCAGACTAGACAACCCAACTCATTTGGACCATGACCTGAGAAATGCCTAGTTCTTTTTAAATCTTTCTCTAAAGAAGTTAACTTGAATCATCATCATCCAATCCTTATACCAATTATATATATGGGATCAAAAACACGAATCTTGTTTTACCGCTCTGTTGTATTTAATGTTATATCCATTATTTAATCATTATGGGTTCTTAAATCATTTCTCACTAGTTTAACTCGTGTCCTTTTAATCTTCCCCTAACCCTTTTGGCCCTTTAACTATGGGTGCTTCTGCGATCTTCTATACTCATGCGACCAAACTATCCTAGCTTATTCTTTTATTTTATCATCTATTGGAAGCTATTCTCAAAGTTCTTTCAAGTGACTTAATGCAACCTGAATGGTTCTCTAAAACTTTGATTTGTGAACCATACAAGGAAGGTATAGGAAGACCAGGATTGGACCGGGAAATTGGTCTAAGATTTGCATTAGTCTGAAATTTTAAATACCGGGAAAATGGGGATTTAAAGGGAAAGAGAAAGTGCATAGAAGGTTCAGCAATTAGTGACTTGGTTAAGGTATTTTAGCTGCAATTGTGACAACTCATGTTGGTTTCTCTATACAAAATAGGTCCTACAGTGCTAATTCGGATCTGATGGTTACAATGTTCTATGACCCTTATCATACTACACTATTGATCCATCTGCCCCCCAACTTCATACGAGTGGATACTGCAAGTGAACACTAAAAATGAAGGACAACAAAGCATCTGTTCGTCACCCACACTCAATTCAAAAGTTATGGGAACAATCAGATGAGACTGCAAATGGATAGGATAAAATTGGATTATCTAGATCCAAATTTGAATCGTTAATATTGAACCGATCGAGGTTGTAAGTTGTAATGTTTCCCGTGGTTTGAGGGAGATGAGCTTCCTTAGACCTCTTATAATTGCCCAGAGTAGTTCACATTGTGATGCTGATATTGCATAGCAAGGCTGTACGTCCTTCCTTCTGCAATGCAAGTGTTATATACATGAGAATATAAGAGAAGTCCAGTTGAAGCATAGTGTGTGTGCTGGTCTGAAAATAACCAAATTAAATGAAGTCGATCTAGTGTAGGAATATATGCAGCTGTTTGCTTCTGATGGGCATGCATAGGTTAGGGAGCTAGAGTATAGAAAAGTAGATCTGCTCTTTCATCCCAAATAGCTCTAAACATAGCAGCAATCCTTGCAAGGTAAATATTCTTCATTAATTCTTGAAATCCTTTGAGGCTTCATGATTTGAGGACCACCAATTCAAAAGTGTGGGGAGTGTTGATTTGTGATATGTATATATGCAATGGGGGCTGTATTCTTAAAAGGAATAGTTCTCGTAGAAGTCTCTCGTTAACTAATGGAGAGCAGAGGAGGCGCATATTTGAGGGAAAACAGATTCTTTTCATTTTTGAGATGTGTATAATATAGGGAAAACAGATTCTTTTTTTGGATTTTGAGAGAGTAAAATTGGACAATGGGATTTTAGTTCTCATTGACCAATGTGTTCTTTTTTTAGCTTTATGTGGGGGAGTAGGGAAAGTGATATTCATATCCTATGTGACCAGGTGGATAATAATTTTTCTATATTAGAAAAATTGCCAACACTTGAATGGAACAAAAATGCCTCTTTTAATAAACAATTCATTTCTTTATTAATCTAACATAAGCAAAGATAAATGCACTTACCCGAAGAAATAGCTTACCAAATAGCAAATGGGCCATAATGTCGCATTTGCAATGCAATGCCAAACCCCGCGCCCATCGCTCACCAGACATAAAAACCGAGAAATCTTAATTTTCTGGGAACCCAGTTGGATGTGGAAATTATGTAATTTTAGCAGCACCTCAACCAATCATAGACGCGTTTAAAGGCCTGAATTAGAAACGGGTATTGTAGAAAGATAATATAAGAAAATAAACGATACATGCCTATAGAGCTCCTGAGATGTAAGATCTGTTCCAAAGAGTATTCATAAAACGAGAAAATAAACGATACAACCTCTATCAGCGTAGTCATGGATTAATATTTTGACAATATTTTCAAGACGTAAAAGTAATTTAAAGGATAGATGTCAAAAATTTTTCAAAAGCATGCTTACAACTTCGTGCCTACGTTGTCTGAACCCCAAAGGTCATTGCTGAGCAGATTGATATAGAGAGGGAGAGAGAGATTGAGTTATTGACACTTTAATGGTCAATAAAAATTAGAATTATTAGGAAGGACAATAGAAGTTCCAGTAGTCACGTCCTCACATGCGTGGATTGCATACAATATTAAAGAGGTGATGAGTTAGGAAGCAGTACCCAACCTTCCCTCCGCTCATCCAAAATAATGAAAAATAAAAGAAAAAGGAAAATTCCCTCCACTCGTATTTAATACTTTTTTAGACTCCTAATTAAATTAGTCGTTAACTCATCACTTATAAATAAAGAAAAAAAGGTTTCAATGAATTACACGCATCATCTTCTGATGTATCCGGCACTTTGGATCTATTCAAGTGTAATTTATGTAAAACCGGAAATTATGTGTTACTGGCGCATCGTGTATTATGTTTGTTATTCATATAAATATATATATATATATACAAACTCTTTTCACTACTCACTAGTACGATTTCTTTTAACCCTTCTGCTTGTGGGTTAGCAATTAACAGAGTTCTAGCCTAGAAGTCCCACATGCACCTAGAAGACTCGGAAATGCAAGTCTTTACCAACTTTGGCTACGTCCCATATGAATCAGGCCCCACCAATTGAATGATCCGATGATGATGACGGCTGAGATAGACCTCTCTCTCTCTCTCTCTCTCTCTCCGCGTCTGTGTGAGTTGTTGAGTTGTGACCCAAATTCAGCAGCGGGAGGTTCAATTTCATTTCTTCCTGGATCTGTATTCGGAGTTTTCCTTTTATAAACTTAAAACGACCAACTGCTTACAACAATTAATTTAGCAATTTAAATCACATATACACTTTATTTCATGTATCTGAGTACTCTAAAAGAAGAAGAAGAAGATGATGATAACAAGTTTGAAGCAAAACAGTTGGGAAGACGAGGAACTTTGATTTGACCTTTACTCATATCCTAGCTAGCAAATGAATCCTTTTGCTAATTAAGGTAAACAACATTTACTAGTTACCACCACCAACCTTCGTTTCCTATTTTTCAATTCTTTAATTGGCAGTTTGAGTCAAGCAAGGGTGCATTTTAGATTTTACATCTCAAACCAGCCAGAACCAGCAGGAGAACTGAAATGATAAAAATTGATGAACGAGAATCTGAAAAACTTCTAATTAAGCAGTACCTTGACCAGATCCATGGCTAACCAATGACAACAAACCATTCTTCATCCTCATGATCACCATATTGAGGAACAACCTCGGAGTCCGCCGGCAGACTGACGATGAACACTAAAGCAGGGAGATGAGGTTGAGGTAGGAGAGACGGAACCACCTTCTTCCTCGTAATCTCCCCTGGAATCAAACGACGATCTGGGACTTGCAAAACGTCTACGTCTCTGATCGAAATTTGAAGGAATCGTCGGAGTGGAGGACGAAGACAATGATGATGAGTATGAGGAGGAGGAGGAGGACAAAGAAGATGAGGATAGCGCTGATGGGGATACATGGGTGGTTTTCTTGGAAGATAGCCTGGGAAATATAATGTGAAGAAGATTGGATTTTGAAGGGTTTTTGGTGGGTCTTTTCTTGGGATTGAAATGGTAAGAAGGAGGAGGTGTGAGAGGAGGGAGAGATGTGTCGCTGAATGTATGCTTAGGCGTACCTGGTTGAGATTCCCACATGAATGGCACTTCACCCTTTGCTCCTCCATAGTAGACTCTGAATGATGAGTTTGTCATGGAATTCTCTTTGGATAGAAGCCTTGTGAAGAACTTGTTGTCTTGCTTGATTTGGAGGGACTTCTGGGGAAGATCAGAACTACTAGAGGGCATCTTGGCCTTAAGCCTTAAAGGCACTACTGATCTATCGATCTTCGATCCTCAAAACTTTTTAATTTCTTTTGGCTCTGAGGTAGATGTAGATCTCACTGGCTTTGGCTAGCAAGCTATATGAAGATGAATGCCGCTAGGCCGCTAGGACTAGGAGATGAAAGAATAAGAAGACCTTTAGCAAACTGGAGGGATGAATTTTGCCCAGTCTTCTCCGTTTTGTTATTGTTGATATATAATTTAATAAGGTCCCTACACACCATACACACACACATATATAAAATGATTTTCATACATATAAAATGATTTTCATAGCTCATTCAATATTATAATTGACCTTGGGGATATTTGTCATCAATATGTTATTACGTCAAGTTTTAATGTTAATTGAGCTTAATAGAATGATATTTACGTGTTGTTTAATTTGGTGACTTCACGTACGTGATTATATATCTATCTTAAGTATATATAATCTAATGATCGATCGATGGTGCAAAATTAAATCACCAATATGATGAATCATAGCCGTTGGTTTTGACTTCAGACGACAGACGCTGATCTCAACAGAAAGAAATTGGTTGAGACGTGGGGTTGTAGGATAATAAATGGAGGAAAAGAAGCTACGGAAAGCTTGGGCGTGGTCCATGAAATCACATTGGAAAGTTGTCTTTATTACTGTGGTGAGGGCTGAGGGGTGGTGCCTACTGCCTAGGTCACACTTGAAAATCAGCCACTATAGCTCTTTACTCTTTAGATTTGGTGGCTTGCCAATGTTTGACATCTCATCACAATCAAAGGCCACAACCACAAGTGTAGAACCAGTATTAATTATTAGTACAAGCTCACTGGTTTATGGTTGACACTGAAGTTTAATACAAGTCTAGAGGTTTAATTAAGACCCCTTTAGGATATGTTTAGCTTGACATAAAATTGAGGAAAAACCCTTAACAGATTTTGTAAAATCTTGTACTTTGTATTAATTTTGTTTATATTTATATTTGTACCTTCCCAAACTGATTGACACTTGGAAGGAGTATATATATCTATATATATAAATACAAATATATAGAATGTAAAAACTTTTATTTTGTATATATATAAATATATATTTTAATTTGTACTATACGGATCTATATTTATATATTTTCAAACTGAGCATTAAAAAAGTAGAAAATTTTCAGACTTGCTGTTTCTCTCTTATTTTCTAGGAAACCAAACAGACAGCATTGAAGAAAAAATCCAAAGAAAATGTAGCCCTGTGGGACTTGAACTCAATACACAGTTGCATGATTGATAAATGAACAGCAAGTACAGAAATTATGGCATAGCGCTTTGAAAGGCTTGAAAGCCCCCTCTTGGAACTGGTGGGTCTGTCATGGTACAAGGGTTGCACACGCTTAACAAATGCATCTAGGCCCCAATAATGGATCCGAACCCCACATACCATCTTGATGGGGCATCATATGTGATGGAGGGTGATTTAGCCCGATCTCGTAGCTCATATACACGTAGGCGTGACTTAGCTCAAACAGTGACTTAGCATGATAGCACAACAGACAAGAGCACAACTCGGTGGGGAAGTCTCACCGAGTTCAGCACGACAACTCGACAGGTAAACTACTCGTTGGAAGCCGCCTCACCGGCACATCCTTCCTGGGGTCAAGGGACTTTGGAGGGTCCCGAGTTTGGGGCATCCTGACCCCTTTTGAGACCCGAGCTCCTCCCAATGGACCTCGGGCCACTCCCAAGCAAGAACGCATTGGTTCTTCTTTGGACGCCCCGAGGCACAAAGATCTCGGGTCGGCTAGCTCGACATAACCGGCTGCAGGTAGCCCGTCACTTAAGGGACGGCCCAACTCAGGGCAGTTCGTAGGAGAACAACTCGGTACACCATAGGAGGGCTTCATGCCCGACCGCCGTACCTGACAAACCTACGAATTGCAGCCATGTCCCCTCGCCGTGCCTACCACCTTTAGGAAAGCGTCTCACACCTGACAGACACGTATCCTACACGACGGCCCCGTGCGTGCCACCTCAGCCCTGCCTGTAGTGGCTATGGCAGACTGACAGTGGCGGTTATACCTACCCTGTCAGAAGTCAGAGGGCCGCGAGCAACGGAATTCAGCTATAAGGAACTTACCCTCAAGGAACAAGGTATCTCAAAATCACTAGCACAACCTACACCCTTAGTCATCGTTCTCTCTTCGCTTCCTATACGCAATACTAACTTAAGCATCAGAGCATTCCCGCCGAAAAACCCCCCGGGAGTTCTTCCTCCTTCCTCTCGTTTTAGGTACATCTCAGGAGCCATGCAAGCACTAGCTAGGAGTGACCAGATTGTGCTACATCATTTGGCGCCGTCTGTGGGAAGCACTTCGAAAAGCCTTTTTCTCTAAACTTTTCCAGTTCCTTCTTCTTCCTTGAAACAATCCAACGCTCATAGCTTCCTCTAGCAATGTCGGATGAAGCACGGAGATAGATAACTCCAGGGAACAACTCCAGCATCCTATTGTCTGTATCGGACAGTTCACCGTCCCCCTCTCGGCGGACGGAATCCCCAGCTTGAACGTGCCTCTCACATTGGTACCTGTCATCACCCCACTCCCCATTACAGTCGGAATGACGTTCACTGAGCCTTCGGTCGTGCCTCTAGTGGCCAGCCTAAACCAGCTGGAAGACTTGGTGCAGTGCATGAGGGCCATGCAGGCTCAAATGCAACAGTTCCAACAACTTCAACTTTACCAATAGCACGTACTGCACCAGGTCTTCTAGTATCAGTATTAGTAGCAGTTCCCCCAACTGCCCCAACCTTAGCTTCAGCAGCCTCAGCTCTCTCCTCAGTGCCTAGCTTCACAGCAAGTCAAATCTCGCCGCCAGAGTGAGCACTCCGGCCGAGGAGAGGCCCCCCAAAATCTCCCAAAAAATTAGGCCTCCCCCCACGGCAGATGTGAGAGACCGGCTATCTCGATCTCGTCGCGGGTGGACAGGTCGGGAGGACCCCAGCTCGGTAGGTCTACGTTGCCTCGACAATCAAAGTTTAGAACCCCGATCCTTGAAAACCAGTTCAAGATCCAAGCAACAGATTCCAAGCAGGATCCTTCTGTCCGTAGCCATCACCAACAGACCGGGCTACTCCCGGCGCAAACCATTTTGGATAGCGCGGTGGTGAGCAGCACAAACTCCGAGCCCATCAAAAAGTAAAGGCGCCGCCGCCGAGCTCGCCGATCTGTCACCCACGATTTTCCCGAGCTCATGGGCAGAGAAGAGGTACTCTCGACCGAAACCAAAGATCCCCTCCTCTCAGTTTCGTCCCCCTGTCTTCCGAACTCTTGGTAGTCCCGATGCCCAAGGATTTCAAGCTCCCCCCTCTTGATAAGTATGACTGGTTGATTGACCCGAATGATCATGTAGACCCCTTTCAGTCACAGATGCACCTAGCATGAGCCAGCGAGTCGTGCATGTACGTGGCCTTCTCCACTACCTTTAGGGGAGCAGCCCACATGTGGTACCGAAACTTGGCGCCCGGGTCAATAAGAAGTTGGGCGCAGTTCGCACAAGCTTTCACATCCCACTTCATCACCAGCAAACGCTGCCCGCGAACTGAAGAAAGCATCTTCAACATAGCACAAAGAGAGGGAGAGTCCATCCGAAGCTATATCAAGCGGTTCAACGACGATTGTATGCAGATACCGTGTCTAGACCCCATCGTACGCCTTGCTGCAGCCAAGAAGGGCATGATGCACAAAGAGTTCAAGTGGCACATGGTCGTCAACCAACCCGCGACCATAACCGAGTTTCTAAAGCTTGTAGAAAAGTTCATAGCCACTGAAGAAGAGATCAAGCAGAAGGGCGAAAGCGCACCCAAAAAAAGAAAGAGAGAAGGAGAGCCTTCCAGTCAAGGGGACACCCGAAGAAAAAATGAAACAGTTTGGGGAGCAAAGCCGGGTCAATTGTTTCGAGCTCCTGCACTGGACCGAGCTGATTACACCCCACTGAACGCGAAGCGGGCCAAAATCCTGATGGCGATCAAGGACACCCCATACATGAAGTGGCCACCCCGTCTGAGAGGGAATCCCAATGAAAGAAATAAGAGTTTGTATTGCAGTTTTCACAAACACCACGGTCACAGTATCGAGAGTTGTAAAAACCTCCCCGACGAGATAGAGGAGCTCATCCGTTGCAGATATTTGAGAAACTTTGTACAAAATAATAATAATAACAACAGCAATAGAACAGGTCGGCAAGGAGAGCACGGTAAAGATGCTCCCGAGTCTAGCAGTAGGTCGGCCGAACAACCGCAGAGGCAGCCTCTGGAAGAGAGGCCAGTTTGGGGGACCATCCACATGATAGTGGGAGGTTCGATCATTGCGGATTGCACCTCAGTAGCAGCTCGGACGTCAGTTCGTGAGGCCGCCCGGGAAGAGTAGAACCCCCAAAGCGGCCAAAGACGGGAGATCCAATTTTCTTCACAGAAGACAATGCGCGAGGGGTCCACTACCCCCATGATGACGCACTCGTAATAAAGCTAACAATCAACAACTTCGATGTCAGGCGCATACTCGTGGACTCAAGCAGCTTAGCCGACATCCTCTTCAAAGCTGCGTTTGACCAGCTCCAGTTGCAGAGAAGCGATCTGAGGCTTTTATTGGGCGTCAGCGGAGAGGAAGTCCACCCCTTTGGGAAAGTAACAGTATCTGTAGAGATCGACACATGGCCTTGTGTGGTCAGATTCAAACACAACTTCCTGGTGGTAGCGACCCCGTCTCCCTACAATGCCATAATAGGTCGACCGGTCACCCATGTCCTACGGGCGGTGGTCTCCACTTACCACTTGGCTATGAAGTTCCCAACAGATTTTGGTGTGGGAGTAGCGTGGGGCGACCAGCTCGAGTCCCGCAAGTGCTACGTTGCCACCCTAAAGAGGAAAACCAAGGTGGCCAACGACCTCGAACTAGAATGACCCCTAGAGCAAGGCGAAGAGCGAGCCGCGCCTATAGAAGAAATAGTCGCAGTCCCGACCTCAACAGTAGACCCAGCTCGAACACTTCATAAGAAATAGTCGCAGCACCAACGATTCGAATTGGTAAGTTTTTTACTTCAAAATTTAGATATTTTTGCATGGTCCATGGCAGAAATGCCCGGTATAGACCCCAAAATCATAACTCACAAGCTGAACACTGATCCTGTAGTTAGGCCTGTTAGACAGAAGAAATGCAACCTAGCCCCAGAACGGTGGAAAGCGGTCGACGAGGAAGTCAAGAAGCTCCTCGCAGCGGACTTCATAAGAGAAGTCCACTACCCGAGCTAGGTAGCCAACCCCGTCCTGGTAAAGAAGGCCAATGGCAAGTGGCGCATGTGTGTCGACTACACCAACCTAAACCGGGCTTGCCTGAAAGACTGCTTCCCGCTCCCCAGACTCGACCGTTTGGTGGACGCAACCTCAGAGCATGAGTTGCTAAGTTTCTTGGACGCCTATTCGAGCTATAACCAGATCAAGATGGACCCGGCGGATGAAGAAAAGATTGCCTTCATCACTATTTTGCATAAGTTTAACATGAGATTAAATCCGAACAAGTGTGTGTTCGGTGTGACCTCAAGTAAATTCCTGGGATACATCGTTAACTGGCGTGGAATTGAAGCCAACCTGGATAAGGTTAAGGCCATCTTAGACATGAGATCACCCCGTAAGTTGAAGGGGGTTCAGAGGTTGAATGGCCGCATAGCCGCCCTGAGCGGCTTCATGTCCAAATCGACGGACCGTTGTCTGCCGTTCTTTAAGGCAATCAAGAGCAAAGGGTTTGAGTGGACCCGAGACAGTCAGCTCGCATTTGACGAGCTCAAGAATTACCTCGCTAGTGTGTCGATCTTAACCCAGCTCGAGTCCAATGACTCATCTATTATGTTAGTAAAGTATTGCAGGGAGCATAAACGAGATACCTGGAGATGGAGAAGCTAGCGTATGCATTGATAATTGCAGCTCAGAAGCTCCGTTCGTACTTCCAAGCTCATACTATTATCGTCCTTACTAACAAACCTCTGAGGCAAGCCTTGCTTAAGCCCAAGATCTCTGGTCGGTTGACGAAGTGGGCCATTGATTTCAACGAGTACGACCTCCAGTACAAGCCGCGAATTGCCATTAAGGCCCAAGCCTTAGCAGATTTCATAGTCGAATGCACATTCAGCTCCGAAGTTCCCTGTCCGGTTGAGTGCGAGGCTCCCACCTCGGGTGAGCCCGAAGCTCCCAGATCGGTCGAGTCTGAACCCCGTGAAGTGGTAGCCAATGTGGCACCTCTCCTAGCTCGGCCAACCGCGAGCTGGGATGAGGAGCCCTGGATCCTTCACGTAGATGGCTCCTCGAACCAACAGGGCAGCGGTGCCGGAATAGTTCTGCACGGCCCAAGCGGGTCTATGCGGTGGGCACTTGGGGGGCAGGGCCCTCACCCAAAAGGCACATCGACAAGGGTACTATTGACCAACAATAAAGGCAGACGCTATTGAGCTCGTTAGAAAATGTGACAAATGCCAGAGACATGCCAATATTCACCACCAATCCACTACCGTGGCCCTTTGTGTAGTGGGGCATCGATCTACTCGGGCCATTCCTGCCAGCAATGGGTGGAAGAAAGTTCTTAGTAGTGGCGGAGGACTATTTTACCGAGTGGGTAGAAGTCGAGCCCCTCGTGACGATCGCAGTCCGAAATGTCCAAAACTTCTTTTGGAAGAACATAGTATGCCGCTTCGGACTACCTCGGGTATTGATCTCTGACAATGGCAAACAGTTCGAGGACATCAAATTTTGAGATTGGTGCCAAGACATGAAGATCCAACAGAACTTTAGTTTAGTCGTGCACCCTCAAGCAAACGGTCAAGCAAAAGTAACGAACAGAGCCATCCTCCGCGGACTAAAGGCACGGCTGGGCCGAGCTAAAGGATTATAGGCAAATGAACTACCCAGTGTCCTGTGGGCCTATCGAACCATGGAGAAGACCACCACGGGAGAAATACCCTTCAATCTCACCTACGACACCGAAGCAGTGATCCCCACAGAGATCGAAGTACCTACGTTGTGACTAGAAGAATACAGTGATCAGACAAACAAAGATGAGCTACGTACCAACCTCGATCTACTCGACGAAGTAAGGGACCTCGCGTACATTACCGTAGCCTACCAATAGAGAGTAGCTCAGTACTATAACGCCAGGGTCAAAAAGCAGAACCTCTACGTTAGCGACCTGGTCCTTCGTAAAGTTATGGTTCCTGAGTCCGATGCTGCAAGCTCGGATCCAAGTGGGAAGGTCCTTACCGAGTGAAACGAGTGCTCAGGGAAGGAACATACAAGTCCCTCCCTAAGCCTAAGGGCCACAAGAAGACCCCAGTCGCCACTTTGGCCTGGGTGAAACCTAAGAACAGACTACGGGTCCCTTCTTAAGCCTAAGGGCCACAAGGAAACCCCAGCTGCCACTTCGGCATAGCAAACTGACAAAAACCTAGTTATCTCTAACCCTTAAGGGAAAGACAACTCGAGTATGAACCCTACGGTGTTTATAACCTTGCTACCCTTACTCAGCTCGGTAACACAACTTCACTCAGCCACCCTTACCGCCAACTCGGTGGCTTGACAGCTCGGGTAACCCATACATTAAATTGACGAGCTTGGAGTCCACTCACACTTAGAAGTATTTTTGCACTCAGAGATACTCGAAAGAAACTATATTTCATTAAAAAGAGAGTTCAGGTACAAGAGTTTTTACCCGAGCTCGAAGGCTCAGGATGGTACATTCACAGTTTAGAAAGGGAAAATATTAAGTTACAAACATAAGGAGTAAACTACTTTGGGGACTCGCCGCCTCTATCAAGGACCCCCTCGGAGATAGTGTCTGGACCGGCGTCCTCTGCTCCATCTTCGGGACCTTCATCCTCGAAATCGGAGTTGTCTTTTGACTGATGCACGATGTCGCCAGTGATCCGCGAAGTAGTGATGGCGCTCGTGTCTAGCTCAGGGTAGAGGTGCCTAATCAGCCACCGACTGAGCTTGAAGCCCTTATGGTAGGCCTCCGTCATCACATCATCGAATCTCGAAGACTTGACATAGTCAATGACAACTTGGATCTTGGCCTCCTCAAGAGCACCTTCGAAGATTGCAGTCCTCTCCCTTATGTCCTCCTGGAGGTACCCCACTTCATGCTCCAGCTTCCCCTTTGCTTCCTTGAGGCCTTGCACCTCGAGCTTCAAGGCATCCCGCTCAGCCTTGAGGCTGCTCACCTCGAGCCCTAAGGCCTCCTGACCGACCTTAAGGCCATTCACCTTGGCCCTCAACTTGTCCTTGTCTTGGTCAGCTCCCCCTTCTCTGCCATTAACATCTTGATGAAGCTCTTTTGAGCCAAGGCATCACTCTCCAGGCGGTGAACCTGACAACGAGCTGCCCTCAACTCAATATGGGCTGCGCGAGATGACTCCTTAGCCTCCATAGCCCGTCTCAAGTGCCAATCTGATTGGAGGGTCAAGGTGTGAATGGCGGTATTCACTTGCGAAAGGGAAACCAGTCAAAAAAAAAAGGAAAAAGAGAAAAAGAAGAGAAACTCACCACCATAGTATGAGTGGCAGCTCGGGCGCCGAGCTGACAAGGAGTGAGTTCAGCCCACTCGCTGACCTCCCCCAGGTATGCGGCAAGCGTACTCTTCTTCAAGCTGCACTTGGGGTTCAAGACGGATTGGCTCCCCTTACCCTCCGAGTTGGAAGCCATCATCTCCACATCGTGAGTGGAGCTCTCGGAGGTCTCGGTGGCATCTTCAGCAGGATGAGCCCCAGTAGTAGCGGCATTAGCCTCAATGACGCTTTCCCTGGCAAGTCGGGTAGGCTTAGCAATGGGCTCCACAGTCACCTCGGACCCCTTGGGCACAGCCCCCTCTTCCAAGTCTATGACGGGCACGGCTGCCACCTTAGGCTCCGAGGCAGAGGTCTGCGGAAGTCGAGGCTCGGCTGGAGCTGGCGGGGACCCAATGCGTGCCTTCTTTACCACACGTTTCTTCCTCTTCATCTAGTGGAAGAGTCTCTGGTTGTCTATATTTTCCGCCTCCATAAGACCTGTGGTGAAATACGACATCAATAACTTGAAGGAAATATATGAGCGGAAAAGCCGAAGTGGGAAAAACCTACCCGGGTTCAAGCCCGCTCGGACGAGCTTCTCCTCAGAGGTGAAGTCTTTATAATGCAACCCGAGCTTAGCCAATGACTAGAGCTCCTTCTTGGTCTTCCCATCCAGGATGACACCAGGGTCTTGAATGGCTATCCTCCAATCGGTGGGGAAGGGCCACCCCGTGCTGCTCCGGACTACGAAGTAGTCTCACTTCCAAGCTGGGACTTTGCTCGAGAGCTTGTGCATGAGTTTAAAACCCAAGCGGGGAGACAGGTAGTAAGATCGCCTATGCTCGGGGAGAGCGCCCAAAGCGCTCTTCTTTATAGCCAAGATCATACTATGAACATCTAAATCTATGGAAAGGGAATAGTCAAAACAAAGAGAAATGGACCCCACCACATTTCGTATGGAGTTCGGGTGGAGTTGGTCCAGGGTAATGTTGAAGTGTACCAACACCTCAACGATTAAAGGGTGAAGTGGAAGTCTGAAACCAGCTATCAATTGCTCCCTGAAGATCACGATCTCGTTGTGACCATGCTCCCATGGGAAGTTGCCGGTGGGAAGACTATATGAGTACTCGCTAGGGAGGCAAAACCTCTATATGAGGTCCTGAAGCCTCTCTGAGGTCATTATGGAAGGCCCGAATTGATCTGGTTCCCGACCTCGGTGGGAGGTAGACGCCAGATGACCCAAAGCCACCCGTACTTCAGATGGCTGGGTAGCAGAGGGGACATCCCGAGCCGAGGTACCTACCTCGGGCTCATCGATGAGATCATCTACACTAGACGACATACCGGACTAACAGAAAGAAGCGAACTAGAAGGGAAAAGGAAGCTCAGGAGGACTCACCAAAGAAACGCAACCGGATAGGAAGAACAGAATGAACTAGAGGACCCGATCTAAGAAACCCCTGGCACGAGCTCAAACGCTAACGATGAAGTCTTTGTGGTGAAGAAAATGGCCAAGGGACCCCCTATTTATAGCCGCAACCGTGGGTTCTTCGAGGCAAAAACGATTTAGCGCATTTTTTACGTCCGCGAAGTCCAAGTCGCATGAAGTTTGCGCGTAACCTGAATGCGACCCGAATCTCTTTTCGGTCGAGCCAGGCACTAGACCGGTACAGTTGGACCAAACACGCGACGACGCAGCACAAACACCAATGCCAAATCCACCCGGCGTGTCATGACCTCCCCGCGCTGGGTCACCGCCGTCAGCGTAGGGAGTGGGGGGCAATTGATGGACGGTGATTTGGCTTGACCTCGTAGCTCAGGTACACGTAGGCATGACCTAGCTCAAACAGTGACTCAGCATGACAGCACAACATATAAGAGCACAACTCAGTGGAGAAGTCCCACCGAGTTCAACACGGCAACTCGGCAGGTAAACTACTCGTCGGAAGCCACCTCGCCCACACCTCCTCCCCGGGGTCAAGGGACTTCGAGGGGTCCCGAGTTCGGGGTACCTTGACCCCTTTTGAGACCTGAGCTCCTCCCAATGGACCTCATGCCACTCCCAAGCAAGAACACACCAATTCTTCTTTGGACGCCCCGAGGCACAAAGACCTCGGGGCGGCTAGCTCGGCATAACCGGCTGCAGGCAGCCCGTCACTTAAGGGATGGCCCAACTCAGGGCAGTTCGCAGGAGAACAGCTCGGTACACCATAGGAAGGCTTCCTGCCCGACCGTCGTACCTAACAAACCTGCGAATTGCAGGCATGTCCCCTTGCCGCACCTGCCACCTTTAGGAAAGCGTCCCACACTTGACAGACACGTATCCTGCACGACGGCCCGCGCGTGCCACCTCAGCCCTACCTGTAGTGGCTATGGCAGAGTGACAGTGATGGTTATACCTGCCCTGTTAGAAGTCCGCGAGCAACGGAATTCAGCTATAAGAAACTTACCCTCAAGGAACAAGGTATCTCAAAATCACTAGCGCAACTTACACCCTTAGCCTTCGTTCTCTCTTTGCTTCCTGTACGCAATACTAACTTAAGCATCGGAGCGTTCCCACCAGAAAACCCCCCGGGAATTCTCCCTCCTTCTTCTCGTTTCAAGTACATCAATATCATCTTAAAAATAAAAGAAAAAAAAAACATCAAATAATAATCATCACCTAACAATCTACAGCTTCATAATGTACGCCATTAAAATTTAAAATGACAAGCAAGATCCATACTCCTGGACACCTAGTATTAATAAGGAATAAGGAAGAACACAGCAACATCTGCCTTGCCTCGGAAATTTTAATGGTCTTATCCTTCCCATGTTGTTTTTGGCCGGTGCCTAGAGGAGATAAAAAATTCCTAAAACGAGTGGTGTTAGCTGCTAGCTAGGCTGGTCCCTACTACGACCCTAACCCCAAGACTAATATGACTAAGACGATCAATCGGCCGAACCGGCCAAGACAAGAGGAATCCAATTAATTAGACGTTCTTGGCAATAATAGAGATATTTATTTAAGTGTCCAGTTGTTTTTGCAGTCGGAATTAGAATCAGAAATAGAATCATCTATATAATCCCTTGCCAATTTGGTTCATAACAGAAATTCGGAATTGGATTTTTATAAAATTTGCATATTTATGAGGGAGAATTGACATATATGAAAATAAATTGGATTTAGGGGGTTTTAAGACACTTGTCATTCTTACAATTGGAAGGAGATTCTTATTTCCTTTTTTTAGTACTTTGAATAGAGATTCGAATTCTCAAAGGGAAAGGTCAGAATTGAATGGCCATCTCATTTCCCAATAATAGAAATCAGGATCTCATTCTGTCCAATCAAACAGTTAGAATCAAAATTAACTCCTATTCCCCACAAACCAAATGAATTCTAAGACATGGTTTTTTTGTAACGTGCATTCAAAGACAAATCTGTATGCTTATCAGTCTAATAGAACAATTCCATAATTAAGGGTAATATTTGAAAAGGGTTAGAATATACAGAGAAGTATGGATACACACGATGTAGAATTCTGAATTCCAGCCCCCTGCTATTAGCCCTCTCTCTCACTATAAACTACATCCTGCCCGTGAATTTAACATCAATTTACGGTCAAGTCATGATGCATTCCCCCTGTATTTTAGGGTTATAAAATTCTGATTTGGGCTGATTGGTCATTCTCCCTAGACTATAATGCTAAAAAAACATGATACCAAAAGAAGTTTTATAGAATATGAGTTTTCATCAAAATTCACAAGGATTATGATTTATCAAAGCCTTTCCAGGACCAAAAAACAACTTTTGTTCATTTTACATACAAACAAACGCACCCGAAAAAGAAAAGAAAAGAAACTAAAAGGGGAAGAAATAAAAAAAAAAAAAAAAGAAGTTTTCAATAACTTGAATTGATGCAATTGTAGCAAACGACGTGGCAGTTGATCATGTAACCAATGATCTTCTCGTCAAAATTTGTTGAATGAGTGGGGTCAAAAATGAAAGTAACTACTCAACAACATCCAGGACCAACTTGTTGCTTCAACCATTATTAGAATTAATAGATACTTAAATGAACCGATCATTATTTTATTGGGTGCTGGTTCGGGCACGTCCATACCTGAATTTTGAATTCTCATACATGTGGGCGCATTGACCCTTGGTTGATGCCACTTGTCTGTTTATAATGACAAAATAATACACAAGGGTACGATTATCTCGATGCATTGGTACTTCGGAGGACTGTCCAGACCGGAAACCGGCCAGTCAATTGGTTCCATTAACTGTTGATTTGATCAGTTATCTATTGATCTATGTGATTAATTCATTTGATTCGAACAACGGTTTTAATTATTTTTTACTTTTTACTTTTTTTTAAATTGCAACAGATTAATCCATTTGAATCAAACAGTCAAACCACTGACGTAAAAATCGGTGGCCTAAGTGATTTTTAAAACATTGGCTTGACTTACGATCTACCACCAGCAAAAAGCATCTTCCACGCTGATAGATACTGATAGAGCATATCAATCCAGTGCTGAATTAAGAACATCTCTCATGAACAAATGATATATAAGTATGAGAGATGTTGCCAATATACAACTGAAATATCTTATCGTAAGAGTGGATAGAATTGTGGGTTGGAGATTAGCGCTATTTCGTTAGTCCTCTTGCTCCTCTCCTCTCTCAGAGGAGAGAATATGACAAGTCTAAAGGTTTGGAGTTTGGTTCAAGCCATACTTTGTAATATAAATAGGGTAAAAGTGGAGTCCGAATGTGTTGAGCAGAGACCCATGAAAGACGTGGGGATCTGCTTGAATCACGTGCACAGTATCGGTTCCTTTTTTTCTTGTGACTTCCTTTCCTCTTTTTTCCTTGCCTTCCTTTCTTTCAAGTCAAATAAGTCAAACACAGTTTCATTGCTTAGATGGATAGATTATTATCAGTGATTTGATCATCATAATTAAAAGAGCAACGATCCAAACAGGGTGTCTTTAATCCATCATGTAAAATATATTTTTCATTTAGGTTATGTTTGGTTTGAAGGAAAAGATAGGGAAAATAGGAAAACTTATACAAGTGTTAGGGGATCAAAGTCACAGATCCTCAAGAGCGAATTTAGTTAAACTTAATATGAGTCATTTATTTTCTTCATAAATGCTAGTGAAAGATTATTAAGTGGTTGTAGCTCATACGCATATGCAATAATGGTGCGGACCAAATTCAACTAATCATTTCTACAAATGGTGATGATTTCCTATTTTAAGGAATTGGATCATTCCATTTATGTAGCATTTGAACCCACCCATTCGTTATCTTGAATGGATTGATAAATAACGGAAATAACCTCATTTTCTTCAGAATCCCAATTGATTAGGGGTGCAACTTGGGCGTATCCAATCCAGAATTTTACATGGGTTGGACTTAGATTTTCGGTCTTTGGACTGGGTTTTAAGTCTAAGAAGTCGGGTTTTTTTATTTTTTGAGTCGGGCCTGAGTCTGGCCCAAGCTCAACCCAATTATATACATTTATACTTCTATATGTGTATATATGTAAATGTTGCATACACATTTACATATATGTACATACATACTTTTATATATAACATTTTTATAGATATTTTGTATACATATTTACATAAATAAATAAATAAATAAATAAATATATATATATATATATATATTTGCATAAATGCATTTATATATGTATAGTTTTAGAGTGGCCTTATTGACCAACTCGAGCCCATCTCAGGCCCAAGTTTAACTCAAGTGCATCAAATTACAAGGCGGGTTGGGAAAATCGGGTTTGACCTCGGGCTTGGGCCGTGCTTGGGCCTTAAGCCCAAATTTTAGGGTCGGGCGTGGATTGACCATAACCCAACCCAACCTGCCCAACTTGCACCCCTACAATTGATACTTGCTCTCTCTCCTCTCCCCTTGCAATATGCTTAATTGGGACTGATGAAGGGTTTTCTGGCAGCACCTTGTTGTTCGGACTACTTCTAGGTGGTTGATGACTTAAAAGCCGAAGTGAAGGATTTTTGTTGGATGAGGACTTGGATGTCGAGCTGACTAGGTTGAGCTGGGGGTAGATTGGGTGCCAAGCTGGGTTGATTGCTGAGCTCTTTAGAAAAACCTACAAAGAATCAATGTTAGAGGACTTGGGGTGTCTAACCCGACGAGGTCGCTCTGATGATTAAGTTATTACTCTCATAGTAGATCGCGAGTTGAAAAATCATAAAGTATGAGAGCTAAAATGTGCTCACTCGCCTCTCTCTTGTGTCATTGGGATTGATGCCTTTATATAGGCATTGTTTGGTTTAGGCCTCATGCACTGCATCCGAGATTTCCGAGAGGTTGTGCCTAACTGGTTCGAGATCCTTTGAGGTAACCGCCATGCAATTTGACCATCCTCCAGAACATTCGGTATGTGGGCCAACTTCTGAGAAACCTGGGAGCGTTGGGATATACATGACGAATTTGTCGGCGAGCGCATCTCGCAGGTCACTACCTGGTCTCCATTCAGGTCGGCAAGCCCTCGAAGGAGGTCGCTCCTCGCATCAAGGTCACTTCGGCCAATGATGAGGTGCTACAGGCTGACCCTCGATGAGGTGCTACAAGCCGACCTAAGTTGTAGTCAAAGTCGCTAGGTCGGCATAAAGGCAGGTCGCCAAGTTGGCGGTGAAGGCAGGTTGCTAGGTCGGCAGTAAAGGTAGGTCGCCAAATCAGGGTCAAGACGAGCCACAATATGGGACTCCAAATCATCACTTAGGTGGTGTTTAGGTGTCATCTAACTATTCTGAGATGTCATGTGTCACAATGTCATTGGAGGGCCAAATCCGCCCTCATTAGGGACCTTTAATGCTTCGATTTCCATGCTCTTTAGCTTGTCAAAGGCAAACAAGGAAATGTATAAGCTTATGGAACTGGAATTGAGATCTTCTTCAAACAAAAGAAAAACTCTTCCAAGACAATCTATACCTACACAATGATCAAACATGTCCGATCAATGTGCAATAGAAAGTGTTGGCTGCTTCTTTTTCTTCTTCTCCCTTTTCTATTTTTTCTTTGATTAAACATATTTTTGCTCTCTCGGGACCCACCTGTTCTGCATTTCAGAAATGCAGAATTGGAGGTGGGTTTTCAAGCTCACCAAACCGCTTGGGTTATGAAACCCAGTTCTGGGTCAAAATCGATTCGTATGTTTTTATTCTTTTTTTGCATTTTTCATATTTTATGTAATATATACTAGGTTAAAAGAGTCATATTATTTTTTATTAATAATTCATTATTAATTAATTATCAAATGAAAAAAAATATTTATGTTTTTAAGTGGGACTTACTTATAATTTTTTAGATTTTTTTGGTTTCAGCATTGCCACATCAGCATACATTATTGTTTTATTTGGTCTTTAACGAATATGTTGATGAAGCATCTAACATTTAGGGCTGACAGTCTTGATCCCAACCCATTTGAGTCACCCACTTTGGGAATATTGGTTGAGTTTGAGTAACTGGAAAAGGGTCAAGGAGGGTTGGGTCGAGGGTACACATTAGGGTCAAGATGGATTGGGTCAAAGTTAAACTCTATCTATACTCACCAAATCTCAAAAAATAATTGTAATTATTAATGTGACTTGAACTTAGGCCTCCTCGCACATCCACATCCCATTACAAATCCAAACCACCATGCCACATTTCATTTTATAATTAAAAATAAAATAAAATAAATTTTATTAACTTTTGTGTTCAAATGCAATTTTACAAGATAACACTTTTACAAAAATAATTTTATGAAAAGTACTTTATTAAAGCAGTTTCACAAAAGTACTTTTACACAAACACTTTTGTATAATTACTTTTACGAAAGCACTTTTACAAAAGCAATTTACGAAGTAAAGTGAGATCACTGGTGGGATGTGGGATGTTTCTGGGTTAGGGCTTGACAGAGAAGAAGAGAAAGAAGGAGTTCGAATGAATTTAATGTATTTTGTGTCCTTTTGTATCTGGTACCGGATTCCAGTTGCTAACGATAAAAAACCCGTTAACTAAGACCAAAATTCAAAATGCTACATGGTAACTTCTTATTGGTGGGTTCACGCGTTCATGAATGCAAAAATGCGGACTCACTACCAAGGGACTCTCAAGCACAAATAGAACCGTTTTGGGGCTCATGACCCCACATCCCTACCCATAGGATATTATAGCTGCACATTGGAAATATCTCCCTTGTAACTAATGTTGAGATGTTATCAATAGAGAGCGGTGGTGTTTGTGAGTTGCAGATATGGAGTGACCGTTGAACCCCACCCTCAATTGAAAAGAGTAGAAAACTAGAATGTTTTTTATTCCTTTGAGTTTGAGAAAGAATGAAAAAATGTAGTCAATAAAGAAAGAATAGTACTGCAAAAAACTCCAGGTAAAATGAAAAAATTTTTAGCTCGATTCCTACAGCTAAGGCTGTAGGGGTCTTTTACTTGAACTTTTACTATATATGTTTTTAGGTTGGACGGTTCTTTCAAAGATGTAAAAACAAATATTTTGAACATGTAAACTCTTATCCTATCAATTATCATTCCATTCATTCTAGTTCACTTACATTCTATTGTATTGTATGGATGTTTTCAATTTTCTTTTCACATCGTGTAGAAAGCATGAATGCGCAGTGGTTGAACCGGATACGGATACCCTTCTTTTCACAGTCTTATGGTATGTTAACATTCGCTCGTCCCATCTAAGAAGAATGCACTCCCTGTTCATGGTGCGATAGTTTCTATCATTTTCATTAATTAAGTCTTTTTTTTTTTTAATCTGATGCATATGTAATTAGCTATGCATCCAAATCCTTCTTCTGTAGCATACTCTAATGGCAAATTGGAAACAGGCCAACAGCACGTCGGAGTCTGGAAAGGATAGACGATTAATGGCCATTTGGATCTTAGCTAGAAATGAGTTAGGTAAGGGATTCCGATGTTCACTCCAAACCCGACCATCGACCGATGATATTTTGCCATCCTCTTCAATTAATATATGTTAAGTAGTAGGTTGCTGGTTGCCCATCAGTAGCCCGGCTCTGGTACAATAACACGAGTCAAATAAAAGCCCCACCGATAAATAGTAACCGAAGCAAGTGAGGATGTAACAGTAAAAATTTATAAAAAAAAAAAAAAAAAATTGTCTTCACTCTTTAAAGTCATTGCCTAATGGCCTCATGGAATGTTTATTTCTTTTTTTAGTACACTATATTCTTTTATTAATTAATGCCCCAAAGTCTAAATATGTAGTAAAGCATGCATTGGTTCCATCCATATTTAATTCTTGATTGGATTGGGGCCACCTTATTCACTCATCTGTCATCTTTCATCCGAGTAAATATATAATACATCCTGTCTTTTCTCTGTTTGACAGAAAACAAATTAAAACTTTAAAACAAAGCCTTCTTTGTTTTATATATACATGAATAGGCACTACTGTTGTTCTTGGGACCAATAAAACCCTCCGATACATATGGTGCTTAATTAGTTTAAAACCAAAGACTCGTTCCACTCAAATCTTTTTCGTCAGTTGTATGATTTGTCTCATTAGTCACTGTAGATTAGAGCCCCATCCAACCCGATCTGTTGGACCTCAAGAATATATAAATTCCTTAACAACTATTTTGATAGAAAAACCTTTAATTCACAAGTCTTCTTTCGCTGAAAGGTATCTTCTACCCTCTTATCATCTCTCTTTAATAGTTATTGGATTGATCCATCATCAACTTGGCCATATAAGATTGGTTTAGAGAAATAGAAACCTACCCTTTATGAGGTGGTGGGTGTAGTAGAGACAATTGGATTTTGAGTTTTAGGTAGATATTTACTAGGTCAAACATATTATACTAGGTGTCGGGTTGTATTTTGAGTTTGGGTGTAACCTCCTTTTCACCTGATGCCCTATATTGCCAAGGTTTTAAAAGGTTTAAGGCAGAGGCGAGGCGGTTGGGTGTCATAGGGGCAAGGTGTAAGTGTTAAGGCTTTTTTAGGTGTAAGTTTCAAGAAAAAAATATATATAATCCATAAATAATAAAGATATAAGAAACATAAAATTAAGATTTTATATAGCTTATTTGATATATTAGTTATGGGTTTGAATGCTATCAATATAGATTTTATTTCCCCTAAAGTCTAAATATTATAGCAACAATACTTATAAACTTAGTTCAGGGATATCAACCAACAGTTTCTAACATTAAGGCATTCCTTTTTCGTTTTTTCATCTATATGCATCAATAAAAAGTGATAACCTATGTGATTCATGTGCTTTAGAGGAAACAGATTGTCACGTATGAGGTAAACGGCGAGTGGGTAAGAACAAAGCACAAACAATTAAGTTTGTTCATGGGATAGGCTCTGAACTTGGCTTTACATTGCTTTTGAGTCGTGCTTCAGGTCAAGCCCATTTAAATTTTGACAAAAGCTAAACATGAACCCGGTCCATGAATAGGCCTTTGAGCAATGCAAAACAAATTATTTTTCATACATATTTCTATGTATTTATTTGCTATTTTTATATTTATTTATTTGTCCAATATGCCAATGCAAAACAAAGCATTCTCTTTTTTCTTTCTTTAAATTTTTGTTTTACTCATATACAAACCTTCATACTCAACATAAGCTTGTCAAATACTTGAAGTTCAAACCTTGATCATTAAGAGGCCAAAGGCCCAAAAGTGTAAACCTCAAACAACTTAAGGCCTAAGCTGTGCTAGTGGGGTCTAAGGCTAACAAAACCAGGCCTTTTTTCAGCCTTACCTCAACAGTCTTTTAAAACAATGATGAATGCGGCATCTATGCGTTATTTTGTTTTCCAGTTAGTCATTTGCCCATTATCTTTTTTTCAAAAGTGTTTCCAGGTAAATGTTCTTTTGACCATTTTTACAAGGGGCAATTTTATCACCTAATATTTTGGTAACTTTCCCGAGGTGGGAAAATTACTCAAACTCATGGTTTTCAAAGCCCGACCAGATTGGACAGTTAGATTGGAAAACTGGTAACTAATCAGGTGACCAGTTCCGTTTTACCCTAGAACTGTTATTTTGTCAAAAACTATTAATTTATTCAACAAACCGCTGACCCGAGCATTCAAACCGTTCAACGGTTTTGATCATTTTTTTATTTTTGTCAGAACAGACTGTCCATTCAATTCAAATGGTCAAACCATTTGACCCAGAAATCGGACTCCTAACCGATTCATTGTTTGATCCGGTTTTAAAAGCCTTCCCCACACATATAGTGACCTGGGGGTTGATTGGGTATTGGGTATAATCAAATACCGTGGAACACATAGTTTACCAAAAAGCAAATATAAGATTGTTGGTCAATGAAAACCAATTTCACGTTAACCAACTCCCCTCTAAACTTAAAAATCTCATTCCCAAATTTCTAGTCTTCTCTAGTTTAAAGCCATGGGTCATTTTCGAATAAGGGCCCATTAGGTTTGTAGTTAGAATTGGAAATGAAACCATAATGGTTCATTCTCATAATTTGTTTGGTTCGGACAAAAATGGGAATGAAAATGAGAGTGATTTCATTCCTAAAGGAGGGAAAATGAATGACGATTCTAACAAACTGAGAATGGGATTCTGATCCCGCTTAACTAAACAATTAGAATCGGAATAGCCCATTCCAATTCGGATTCCAGACCCCTATTCCCACGAACTAAATAAGGCCTAAAAATTGAAATGAATTCATAATTTGTCAAAACCTCCAATAACCTTCTTCCATTCCTTTTTTTTTTTTTAATTTCAATCAACAACCAGAAACAGTTCAATTTAAATTATAAAAAAATGGCTTTACCCTTATTCCTGGGTCAAAATTATAAATAAATGTCTTCAAAGCCCTTTCAAATGTATTTCAAATAAGCTCTTCTTATGGGTTTTTTTTGTTGGAATCTTATGGGTAAAAAATTGTTGAACCGAAAACAACTGAAACTTTGGATGGCTAGTAAAAACTACAATGCAATTTGAGATATATGGTTGATGTGGATGGCAGGGGTCAAGTGACGAATCATAGGACTCTCCATCTCATGAATACTTAAGATTTGACCATATCGTCTCTCCCAGATGGCAGGAATAGATGGGGCCATCTAGACAGGAGCTTAATTGACCAATAAATTACCCTTGTCTATCGTTTTCAGTGTCTTTTTTGGAAAAGTATGGATATACCTAATGCAGATTTCTGAATTCCGCTGCAAATTTATAAACATTCAAAATGTCAAAGACCTCCATTTTATACATCAATGTCCACCCGTGAATTGGCATCAATTTCAAGTTGACACCTACCCTAACTGTACTTTGGGGCTTAAGATTCTGACCCTGGGCTGAACCATCATTCTCCCCCTATCTTTTTTTTTCATTTCTTTGGCAAATAAAAGAATTCAAACTTTTTTTTCGGTGTCTTTGGGTAATCCAATAAATTTAATTACCCTAATACCCAACAAGGTTTTGAACCTGACTCTTTGACACCCTAGCTCATACAACACAATGATGTAAAATTTGACATTAACACAATAATGACTAAGGGTGTCAATGGACCGGTTTTGGATTGCACCCTGTCCAGTCCAAAATCAATTTGGACAGATTGGATGGACCAACAAGATATAATGGACTGGATCAATCCAATCTAAAATATTTATTAGATTGGATTGGACCTGGCCCGTCCGTAATAAATTTATATTAGATTGGGTTCATTAAGCCCATATCTGATCCATTGATAAAAGATAAGAATATATGTATCAATGTATCGGGTTTGAGTTGAAACCAATCTAAATCAAAATAAATTTGAATAGAATGGATGGTCCAGACATTGAATTGGACCGGTCCAAAACATTTATGATGGACTCACATTGGACTGGATCGGATTGGACCAAATCCAGTCCAATTGACAGTCCTAATAATGACCTCCTTCTCGTATCATTTTTCCAAATTGTTTGTTTATATTTTATGCATCTCGAAATATTTTTAAGTAAAATGGAGGAAACATTAAACTTTCTTTTTTTTTAAGGCAATAATAATATTTCATTCAAACTAAGAAATTCGTATGAACACAGAAAAATAATCACAGTACCAAACAAAAAAGCTCAAATACAAATCATTAGAAAGAACAAAATATAAATTATAGATAAAAGATAACAAGAAAAAGAAATTGTACAGGAGACATAAGGTAAAACAGAATCACTAATATAATAGAAAAAAAAAAATTGAACGCATCTCCTACCACCGAAAGTGAGGGATAAAGACAATAGCGACGTGCACCAAAAGACTGGAGCCACCTGGAATTGTAACAGAGTCCCCATCACATGATTCAGTCCAAAGTCCGATCGGGGGTGCTCCATAGCCAAGTTTACTTGAAAAGAGAAAATAGAAGGAAAGAATAAACAATAATAACTCTTTAACTGTTCATTATATAAATAGAGAATTGCAATCCCACGTGAAAGGGAGCCGATTGATTGACTAAAACCCACTCCATATGCAGTGGTTTAAACTAAGATAACCGAATACTGTAAACCAGAAGTCATATGAATTTATTTGCTTTCCATTTTCCATGTTGTCTTTTATCATCTTTTGAGTCAAAACCAAACCATGGTTCTAAAAACTGAACCAGGCCCCGGATAGTTGGATCAGTTGACATGGGAAGTGTTATAGTTCTGATCCGATTTTGGATCTTAAAACCATTTGGCGGGAGTTTGGACATTTCGACCCAAGAACCGGTGGTCGAAGAGATTCTATTTTCTAGGTTGGTTATTAAAACCATTAGCGAATCGAAACACAAAGGAGTGCAAATGGTGAAATTCACCTCAGGGAACCGTTTAACCAGTGTAGGTGAAGTTATTGGATAAGTTTTCATTCGGCCCAATTAATTGCTGTAAGGAAATCAAATGCGAGGGTGGGGGAGTATTAAATGCTGGAAAATGAAATTGACTATCGATGAAAACTAGACAATGCCAGAGCAATCAGGGAATTCATCCTTTATACCTGCTCCAGCATCTACTTTTGTTGGTGACACCTAGCATACACCGTAACTACTGCATGTTTCTCTGGCTTCCCTAAATTTTTTTTCCTCACAATGAAGTAAGGTGAGATTGAAAGATTATTGGTCATGGGTAGTCCAATGCCAGCCTGCGGGGTCCGGGGAGGGACAGATGTACGCAATCCTCGTATTTTAGTCATTGAGGTTGCAATGGAACAATCCAACTGCATCATCTGCACATCTGCCATCTGCAGAACAAGTCAGATGATGATAATTAAAATGGCATATGTTACATCTCACAGCTAACATCTTTAATGTTGTTACATTTTGTAAATTGTGATATGAATTTTTTTAACCCCAAAAAAAAAATAAAATAAAACTGTGGTATGAATCTATCAAAAATAAATGCATCATGTCATGTGATGTCTTTAATTAATGCATTTGATTGAAATATTGATTTAACATATAAATAAATACCAATGAATACATTATAATTGGACTCTAAAAAGAATCCAATTTTAGGTTTATTGCATACTCTTGCTTCCATAACGTAATATCTTGGTAATGGCTTGTCCACAAAGTATGACAATTTTCAAATTTATAGTCTTTGAACCGAGATTTTTGTTGAAATTCTCCGAAATTTTGGTTGTCAAGTTCTGTGTAATAGGGAAAAGGCCTCTTGCAATAAGAAACCTATAGGACTGTATTTTGTTGTGTCATCTTTGTATGGATGGATCCATACTTCCTTCTGAAATCGTTTCATGTACAATGAAAATTTGGAGGAAATCACTATAAGAGGAGAATCTGTATCTCTTGAAAAAGAAATTTCTGTTCCCAACGTGTAGCTTTCAGAGGGTTACAAAAATTATAGTAATAAACAATTTAGAAAAAAAAAAATTGGACCTACGCCCGAAACCCTCTCGAACAGGTTTCAGGTCGGGGGATAGAGATAGACAACGTAATGCTTCCCCCAAATCCCACACCGGCCACGAAAGCAGGGACCTTCCCCTAAAAAAGTCCAGAAATTATCTCCACACTCAGCTCAGAAGATCAATGTGACCATGACCCGTGCTTTATAAATTTGTTGTAAGTTTTCTCATTCCAAGGATAAAAACGTTGCTTTAAATTGTCAGTCAAAGATAGAAGGCTCCAAAGAAACTCCCTAGTCCGAACGAACAATTTCATGATTAACGTTTTTTAAGTGTGCTGAAATATAGATGAATTTTGAAATGGTCAAACATCAGGGAGAGAGGAGGCGGCCATTGCATGTTTTGCTGCTAAGCTTAGCATCTTATGCCCATGTTGAGATCTTCAGGTTGCAAAGCTACTCCGAGTTTGGTGGATTCAATTCTAGTACCACGAGAAACAAATTAATGCGAACCCATTTACCCAACAGCTCTTAGGCCTTGGGTTCGTATTATTGGAGATTGGTTAGAAAAACTTTGGCTCCTTGATTTCTTTTCTTTCTGAAAACGAAAGAGTTTGGTGGATTCAATACCCACATCACCTCCATTTGAATTTGAGATTGCCTCTGCAATTTCCAATACCACATCCACAAGAAACAAATTAAACGAGTCGCATCGGGAATATCTCTCTTATTTGTATGTTATCATTTATGAAGAGATGCTTTCAGAATCTGGTACAACGTATTGTGAGGTTGGTGTGAGAAACAAATCCAAATTCAATTTGAAAGAACCTATTTACCCAACAGCCCTTTAACAGGCAACAGTTGTTTGATTTGATCTGCTTGGGCCAATGGGCCTTGGGCTGGGGGTTGCTGTGTTAGGTGACTTCTCCTACAACAATAAACGGTGGCAATCTTGGCTAGTTTTATGATTGAAGATCACGAATGGTCTTTTATTAATCATGAAACTTCGTGTAATACATCTTATACATATTCATGACATATTTACAGTATATACATAAAAAGTAACATATGATATTCTTAAAATATCAAATGTATTAGGTATTTGGGTTTCTTGTTTTATACTTCGTATAATACCTGTTTTTACATCCTATATTATAATAAATCTAAAAATAAATATACACCAAGGAAGCATTTATGAATGCATTGCTTTTAAATAGGGAACATTTAGGGACGCAAGCTGATGGGTTGGATTCGAATCAGGGTACATTCAATCTGAATTATTTTCTTTAAAAATTAATAAATTATTAAAAAATAAAATAAAAACAAAAATATAAGTATGTTTTAATTATTTTCATCATATATATACATGTTTTTTATAAAAAAAAATAAATAATATAACAAATTTATAAAAATATAATATAAAAAATATATTTATAAATAAACAAATAACACACACACACACACACACACATATATATATATATATATATATATATATATATATATATACATTTATAAATATATAATATATATCGGACGGATCTCCTCAAATCAAATAGGGGTGATACAAATCTGATCCGATTTTTAATTGGGTCTTATTATCTGATCCAAATATCCAAACATGGATAATCTAAATTTGACCAAATAAGATTAGATCTTGGAATCCATTTGCACCCCTAGAAAAATTATATAGAATTACCCTGCCCTTTGGGGCTAATAACACTTAAAGTGCCTGAAGTATCACTTTGGACAGGAGATCTACCATGTACTTTTCGATCCCAACACTCAAGTCGCTCTTAGCATTCCATGAGTAAAGTAGTGAAAAGTTTGCACATAATGTCATGTGCATATTTAAACATTTCAAATTTCGAAAACACCTTTTGCATAATCTTTGAGACCACCTTGCCATCTCCTTTCATTGAATGTCTAAAACCGTAGCTCTTACCCTTTTTATCTTCTTTCTCACACTTGTGAATAAACTTGATTAATGAAGCTACACAGTGAATAAACTTGCGTGTACTCACCAGTCCTCAATACTCAAATTCCCGTGTACCTAGCGGATAAGTTAGGCGATAATTCCTTGAGTTGTTATTAAATTAAATACATAAACATTAAAGAGATAAAACTAGAAAAATTATAAATAAACTAAGGGCCCGTTTGGTTTGTGATCGAAATTAAAATTGAAATCAGAATCGGAATGGCCTATCTTGCTTGATTGTTTGGTTCAGACCAAATCGTAATCGGATTTTGATTTACGCTGTTTGATTCATTAAGTGACTGGAATCGGAATCAACCATAATTTTCAATTTTACTCCTAAAATGCATGAGAATACTAAACAAAATATAGAAATTTTATAAGAAATGCAGAAATTAAATAATTTTGTAGAAAACTGTTTGTTATGCTGTCGTGTTTCATTTTTATGCAATATACTTGCATGAAAAATTACATATCCGCTGTAACACTACATTACGGTCAACGCCTTTATCTGCGGTAACAACACAGTTGACAGAAAACAGAAATTACAATAAAAAACATGGAGGAATGCCATGTTTCATTGCAGGTGTGTATGACATTTTGGTAGCATCAAACACGATATGGGAATGACACCCCCAGAATGGGAATGGCATTCCTTACGGTGGTTTTAAGAATGGGCATTCCCCCATATGCGAGAATCTCATTTCGCCTAGAATGGGAGTGAGATTCCCATTCCGTTTAACCAAATATTCAAGATAGGAATAAACCATTCTGATTTTGATTCCAAACTTTTATTCCGTCGAAGTAGAGAGAGTGTGAGTGGGCAAATTGATAAGCTTATCCTAACCATAACGTCAATTAATGGACTTGGACTTAAAAAGTTTTGAAATTTAAAGCTATATAAGATAGCTCTCTGTCACAAGTGAAAGTTTGTGTCAGTACCCCCTCCTCCCACCCCAAAATATAAGTAGTTCCCTGTGAATTTTCCTTTTAAATATTATACATGCTTTTGTTGGAAGATTTGGAAACAAAGGAACTTATGTTATTCCAACAGAACCTCTTTAAATCCTTATAAATGAGCTCAAGAGAGTGAAATATAATAAAGATGCCAGTTTCTCATCCTTGTGGGTGGCAGATAGAATGAGCATTAATTGCTATCATTGTGTGTTTGCAGCGCTCAGGACTAACAAGAGCTAGATCCTCCTTGGAGGCTGAACTAATCACGATTTTAGATGGCCTTTTCTTTGCCAAGAATTGGGCCTCTCAAATATTGGTATTGAGGGCGACTCACAAGTTTTCGTAAATGTGCTGTTGGGACTTATAACAAGGCCCACAGTGGTCATTAAGATAAACTTTACCCAAATGCAGGCATCGAATTTCTACCCTCAAGTATTGCTTGGTTTCATGACAAGCCCAACAACGTGATTTACTTTTTGATTATGTTTAATGGAATTTTCTTATGGGCTTATAAAAAGCCCATGCATTTTGAAATTGGATTAAAACAATTGGATATATGTTAGTAAAAAGGTTTTCTTAGACAAACATAACCAGTAATAGAATTTTCATTTTTTTTTCATTTGTTTTTAATATAATCTATCTATCTATCTATAACGAGTAATATAATCAGCAAGATGGTTTACGTCCTTGCTTCTCCTTGTTCCATTACCTTAATCCTATAATCCCATTGACTCTCTCTCTCTCTCTCTCTCTCTCTCTCTCTCTCTACTCTCCCCCTTCTAAGACTGCAACTTGGGCCGAGTTGGCCCGAACCCAACCCGAAAAATTTGAGTTGGGTTGATGTTTGGATTAGGGTTAGGGTTGAAATTTATGAACCCGACTTTACTTCAGGTTGGGTTAGGATTGACCCCTTAGCCAACCCGACCCAACCCTAACCCAACTCTATAGTATATGTCATATATAAATATATGTTATAACATACATTGATTTGTTTAGATGCATGATGTTTATATATCCCCCACCACATAGTATCATGTATTTCTTTTAAGATAATCACTTCACTTAATCCTAATTTGAAAGACTAAAACCTTAATAACATTTTTTTTTTTTGAAAATTTTATTCTTCATCTCCTCTATGTTGTTTGCCCCCCAAGAAAAATCTATCGTAAGCCATAACTCATAATAAACTATAGTTATTTCTAACACTTGTTTTTTTCTGAATTGTGTACCAAAAAAACAAAAAAAAAAAAAACGTCAACAAACAAATAATAATGAAACATAGGATTAATATATGTAGTGAAAGTTGAGTTAAGATCTAAAATAGAGAAATTTATGAGGCTTTAAGGGATGGGAAGAAGGTTGGGTTGGGCCCAACCCAACCCGAAATTGACTTTGGATTGGGTTGGGTTGGGTTAGGGTTGAAGTAATTTAGTTAGGGTTAAGGTTAGGGTCGGGTTGGTCAGGTTGAAGGTCAGGTTGGGTTAGGGTTAGGGTTGGGGTTTAGAACTTTGGGTTGGGCTAGGGTTGTCCTCAACCCGACCTAACCCGGCCTGACTTGCAGCCTTACCCCCTTCCCACCACTCCCAATTTGCCATTTCAACACCCTCTCTATTTATTCCTCTCCCTTCCCATTGTTTCTCTTTCTCCCCCCACAACTCACGTCCCTCACTTTCTATAACAACCTAACTTCTCTCCTTAATTAGCTCAATATATATTTTATCCTCTCCTTCACTTCACGTCTCTTCCCGTCTGTTTTGTTCGTCTTCCACCGTATAGAAGTTCACTAGGGGTGACTTCCCCCCCCCCTCCATTCTCTCTCTGTTTCCAAAGAGGTTTGACTCTCGAGATCTCTTGAGGTTTTTTTTTTTCTTTCAGTTCTTTGTTTGTTTTTCTCCCCTCTTATGTGTTTTTTCCCCTCTCTATTTCTCCCATCTTCTGTGTTTTTTTCCCCTCTCTCTGTTTCTCCCCTCTTCTGTGTTTTTTCCCCTTCTCTCTGTTTCTCCCTTCTTTTGTGTTTTTTCCTCTCTCTCTCTCTCTCGATCTTTGTTTCTCCCCTCTTCTACATTTTTCCCCTCCCTCTCTAGAGATCTCTTGAGGGTCACCCTCCTTCCCTCTCTGTTTCTCCCATCATCTTCTATGTTTTTTTCTTTGTTTTCTTTCTTTCTGTGGGCATTTTGATATGAAGTTCCTACTCTAGTCTTCTTTCTGCAAAAATCGCTAGTGGATTTGCCCCTTGTTTTGCCGTCTCCAGTATTTTGGAAGGCAGTTTCAATTCTCCGGTGTCCTAGATGATCGGGATAGTGCTCTGACGTCCTAGATGGCAGTTTCAGTTCTCTGGCTTTTTGGATGGCAATCTCAGTTCTCTGGCTTTTCGGATGGCAGTTACAGTTTTTCGACGTTGTGGATGGATGTTACAGTTCTCCGGCGTTGTGAATGGACATTATAGTTCTCCAGCATTTTGAGGATGGTAGCTCGCAGTCGACAGTTCTTCAGTATGTTGGATGGCAGTTATAGATGATGCCGTCTTTTGTGGTTTTTTGGAGTGGGTGGAAATTACAGTTCATGGCTTGTGACTATGTAACCTCCTCTGTCAATTTTCGTTTTAGTTGGTAACTCCTCTTGTTAGTTTGCTCGCCAGTTATGGTGGTTTAGAAATGTACTTATTCACTTCTATTGTGATGTTAAGTCACCTTACTTTGGTTATAGAAGTTCTTCTGACTCTCCTAATTCCATATTTTTGTTTTGTTCTTCTTGAGAATGTATCCCTGGTCTTTATTTGGCCCTAGTTGGCTTCTCTTTGTACCAATCTCTTGAATGAATGAAACATGATTGAAACTTTCAAAAAAAATTCCTCTCTGTTCTCTCCACTTTCCCATAAAAATAGGGCCACAATTTATTTAGATTTAGATTTCTAAATCAAACAATATTTATATTTAGAGATGTGATTTCAAGCAAAGAGAGGGGAATAAGGTGAATTCGATGTTTCCTATATATTCATGGCATCTTTCATTATTGTTAAATAATCTATTCTCAAATAATAATCTATTGTTAAATAACCCATTAGTTATGAAAATAATTAAAAATTTATGGAAAACATTCTACCAAAAGAAATAACTATTTCAGAAATAATCCATTATTTAACAAATATTAAATCATTTAATAATCTACCAAAAATTAATAAGCAATCAATTACTTAATAATTTTTGGTTATTAATAAATGTTCAAAATTTCAATGTTTGGTGTAATTTACATTAATCATTGTAATATGTTAACAATAATAATTTATTGATAAAAGATAATAATAATTTACATTAATCATTTATTAATAAATGTTCCTATATGTTCATGTTCAAATTTTTTGTTAAATTTTTACAATAATAATTTATTGATAAAAGATATTACTAATTAGCGTAATTTATTAATTTCTATAAAATCAATAATTATAGTTAAGAATTATCAAATAATTTAGGGAAACTCTTTCACTAATAATCCATAATTATTTTTTAAATATGTAATTAAAAAATAATAAATTAATCTAGGAAAAAATCATCTATTATTATTATTATTATTTAAATAATAAAAATTAAATTAATCTATTAATCTATCAAAAATTGTTTCATAATTATTTAAATAACAATCCATTATTAATATTTCAATAAATAATTATAATAATAACTTAGGAAAATTATTAAGTCTAACCACACCGATCTAGACCACTTGGTTGACTTTGATCATACCTACTTTTACATTAATTAACAACAAATGGTTTACTTTTAATTAAAAATAATGTAATTTACCATATTACATTAGTTTACTATTATTACATTTACTTTGATTAATAGCAAATAATTTACATTAATTTATTGTTATTGTAAATAACTAACTTACTATACCTTACTACAAATGAATAGCAATTTCAATAATTTTTTGGAAATTATCATAAAATAATGTAATTTATTGTTATTTAATTTACTGTTAGTTAATTAGTTATAGAAAATTATTAGAATTGTAGGGATCGCAAATTTCCTTATAAAACTGGGGTCATACCCTGCACTGCACCTAATGAGGCAAGTTTTCCCAAATCCTAAATAGGGACGGGGTGGGGACAAGGAAAATACTTTTGCCCCAAATTAGGGATGGGGTTTGCATATAATTCCCCGAACTCGATGGTAAATTAGTAAAATATCCGTGAATTTAATATTGAATTTTAAAATATGTCTATGTTTTCCTCTTATTTTTATAATCCTAGTATCTCATAATTTCATTTATAAAATAACCCCAAATTGTCATAATCTAATTCATAAAATATCTCTAAATTCCTATAATTCTATTTGTAAAATATCCATAAATTAAATTTTTTTAATTGATTGCCTCAGGGTGGAGGAAAGTTGGGGATTCCCCATCCCTAATGGGGAATGGGTTCTTCATCTCAAACCCACCCTGACATTGGGGTCAGGCAGGGATGGAGTAGAGTCTCTTGACTTACAAGGGTGAGGGACAAGGAGGGGTGCCCCCATCGTGTGCATCACACAGACCTTGCTAGTTTCTATATACGGTAAAAGGATAGCCTCATTTATTCCTAATTAGGGATGCAACCTGGGTCATGTTGGCCCAAAGTGAATCTTGTCCAGGCCCTGCAGTTGCATCTATGAAGGTCAATTAAAGCCTATGGGCCGTGGAGAGAGTGTGTGTGTAATTTGTTATTTGATCCCCTGGATTTCAGAGTTCAGACATGGTTGTCACTGATTTATAAGCTGAAAAATAAACATCCTCAGCCACATGCTGATCTGGTCTGGTCATCTTAATAAGAATGAATCATCTGATAATCTAGTTTTGATACCCATGAGTAGGAGGAAGAATCATCATCGTCATAGTTCTAAAAATGCTCCTTAGAAGTTAGAAGTGGTTCCTCAGTAGTTGATATAGGCTATAGAGCTCCTCTTCATCTCTTCTATGATTGGAGGAGTACTGCCAAAACTGAGTAGCAACATAAGGGCAGGCCCGTCCTATTAGCTATTACTAACTGCGTTGCTGACAGAGAAAACCGCTACAAGAATCGAGAGTAGAGAGGGGCTAATTGATGAGTCTCCTTAGCATTACCAATAAGACCAAACCTAACCGAAACTGAATTCATGACATACAGTTTTGGTACAGTCCAACCGAAGGAAATTTTCCCATCTTCTCCAGTCTCCACTAGTTAGACCCTGATAAACAACAAGAATCTGCATTGCTTGTCCAAAAGCAACCCTTGTCAGACAGACCTTGGCTCTGCTTCAACTACTACTCTAAATAAAAAATTGATACCTCCTGCAGCAGCAGCAGTAGCAGCAACATCCACAAAAAAGAGACGGAGTGGGAATTGATACCACTCCCAACCCAAATGAATACACTGGCATTTGCCAAAGAAAAATCTCCTTAGGATTCTTCATGTGATACCTTAAAAAATTGACAGGTCCTTACTCCTACCAAATGAGTAACCCAGTAAACAGTGGGACACTCTTTGTATTTTGTGTCACTGAAAGCCAAAAGGGACAATCCAACGATCAAGTTGATATGTTATATCATCACCCCTTCAGTTTCTTTCCTATTTATAATTGACTAATTGTGACATCTGAATCTGATTCTGGTAGGAAGAAAAAAGGCAGTTCGGATTCAGTGCGTTTCTGGTCGAGTCTACTAAAATTTTGACACATTATTTCATGTTTAACTGGCCATCACTTACAACCGATTGGAGCTTAAATAAAAATTGATAAAAGATATAAAAAAATCTACATTCTACAACTTGCGGAAAAGACTTGTTGAGCAGTCTCTGCAAAGCCCTGTGACTCAAACCTTCTCCCCCCAACCAGTAACAACAACAAGCCTTATCAATGGTGTTCAAACTGCAACAAAACGACAACTGTAGATTTTAGCGACGATGGCAATGGTATTAACGGAAAGTTTCAAACACCAAAGTGTCCAAAGGTGAATGAAACTCCAAAATACAGAAGACAGAAATTGAGAACAAAAAAGCAAATGAACCCACTGATTTGTGTCTAAGAATCTTTTGTAAGACTGAAGATCCTAACTTTAACTCATTTTGGCAAGTTGTCAACACCGACCAAGTTAATGAACTCACTGATTTCTGTCCAAAAATCTCTAATACCACTTTTTTATATTAAAATCTGAAACCCAAGAATTCTTTGAAAATAGAAATCTGAAACCCTTGAAAGAAAGCCCTGTGCGTGACAGCGTGACTGATTGAATATATTTTTCTTGAAAATATATATTTGGAGAATTGGAGCTATTGTTTTTACTTTCAGAAGCTTAGTATGGAAGAAGAAGATGATGTCTCGTGTCTTGCAAATCCAAAGCCAAAACCGGGTTTGTCTTCCCATTAATGATTGGACGAGCAAGGCTTGAGTTGCATTTGGATTGAGAATGTAAGGATTTGTCTTGCAAATCCAGCTACAACCGTGAGGAAGGTTTTGTCTTCCCGTTAATGGTTGGGGGAGAAGGGTTCGAGTATGAGAACACGAGGTTTCGAACTTTCTGTTAATATTTGTTAGATTTTTTTACAAAAATTTTATATTTATCAATTTTTATTTAAAAATATTTTTATCAATCATAACCTATAGTAAAACTTCAGCCGGTCACCTTTCTCGTTAGGCAATTCACTCACTCGCCAGTCGCTATTATTCAGTATGCGTTTGGAATAGTTTCTGTTTATCAAATAAGCATCTGTATTTTATTTATTTATAAAATTGAGAAAAGTATTTAATAAATAATTTATTGATAATTAGGTATGATTAGGCACTATATCAGCAATTGAATGGATAAATGTTTAATCATTGGAAAAAGCATTAAAATGATTTTTTTTTTAACGACTGATGCACACATAAATCAAAATCCATTTTTATGAATAATAATACATATCAATAAACATGATAAAAAAATATTAATTTAATAATAACATAACGGAAAAAAACACATGCTCAATTGTATAGATTAAGGATAACCCAGGTTGTATTAGAGCAAGTAAAGATCAATCTCATATCCTCATGCCACCGGACGTCTTACCCACCATCTTCCCTTGTGGTTTCTGTATCCTCACCGGAATCTTCAACTCCCGTTTGGATGTATGTATATTCAATCAAAATTCAAAACCTAAAAAATTAAAAAATTAAAAAAGAAAAAGTTTGTATGATAACCTGGATTCTTGGGATTTATGAAAATCCCAAATTTCAAGGAACCAAAGATCTTATAGATAATTTCATAAAAAGGGAAAGGCCATTTGATAATGGCCAAAGTAATTAATTAAGGGTATCTATGTTTTGAAAATTGTAGACCGTATCTGTCCACTTGCGTAAACATTCCGGAAAATTTTTCAAATCTTATTTCTTCCACCATTATTTACTTTATATCACGTTAGGCACATCACTTAATTGTATTGTAATTAGCTCCGATTCGAAGGTCTTTTCGGGGAGGAAAACACAAATTTCGACAAACATCCAAGTATCCAACGTTTCTTTCTTTCTTCTTCCTTTTTCTCCCTCTGGCTCGCTAACTCTAATAGCGTCTGCTGTCTAGTAGTAATGTGTGTGAAGTGTAGAGGGTTCAGTGAGAGTGAGTCACAATCTTCGCTAAAGCCAACTTCTTCGTCATCGCCATAACACCGAAACACGATTTCTTATTTATACGGGTTCTCTTCTCTTCCTTTTGTCTCTGAAAACATAAAACCTTGGATTAATCAAAGAGGAAAACTCCGTTAACGATCTCCCGGGATCTCATACTTCTCCATCCATTCCCCCCAAACCTTTCTGCAGTACCATGGCCGAAACACTAGATTCTGGCATCAGAGAGATTTCACCACCATGCAGAACCCCACACTTGGGTACCGGAGCTGGACTGGAAACCCCAAAGTCCGGCACCCTATCGTCTACCGGGACTAAAGAAACCCTAGTTTGTGATAATGCTGCTGGTAATAACAACAAAAACAAGGGTAGTTTCAGAGCTGTGGTCGATACGTCTCCGCCGTTCGAGTCGGTTAAGGAGGCCGTCAGTCGCTTTGGTGGTAGCGGTACTTGGAGACCTCCTCACAAGTTTATGGAAGCCAGAGTATGTTTTTCTTTGTTATTTTCCCCCTCTTTTCCCCATTAGATAACACTAATTCATTATTTTCTTTATGAAAAAATAAAAATTAGAAGGGAAGTTTGCTCAAATTCCTCCACTTGCTTGCTCAAATTCTGCCGTTAAAATTTAAATTTATAGTGTTTGACTTATCATTGATTGTAACATTATGCAGAAGGGAAGTTTCCAGTGCAATTATTATTATTTCTTTTTTATTGTTTAAAACGTAAGGAACACCCAAGTTCTTCGTAATGTTATCCGAAGCTTGACTGTGATGACTGAATTGTTGCTGTCCTCCTCTCCTAATTTCGGTAGTTTCTTTTAGTGTTTGGGGGTTCTGCATTTGCAACCATCTAGTGGATTTGTCTCCTGGACTTTAGAGTTATCTAGTACCCAGATATGCTTAGTTGTTTGCTTCCTCCATTCTGATATCAGATTATGGAAAGCAAGGAAGGATGGGGGAAGAAAGGAAATGAAATAACCGGCACTCCTCATTTGGTAATTTCCAAATTTTAGGTGCTTAATTGAGTTGTGGATTGTTAAGGCAGCCTTGCTATTGGGTCTCATTCATGAGTAGATTTGAATTTTCACATATTGCTTATTAGGTTATAGTGTCCATCGCTTTATGTTCTTGAGTCATTTATGGTACTCCTGAGAATCCTTAATTAGGATAGACTGCGTATCGTTATACAGAAGGAAGAAAAAAGGAGGGCAAGTGAGACCCTTTTTTTGTATAGAATTCATTTAGTGTAACTCTGGTCATATAGTGGAAACCGCCCTCATCCTAACAATTTAGCTCCAGATTTTTTTTGTATCCTAATTCTGTTTCTCCTTGATGTTCACACAGCATCAGTATACCCAGAGACCGTGGTCATCTAGTTTGAAATATAAACATAGCACAATGAACTTGCATTGACACAATCATTTAGAAATTAAGGCCTCAACCAACTACCTTTCTTTTTCACCATATATACTGTAAGTACACCAGTGTGATGTGAATGCAAGATGTCCACTACTGATTTACTATACGCTAAATAATGAAAGGACCTTTTTATCATATGCAGCATAGCACCAAGAATTTTGATACAGGGAAAGTAGAGGAACAGACTGCACAGTTGGAGAAAGATCTGGTTGTGAAAGAACAGGAGACACTGGACATCTTAAAAGAACTGGAATCAACAAAACGAATTGTGGAAGAGTTGAAGTTGCAGCTTCATAGAGGAACATTCAAAGCTACTGCAAACCTGGATTCAATTTCAGATAACAAGAAGATAAATCCTGTTGTCCAAGGAAAGGAAAAGCATACTCCTGAAATTATAGCTAAGACACATCGGGGCTCGGTGGAAGGTTTGAGCCTGTGCCCCTCTTCTTCTCCAGGTATGATATTAATGGAATTGAAGCAGGCAAAGGTCAACCTAAACAGAACAACAAGTGATATTGCTGGAATCCGTGCTTCTGTTGAAGCACTTAACAAGAAAATAGAGAAAGAAAGAATTTCACTTGAGAAGACTCGTGAGAGATTGACCTCAAATTCTACCAACATATCTTCTCTTGAGGAAGAGTTAAACCGAACAAGACTGAAGCTGCAACTGACTAAGGATTTAAAAGTTAAAGGTGATTCTGATAATCCAACTAATATTTCAAGAGAGCTCCAAGAATTGAGTATGGAGACTAGCAAGTTCAAGAAGATGGCAGAAGCTGCTAAGGTCAAAGTTCTGAGAACTATGTCAGAAATTGAACAGACCAAGACAAGTATAAAAACAGCTGAGATTGGGTTGGTTGCAGCCAAAAAGATGGGAGAAGCAGCTAGAGCTGCAGAAGCGGTTGCCTTAGCAGAGATGAAGGCCTTATCAAACAGCAAGAGTTCATCTAGAGTTTCCTGGCAAAATCCTGAAGGAGTAACTCTTTCTTTTAAAGAGTATTCTTCCCTAACACATAAAGCTCAAGAAGCTGAGGAGAATTTGAAGAGAAAGGTAGTAGATGCAATGCTTCAAATTGATGAAGCAAATATATCTAAGATGGAGATACTAAAGAAGGTGGAAGAAGCAGAAGCAGAAGTTAAAATCAGTAAAAAGGCCCTACAAGAGGCTTTGAACAGAGTGGAGGCTGCTGATAAAGGGAAGTTTGCAGTTGAAGAGGCTTTGAGGAAATGGAGATCAGAACATGGTCATAAAAGGCGCTTGAACTCTAACAAGTTCAAGAATTCCTATCCATCTCACCGTAGGAGAGGTTCACGGCTGCTTGATCTCAATGGGCTGGACATTGGTAGTGATGGATCAAAACCTGTCTTGAGACCTACCCTGTCAATAGGGCAAATATTGAGAAGGAAATTGCTTCTGATGGAAGACTGTGAAATGGGGTTGGCTGGAGACATTATTGAGAAACCAAAGATGTCGCTGGGTCAGATACTCAGTAAAAGAAATGATGTTCTATCTCCTCATAAGCCTACAAAAGAAGGAAATTCTCACAAGCAGTTCTCTAAGAGGAAGAAGTTTGGATTTGCCCGGCTTTCACTCCTCTTGGCAAAACAAAATAAAAAGAAGATGCAAGTACCTGCGCCAAGGTAACTAGGTGGTTTCATTTGTCTATAGATCACATGGTCCTTTTACATCTTTCTGGTTTGTAAATATTTTTATTATTTCTATCATTTGCTTATGCTTTCTTTTTGTAAAAGATTTTGTGATATTGCGAAACTACTCTCTCTCTCTCTCTCTCTCTCTCTCTATCTATGGCAGTTTCCCTTGCATTTTTTCCTCTTATACATTTTTAAGAATGCTAACATGGACTTCATCATAAGCCTGAGCTGCTCAGGAAGAGTGTGATTCCCGGGGAAGGAAGATGGATGCCATCCTATGATTTCACACTTCAAATGGATATTACTAAAGGAGAACGTGCACAAGTAATCCTGGGAAAGGAAGACGGATGTCATCCTGTCCTGTCTGTTAAACGGTTTCAGCTTGGGTGGATTTTAGTGGATGGATAAATCATGGGTTATCCTTACAAGAACATTAGTTGTCCCTGAAACGGTGATACACACTGATCTCTCATACTTGTCTCCATTGAGCAAATTCGGCGTAATCTTAGAACTGCCATAAGTTCTGATCGAGAACAAGGATAAAGTTGATGAGTGGATTTGAGTTGGAGTATCCATTTTGCAAGGAATTGAGCATGGATTTGGGCTATGATCTTATATTTAGTTAATGCTTGAGCATGTACTAGATAATGACAGAACACAAATACCTAGAATTCGAAATCATATATTATTGCTGGTTCAGCCACAAGGTTCGCTAGCATATCTGATTGTAGTCGGATCAATTAGACCCATACATGCAAACTAGAATTCTAAATCAATTATTCTTTCACTGTAAACCAATTTACAAATTGGTGCAAATCAAGTAAATTGAATAATTAGTCCATTTGTGTTTATTATTTTTATTTTACCATGATCAGTGAAGTGAACTGACTAGATTCGCAACTAACAGACAGCTCATGATAAACGGACCTTGTAAGTTGAGCATATTGCCATCCTAAATGAACCAATGTGACAAGTGACAACTTGAATGATTTGATGCTGAATCTGAGTATTTAGTTTCAGTACCAAGAAAATGAATCAAAATTAATCATGTGCAGCCTTGCAGAACTATGAAGGTGGCAATGTAAGATAATGGAATTGCTATTGTCAAAAAAATACTTTTTTTTTGGAATTTCAGGAAAAACAAGCCCCACCCCCACGTATGGTTTGACAAAACATTATTTTCTTAAAAGAAAGACACCTAGAGCATACCTTTGGTTGTGTACTTGTGTAGTATTTTTGTTTTTTGCAGTACTGAAATCAAAATTACGTTACTGAATTTCAGATTTCAGAAATATGATTTCCTTTTGGTGAATTGATATTATGTTTTATGAAGTCTACAACATTAAGATTATGATCATGATCTAATGAATGTTAGTTTGTATACTTTAGACTCAAATCTATGTAAATAGGGTGGGGGTGGGGGAGGGATACTATTACCCTTAGGCTCTGCTTTGTTTCCAGAACACATCTAACCAGATACAAATTTTGCATTTGGTTGAGTTTTGCAATCATCCATTTGTAATGATGATTTGCATTCCTATCTGGTGCAAAACTTGTATATTTTTTTTTCTCATTTGCACTCACTAAAAGTGCAAGTTTTGCATCCCAAGAACTGATGCAAGATTTGCACCACTGTCTTTCAACAATTCTCTCTCATATAAAGTGGGGACCACATCATCTTGCTTTTTACCTCATTCCAAGAAAATAATCATCCTTCCTTCTTTTCCCTATGAGGTCGGGAGTACTACTGAGTACTCCCGAATTTGCATGAGGCCTATTTTTGCATTTAAAGTTTTAAACGAATGAGAATGAAATTCACACCACAAACAAACTGAGCCAAATAATAGTTCAAACCAACTTTATGGAAATAAAAGAAAAAGGGTGTTTTCTTCATAGGACTGTAAACAGATCGGATTCAGCCAAAAGGGTTGGCAGCATATCTATCAAACCATTATCTCACGTCATATCTCGTTGATAAAGTAATCTGGAAAAATGCAAAGTCGGGTGAGTATGATGTAAAGAGTGGTTATAGATTTTTTGGATCAGCGCAAGCATCCACGTCAGGGCAGCAACGAAATTGGAACTCATATGGAAGTGCAATATACCTATGAGATTCCAAATTTTCATGTGGAAAGCTTGGTTGAATGGTATCGAAACAAGAGATAAATTGGCTTTTCTGAATGAAGAAGAAAAGATATGTCCACTATGTCAAACGACCTTGGAGACTTGGCAACATCTTTTTTTTTGAATGCTCCTATGCCCGTGCGGTATGGATAACTGCATCCTTGGGCATCAACCCTCAACAAGTACAAATAAGGAGCTTCACTGTTTCATTATGGAATGGATTGAAACAAGGTTAAATGTATTAAATAAGAGAGACAGATATTCAAAGCAAAATTCTTCATTCTCTTTAGACTTATATATGAGAAATGCAGCAATTCATAGATGAAACACCATGCATCCATCGAAACTCTTGGAGTTGATGCTGAGCTTTCTTCCACCAAGGCCCGAAATACAGAGCCACACCCAGTTTTCATGCATTCGCATATATTATCCTCTATAACATACAAAATTTTCATTGATGGTTCTTTTATTCCATCATTTGGAATGGAAGGAACAGGAGTTCAAATTCAATCGGCAGATGGCTCTACAATATTCTCAGGAAGAAGAAGAGTTGCTGCAGCAAATACACTCCAAGCCAAATGGTGGACCCTCCTGCATGGCATTCAATATGCCCACTATTTAAATCTCGAGACTTTGGTCTGTTTTTCTGACTCAGAAAGCTTGGTAAAGAACTTTTATATGGATGGTGAAGAGGAATGGTTTATTCAACGGATAAAGTGTTAGGGAAGATAGGGTCACTGTAACTTAGGAGGAGAAGCTCTGAGACGCGTCTGAAGACACCGTCTTTAGAACGTTATTTGCCCCCATTCAGTTTTACTGAGTTTGCTGTTTGGTTACAGGCAAATTCGTTCCTAGGATACAACAGAGCCTTGGGTGAGAATCTGTAACCAGCAAAGTTGAAGAGTCTCCAAATAAACCTTCTATTAGACTGTAGTAGACCGGACTGAGAGAGAGAGAAATAGTGAATTTCGAAATTGTGTGTTTTGGAGTCTGATTTATGCTCCTTAAATAATTTGTGAAGAGGTATGAGGAAAAGGTAGGTGCTGGTTTAGAGAAAGCACCTTGAACAGTCACAATAAAGTTGTTAACAGTTGGTGACTGTTAACTTTGAATTGTGCCTCTTGATCACACCCGATCGAATTGTGACCATTGATCTCACCAACGGTGATCAACGGTCATCAATGCACCAAAACCAGAGCCGCCCATCGCGAGCCACGCGAAGTGCGCCTCTAAAGCGCCTCATTGCGCCACACACATGCGCGCACACGCGTGCGCGCGCGTTGCATGGTATCGAATCCCCATACTCTCTTCTACTAATTCTAAGGAGTGTAAATCAGCTCCTATTGAAATACTGAAAACAAACATTGTAATTATCCAATGTGGGACAAGTTCAAAACTGGGTTTTTTTTGTAAGAGAAAAACTGATTTTTCAACCAAGTGTGCAGGTGCAATTTCTCATGTAATTGACCAATCAAACCCATTGGATTTAATCTCTTATGAGATTAAAATCTAACAATCCCCCATATTGATTGATCAATTACATAGTTCTCTTTCAATCCAAACTACTATGACACAGTTATGCATACAAAAGGTGTTTATCAACTTAAACCTCTTGTTAGTATAATTATCTCAAAGCCTTGTCAAAGTTATTGGTGGTAAAACCTTAAACCAACTACTCTCAAGATAGACCGGAGATACCTATACACATAAAAATGTTCAATCTCTACAAGAGTTTCAAATTTTGCTCAGCACTGTTATGGCCATGTGCTTCTTTCCTAGTTTCATGAACAATCCCGAGAGCAAACCCAAACTCTCATGAGAAGCGGCACCACTTCTATGTTCACATAGGTGAAGTTCCACTATGTGTTCCATTATTTGACACATTTCAAAACTTCATTAAGAGTTTATCTCAACCTCTCATCATAACGGACATCACTATTTATATTGTGATGGGAAATTTCTCAATGTCAGTGCTAACAGTCACATTGTTGTAACTTGTTGTTACCCATTAAACCCAATACTGATGGCTTTTCAATTCAGGTTGGGTTACCATTACAGGTGACTAAGTAAAGGGTTTTAATCACATCTCTTTGGTTGTCATTCTTACCAATTCTCTGGCTAAACCCTTAGTAAGAGGATCGGCCAAGTTTTTACTTGACCTCACATATGTTACAGTGATGACTCCATCTTGAATCAGTTGCCTAACAAATTCATGTCTCAGACTTATATGTCTGGACTTACCATTGTAGGTACTACTGTAGGCCCTTGACAGAGTTGCCTCACTATCATAGTAAATGGAAATTAGAGGCATAGGACTAGGCCAAAGTTTTATATCTAGCAGTCGCTAAGGCTATGAATTCGGATTCCATGGTCGAGTGAGATATACAAGTTTATCTCTTGGATGCCCAAGAAATTGCACCCCCACCAAGGACAAAAATCCATCAAGATGTGGACTTGTTATCTCCATTATCGGTAATCCAACTTGCATTAGTGTACCCTTCTAGTACAGTTGAATAATCACAGTAAAACAAGCCAAGTTCCAAGGTTCTCTTGATATACCCAAGAACTCTCCCAATTGCCTTCTAGTGCTCTACACCGTGATTACTTGAAAACCGACTGAGTTTACTTATTGCGAATGCAATATCAGGTCTGGTACAAAGCATAGCATACATCAAGCTCCCTACTGCACTAGCATACTCAACTTGTGCAATTGCTCTACCAGTATTTTCCACTAGCTTTATACTAGAATCATATGGCGTGCTATATTCTTTAAACCCTAAATGCTTAAATTTCTCAAGTACTTTCTCAATATAATGTGATTGGCTTAGTGCATAGCCCCTACTATGCTTTTTAACTTTTATTCCCAAAATGGTATTTACTTCTCCTAAATCTTTCATCTTGAAAACAAAGGATAAGTAGTTTTTAGTTTCATTTATGCCAACCATATTTGTACCCACAATAAACATATCATCCACATAAAGATACACAATTACTCCATAATTTTCAGTGAATTTTGACTAGATGCATCTATCAGCACTATTATGTTTAAAACCAAAAGCTAGAATGCAAGAATCAAATTTTTCATGCCACTATTTAGGTGCTTGTTTTAATCCATATAGTGATTTAACCAGTTTACAGACTTTCTTCTCGTTTTCAAGAAGAACAAATCCTTCTGGTTGTTCCATGTAAATCTCTTCATTTAAATCACCATTTAAGAAAGCAGTTTTAACATCCATTTGGTGAACAGATAAGTAATAAATGGATGCTAATGCTATAAGTGTTTTAATAGAAGTTGTTTTAGCCACTGCTTCATAAGTGTCAAAGTAATCAATCCCTTCTTGTTGATTAAATCATTTCGCTACCAATCTAGCCTTAAAAGTTTGTTCATGTTCTTTATGGATTTAAAATTCAAGTGTGTTAATCTATCATGCCATAAAGAGAAAGAGTCAACAATATAAGCATAAACTTTTTCTTCATTAATACTTAATTTGTGCATACCATTACAACAATATCCCTTTCCAACAAACATCCCATTCATGGATATGATTAGTTTGTCGGATTCAAAGACAATTTTGAATCCCCTCTTACAAACAAGATTTACTGAAACCAAGTTCTTTCAAATGGCAGGAACATGGAGAACATTCAGGAGTGTCAGTATCTTTCCGGAGGTGAAGTTCAACTCTACGTTACCTCTTCCAGCAACTTTGGCACATGTTTGGTTTTCCATTTGTACCTCTTGGCCATCAATCACTTCTTCATATGTCTTGAATAAAGACTTGTGCTTACAAACATGGACTGTGGCGCCTGAATCAAACCACCACCCAGAAGATGATTCTGCCATGTTGACTTCAGTAATCATGGCCACGAGATTGTCTTCTACCATGTTTGTAGACTTGGTTCCGCCTTTCCGATGTCGGCAGACTCGGGCATAATGCCCCTTCTTTCCACAAACATAGTAGGATCCTTTCTTATTGTTGCTTTTTTTGAAGTTCCCATCCTTCTTCTTTACTTGTAATGCAGGGTTAGTCTTCTTTGATCCGTTTTCCACAAAATTTACCTTAGAGTTTAGCATACCGGTCAGGGTCTTATCCCTACTGTCTCTAATTCGATACTCTTCTTCAATACGAAGGTGTTGCTGAATTTGCTCCAAGGTTAAGTTCTTCAGCCTTGTGTAGAAGCTTCTTCCTGTAATCATTCTAAGAGGGTGGAAGTTTGGCAATGATTGCTCCCACTTGGAAAGATTCAGGAAGAATGATGTTAAGGGATCGAATTTTATTGACTATCACTCATAGTTCATGAACTTGCTCCAATATAAGTTTATGGTTGTTCATGGTGAAGTCAAAGTATTCTGCAATAAGATACTTATTCGTACCTGCTTTTTGCACCTTGTATTTGAATTCCAGGGCCTTCCAGATTTCTTTTGGAGATGTAAGTTCCTTGTAAAAGTTGTAGAGCCGGTCTGATAAGGCATTCAGTATGTGTCATCGGCACAGAAGTGAGTCATCTTCCCGTTTTGCTCTTTCCTTCTTTAGTTTCTTAGAGTCTTTGTCAGTGGGTTCAGGAAGTGATTGTAGATTCGGGTCCAATAGATAGTATAGCTTCAGTGTGGTCAGAAAGAAGATCATATTGTTTTGCCATTGGCTGAAATTTGCTCCATCGAACTGGTGTAGTCGAACAAGATCTTGGTTCATCATCTTGATCGAAGTCATGCTTGCTTCTGCCTCCATTGCAGAATAACGTTCTAAAATTGTTGGGGAAGATGGGGTCACTGTAACTTAGGAGGAGAAGCTCTAAGGCGCGTCTGAAGACACCGTCTTTAGAACGTTATTTTCCCCCACTCAGTTTTATTGAGTTTGCTGTTGGGTTACAAGCAAATCCGTTCCCATGATACAACAAAGCCTTGGGTGAGAATCTGCAACCAACAAAGTTGAAGAGTCTCCAAAGAAACCTTCCGTGAGACTGTAGCAGACCGGACTGAGAGAGAGAGAGATAGTGAATTTCGAAATTGTGTATTTTGGAATCTGATTTATGCTCCTTAAATAATTTGTGAAGAGGTATGAGGAAAAGGTAGGTACTGGTTTAGAGAAAGCACCTTGAACAGTCACAATTTCAACCATTGTGACTGTTTAAAAAGTTGTTAACAGTTGGTGACTGTTAACTTTGAATTGTGACTATTTAAAAAGTTGTTAACAGTTGGTGACTGTTAACTTTGAATTGTGTCTCTTGATCACACCCGATCGAATCGTGACCGTTGATCTCACCAACGGTGATTAACGGTCATCAGCGCACTAAAACCAGAGCCGCCCATCGCGAGCCACGCGAAGTGTGAGCAAAGTGCGCCTCTAAAGCGCCTCATTGCGCCACACACACACATGCACACGCGTGCGCGCGCATTGCATGGTATCGAATCCCCATACTCTCCTCTACTAATTCTAAGGAGTGTAAATCAACTCCTATTGAAATACTGAAAACAAACCTTGTAATTATCTAATGTGGGACAAGTTCAAAACTGGGTTTTTTTTGTAAGAAAAAATTTGATTTTTCAACCAAGTGTGTAGGTGCAATTTCTCATGTAATTGACCAATCAAACCCATTGAATTTAATGTCTTATGAGATTAAAATCCAACATAAAGCAAAGAGTTTCATATCTCCTACTTTTTTTCATATAATATGCGTATCCCATGTAAAATGAACAGGACTGCTAATGAATTAGCATATAATGCATCTAAATATAATATAATAGTTGAAGATTGGAGCAGCCTAGCTAATGTTTCTGCAATGACTTACCTCAATGAATGATAGCTTTCTAAAATTTTTTGGAAAAAAAAAAAGAATCTAATATATATAATATTAAATTTATTATATATATATATGTATTTATATATAACTATATACTTTATATTTTAAAGTCAATGTATATTAAAATGTAACCAGAAGGTTAAATCCGCATTATATTAACAGGTGAATCGAATCGAAATAATTAGATCAAATGTTCAATCGGATTTTGGACTTTCGGACTTCGGAGTCCGTTGACAGTCCTATTTCTTTTATCAATTTGAAACTGTTTTTATTTAGTTTTGAGAAATACATCATAACATATTGGAATTTTATTATTATATATTTTTTTTAACTTTCCTGTTGAAGCAGAATTTTCTATAAGCAGAATTTTCTATAAGCAGGCAAACAAAATCAGTCATGTTCACAAACTCGACTTAAATGGACCGTAGCTGGTTGAATGTGGTACTGACGTCAAATATGAAGGGTATTGAGTTGGATTATCAAATTGTCATGGTCGATGGTGCAAATTTTGGGGTCCGAAGGCTGAAGACGGAAGACCGAACCACAAGCGGAAATTTCGTAGAAGTTTCAATTATAGCATATTTCACTAAAAATCTGTACTTGTTCCAGCATCCCAATAAAAGACAATGGACTGCACTATTTAGTACCGAGTCTAAATGATAGACCAAATCAATTATATTGAAAAAGTAAAAGGGTCTTGATGGACTTTTCATTATGGACTCAGTATGGGCCATATTTGACAGAGGAGCACTGTTGATGGATGGTGGGTACATTTTTAATTTGTTCTGGTAGGCAAATGGGCTACACAACAGGACTAACCCTCCCCACCAAAATATGAAATTTAGAAGAAGAGAATGATAAGAGAAAAGTAATTTGATAGGCAAAGGATGAAACCCTCTCCATCATGTATTAATATTAATGACTTATTTTTTTTCTCGAACGGTTTGTGTTGCGGAAAAATCTGAAAAAACATATTCGAATGGCACTCAAAATGAAAGTAAAATAGAGATAAAGATAAACAAGTACAAAAAAACACAGATTTACGTGGTTCAGCTTAGCCTACATCCATGAGTGAAAGAGGAAAAGAAATCCACTATGAAATTGGTAATGGAGAAAAAATACAGAGTTGTTCTCTCACATAAAACCCTAAGCCCCAAATACACCCAATGTCTCACTCGTCTCTCACAAAACTCAGACTCTGTGTACAAAAGAGAAAAACCCCTGAAATACATAATTCTTCACATTCGGTTCAGACCTATAAGATGAATATGGGTTGGATCCATACTGCTACGGGGGGCACCCCTAATGGTGATTTGTGGTGGTCTACGGGCTTACGTATCCACCACAAACCACTATGAAAAATTGCTTTCGGGTTTTCTCAAATTAATTTAAAATAGATTCATAAAACTGATCGCCACAAAGAATTCAAAGTACAAACATAACAGTCTGGATGCATGCAAAGACTTAAACCCTAAGTGTATCATTCCAAGAAATCACCATCTAAGTGTAGGAGAAATTTGACGTGGATAAGGAAGAAAAAATTGAATTGTTGAAGAAATGGGTAATCTTATTTATATGGGTACAACGTAACAATTGCATCTTCAGTGGTATCAAAGCTGACCCAGCTCGTTTTCAACAGTGGAGTCATCAATATTTACTGATGGTGATGGTTCCTTATTAGTAGTAATGCTGCTGCTAGCTACCTTTATTATCCCTGCTTTCTCCTGCTAATTCTTTTATTGCAACAGACAGTACGTACGTAGGGACAAAATGCATAGCTCAACAAGCTGTACATACTACATACTGAATGGTGGGCCGATCCTCTGTGTTTTAAGGGGAGCTCTTGCTCTTGTTTTTTGATGCCCGCTAAATGAATTCCAATGGTTTGGCTACCAATTGATTGGTTATCAGATTTTTGGGTATGATACTGTTTTAATTTGATATCATACTTGGACTCACAATAGAATTGACAATTTCACGTAACTTGCCACGTGGCAGATATTGAAATAGGACCAATTTTCAATGAATTACAACCACGCCTAAGAAAGGATCTACACAACTGATCACCATGATCAGATTGGCAGTGTAAAGGGAAAAAAAAAAGGTCTGCAGGGCTTGTTACGCCATTTGAAGGCAAGGATGGCCTAAATAAGCTACTCAGCAGTCAGCATGAGTGCAATCCAAGGCCGAAAGCAATGGCAACGATCAAGTTTAACTCTCTTGTTACAGACTTGATGAGTAGTGTGAAGTATGAACTGGATCGTTGATGAGAAAATTAAATGAGATTTATAAGATCCTTGATGAGTGGGAATTCTGAGGCATTTGAACAATGCTCATGGTTGTTCACTTGACGAGCTAAAAGATAAAGAGAAAAGCTAGCATCCACTTCTTGATAACTCGATTAAAAGGAAAAATCTTATTCTTCCCTTTTTTTTTGTGTTTTTTCTTTACAAGGAATGAGTTTATATATACAGGCCTTGTTCCACCTTTCTTAGTTATACACAAATTACTATGATAAGAATTATCCCTTGGCTTCAGGGATTACTATCTACAGATAAGAATTGTTCGTGGAATTAAGGGATATTCCCCTAGTTTGACAGCTCACGCCAATACTCCCCCTCACATTGGTGCGTATAAATCTTGGATGCCCAACTTGCCAAGTGAACTGTATAAGTTTTTACTGGATACAACTTTTGTAAGTATATCCACCAACTGGTCTTCAAACTTGACAAAATGAAATCGAATGATTTTATCTTCGATATTTTGTTTGATGAAATGCCGGTCCACCTCCACATGCTTTGTTCGATCATGTTGGACGGGATTCTGAGAGATATCTATGGCAACCTTGTTATCACAGAATAGGTCCATCTCTAAGGTTGAGGGGAAACAGATTTCAATCATTAATCTTCTAAGCCAGAGAAGCTCGCAAAGCCCTTTAGCCATTCCCCGAAACTCAGCTCCAACACTTGATAAGGCCACCACCTTTTATTTTTTACTCCTCCATGTGACAAGATTCCCACCGACAAATGTAAAGTACCCCGATATGGATTTTCTATCCGAGATATTTCCAGCTCAATCTGCATTTGTATAGCCTTCAATCTTTAGATGATTATTTTTTGAGAACATAAGTCCTTTTCCAGGAGAGGACTTCAAGTATCGAAAAATTCACATTACAACATTCATGTGATCTTTGCTTGGGCAATGCATGAACTAACTCACTACGCTAACAGCATAAGCGATGTCTAGACGAGTATGTGAGAGGTAAATAAGCTTACCAACCAGCCTTTGATATCTCTCCTTATTAGTAGGTACTTGGTCTGGGTATTCTCCAAGTTTATGGGTTTGAATAATTGGTGTGTCTGTCGACTTGCACTCCAACTGTCCCATTTCGGATAGTAAATCTAAGGTGTATTTCCGTTGAGACAGAAATATACATTTCCTTGATCTAGCAACTTCAATTCCTAGAAAATATTTTAGCCCTCCCAAGTTCTTCATTTCAAACTCAGTTGCCAGTTGTTTTTGAAGTGTTGCTATTTCTTCTTAATCATTCCCTGTGATAATCATGGCATCAACATATATTATTAAGATTGTTACCTTCCCTCATTGGTGCTTTAGAAATAGTGTATGGTCTGAATTGCTTTGTTGAAAGCCATATTTCTTCACTGCAAGACTAAACTGTCCAAACCATGCCCGCGTTGATTGTTTCAATCCATATAGTGCTCGCTGTAACTTACACACAACTTTGGTCTTGTAATTCGTTGTATAACCAGGTGGGATGTCCATGTATACCTCCTCTTCAAGATCACCATGGAGGAAGGCGTTCTTTACGTCGAACTGATGCAGTGGCCAATCAAGGTTTGCTGCAAGAGATAATAAAACTCTAACTGCATTTAACTTGGCTACTAGTGAGAATGTCTCTTGATAATCTATGCCATGTGTCTGAGTATAACCTTTCGTGACCAGCCTCGCTATATATCTCTCGATCGACCCATCCGCCTTGTATTTAATGGAAAATACCCACTTACACCCTACAGGTCTTTTTCCTTCGGGTAGGGTAACAAGAGTCCATGTTTTGTTCTTCAATAGTGCCTCCATTTCTTCCTGTATGCCTTGAGTCCATTTCAGGTTTGTCAAAGCTTCTTGAACACTGGTGGGAATATGATTTGAGGACAATTCTTGCACAAATGTTTTGAGAGGTTTGGAGAGTCTCTTTGTTGATACATAATTGGTAATTGGATACTTTGACCTCTGATTCTCAATATCTGGAGAATATTTATTTGGTGGTTTTCCACAATTATGCCTGAAAGGTAAAGTGTAATCAGTAGAAGTATTCATATCGTTAGAACTTGAAGGTGTAGTAGGAGAGTTTACCTCAGGAATGTTCTCATGCGCTTCAGGGATATTCTCAGGAGATGGGCCTTCAGGTACTGTAGAGGTTGGGGTCTCTATTTCTTCTGTTGGGAGTGGCGATGTAGACATTTCTGGTGCTGTCTCTATAGGTGTCTCACCAGTTGTAAAAGGTTCTTCATTGACCACAATTTCTGTTGAAGCACTCTTATTCAGCTAATCGGGTAGAAACCAGTTCTGCTCTTTACTCTGACCCTCCCCCTAAAAAGAAGAATTGGTTTTGGAAGGAGAGTAGAATGTTTCAGATTTCAGAAAGGTAATATCCATGGTAACACAGGTGCGTTGGGTGGCTGGATCATAGCATCGGTATCCTTTCTAATGTAATGCATACCCCAAAAAATAAGTACTGAGTTGCTTGTGAATCCAGTTTTGTGCGTTGATTTTTATGCAGATGCACGAATGCCACAGCCAAAAACTCGAGGTGGAATCATCAACACGAATGGCAAAGAGACATGTGATGAAAGAGCTTGTAATGGTGTCTTAAAATGTAAGACTCGTGATGGTATTTGGTTAAGGAGGTGCACAACAGTAGCAACAGCATCAACCCAATGTCGGTTAGGTACATGTGCTCCAAGTAACAAAGCATGAGCAGTTTTGAGTATGTGTCGATTCTTTCTCTCAACAATGCCATTTTGCTGCGGAGTTTGTGGACATGAGGTCTCATGAAGTAGTCCATGAATCCGGAAATAATCTTGAAACCGTTGATTCATGTATTCCTCGCCATTATCAGACCTGAGAACCTGAATCCTTGTTGTAAATTGAGTCTTCACCATCATATGGAAATATTGAAATACAGTCGACACTTCATCTTTATGTTTCAGCAAATATAACCATGTCATGCGAGTGCAATCATCAACAAAGATTACTAACCAGCGAAATCCATACACCGTAGTTACCAGGGATGGCCCCCACACACAAAGTGAATTAAAGCAAATGGAACTTTACTTTTGTTCATACTTAAATGATAGATAGTTCTATGACTCTTAGCTAAAATGCAAGTGTTACATTGAAAATCACGAGTTTGCATATCTGTAAATAAATCCGGAAATAAATGTTTCATGTAACCGAATGATGGATGTCCCAACCTGCAATGCCAGATCCAAATCTGTTGTTCTTTGGTGTTACTTTGATGATGTGCATGATGTGCTTGTCCCATACTAAGGTCATCCATGTAGTAGAGCCCCCCCCCCCCTCCTAGTACCACGCCCAATTATCTCCTTGGTGAGAATATCCTGAAGAAGACAAAAAGGTATGATAGATGAGCACAACACAATTTAGATCAGTGAAAATCTGGCTAACAAATAGTAATTTATGGGAGAGCGAGGGAACAAGCAAAGTGTTCTTTAAGGATATTGCAGGTGACAAGGTCATAGTGCCTGCTCCTGTGACTGAAGATATAGCCCCATTGGCATTAGCAATTGTAGCCCGTTTCGGTGGTGAAGTTTTTGAAAAATCAGTAGCATCATAGGTCATGTGGTCAGTAGCCCCCAAGTCAAGTATTCATGCATTGCTATCAATAGTGTTGTGGGGAAGATTGTTACCTGAATCTGAGAGGTGTACGTCTCCTTGTGGTAATTCAACAGGTGGTGTGAATGAAAGTTGGGATTCTGCTGTAACCGTTGTAGCATTACCACCAGTTTCAACCTAGTCTTGACATTTCCGAGCTTGGAGTTCATGCCACCAGTCGGGGTAGCCATGTAGTTTGAAGCAATTCTCCCGGTATGCTTTGAGATACCACAATGAGAATACTTAGTTCCACTAGAAGATATTCGAGATTTAGAGGACATACTAAATTTTCTGTTGCTCAAAGACAGAGAGCCCGCTGAGGATGAAGTAGGTTGTCCAGTTTTAACACCTTTAGAGGCCAAAATAGCTCTTGGAGTTTCAATATTGTTACCGGTGATCATGACCCTCTGTCGGATAACCTCCCTACGAACATGTGCATATGCTTGTTCAATAGTGGGAAACGGATGTATTTGGAGTACATCTGCTCGAATCTTGTCTAGTCTGTTATCAAGGCCATCCAAGAAAATATACACTCTCTCTTCTTGAAGAAGATTATTGTAACGTTGAATATCCGCAGCACACTCTATTGGATTTGGATGGCAAAAATCAATTTCGCGCCACAAACCTTGGAGATCATTATAATACTTTTCAAGAGATCCTCCAGACTGGCGCAAGCGGGTCACATGGCGCCGGAGATCGTATACTTGCGAGGAATCACTGCCATCAAAGTAAGTAGTAGCAACAGAATCACACACCATCTTTGTCATAGGGAATCGAATAAAGTTACCGATCAAGGATACGTCCATGGAGTTAATTAACCAGCCCTTGACAATAGCGTTGTCCGTACGCCATCTTCGAAAGGTTGGGTCAATCTGAGGAGGCTAGGGAAGCTCGCCATTAATATATCTCAATTTGTCTTTTCCAGAGATATACATCTCAACAACTTGGGACCAAAGAGCATAGTTGGTGTTGTCCAACTTGATGCCAATCTGAGCAGCAGGAGTCTCTGTAGTCGGGGTCAGTCTGTGCAAGATTTCAGCCATTCTAGTAGTCAATTCAGTGAGGGTAGGGTTGGATCGTTGTTCCTTATACGGATCTGAGGTTTATGAATCGGACATGGTTGTATCTGCCGAAGGGTGTCCTTGCTAATGGCGTCTCGAAGCAGAAGAGGGAAGAGTCTAAGGAGAGGCTAAAGGGAATCTTGGGTTACACGGAAGATGACGTGGTTTCCACCAACTTCGCGGGTGACAACAGGTCACGCATCTTCGATGCCAAGGCTGGAATTGCCGTGAACGATAACTTTGTTAAGCTCATTTCTTGGTATGACAACGAATGGGATTACAACTTCCATGTAATTGACTTGATCCTCCACATGGCCTCTATCAACTGAAACTGTTGACCGGTATGGCTTTCCTTGGGACGACAACTCAATAGTGGCAGCGATGGAAGGTGGGAAGCCGACAATTGCTACTAATGCTGAGGGTCAGAGAATGACGCCTTCGGTCATTGCATACACGAAGAATGGAGACCGACTTGTAGGGCAGATTGTGAAGAGGCAGGCAGTTGTGAACTTCATACCAGGAGGTTTGCATTCAACAAGGACTTGCAGCAGCAGTAGCAGCGGCCAACCACCGACAATCACGGTGGAGTCGTCAGTTCTAGGCAAAGAAGAAACCACAAGATTTGGCAGAGCAACTGCCGGCAACCAAGATTTTGCAGAGCACCTCCTTTGACCAAAGAAGAGAACAACGATACCTATGTTTTCAACCGAAGATTGGTTGCGGCCAACAGCCTCCGTGCGACCAAGATTCGTAGCAGCTAGGAAGATGAGTTTATCACGGACCGATATGCTCTAATACCATGATAACTCGAGTAGAAGGAAAGACCTTATTCTTCCCTTTTCTTGTGTTTTTTCTTTACAAGGAATGAGTTTATATATACAGGCCTTGTTCCACCTATCTTAGTTATACACAAACTACTATGATAAGAATTATCCCTTGGATTAAGGGATCACTATCTACATATTCTCCTAGTTTGAGAACTCACGCCAATACTTTTGCATGTGTTATCACCTTAGTCCTTATAGCCTCCTAAACTTGAAAGTGGAAACTTCAGCTAGAGCTGCTCTTAAGGCCAACGGTTCTCCGGGAAGGCTTGAGGGAGAAGGTGAATGAAGCCAAGCTTACTCTCTCTGTGCCAACTTTGAAAGTGACAGATGAAACTTCCACGCGGCAAGTTTCCCACTTAGGCAAACAAGTAAAGCTATGTCTTCAAAAATTATATACTCTTAGCCACTGTTGTCCAGTTGCTTTGTGTATTGTTGTCTTGTCGCAGGCTCTCGTTGCCTTGTAGGAGCCAATAAGTATTGCTTACGGTTACAACCTTCCTCACCCCACCACGACGCCGGAGGAAGACGATTCCCTTTTCTCTCCAGTTCAAAATCCTTTCTTTTCGGGAAGGTAAATCTTCTTGCTTCAAGTTTCCTGTCTGAGAAGAGTCGTGCGTATTCTTCATTATATTCCAGCTATACAATTTAGTTTCAGTTTTCCAACTTTCAAGATCAGTTTCAGACCACGAAAGGTCTTTGATTTCTTTAGTTTCAGTTGTTCAGCTACCATCAGTTGTTTCCATGTGCTTGCATTTAAGCGTCTTTTCTTTCTTTCTTTCTTCTTGCGATTGCTATATGTCTCAACACTTCATTTAAGGCTTAAGGCATTGCTCATGAAGCTTCTCAGAGAGGTTTCCGGGAGACGAGGGAATCCTTACAGGTTTCACCTGGTTGACTCTCGGAACTGTTGGAAGTGGATAGAGCAAGGGGTAGTTTTTTCTCTTGTGTTTCCGTGTGCTGCGTCTGCATGGGCTCTCCTTTTTTCCTGTTGTTTTCAATTCATTTCTCTTCTACCGAAAACAAAAAGGAAGAATTGCAATGGGTGACGTCTAGCAGCTGCTAGCCTGCCAAACACCCTCTTTTGGATTACCTAGAAGTGGTATCCAACAATTCAAAACACATCATGCAGGTCTCAGAAGATGTGTTGACAAATAGGGAAGAAAATAACTATAATCCCAGAAATTTACTGGCTGGTGTCATTAGAAATCCGATAAACGAAAATTAATTATGGATTTTGTTGGTTTTATGATTGTATTCTGCCACTGATTTTCTGAATGTAAATAGGCATGTTGGTTTTTACTGTTTAAAAAGAGCTGATGATCATACAGCATTTTCACTTGAGTTGCAGAAATTCTTTCCCGCAATTAAAATTAAATAGATTAAGAGATAATGTGATGTTTTGTTAATTTGAAAATGATGAGGTTATCATGTAGGGCACTTACTAATTTTCCCCTCAGGCACCATGACTGTGAGAGTGGGGCTTTTCCATCTTCTTGTGTTGAGCATTAGTTGGGTCTGTGCTGATGCTAGGTCCCTGGAGATCTCTGATGATTTTGGTGAGCCTTTACTCTGTTTCCCAAGTTTCCATGTTTTGAGCTGCAACCATTTAGAGATTTGTATAGTTGAATCTGCCTTTCATTTTGAAAAAGGAGTGATAGTTCTGTTTTCATGATTTTAGCCAAGCAGACATACCAGGAGCTCAAAGATAAATTTCAACCACCTCATCTAGTTCCAAGGAATGAACAGTTCACAGCACAGGCATCACTTTGCAGCTTGTGTGAACAGTTCATAGCAGAGGCATTGTACTATCTTGGTGCAAACAAGACCCAAGCAGAGATCATGGATATCCTCCATGGGACATGTTCCAAGATGGAAGCCTTCTATCCGCAGGTAACAATGGGAAATTATCTCTTCTCTTATATGCTAAAGAGATCCATATATTGACTCTGATAAGTTTTTTCACATTGTATCCCTTAACAATTATATTCTAGATCAACCCACCAATATGATTAATTTGATAACACATCATGCATGCTTACCCAAACCATTTGAAACAATCCATATATATGAAAAAGAAGGTAAATGGAAATTGAGGGGGGTTCAGGGATGTGCATTTGAGGTAGCTTTTAAGGTCCCGTCTTTAAGGATCTTGACAGTCTAACCATATCATATCAGCCATCGATAGAGCCATAGAGGTCTCTTCTTCAGTGAGTAAAAAAGGAAGGAGAATGCCATCAGCTTAATGGTTAGAATCAACAGAACATGCTGATTCATTGGTTATGGAGACTGTAACAGATACTTTCAATTATCCAACATGTGGCCACATTCTCCATGTTGACAGCTTATATGTCTGTGAACATGACCAATTCCAATGTTGTGTTATTGAATATGACCTAGTTGCATTAATGATAACAGAAATTGTAAGCTTCTGTGTAGTGAAAAACCCAGTACCAGAAAAGTTATCTTCTGATGAAACTGAAAGTAAGACTTCAACCATCTGCAGGTGTTTGCAGGAAACCTTTGTCCTAAAAAGAAAGTACAAAGAGACTCAGATCTAAGTTTACCCTTTGTTTTGTCTAGAAACTCGTTACATTAAATTGTTTCTACTTTTTAACTTTCCATTGAAATTTGTTCGGACAGTGCATGATGTTGGTAGACCATTATGGACCTCTTTTCTTCTTGGAGGTTTCTGAGATACAACCTTTAGACTTCTGCAGAAAGATGGATCTATGTAGGCACAGAATTATTGCTTCCCCAGAACTGCATCAAAATAGTTGTGCTATGTGCCAGCGTGCTGTGGCAGAGGTTCTAGTTAAGTTAGAAGATCCTGACATACAGGTCTGTACTTGAACATTCTTTTCTTCATGATTTTCATAAAAATATATAGTCTGTCATGTTGCATTCTTTGTCAAGGATCTATAACACTCTTAGAAACTTAATCATGAATATGTTTGTTTAAGTCATTTGACAATAAGACAGGTTGGTGATGTATAGGGCCCAAAAACAACTTAAATTTTGAAAGTTAAATTTGGCATGCTCAAGCATTAAATAATACTATCAAACTTGCTTAAACTTGCCAAACATCAAGATTATCTGAGATCATTTATCGTTCAATTATAAGAAAAACTAATCCTTGTATATGGCTGCATTGAGGCTGTCAATATACTGTTAACAGTAATCAAAGATAATCCAAAAGGAAATAAAATATTAAATAAATTATTTCTAGTATGGTCAACACTTATTCCCATTAAGTAATGTCAGCACTAAGAAATTCTTGAAATTAGCCACTACAGAGATCATAAAGGAGAAGATTAATCAAATTGATTAGGACGTTTACTGTGTGGGTAGTAAGAGAAATAGCAATCTATCCTACAATTTCCCTCTTAGAATAAACTCAGAAGACAGAGTAATGAATTATGGATAGCAATGAAAACTCTTTATATCTGGTTCAAAAAGCTTTGTGCTTTCTGTTACAAAAGAGCTGATATAGTGTGACACTAGTGCTAATATTTCATGTGTGTGTGTTACAAACTTACAAGAGATCTGAAAAGGTTGACAAGTCTACAGTTTCACGCATAAGCAATTTAATCCATGAAATGCCTAATAGAATAAATATAATTAAGTTTATAGTACCTAAAAACCAAATAGATGGTGTATAAGCATCCAAAAGAAAAAAAGTAGAAGGTGTACATGTATTATTTGATATCAAAAGATCTAATAAACTAAAACTTGTCCTGGTAGATGTGTCCTCTATTTCTGATACATAACTATCTGCTGGTATCCAAATGCGGTATCGGTCCAGTGTTTGTTGTTTTGATTTCTTCTTACAAATTTCTTGGGTGTGCAAAGAATATTACCATCTTCCTAAAGTATCTGAATACAATCAATCAATCATGTCACATTTTCCTATCAACCAATCATATCCTAATTTGGAATTGTTGGATGTATATTGTAGTGTATGTGTAAACATTGAACAAATTAATTTTTGTAAAAGATGTACAAGATGTGTTCACAAACATGCCAACCTTCCCCTTTCCCTTTGCTCCTTTTCCATGGGAAATATTTCAAAGCTACATAGACCAGGTAAAATCCTTGCAGGGAAAAGCAATCTAATGGCTAAATTACTCAAATTTCAACTTTGAGGAGAAAACTTCCCAAGTTCAGATCTGCCATGCAGAGAATACTTAGCACATTGCTATGCATACAACCAGCAATGGACAACTGTGCATCCCATGTTTTATTAGCTCTGACTTGTTCGCAAAGGACTTAAATCATCCCCTTAACTTTTGCACAAGTCTAGAGCTATACAGATGGGAGGTACAGCCATCTTCACTGATTGGTATTTACTCTATACAGCAATGCGCACAGCAGATTAAAACTCATTTCTGAGGATTGTATTTACCCTTTCATCTAGATAATGGAGCAATAATTTCCTTAATGACATCTAATTAAGAGGTTTCTGAATAAAAGAGGAAAAAAGAACATGAACAAACTTGTTCCTAGACCATTTGATTTTGACATTCTGTGCTGAGTTTAGTACTTTATGAAATATCTTATTCTCTTTGTATTGTATCTCAGTTGGACATAATCGAGATATTTCTAAAGGGATGTGATGCAGTGGAGAACTATTTGAAAGAGGTGAGAACTCTTCGGGAACTTACATAATAAATTTCCAAGTTCATTTTTCATTGTTGGAATGTATACAATTTCTTTTCCGAGATTATCTTAAGATCTTCAGATGCTACTTTTTTATTTTGCTTGATACATCATCACTTCATTGCTATTTTTTCATCACCTCACTGGTCTTGATCTGGTCTTCGCCAATCAAGGAGCCATTTCTTTAGTTTTCCACAAACTCTAGACAATGCCAATCAGATTGTCCCCAGCTATCAGATAAATGGAATTTTTTAGGCTGCAATGGCAATGTGGGCAACCCTTTCAATGGCAGTATATCAAGGTGATGGATATGTTCTGTAGAATCAAAAAATGTCTATTAAGATGTGGCCATAGATTGTTAGGGATAACTGATCGGTGGAAAAATGCAAACTGATGAGAGAAACCATCAGTTGAACTGTCCACAGAATGATAGATGCAGACATGGAAGAAGTAACCTGGAGGAGCATATTTGCAACAAAGATTTGAGAATTGAACCAGGCATCAAACCAGAAAGCTGTCCTGTTCACGGTTTTCATGCCTTATCCGGGTAGTTTAACTCCATAACCACCAAAACTAATCAAAACTGTTGAACCAGAGAGGTGTTTGGTTCCTGGTTTTCCTAGTTCAACCAAGCCATCCAAGCTGATTCTTAAAGCATTGATTTGCATGGAAGAATTATTGTTGTCTTGTATTTTTGGATAATTTTAGCTTTTTGTAGTCTTCTATTTAAAATTGCCATATGAGTATCTATTATTGGTCTAGAAAGTCATAATAGATTAAAGAATATTATTAGCAAATTTTAGATTTTAAAATTGCCATGATCTTGTCAATCCCATGTGACTCGGGAAAGTTATAACCATTTTACATGTGGGTATTAGCTGGTGTTAGCATTTTGGTTATAGTGAAATTAGGTAAGTAGTTAATTCTTTTTTTTTGGCAAGTCATAAGAAGTATTTAGTTATTCTAGAGTAGAAGCACATCTTGTGTCAAGGCCCCCCCCCCCCTATTTGTAAATAGAATAATACGGTCGAATATAGGGAAAAAACTATGTATTGAAATCGTTTTTGTTCATATCTCTCTTCATTCAGAAGCAAAATTCATACATCTATTCATTCTCACTAATGTCTATTACTCTCCTCCTCGATGAGACCCTTTTTCTGTTGCATATTCTTCTGGCAATATCAATCCTTTTAATCCCTATTTTGACCCCGTTTTACAATAGTGAAAATGTGAAACTATAAACTGCTACAGAGCTAAGAACACATGAAACAGGAGAGAAACAGATGAAATTGATGAATTAACTTCTTTTATTAAGAGTTTGAAAGTTTGGTTTTGATTACTCATTACCCCTCACGCGGCTCTTTTCAATTCTCTTGGCAGTGCAAGAACCTGGTTTTTCAATACGGGCCTGCAATCATGGACAACGTGAAGCAAGTTCTAGAAACAACAGATATCTGTACTACATTTCATGTCTGTGACCCCCCCTCCGCAACTGGAAGCGAATAAACATCTTCCATGGAGAAAGCATCCTTTGTAACTGAATTTTTAAGTTGTTAATCAGCATGAGAGCGGGAGAACTCCATTGTTGGGATCCTGAGGATGAAGTTATGGATTTGGCCCATTAAGAACAATATATATGAGTTTTGTCACTTAAGCGTTTAGAATAAAAATCAAGACCCTACTTGTATGTTTTTAAGTTTTTTTACTGTAAATTAATGCTCTCAACATAAAACGCATTTGCCACTTCAATCGATATAGGGCGGAGTAAAAATGCATTTTTCTGGGTCCTAAAATCTGTGTAAGCACAGAACATATCCTTGTTAAATTTTGTCATTTAGAAGAGAACGATAAAATCATAAAAGCACGGAACACTATCATACTCGGCCAACCAGAATAAAATCCTAGATTTCCACTGGCAATTGGTGGCACTGAGCGAGGAGAATCCATAGTATATGCAATTCTGTCTGTGTGAAATCCTATCCCCAACCAGGACTTCAAAAGTTTCACACGGGCATTCAAATTCCAGTATCCAAGTCCTCCCAAAAAAAGAACTTGCCATTTCGCTGAAGGCGTAATTGACATTATGTGCATCATATATTTCTATGTAAGAACTGTTTCTCAAGAAAGCTAAACTGCATGATTATAACCAAAAAAGAAAAAGAAAAAGAAATCTAATAGCCTCGTCAAACAAGGTAACGGGCATTGACACAATAGAAAGAGAAAATTATCTTCGGATTCAGACGACCATTTAAATTCCAATAATCCAAAGCCCAAACCATCATCTAGTGTTCAATAGTACTACCACTTTACCAGTCAGATGATATAAAAACTGCGCATTTTTCTTCCATCCTCAAAAAACCCAGAACACCATAAAGTAAAACCTGTGCAATGAACCAATTAAAGCACTTAATACACTTGGAGGAACGTGTCACCCCTTTCAATACGCAGTTTGTAATGAAAATGTTGCCTTCGCACGTTAAAAAGAGGCATGAGGAATTAAATTGACCAGCTCCTAGATGCAGCGGATATAACCATCAGGCAGAACATATATACAAATCTTTGGTAAATGAAGCAGCCCAAAAGACACTTTCTGGTTATGGAGACTAGATCGAGAACTCCAGAAGAGGAAGAAAAATGCACTTCTCCATGCTTCCCGTTAATCCAAAAGCTCGTTCCTCATCTTCTCATCTTCCGTTTCATGCCAGTAGGCCCAATACAACCCCCCTCCCCCAAAACAAAACTACTTAATTTTACGCCAAATCATGACAGATTGACGATCTTAACAAGTGACTCAATCTTCCAATCTACAGATCAACCGAATTATGCAAACCATCACACACATTACACATGATAAAACTGCAAATCAACTTCTTCCAGTTAAATATAAATTAAAACATAAAGTAATTTGAGCAAATTCTAAGTTGACACATCCATGTTAGACATTTCTACCATATGCAATTAAAGCTTAAAGTACATTTTACCACTAAAAACTGACAAGAGTATAAAGCAAATCCTATCAAGGTAAATAGAGATTCAATGACGCAATAGCCAATCACATAAAGAGTAAAATTGAAGAGGAACATGGCCCATTCCACCTGCTAATATGCAATTATAAGAAAAGATCACACTACAATTGCATTGATCACCTAATACAAAACCAACTGTAAACAGGAAAGGAAGAGGAACAGAATATCAACTTTTATCATTAATCCTTTATCATATAACAATCATCAAGTCTGAGAAATATAATGAGACAAACATCTCATCTGGCTCATTGTACTTCTTGAGGATGCTATTTTCTGCTCTTTTTTTCAGAGCGCTTTGAGCCCCTACCAGCCCGAGAGTCATCTGAGCTGCTGATATCAGAATCAGATGGTGACGCTGCCCTCCTATTCTTCCTCTTGCGTCCTCCATCAGATTCAGATTCTTCAGACCCAGATGAATCATAAGAGTGTCGATGACTTCTCCTCCTCCTCTTCTCCTTCCTGCTCTTCCTATGATGGCGGTGATGACCTTCATCCTCATCTGAAGATGCATTTCTCCTACTCTTCTTATCCTTCCTTCTCTTCCTATGACCTTCATCTTCATCTGAATCAGAGCTGTCCCTCTTCCTGCTGCTCCTCTTCTTTGATCTACCTCTCTTCCTCCTTTCTCTAGAATCAGACCTGCCTTCGTCTGAGGATTCCTTCTTTTTACTTGATGACCTAACCTTACCACCCTTCTTCCCATTCCGTGCAGAAATGATCCTCTCAATTTCTGGATCCACATCCGAATCCGAACTCTCACTGTCATCCTCCTCTTCAGAGCTTTCTTCAGAACTGTCCACAACAGCTTTATTATCCATCTTCCCTCCATTAGTTTTCAATTTATCCAAACCCGAGGCAACAGTGGTCTGAAGAGCAGTTGGGTCTTTATCCTTGGAATCTTCTTTAACACTGAGAAAGTTTCTGCATTGGAATGTAAGGTGTCCAACACGGCCGCACTTCTTGCAGGCCCCTCGGGCCTCATCAGCATTGGTGCCGGTGATGCGGGCAAGAGCAAGGAGTCCTTGGAAGCTAGCATAGGCGTTCTCAGGTTCAGCGCTCGACGATTTTTGCTGCGACGACTGGTTAGAGTCATCCTTGTTTGGAGCATAAGGGTCATACCCAATTGCGCTCTGCCATATGCCGTGGGTTTGGAGGGCTGCACTACTGTGCACCCGATTGTTCGCGGGCATGCGAACCCTACCTGCTGTGGCCGGCATTTTGAAATTTCAAGAGCAACGCTGGAGACAGAATGCGAGACAGAAAGGTCAGAGTTTACGCTTCCACGCCCGAGAGCCGTTATTTTGAGTTGGAGAAACTAGGGTTTACTTTTAGGTTTCGGGTAAGCCCTTATCTTCCCTGGAATCAAGACTCCTATTCCCGAAAAATAAAAGAAATTTATATGAAACAGAGTTCAATTAGGGTTCATATTTCAGGTTACAGTAAGCCCTTATCTTCACTACAACGAACAAAAACCCTAATTCTCTGAAACAAAACCAATTTATGCAACACAAGAAAATTATCAGAAAGAAACTGTCAATCCTTTTTTCTACTAATAAAAAAATCGAGGAAGAAGCCGTAAGAATCGGAATTCTTCAAGAGAACTAATTAGCTCACCTTCAAATTCGGAAGATCAAAACGACACAGTGATGATATAGATATAGGATCCTCCTCTTCCCTCAACTTGATCGTTCCTTGAGTCGATCCACCTCGAAATGATCAAAGTAATCTTTCTAATCCTCCTCAGAAAAATAAAGATAAAATAAAATCGATGAGGAGGAAGGAGGAGAATAAAAGTGGCAATGACGAGCAGGAGAAAAAACTCCGAAGCCGTTAGCGCTAAATTTTCTATATTTTATTACTTTTCTCTATATTTTATTACGTAAAGATGGTTTTTTTTTTCAAAATTCAATTGGAAAAATTCCGATTAGAACCATGTAATTTGGGTCTAATACCACTCTGGTCCCCAAATTTTAAAATGCGATAATTCAGTATTCAATTTTTTAATATGACAATTCAGTATTTGTCATTAATTAGCTATTAACAAGTCATTAAGTGTCATTTGAAAAAGACACAAATGTCTTTTAAGTGTTATTTAATTTTCTTTATCAATCATCTAAATGTTGACAAAAAATTAACAATCACAAATCTTTGTCTTTTCCATCCAAAAAAATTGGCATCACGTTTGAGTGGACATTTTGGTGACCCCAACTTTCTTGAATAGAAGAGGCAAGGATTTGAGACTGTTAATTTTTTGTCAATGTTTGGATGGTTGATAAAGAAAATTAGATGACACTCAAAGGGTATTTGTGTTTTCTTCAAATGTTACTTAACAGTTGGTTAACAACGAATTAACAACAGGTACTAGATTGTCATGTTTTGAAAGTTTGGGTATTGAATTATCGCATTTTAAAGTTTGGGGACCAAATTGGCACTGTGCCCAAAGTATAGGATACTAATAAGAATTTTTCCAATTCAAACTCACGGGGTTAGTGTAGAGGTGTATGGGCCATCCTACGTTGTGCTACCCTCCCTAGGGATAATTTGAGGGGTTGGCCCAGCACGGTCCACGACCCAATCCTATGCGAGACCGTGTTGTGCCGTACGGCTAGGTCGGGTGGGCCTGGGCCATGCTAGGCTAGGTCACAAGTCGAGCCTTGGGCGTGAGACAAATCGAGCTAAACTGGTTTTTTTGTTTTTTTATATTTTTATTTTTTTATTTATTTACTAAATAAAACTAAAATATTTAACTTTTGGGAACTATTTTGAAAAAATAAGAAATCTAACAAAGAAATGAAAAAAAAAACACTTAACTAAATAAGAAGTCAAAGAGACAAAGACTCAAAGTGAATAACAAATTGGAAGAAAAATAGGAATTTTATTTCATTTAAATTTGAAGGATACAAAGCATATAATGGTTGGATGAATGAAATATGAAAATTGGAAAATGGAATAAATTAATAAAATATTAAAAAAATACAATATTGTTACAAATTGAAAATAAAAAATTACATTATTAAAAATATCAACTAAATTAAATAAAATAAAAACAAAATGTACAGTAATTTGAAAAAAAAATGCAATACAACTATTGAATATACAAAAGATATTGACTTCATCATCTTTTCCTATTGTTCTTGACTTTGATCATATGCTTCAGTGAAACATCAAGTGTATTGCATGCCCGCATTTGTCTTGTAATCTATATTTAGTATTCAATCAATTTTTAACAAGGTTCTAGATACCATTATGCTCGGTAAGTTGATAGGGGTGTATTGAGCAGTATCGATAGAACCAATCAGAACCCCGACACACCCTCTGTAGGGGCATATTGGGGTGCTCCCGGTATGATACGTATCGGCCGATATAGGTCGATATGTGTTGATACTTTGAGCAATAATCTTTAAAATAAATGCACATCTTTAGACTTTTATCATTCATACAGCTTCTCTTGTCGTCCAACACCCTAGTACTTGCACTAAAATAAGACTAATGGAACTGTAGACACCGAAGGGGTTAGTAGATCACGTGCCATGGTGGCAAGAATTGGATAATTTTTTGCATGTTCAATCCACCAAGCTAAAATATCAAAATTATTTGTTCCCTCTGAGGTGAAGGAAGAATTACCTAAAATAAAAAATTTTGCTTGTAAAAAAAATTAAGTTCAATAAATGAACTTGTTGCCAAGGTAGTGGATTTCTACGTTTTACTTATTAAATAAAAAAAAAGTTTATTATATCTTCCACTACTGGACTCAATTTCAGAAGTGGAAGATGAAGCTATATAAGTTATAGAATTTTTATTATTCTCAATTAATTTAAATTCATATAAACCGTTAATTTTTTCCTTTTTATTTCCAATTTCAATATTCATATTTTTTACAATATGTTTCAAGTAAAATATCTAAACCATCTTTCCTAATCCTAGGATCTATATTGTATCTAAGCAATAAAGAGAAGAAATATTCTCCCAATATTTTTTATATTTATTTTCTATTATTTCAATAATACTTTTAAATTGTGGATTCTTTTTATATTTTGCAAAACAATCACTAATCATCATTAATTGATAAGTTAAATTACAACTAGTTGGATAATAAATACTCGATAATTAATTAGTTACATTATAAAAATGTTTAAAAAATTCCCTTATACAAATTGCCATTTCCAATCTTTCTCAAATATAATATAAATAGGCATTTTTGCATTATAAAAATCACTAATAATTTGTTTGTGAGAAATTCAACTTTCTAACATAGCATAAGTAGAATTCCATATATGTTTAACATCTAGTATAAAATGTTTATATTTTAAACCATAATTTTGACATAAATATATAAATTAATGTTTTCTTGCTCTAGAACTTTTAATATATATAATACAATTTTTAATTTTAGAAATATGAGTAGAAACAATATTTAAAACATCCTGATTCATAAATTTAAGATGTAACGTGCACATCTGATATGAAATAATTTACCATTTAAACATGGTTTTAATTTAGATTTTAAAATTTTTATTGTTGAATCATTATTACTAGAATCATCAAAGCTAATAGAAAATAATTTATTGTCAATTCCATAAACATGTAAAGTATTTTAAATACTTGTGGACATAATTGGGCCATTATGTGGCCATTCAATCCTAGTAAAACTTAAAATTCTTCTATTTAAAAACCAATTTTCATCAATAAAATGATCGGTAACACAAATGTAATTTATGTTAAATTTAGAAGTCCAAATATCAAAAGTAATTGCAACTTTAGAATTAATATTTGATAACATATAAATTAAATTTTGTTTACATGAATATAAAACTTTTAAAGCATCTGATCTAATAGTATTCCTATAAACTTTTTTAAATTGTGGATTTATAGAATTACGCAACCATTTTTCAAGTTTAGTATCTTCAGCTAACAAAAATGGTTGTTTAGCATGTACAATGTATTTTGCTAATTCTTGCCTCATTTTTTCTTGAGAATATTTAAAAGTACCAAACCCCCCCCCCCCTAATTTGTTTTGTGTTTGGGTGAGCAAATGTCTGCCCAAATGGCCAGTACCACCCTTGCTACAATAGTTAAAGTCTTTCATACATTTTTGGCAAACAACTATTTTTCCCTTCCCTTGAACCTCCTCTACTTTAAATATTTTCCAAATGGCCAGATCCTTTTCTTTCCCCTACTATCAATACTAGGGATGGAAGTTCCATCAATATCAATAGCATCCATATTGGTTCTAACACTACCATGTTGCGATTAAATATTGTCGACATTAAACATGTTGGGGAATTGATTTCGTGAGGAGAAAAATAAAAATTAATTTAATTGCACTTACTCAGATTGTCGGTTCAGAATCCCAACTTGATTTTAATTTTCAATGGTTGAAGCCTTTTAACTCCAAGAGTCCAAGCCTCCCAAATTACTTGAGATACTTGAGCTGTTAAGCAAGCCTTCTTGTTAAAAGTTCAATAAAGTTAAGAATTGGAGAATAAGAGAATGTATGAGAGATTGAGACTTGAGAGAGTATAAGAATTAGAGAAGAGATTAAGAGATTTGTTAAATTAGTGTGATGATAATGGTGGAGGATAGGGCTATTTATAGGAATTGAAAATAATTCAATTGCCCAAAATACCCTAAAGACTAGATGTTTCTTAGTTGTTGGGAAGGGTATTTTGGTCATTGTAGATTTATTTATCACTTCACCCAAAATCCCCCCCAAACTAGCTGTTATATAGCTATTGGGGGCATTTGTATCATTATTTCTCTCCTCCAAAACAAAAGTACATAAATACCCCTCCTATATAGTTATTGGGGGTATTTCTATAAAAAAAACCCAAAAAACTAAAACTAGCCATTGGGGACCCCCCAAACGACTAGTTCATCAACTAGGCCAAGCATGGCCCACTATGGGCCTGGGGCCTTGTTGGGTCATGATGGGCCATGCCGAAGGCTGGGCCATGTTGGCCCGTGGACCTGGAACCCTAAGCCCAACACAGCCCGGACCATCATGTCAGGCTTGGCATAGCCCGCATGCTATGCTGTAACAAGCTATGGGCGGCACAACCTGATTTACACTTCTAGGTTAGTGAAAGGAATTGGGATTTGCTCCTCACTTAGCGCACCTCACACTGACTTCACAACGACATCCCACCTTATATTGGGAACATCTCCCCATCTCCCATGAATAATAAATACAAGTACATAAGATGTTCCTAATGTGTGGCCAAAACATGATGTGAGATAGGTGTGAGGTGTGGTTAATAAGGAGCATATATCGACTTTTTTTTTTTTTGGTATTCAGTGCTATGCATCATTAATAACTTCCCTCTATCCTTGTGCATATCCGAACTCGGAGTTAGTGGAAGTTGTTTGAATTAATGTGTGGCAACAACTTGTAACCTGTTGTGAGGTGGGTCTGAGGAGTATATGCGGATTCGGATGTTACCTTAATTTGTCTTTCCTTTATATTACTGTCCGGATCTGCTGGCCACAAATGCCAGTAATATCTAGAACATTTCTCATCTAGTATATTAATAGAATTGGTTGATTCGTGGTACTCTCTCGTTTGAGAAACTGGTATCCGCACGTATGATGAGTGATCATACGTGCAACGGTATCCCATTGTCTGTTTATTGTAGATTGTTAATAACAACATGTAAAAGCTAAAATAACATCTTTTTAAATGCATAATTTACACGTGTCTATACTTCTCTGTTCCCTCCTCTCGAGCTATTTCTCCTCTCTTAGACTCTTTCCGCTCTTTGATTGTTAAACGACAGCACGTAAAGGCAATTCCAGTGAGAAATGAAAATTTTTTAATTGCATAATTTACACATGTTCATACTTCTTTGTTCCCTCTTCTCGAGCTACTTCTCTCTTTCCTCTCTCTATTTTCTCTGGCTGTCTTTCCAGCTCGCTGCCTCCCTCCTTTTCTCTCCCTCTTCCCTCTCTCGATTAGGTGTGGCTAGGGTTTCAATTGGGTTTTGGTAGAATTTTAGTTGGGCCTTGTCTCGGTTCAATTGCTTAAGGTTTTTGGTTGGGCTTGGTGGTGTTAACATTTCGATTGGGCGGTTGGTTTGGGTTTTATGTGGTAGCGCTAGGGTTTTGGTAAGGGGATTGATTGGGGTTTTCTTCTCAGTTTTGTTTGTTATTCTCTATTCTAAATTCTATTTTTTTGGTGGTTTCCCTTTCTTTGGAATGCATACTCTCATTCTTCTCTTTGCTCTTCTCAGATTTGTTAGTTCTTTTCTGTTATGGGTTCTGTTTTTTTTTTTGTTGTTTTCTTGTCTTTTTGTTGCTTGGTAGGTGTTGTTTGCGTTTCTTTTCCGATGGTAGTTTCCTGTGTTCATGGTAGTTGTAGTGGTTTCGTTATTCGGCGGAGATGGCTTTGTGTTTAGTGCATGGTTAGGGTTTTCAGTTCGTCTGTTAGTTGTTCTGTTATTGGCAATATGGTTATTGTGGTTCATGATGTTGATGGTGACATGTAGAGAGAGAGAGAGAGAGGGAAAACCAAGGTCATGAAAGCATGGAATCTCATGAGCATGGGAACATCACTGGGTAAAGTTTCTTCTCCTCTTAGTTCTTCTCTGAATTGGCAAGGTAGCACCAACGAGAGATTCAAGGCTATGAAGTAGGATTATCTCCAACTTCCAGTTCAGGGATATGCAGTAAGGTTTTTGAAATATAATAACTCCCTCAACCATTCGTTCCAAGCTGAAGCACCAGTGACTTCTGATAGGATATCTGATTTGGATATTCAGGAAATGTCATGGGAAGACAAGTTTTCAAAAGTATGGGACAAGGTTTTTTAACAATTTTTTTTATTATTATTATATATTGAAGCCTATAGTGGTTGTTATTGGATTCTCTCTATTTATGTGTATTCCACATTTTCTTCCTTTTTGCCTGTCTGCTATTATATGGTGGCTGCATGCGGACCATTATAAATTGAGCTTTTCTCTTTGTAGGAAAACGTTTTCCATACAGTTCCTCCTAGTGCAGTGGAGAACTGCAGAAAATTTGTTGAATCTTACTATGAGATATGCTTGCTAATATGTTCTCTACATATATTTTCCATTTACTGGAAAAGTAACTTTTTTCTACATGTTATTTTTTCACAAAAATATATTGGCTATAAAAGCTGAAAAGAAAGAGAATAAAATTCACACACATACACGAAGCATTCATTCAACTATAGGAATATTGAAATGGAAGTTAATCTCAGAATGATAGTAGATTGGTTTCAAATTGATAGCTAAAGCACATGTCATTACAGATTCATAATAAGGGAGGTGAAGCATTTGGCTACGCAAGTAAGAATGGATTTTGTCTGAGTGCAGATATCAACAAGTAGCTTTGCTGATGCATTGAGTTGACAGAGTGCAGAGAAAGCAATTTCTTTTTGGTAATTTCTCTTTCTATGATTGTTTCTAAATATGTAAATGAAGAAACATATAATGAGCTAGGTAGTGGGGCTGGTCCAAATGTTCTTTTTAGGGGTTCTAGAAACACATTTGACAAGTGTTCCCTTGAGGATAGTTTCAATTGTTGAAGACATTGTTCCACAAACAATTGGTTGGTTCACAAGATGATTAGCATGTGTTTTGGGGAATTATATGCTTAATGACTTTGTAAGATGGGTCTGTTTTTATACATTTAAAATTTGTATTTCTTTTATTTATTTGTAATATATATTTCATATATTAGTTGGTTCATTCCGGCAAAGACCAGGATTTGAATCCCACTGTCACAACTTTTATTATTCTTCCTTATAGTTAACTGTCCCGTTTACTCGGTATTACTCGCCCGTGCTGAGCATGGACGCCCCTCGCTAGTTATCTAGTAATCGGATCGGCTACTACCAAAATACCAGTGATCGGGTTGGCTGCTCACTTGGCGCACTCCACAGCCCATCCCCTCCGTGCACGGAGAACATCTTCCGTGCTTATCATGGGAAGATACTCCCAATGCACGGATGAGATGGGCTTTAGAGCGCCTGTTGAGCGTGCTCAGTGGACAGCTGATCCCATGATGTTCCACGGAATGGCAATACCCGGCCTCTTGACCTCATTGCGCCTTATACACACATCCACTGTGCATTGGGACATCTCCCGTGAATAATTACTTGCACGGGAGATGTTCCTAATACATATTAGGATGTGCGTGTGAGATCAGTGTGAGGCGCCATATGGGAGGAGCAGATCCAGTCTCATTGCGTTGGAGAAGAGGAATTGAGGATAGGGATTATTAATAGGGATCTTCAATTGGGGACGGGGATGTGGAGTTAAGTTCTTATCCCGCTTCAATCCTGGTTATATAATATTATTTATATATTTTTTTATTTTAAGTAAATTTATTTTTTGAAAATATTAATTAAAAAACTTTGGAGATTTGAGTCCCTGGTGAGGAATGAGATCGGCTTCTATTAGTACAATGCCTGTTCGAACAGCCTTTACAGCTTTGCATTAGGATTATCTCATACTTATGTGCTTTATTTGATGGGGAGATATTCCCAATGCAAGGCTGCAAGAGGCTCTATGAACAGTGTAAGTTCACGCTTGAGGTAGCCATGCGTCGAGCTTTTATATATAATATTTTTATTTTTTATGTATAATGGTAAATAATTTTTATAATTTTTATTCTTTTTATATAAAATAAAGACATTATTTATTTGTATGTAAAATAAAAAATATTTTTATATGTATACTTTTATTATTTAGAAAAAAAAATTAGCTTGTAGTTGAGCTCAAAACGAGCCGAACTCAAACTTGCGAAGTTTGAACCAAGCCGAGCTTGAGCTCAAATCTCTAGCTCGAGCCAAGCTCAAATAGCCAAGTATTCAGCTCGGCTCGGCTCGAATCCACTCCTATGCTTGACTAAAGCCGAACTCAAGAGGAATTTGTTTTCATTAGAGATTAAGGATGGAGGGTAACTTCTATATATCATTGACTAGTATTGGGGTCAAGGACAAGTGACTTATTTTAAAGTTAAGGCTAGGAATGGGGAATATGGTCCCCACCCCAATGCCATTCCTATGCTCCAGGTAGTCTCTTGTGACCAAGACGTAGTCAGCAGATCCCAATTCGATTAAAAGTGAGTGATAAAAAACAATGTTTTCGAACCTCTATTGACTTGGACAGTTATACCGTCCGGTAAAGGAACTATCCAGGCAACCATTTCCATTTTACTTTAAATCCGGTTTTTGGCCAAAAACTGTTGAATTGATCAACAATCTATTGATTCGAACAATCGAATCGTTGATCCGTTCGATAGTTTTTGATTGTTTTCTATTTTAATTTAACTTTATTTTTTTGTCAGAATGGGCAATCCATTCAAACCAGATGGTCAAACTGTTGACCCAAAAACCGGTGACTGGAACGGTCCTAGTTCTGGCTCGGTTTTTAAAAAATTGATAAAAAAAAGCATGATCTATCGAGGGCATCAATCGCTAAAGTTTAATTTAAGGATGGTTTGGATATGGATATTACTGATCACAAAAGGGTTGGAGCAAATGTAGAAAAGAGTTGACCTCACCTATGAACCTGACCCAACCCAACCCAAAAAAAGCAGGTTAGGGTCCTCCTATCTAGTGACCAAAAGTAGAAGCGGCCGAATCCAACCCAAAGAGATTTTAGGTTGTCATTTTCAAATCGATGTTAGTTTCGAACAATTAAACTATTTAAATCATTCGAGTAAGATGGTTAAATTAATCCATGTTTTTGGTAATTGATTTGGACAAAGACTAGTTGCCCCGAGCCATTGAACCATTGACTCATTTTACCCATGAATCAACCCTAACATGAATGTTTAGGGTTGGAGTTTAGCCTTTGCTAACCTAACTTAAAAGTTTACCTAATTTTGAATGGCCCGAAAATGCCTTAGCCTAACCCAACCTCGACCAAACCGAACCTGATTGCCAAATCTAGGCTGGACCCATCAGGCTTTAAGCCTAATGAAGACCCAATTAGTTCTCTTTAATGCAGCCAAATTAAGTCCTTACTTTTAAGGTGACAAGATCACCTACAAGCAAAAACTCTATTAACATTGTGAAACTAGAGGCATCCAATCATACATTGGAAGCATCTCCCTATCAATTTAACATACATGTATGTAGGGATGTCAATGGATCAGTTTTGGATTGAACACTATACAAATCAAACTCAATTTGGATGGATTAGACAGACCACTAAGACATATTGAATTGAACCCGCCCGGACTTAATGGTCCAAAAAGCATTTATTGGATTGGATTGGACATGGTTCGTCCCTAATGGATTATTTATATTAGATTGGGTCAGATTAAATGAATACCCAGCCTATAGAAGATAAGAATACATGTGTCAATGGACTAGACATGGGTCCAAAATAGTCCAGAGTATTCACCAGATTGGATTGGACCTATCCATCTATAATGGATTCATTTGGACCGGATTGGATTGGACCAAATCCGGTCCAATTGACCCTCTATTGTTTACATGCACGGAAGATATTCCCAAAGTGTGGTTGGACGCAATGTGTTTAAAGTTTTTGCTTACAAGGGATCCATGCTTGCTTCCAAGTGTCTTTTAACTAATGACCCCAAATTAAGTATGGGGCTATATTAAAAATGGATCCCACATCATTTATTATTTCATTTGGGATTCAATAATTTATGTTTTTTTTTTTAGGTTTTTTACTTAATTTTAAAAATTAGATCAAGTTTTACTCGTAATTTACATGTTATTTCATCCAAAAATACCTCTTTTATTTAAATTAGAAAATTAAGGTTGTGTTTGGTTTGAAAGAAAGGAAGGGAAAATTTGAAATACTTCAAAATATTCCAAATCTTCCCTTGTTTGGTTTGATAATAAATGAGGAAAGGTAAAGAAAATGAGGGGATTTAAAATCATGAAAATGAGGAAAAGGGATCCTTCCATTTCGGTCGGAAACCGCTTCCCTCGAAAATTAAAGTAAAAAAGAGGGAAAAAAATTGAGAGCCTCTCCTTCGACTGAGAGTTTCCTGCTCTAAAGAAATAACGGTGAATCCTGTATATAGTCGATTTGTTTCATTTGATCCAGTGAAAGCTTATACCAGAAGTGAAAAGTAGAGGTAAATTGCAGTCAATCTCTTCTTCTTCTTCCGTATGGTTCGAATCTGAATCTCTCTTATTCTTTATCTGATTTTTTTTTTTTGAAAATGGATAAATGTGATTTCGGCTAGCTTGAGTAGCTCCCATGTTAATTGTTTGCTTTTAAATAGCCTTTTTACTTCATGCCATTCAACAGTTTTCGTTGTTGCCTCACGTAGAGGGTTCTTGGTACTTATTTTTTCCTAGTGATTGCATTCATTTTAAACATTGTCATGTAGATTCCACCTATTGAAATGGGAGAGGAGTGTCTAATTCCTTCCCTCTTCTATCTAGGTCTTATCGGAATCGGTCAGACTATTACCTAAATTTGGAGTCACTACTTGGACCAAAATGGTATTACATATAAATAACCCGGGAGGCCCATCACTCCCAGTTCTGTCTCAATGATGGATGGCAACTCTAAAACAGCCCAAATGAGCCATTTTCCGATATTTACAATAAGCATTAAAAAATGGTAATTTAAGTATTTAGAAAACCTTAAACATTCAAATAAGAATCTTTTTCGAAGTCAATTGACAGAATCCTAACGGAAGTCTTTATCTAACAGCCGAAGCATAGGGGGTCTTTGTAAAAAAAAGTGCATGGGGCCTTTGTCACAGACCCCATAATACAGGGTGTCCGTGTAATTTACCCTTAAAAAATGAACTGAACAATTTTTAACAAAATCTCTCTCTTTATACATATATTGAACCCCATAATACAGGGAGTTCTCAGTGGATAAGAGTTGGTCCCTTTATTTCCCTCAGAATCAACCCAGACCCCACGTCCCCACCGGTCCACTCTCTCATTGGCAGTTCTAACTTCTACCACTATCCACAACGCTGCTCATATCCATATGGATATGGTATGGAATCCTCTGGAATTCCACACGGAAACCGAACTCAAAATAAAAATAAATAAAGCAATTACGTTTCGTCCACTGGCCCAAAAATCCATATGAAGATAGACTTTGTAGCTCACATTAATATCGAAATAGTGAAGAATTTTGAATTCTTTAGCTGTGTAATGGGCTGTGGAATCAATAATAAGATCCCACACATCAGTAATAAAATACATAGGGCACATAATAAGGGGTCGAATAGTTGTAGGTCCCATATATTTTATGACTTATAATTGGTATAGCCTGTTGAACAGTTAGCAATTGTATTCAGTTAATCACATTTCAGTATTGAAGGCCTTGCATGGTCATTGGACAAATTAAACCATAAGGCTGTGTTTGGTTTGAAAGAAAAAGTAGGAAAAGGAAGAAAAATATAGGAAAACCTATGTAATATTTGTAAGGTTCCCTTTGGTTTGTGGGATGGGGATGAAAAAAATAGAATATTTCAAAAATATTCATTTTGAGGGAAATGGGAGGAATGGGATGAAAAAAACATGGAAAGTGGGATCCAAAATCATGTAATCGGGATCGCACCAAAACAGTGCGACCCCAGTGTACGAAAATATTTTGGGCCTTTTCAAACAGAGAGGCTCAAGAGACTCTTCTTCAACCTCTACCTATCCCAACAGTCGGATCTCTGACAATTTTTTTGGCCATTTCATTCAAAGTTAAGACCAGATCCATTGTTCAAGAGAGTTCCCAAATAACTAGAGCTGTGAAATGGTTCAGTAGGATAAGGGCTTTGGAGCTTTGCTGAGGGAGAAAAGGTTGAATCAATGATACCGCCGAAGATGGAGGTATTTCAAGGATCTTATTTCTGGCAACCAGCCCCAATGAATCCGTGATTACCCCAGATGATGGTGACCAGCCTCGACGGGTCTTATTTCAGGGAAGCGCAGGAGGGATAGTTACGGTGGTGGCAAAGGTGGATGCATTGGTGGATATGACTTTGGAAGTGGTTATGGTGGTGCAAGCAGTGGTGGGTATGGTGGCAAGAGTATGGTTTTAACGGGGTGGTAGTAGAAGCTAAAATGGTGGAGGCAGCAATGGTGGAAGAAGGTATGGTGAAGGCAGAGAAATGATGGCGATGACCATGATGAGGTCCAGTCTTCATGCAGCATTTCGCAGCAATGGACGCAACAAGTGGAGCTTCGCTTCCTCTGTTCATCACGGTGACGCCTATGAGACGGAAAAAATGGGAACGCAGGGGTGGACTCTATTTTGTATTGGATACTATTTTTCCATGTAAAACCAAACAATAAAAAGCTATATTTTTACATCTTCCCATCCCATCTTATCCCATCTCATCCCATCCCAGTTTTTCCCTACTTTTTCCTTTAAATCAAAGATAGCCTAAATGTAAAATAATAATCACAACTAAAGCATAAAAGTAATTGGTACATACAGAACCATAACCTTCCAAATGAAGGGGAAACCTACTGTATATGATATTTAGAATCATTCATCACGTACTTGTTTATATATATATGGCATCCATGTACTTAAACAAGAGGAGGAAGAAGAAGACGAAGACATTCTTGATACTTTACTCTTCTCCAATGCAATATAAAAAGCATTATCTTCCTCTTAATCCAAAGTTCCTCCTTGGTGAATGAGTCCACTGCCTATTCATCCATTATCAGTTGGTGAGCTATAAGCCCTAGATTCCCTCTTCTAGATTTTGCCCTACTTATGTAATGCAACTTGTTTAACCTGTGGGTGGGACTAATTTGGACTGAAGTGGTGGTGGCGGTGGTCCTTATTAACCTAACATGCTAACATTGGCAGTGGCCTCTCATGTATGCATGCGATGCATGTATTTTGCTAGAAAACTGAAAGAATGGAAACAATGGCAAACAAAGCAAGGCTAGCTGTTAGCTGTACCAATTCACTGGTGTTGGTGATGATGCATTATGCATACACACCCCCATACGTACATATTCATGCATGAAGACTTGAATGCAAATTAGAGGAAGGGGAGATGGCCATGATTCAAAGCAAGCATGAGACTGAGGCCCCCACTTAAATTGAATGATTAAAGCGGGGGAAATAGGAGAAAGCTCTTCCCTCTCTTTTCATTTTGTAGACCATATAAAGTCCTTAAAGCTTTCAAGCCAGATGGGGGAAGGGTTGGCCCCCTTCTCCTTTATCTTTGCATAATGCGAGACAGCTTTCTCACCATGTCATCATATCATATACCCCCATGAGAGTAGTCCTATCTCCCCCATCCATCACCATCGTCTCTACACCTTTCTTCTTCTGTGTCAAGAGATAGAGAGTTCATCATCAGGAGACTATGGACCGCCCAGTAGATGCATAGCAACAGGATCAACTGAAAACGGCTCCTGGAGTTCATCAGACGACATTATCTGACGACATTGATCGAGCTTCTGACATATAACATATGCGAAACTTATATACAATACACAAATAAATTAATAGAAGGAAAGGCGATCGATAGTCTTGACATATCTTGATTTCAGAGTGAGATCCCACCCTGGTCCCTCAAGTATAATCAATACATTTAATTAATAAAAGAAAGATGTGTAAAATGCACAACAAGTCATTAGTTGGTGAAGAATACGGCTACAAATTCCGAAGAACTTCAAAGTTTTGTGCAAGCTCGCTCGCTGCTCGAGGTTGGGTGGTCTGTACTCTTGATATGTGGCCACGTGTACTGAATGGTATAAAATCTTTGATTATCCAGACAATAAAAGAAAAGCATATTGAATCAGAGGGGCTGGATCATTTTGGAGATACCCAGAAGGCCCCCATTTCCATTTGATGGATGAAGTGATAACATGTATAAAATTTGAAACTCATCGTGACACTCTTGTCGATCAAATTAAAAATCAGAAAACAGAGAGAAGGTTTCAGTAATGCACTGAATCCAGCCATACCCTTCACGAAGAGCAAAACCACATTACTACCGTTGCTTTTAAACATTAAAGATGGAGGTCCCTGGCCTGGCTTGTCAGGCGCATAGATGCTGCAAATGAGCTGTTAGACACACTCAAACGTGGAAAGGGAAAAGAAAAGCAAAGACCAAAAGAAAAAAAAAATCTGATATAATTAATTGTTCATCAACATGAAGTACTCTCTCTCTCTCTATCCACCATACAGACTCCAATTAATACCAAGAAGAAAAATTAATTAAAGAACACAAAAAATAAACCAATTCCCCACCGCTCCATGAAAGAAAGAAAATGGGATGAAATTTCTTGAAGGAAAAAGTGAAGAAATAAGAAGAAGAAAAGATATACAGGGAAAGAAGAATGCTTAGTGAGCCATGGAAACCTGAGGCGGGTAATTGATGCTCCTCTGCTTCGGTAATGCAAGCATAGCAGTGTGATCCAAGAAATCTTGAAGTGCAACTACCGCCTCTATAATTGTTCTGAGATCATCTGCACATGAGAACCCTGTGCTACCCACTTGTCGCACTGCGTATACATAGAAGGTAATGCATCCTTTTCTAAACTTGAACCGAGCCATCTCACACCCAGTAAGGCCTCTTATCAGCTTCCGGTTCACTTCTCCGAGGGGAATCTCAGGCGGCCAAATACGGTCAATCCCGGATTTCAGGCTCACGGATTCAAAAACAAAGACTATTACTTTAGACTTCTTTGTACCGAGGCCAAGCGTGAGGGTGTGCCACGCATGGTGTGCTAAGATGGTGAAGTTGGTAGGCAAAAAGGCTGTGGTTGACGGAAAGGAGTGGCTGGTGCTGATGGGCTTGCTGTGATTGTGGCTGCGCTGGTGGTTCTGGTGGTACTGGTTGGGCGGTGGGAGAGCAAGGAGGCGCAGGAGCTCAAGAGGTGAGGCCCGTCGGACAGTGAAGGATTTGACGATGAATTGACCACCAAAACGGAGTCCTTTGACGTCGGAGCTCGGCTTGAAAGCAGGCTCCGACGAGGATTTGTTTGAGTGTTTCTGTTTCTGTTTCTTTTTCTCTTTCTCTTCCATGCTGGGTAGTTGACGTTTCTACTTTCTAATTTCTATGAAATAGCATGTCGGGTAGCCATGGATGTCTTTGTTTTGTTTGATGACACACCAACTAAGGCTTTTGGTGATATATTATTTGGTGGGTGCATACTGTTTCTCTCCTTTGTAATGAGAAGTTATGGTCAAAGGTAAGGCTAATCTACTTTATGTGGATTTGTTTTCTACTTTTCTTTATTCATTTTCTTTGGCATTGGAGATGGATAGTCTGGTATGGGTGCTGCTGTTTTGTTGATCAAAGATCTGGGTTTTTGTGTTCTACTTATTTGTTTGTTCTGTGTGTTCTTTCTGTTATTAAAACTAAGATTTGAAAAGTTGAAATAACTTAATTTAGTCAGCTGGCATTCTTTTACCAAAAAAAAAGTGTAGTCTGGCATTCTTGAGTACTAGTGTATTTTAATAAAATACCTGTACCTTATATACTTTAAAAAACATATGTATTAAACCCTAGGTGCTAATTGGAATTTGGAAGTCCACATAATACTTTGTTTTTTCGTTTTTAATTTAAGCACTAAATCATAGTGATCAGTATAGCAGAAGGGGGGAGGGTTTCAGAATTTTAAGGACAAGCGATGAAAAATGCTACATACAACCATATTAAATACAAAATTTACTTTGCAAAATTGTAACATAAACATGCAAAACGAAATATTAATTATTATATTATTAATAAATTAGGTAATGTTATTTGATGCACTATTTTCTTAAGGCTCCATTTGTTTGAATTGATTTAATTTGCATTAAATACAAATGTATAGCAGAGTACTGTACATTCTAGTTACTTTTGCTTGGGGCTTTACTTTTACTTTGCTTCAAGTTACATTTTACTTCATTTACAATGCAAACAAACAGCACAAAACTTAAAATAACAATAAGTCAAAATTTGCATTCCCATATATACTTTAATTTTGCACCAATGCAAATGAAATTGCATTGAAAACAATGTAGGCCTGAACAAAAATATTCAGAGTCAATAATTAATTGTACTGCTAAGTTGGACGAGCAAATTTATCCATAAAAGGCTGTGTTTGGTTGCAATGCAATTTTATTTGCACTAGTACAAATGCATAGAACTGCAAATAAAAAAAATACAAATTCTCGTTTAATTTTGCTTTTGGGGTTTTACTTTATTCTGCTTTATGTCTTAATTTACTTGATTTATACTGAAATCAAACAAAAATAAGCTAAAATTTAAAACAAAAATAAATCAAAATTTATACTCAAATCATTTGCACTGCCATAGTTTTGCATCAGCACAAATTAATTTATTTGCATTGCAACGACAGTCTAAGCAACTAATTGCCAATTGCTGCTTTTTGTGTAAGGTAATTAATTAGAAAAGCCTAATGATGATGATGCTACCAATTCATATTTATTTTTAACTTATGTCCATGTGCATCCAAGTATCCAACTATAAGCTATGTCCGTCATGCATTTGGTTATTCATATCATCATGTGCATATGCACATACCCATTTAACAGATGATGACCATGATTCTTGGGGTGACCCCAAAAGTGTTACATTAATTGTCAATGCAAGTCCTTCTCTTTTGAAAGGATGGTGCAATCTTATTCAGCCCAGGTGGGGGCCTAGGCACTTTCAGATTGTGATCAAATACCAACTCCATAGGACTGCTTTTGCTGCTGCTGCTGCTAAACAACGGGTTTAATTTATACAACTCTTGATTTTCTTCGCGATAGAGAAAAGGGGAAATCACATGAAAAGACATGCCCACCACCTTTGTCTTGGTTATAGAGCATATAATTTGGGATATTATTATTGGTTAAACAACTCTTAACACAGACATCAAGTGCAGCTAATCTTAATGTGCCTTTTTTTGTCTTGGTTATGGGGCACCGTTGCAGCAGATGCGAGTTATATATATATATATATAGAGAGAGAGAGAGAGAGAGAAAGGGGTAGTGTAAAGAAGACAGGAGTTGCATAAGCTCCTTGATTCTTGGTTTTCCTCCAGACTCAGTACTGTTGAAAAATTGCAATGCATACTGGATAAATCAAAGAACATAGGAATAGCGTGATGCTATTGTAATTTGGAAGATGAGTTCATTAGTTTAATTCCATACAGATGTAAATGATACAGAGGATTAACTTGATTCGGATTGGGACCGACCACTTTAGCCCTTCTACAAAACTACCCAGGTCAAGATTCAATCAAATTTCTCCTGAGTATATATATATATTAGATGTTTGTAGACAACACAATTACAATCCATCTAATTAATTAATTGGTTTGATCTGCGCAAATTAATTATGGTCTATAAAACTCCAGTTATAATGTGAATGAGCAGGACAACTCGGGCTGCAGATGGGTGACCCACCTGCCGTGGCCAATTGGCCATCTAAGTGGAAGTTTGTCAAAGAAACAAACAAGTGGTCTTCTCTAGTTGGGATAGATGAGGTTGTCTTACCTCATATGACAACCCATTAGTCTTCCGTCCGGTTAAAGTTATTTCCTTTAAAAGGCACAGTAGCCCTAATTCATCAGTGTTTGTAAAGAACTCCAAAGCTATTAGGGTACTTTTTTTTCCCAAGTTGAGTGACACTTGGGGTGTCATTAAGCCATTTTAATTATGAAATCTGGAGCCCACGCTTAATTCCAGAGTTTGGTTATTCATTAAACTTAATTAAATAGAATTTATTCTTCTTTTTCTCAAACAGGTCCACAAATTACATCAGCAGAGACATAGTAAGACCCACCAACATGGAAATTCGTTTCCAAATTTAGGGAGCTTCAATTTTCAATTTTGAAAAGCCTCAGGTTCCATAACAATTTCTGGAACCCATGGTTCAAGTTTTGGAGATTATAGTTGATTTTGGTTTCTGAAATGACCGAAACTAAAATCAACCATGTTGGTAAAGACATTCTTAAGAAAACCAACCAAACGCATTTAGATGTATAATGTCCTTCAGATGGTCTGCTTCTTTTCTTGTTCTTTTGTTTTTCTGAATATAAAAGTGGAGGCACTAAGCAAGATCAAGGAGGGTAATGTGACCTCATAACCCTCTGCACATTCAATTATATGATCACAATTATCTTGCATCTGGTTTTCTTGTCCATCTTTTATTAGGTATAAGTATAACATTATAACATGCACTAAGCAAGACTATACTCTGCTTTTCTTTTTCCATCTTTGTTAGGTATAACATCAAGTTTCATTAATGACCTCATAACAATGGTGACTTGGGAGTTCGGAATATGGGCATATCTTCTCTCTAAGTAGAGGATAATTTTCTATATCCACACCCATTTGATATCAAGCATGCACCAGAAACTTTACATAAAAAGGAGGACTCAGACAGAGCCAGCTAACATGAACCACCTTATGATCAGACAAAAACCATACCTTTTCCAAATTTGTGAATTGCCATGTGATGGTACCACCACTCAGTGGACTCCCACCACTAGCTACATTCAAAGATCTCATCAATTGGGAAGATTTTAGATTTCACATTATGTGGTAGTTCAAATAATGTGATGATTTTTACTCTGGTGTTAGACATAGATATGATCTCACAAATTGCAACGATAAAATACCCTTACATTCTGATGACATCTTTTATATCCATTTATAAACTAGACTAGAGAAATACATGAAGAATTGTGCCTGCGTGAGAACCATTAGTATGGAAGAAAAGATATAAGGGCAGTAAGAAACTGTAGTTTGGACCTACATGATCTCTTAGAATGCTTTATAGATCAACAACTAGTTCAATGATGATATCTTTACTATCTGATCTTATGCAAGAATAGCCACCATGCACATCTAAGCAATGTGGATTGCAGTTTGTACATGTTTCTTTGAAAAAAATTATGTGCAAGAGAGATTCATTGTATCAATGGTTAAAAATACAGAAAAGAATAGCAAACATAATAATAACAAATTTTGAGAAATACCATAACTAAGTGGTTTTCTGATATTCTCTTGGCAGGTTAGGTTTTCATATATATATATATATATATATATATATATATTCTATTTTAATAGCTTTTTTTTTTTTATTTTGTGTTTGTTTAGTTGCCTTTTTTGCCTTTGTTGATTAACTTCTTATTTATTACTTTAAATAGAACTTGTATCATTATTAAATTTTCTTTGTTCTCTTCAAATTGTTATTATGTTCAAGTTATAACTAGGGGTGTCCACGAGCTACTCGAGCTCAGCTCGGCTTAATTTCAACCAAACTTTAAGCCGAACTCAAACTCAATTTACAGGCTCGATTAATAAATGAGCCAAGCTCAAGCGTAATAGAGCTCGGCTCGTGAGCACGAGCTGAGCTCAAATATATATATATATTATAATTCAAATTTTTTTAAATATCAAATAAAATTATTTTTTATATATAATTTTTTATTTTTATAAAACCTTGTTTTCTCAAATCAAACTCGAGATCAAGCCTTGTACAACCTTGATGAGCCAAGCTCGAGCCTTATACTATTCTGCTCGGTTCGAATCCACCCCTAGTTATAACCATTATGAGATAGATCACTCCAGCAATCATTTTAACTGAATTAGGCAAAAATCATTCTGATTATTAGTAAAACACCATTAAATGCAAAACATAAATCACAAGCTGTAGGGCCATTACCCAATATTTGTCCCAACAATCTCAAGGAGGGGGTGGGTTGGATATTGCCCTAACCTTTGGCACTTTTTTTTTTTTTTTTGCCTCACGCTTTGACAGCCTGAGATTTTTACAATTACACTAAGTAATGCCCCTGTTAGAAGATCAAAATGACCTGCAGAATCAATATGCAAAACAGGCAAAGCATAATGCCAATGCCTAACTAGAAAATCCAATTCCAGGTTAAAATTGCAGCTAGTGATTTATGTCCATTAATAAGCATAGTAATGGAACCAATGCAATTGTTATGTATTTGGGTACTGTATATATAATGTATCTTGTTCCTGAAGGTTGACAACAAGGAAAAGACAGATCAAGAAAGAGGGTTTTGGCTGTAAAAGACACTAGGGTTTGAGCAAGGTTGTTCATTCTTGTACTTTGTCTGTTAGATTGGATTTGATCTCCTTCTCCCTTAAACAGCAATAAGGTCAAACCACATAAATCTCTATGCGTTCTTTGGATTTCTCTCTCTTTTTTTTTTATTTCTTTCGATTTTTCTATTTGCCAATCGGTTTCAGATATTAGCTGTGTCGTTGCACAACAACAATGAAATCCACACACGACCTGCTAATGCATGTTTGTATAATGACAGAACTCACCCAAATTCTTTACCGGAGAAAATGAATCACCATTACAATCATGGAGATCATAGTATATAGCTGCCATTACACCATGGGGGTTTCCCCTATAGTTGTGTCCCATTGCCTACAAGTCACATTAGATAAAGTTGCATGTGGAAATACACCTTCATGCTTAGGCAAAGTGTTTTTACACCTCTAACCTCCAGCAAACTTACATATTCTGATTTATACAAGGCTCAGTTTGTTGCAGTGTGGTTTTATCTTTTCTTTTTTTGTGTGAAAAACAAATGGGAAATAAATTGAAGTGGTTCCCATTTTATACGAAAGATAATGGAGATGGGAAGTCAGTGCAAGCCCCATTCGAAACGGACTTGCACCGACTGAAGCCGCGATCTGTTGTTGTTGGAGCAGAATAATAGTTTCTAAGAAATAATTTCAACAGATCCTGGTAGAACAATATGGATATGCTCCCATCCTGGTCGAACCAGAATGCTCCACATTCTATTTGTAATATCAATATCTATAAATCATGATTTGCCCAATATCCTCTAGTTTTCCGCTGAGAATCAACAACCCATAGACGGACGGATTGCGCAAAGCTAGAGCATGTCTGCTGCAACTGTAGTGGCAACCGGTCAGCCGGCTGGGTTGAAGACTAACACCTGACCGCTGGGTGTAAGCAAAAACTAATCTAGCAGCCGGCTCATCGAATCAGAATCCTCCACATTCTAACACCTCGTTCCCTCTACCCAATATCCTCCAGTTCCCACAGACGATCAACCCATTGAGGGAACCTATGGAGCGACGATGGTCGCAGCACGCCCTTGACACGGGTCAAACAATAAGAAAAAAAATTCTTTCTTTACATCACCTAAACTATGCGTCTGTGTGTGTGTGTGTGTGTGTGTGTGTGAGAGAGAGAGAGAGAGAGAGAGAGAGAGAGAGAGAGAGATTAAACTCTGCATCAGCATAGTCTTGTAGTCTAGTTAAAATCAAGATGACGAAGGTAAGAAACAAAAGCACACTCACTATAAGAGATTAGAACTTCAAGTTTTACTCTCCGCAAATCAATTTTAATTGACGACAGGCCAAAGAAGCAAGTTAACTCTTTTTTAATGAATTAAAAAAAGCAAGCCAAACTTCTAAGTTCTAGCTAGTAATAAAACTCAAAGGCAGCGCACTACCATCAACTTATAAAACTAGCAGTGATACTGATAGGTCACTTTCCCTTCAATTTTTTCATATTAAATAACATATGGTGGCCTTGCCGTTGCTAAATGCTGCGTTGTTTATCCACACTTCCCCCCTAAAACAGGGGAAGTCAAGTCATGTATGTATAACAACACAAATGACAAAAACAAAGCATCTAACTTAAATTAATACTTTAGCTATCAAAATTCAAAACCTTTTTCCCGACAATAGTCAATAGGATCCATCTCCCTTCCTACCTCAAGACATATATCGACAAGTATCGTGACCTGCAACCACAGATTACCATATAAGGAGGAGAAAAATAGAGAGAACGAACACTTATGCAACGAAAAAATAAATAATAAAACGTACTGGGATCCAAGGAGGTGATAACACCGGTGTGGGCAAAATCGCAGTTGAAATCGTGACGACCGGAGGTCTGGTAGTAAGCATTCATGGCGTAGGATGCATGAGACATGATGGTGTTGGGGTTGAAGCAATCACCACCAGCCTGGATAGGCCTGCAATCCACTCCCAAGCTGCAGACGTAATCGATGTTCGCCTGCAGCGCTGCATCGCTCGCGTCCGCTTTCGGCACACACCACTTCTTTCTCGAACCCGACGGTGTTGTTGGCGTCGGACCTCCTGACTGCACCAATTAAACCACACTTGGTCAATGGTTTGCCTAAATAGAACGCCAAGTGGCAACATTTTTTAAAAACGTGTACATAAAAACATAAACCGCTCTCCCATTCAATGAAACGTGTACGATATAGATTGTTTTGAACTTTTGAACACCTGAAGACATTGGTCGTCGGGCTCACATGCACGATGAATCACGTGATACCAGCTCAACTCAGCAGGTACTGATTTATTATTGGGGTTTTTTATTAGGTATTAGCTCTTATTAATAGTCAGCTTCAAAACGACAAAACGAAGAGGAAATACTATTGCAGATATTCGGCGACAAACTCGCCACGTTTAAAGTTAACGGAGGATTATTGATGATATCACATTTGGTGGTAATCGTGAAAGGTGAGCAACCGTTGTATAGGGAAAATTCTCAATTAGTACGTATATATCGCCCTTGTCATTTTGGTATTCGAACTTTAAAAATGCGAAAATTCAACATCCAACGTGTAACTAGGTAGTTAAGAGTTCAAATCAGTCCCCACAGCCGTGTATTGAGAACACCTCTGATGATATCATCAGAAAATCGGGAGATGTTCCCAGTACACGGCGGATGTGCTGTGGGACTTTGGGGGAAATCTTGTGGGGCTGATTTAGCTTAAGTGTCATTTTGACGTTTAGATGGTTTATAAAGAAATAAATCACTTACTGTCTTTTTCAAATGCTATTTATACTGATTGTCGGATATTAAAGTTCGACAACCAAAGCAGAATGACACTAGGCACAAAGTACAGCTATACAGGATTCTAATTGGAAATTTTCCCTATGTATCCCAATCTAACGGCTAAAAAGAAAAAGAAACGGCTGAAGCAAAAATCTGAAGTAAAAGGATAGTAGTCACCGACTAACCTGTCCACGCATGATCCCGACGTTGTAAACCGGTGTCAAATCAGGTCGGAACAGCCCAAAGTTTCTCTCGGCGGTCGAACCTGGTTTAAGATTCTCGTTGAACAACGAGAAAATGTATGTCTCGAAATTCCGGTTAGGCATCAACGGCGTCCCTTTGCCGGAGTTCACGTGCTTGATGAGGTTCCCATTATACGAGATGGCGTTCCCGAGGTTGACGTCCGGCTGGTTCGCGTCCCCAAGGGATGGCCATCCTGTCTCCGCCACCACGATATCGACGTCGCCGTAACCCAATCTCTTCATCGCCGAATAAACGGCATCCATCTGGGCGTCGAACATGTTAGTGTACGTTATCCCCGTAAAGTTGTCGTGAATGCCGGGGTTGGGTTTGAAGAGTGCGTAGTTTAACGTCTTCTGGGAGAAGCCGAAGTATGGATATGGGTTTATCATGAACGGCGTTTTTGTTTCCCTGTGGAACTGGAGCATTGGAGCGAAGATAACTCGATCGTAGCCACGTCGAAATCGGCCCGTACTCGGTGGCTCGGATGTTGAAAGAATGCCGAGAGAGTGAGGTGTGGACACCTGAATGTCTTTGATTCCAGCTTTTACGAGAGCGGCGTGGAGGGATCTCATAGCTGTGAGTAGATGGGCTATGAGGTTTTTGTCAGAGGTGGCCACGATTTCGTTCCCAACGGCGATCCGGTTGATTTTGGTTTGTGGGTGGAACGGGGAAATGTGAGTGGCGACCCAGTCTTGAGCAGCAGGAAGTTTCGACAGTGCAGGGATGTCGCCGTTACCAACGGAAACAGTGATGGCAATTCCGGTGTTAGCGAAAGCCTGGAGAACATCTGGGTTGGTGTCGAAGATCTTGACTTTGTCGATGGTGGTGCTCTGTTTGAGAAAGGCCGCGACTTGTGAGGGAGGTGGAAGATCGTTAGCAAGGGTTCCATAGTTTACACCGATGGAGTAATCAGCGGTAGCGTCTCCTATGAGAAAGCCAGAGACAACAAGAATTAGAAGGAACAGCCATAGCTTAGATGGATTTTTAGCAAGGTTCGTCATGTTCGAAGTTCGGAGGGAAAAATCACAACAAAGGGAACCAGAATTTGGTGTATTTAAGGGCGAGCAGATTGGGTTTGGTTGCAGGTTGTCTGGGGAAGTGGGGAGTAAGGGAGGAGCTAGCGAAAAGATTGCAGTGATGGAGACTGGGGAGTAATGGGGTAAAGGGGATCAGGGCCCTCAGGGGTGGGTTTTGTTTGTTAAATGAGAGATGAGAAATGACGGTAATGTCGTCCGTTCGATTTGATTACTCAAGGAAAGTAGAAAAGGAGAGGAATTGCCATTTCGTGGACTACGTTGACCATAGCATACGTGGGTTGGAACTCGGGACTTGGATCCTTCCACTTTGAATGTTGGTGGAGGGAAATTCTTACACGTGACGCATCTGCTACCAACCGTGTTGGAGATGTGTGGCTATAGATCATGTCAAAGCCGTGTCGTTGTGTCTTGTTGGATTCGGTCTTGGGAACGTGTAAGATGTTAAAGGGCAAAAGCCAAAAGGTGCGTATTACAGTAAGCTACGCCTACGCGGTTCTTTTTTTTTTTTTTTTTTTTTTTGTGCAATGCAACGGAGGCCAGTGGATGACAATCTGCGCGTGTTCAAATGACTAAAATATCCAATTTTTTCTGGGAAGTACGTGATGCAGAAAGCAGTGGGCCCTGCTCATGTAAAGGGGTGTTTTAGTAAGATTATATTATTAATATTATTTTACCAAAAGGAAAGGCGTGAATTTACAGCACAGCACAGCTACGCGTTACAGACCACCGAGCAAAGCAATCCAGAAAAGTGAAGAGATGCGACGCTCGCAGCCAACTGTCATGGCGTCAGCATTCGGCAAGATGAGTTTTTCACTTTTTCTGGTAAAGTAAAAAACTTGATCCTATGGAATTCAAGTCAAAGTGGGAACTGGGAGGAAGTCAAATCATTCATACCCGTATTGAAATGATGATATCTATCCAGGTAGGCCGTAGTATCTTGGTTATATCGTCTGCTGCATTACAACTGGTTGCATCGTGTACAGGACCCATTGGTTTATGTTAGTCCGGACTGCTGCACTTGTTTGCGCGGCCGGGCCAATTCGGGAGGGCAGTGACAAAAATGTCCACAAATCTATCGAGGTTCTGAGTATGGATTATGGAAAACGCATGGATAGTTGGATACATATCGGGATAAAATTAGCATACGCATGGACGTGTTTAGAGATGTAGTTAAGAATTTTGAGTTGAAGCTTCGAATCATATTCAAAGATATTGTCTTCTTTTTTTGGATTCAATTAAATGATAAAATAATAAATTTTTAGAATATAATTTCCTTTGATCATTCCAGGTAGATTGACAAATTTAACAAACCAAATTGATACATACCTATAGCCATTCCCTTTCAAATCGATTAACCTCATCAACGAATGTAATCTCCACCCCATTTTTTATGTCAAATTTGGGGGAAATTGCTATGGTCATTATAGGGGCCTTATACACGGATCCTCTCTGGAAGTGCTTACTCAACTTTTAGCAGCAGAATGATGGATTTCATAGAGGGTGCTATAATCTATAGAAATGGCATGAGCATCACGCACGCATTTACTATTTGCGGACAAATGTAATACAAGTCAAAGCATTAAGCCGCATTCTCACTCTTTTTGAGCAATTATCAGGTCAATAAATCAATTATAAGAAATCGTCCTTTTAAGCTCCGTTCTTTTTTTTTTGGTAAATTATATATTCAAGTAAATATAATTATTTGGGCAACTTTTATATGAATAAGTGCATTTATCCATGTTTTTTTATTTTTCATGTAAATAAGGTAATGACCATTTTAACCATAAAAATTAATTATTAAAAGAGGCATTTTTGTCTCCTTCAAGTGTCGACAATTTTCCCCCTATGTGGAAAAGTTATTTATCTATCTACGATGATACCCATGAAAATAAACTTTCCCAGGTCTTCACATAAATTTGAAAAAAGAACATGAAATTCTTGGTCAATGAAAACCAAAATCCCATTAAACAATTTTCTCCCCTCTCAAATTTCAAAACAAGAATACCCCCTAAGAGTTCAGCTTCAGTCAGCAATTTGATCACCCTTTATAACCTTACATTAAAAGTATTTCCGTATTTATGTTCTTTATTTCATGGAAGATATTCACAATACAAAATTAGAGAAAGGCTGTTGGAACGGTGTAAGCATTGACTGATGTTGATATCCATGTTTAGTAATTATGTCTCAAGGCAACACCAAAATTCTTCTCTCATATCGTCAAGATTCGTAAGCCACTATAAAGCACAAAATATCTTGGAGCTCAAATTGGGGTACGAGATGATAGAATATCCACACATCAACACATATTTGATCGAATCTCAGCAAAAGTTATTTCATGGAACTCCATATTACTCTCACAGACAGGTTGAACTACCTTGGTTCAAACAAATTTGCAAGCCATCCCTATATACTCCATGCAGACAATAAAATTGCCACAAAGCATTCACTCACAGATTTACAAGAATGTGAAGAAATTATGGTGGCAATCAAGACACGAATAAACACAACACACCATTCGATGGAGTAAGGTTTGTCAAAACAAATCAGTCTGCGGATTAGGTTTTAGCCAAAGTATGATCATGAATAAGGCAATATTTGGTAAGCTAAGTTTGGAGTTTCATCTCTTCCTATGGAGCCGCACCATTAAACAGAAATACTTTCTAAACGAAAGCCCTCTCAATGCCAAACCAAATAATATATAATATATATATATATATATCATTTCTTATTGGTGGTGCCAAGCACATAAAACTCTCCAAGAGCATAAACATAATCTTATCTGATTGGTGGAGGAGAAATCTAAAAGCAAGATTATCCTCACACAAGGCTAAATACTACTTTGGCAAAGGCTGCACCGTGTTATACATTCTGAGACTCAAAATAAAATTATGTTGGAACACTCCACTACCGCTCCCAAAGATATTGTTACCGGTATGTGGAAGTATCATTCTCATGGAAACGAGAAAGAAGCATATCCCCTAACAAATCCCGCTGCCAACTAGAACTAACTTTCATCCTCTAATGCTCCAGAGGTCCAACAATTGCTGAAGGAGATCCCCGTTGAGCCATCAAAAGCTATGATGCAGAAATTCAAGGCTTAAATGCAGTTATCTAGAACAATGCTAGAAAGCTCATTTTTTATGGTAACTCTCTTCAGCTGATTGACTTTTTGAGCAACAGAAGTCAACTCAACAAATTAAACGAAGCAGCTGCACCTAAGGGTGTCAATTGGATTGAATTTTAGTTCGATCCAATTCAGTCTAATGTGAGTCCATTATAAATGGATCAGGTCCAAACAATGTAATGAATATCTTACACCGGCCCAATTCAATGAATGGACCATTTAATCTATTCAAATTCGTTTGATTAAAGATTAGTTTCAATTCAAATCTCATCCATTGACACTTATATTCTTATCTTATTCAATGGATTATATATTGGTTTAATCCAATCCAATCCAATATAAACTTATTATGGACAGATCAGGTTCAATCCAATTTCATAAACATTTTAAACCGAATTAATTCAATCCAATATGTCTTGCTGGTCTGTCCAATCCATCCAAATTAATTTTGGACTGGATTGGACTGGTTCCAATCCAAAACCGGTCCATTGACACCAATAGCTGCACCAAACTTACTTGCCAAGACTTATCACTTATGTTATCTTTTGAACATCTTAACTTTGTCTATATAAATAGAAACCTAAATCAAGCGGCGTATTTAGCATGCAAGGGTCAACTTCCTTATATGTGTAATGATGGAAAATCCTACATCCAAAAGTGACCCTACCGTAACCCAGAAAAATGAATGACCTAGATTGTTTATCTAACATGATGATTCGAGGTAGTTTTTGAATCGAGATCATAGTTAGATGATCTTGCCAATTAGAGAACGGTGCTAGTCTGAGCAAAGTAACAATATGAAAGTCAAAAGTTGGGTCTCTTACATTGAGTAGGATGAGGCTCCGGGATTGTCAGAATGAGGTTGCCCATCGAGGTATTCGAGATAAAACCTAATAATCAGCGAAATTATCCTCATCCATGCACTTTATCCATATGATGTGGTGCTAACGTGGCCAAAGTGATAAGGCGGGCGCAGAGGTGACATGTGACACCCGGGGGTAGTTCAACCATAACCCAATCATATCACATACAATGTGAACCCAACTCTACAATGGAAATCACATTGGTGCTCCACATGCACATCTCATCATGCATTGGGAACATCTCCTATACTTAACAACATGGGAAGTTGTTCCCAATACACTAGTGGGGCCCATGGGGATGCTGAGGGGCACTTGTAAGGTGCCAATGTGATCTCTACTAGGGCTGTTCATGGTTTGGGTTGGGTCAGTTTACTGAGGTTTTTCCAACCGACCCGACCTGGTCGGGTTACTTGAGATGGAAACCGAAACTGACCCAGTGTTAAGCAAAACCGACCTGGTCGGTTTGAGTCGGGTTGGGTTGGTTTCGACTCTAAGTTCATCCATGCTCCCCATGACCCCCATGCCCTATGTGCCTGTGTGGTGCAAGTTTGGGTTGTCAGATATTTCAATTTTTATGTAAAACTGAAATATCTTTATTTAACAGTTTTAAATATAAAATATATTTAAATTAAAATCAAAATATATATTTAAATAGATTAGGTCGATTTAATTTAAAATCGAAATATATATTTAAATAGTTAAGTAGGAACTAAGTTAGTTCGGTTTGGGTTGATTTTGGTTTTCACACAAGAAAACCAAAACTGACCCGAACCATCGGTTTATGAATTTATACAACCCGAAACCGACCAATACTAATGAAAACCTAACGAACTCTGGTTGGATCGGTCCGAATTAATTGGTTTGGTCGAGTTGAGCCTTATTATGAACATCCCTAATGTCAACATGATTAAACCTATCAAAGTCCATGCCAATTCTCCATGCCGATTTTTGCATTACACTTCAAAAAATCAATTGGTTAACCACAAAAATCTTACACTTTCTATTAATGCTACTAAATTTTTTATTGGATTGCATGAAAAATTGTTTCCAAAATATAAAAGAACTTCACGTGAATAACTAATAAAGTTGAAAGAAATAAGAGAATTTTATGTAAAATCATGCAAAAAACTTCTTGATTAATACCCTTTTTATAGATGATAGAATGCCACCATGCAGAGGTGTTAATATCCATAAAGCAGCTTTTTATACTGCCAGTCTGCCACAAATTTAAATTAGGTGACTATTATCTATTAATTAACTATTTTAACAATTAATGACTGTTAAAAACTTAAATGCTGTCTACTAATCATGCTTGTGTTGGACATAGAATACCATTTACTCTCTCTACTTGAAGTGGAAATGATATTGAATTCAAGCATAATGTTCTAGAACTAAATACACCTAGATCAACTTTGGAGGAGTATTGCCAAAGTATTAATTAGTATAATTGTACATAAACATTTTCTACAAAAAGGACTTTTAACCAATTATGTCTTAAAAGAATTGAAGAAAATGAACGTGAATAGCTTGCAATCGTTTAGCCGTCTTTGGTCAACTCAAGCAATTCTTTCTGTGACTATACATACTCATCCTCACTACCATACCCAAGTCTAACCCAGTTGAGTCAAAGTTTCCAGAGTTGGCTTCCTTTTCTTGGGATTTTTTTACTACATTTCTTTAGCAAGTTACGACATTTGAAAGCAGAGAATCTGATTATCGTTTTGATTTGTTTTGCAGTCCCAAGAGATATTATCGTTTTGGAAAAAGAAAAGAGGGAGAAATTAAAATTGACAAGTTTTTTAATTTTGATTGTATTTGGAAACAGTGCAAATAAGTGTGAATGTAAATATATAGAGTGTCAAAAGGTTTATATAAATTGTAAAGTTTGGTTAGTTTTGCACCGACAAATTTACCTTCTTATCAAACAGACTTTTAGTTATACTGGATGCAAGAATGAATTTCAATAAAATAAATGCTTTTTTTTTTTTAATCAAAAGCCCACTTGAATGCAAATTTTCTTCTTTTTTATTGATGTACTTTTACATCTTATTATCAATGTAAATATGCGTTAATCTGTCATTTGTCAATGCATAATGTTGCCAAATACAGGCAAAAGTGAACCAAAGTACAAATTTACCCTGAACGGAGATTTACACTCCACGTGCATCGTTTCCAAACGCAGCCTATATATTCATCTTAAACACAGAATGAAGCCAGTTTATCAATCACCATGCATTTCGAATTCTATTCGTTTTTGAAATGTCAACTTACAAGTTCAAGTAAAAGTGGTTTTTCAGTCCATCTTTCACACAAGCATTGCAAAGATGGGCATAGAGAACCGATATCGAAACTTGGTAATTCCAATGTACCAGCGAATGGCAGTAGCTAAGATGGTCATTCAACAAATATGGAGATGTAGGATCAAATCCGTGTGATTCCAAATTCTCCGTGATAAGGTCAATGGTCCTCCTGGGGTTCGGAGGTAGTAGGCACGTTAGGTAAGTACAATGAGTGAGCACATAATAGCTGTATGACACGTTCCAGTTAATGCATCTTTCATCCAAACGTTTTTACTCTGTAAACAGAAATTATCCATTATTTTATTGTCTTTGTCAAAATAATTAAAAATAAAAAACAATGAAAAAGGAAAATGTAAATGAGTCCCAACTCTGGGGTCCGGATATAGTAGGCACATTAGGTAAGCACAATGAGTGAGCATGTAATAGCTGTGTGACACATGTCCCACTTAATGTGCCTTTCGTCCAAACGTTTTTAATCCATTAGACATAAATTATCCATTATTTTATTATCTTTATCAAAATAATTAAAAACAAAAGCAATAAAAAAGAAAAACTTAAACCTGTTGGGAGTTGGGACTCATTTAAAATTTCTTTTTTCATTGTTTTTTATTTTTAATTATTTTGACAAAAATAATAAAATAATGGGTAATTTCTGTCTAACAGAATAAAAACATTTAGATGAAAGTCACATTAACTGAGATATGTGTCACATAGCGATTACGTGCTCACTCATTGTAATTACCTAACGTGCCTACTACATCGGACCCTCCCGTCCTCATGTCTTCTTCTCTGTCGCCTACAATATTGTCCAGCATATGAAAAATGGCACCAAAACTTTTAAGTCCTAATGTGCCAATGGGTCACCTACTAGCTGAGATGATCATCAGGTTATCCCTTTGAATATGGAGGCATGGAACAAAACCCATGCAACTGCAAGTTTTTTAATACGTGAGGTCCACCTCACGTATTGTATCCTACTTTGTCTTCCATGGTCCATTCAAGGGTTAAAATATTAAAATGCCTAATATCTAAAATTAGGTATGGATGGATATTAAGTGGGATGGAGACTATCATCTGAAAGGTTTAAGATTTTAAAATCGTTCAATATCAAAATATCCATATGTACACAGCATATCGTATCGATATGATGATATTTTAATCCTTACTCCACCCTTTAATTTCCTGTAATGTGTAATATGTAATACAAAACAAAAAACAAAAACAAAAAAAAAAAAATGTGGACAGCCTAAAAATGGCAACATTATTACTTAAACCTTGCTCAGCAGTTCAGCACTGGGAGTGATTATGGGCGGGGCCGGGCCTGGGTCAGGCATTTAGGTCTACTAATGTATAAATCTATATACTCATTTAAAATAATATATAATATTATGTATTTATTTTCGGGTCTGGCCTGGCGAGTAATTGGATAAACTAATCAACTATAAGATTGAATGACTTTTTACCAGCCAAAATGATATTCTCCAAAAAATAATCTATTTATTTGTTAATCAGAAGCACCCAATGAAGCTGGTTTTCCTTCTTGATTTTATCTACATGAGTTTGTACAATGTCCATAGCTCAATTTTAATTTGAAAAGATATTCCATCCCTGTCTGAAATAAATTATGCATTAAACCATTGGATGCTTCTTCATGTTGTCAGAGAACCTCTCCGGTTAGGCTATTATAGGCCATTAGGCCCAATGGTTACCTTCTAGGACCCGCGATATTTGCCACGTTACTTTTTGGAAGTGGACTTACCGTTGGATGGACCTCAAACGAAATGGGCCAATAGTGCACTATTTTTTCCGCATTGGACTCATGGAAGAATATTGGGCCAAATCCTCCGAACATGGGCCGCGCAATGAGCTATGGAGTATGGACTATGGCGGCTCCAGACCACTTCTTGGATCGTGGGGACTGGGGGACCCGAGATTCAAGTTTGTGCGATTACGTGAAAGTAAGGAAGCTGGAAACTGTATGGACCGTACGAGAGGCGCTCCCGTCAACGACTCAATGTACGCCGTTGATGAAGAAATGGAGTCTTGATGATCCTGGATCATTAACAAATCTCTACTCGACGGTCATAATTTATTTTGACGCCATCAACGATCGTAATTAGTAGCTGTCAAGTCTCAACTATTCAAACTGAGTAGATTTTTTTCACATTTTATTTTTTACTTGTGCACTTTTTACAAGAACAAATAATCTCCTGATCCAAGGACCAGATTAAAATTGGGAAAGAATCGGAGCCGTCCAAAACAATGTATTCACATGTGTTCCTCATTAATGCACAGCACCCTCGACCAGTTAAACGATCCGACCCGTTTGAGCTTCAAACCTTTGCTCGCAACATTAACGAGAATCGCCGAGAGCCGTTAGTAGAAAAACGTGATGTAAAGGGGCCGGCGGCTCGAGGTTTCGTTAACGGAGGAAAACGGAAACGTCGGTTAGTCTGTTTTTTCTTTTCTTTCTTTTTAATAAAAATCGTTTTTGTTCCTTCTTCTCTCTCTCTTTCAACGGGCGAGGATTTTTGAAAGAAAGCTTTCACAGTTTTCTTTTCTTCGAGGGTTCGAACTTTTTTTTTTCCTCTTTCTGTCTCTCGATGAGCACAGATTCGGTTCCCGCCATTCTTCTGCAACCGGAGGTAACTTAGTTCTCGGTTGTCTTAATTCTTTTTACTGATTCTTCTTCTCAAGATTTGGCTGTTTTGGATCATTTCACAGCAATCTTTTGTTAATTTCAAGTAGCTTTGATTTGTCTGTAGTTTGACCGTTCTTCTGTTGTTGCTTGATCTAAAGCACTATAATTCTCTGTCTTTATCCTTTTCATGTGTCTTCTCTTCTGTTTGATCTGCTTTGGTTTAAGATCTGTGTCCTTTTTGTTGGTTGGCGATTGAGATTTAGGATGTATTGCTCATGGTAGGGATTCTGGGAACTAAGTGGACTTTATTAACATGAGAATTCTGCTGGTAAAGTTTCAATAGTCTTAAATGCTGTCTTTTCGGTTTTGATCTTTGTTAGGATGTTGGGTTTTGGAGAGACGTAGAAGATGATGATTGAGGTGAAAAATGAGCAGTTTTGTCTTCAGAACAAGCAGTCAACTGCTGCTTCGAACTCTTCTGTTTCTGAGGGTAGCTGTAACATCGCTCCGAAGTCTCCGGTGATTTGCAGCCCCGCTTCAACGTCGCCATCGCATCGGTAGTGTTCTTTGTTCTCTTTACTATCAGAAATGACTACTTTTCTTCCTCAATTACTGTTAATATTTGTCTGTTAGGTTTTATTTAAAATCAAACAAAATTGACTATAGTTTTTTATTGATAGATATATTGACAGTAGTTTGCCCATCGTCAATTAGTGTCATAGGCTCAAGGAAAAAAAATGAAACACTAACTAACCTGGCCATCTTTAATTCAATTAAGTCATTCATTTCAAGCTGGAAAAACATTTTTACATCACTGTATATCATTTCAAGCACATCGTACATGTCCTTAGAAATCGATTTAGTTGACTGGAAACAATAAATAGCATTAAATAATAATGGTTTTTGTTCCTTTTCTCTTATTAGGAACGATCCTCCTCTATGGTTTATTATAACATCATGTGCTGATACTATATTCAAAAACTTTTTAGCAATTAATGCATCTTTTACAAATTCCAGAAACTTTGTGATTTCTATTGGTTATGAATTAACATTGCATGCAGGAGGACAACTGGCCCTATAAGGCGAGCAAAAGGTGGGTGGACTACAGAGGAGGTGAGCAGTTTATCTTGACATGTAAACTGTTCTGCGCCACAGGCCAGCTAGAAGTTTCTACCACATAATTATTAGAACTTTCCTCCTTGCTTGATATAATTGATGGCACAATCATTCCTCTTAGTTTGATTCAGTATGGTTGTCTTTGGTTTGATAGAAAATAAGAGAGAAACTGAAATTTGAGGGGAAGTTAAGAAATTTTGTGGAACCGTTCAGAACTTTCATTCAACTTTCTTTTTCTATCAAACCAAACACAGCCTATGGTGAGGCAGGTCCAGATCAGTTCTTCACTATATGGATGAATTAATCACTTGTTTAAGTTTGCTTTAGATGTCTTCATATATTCATGTTAATGCCTTCCACTGGGCCACTTGTGCATTCATTGTTATCTTCTGAATCATAGACTTTGTTCCTTATTTCTTCATGCACTACAGGATGAGACGTTAAGAAAAGCTGTTGAATCTTTTAAAGGGAAGTGTTGGAAGAGAATAGGTTTGTTCTATTCTTCTCTATGATTTCCACCATCTGTTTAGTTGTTTTGACTAATCTTGATTGCTGACTTGTTTAAGTTAGGATTTATTTAACTTTACTTGACTTCATTCATTATTTAGGTTGGACCCCTTCCTGTTTAATGACATTGGATGTCCTTTTTTTTTCTTTTCTTTTCTTCTTAGTGGCTCTCTTTTGTATCTTCTTTCTGATTATTTCAATCCCTTACCAGTTATAGGGTTAATCTGTCCTTGTTGATAACAAGCAGATGAGCATTCCAACCTAAATAATGACTTCATTCATTATTTAGGTTGGACCCCTTCCTGTTTAATGACATTGGATGTCCTTTTTTTTTCTTTTCTTTTCTTCTTAGTGGCTCTCTTTTGTATCTTCTTTCTGATTATTTCAATCCCTTACCAGTTATAGGGTTAATCTGTCCTTGTTGATAACAAGCAGATGAGCATTCCAATTCTTTTGGTATTTTACAATTTCATACATGCATCATGGCATTGACATTAGAGTTCAGTTCAATTAATCTTATAGCATATTGTGTTGTGCAAGCACTCATATCCTCGGTAGACAAGTTGGCATGATAATCACACTTTGTAACATCAGTTAGTGTGTGTGTGTGTATGTTAATGTGCCTATAAATTCTTCATAAATGAGTAGCTAGTGGATATCTGTATTTTACTTGGAAAACTCATACAACCTGAAATCTTTCATAAATATTCCTGTGAAAACCTTGAAAATGAGGAAGACACATGATAGTTGACAGCTGTTTGAACTAGGGATGCAAGAGAAAGATAAGCTGACAAGTAGCAGCTTTATGAACAACTCAAAATCAATGCAACACTAAAAAACAAGGAGAAATCTCGGGCAGGGCCGGCAGGCATAGTACCTAATGCTTGTTCATGGTTGCTGACACGATGCACTAACAAAAACAAACTGAAATATGGAAATATCCACAAAAATCATGTAGTATAGGATATCTTTGTAAGATAATTTGGTTGCTTGGCATTTTCATATCTTTTATAACATGCATGGCTCATATATAACACATATCCTGTGGCCATATCAAAACTTGTAATGTTTTGTTTATACACATGTATGTAGTGGGAGTTTGTTTTGTGATTAACTAACTATTCATGTTTATGCAGCTGAATTTTTTCCTGATAGATCAGAGGTGCAATGTCTGCATCGATGGCAAAAGGTTCTTAATCCAGAGCTTATTAAAGGCCCATGGACCCAGGAGGTCTGTTTCCGATTTCACTCCCACTATTCCCAATTATTATGAAGTTGCAAGTCGGGTATTAAATTTTTGTTCCTTATTTGATTCACAGGAAGATGATAAGATCATTGAACTGGTATCAAAGTATGGGCCTACAAAGTGGTCTATTATAGCAAAATCCTTGCCAGGTCGTATAGGAAAACAATGTCGGGAGAGGTTAGTTTTTCAGCTGACTGTGGTTTTGATTGTTCTTATACATTTTAATTCTTATCTCAAGATTTTTCAACTTCAGTAATTCAGATTGTTATTGATTTATGTGATTGTACAATAAAATAAGGATGATAAGAAACTAGGGCTTCTTTCATCACTGTGACCACTTGGGTTCATCTATAGCTTGCTGCTTGTACTCAACAAAATGAAAAACTAATTATTTGAACCATTTTCAGGTGGCACAATCATTTAGACCCAATGATAAAAAAAGATGCTTGGACCTTGGAAGAGGAACTTGCACTCATGAATGCTCACCGAATACATGGGAATAAATGGGCAGAAATAGCCAAACTCTTACCTGGCAGGTAGTATTTCTAAACCTATAATGATGCTCTTCAGTAAAGGGAATATAAGGTACTGTGATGATGGCCCATCTCTATGTTCTAGCAATACAACTACCCTAGGAGATCTGCCACTCTATACATAAAATCATTCTCAAGGTCCAGCCATTCAATTGTCTACACTTTTTCTGGCTACTGAGAAAATATTATTTAAATGGTATTTTCACAGTTTTTTTTTTCTGAAGAAAAAAAGGGAGAAAAAGAGAGAACCTAGAGTTTTTGTCAAATGGTTTCTTGTCATATAATTTGTTCAACAACTTCCTATCGGTGGAGATAATCATAGACAAATATAAACCTTAAATTAGGGTACATAAGCAAACACAATAAATTACATTTTCATGGTGCTTTGCAAGAACCTAGAGTTTTTGTCAAATGGTTTCTTGTCATATAATTTGTTCAACAACTTCCTATCGGTGGAGATAATCATAGACAAATATAAACCTTAAATTAGGGTACATAAGCAAACACAATAAATTACATTTTCATGGTGCTTTGCAATCAAATAACACGAGAGTTTCAGCAACATCAAATGGTTTCATGCTATTGGTTGATTGATTTAATGGGTATTTAGCATTTTTTTCCAAAATATTTTTTATGCAACAACCTAAAAACTTCTTATATTTTCTACCTTTTATTTCTAAGTTCTTGTTTTTTACATGCTACCGTTTTAACCACCCTGATTAATTTTACTCGGTAATTTCTGAATGCACAATTATTTTGGTTAACAAAATTGAATGATAATCAGGAGTTTTTGGCTTCATTAAAATATCAGCTGGACCTTGTATGTTAACCACTGCCTTTTTCTCATCCAGGACTGATAATTCAATAAAGAACCACTGGAACAGTTACTTGAAGAAGAAGTTGGATTTCTATTTGGCTACTGGAAAACTTCCAACAGCTCCAAAGAATGGCCTCCAAAATGGTGCCAAAGATTTATCTAAACCATCAAATACAGGAAAACCTGCTGCTTGTTCTAATAAAAAACTGGGCTCGACAGTTGAAGCTTCCCCAGGAAACGAAATTATTTGTAAATTGAAGGATTGCAAGGATCATGTGGAGTCATCAAGACAAAGATTCCCACGTACAGATAGTTCAATAAGTATATCGGTAACTAGGCATACTGATTCTGATGAATCTGAAAGCAAGGCAATGGCATCAAAATTAGATATGTGCTGTGTCACATCTGATTTCATACCCAAATTTGAGAAATATAGAAGCAATGATGAAATTGACCAAGACAACAGGGATGTAAGTATGTTGCAGTTTGAGGTTCCATCCTTTGGTTTATACTATGAACCACCAAAGCTGGAAAACTGTGGTATTACCTTAAATCCTATGTTAAACACCTTCGGCTCAAATCAACAGGCATACAACTCTAGTCCAGTCATGTCACCTATCAATTTCTTCACTCCACCTTGTGTGAAAGGTACTGGTTTGGATGGTCAAAGCCCAGAATCCATACTAAGGAATGCTGCCAAGAGCTTTCCAAATACACCTTCCATACTAAGAAGAAGAAAGAGAGAAGCAAATGCTGCATTGCCCCATGCTAGTATTGTGCAAACAGATGCGGTAAGGAACAATAACAGTTTATGTTCTCCAGAAGAGAAAGAGAAGAAAATTATGGAGCAGACTGAGTCTCCAAATGGAAGCTTGTTTGATATTCCTTCATGTCATGGTAGTGACACCACTGGGATGTATAATGGGAAGGACTTTAATGTCTCTCCCCTATACTGTTTAAGGTCAAAACGAACTGCTATTTTCAAGTCTGTGGAGAAACAACTTGACTTCACATTAGATGAAGAGAAGTTTGGTACCCATACCGTTCACACTCAGAAAAAATGGCGATAACCTAGTTGGTAAAATTTAGGTATGTACAGTAAGTGGATAATTTTGTAGAAGATGCACTTTTGAACTTCTTTTCATACAATCTTTTCTTATAGCCCACTTGTTCTTTGCATGGTTAGTGGTCTTCTCATGTGTGGTTTACTTAATAGAGCCCATTGTTAGAATTACAATTTTGTTATTTATTTTTTAATTTGTATAGCCCAAGAATCCCATAATTGTACGTTTTTTTACTTCCCATCATATTTTCACTCATCTCTTCCGCGTCCTATCTTCTTTCCGACAAAACCTAATCTACTGGTTTTTTTTTGTACGAATTCAACCAAAGAAACCAAAACACTTTGAATACAGATATTGATATTCGTCTCCCCCCTTGTATGTTTGTGATTATATAGGTGATCTCTGCTACTCTACAAAGGCGTCTTAACACAATAACATAATAATTATGTCTTAATAAACTTGTAATAATTATTTGTCAGGAACAAAAGGGGCCAAAAGAGGGGAAAATCATATTCAAATAATCCATTTAACTTATATTGTTGAAATATGCCAGTATTCAAAGTAGAATGAACACTTACCCAATGTAGATATCTATATTCAAGGTGTTCTGGTTGCTTTAGTTGAATCAATGTATACGACAACCTAGAAATCAAATAAATCCAATGAATACTTACCCAATACAGATATCTACGTTCCAAGTGTTTATGTAATGAACCAATGTATAACAAATGTCTATCTTCAGGTTACATTCCAAACAAGATTATACAACAGCCTAGAAATCCAATTAGACAAAGATTAGAAACCCAATTAGAAGTAAAAACATCTCAACTGTTAATCAGTATGGATCTCTGACTTTCTATGGAATTGATGGGATTGGATTCTATTAATTAAAGTGTTCTTCGTTGTTTTGGTTGAGTTCCTATAGAAGAAAACCAGTGGATTAGGTTTTGGGGGAAGTAAGAGATGAGTGAAAATGGGATGGAAAGAAAAAAACATACAACTCTAGAATTTTGCGCTAGACAAATTAAAAGAGATAACAAAAAGTAAATTAATATTACTGTTAGCCTAACGGGGGCTCTGTTAAGTAAACCACACATGAGAAGACTGTGCAAAGAACTTGTGGCGATCAGTCATTGGGTTTACAACAAAGTCATTAGCTGTGTACGTCTACAACAGATGCAGGTTCATTATACACGTCTGTATTTGCAGCAGATCAAGAGTGCGTCCCATGTGTATGGAAAACTGGCATGTTTGTTTGTGATTGGTTATATAGTTCATTATACACGTCTGTAGTGTATTTGCAGCAGATCAAGAGTCTCATCGGGGATAGGTAGCTTTTATCAGATTTTTCTTGCATCATTTGCCATCACCATAAACAAGGATATGGTGCAAATATGAACAACATTTGGGAATCTAAAGTAAACAAATAGATGACATCAAGGATGCAACTGAATAAAATAGCCACAGTGACATCAAGTTAGGCCATGACCATAAACTTGTCCTTTCACCTATATTTGGCTCAAAGGAGATTCCAATTTCCAAGTTTATGCTAGATTGCCTTAGCGAAAGGGACTTGCTGACTAAGACTGGCAATCTTGGATGCAACATTATAGCTGCAAATGGCATAGAAGTTAAGGTCTCCCAAAGATATTGTATAGGAAACCAAGGTACCGATTTCTTGTCTAACAAGGGTTATATGCTGGGAAAGCCTAGGTATTGAGATCGATGTCCAGTATTATTGAGGATATCTTTTGAGAACCTTTGGGCCCATACCACCCAAGATTACTGTCATATGAGGCTTATGTGAGTGGATAGGTCTAATGATGAATAAGTAGAAATGGTAATAAATGATTTAAGTATTAATAATTTAACAATAGATATGGATTTTGATGAGGGTAGATTTAGCCTTCCACTAACATAATGACACATGGCATCTTGGAGCAACTGGGTGACACCCAGAATCACCTAGGCGATAACTTGTCTTAGTCAAAATGATGGAATCCCAGCTAGCGGCCTGGCACTGTCGCCGACCAGGCGACCTACCTCTAGTGCCGACCAGGCGACCTACCTCTGGTGCCAACCAGGCGACCTACCTCTGGTGCCGAGCTGGCATCCTACCTCTAGCACCGACCTAGCAACCTGCCTCTGGTGCCGACCTGGCGACCTGCTTCTAGCACCGACCTGGTGACCTAGCCCTGTTATCAACTTGGTGACTTGACTCCACCGCCGACTTGCCGACGTAGCGACTTGCCGCCACCCACAACCTAGTAGAAACCTAGCCAGCGACTTTGTCCACGACTCAGGGCAGCTAGCAGCACCTCATCTAGGGCCGACCTGTGGTACCTCGTCAGTATCGATTGAAGCGACCTCCCTCGAGGGCTTGCTAACATGATTGAGGTCCAATTGGCGACCTACGAGACATGCTCGTCGTGGATTTTTGCATGCATCTCATCACTCATAGGTCTCTCAGAAATCAGCTCTCACACCGAATACTTTTGGGAGAAACTAAGTAAGGCGCAAAGATTGGCCTACGTGCACGACTACCTCCAAGGACTTTAGAGCAGTTAGGCATGTCCTCCCAGAGATCCCGGACGTGTTGCATGATGCTCATGCCAAACAATGCCTATATAAAGGCCTTACCTCCAACTCCAGGGGAGAGATGCGCAATTTAGTTCTCGCAGCTCTCCAACTCTCTCACATTTAGCTATCTTAAAATATCTTATTCACTAACTTAAGGATTGGAGTGCCCACCCCGGGTAAGGCGACCCGGGCACTCAGACACTGTGTCCTTGCAGGTTGCATCAGAGCCACCTCTCTAGCTCGTTACCACTTAGGTAGACATTAAGGCCACCTCTCTAGTTCATCACCACTCAGCTAGACATTAGAGCCACCTCTCCAACTCGTCACCATTCAGTTAGGCGTCAGAGCCACCTCTCCAGCTCGTCACCATTCAGCTAGGAGTCCAAGCCACTTTCCAGGTAGGAACCTTTTAGCTAGGTATCCAAGCCACATTCTAGGTAGGGATTATTCAGCCAGAGCCAGGCATCCGAGTCACCTGCCAGTCGGAATCTGCCAAAATGTGCATCATCAATTGGTGCCTTCTGTGGAATATACTATAAAAAGGCTATTTTCTTACCCGATTCTCTAAGCCTTAAGTAATAACATCTTCAAATAACAACAATAGCTCTTGATCGAAAGAACCCCCTAGGGGGGGCAGAAGCAAAATGATTAGCCTAGAAGAATTCTCATAGTCTTTCCCTGATAGAATCTCCCTAACTGTGAGGCCACCCCCATATGTCGAGCTCTACATGCTCTATGCGAGAGTTGACGGCCAATAGACTGAGGCCACCTCACATGTTAAGCCTTCTGTGGTTCCCGTGGGAGTTGATAGCCAACAAACTGTGAGGTCACGCTTCAGATCGAGTCCTCCATGCTTTACGTGGGAACTGATGGCCAGCAGGTTGTGGAGCCGCCCTCACAAGTCAGTCATGCCAAGGTGACGAGGTGTTTGTAGGCTGAGGTGCTGAGAGCAAAACTAGACTGTCAAAATTCTGACGCCCTGGCGACCTAGAGACCTGCCTCCGAACTGGTGACCTGCTTTCACCGACTTGGCAACACACGTAATCAGCCTGGATGAGCCTTGTCAGCCCTGTTCGCAAGGTCGCCCCTACAGGTCAAGCCCTTTGTGGCTCTTGTAGGAGTCGGTAGCCAACCGACTACAATCACCCTTGCGGGTTGAGCCTTTCAAGGTTCCCATGCGAGCTGGCGACTTGTAGTTCATAAATCTGCCCCGCAGGTTGAGCTCCTTGTGGCTTATCGTAGGAGTAGATGACCAGCACCTTAAAGGACTGATACAGCGCAGCCGTGGCACCGACCCGCTATTTAAATTCCAACATTGATGCACATATCACAAGGGGAAGCCAAACTGCCTTCACCATCAAGGACCCCTATGCCGACCTCAAAATATGTTGGCAACATGCATAAGGACCTACAACAAAGCACAAATCTACTCCCTTCACTAAGCCAATCTCAGCTCGGGAGTGGGGGGCAATTGATGAGGGCAGATTTGGCCCTCCACTAACATCATGACACATGGCATCTCGGAACAACTGGGTGACACCCAGAACCACCTAGGCGACAACTTACCTTAGCCAAAATGATGGAGTCCCAGCTAGCAACCTGGCATTGGCGCTGACCTGGCAACCTACCTTTGGCGCCGACTTGGCGACCTGCCTCTGGTGCCGACCTGGCGACTTGCCACTAGCGCCGACCTGGAGACCTGCCTTTGGCGCCGACCCGGCGACCTGCCTCTGGTGCCTACTTGGTGACCTACCTCTAGCGTCGATCTAGTGACCTGCCCCTGGTGCCAACCTGGCAACATGCCTCTAGTGCTGACTTGGCGACCTACCTCTAGCGCCAACCTGGTGACCTGCCCTTGTTGGACCTAGCGCCGACTTGGCGACCTGCCTCTAGTGCCGTCCTGGCGACCTTCCTCCACCCCCAACCTAGTAGAAACATAGCCAGCGACCTCGTCCACGACTCAGGGCGGCTAGCAGCACCTTGTCTAGGGCCAACCTGTGGTACCTTGTCAGTATCGATTGAAGCGACCTCGACTTGGGGAGCCGACTTGATTGAGGTCTACCTGGCGACTTATGAGACGTGTCACCATCGATTTGTACATGCATCCCATCACTCCCGGGTCTCTCGGAAGTTAGCTCTCACACCGAATGTTTTGGGAGAAACCGAGTAAGGCGCAAAGATTGGCCTACATGCACGACTACCTCCGAGAACTTCGGAGCAGTTAGGCACGTCCTCCCAAAGACCGCGGATGTGTTGTGTGATGCTCATGCCAAACAGTGCCTATATAAAGGCCTTACCTCCAACTCTATGGGAGAGATGCACAATTTAGTTCTCGTAGCTCTCCAGCTCTCTCACATTTAGCTATCTTAAAATCTTTGATTCACTAACTTAAGCATCGGAGTGCCCACCCCAGGTAAAGCAACCCGGGCACTCTGACACTATATCCTTGCAGGTCACATCAGAGCCACCTCTCTAGCTTGTCACCACTCAACTAGACACTAAAGCCACCTCTCCAGCTCGTCACCACTCAGCTAGACATCAGAGCCACCTCTCCAGCTTGTCACCATTCAGTTAGGCGTCAGAGCCACCTCTCCAGCTCGTCGCCATTCAGCTAGGCGTCCAAACCACCTTCTAGGTAGGAACTATTCAGCTAGGTATCTGATGGAGCGCGATCCGGTCGGTCTTAGCTGTCCGCTGCCTTGCTTCTGAACGGGGTAGCAGGGAACCTGAAACGGAGATGAGGAAGCTCCGGGGGGGAACCCGGTGTAGAGGCTCCGAAGCTCAAGTTAGAATCCTTCAAAAGCAAGGTAATACCAGATAGCACAAAGTTTGCATACCTCTGTTGTCGGGGGCAGGGGGCTCTTATAATCACTTTGTGCACTCGTCCCGGGGCCCTTGTTAGGTCAGGTGTGATTACCCTTGTGCTTGTCAATTCGGTCGTCGTCCTTTCTGCTGAGACAGAACTGTCACTGCCTAACCGTCATCTAACTGGAGATGGCAGTGTCAGTGGCGGTGGCAGGTGGCCGTTTAGGGTGCTGCCGCCAAACGTCAGATCCCAAGTCAGTCAGGCGCGATGCCCTTGGGCACGAACTTCCTTAGTGTCAGGCGTGGTACGACTTGTTTGGTTTTGGTGCCAAGCGATGCGAAGTGCTGAGCGAGGCGGTCTTAAGCTCGGAGGTATCTATAGGGTAGGTCAGTTCGGCAAGGTGTATCCCGAGCTGTTACAAGGTGGGTCAATTCGGCGAAGTGTATCCCGAGCTGTTACAAGGTGGGTCAGTTCGGTGAAGTGTATCCCGATTTAGGCGTAACTCTCGATAAAGAGACGGTGAAGGGCCTCCGGCAATGGGCACAGCAAGGCTTAAAGTGCCACCACTACTTAACGGAGGCCAAGCTTATTGCAGCCGTCCTGAGTTCGGGTAGGTTTCTAGCTATGCGATTCTTGCTTGCTCTGTTCTTTTCGTTTTTTCTGATGTCGAACTCATTTCTACAGGTGTCATGGACGCGAAGAGAACTCGTGGGGGGCGTTTGTTCCAAGGTATGAAGAGGAGGAAGCGGGTCGCCAAGCGAACTCGTACCGAGCTGCCCCTGGATGAGGAGCCCCAAGTTCCAGACCATACGCCGGAGGATCTGCCTAGGGAGCCCGAAGTGACTCCACCGGTGCACGAAACTGTCGGGGCGCCTTACGCTGAGACCACTCATACGGACGCTCCTGCATACTCAAGTGCTCCTGCTCACTCCGGGTCTGCTCATACGTGGGCTGGGCCTTCAGGCTCGGGAGCTTAAGGGGAGTTTAGGAGCGTGCTGACGCCGAGCTACGCTCTTCAGAAGAGTAGGGACGCTACTTTCCTTGAGGAGGTCACGGCGTGGACCGATCTTCCCTTGAATCAGGTCGCTTGCCACGCCGTAACACATGCCATGGTGGTAAGTTAGATTCCGTCTTCCTTTTTTATTCTGTTGCTTCTGCTGTTATTTGCTCACTTGTTTCTTTTGGTAGGTGAATTCTTCAATTCATGCCTTGGCGGCCCAAGTGGAGAGGAGCTCGCGACAAGCGCGAGCTGCTGAGGCTGCTGAAGAAGCTTTCCGTGCTGCAGAGGCAAATACCCGGGCTGCTGAGGCTGCTTACGCTACTGAAGAGGCTGCTCGCGTCGCGATGGCCAAGCAGGCGAGGTCTTAGCGTGATGCTGAGGCCATGGGGGTAGTTGTCAAGGATATGGCGGACTTGAAGTTGGATTTGCAGCATCAAGTCGAATATCTTCAAGAGGACATCAGGGAGAGAACACAGATTTTTCCCCAAGGCATTGAAGACGCCAAGAAGAAGGCAGTTGAAGACTACATTGCCTCTCCGCGTTTTGACGATCTGATGGTGGACTCTTACAGGAGGGGGTTCAAATTGAGCCGGTGGATGATCCGGAATACGTACCCCGACCTCGATGTAAGTGCCATATCCACTTCACGTATAACTCAGGAGATGGCCAATTCTGCCGATGGCGAGCCGGACTCTGAAGGAGAGGCAGGGCCTTCGAGTGTTGTTGAAGTGCCTTCCGATGGCGAAGAAGTGGCTCCGGGCATGTAAATTTTTTTTTTCGTCCTTTCTGATGGCCGATGTACTGTTTCTTGCAATGGACTTTTTCCCCGTGTTCTTCTTCCCCGAACTGATTCTGTCTGCCACTGTCCGGGTTATTAAATTTTCGCGGTCTGTTCTGTCGCGAACTGGTTTTTTGCCGAGCTGATAATATGCTCCTTTGCTTGCCGAAGTTTCTCTTGGCTTGCATCGTGGCACATAGGACCTGATTTTGTCCACTTCGCTTGGTGGTTTATAGGTAGTATCGCCTTAAGTTCACGATGTTCCACGCTCAAGGTACTCGTTTGCCTTCCAAGGTTTCGAGTTCGTATGCCCCCCCGAGCGCTCTTTTTACTTTATAGGGCCCTTCCCAATTAGGTCCAAGCTTGCCCACGCCGGGTTCGGGCACCATGATCTTACGAAGGACCAAGTCGCCAACTCGGAAGCTTCGTTGCTTTACTATGCTATTGTAGTAGCGAGCTACCTATTGCTGGTATGCCGCTGTTCAGATGTGCGCGAGGTCCCTTACCTCGTCCAGTAGGTCAAGGTTGGTACGTAACTCGTCTCCGTTTGTCCGATCGTCGTATGTTTCTAATCGCAATGTTGGTATTTCGATTTCCGTCGGGATCATTACTTCAGTGTCGTGGGTGAGGTTGAAGGGGGTATCTCCCGTGGCTATTTTTTCGGTAGTTCGGTGAGCCCATAAGACACTTGGTAGCTCTTCGGCCCACAATCCCTTAGCTCGATCCAGACGTGCTTTCAGTCCGCGCAGGATGGCTCTGTTCATTACTTCCGTTTGACCGTTTGCCTGCGGGTGCGCGACTGGCATGAAATTTTGCCGAATCCCCATGTTCTGGCACCACTCTTGGAACTTGATATCCTCGAACTGTTTGCTGTTGTCGGAGATTAGTACCCGAGGTAACCCGAATCGACATACTATGTTCTTCCAAAAGAAGTTCTGTATGTTTCGAGTCGTAACAGTTGCCAGAAGTTCGGCTTCTATCCACTTCGTAAAGTAATCTACTGCAACAACTAAGAATTTTCTTCCGCCTGTTGCTGGTGGGAATTGGCCCAGGAGGTCGATGCCCCATTGTGCAAAGGGACACGGGCTGGCGAGGTATTTGAGGTCGGAGGCAGATTGATGGTGGATATTAGCGTGCTTCTGACACTTGTCGCATTTTCTGACGAGCTCGACAGCTTCTGCCTTCATCGTTGGCCAGTAGTATCCTTGTCGAAGTGCCTTTCGGGCGAGTGCTCTGCCCCCCAAGTGTCCGCCGCACAGGCCTTCATGAGTGTCGCGGAGTACGAACTCGGCTTCGGTAGGTCGCAGGCAACGCAAATAGGGGAGCGTGTACGACCGTCGGTATAACCGTTCGTCTATTATGACGTATTTGGCCGCCTGGCGCTGCACCCTCTTGGCCGCATTACGTTCTACAGGGAGGGTTCTGTCTATCAAGAAGCTCGCGAATGGATCGATCCAACTCGGCTCTGCCTCCAAGACGGGAGCGACCTCCTCTGTCCCCCCGAGAATACTAGGCCGAGGTAAGTCCTCTATGTACACAGTTCTCATACTGTTGTGACTTGTACTGGCTAACCGGGACAGGGCGTCGGCCTCAGTGTTTTTTGACCTCAGGATTTGCTTGATGATGTGTGACTGGAAGTTGAGCAGGACTTCTTTTACTTTGGCCAAATATGCGATCATGGAGAGATCGCGTGCTTCGTACTCGCCGGTAACTTAGTTCACCACGAGCTGAGAATCGTTGCAGATGACCAAGTGTTTTGCCTATACCTTTCGCGCTAGGTCCAGCCCGGCGATCAGTGCTTCATACTCTGCCTCGTTGTTGGATGCCACGAACTCAAAGCGTAGTGCGTATTCTAATTTTGTGCCGCTCAAGCCGCACAAGACTATTCCAGCTCCACTGCCTTGCCGGTTCGAGGAACCGTCCACGTGAAGGATCCAGGGCTCCTCATCCCAGTTCACGCTTCGCCTAACCAGGAGAGATGCCACACTGGCTGCTACTTCACGGGGTTCGGACTCTATGGGCTCAGGAGCTCCGGGTTCGTCCGAACTGGGGACCTCGGGCTCGATCTGTGGGGCTTCGTGGCTGAAAGTGCACTCGGCGATAAAATCTGCCAAAGCTTGGGCCTTGATAGCGGTTCTCGGTTTGTACTGGAGGTCGTACTCACTGAGTTCGATGGCCCATTTCGTCAGTCGACCGGAAACCTCGGGTTTGAGTAAAACTTGTCTAAGAGGTTTGTCAGTTAGGATGATGACGGTGTGAGCCTGTAAGTATGGGCGGAGTTTCCGAGCTGCTATTACTAGGGCGTATGCTAGTTTTTCTATCTCTGGGTACCTTGCCTCTGCTCCCTGCAAAATTTTACTAACATAATAGATGGGTCGTTGGACCCGGTCTGTTTCTCTTATTAGTACTAAACTGACCACCTCGTCGCTTACCGAGAGGTACAGTTCTAAGACCTCGCCCACCTCGGGCCGGGCTAAGGTTGGCACACTAGCGAGGTAACGTTTTAGTTCGTCGAACGCGAACTGACAGTCCTGGGTCCACTCGAACCCTTTGCCTTTGATTGCCTTGAAGAAGGGTAGGCAGCGGTCTGCTGACTTAGACAAGAAGCGGCTTAGAGCGGCTATGCGGCCGTTTAGCCTCTGAACCTCTTTTACTTTCCGAGGTGGTTTCATATCTAGAATGGCTTTTACTTTGTCCGGGTTGGCCTCAATACCGCGCCGATTGACAATGTATCCTAGGAACTTGCCCAAGGTGACGCCGAAGACACATTTGTTGGGGTTCAACTTCATGCTAAACTGACGCAGGATTTGGAAAACAGAATCTAAGTCTTGTATTAATTCTTGTGAAAACTGAGTCTTGACGACCATGTCGTCTACATAGCACTCTATCTTCGTACCAATCAGGGGCCGAAATAGCCTATTTACAAGTCTTTGGAAAGTCGCTCCGGCATTTTTCAGTCCGAAGGGCATGACTTTGTAGCAATACAGGCCGAACTCGGTTATGAAGCTGGTTTTTTCCTCATCGGATGGGTCCATCCTAACTTGGTTGTAGCCTGAGTAGGCATCCAGGAAGCTTAGCAACTCGTTTCCCGAGGTCGCATCCACTAGGCGGTCAATTCTGGGGAGGGGGAAGCAATCTTTCGGGCAAGCTCGGTTCAGGTCGGTATAGTCGACGCACATGCGCCACTTGCCGCTTGCCTTTTTTACCAACACCGGGTTGGCCACCCAGCTCGGGTAATGGACTTCCCTTATGAAGTTTGCTGCGAGGAGCTTCTCGACCTCCTCGTCGACCGCTCTCCAGCGTTCTGGGGCTAAGTTGCGTTTCTTTTGTCTAACGGGTCTGACTACAGGGTCAGTATTAAGTTTGTGAGTTATCAGTCCGGGGCTAATGCCGGGCATGTCGGCCGCGGACAAAGCAAAAATATCTAAATTTTGAAGTAAAAAACTCACCAGTTCGGTTCGTAGGGGATCCTCGATGGAAGCTCCGATGCTTAGTGTGCGAGCTGGGTCCGTAGCCGAAGTCGGGATTGCGACAGTTTCCTCCGTGGGCGAAGCTCGTTCCTCACCTTGCTCCGCAGGCCGCTCCAGTTCAAGGTCGTCGGCCGCCTTGGTTTTTCCCTTCAGGGCGGCAACATAACACTTGCGGGACTCGAGCTGGTCGCCCCGCGCTACCCCTACAACGAAGTCCGTAGGGAACTTCATGGCCAAATAGTAGGTGCAGATCGTCGCTCGTAGGATATGCGTGATCGGCCGCCCTATTATGGCATTGTATGGGGAGGGGGTCGCGACTACCAGGAAATCATGGTTGAGTCTGACTGCACAAGGCCATGTGCCGACTTCCACCGGGACGGTTACTTTTCCGAGGGGCCTGACTTCCTCTCCGCTGAAACCCACCAGGGGAGTGTTCGCGGGCTTCAGCTCGCTCCTCTGTAACTGCAGTTGGTCAAATGCTGATTTGAAGAGGATGTCCGCTGAGCTGCCCAAATCTACGAGTACGCGCCTGACCTCGAAGTCGCTGATCCTTAGTTTAATGACAAGCGCGTCATCATGGGGGTAGTGGACTCCTCGCGCGTCGTCCTCCGTGAAGAAGATTGGCTCTTCGGTCTTTGGTCTCTTTGGGGGGTTCCGTTCTTCGAGGGCCGCTTCGCGAACTGAAGTCCGGGCTGCTGCCGAGGTACACCCCGCTACCACCGAACCTCCCACTATTACATGGATGGTTCCCCGAACTGGCCTCTCTTCCGGAGACTGCTTCTGCAACGGTTCGGCAGGTCTGTTGCTAGACTCGGGGGCATCCTTTTCATGCTCCCCTTGCCGACCTACCTTATTGTTATTGTTGTGCTGTACAAAGTTTCTCAAGTATCCGCGACGGATGAGCCCCTCTATCTCGTCCCGGAGGTTATTACACTGTTCGGTGCGATGACCATGGTCTCTATGGAAACTACAATACAAATTCTTATTTCTCTCGTTCAGATTTCCCTTTAGGCGAGGTGGCCACTTAACGTACGGGGCGTCTTTGATCGTCATTAAGATCTCCGTCCGCCTCGTGTTTAACGGCGTGTAGTCCGTCCGAACTGCTATGGGGGCCCGGAATGACTAGTTCTGCTTCGGCTCCCGGGTCGGGTTTTTTCTATTCACCGGATTGGAGAGCTCGCCTTCTCTCTTTCTCTTCTCATTCCCGCCTTCGGTTCGTTGGTTGATTTCTTCCTCTGTCCTCATGAACTTATCCGCGAGTTTGAGGAATTCAGCCACGGTTGCGGGATGGTTGGCCACCATGTGCCATTTGAATTCTTTGTGCGTCACCCCTCTTTTGGCCGCCATGAGCTGCACTGCGGCGTCCAACCGCGGTATCTGCAAGCATGCTTCGTTGAATCGCTTGATGTAGCCCCGAATGGATTCTCCTTCTCTTTGGACTACTCCGAAGATGCTTTCCTTTGTTCTGGGGCACCGTTGGCTGGTGACGAAGTGTGTGGTGAAGACTTGCACGAACTGGGCCCAACACTTTATCGACCCGGGGGCCAGGTTCCTGTACCAAGTGCGGGCTACCCCCCTGAGGGTGGTGATAAAGACCACGCACATGCACGATTCGTTGGCCCTAGCGAGGTGCATTTGGGACTGAAAGGCGTCAACGTGGTCGTTGGGGTCGAAGGACCCGTCGTACTTGTCCAGATGTGGGAGCTTGAAGTCTCTAGGTAAGGGGACCGCCAAGAGTTCCGATGCGAGGGGGGAAGGAACCGAGAGAACCGGGGCAGCCCCTACCTCGTCCGAGCTTGTGTCTTTGCCTATGAACTCCGACAAGGCACGGGTGGCGGTTCGACGACTTCATCGGCGCCTTCGCCGTTGAGCGGGCCTTGTACTGGCGCTACTGGCCTCCGTGTTACCGAGCTCGATGGGCCCGGAATGCCGGTAGTCTGCCGCCAGGGAGCTGAATCAATTTTCGGTGAGCGGGAGCTCGGGCTTGGAGCGCCGGGGTGTCGACCTCACGGGCGAGGTTCCTGACCCGCCCGCGGGTTGCGAGGCAGGGATGACATTTTTCTCTCTTCGGCCTGGGGACGAGGCCTGGCTGTTGGGGTGGTTCTGGGGCCGGGAGGCCTTAGCATGGTGGGGGCGTCCATCCTGCGGGGAGGCCTTGACCGGCCTCGGAGCGGGGTGGCGAGGCGGAAGTAGTGGTTGGTTCAGTGGCAGTTGGGGGAACTGCTGTTGATAGTGGTACTGGGAGATGTTGTGCAGTACTTGGTGCTGGTGAAGCTGGTGCTGCTGGAACTGTTGCATTTGGGCTTGCATTGCCCGCATGCACTGCATCAGGTCCTCCAACCGGTTTTGGCTAGCTGCCAGAGGGACGGCAGTCGGTTCAGTGAAGGTTGTCTCAATGGGGAGAGGAAAGGGGATGCTTGTGGTAGGAGGGTTTACGAGTGCGACTGCTTGTGGCGCGTTCAAGCTGGGGATCCCATCCGCCGAAAGGGGAATGGTGAACTGTCCAACGCACACCACGGGGACTTGAAGTTGTTCCCCGGTGGCGCTTGTCTCCGTGCCACGTCCGGTGTTGCTGGAGGAGGCCATGAGTGTTGGGTTTTTTTTTTTTGAAGAAAAGGGGTTATCGAAGTTTGGAGGGAGGCTTTTTGAAGCATTTTCCCACAGACGGCGCCAATTGATGGAGCGCGATCCGGCCGATCTTAGCTGTCCGCTGCCTTGCTTCCGAATGGGGTAGCAGGGAACCTGAAACGGAGATGGGGAAGCTCCGGGGGGGAACCCGGTGTAGAGGCTTCGAAGCTCAAGTTAGAATCCTTCAAAAGCAAGGTAATACCAGATAGCGCAAAGTTTGCATACCTCTACTGTCGGGGGGCAGGGGGCTCTTATAATCACTTTGTGCACTCGTCCCAGGGCCCTTGTCAGGTCAGGTGTGATTACCCTTGTGATTATCAATTCGGCCGTCGTCCTTTCTACTGAGACAGAACCGTCACTGCCTAACCGTCATCTAACTGGAGATGGCGGTGTCAGTGGTAGTGGCAGGTGGTCGTTTAGGGTGCTGCCGCTAAACGTCAGATCCCAAGTCAGTCAGGCGCGGCGCCCTTGGGCACGAACATCCTTAGTGTCAGGCGTGGTACGACTTGTTTGGTTTTGGTGCCAAGCGATGCGAAGTGCTGAGCGAGGCGGTCTTGAGCTCGGAGGTATCTATAGGGCAGGTCAGTTCGGCGAGGTGTATCCCGAGCTGTTACAAGGTGAGTCAGTTCGGCGAAGTGTATCCCGAGCTGTTACAAGGTGGGTCAGTTCGGCGAAGTGTATCCGAGCTGTTACAAGAGTCAGTTCAGCGAAGTATGTCCCGAGCTGTTACAAGGTGGGTCAGTTCGGCGAAGTGTATCCTGAGCTGTTACGAAGGGTGAGTTCGGGCCCCCGGTAGGGAGTTCAGTCCGCTCGTGTCCCCTTGTTCCCACCTAGGCTTGGCCCCTTTTGCCGAGCTGTTGTTTCTGCCACGTGTCACGTAATAGAGAGGTCGGGCCAAATCCTCCTTCATCAGTATCCAAGCCACATTCCAGGTAGGGATTATTAAGCCAAGCATCCAAGTCACCTGCCAGTCAGAAATTGTCGAAATGCGCATCATAATAAATTCATATCGCCGATCCCATTGGACTACTATGATGATGATGATTTATTGTCAAATATTACTATCATGTGATGTTTGTTTATCATTTTTCATATTTAATAAATGCACTTATTTCAACATGATTCCTATCCATTTATCTATGTATTTCTAATTTTGGTAGGTAAGTTTTTAACCCAGATTCACCTTGACCAATCCATGTACTGATTGCCAAAGTATGCGAGTACAAATGAATTAATTGTAAATTCTAATTTATCTTTGTTTTAAGTTTTGACTTGTTTTAATTGTTTGTACTTTGTAGATGAAGTAAAAGAAAAACTTGAGCGAAATATAATAAAATATCAAGCAAAATTAAGCCAGAATTTGCGCTATTTTTTTAGGCAAAAAAAATGGATTTATATTAACTCTTTAAAAGATTATAATTTATAGAAGAGTAGGTTAATGGTCCGTTTGATTGCCAAGAAAGAGATGGGATGGGAAACATCTTTAAGGAATATTCTTTTTTCTCAATGTTTATTTTCAAATAAACAATGGGATGGGAATGGAAAACAAGGGACATGAGATCCCAAAATGAAGGATAGGGGGTCACACCATTTTAGTGAGATCCCACTAAGAAAGGCATTATTGAGAAAGCTTTGAGCCTTGTCAAAGAGATACCGGGTTCCCTCTTCGTCCTCCTTCTACATGCCTTCCAATGGCTACATCTCCGGCGATCTCGAGCGATGGTTGAGTTCTTCCATCTTCGGCGATCTCAAGCAACATTTCTGGTGACATCTCTGGCTACATCTCCGATGACAGTTCTATCTTCTCCAGCAACGTTTCCAACGACATCTCTAGCGATCTCAAGCGACATCTCTGGTGATCTCAAGCAACATCTCTAGCTACATCTCCGATGACAAGTCTGTTTTCTCTGGCTCCATCTATTATCCTTTCGCGAATTTGATTTATTTTTGCACCATTTCCTCCTTTTTTTATTGAGTTCTCACCCTTTCCCATCTTAATTTCTTACCCCTCCAGCCCTAGTCATTAGACCATATTTTTCATCGCCATCAAGGAGTGGAGTGATCATCTCCTTCATTTGTTGGTTGGATTCATGTCTTCAAGAATTGTCTTTTGAATTTTTTGTAGGTCAAAACAGAAAACAAATTGTCTGAGGTAACAATTCCCCTGTTGTGTATCCCTATACATATCAGTTTACAGCTCCGTTTCTCTTGTCGCCAATGAAACAATAGTGTGTTGGTTTATCTCTTGCAATATTGGATGTATGAACTTCCACGGGGAATATTGATTGATGAATGTTCTATATTTTTATTGTAATTTCATAATTCATTTCCTAAAAACAAACACGAGAAGATAAAAAATATATATATTCCTTTCCTATCACATCCTTTCTTATTCCATTCTTTTTCATCCCACCCTTTTTGGCAACTAAACGGACCATAATGGATTTGGATTACAACAAAAAATTGCATCTTGCGTCACACATCTGGAATATTATGTGGGACCTGACTCGCCTAATAATGTTCCATATGTGTACATATATTAGTGTGCACTTTATAAGCTGTATTTAGAAATAATCCCGTGTTTACTCAGCAGTCAGCACTCATCTCTTATTTATACTTGATATAACGGCAAATAACACAAGAAAAAGGAAAAAAAAAAAAAAAAGAGAAAAATAATAACTGAATTAACTAACAAAGCAGCTGAATTGGAAAAGCGGGAGATGTAACTGTAAACCATCCAGTCTCTAGCCGTCGCCTACGTCGTGACAGAAGCGACGTGGACCTTTGGACGGTATACACCACTTTGCCCAATCCAACGTCTACGATCTTCGGATCTCAGGAGATGGTAACACCCATTCCGATTAGATTTTTCGATTCCCCATGTGCTATGTGTATGTATATATAACTAACTGGGTGAAGGGTGATCTACACTGTCATCAGATCAGACCATCTATCTCTGAATCTAAACCAAACGCCCACATGTCGGCCTCCGAAACTTCAAAACCGGACGCGAAACCCTCGTCGAATGATCCACCTGAATTCGACTTTATCGGCCAAGTCATCCCCGATTTACCGTCGGTTCCCGGACCTGAATTTGATGCACATGCACTCGCCGCCGCGGACATCAAAGAAGTCGAAGCCCTAATTGACGCTTTGACAAGCGAAGCTGATAAAGAAGCTGCGCCTGCAGAAGGCCCCATAGCTGCCGAAAAGATGGAGCTGCCGTCGCCTTCGCCCCCGTCTTCTTCTCAACCCGGGGAATCCACCCCACAGATTGCAAAGACAGAGCCTGAATTGGATTTCGAAGCCAATAATTCAGAGGATGTGCACATGCAGACTCCGGCTCCTGAGGTGGTTGAGCCCCTATCGCAATTTCCCCCACGGAACAGGGGCAGAGGGGCGGCGAAAACGGGCCTCGACCTAGCGATCGTGCCTGCGTCGCATGATTTGCCGGACTGGTTACCACCGGGTTGGCGCATGGAGAGCAGAATCCGGAGCTCTGGTGTTACTGCTGGAATGAGAGACAGGGTAATTGGCTTACCTACCCTCATCCGTTTAACCCTCCTTAACTGTGCGGTTTGTTGACTTTAGCCTGGATCAATTTCTCCCTTTATTTTTCTCTGTCGAAATCCATTTAAGCGACTCTGTTATGCCTTTACTATTCTTTATTTCATAGTTATGTTCTCTTCTTCTATTGTTTGCGGCAGTTAGGCTGTAGGGTTCTTCAGTATTTGGGTTTATATTTCGATTTTTCCTGTTCTTTCTAAATGTTTCTCGACTTACTAGAATATGTTTTCTTTCACGACTTATGAAATTCTTAGGTTTTGAAAGCTTGACCTGTGGAACTGCATCATTGTTTAGATGAGGTTCTTAAAGCATGAGTTATTAGGTGCCCAAAGAAATGTCTTTGGAAGTCCTTTTATATCCTCCTCACAAAACCGAACTCCACATAGATGATATCATCCTTGGGCTATTAAGTTGGCAGGTTGGTCTCATTGATGTGGTTTTGCGGAATAATAGGACTCGGTTAACCTCGATTAGAAATTCTTCCCCTTTCCTCTCCTTCTTTTGTCAGTCTCATAGATGTTATGAGGCTTGAATATTTAATGTTGTAACTGTCAAGGTTGTAGGAGTGCAAATTCTTGCATTATTTCTTCATCTTGGGTAGAGATATCTATCGTCATTGCTTTATTTTCTCACTGTTAATCTTTTATTTTTATTGGATCTTTTATGCCAGTTAATTTCATATTTGATTCTCATTTTGTATGTTGATGCTTGTAAGTTGATCAGTTATAGAGAATTAGTCTCCTGAAACTTAGGGACAATTAGGTTTTGCTCATTGAAAAATCTAATCCGGGCTTTAGGTTTTTACCTGTTCTTTTAATGTGTGTGTGGGTGGGTGGGGGGGTTCTCCAATAGTATTTTTCCCCTGTTAATATTTTATTTTTATTGGGCCTTTTATGCCAGTTAATTTCATATTTGATTCTCATTTTGTATGTTGATACTTGTAAGTTGAGAGTCCGGATCACCTGCCCACGAGAACTCTGCCCACGCCTACCCACAATACACTACCCCCGTGAATTGGGAACATCTCCCCCTGCATAATACTATGCAAAGATGTGATGTTCTCCATGTGTGGCTCCGATAAACGTGGGCAGAGTTCTCGTGGGCAGGAGATCCAGACTCGTAAAGTTGATCAGTTGTAGAGAATTAGTCTCCTGAAACCTAGGGACAATTAGCTTTTGCTCATTGAAAAATCTAACTCAGTGAAAAGTTAACATATTAATTCCTGGAATTTGTAATGGTGCCATTGTTTCTGATACTGTTAGTATTTTATCTTTACATTGTTGTGCAAAGGCATATTTGAGACAACAAAAATTATCATAGAATTCCATGGCGTGCAGAACAACTCTAATTTGGCACTTCTAAATATCTACCCAAAACTGATGTTATATGTGCTTGTGATTGCAATTTCCCAATAAATGCTGAAACTTGTTAATTTCTAAGTTGAGTTGATACCAATAATATGCTGGTATTGCTGGAAAGAAAAGCAATAACATACTAGTTAGTAGTTACTTTATAGGTATTAGGAAAATGAATGTGTTACTATGCTATGCAGTATTTCTATGACCCAGTCTCAGGTCGTCAGTTTAGGTCAAAGAGGGAAGTGCTCTGCTATTTGGAAACAGGAATGTCTGGAAGGCAGAGAGCAAAATCAAAGAAGAAAGACACCAATGCTGATGTAACGGTGAGTTAAAGGTGACTCCCTATTTGATAGAAATACAGTGGATTTTTTTAACAAACATTTTAAATGTGATCTCTTGATTTATATTACTAGCCTTTGAAGACGTCTGAGCATCCTAGCTCAGGAGGGAAGAGGGCTAATGGTTCGACCTTTGATTTTCTCAACCGGCCAGCAAAAGTTAAGTGGGTTCTTACTGATTCGGCTACAGGGTCTTGGACCCCCTTTATTGGTGATGAAAAGTTGCCTGAATCCAGAAAGCAAGAATGGGCTACAGCATTTAAATCCATTGCTCTCAGAAACAGTGGTAGTACCATGTTTCAAAGGTATCTTCATCTCACAAGAATCACACCACGTAAATTTGATTGAAATGCACTTAAGGGTCATTGAACCCAAATCAAATCCCTGCTTATCCATTGTTGATTGCTTGGACTGAAACCATTTTGAAAGAATGGTGTCACTTTGTTTGCCTAATTCTGGACCCCTTTTTGGGGTGGCCATAACCCCATTGGTTTTGGTTCGGGCATATCCCCAAACCTGTCCTGTGTTGTGTCATGAGAGATGTGGAAGGGGTTAATGGGTGGGCAATCTTCCAAAAGGGAAAATCCATCTATGTGGGTGGGTGTATTAATAAGTAATTCCTATGCTATGACTGGTCAGTGCCCCTCCATGTGTCATTTGAAGGGTGAGGTCTAAAGCCATATTTCAAATTGAGTTGGTGAAGTTCTCATTTTCATTTAATACACGATTACTTTACCTTTAAAAGAAAGTTCTCTTTTTCATTACTTTCGAGTCATGATAGCCTTACCACCATATGATTACAGAGGTTTGCCTTGCCATTACCCCCTATGATAGCATATGGTATCAAACAAGGCAACATCGGTTATCAAGGTTGTGTATCTAGTTCTGATAATAAGAGAGGTTGATAGGAAGCCTCAAACCGCCTTGATTAGGTTTTCATTTGCCTTTGCCTTCCTGATATTTCTTTTTTATTACCCTCAACCTATTGCCACCATACATATTCCGTTTCTCATTCCTCTAAATTGTATGTATGACCTCAATAGCAGGTAATGCAGAGACTTCTCAATAATCACAGGTCACCAACTGGAAGAATCACTTCTGGAGATCTAGCCTGAGCGGTTTTTGAGCACCTTGCAACAACAGGTAAGCAGGCATTGACTGTCTGAATCCAAACAATTGAAAACTTCCTTGAAACGCAACAGACACCTTGATGGCCTGACTCTAGCAATAAACGCCTCAATGTCCTGTGAAAAGGTGGTTGTTTTTTTGTTGGGTGACATGCATGAGGGTGGTGCATGAATTCCTGCTTTTCCCCGTCACATCCTTAACGAGATCATCTCTTTATTAACATGTATATTTAGAATCAATTTGAACAAGAAAAGGGTGTCAACTGGGAATGTTCGAGGTTCGATGCATGGTCTGTAAGATGAATTTTATGAATTATAAGGTGTGCTTGAAGCTTACTGAATTGCATGGTCTATTATAGAAATCATTGTCGTAATTGAATTGTATCATTACCCTATCTGGAATAGGCCAGTCGATAATACCCAAAAATCTGCAGTTCGATCCGGCATCCAATTCGATTACCTCAGATATTGGATCGAATTCGGGTGTACTCCAATCCGATCCGATAAAAATCTGACTCTGATTGGCTTTGTATATTATTAATATATTAAATGTGAATATTCTAAAATACTTTGCATGGTTTTCACTTTCACTTTCCAAACGAATGCTTTGATACATTGTAATTTAATATATAAAATAAGTTTTAGGGGCAACTGAAGAAATGCTCTTCTCCAATACCTATGAGGCCTTTACAATCGAAGAAACAAACCCAATACCTAAATCCTAACTAGTCTGTTCCTTCTCTGTTCTCTCCCAACCTCTGCCGCCATTAAAGGTGAAACCATTTAAGTCTTCAACTGTTGTCGGCCATGAAATCGCTTCACGGACGGACTGCCATGAAATTATAGCTTCATTGTACTACTTGGGCACTTTGTCGTAAACATACTGTTATGCTGCTGATCTGTGGCTCCTAATAGGTCATTCGGTTATGCTCGTTCTTCTAACAGATATTTAAACCAAAAAACAAAACAATAAAATCAAGAAGATGGTGCCCACTGTAGGTCAGAGGATGAGAAATTAGGGCAATGTTGCATGCGTTGGAGGTATCAACGTGTTATGGCAGCTTCCAGCCTTCCATTACCATCATGTAAAGCAAATTATCTATTACAACAATTTTTTCTTTCAATATTTTTTTTGGACAAATTTCTTAAATTATCCTCAAGTTTAGGAAATTGACTAATATTATCCTTATTATTTGAATATTGTCTTAAAGTATTCGTACTGTTCGTAATAATTGACTAAATTCTCCTTCCCATTAGCCTTCGTTAACAAGAAAGTGAACAGTACTATTTTATCTTTATTTTCTTTCAGACTTTAAAAATAAAATGACAACAGCGATCTGCATCCTCCCAATAGGACTGAGTACATATTGAGATTCAACGAACGTGGGTTTCTAATAGTCCTTAATTGAGCTTTAGTGAGACAGAGAGAGAGAGAGGGAGGTTACTACCGCTGGTTCATCGCTTGCGTCAAGTAGATCCACCTCAGCTGTCTGGTGAGTAATGTAGAGACGCCGACACCAGGTGAGCTTTGACTGACTGCCAGGATGGAGATGCTCAACAAAAAAGAAAAACCTCAATAAAACTGGGAGTTGCAGACCTAAAAGAGCAGAGATGCCACTACTCATGAGCGGTGAGAACAACGCTAGTGGAAAATTGGAGAGAAGGGTCGACTGTGGTGAATCTTTTAAAAGAAAGATTTCAAAAGGTATTTTTGGAATTTTTGAAGAAAAATCGGTCACGTGGTCATATGTGATCGAGTGAAACGAAAAATTAATGATAGGGGAGGATTTAATCAATTGTCAAAAACAGTAAGGGTACTTTAAGACAATACTGAAACTATAGGGGCAGTGTTAATCAATTTCCTAAATCTTAGGGGTAATTTAAGAAATTTGTCCTTTTTCTCTATAACTTCAAGTCTCTGCCTCTCTTTTTGGTTATTTTACGTTTTCTCCTTTTTTTTTTATGTCTCTTGTTTAAATTCATTCTCTTCAATCACTATCCATATCTCTTCTTGCTTAAATTCCATTAAATTTGGGTGAAATCTAAAATCTGATGCATCCAATCAAATTCCAATTTGAATTGACCTCCTATTCATGCAATTGAATTTTGGATCAGATTCAGGGGCAGTAATTTCATTATCGAATTGAAATCGGATTTGTACATTCATCCGAATTCGATCCGGTTATAGGCTTAATCTTGCACCCAATTCCATATTTGATATAACCCAATTCCACAGAACCTCTCTGACCTTTGCTCTTTCTATTGGTAAAATCATGTAACCAGCCGTTTCCCTTGTACGTTCATTGGAAAAACAGGATATTTTGATATCCTTTCTACATTGAACTGAAATACTTTCAAAACACGTTTTAACTTCTAAAAAGTGAAATTTTTTGGTAAATCTTGAATATTGAACAAAAAGCAAGAAAACCAGAGAAAATATTGAAGAAGAAGAAGAAGAAATTCTTCATTACTTATAACTGACTGAATACAACAACTAAAGCTACATTATATACACGTAAAAATAGGAAAGAGAAAGAAGAGATAGAAGAATAACAAACTAATCCAGCTCAACAAAGTTTGTTATGAGCTGTTTAACAACCTAACTAACTCGGCTAATACAGACTATTAATACTAACTAATAAATAATTCTCTACATCCCCCCCTCAAGTTGGAGCTTGATGAAGATCGATCAAGCCCAACTTGGAAAGCAAGGAATGAAACTAAGGACCTGCCAGTGGCTTTGTAAAGATGTATGCGATTTGAACATGTGTAGAAATGTACTGAGGCTTAACAAAACCCTGTTTGAACTTGTCCCTCACCAAATGGCAGTCGATTTCCAAATGTTTGTGCGCTCATGGAAGACTGGGTTTGCTGTAATGTGTAATGCAACTTGGTTATCACACCAAAGAGGGATGGGAAGCTGAAGAGGGATTCAAAAATCTACAAGAACGTAGGACATTCACTGCACTTCACAGACTGTAGTGGCAAGACTTCTGTATTCAGCTTCAACTAAGGACCTAGATACAGTTTTTTGCTTCTTAGTCTTCCGAGAAATAAGTGAAGAGCTCAAGTACACGCAGTAACCTGTAAGTGACTTTCTAGTTTGTGGACAAGATGCCCAATCTGCATCACAGTAAGCTTAGAGATCAAATGTGTTGGAAGAGGAGAAAAACAAGACTTTGTTGGGACAACCCTTAAGGTATTTGAGCAAGTGAACAGCTACATTCTAGTGATCTTGAGTTGGGGAACTGACAAATTGACTCAAGTTGGGTGGCATAAGAAAGATCAGGCCTGGTGACACTTAAATACAACAATTTGCCAATTAATCTCCTATACCTATCAGAATCAGGTAGTGCATGACTGTTATCAGAAAACTTCAGTCCTTTAGGAAGAGGAGTTTGAGCAGGTTTAACCCCTAATAAACCAGCATCTTTGAGTATATCCAAGGCATACTTCCGTTGGTTAATATAAGTACCAGTAGTGCTCCTTGCAATTTCAAGCCCAATGAAGTATTTTGCATAGCCAAGGTCTTTGATTGTGAAGGCAGAATCAAGAAATTGTTTTACTGAGATAATTTCACTCTCGCTTGTACCTGTCACAAGCACATCATCAACATATACAAGGAGAGTTAAAAATGAGTTAGGGGTATGCTTGACAAAGAGACAATGGTCATGTTTAGATTGCAAAAAACCAAACTGTTGAAACTTATTGCAGAATTCAGAATTCCACTGCCTGGAAGCCTGTTTGAGGCCGTAAGGTGATCTTTTTAGCTTATAAGCCTCTCCTTTTTGTGCCTTCTGATAGCCTTCTGGTGGAAGCATATAGACTTCATCATCCAAATAACCATGGAGAAAGGCATTGTTTATATCAAGCTAATGTATTGGCCAATTCTTAACAATAGCAACTGCTACTAACAGTAACAAGCTTTGCAACAAGACTAAAACTATCAAAATAATCAATGCCATCTACTTGATGATAACATTTAGCCACAAGCCTTGCTTTATACCTTTCAATGGTACCATCAAGATTCAACTGGACCTTAAAAACCCACTTTGAGCCTATAGCTTTCTTCCCTTTAGGCAAAGCAATTAGTTCCCAAGTCTGATTCTAGAGCTTCTAGCTCTTTGTTTATAGCTTTAACCCACTCTAGATGAGTACTAGCTCGAGTGTAAGACTTAGGTTCTGGAATAGTTGATACATTTGCTAAAAAACTCAAATATGCATTATCAAAAAATGAAGATTGGGTATGGGGAAAAGTTGGAGGTATGTAATTGGAACTAGTAGGGGGTAATGAGACCATATTAGCAATAGGTAAATGATCATAAATTGATAAATTTGTAACAAAGTCCTTGAGCCAAACGGGTTTGTTTTTTATTCTTGTGCTTTGTCTCAGAGGAGGTAATGTAGGAAGTGTAAGTGAAGAATGATTAATTGATTGAGTAGAAGGAGGAGACAAAACAGGAGTTGGAGAAGTAACAACAGGAGTAGACAAAACAGGATCATATTCAATTTGGGGAACAGAATCAACAGGAGTAGTTGAATTGGGAATAGGAATTGTAGATGAAACAAGAAAATCAGAATCAGAAATTGGATCTACAATTGGTAAGGGACAAGTAAAAGGTTTAGCTGAAAAAGAACAATATGGGAAGATATCTTCATGAAATATAAAATCCCTGGAGATAAAAAGTTTTTTGTCATTGAGGTCATAGAGTTTATAAGTTTTTTGTCCTAAACTATAACCTAGAAAAATGCATTTAAGAGCTCTTGGTGCAAACTCATCCTTATGGGGCTAAGTATTTGTAACAAAACAAAGACAGTCAAATGTCCTTAGATATTTATAGTCAGGTTTCCTTTTATACAATACTTCAAAAAGTATTTTCCAATGTAAAACAACAGTAGGCAAAACAATTATAATATGTTTGGCCATTAGTAAAGCATGTCCCCAAAATATTTTTGGTAAGTTTGATTGAAACATCAAAGACCTTGCAATTTGAAGAAGGTGTTTGTGTTTTCTCTCCACAACACTATTCTGTTGTGGAGAATAAACACTGATTTTCTAGTGCAAAATACCTAGGTCAGAAAGAAAACTTCAAAAATCTTTATTGAGAAGTTCAGTCCATTGTCAGAATGGATACATTTAATTTTCTTATGAAATTGAGTTTTAATCATTTTGAAAAAAGTAATGAATGAAGATACAATCATGCTTTTATGGTTAAGCAAAAATATCCAAGTATTTCTACTAAAATCATCAACAAGTGTAAACATATAATGTGCACCAGTAATTGAAGGATGTTTATAAGGGCCCCATAAGTCCAAGCGCATCAAATAAAAAATGCTCTCTGAATGAATTTTACTAATTAGAAAAGGCAATCTCTGTTGTTTAGCCAAATGACAGATTTCACAAATAGGTAATGATGCATTAGCAGGGAAAAAATCAATGTGTTGTAAGGCTGTAACAAATGCATGTCCTAATCTGTTATGCCAAAAAACTAATCCAGGAATAGAAGTTTTATTGAAGAAATGAGACTTACTACATGTAGTAGCTTGAAAGGTTCTATTACAAGCATTATGAATCATTGCATAGTGTGCAAAATCTTTATTACAAACAAATGGTTGAATTCTATCAGTAGAAAAAGAGGACTTGTCCAAAATGTACAAGTTCTTTATCATTTTACCAACTGCTAATATCTTCTCATTCTGTAGGTCTTGCAGCAAACAATAGGTAGAGTAAAAAGTGCATTTAATGTTGTTTATAATGGCTAATTTACTAACAGATAACAAATTGAATTTAAAGGGGGGAATGTGTAAAGTATTTGTCAAAATCAAATCATGACTAAGTTTCACATGGCCAATATGTTGAACAAATTTTATGGTCCATTAGGTAAATGTATAGGTATGATTTGAGTTATTGGTTTAGGTTGAACAAGTAATTTTAAATCAGTGCACATGTGGTTTGAAGCACCAGTGTCAACTATCCAGGTTCCTACATCTAATACATCAAGTGTACTATCCATAGAGTTAAAAGCATATTGAACTTTCATACTTGCATAAGCATTTGCATAAGTATCCAAATTGACATGGTTGCTATCAGCAATCACTTTCCCTTTCACAATCTTCATGAGCTCTTATCGAATCATGTTGCTGAGATGAGGTGCTTGATCTGGATTTTGGTCAGTTGGTAACTCAGTATCTACATTCAGAGGAGTATCAGCTTGATAAGCATTATTGGCCCTGTATCTTCCTAAAAAGCCTCCTCTACCTCTTCCTTGAGTGTTTCCCTTTTGTTCTCTCAGCTCCTTGTACCAATCGGGGTAGCCATGAATCTTGAAACAAGTTTCTTTTGTATGACCATCTCTATTGCAATGATCACAGTGTCTATATTCTGTTTTGTCATAATCTTGCTTCTGTAATTCAGATCTACCATAACCTGGTGGTTTCCTAGTAGCACCTCTTCCTGTTCCATCTTTCCTGTAATTCTGTGATCTAGCAAGCATAGCATTTCCATCAACAGTTTCAGCAAAAGCAATATGAACATCTCTTTGATTTTACACCCTAAGCACCAATGAATATGCATTGTTAATAGTAGGCAGTGGATCCATTAGTAGGATATGATTCTTAATATGATCAAAAGAATCATTTAGTCCCATTAAGAACTGCATCAACCTATTGGAAGAAGTAATGTCACACATTCTCTTAGCTGCACCACAAGTACATTGACAAGTACATTGAGGAAGTGGCATGATACATGTCAATTCATCCCAAAGTTTATTCAGTTTGGTATAATATTGTGCCACAGTTAGATTTCCTTGACTAATTGTACTAATATCTTGTTGCAAATGATACTGTAAAAGTCCATTTGAATCTCCAAACCTTTCTTCCAATTCTAGCCAAAGATCTCTAGTAGATGTAGAGTATAGAAAAGCATCAACAATGTCCTTAGAAATAGAGTTTAGTATCCAAGAAGTTACCATACAGTCCACTCTTGTCCATTGCTCAAAAGTAGGTGAATCAAGTTCTGGTGCTTTGCAACTTCCATTTATGAAACCTAATCTTACCTTAGATCTAAGTGCGATCTTCATTGATCTACTCCATGTCAAATAGTTGTTTCCAGTTAGTGGACTAGACACCAATATCATGCCTAGATGATCCGAATTCTATAAAAATAGAGGATCTCCATTATTGCTTCCAGTATTAGCTTCTTTTCCCGTACCAACGCCATTGATAACATTTCCACCATTATTGTTTGGTGTTTCTCCTGCTCTTGTCACCGAAACATCAAGATCAATCTCCATCATTCTTCAAATATCAACTTGATCAAAAAGAGAGCTCAATATCTAGTTAGGATATCTGCTCTGATACCATGAACAGAAAGCAAGAAAACTAGAGAAAATATTGAAGAAGAAGAAATTCTTCATTACTTGTAACTGACTGAATACAACAGCTAAAGCTACATTATATACACTTAAGAGTAGGAAAGAGAAAGAAGAGAGGGAAGAGTAACAAATTAATCCAGCTTAGCAAAGTTTGTTATGAGATGTTTAACAACCTAACTAACTCAACTAATACAGACTATTATTACGAACTAATAAATAATTCTTTACAAATATATGCCAATAGCAAATATCTACTGCAACAATACATGAACTTGCTGAAAATCAAATTTAAGTTGTAGCAAGTATACACATGGAATGAGCTTTTGATGTCAATGAATTGGTTAGAGATCTAAGCAAGTTCATATCCAAATTTTAATGGGACAATTTTAATGAAATACTTATTGTCGCATGGTTATACCGTGCTGGATTGACAAAGTGTCAAGCAATAACAATCTGTCGAGTAGGGCATAACACCTATCACAAAGATCCAGATTCTCTCTCCCTCTCTCTTTTTTTCTTTCTTTTTTTAATGGGGCTACACTACAGGCAGGAAGGCTGAAACTCTCTCTCTGACAAGTAGAACCGTGTTGAATAAGTCTACTCTTGAGACCATCCCTATGTATCACAGCAAACTCAGGTAATGCCAATTAAAGGTGGTGTGTTCAGAAATTAATTCTCTATGTAGAGACTTCTGGTGGAAAGTTACTTCCAAGTCAAAGAAATACTATCTCAAGTCGAAGGAAGTGTGGGGTTTGGTCAAAGAGACCTACATCCACAGGAGAAGAAAGAAAAACATGTTTATTCATGTCCTTGATGAGAGAACTACAAATTGACCACCTTACTAGTGCCAAAATGCCTTTAACAAAGCCTTGAAGCACTCAAAAAATGGTATAGATGACTGCTTTGAGCTGGTGTGAGAGAAACCCTTAATGGTAGCAGAGAATAAGAAAAACGATCCAAACAGAGTAGGAGCAGATATTGTCAGAAGATGGTGATGAAATTCTCCCAATCTTTTCAGCCTTCTAATGCTCTCTCTCCATACACATACTACCCATAGGAGGCACCCCTTTTATAGAAGAAAATAGGGAAGTGAAGAAGTCACAATAAGTGTAGCAGTTTTTTGTTGTGTAATTGTGACTGTTACAACATTTATCTCAAAAGATAAATGTAGCAGTTTTTGGTGGTGTAATTGTGATTGTTACAACATTCATACTAAAAGATAAATGTAGCAGTTTTTGTGGTGTAATTGAGACTGTTACAACATTCATACCAAAAGATAAATGTAGCAGTTTTGGTGGTGCAATTAAGGCTGTTGAATTACTTAGCCACACCAAACGTCAACAATCTCCACCTTGGTGATAATTCAAACAGCAAATCTCCCTCTCTAAATGCCCCAAGGGCATCAAGCATCAAATGAGACAAGACCCACCAACTCGATGCAAGCATCGAACTTGGATGATGGTAATGGCTTTGTCAACATATTAGCAGGATTCTTAGCGAAAGCTATTTTGTTGAGCAAAACACGACCATCATCAACAATATCACGAACAAAGTGATAATGCACATCAATGTGCTTGGTCCTCTCATGAAACATCTGGTCATGAGTCAAATGTATGGCACTCTAACTGTCACAATAGATCATTGTAGCCTCCTGTCTACCTATGAGTTCACCAACCAGATTTCATAACCATAAAAATTCCTTAGCGGCATCAGCCACAGTCATATACTCAGCTTCAGTCGTAGACAAAGCAACAGTCGACTAAAGTGAAACTTTCCAGCTAATAGAGGTACTCCCCAAAGTGAAACAATAGCCAGTGAGAGATCCCCTCCGATCAAGATCTCCAGCATAATCAGAATCACAATAACCAATCCTTTTGTATGGAATTTGCCATTTTAATATAACTGGAGTACTGATCATTTGATATTATCCGTGTGTCTTGTCTATCATTAATGCAAAAAGTAATGCACTAGAACTCTGAAAACTACCTTTCTTTTTTCTTCGGAATTTTGAAAATGAAAATGTATATTAATGGCATTGTCAAATATTCGTTAAATATTGTTATATTGCAATTAAAGACTATAAGAGACAAAAAGTAAACAGTGAGCTTTGAAGGTATTTTCTTGTTAAGTTATTGAAGATCCAAATGGAATTAGTTATATATAATTATTTTTTTAAAATCTTTAACCATATGCGTTCATATTTTTAAATATTTTTGTTTTCTTCTTTTAGGAACATCAGCTTGCAGATGGAGAAAGAATGGTTGAAACTTGAAAGTAAGGATGATAATGGCCAGGCCGAGCCTATGACTTTGTATAAAATGCATGGTCGCCCCTTAGCTTGTTGAAAGTAAACAGTCATGGATTAATGATGCACAAAAAAATGTTTACGATATGGCATGTAGATGTTTGGATAAATGACAATAGGATTAGCTACGGAAATACATCCTGTAATTATTATATAAATGGATTTCAGTGTTGTCATCTTAATCTGGAGGTCTGATTTATGCATGGTCAATTGGTGAATCATATAGCATATATACTTGAAGCTTTCTATATTGTACATCTCTGTTATAGTTGAGTTGTCTCATGACAGAGAACTCAAGCAAGAAACCAGTAATTCACCTTGGTACATTTTACAGGAAATGTTCGTTACAGACACTAGATTGCTTGTAAAATTACAAGAGGAGATACTAGATGGAGTTTGCTAGATTTACTCTTAATGGGTCAAATCTCTATATACTTCAAATTATTTTACTTGAATGGAATCAGTTTTGGAAAAGAAGAAGTTAAACCTAACATAAATTGTGATAACGTTAACCCCTTAAATGATTTTAGAAGCAAAGTGGGTTCAATTGCTCACCCTCGTGACAATATAACTCCGCCTATGCCTCCAAACAGATTTATTAAAAAATGGATCAGAAAATATCTAAAAGAAACTGTAAATGAATGACCTGCAAGTTTGAGTGTAATAATCGTTGCCATAAACTGGTTTATTTTACTCCCCAATATAACTGAGTGGTACGTATAAGGTGAAAACCATTTCTATTTTTTTATTTTTTTCATTAAAATACCATCTAATATCTCCCTCAATCTCTAAGTGCCTTCCATCTTTGCAGCTGCAAGAGTACTGAAATTAAAATGACAATGAGCTAAGGACTGTGTCGAAGATCTGCATGCATGCTTCTTTCTCTCCTTTAATTTATCAAAATAAAGTCTGCTACAATCCAACACTATTGGAGAGAGAGATCAAGAGAGCCTTTTTATTGGAGGTAAACAAACTAGGAAAAAAAATATCTAAAATTGGGGCTCTCGATTTTCAAAATGATTGAGCCTAAACCAGAACACCGTAACATTCAGAACTCTGTAAATTGAAGCTAATTTCAGGCTTCTTTTTCTTTTTGAAAGAAACCAAAATTCCCTTTCTCCAAACTCCAATACTTTTTTAAGCCTTCCGATCTCTAACACTACAATGGCAGAAAACTGATATAAGAGCAAATTGAAAAGGAAAAATAAGAAAATCAAATTCCAAAAGAGGATTAAGAGGAAAGAGAGAAGTTCAGCTAGATAGAGCCAACAAAATTGAAAACTAGGTTAATTCTCCATTTCATTCAAGAATCTACAACTCCATAGTAAAGGCAAAACAAAGCTATATCAATTACCATGCACCTTGTTTTTTTTTCTATATCTCTGTAACAAAATGTGGGGAACTGTGGTGTTCAAAAAATCATAGTGGTAGAAATGTATGCGCTGAGATGGATGAGTAGAAAAACAAGAAAAGATAGAGTGAGAAATGAATTCATTCAAAAAAAATCTACAAATAGTTCCAATAAGTGATAGAATGGGAGAAAATAGATTAAGATGGTTTAATCATGTGCATGGAAGACCATCAACACCACCTACAAGGGATATGTCGACTGCAGTCCACCTCTGAAATCTAAAATTACAGACCCACCTAGTTTATTAGTAGCCCTCCCCTATAAACCGCATCATTCCCGTGAATTTAGCATCAATCCATGGTTAGGATTCATCCCACCTGTACGAAAGGGCTAAGATTTCTGAGGTGGACTGAACAATAAAAACCCCAAGAATTAATCATCTGAAAGCTGAAGGGGCTTGAAGGGGTAAACCATAAGAAATGATTTAAGCACCGTGGTTGAAGCATGAATATGGCACTATGATGATGAATCTAGCATATCTCCTATAAATGACTAGTTCTGCATATTGCAGTTTATTAGAGGACGATGAAGTCTGAGATAGATATCTGATATCTTTCTTCTCAGCCAGACAAGTGACCATTATCATCCATAGAGTCTTCACAAACGGATTGAATCAGATTCGAATTAGGGGTATATCTGAACTGATCTGATATAAAATCCATATGATCCAATCTGAATCCAAATCCATCGATCGGATTCTCTAACCCTTGATTTGAATTCGACTGGATTTTGAAACGGATCCTATTTTGTGTTCCAATCTGAAAAATCCTATAGAGTATCCAAATTAATTCAATAAAATAGAAATGGATGACGGCATCCCTTCCCTTCACATGAAGCTGTTAGTTTTTTCGTTTTCACCTTGGGAGAACGGTGCATGATTTCTCAACACTTGAATATATAAGAGCTGTACAGGCATCCAATAAAAGGGTAGTTGTATAATTCGCAATTCTGAATGACAGAGAGACATCTAGGGAAACAACTTCCATGGAGGGCAACGTAAGAAAATCAGATAAACAATCCTATAGATCCCTAAAGGTAGACTGCTAACATGTCAGAGAACATAGGTCCCTTTATGAATAAAATGCACTAAATTGTTAGGTTGATTTCATTGGTGGTTCTCCGAAACCAAAACTGTATCAGCCCCGAGCTTCTTTTAGAACTAATCCAAAATGACTTGAGGTTGGGCAATAAATGACAAATGATATTCATGGAATAGTGTAGTAGTGTAATGATATGACAATCTACTTGACCATTTTATCCTATAACTGTTTTTGGGTAAAAGATCGTTGATTTGGTTTGGTCAATAAACCGCTGATTCAGGTGGTTGAATCGTTTGAATCATCTAATGGTTTTTAATATATATTTTTTTTTTGCTAAAATAGGCCATTTATTCGGTTTGAATGGTCGGATCATTCAACCTAGGAATTAGACCCTGAATGGTTCATTGTCTGATTCGATTTTAAAAACTTTGATTTGCTTCGCTGAGCAACGGATGATAAAAAGATAGATCTTAAATATGTTTTAATAGGATTTCTCGATTGTTAAAAGATTTTACGGATACATCATTTTCTAGACTCAAATTTCACACTTTTTGCCATCAACTGCATTTATTTAAAGAAAATAAGCACAACATATCGTGCTTCAATCCATTCTTTCTTGCGGACCATGAATCACGGAACGTGGTGGATCATGGAATGTAGAGTTTAACCTACTTTGTTACCGCCTTCATAAAAAAGTAACCTACTTTGTTACCCCTCTATTCTAAGGAAAATTTTACTAAAGAAGCTGGGTGATAAAGAATTCAAGATAACATAAAGTAAAATAGAAAAACGTTGATGAAAACCAGATAAAAACCACATACTAGCGACTGTCATCATTTATGTGATATCTTTTCTTCTCTCGGTTTGTTATATTAGATTAGATATTGGCATCTGCAGGCAGGAGGGAGGACTTTAGGCTATGTTTGATTTGAAGGAAAAGGTAGGGAGAGGAAGGGAAAAACAGGGAAACCAATACAAGGGTCATAAAGGTTTCTCTACTTTTCCCTTCCTTTCCCTATATTTTCCTTCAAAATCAAACATAGCCTAAATTTATAAGACAACCAATTATTTATTGGATGGTAAACCACCAAATGATGTGGAAGGCTGCATGTGTGGTGGGAAGAATAATACTCGGACCTTGAATAGAAACCGCCATTAATTTCACAGCGCTAGAGGCATTCATGAAGACAAAATGAAATGAAAGAGGAACTCCTAGTCGGTAGTAAACCACTTGTCAATTTATTAGCCGCATGGGCAAGATTAGTTACAACCGATTATGTTCTTCCTAACACCCCCCTCGAGATGGACCATGGGTAATGCCCAACTTGCCCAAAAGAGAATGAAATTGATCTGCACCCAAGGCTTTTGTTAACAAGTCAGTAGGTTGTGAAGTAGTGGAAATGTGACAAAGAGCAATAGTTTTGTGGAGGACATGCTCTTGAACGAAATGACAGTAAATGTCAATATATTTGGTACGTTCATGAAATACTGGATTGGTAGCAATGTGTATTGTTGCTTGATCACAAAAAGAGTTGAACTGGTTGTTGGTGTTGAATTCCAAGATCTCGAAGTATACACATCAACCAAAGAACTTCACTTGTGGCAAGAGCCATGGCACAATACTCAACCTTTGCAAAGGATCTTGCAACTGTGACTTCCTTTTTCGTTTTCCATGAGATAAGTGAATCCCCTAACATGGTGATGTAACACCTGTTGTTGAGCATCAAGTGATGGGACAAGAGGCCCAGTCAGAGTCAAAAAATGCTTGAAGTGAGATCATTTGTGACAGGGAAGAATATGTCTTGATGTGGTGCACTTTTGATGTATTGGATGACACGCTTGGCAACTTGCATATGTTCTTCCCTAGGAACACTAAGGTGTTGGGTAAGGACATGAATTGGGTAGCTCAATTCTAGCTGAGTAATGGTTAAGTAGACATGTCGAGCCAACCCACCAACCTTTTGTATTGAGTTGGGTCCTCAAGTAATGGATTGGATTCATCAGTGAATTATCATTGTTGTTCCATGGGATGTGAGATGGATTTACATTCGAGCATACCTATTTCAATCATTATGTCAATTGTATATTTGTATTGGTCAACAAAACTACCTGAGGAAGTCCTTGTGATTTCCATGTCGAGAAAATAGTGGAGAAATCCAATATCTTTGATGTGAAAGCAACCATGCAAATAGTCTGCAATGGACTGTGTAAAACCAATTCCTTTAAGGGCAAATGCAAATTTCTCAGACCAACAAAAAAAAAATGTTTGTTTTAACCCATATAATGATTTATGAAGCTTGCAAACTTTATTCTTACCATTCTTAGGAAACCCTAGTGGAATACTCATGTAAACTTCTTCAGATAAGTCACCATGCAAGAAAGCAATGTTGACATCAAGTTAATGCAATTCTCACTCTTTGACGGCTAAAATGGCAAGTAGACATCTAAGAGTAATCAGCTTTGCTACAGGTGCATATATATCATGATAGTCATAACCTTCAATTTGAGTATACGCTTTAACAAATAGACACTCCTTATAGCGTTCAATAGTGTCATCAGCTTTATATTTGAGCTTATAAATCCATATGGAACCAATTGGGTGTTTACCTGGAGGGAGGTCCACAATAGACCAAGTTTGATTACGTTTTAGAGCATCGATCTCTTCTTGCATGGCCTGACACCAATTTGGATCTCTACAGGCCTGATGTATGATGTGGGTTCTGTGATAGAAGAAAGTTGTGTGCCGTTATTAGGAGATTGATGTGTAGGACCATGACAGATGTAATCACAAAGATAGCTTGGTGACCTTTGAGTTCGAGTGGGCCTAGGTTGAGTTGGTGAACTGAATTCATTTGACTCATGAGAAGTAGTGGTATTAGAGTCATCACACACAAAATTGATATTAGGCCCATCTGTAGCAATTTTAGCAATAATAGTAAGCTCAATGTCAACTTGTTGATTGTGTGTATCATCAATGCCAGCATCATTCTATGGGAGAGGTATGACTAAGTTGTTGGAGTCATCCATTTGAGTTGACTTAGGTAGATCAGAAGATGCAAGCGGGAATAGTCTCATAAAAGGTGACATCACAAGAGGTGAATACCCGTTCGATGGCCAAATTGTAGACTTGGTATCCCTTTTAACCGTGTGAATTACGACAAATAGACATCAAACATCCTTTGGTGCAAATTTGTCACTAGAAAGGGGTCATTCTTGTGCATAACATAGGCATCCAAATGTTCAAAAGTGGCCATATGTTGGTTTTCTACCAAAGAGTAATTCAAAGGCAGTTTTTCCATGTAAGGGCATAGATGGTAGATAATTAATGATATATGCAGTTGTTAGCACACATTCACCCCAAAATGAAATAGGTAAGGAAGCATGGAAACATAGAGCATGGGCTACCTCTAAAAGATGGTGATGCTTTCTCTCTAAAATTCCATTTTGTTGGGGAGAATCAACAAGAATGATGGTGAACAATACCATGTGCAAAGAAAAAAACAAAAAAAAAATTGTAGAAGAGGAGCAGAAAAAAATTCTTTACCATCATCTGATCTAACATTGTTGATATTGTAGTCAAACTGTGTGGGAACCATGTTATAAAATGACACAAGTAGTTGGTATGTCTCATACTTGTTTTTCATGAGAAATGCCCAAATACAACGACTAAAGTCATCAATGATGGTGAGAAAGAACCTGGCACCAGATAGAGATGGTGTGCTATATGCTCCCCATATGTGACAATGTATTAGGTCGAATGGTGTTGATGCTCGTGTGGAACTTATTGGAAATGGAACCCATATGTGCTTGGCTTGTTCACAAGAATCACATGCATCCCTTATTGGAGGTGAGAGCTCATCAAAAACAAGATACAATTGTTGAGTAGAAGCATGCCCGAGGTGGTTGTGCCATGTTTGATAATCTCCAATAATACAAGAAAAAAGAGCAGTGATAGGAAAACTAAGGTGAGGTATCTGTAAACATTAGATGTTATTGTGCAATTCTCCTCTATTCATCACATTGTGAGAGAATGGGTCCTATATCATAATATTCAGAAGCGAATGACACTGTACAATGTAGTTGAGATGTTAATTTGCTGATAAATAACAAATTATGCTTAAATTTTGGCACATAAAGAACATCAATGATGATCAAACCGGGTTGAAGGAGTAGAGAACCTCTGTGAGTGGCATTCAAAGTTGATCCATCAGGTAAATGCATTAAAGGTTGTATAGTCAATGGTTTAGGATTTAGTAACAGATCCTTATTGGAGGTCATGTGATCGGACACTCCACTATCCAAGATCCAAGTGTTCAAGCAGTTAAGAGAGGAGGAAGTCTTATCGACCATAGAGTATACTGCTCCTAAACGAGGTCTGCTATTGAAGTTGATTCTGTGCATGTGAGAGGGTCAGATTGCATGCAATTTGCTGTAGACTAAGCATTCTTGGGTGTTTTGCCTTTGTTCCACCCCTCTGGGTAGCCGATTAACTCGTAGCAACGTTATTTGGTGTGACCCTATTTCTTGCAGTGGTCACATTTGTACTTTAATTTGGAATTGTTACGAGTATTTGGCCATTGCAATGAAGTGTGGAAGGTAGCAACACTGGGAATCATAGATCCTTTCTAAGAGATCAAGACTTAGTGTTTTTCTTCCTGAATCACCAAGGCATATGCATGATTTATGCTTGGCAAGGGATCAGGAGCAAGAATATCAGATCGAACATTGTTGAAAGTATCACTGAGGCCCATCAAGAATTGATTCAGCCTATCTCTTTCGCGGTCTGCATTTATTTCCTTAGCAGTGCCGTAGGTACAGTCGGGAATTGGGGCCAGAGTCGCGAGCTCGTCCAACAGCCCCTTCAGTTTTGTAAAATAAGAGGCCATTGAGACTTCTCCTTGGAAAAGGAATGAAAGTTTTCTCTTCAACTCATAGATTCGCGGAGCATTTTTCTGAACGAACCTTTCTTGGAGGTCAAACCATATCTTTCTTGCAAGTTCAGTGTAGGCCATGCTCTACTATAGTTCACGAGCAAGAGAGTTAGAGATCCAGGAGACGACCATGGAATTGCATTTTGACCATGGTCGATCTTCTACTAAACCGGGAGCATGCCTCTAGAGCGATCCATCCATGAAACCGTACTTATTATTTGCCTTCAAAGTATTTCTCATGGCCTGTTGCTATGTAGAATAATTGTCCCATATTAAGGGACACGATATGAGAATCGCCCCTGCATTATGTTATCTGAGGGGTGCAAATAGTATGGTGAACTTGTTGAATCTTGATGATCGGACATGACAAGATTACAAGGGAATTGTCGCCAGGGATGCAGGAGTCCGATGAATTCACAGTGGAGACTCTACGGAAATACCAGACGGCAAAGGGCAGCAGAAATTAAGTCCGGTCATCGGAGGCTCTAATACCATGACAAAATGAAATGAAAGAGGAACTCCGCGTATACATTGCACGGACCCCCTGTACTATGGGTGTCAGTAAACCGTTTAGACTCTTTAAAAATTTTTAAAAGTTGATCTTCGCCCCTTCGAGCACGGGAATCATCTAACGAAAAGGAAAATAGCTTTTAATCACCTCAACTATGGCTTTCCAATTCCAACTGTGCATTAACCACATTCTATTGGTAACCTATTTTGTGGTAATTGTGGTTCAAAATATACAGAAATTAAGTATCTACTTTGGAGCATTCCATCTCAAGATGGATGGCTAATACAACATAAAAGAACAGAGGTGCATTCATCGAAAATTCTTGTATTATTGTTACTCTAACCTAAAGAGTAACAATAGTACTTTCATGTTTTTATCCAATAGTACTTTCACAAAAAAAAAAAAAGTATGGCGCGTGGATGCAGACAGAGAAGCATCAATGAACGGTTTTACTAAAACGGGTCAAACTGCTCTTCGGCTATATCATGGGTTCGGTAACGAGTCACTGAAAGATGATATATAAATACAATATAAGTGGCGCAAGTTCAAAGTGATCCCTTCTGAAGCAGAACTCAATACAGCAAAAGCTTTGGGGAAGAATGCACACAAGATCGGCAGATGAAGAAAGGGGAGATGTACATGTCGGAAAAATAAGTTCTTAAAAGACAAACAAGAGCTCAATGGATGCAAGTAACCAACAGAACCATCATTGTCCATCTCCCCAAATCATAGATTGTGGTCCGATTCAGCGGCCATTAGGCTCAGTGGCCCTAGGTCGACAGCCTATCTGCTCAAGAAACTTCGTGAGCCTCATGTGCTTTGAAGCCCACTGCTCTGCCAATTTTTGTTCCTTCGCTTCAGCGTCCCTCCTTAGACTCGCCAACTGTTCTCTGTATTCTGCTTCAATCCTCTCCAGAGTCGCCTTCTGTTCCTCCCTAAGGGCCCTTACCTTTGATTCTATCTCCTCCATCTTTTCCCTCCTTCGACATGCTTTTTCAGACTCTAGCTGCAGCTCCACCCTTTTAAGCCTCCAGGCTGCTTCCTTCTTATGTGCTGCCCAAGCTCTGTGCCCCTCCTCCAACTCCCTGCAGCATTCTACAAGCTCAGAGACAATTGCACCATCACCACCTCCAGGAACTGCCCCATGTTGCTGCAAACCGCCCAAGACAAGGGGAGTGCCATCCCCTCCTCTTTCAGGTTGTAACCATGGGATGGCAGGAGCTGGTGTAACAGTTGAGGGTGACAGGGTTAGGGTAACAGAAGGGGAGAGTGGCCTCACTGTAGGTGTGCCATTGGAACTGGAAAGCCATGGGGGAAGCAAGGTTGGTGGAGGTGCAGGCTGATCAGAGTGAAGGAAGGCTCCATTGGAGGTGGCCATGAGGAATGGTGCAGAACGTTCTTTTACCAGCTTCTCTGCAAAAGTCTCAAGAATGCGGTCGTACTTTCCTTCCTCTATAGGATCAAGGGCCTTGGTGCTCTCCTTTTGCTCCCTCTGCTGTTTCTCCTTGAATACTTCCCACCACTTGCCTAGCCTCTTAGCAGTACGGCCAGGAACCTCAGCTGCAATCTTCTTCCACTTATTTCCGTGCTTTGCCTGGAGATGAATGACAAGACGCTGTTCCTCCTCGGTGAGGGATCCCTTCTTGATGCCAGGCTTGAGGTAGTTCTTCCACCTTTCTAAACAGGATTTTGCATCCCTATCAAGGGGTGTATTCATGCGCTGGGATACGAGGTTCCATTCCCTTGGGCCATACTGCTTCACATAGGCACGTAATATAGCGTCTTCTTCAGCCCTCCAGCGTTGCCTCTCCTTCATTTCCAGGAGCAAACATCACTGCCCATTGCCTTGGACTCGGGTTCTTCATAATGTATCTAAAAACAAAAGAAAATCAAAAAAGGTTACAGGACCATCTGATGCAACAGACTATTCCTTGAATGAAGTTAGACAGATGAATTTAGTATCTAGGTGGGGTCATAGGTGTTGCACATAAAAGATTGTAGGAACTTGAGTCCCTGTCCCCCCTCCCTGGAAGGGGACAACAAGCACCAAATAATTTATCAATTAGCATCACCAACTCAGCCACATTCCAACTGTTTCAAGGGCTCATTTCTGAATATAAAGACATTACTAAACCAAAAAGCACCTCACCAAATAATTTATCAATTAGCATCACCAACTCAGTCACATTCTAACTGTTTCAAGGGCTCATTTCTGAATATAAAGACATTACTTCACCAAAAAGCATCTCATCATCATTAAACCAAGCAAATGCTTTCTATCTCCATGTTCCCATCAGACATAATTTAGCACATAGAAACATGCACAAATCATCAATACAAAACAACAGATAATTAACGATGGCAGTGTCAGAACGGCAAAGAACCCAAATGTGTTATAGGTTTTTGCTTGTGTAGTTAAATGCATAAGCTTGTGTAGTTAAATGCATAAGCTTGTGAGTGTCATTATTGTGAATTTGTTAGCACTAAGCAGTAGGAATGAAATCTATAAAACCCACTTAAACAGAAAGACTACAAGTTAGAATAACTGTAATTATTTGATTACTTGATAATTAATTATTCCACCCATTGGCCTATTCATCTTATCCATCATCATCACATCTAAGCCTTATCCAAACCATATGGGGTTGGCTACATGACTCCTGTTTCCACCCTGGCCTATTCATCAAATCCCTGTTTCAGTAAACTGAAAACAGGATGGATTCAGATACTTCATGCTTCTAGTACCACGTGACAAATAAATCAACTAGGGGCATCAGTTTATTGCAACCAAAATTTCTGTCCACAAAGCACAACTTTCATTCTAATATCAAGAATGAAAATCGAGCATTGGAGGGGAGACAAGGAGATCAAAATTAAAAGCTGCATCTTTTCTTATAATTGCCGGTACAATACTACAGTAACTAAATCAGTTTCCAAATTACCCCAAGGCCAGAAAAATCAAAACAAATGTGAAACTAGTCCAAGCCTCCAAGGCCAATCTTAGATCAGCTATTTGGTTCAATAACCGTCCAAAATTTCAAAATGACAAATTAATTATCACAAAGAACTGGGAATTCTTTTCAGTTAACAGGAAATAGAACAACCTGGATTTTTATATAAAAATAATAATACAGGCCCTAAGCTACTAAACCGGTTAAGAGCCTAACATTTTTTTCCATAAGAGCTGATGAGGGTGGATTTTGCCCTCCAGTGAAATTGTGACACTTGGCACCTCATGCAAACCAAGTGCAGCCTCTTGACAACTAGGCAGCTCAAGAAGCTCGGGCAGCTCGGTAGAGCTTGCCACAACTTGCCACTTAAAGACAGCTCGGCATGGCTCGCCACAGGCAGCTCAGCATAGCTCAGGGAGCTCCATATAGCTAGGGGCAGCTACCTCGTCAACTCGACACCTTACAGGTAGCTCTGCACCTAGTCAGATCATCACCTTACAGGTAGCTCAACACCTAGTCAGCTTGGCACCTTACAGGTAGCTCGACACCTGGTCAACTCGGCACCTTACAGGTAGCTCGACACTTAGGGGCACCTCGGCGTATCGCAGGAAGATCTCCTGCCTGACAACCATACCTGACAGATTCTGAGGCCTGCGTCCACGTCTCTCGCTAGGCGGCGCCATGCCTGCCAGTCCTGAGAACTGTCCCTTGACTGGCAAAGCCGTACTGCAGTAGCCGCCTGCACCCGCCACCTCAGCTCTGGCAGTAACGACTGCGGCAGAGAGACAAAGGCGGTTACGCCTGACTTGGCAAAGGCTATTACACCTGATTTGACAGGACACCACTATATAAGGACTCCGACCCCCAAAGACAAGGGGGAGAGAATGAAAAAATGGAGGTAATCCTTACTCTCTAACTCTCTCATTTCTCTCCAAGCTCCCTACAATCAAAATGCTAACTTGGGCATCGGAGAGTCCCCGGGTCCCCTGTGATTCAGTTCTCGCAGGTCCTTCAGCTCCCGCCACCGACAAAGGAGAGGAGATCACCTCATGCAAAGGGAAGCAAAGTAACTCTCCACTAGGGAACTCGTCACCAGGTAGCTCTCCACCAGGAAGCTCGTCACCAGGTAGCTCTCCACTAGGGAGCCCGTCACTAGGTAGCTCTCCACTAGGGAGCTCGTCACCAGGTAGCTCTCCTCTAGGGAGCTCGTCACCAGGTAACTCACCACCAGGGAGTTCACCACCAAGTAGCTCTCCACCAGGGAGCTCGTCACCAAGCAGCTCTCCACAAGGTAGCTCTCTACCAGGTAGCTCTCCACTAGGGAGCTCGTCACCAAGTAGCTCACCACTAGGGAGCTCGTCACCAAGTAGCTCTCCACTAGGGAGCTCATCACCAGGTAGCTCAACACTAGGGAGTTCGCCACCAAGTAGCTCATCACCAGGCAGTTCGCCACCAGGGATCTCCATCACCCTGTGAGTCATAGGCCACCTGAGAGTAGGTCAAATGACGAGGCACTTAGCCAAAAAGTTGGAAGATCACAAAAAAAAAAATGGTACGTGACCAGAGACGGTTACATCAAGAGCCAACTATGATTTTAGACTAGAAAAGAAATGACACTAGAATGGTAAATTCAAATTGAACAACTTTTTTGTTCAATTTAAATCCTATTTGATTCTATACATATGTTATACGATTAACTGAAAATGGTTAAATGAAGTGGAAATTAAATTCAGTATGATAATGATACTGAGATAATTTTGACCTAATTTCCATTGGCTGAATTTTGAACTCACAGGCTCTCCACCTTAAATCAATTCCTTGAGCCACAAAAAGAGCCTCGATAAGAAGAATAAAGAAATAAGATATTTAGGTGCCCACCAGAAACAAAGGCAACAAACTCCCCGAATCTGATATTCAAATTATCAGGTTACAAGCACACCCCGTAGATTTTAGGGATCAATGCTGCAATTCATCCTTAGAGACCAGTTATAAGGCGATATATAACAAACTCCAAGTAAAAAAATAAGAAAAATTCACCACATTTTAAAGTATCTTGCTCCCACACAGCCATCTGAATAGTTGGTTCTCATTGTTTCTCGAAATCAAAAATGAGAAAAAAAATTCCTAGTATAACCAAAATACATGAGACCTTAAACCTTCAATCTGCTAAATCCCAGTAGAATCAATTAGCTTTTTATTTGAGATGCTAAAATTCAAAGGGGAAAAGGGAGAGCTTGACCGACATCAACATAGACTTGGTATGATATTTTCTGGATAAACATATTTGAGATGCTCTCAAAAATTTTACTGGAAACAGCAGGAACAGTGCCATTAGGATGCGCATGTTACTTGAGAGATTTCAAACTTCTTGAGATGTTACGTAGTAGTTTTTGGAATTAGGTCGGAGTAACCGAGCTTATTCACAGTGGAGAGCATGCTAAACAGAGGCTTTTAAAGCCAAGCAAAAAAGCAGAACAAAAATAAAAATAAATAAATAAAAAAACAAAAGAAAGTGAAGAGATTCTGCCTAAACAAAACAGTTAAACTCTCTTCAATGGAAACTAAGTGAACCAACTCCACGGCGTCACTAAATCTAACATCTCAAGCATACAAATACATCTCTAGAAAGAAACCTTAAGAATGTATAAATCAAAACAAAGCATCAAAATGCCAGTGATAAATTACTGGATAATCATATGAAGCTGTCTAAACAGATATAAAACAAAGACAGAAAGAGTCAGAAATCGAAATTCTCATTAAAAACATAGAGTGAAAAAAGATAAAACCCTAATTTACATCAACAATGAAACTGGTTCTCTGAATCTTCTTCGCGAAAGAAAATAAAACAAGTAAAGAAAATACCACTAGCACTGTTTCCTAATACACACATTATAAAGAAGGAGAGAAATCCAGCTGGAATTAAAGAACAAGGAAACAGCTTACATGTAACTAAGTAAGCAACACTAAGCTTCCTCTTCGACGCATCTCCAAAAATTGTGCAAAATCAGATAAGTTGGAACAGGACAGGATTCAAAACGAAATTGTTGCTGCCTTGCTGGTTAAAACCCTAGAAAGAGAAAGAAATCCCTAGCTAGAGTGAGAAGAAGAAAATCTTCTAAGCAGTAAAACGAAAGGCTCACAGGAGGAAGAGAGATTTTAGGGAATTTCATTTTTCATTTTTTTCTTTTCAAATAAAGAGAGAGAGAGAGAGAGAGAGAGAGCTGACAGATGCGGAAAAGGAGGGCACGCGAATGGGAAGAAAAAAGGCGGTCGAGATTCAACGTCCAAGGTCCGTGCTGACGTCGGGAGGGAATGTGCTATCGTAAGCCCAGAGGTGCCAACTGCCAGGAGAAAATTTGTGCAGTGCGCGCGCGACAGAGAAAAGAGAGAGAAGTGAATGTATGAAGGGAGAGGGCGAGGGGGGCGTACGCTCGATTTCAGAGCTTAAACTGCGCCAGTAACGTCAATTCGCGCTTTCTCCGTCGCGCAGTTTCGCGGGCGTAACAAACCAATTATAGTTATTTAAATATTAATTTACGGTATTAACGGAGAAATTAATTAAAATTAATCTGAAACAGAAACAGTTGGTCAACAACGAAACAAAACGGAGTGTTAAAGAGATAAGAGACAGGATATGTGAATTGTGACACAACAAAAATTAGTAACAATAATTTACTCTCTGATTTTTCCCTACTTCGGTCACGTTTTATGACATCTCTCTCGTCACCCCCACTCTCCTGAAGGACTTGTCAAACCGACGCCCAAGACGTGACAACAGATAAACAGAAAATTTGAAATCAGGTTATCCTTTTTTTATCTTCGTTGTTATCGTGAATCCAGTTTTCTAAACCACATTCACGCCTTTGATCGCGCAATTAGATATCACCGTCCATAAACATGATCATCTACCGTATGATGATAATGTTTGATGTTAAATAAAGCATTGACGCGTAAACCGTAACGGGACCATCTTGAGAAAGGGTGGGATCGGAGATTGAAAACGGAGGAAGGGAAGGATGTGCCACCACAGTGCCAGGGCCATCATCTATGGCCCACGAAGAGAGAGAGGGGATGTTCATCCTTTCATCTTCTCCAACGATGGTGAGCAGAAAAGGTTCCCGAGGTCGCACAGCCTTGGGGGACTGTAGTCCGCGTTTCGCGGCACAAGGAGACGAGTCGATGGGGACTCGACTTCTGCTCCCCGGCTCAGATAGTCAGATGTCAGCGATACGTTACGTCGTTTTCTCTTCCCGCTGCGCCTACGCGGTCCCCCACTCTCCCTTTATTTCTGGGGCAAAAGTACATAACCCCCTCTTCCCTCCCCTTATACCCTAACACCCTCTTCTTTACCTCTTTTTACACATCATGCCCTCTCCCTTCCTCCATGGATCCGACGGTTTATATAATTATATTATATGAACCGATACAGCAGCAACCAAAACACAACACACCTCAATTAACCAAAACCGAAACTGATATTGATAAGGCCTGATCGATGATATTCACAACCAACATACCGCATAAAAGGTAGGGACTAGGGGAGTAGGGGAAGCGGGAAGGAGAGACAGACAACATCCACAGCCCACAGCTGATCTTCAATTCAAATTCAAATTCAAAGAGACGTAGTTTTGTCCGTTGGATCCGCACCGGATTCATGGGTGAAGGGCATTTTGGGGATAAAATGCGGTGACATGACGTATCAGACGTATTGTAAATTTGAGGGAGATCCGGGTGTCTATTCCCTTTCTGAAAAAGTAAAGCCTTGGTGGTGGAGAAGTTATACGATACGCCTTTCTCTCTCTTCTTACTATATATTTTTTTAATTTTACTTGTGTTTTTCAAGTTGTATCCATTTCAAGGACCTGATGGAGTGGTCCATTCCCTGCATCTACAGTTTCTGTAGCTCATAGGCTTCCACAATTAGATGGGAACCCTTTTGTACTGCTTCACATCATGAGGTACAAGATTCCAATCCAATTGTGGAATGAGGTTCCTACAGCGCTTCTAGCATATCCTTTTCTGGGTTCATTTGCTTTGATTTGTTGGAAGATATATATGCAGTACAAAGCAAAAGCTGCAGAGAATAATATAGGGATCGGTGACGGTGAGGGACTCTTGAGAGAGGGTTTAAAAATCCTTCCCCCTTTTTAATTTTTTCTTTCTTTTCGCGTTCTGTGTTGTCTTGGCATGCTTCAAGGGAGAACTGTGGGCCCACTCCCAGGATCACCAACATCACCGTGCCATCTGTCATTGGGATGCAAATCTAGGTATCAATGGCAACGGTGTCGTGTCGTGTCGTCCCGAACTTGTCTCTGGACCCACCAAATATCCCTTGAAAATTTGAAACGATCAATAAAAGATGCAAGGTCCATCAATCAAACGGTAGGCTTCAGAAGACTTATCAGGAGCTGTAAGACACGACAAGACACATGATAAAGAACGATAATGCAGTGATGTAAACCCATCAAAGGGCCCCACGAAGGGCCTTTCCAGATTCCATACGTACAAGGTGCAGCATAGCATTCGGACAACGGGGGCCACTAACAGGTACTTAAGGGAGCGTTTGAACAGGCCGGATCCAGAGGGTCACCGGGCACGGGCACAGCTAGGATGACTAAGCAAGGCCAACCATCAACAACATTCATACACCAACCAAAGCCATAAACATAAAAAACATGCGCATTGCACAGATTTTGTTCGAAACATGCAGGAACCTGAACCCGGTCCATTTTTCCGAATTTGTTCGAAAGGTTCCAATTTCCAAACGTACTCTAGATTTTTTTTTCAGCAGTGTTTGGATGCGATCTTTTCCCCAACGTATTGACTCAAAAATTGCAACTTTTCCAGATGTATTTATTTGGGGCGTAGGAGCAGGCGGGAGGGACGTACAACACTGTATTTTTCCCAAACGCGTTTTCCAGTAGGCTGTATTGTATTCGTCGGATTAGGGTTCAAATGGATTCAGCACCTCACCCTTCCTTCCAACTTGAAAATTCGCCTTTTTGTTTTTGTCAGTTTGCTGCCTACGATTCAGTATCAACTTCTCTGAGTTGTTACATCCTTTGTTGCAGCAAAAAATAATTTACATAACAAGGGATTTGTTTTGTAGATTATATTTTAAAAACTTGAAATGTATTAGGGCATAAAATTCCAGAAGTGATTTTTACTTCATGGGGCGTAATCAAAATGATTCAGATTCTATGATTTGGTGCATTTCATGAACTTTTTGTTGCACTTCAAATTCTATAACAAGTGTGCAATTAAACGTAATGTGTATATATGTGATGCAGCGCGGTCCGGTTGGTCTTAGCTATCTGCTGCCTTCCTTCCGAATGGGGTAGCAGGGAACCTGAAACGGAGGAGATGGGAAAGCTCCGGGTGGAACCCGGTGTAGAGGCTCCGAAGCTCAAGTTAGAATTCTTCAAAAGCAAGGTATTACCAGATAGCGCAAAGCTTGCATTCCTCCGTTGTCGGGGGGCAGGGGCTCTTATAGTCACTTCGTGTACTCGTCCCGAGGGCCTTGTCAGATCGGGTATGATTACCCTTGTGCTTGTCAATTCGGCCGTCGTCCTTTCTGCTGAGACAGAAACCGTCACTGCCTAACCGTCTAACTGGAGATGGCGGTGTCAGTGGCGACGGCAGGTGGCCGTTTAAAGTGCTGCTGTCAAACGTCAGATCCCAAGTCAGTCAGGCGTGGCGCCCTTGGGCACGGACTTCCCTAGTGTCAGGCATGGTACGACTTGTTTGGTTTTGGTGCCCAGAAGGTGATGCGAAGTGCTGAGCGAGGCGGTCTTGAGCTCGGAGGTATCTATAGGGCAGGTCAGTTCGGCGAGGCGTATCCAGAACTGTTACAAGGTGGGACAGTTCGACGAAGTGTATCCCGAGCTGTTACAAGGTGGGTCAGTTCAGCGAGGTGTATCCCGAGCTGTTACAAGGTGGGTCAGTTCGGCGAATTGTATCCCGAGATGTTACAAGGTGGGTCAGTTCGGTGAAGTGTATCCCGAGCTGTTACAAGGGTCAGTTCGGCGAAGTGTGTCCCCTTGTTCCCGCCTAGGCTTGGCCCCTTTTGACGAGCTGTTGTTTCTGCCACGTGTCACATAATAGAGAGGTCGGGCCAAATCTTCCTTCATCAATTGCCCCCCACTCCTTGCGCCGGGGGTCTTGCCATGGTGCGGGGAGTTTTCGCGAGGTAGCAGGTGGATTTGTCCCGTCCTTCGAACCTTCACTGCACGAGACGCTTTTGCTAGGGTTCTTTCGGTTTCCGAGAAGGCTGGAAACGTGCTTACTCAAGAATGCTGGTGGTTGTGACCGCGCGTTTTAAATTTCAAACCAATTCGCGCCGCTGGGACGTGACGGCGGGTCATTTCAAAAAGGCGCGCCACTGCTGTACGTGAGCGGGCAACTGTCAGGGAGACAAGCAGCGCGTCAGTTTCGAAAAGACGCGTAACGACTTAGCTTATGGCATTGTAAGGGGAGGGGGTCGCAACTACCAGGAAATCATGGTTGAGTCTGACTGCACAAGGCCATGTGCCGACTTCCACAGGGACAGTTACTTTTCCGAGGGGCCTGACTTCCTCTCCGCTGAAGCCTACCAGGGGAGTGTTCACGGGCTTCAACTCGCTCCTCTGTAACTGCAGCTGGTCAAATGCTGATTTGAAGAGGATGTCCGCTGAGCTGCCCGAATCTACGAGTACGCGCCTGACCTCGAAGTCGCTGATCCTTAGCTTAATGACAAGCGCGCCATCATGGGGGTAGTGGACTCCTCGTGCATCGTCCTCCGTGAAAAAGATTGGTTCTTCGGTCTTTGGTCTCTTTGGGGGGTTTCGTTCTTCGAGGGCCGCTTCGCGAACTGATGTCCGGGCTACTGCCAAGGTACACCCCGCTACCGCCGAACCTCCCACTATTACATGGATGGTTCCCCGAACTGGCCTCTCTTCCGGAGGCTGCTTCTGCAATGGTTCGGCAGGTCTGTTGCTAGACTCGGGGGCATCCTTTTCGTGCTCCCTTTGCCGACATGCTTTATTGTTATTGCTGTGCTGTACAAAGTTTTCAAGTATCCGCGACGGATGAGTCCCTCTATCTTGTCCCGGAGGTTATTACACTGTTCGGTGCTATGACCATGGTCTCTATGGAAACTACAATACAAATTCTTGTTTCTCTCGTTCGGATTTCCCTTTAGGCGAGGTGGCCACTTAACGTACGGAGCGTCTTTGATTGTCATTAAGATCTCTGTCCGCCTTGTGTTTAACGGCGTGTAGTCCGTTCGAACTGCTAGGGGGGCCCAGAAGGACTGGTTCGGCTTCGGCTCCCGGGTCGGGTTTTTTCTATTCGCCGGGTTGGAGAGCTCGCCTTCTCTCTTTCTTTTCTCGTTCCCGCCTTCGGTTCGTTGGTTGATTTCTTCCTCTGTCCTCATGAACTTATCCGCGAGTTTGAGGAATTCGGCCACGGTCACGGGTTGGTTGGCCACCATGTGCCATTTGTACTCTTTGTGCGTCACCCCTCTTTTGGCCGCCGCGAGCTGCACTGCGGGGTCCAACCGCGGTATCTGCAAGCATACTTCGTTGAACCGCTTGATGTAGCCCCGAATAGATTCTCCTTCTCTTTGGACCACTCCGAAGATGCTTTCCTCTATTCTGGGGCACTGTCGACTGGTCACGAAGTGTGTGGTGAAGACTTGCACGAACTGGGCCCAGCACTTTATCGACCCGGGGGCCAGGTTCCTGTACCAAGTGCAGGCTACCCCCCTGAGGGTGGTGGTAAAGGCCACGCACATGCACGATTCGCTAGCCCTGGCGAGGTGCATTTGCGACTGAAGGGCGTCAATGTGGTCGTTGGGGTCGAAGGACCCGTCGTACATGTCCAGAGGTGGGAGCTTGAAGTCTCTGGGTAAGGGGACCGCCAGGAGTTCCGATGCGAGGGGGGAAGGAACAAAGAGCCGGGGCAGCCCCTACCTCGTCCGAGCTCGTGTCTTTGCCTCTGAATTCCGACAAGGTGCGGGTGGTGGTTCGGCGACTTCGCCGTTGAGCGGGCCTTGTGCTGGCGCTGCTGGCCTCTGTGTTACCGAGCTCGATGGGCCCAGAATGCTGGTAGTCTGCCGCCAGGGCACTGAATCGGTTTTCGGTGAGCGGGAGCTCGGGCTTGGAGCGCCGGTGTGCCGACCTCGCGGGCGGGGTTCCCAACCCGCCTGCGGGTTGCGAGGCGGGATGACATTTTTCTCTCTTCGGCCTGGGGATGAGGCCTAGTTGTTGGGGTGGTTCTGGGGCCGGGAGGCCTTCGCCTGGCGGGGGCACCCATCCTGCGGGGAGGCCTTGACCGGCCTCGGAGCGGGGTGGCAAGGCGGAAGTAGTGGTTGGTTCAGTGGCAGTTGGGGGAACTGCTGTTGATAGTGATACTGGGAGATGTTGTGCAGCACTTGGTGTTGGTGAAGCTGGTGTTGCTGGAACTGTTGCATTTGGGCTTGCATTGCCCGCATGCATTGCATCAGGTTCTCCAACCGGTTTTGGCTAGCTACCAGGGGGACGGCAGTTGGTTCAGTGAAGGTTGTCTCAATGGGGAGAGGAAAGGGGACGCTTGTGGTAGGAGGGTTTACGGGTGCCACTGCTTGTGGCGCGTTCAAGATGGGGACCCTATCCGCCGAAAGGGGGATGGTGAACTGTCCAACGCACACTACAGGGACCTGAAGTTGCTCCCCAGTGGCGTTTGTCTCCGTGCCACGTCTGGTGTTGCTGGAGGAGGCCATGAGTGTTGGGCTTTTTGAAGAAAAAGGGGTTATCGAAGTTTGGAGGGAGGCTTTTTGAAGCGTTCCCACAGACGGTGTCAATTGATGGAGCGCGATCCGGCTGGTTTTAGTTGTCCGCTGCCTTGCTTCCGAACAGGGTAGCAGGGAACCTGAAACGGAGGAGATGGGAAAGATCCGGGGGGAACCCGGTGTAGAGGCTCCGAAGCTCAAGTTAGAATCCTTCAAAAGCAATGTAGTACCAGATAGCGCAAAGTTTGCATACCTCCGTTGTCGGGGGGCAGGGGGCTCTTATAGTCACTTCGTGTACTCGTCCCGAGGCCCTTGTCAGATCGGGTATGATTACCCTTGTGCTTGTCAATTCGGCCATCGTCCTTTCTGCTGAGACAGAACCGTCACTACCTAACCGTCTAACTGGAGATGGCGGTGTCAATGGCGGCGACAGGTGGCCGTTTAGAGTGCTGCTGCCAAACGTTAGATCCCAAGTCAGTCAGGCGTGTCGCCCTCGGGCACGGACTTCCCTAGTGTTAGGCATGGTACGACTTGTTTGGTTTTGGTGCCCAGAAGGTGATGCTAAGTGCTGAGCGAGGCGGTCTTGAGATCGGAGGTATCTATAGGGCAGGTCAGTTCAGCGAGGTGTATCCCGAACTGTTACAAGGTGGGTCAGTTCGGCGAAGTGTATCCCGAGCTGTTACAAGGTGGGTCAGTTCGGCGAGGTGTATCCCGAGCTGTTACAAGGTGGGTCAGTTCGGCGAAGTGTATCCCGAGCTGTTACAAGGTGGGTCAGTTCGGCGAAGTGTATCCCGAGATGTTACAAGGTGGGTCAGTTCGGCGAAGTGTATCCCGAGCTGTTACAAGGGTCAGTTCGGCGAAGTGTGTCCCCTTGTTCCCGCCTAGGCTTGGCCCCTTTTGCCGAGCTGTTGTTTCTGCCACGTGTCACATAATAGAGAGGTCGGGCTAAATCTTCCTTCATCAATATGTATCAACGCATATGTGAATATATAACTGATGAACACCTGTAACATACTGAATGGAAGTGTAGGAAATTTGAGCCCATTGTATGGTACACTGAAATGGGATCAAGGATGATCCGGATGACTGAAATTTCCATACCCAGATGTAAATGTAATAGACCTAAGCTAGCAAATAGCAATCCACATCGATCAGCATGAGCAAGAAGACAAGTGAATCATGCTAACTCTCTATTAACTCTGCAAACATTACAAGAAGGGATGCATGGAATCTGACATTGGTTTGCAAAAATAAAGAAATTCAAGTTGAGAGAACCTTTTATGTGGGTCTTGTTCATAGATTTTTGAAACCTGGTAATTGGTAAAAAAAGCTGATAAATCAAATAATGGATCTTAATTACCCTGGCCTAAGGCATTAGTATGCCACCATTATGGGCTTGGACTAGCGATGAATGTATGAGGTTAGGGAAGAAGTGCCAGCCTTATTTGGCCAATAATATAGACTAAACAATGGAAGCACCTTTATATTGAAGAAGAATCAACACTTCCATCATTATTGAAAGCCTTTCGACTCACTCTCGTATGGCTCGCCCTCGAGCCCTAGGCAGGTCGGCCGGGTCTTTCCCTGTTGTTCTGTTCCCGCCACGAGAAAGACGCACGGAAGAGGTATGCCCAGTGCGCATGCTTGAGCGCTGACATGCTAATGCCGTTGTGTCACGGGGTTAATCAATGAGGTCCCGTGCGGCGCTCAATGGGGTCGAGAAAGCCTACGAATGCAAGTAATAACACATAAAAGGCAACAAGAATGCACACAGATTAGACAAAAGGTAACTTGTATTGCACTAATTAATGGTAAGCACAAGCACACAGTACAGTGTCGAGGGGATCTCGTGCTTAACCTTTACACGCTTATGAACTCACTCAACTATCTACCTCCCCTCAAAGAGTACGTTAAGCTTTTGGGGGAGTGACAATAGGAAACATCAAAAGGATGAAAATTCATACTATGTAATTACAATAACACCATTGGCGGTCCCCCTTTACAAAATGCATGCATAGTCCACCCATGACACACATGCTGACACCTTGACGACACGCGGTTGGCGCTCTGATGGCTCATGCTAGGTGCTTGATGGCGCGGTGGAGGAGTTACTCGTGACATTCTCCCCCACTCAATTCAATCTACGTCCTCGGAGATCGGCTTCGATTGGTTCCTTAGAGTCTCTGTCGCGGAAGGAAGGCTCTTCTGCTGCTCCCAAACTGGTTGTCGTTCAAGGCCGAGGTGTATAGTTTGGTAGAATGGTTGGATTGGCCTATTCCGTTGGGGTTTCCTATGGCTAAGTCCTTTCCTGGCGGCCTCAAAGTATGTTAATGGCTGATTCATCTTGGTTAGAGGGTAGGTTTGGGCCAGGTAAGGGTTAAAATGATGTTTTGGATTGTTGGGGTGTTGGTTCCCATTGATTTTTCCTCAAGGGTGACTCACAAGGCTACTACGTGATTCAGTCTGAGGGATGGTGCGAAAGTGGTCCCTAGGTGGCTTGGGTGGCACTCGCTTTCCCCTGTGGTGGTGGTAGTAGGTCAAGACGAACTTGGACACGGCCTTGGGTCTTCTGCTTTGCTTGACGGTTGTCGACGCGCACAAACTCTGTTGCTGGAAAGGTGTAGACGGTTGGATGGCCTGCTGCTTCCCACTGCTGTTGTAGTTGTTGAAGAACTTCTATGCTTCCTTCATGCTGGCGTTGAACGAGGCTTCATCGTGAAAAAGTTGTAGTGCAGAAACTTGCTTCCCATGAACCCTAGTAGAAGTCGTAACTGGTACCATGCAAGGGGAGCGCTCGTCCAAGATGCATAGAGAGTTGATGTGAGGCAGGAGTGCTGCTTCTACTTGTCTCATGAAGTCCATTCCCAAGACAACTCGGAAGTTATCTAGGGTTACCACTGAAAGATTAATCTTACTTGTCCATGGCTCAACTTGTAGGTCAACCCCACGAGCCATGCCTTCAATCGCCTTTGCCCCGGAGTTCACGGCCTTGATCCACCCTGTCTCTTTCACAGTGTTCAGCTTGAGTCGCTTGGCCTCGGCAACTGAAATGAAGTTGAGGGAGGCCCCTGTATCAACAAGGGCTTGAGTTGACTTCCCACCGAAGAAGATGTTTACATACTTCAGCCCCCTTTGGGCTTTCTTTGGCCTTCCATGATTGGCCTCTTTCTTCACCATGGCGTTGAAGAGTTGAAGGGCGCCCACTCTTGGTGCATGCACAGACTTTTCCACATCACTTTGCTCGTCATCACTGAGCTTGGCGACAAGGGTATTGATCTTCTTCTTGGTTGGGCAATTGCGAACCAAGTGATTTCCCCCACAAAGGAAGCAAAAAATCGGGGACCCAGCGGTTTTGGGCTTGTAATGGTGTTGAGGGCCTTGCTCTCCTTGTGGCTTCTTCCCATAGTCTTGTCTTGCTGGCTTGTTGAAGCTGGAGTTGTCGTACGGAGGGCATGAGCGACTTGCTCCCCCACTCAAATTAGGGGTACATGGGCTTTCTGGCTTAGGAGCTTCTTCTTCTGGCAAGCTGGTCTCATTGAGTTGCTCCGCCATTGCCATTGCCGTGGCGAGGTCCTGTACGTTGCGGCGTTGGAGTTCTAGTTCGGCCCATAGCTTCAATCCGTCCATGAAGTTGAATAGTAGATCATTGTCGGACACATCTGTGATTTCCAAGGTAAGGGCTGAAAACTCTTTAACATAGTCGTGGAGTGAGTCCCCATGTTTGAGTGCTTTCAACTTCTTCCGCGCCAGGTACTCCACATTCTCTGGGTAGAATTGCCGCTTTAGTTCTCGCTTGAAATCAGCCCATGTCTTAATGGTGCATGTACCCCATTCAATGTCTTGGCATTGCCTGCACCACCATAGCATAGCAATGTTAGTCAAATACATGATCACTGTACGAATTTGCATTAGGTCAACATCAATGCCAGCGGTATGAAAATATTGTTCCATTTTCCACAAGAAGTTGTCAAGTTCTCTAGCATCTTTGGAGCCGACATAAGGTGTGGGCTCCCGAATCTTCACACTAGCAGGGGCCAGTGTTATGGAGGGGCTTGGAGTGCTGGCCACTAATCTCTTGAGGAGCGTCATGTCTTCTCTTAGTTCATCCACTTGAGTCTAGAGGTCGGAAGGAGAGACCATGGCTATTTTCATGGCCATCCATTCAGCTCTCATCTCATCCACCTAGTCTTGGATGTTTGATTGAGATGAGCTCCCTTCTTGTCGGGATTTTGTTCCAAGGACTTCCTTGAGGGCTCTATTCAGGACGTCTTGGACCTCATTCATAATGCCATTTAAACGGGCTTCTAGTTCCACCATGGAGCTCTCAATTGTTTCCACATTCAAGTGGATTTCTTCTACTCGATCACGCATCTCCCCAACAGTCACTTCACTTCACAGCGAAGGATGTGTGTGTCGAAAGCAACAAGTATGTCAACTGACATGTCAGGCTTGCTTGTCTTGGATGTGCGACCCCTTGGGGCCTTCTCTGTAGCAGCTTCATAGCCTAGAGACTCATCAGTCTCCTTCGCATGGGCAAGGCCATGCCTAATCTCGTCGGTGAGTTCCTTGTTGTGCTTCATTGCACCACCACTAGTGTTGCTATGCAAGGGTCACGAGCGTTGAGGAGCAACCTGCTCTGGTATCAACTGTCACGGGGTTAATCAACGAGGCCCCGTGCGGCGCTCGATGGGGTCAAGAAAGCCTACGAATGCAAGTAATAACACATAAAAGGCAACAAGAATGCACACAGATTAGACAAAAGGTAACTTGTATTGCACTAATCAATGGTAAGCACAAGCACACAGTACAGTGTCGAGGGGATCTCGTGCTTAACCTTTACACGCTTATGAACTCACTTAACTACCTACCTCCCCTCAAAGAGTACGTTAAGCTTTTGGGGGAGTGACAATAGGAAACATCAAAATGATGGAAATTCATACTATATAATTACAATAACGCCATTGGCGGTCCCCCTTTACAAAATGCATGCATAGCCCACCCATGACACACATGCTGACACCTTGAAGGCACGCAGTTGACGCTCTAATGGCTCATGGTAGGTGCTTGATGGCACGGTGAAGGAGTCACTGTTGCGCGTTAGCACAGCCGTTTTCTTGCGTTGCGCGCTAGCTTTAGCTGTAGTTTTTCAGTTGGATCGCGAGATTCTTCTTTGATAAGTCTGCACATGTTCAGCTGCCTTAAGCTGATTCAAAGACGACAAAGAGGCAGATCACATCCATAAACTACCACCTTAGCTAAGCTAAAGGAGGGTTTCTCTTCTTAACCCCAACAAACAAGACTTTTTGAATTTGGGCTTCTCAACTTGGTCAAATATAGTATGAAAAATAGTGGCATGGGTTCTTCTAAATTTAGCTACCAATTAGGGAACGTGGACTAAAATCTTTGCAAATTAATCACATTTTTTCCTATAAAAACATGTGCCCATGGTCGTCTTTGCATTCGGTTTGCTTTGCTACTTGTAAAATATCCTTTATTTCTGCACTTTTACACATATTTCATTTTTTTCCTTTTAATTTTAACTTTTGTAAAATAGTCAATTGACTATTTGTCCATTTGGTTTTGCCACAACATGATTCTATAAATCTAAGTTTCCATTTTATTAATGGGGAGAAAGAAATTAAAAAAAAAAGTTCTTATATGTGATAAGATACATCATTCAGACTAAGATTTGATGAGTATAACATTAGAAATGAATAGTTGAGACCAATGTTTTTGAATTGCCGTTGATCCATGGTTGAACCATTCGGCCTGGGAATTGTTTAGTCAATTAGTTTCATTTTACCTCAAACCTAGTCCCTGACCAAAAATCATTAAATTGGTTAACGATCTATTGACTCAAGCGGTCAAACCATCAATCCATTTGACCTGTTCAATAATTTTAAGCCATTTTTTATTTTAATTATTGTTTTTTAATTTTTTTATTTTTTTGTCAGAATAGACCACGGTCGAACTATTGACCCAAAACCAATGACTAGAATGGTACTGATTCCGAATCATTTTTAAAACATTGGTTGAGACAATGCCTTAAATAACGATGACTAGAATGGTACTCATCACATAATTATTTTTTTGGGACCAGATTTGGAATCTTGTCAAGACTCAGGAGTACCTTTCTTTTTTCATATGAAAGTTTAGGTGACAAACCAAATTGGTAAACGTACCTCTCTAGTCGCTAGGTCAGCTCCCTCCCTCAATTTGTACTAGAGGTCCTTGATCATTTGAAGGAAAAAAAAAGAACAATTTGTTTTTCTAACCCTTCTTTCCCTTGTTTCAAAAGTTAAAGATTCAATGGACCTGAACACTATCCCGAAACTGTAAGCAGTTGAAATTCTTCAAAATCGGGAAACCCATCTTGCAGCCCTAATAAATTCCAATATCCCAATTGCCATTTCATTTATTTGCACTTGTTTGTGTGGGAAATATAGGAATCAAAAGAATTTTCAATTGGTTGAAAAATCATAATATGGCTATTGGCTTCAAATTTGATTGTTACCAGAATCTTATTTAAGTTATGTTCACTTTTCAGTAAGTTATTTCCTTGAGTAAGTGTATTTATCTATATTTTTTTTATTTTCAGGTAAATAAAATAATAATCATTTGAGTCATAAAAATCTATTATTAAAAGGGACATTTTTGTCCTATACAAATGTTGACAATTTTTCTCCATATAAAAAAAAAAAAAGTTAGTTATCCACCAGATAAGTGATACCTAGAAAAAATATAGGTTTTTAGGTCAATAAAATTCACAATTCTATAACCAACTTTATTCCTTCTCAAAATCCAAAATAAAAGCCTCTTTGGTATCTATCAAATTCTCATGCCTAAGTAGGAAGGAACGGCGTAAGATTTCCTTGATGATATTTTCAATAAAAATTTTGAAAACACCACACGCCCAACCACTTCCTCCCCTCCCTCTTAGGTTCTTAGTTATTTCTAAATAAATAAATCATGTTTTAATCCGCCCCTTTGTCTAAATCAAATTCTCTCTCTAATGTAGAACAGAGTGCCACTTGATGCACAGGATAAACAGTTCAACCTATATAAGAAAAAGAGAGAGGTAGGAGATGGAGAAGCAAAGCTTTTAACAGAAGATAATTGGCTTGGGGTAATCAATCTAGGCAGACAAGAGGATTTACATTTATGTTATGTTTGGTTTGAAGGAAAAGTTAAAGAGGAAATGTAAGAAAATCTATACAAAATTTATAAAGATTTTTTTACATTTCCCTTCCTTTCCCTCCTTTTTCCTTTAAACCAACTACAGAATTGTTTTTTGTGTTTATGTATCTTTCTATGCAATGGATCCCTCATCATGCGTTGGTCCTTTTATGTCAGATTTGCGTGAGTTGCGTCCCATACTCTCCACTAACCAAAGGTTTGAGATTCCAGATAAATCAGTTGTGATTTGACCAGGCTAGCCAAATAGCTACACTTAGAAACCTCCACTCCAGTCCACTAATGCACGCCGCACACTTCACCTTTATTCACTTGAATATTAATTACCATGTCTCACTCCTTCTGGGCAGTGAGACATGGGGCTCCATTTGGGTTCGACTAGTCTAGATCTCTTTACTGGGCCCCGGGCACAAGGTATAGAGCCCATATCCCATAACTTGTCAGTTGTCAGCTTAGCTATCCTATTTCGTAGAATCAGGACCCACTATTGAATGGGTTCCAACGAAAGACTACGACTGGACCAACAAATCATATGACTTTTTAACCGCTTGATTGACATCACTTTTAGCACTTTTAAGAAGAAGAACTTATTTCTACACAGTCCGTTTAAAATGCAATAATATCAAACGATAACTTTTTCTACGATCTAACTTTTGGGCCATCTGATACTGTAAAGTGTAAACACGGGACAGGTGGCAATTAACTTCCCCGTCTGATCCGGTGGTCCCAAAGCAGGGCCAAAGTTCCAGAGGCTGGGGGGTACTTGGGTTCACGCTTAAGCTCTTCTTTAGTGGATCAACCAGGCGGTTTGCTGGTGGAATGATCAAAACCACCAAAATTACTGGTTATACAGTTTCCTTGATTTCTTGGTTTTTTTACTGATTTGATTAAAGGTAATACCGTACTGATCTCACAATACCTTTGGGCAATGGTAACTGCGTTCGAATCTGCCCCACACCGACTTGCGCCCTAAAATCGTCCCACATCATTAGAAGTTGCCGCGTCTCCTTTCACACGTATGCATCTCAGTCTCGTGCGAAGCTAATGAAACGGCGGTTAGCTCCCATTTCGCCCAAAAAAGTCAGTCTCAATCTTATCTCAGTCTCTCACTCCTCCTATCGGCCTGCCCTCTGAAACCCAGACCACGGCATCTCCTCTCCGCCGGATCTTGTCAAAAAATCCAACGCCGACGATCATTCCGGTAGATACACCGGGGGTATATATTCCCCGTCCCTCTCATCTCAGATATTCTTGAATATATTTTTCTCAGTTTTTTTAACCTTATTTTTTGCAATAAAAGAACGCAGAAGGGAAGAAGATACAGGTGCTGGCTCTGGTTAGGACTCAAAGGCTTGAAACAACGACAACAATGCCTTTTTATGTCATCCCCAGAAAGCTCTTTGTCTTGATTATGAGACTTTTAGTTCGACAAACCATGCTTGATTTCCCTTTAAAGCACAGAAACGCATCACTTGTTTATGAGGTCTTCAGCGCCAACCCCCTCTGATCACGGAAACGATTGTGCTCTGTCTGGCCCACACAATTTTTATGGTTTTAATTAACGCAATATTCATTTTTCAAATAACCATGGATTTTGCTCTTATCTTTGCACCGCGTATCAGCCCAGCTGGAGACATTCCATGGTTAAACTCAAATCAGTGAATTTAGAGTGGAGTATTGCAGGAGGAAGAGAGAACAGATTCGAGAATACCTATCGGCGATTCTTCCCTTTTGCGTTTTTTCTATTGCAAAAAAGTTAAAAAACTAAAAAACAAACATAGCTGAGAATATCTGAGATGAGAGGGATGGAGAGTTCTGGTGTATCTGCAAGAATGATCGTGGCGTCGGATTTCTTGGCAAGATCCGGCGAAGGACGAGATGGGCAGTCTAAGTTTCAGAGGGCAGTGAAATTCACTTTTTTGGGCGAAATCACTGAAATGTGAGCTAACGGACGTCCCATTAGCTCCGCTCGAGGTTGAGGCGCTTGCGTGTGGAAGGACACGCGGCGTTTTTAATGGTGTGGGACGTTTTTGGGGCGCAAGTTGGTGGGTGACAGATTCAAAACCATGGTAACTTGCTCACACCGGTCACCACCATTGCCAGCTTTCTCCTTGTTTAGAAATCACATCAAGCATAACCCACAACTAGAATCAGATCTAACGGTTAAAAATTTGATGTGAATCGAACTGAGAGGTCTATTATCTCTCTATCTATTTATCATTGCAATCTAAGGTTTATCACAGCTTTCGTTGATATTTTGAAATGGATGAAAAGACAAAAAAAAAAGGGATTTTTGCAACCCCTCCTAATCTATCAGTATCAATATCAGTAGGCCCCTCTATGAACCACATCCTGCCCGTGAATTTGAGACATTAATCCACGGGCAGGATGAAAAGTCCAAAAAAAGGCATGCTAAGTTTGGAGAGGTAGTGTATGAGTTACCTATTTGCATTTTGCTAATGACGTTTAAGTGATCATGTCCAACTCTTCTTTCCTTCTGGCTAACAATCATTGAAGTGCTTCAGCATCAGGCTTTAGAAATAGCTAGAGCAGCTATGCTTCAGTGACTTTGCTCTTGTATTTATCTTCTTCATTTTGATCTTTATATTCTCTTTGTGGATTTCCCCTCCCAGTTGGATGTTGATTAGAGATTCGACAGACTTAGTATAGGAATAAGATTGCAAATACAAATATATTCAGTATAAAATACAAGGTTTAGGGTTTATTTGATTCACCATCGGGATCAAAATTGGAATTACCTATTCTCAATTATATATATATATATATATATATATATATATATCAACATTAATGATTTTTATTACTATTTTATATTACTGTTTATAAATTGTCATTTTTTAAGACACTCATACAGTTTATGGATCCACATAAATTGACCCTCATATGTCAAACCCATAAAATTGTACGGGTCATTAAATTCAACTTGAACCGTTTATTACTTTAATTTAACCATTCTTATTCTTATTATTAATCTATTTTAGTATTTAATTTAATTTTTTGTTAAATAGTAATAATATTAACTAAATTTGTAATTATTTAAATATTTACTCAAAATAATTTTTTCAATCAAGTATAATTATTATATAATAGATTTGTTAATTCATATTTTGCATTTAAGAATAAACACCGTTAATAAATATTGATTCTTATTTCATGTTTAATTATCGTATTCGGTAATTATTATGGGGCATGCTTTGAATAAACATTAATGATAACAGATGATTGTTATTTCATTTTTACTATTAAATTAATTAAGTACTTGATGATTGTTAGGGGTGAGCAAAAAAAATCAAAAAAACGAACTGATAAAAAAAAACGACCGAAATCGAACCAAAAAATCAGTTAACTAAACTAACCGGTATACATGTTTTTCTATATACTTATGTATATTTTATATATTATAAATTAATAAATACTTATTATATATAAATATATATATATATATATTTGTAATATAATATTTATTATTTAAAATATAATATTATATATATATATATTTATAATATTTTATTATATATTTATATATATTTTTATAATAAATATTATAAGTCAAAAAAACCCGAACCGATCAACCGGTTTTCAAAAAACCAGTACTACTGGTTCGGTTCACAAAAAAGGCCCACGGTTCGGTTACTCGAACCGTGAGCACACCTAATGATAGTTATTATTATTAGTTATTTCTATAAATAATTTATTGTTATTATTGTTTACTTAATTCAGTAATTTTCAATAAGTAATTATTTGATTTAATCTGAATTATTTCATTTTTTTAATTATTTATAATAAACATTTAGGGTAGGCTCTTTATTTGATTTAAGATACTTGCCATGTTTTATCTAGACAATGACCCCATACTAAGTAAGGGGCAACTACAGTATCATTTAATTTGAAATTTACTATTTAACAATAAAAAATCAATGTCATATTGAGCAACCCACCCCCAAAAATGTATCAATAACTTTGAAATCATTAATCTATTTATAAAAATAGTAAAATTAGATGGATGTTTACAACAATATCAAAGAGGCAAAGAAGGAAAAAAATCATTCAAAAAACTACTAAGAAAAACAATCCATGACAAACAACATTTGCAGGTGCATCCATCCTCTGAAGTAAGAGATGAAAAATATATGACTACAATCAAATCATCATCATGTATGGCTACAACCAATTGATAATATAATCAAGACTCCAAAGTCCATCCAAAAGAGGAAACAAGAAAGAAAGGAGAATAATGGATCCATCCCGAGTATCGAAGTCACCTCCAAGTAAGGTGGCAACGCTTCTTTTGGTCGATCATGGTTATGGATTTTAAGTCTAAGCTCCCCACAGTGCATGTAAACTGGCTATAATTTATCTTTAGGAAAAAGGTAGGGAAACCTGTACATAACTTAATCGTATGCTTGAATTATGGGAATTGGGAGATAGAAATAGGAAATGTAGGTTCAAATTATAATCTTGGGCATGTTGACGTGTCAAATTCAAGTCAATTAAAATACTCATAGATTTTTAGTTCATTCATTTAGTGGTAATTTGAATATTTTTTTATTCCATGTCTTTATTGACTAATATAGATTAATAATATATTAATAATTATGAAATCAGAAATAATAATAAGTAATATTATAATTACTATTATTTACAAATAATATATTCTTATTATGTGTGTATTTATTTTGAAATCAGCAATATTAAATTATTATTATTATTTTTTAATTAATTCCTAAAATAATAATTGATTTTATAATTCTTTTAGTGTGACAATAATAAATAATTGAAAGCTTTATAATTTAACTTTCAATTAATTATCAATAAGTAATTATAATCAGTAAATAACTTTTATCACAAATCATTATTATTAGTATTAATTAATTATAATTGATGATAATACTAATATAATTATATTAATTAATATAAATTATTAATTATTATTACTGATAATAATTCTAATATAAATAATTAATATTAAATATTTATTTTAAAAATAATTAATATGAGTTAATATAAATATCAAATGCTTATTTCTGAATTATTAATTACCATTAAGAAAATCGTTGTTAATTATCATTCCGAATTAATAATGAGAAATATTATCAGTAATTAAGTATTAGCAGTAGTTATTATCAGTAATTAATTATTATTAGTGAGTTATTATTATTAGCAAATAGCTGAAATTAATATTAGTACCCCTCTCTTTCAAAAAGTTGACTTATAATCATCATTTTCATCAATGACAACAACTTGATAAATACATAGATTAATAAAAATAGGTAAATATCATTAATTTATTTTTTATCTTTTGGAAAACTAAATAAGAGAAAAATAAAATGGTTAGCATTGCAAATGAAAAATTATTTGGATTTTTGTAAAAAAAACAATTATTCAAAAATAAGGTCATTAACCAAAGAGTAAATAAAATTATTCAGTAAATAATAATTTTAAGAAATTAATAATTAATAATTAATTATATGTCCGAATTAAAATGGGTAATTTCAGCAAATAATTTTAAGTAATTAAAATTTTCTATTAACATTTTTTAATTATAACCAGTATTAGTAATAGATTAATAATATATTAATAATTATGAAATCAGTAATAATAATAAGTATAATATTATTATTATTAACTAATAATATATTCTTATTATGTGTGTATTGATTTTGAAATCAGTAATATTAAAGTATTATTATTATTATTATTTATTACTACTACTATTATTTTTTAATTAAGTAGTTAATTTGTTATAGTTACGATTTTTAGTTAATTTATAAAATAAATGAAATATTTACGATTTAACTTTCACTAAATGAAATATTTATTGTAGAATAATAATAGTATTAATTATAATTATTAATAGTAATAAATAACAATAATAATAATAATATAAATAAGTAATAATAATTATATATTTATAAAATAATCAATATGAATTAATATAAATGTAAAATGATTATATCCCAATTAATAATTAACATTATTAAAATACTTATTAATTATCATTAATTAATTAACACCCTGAAGTAATAATTATCATCATTAGTATTGGTATAATTAATTATAACTATTGATAATAATAATAATATAATTATATTAATTAATATAGTATTATTAATTATAATTACTTATAATAATATAATTAATTATTTCATATAAATGTATGAATTATAATTTCTGTAATAATTATAATATAAATAATTAAAATGAAATAATTATTTTCAAAATAACTAATATGAGTTAATATAAATATAAAATGATTATTCCAAATTGTTAATTACTATTATGAAATTTTTATTAATTATCATTAACTAGTTATCATTTCGAATTAATAATGAGCAATATTGTCAGTAATAAATTATCAGTAATTAATTATTATTAGTAATTAAGTATTAGCAATAATTATTATAAGAAATTAAATTTTCATATTAATAATGAGCAATATTATCATTCATAAATTATTAGTAATTAATTACTATTAGTAATTAAGTAATAGCAGTGATTATTATTAGAAATGATTTTCAATTATTAATTATTATCAGTGAGTAATTATTATTTGTAATTAAAAGCTGGAATGGATTAATTAGGAGTAGTTAACAGTAATTATTATTAGTAATTAATAGCTGAAATTAATTATTTAGAAGTAGTTAACAGTAATCTCTCTCTCTCTCTCTCTCTCTCTCTATATATATATATATATATATAAAGCTTTCAAGAAATTTGCTCCTTTTTTTTGTATTTTTTATTTTTTTTATTCCATGTCACTTTTAAAGAACCAATGAGATGCACTTTCCCAATAAACTAAATAATCTCTTCTCTTAAAATTAATCCTAAACTACCTCCCCCACTTTCTCCAGAATTATCTCTAATTCCTATTTATCTTCCAAATTATCTCTAATTCCTATTTATTTCCACAATTATCTCTAATTAGGAGAGAATTTCTTTCCTAAATTATCTCTAATTCCAATTTATTCTCTCCCCTACTTTTTATCTATATCTATCTAAGGAAATTTTGGATTAGAAAATTTAAGAATTATTTAAATATTCTAACAAAATTATATAATAACTTTAAAATATTTATCAAAAACACAAAAAATAATTTTATATTTTTACAAAATATATCACGAAATTATGTACTAACAATTTAATATATGTTTTTTTTTATTATCAATTTAAATGCTTTTAAATATGTAATAGCTTTAAATAAATAAAATTCAAATAACAAAAAATTAAATATTTTATAGATTATTTAAATATTTAAATAACAAAATGATTATCAAAACTATATTTTAAATAGTTAAATTAACGAAATTATCAAATAAATAATTTTATATTTTTACAAAATATATCACAAAATTATGTACTAGCAATTTAAATTATGTTTTTCCGGATCATCAATTTAAATGTTTTTCAAATCTTTAATAATATGTAAAAGCATTAATTAAATAAAAATCAAATAACAAAAAATGTTAAATATTTTATAGATTATATAAATATTTAAGTAACTAGATATTTTTCATAACTAGATTTTAAATAGTTAAAATAAAGAAATTATGTAATAAATTAAAAAAAAATCTTGAAAGTAAAAAATAATTATAACATAATATTGACATTAATAATAGTTGAATATATTATAAAATTAATAATAAAATTATGTAATAATAGTACAAATTATAATTTTATGGATAATTAAATTCCATAAATAAGTAATATTTTAAAATTTAAATATTTTACATATTTTTACATATTAATTAAATATTTAAATAACTGGGTATTTTAAATAACAAAATATTTAACATAACTAGATTTTAAATAGTTAAAATAAAAATAAGAACTGGAATTTCATTCCAACCAAATAAACAGCTAAAATCAGAATACACCTTTCCTGTTCTAATTCCAAGCACTTATACCGAGGAACCAAACGAATCCGTAGAAATACAAATATAAACTCTATATATATAAGCTACAATCATGAATAGGGGTATCTACTTTTCAACCCAACCTACTAACACACCCACCAGCCATTAATTGATGCGTTGGATTGTATTCATTTAATCTAGGGTAATTGGCAGGTTGGGTAACCCAATAAAGGGAGGCTTAATTGTTGGTTTGGGTGTGTTGGGCATTATTGTCCAGCAAATAATCTATCAGACTCTTCATATTACATCATTCATCTCTCTCTCTCTTCTTTTGCAGTAGATCCTTTTAAGGTTTCTCTTTGCAAACACCAATGACAAAACTCACGGTGCTATGGTTGAAGAAAGTAAAGAAATGACCAAGCCACCTTCTGTTATTTTTCTTTTCTTTTTTTATAATTTTTATTAACGGATTAGGTGGGTTGGATTTGGATTGAACCAAGGCGGGTTTGGGTTAAACCAACTCATTTTTTTAACCCAAACCAGACCAACTGTCACCTCTAACCGCGATGCTGATTAAAAATCTGACCATCTCCTTTATTTACCCAAGACGTTCACTTGTTCATTGGTTGACCAAAAATTTAACACTTGGATGAGGCGCTCCTTTTTACATACCTCTAGTATCCAGGTCCAAACTGATACGACAAACACCATTTCTGTCTATCTCGAAACAACCACATGTCCAAAACAGATTGTACGCCCTAATTCTGTCTCATTATCTAAGCTTTGATAGCAAAGCCAAAACTAGAAAATAGATTAATTAATGGTAAAACTCTATCACATAAATCATATGTTAGGGGTGGATATGAAACAAGTTGAGCCAAATATTAAATTATTCAAGCTCAATTCGACATAAAAAAAACATACTCGAGCTGGGACTTGAGTCTAATTCGTCCTAGACTAACTCCAATTCAATTCAACTCAAAAAGCTCATATATTTGAGCTCATCTCGGCTCGGTTCACGTTTAATCACAAACCAAGCTTCATATTATTTTAACTCGACACAGTTATCAATTAAAGCTATATATTGGGTTCGAACTTAATTTAAATTAACCCAAATCAATTGAATGACTTGCAGATATCTTGATTTTTGTCCACTTCTAGTGATGGAGTGCAATCCGGCCGGTCTTAGTTATCAACGATTTTGTCTCCAACTGGAGCGACGGGGAGCCTGAAACGAAGAAAATGAGGGAACTCCGGGGGAACCCGGTGAGATAGGTTTGAAGCTCAAGTTAGTATTCTCTCAAAGGCAAAGTAAAGACCAGATGGTGCAAAATTCACATACCTTATTGTTGGGGGTAGGGGCCTTTTATAACCACTTCGCGCACTCACTTCGAAGCCCCTGTCAGGTCGGGTATGATTACCTTTACTTTTGCCAGTTCGGGTGTCGTTCTTTCTGCTGGGACAGAACTGCCACTGCTCTTTGTCGGAGCCGTCTCTATAACTGGAGATGGCGGTGTTAGGAGGCGGTGGCAGGTGGCCGTTTGGAGTGCGGCCGTCAAGCGTCATATCCCAAGTCAATCAGGTGTGCCGCCCCTGGGTATGAACTTCCTCGGTGTCAGGCGTGGCACAGTTTGTTTTGTTTTGGCGTTCTGGAGGCGATGTGGTGGAGTGGTGAGCGAGGTGATGTCTTGAGTTCGGAGGTATGTCCTGTGTTGCTATAGGGCAGGCAAGTTCGGTGAGGTGTGTCCCGAACTGCTATAAGGCAGGCCAGTTCGGTGAGGTATGTTCCGAACTGCTACAAGGCAGGCCAGTTCGGTGAGGTATGTTCTGAACTGCTACAAGGCAGGCCAGTTCGGTGAGGTATGTCCCAAACTGCTATAAGGCAGGCCAGTTCGGTGAGGTATGTTCCGAACTGCTACAAGGCAGGCTAGTACGGTGAGGTATGTCCCGAATTGTAGGCGGGCTAGTTCGACAGGTGTGCCCCAAATTGCTACATGTAGGCCAGTTCGGGTTACTATCTGGCTTGGGGCCGAAGGGAGAGTTCGGGCTCCAAGTAGGGAGTTTGGACTACTGGTAGGGGAGTTCGGTCCACTGGTTTCTCCCCTTCGTGCTCACGCCTTAGGCATGCTTTTGTGCCGAGTTGTTGCCTTTGCCACGTGTTACGTAACTGTGAGGTTGGGCCAAATCTTCCTTCATCAATTGCCCCCCACTCCTCGCGCCAAGGGTCTTGCCCTGGCGCGGGGAGTTTGTGAGGTGGTAGGTGGATTTGTCTCATTCTTCGAATCTTGACAACGCAAGGTGCTTTGCCAGGGTTCTTCAGTTTTCTGGAGTCTCCAAAAAGGCGGGAGACATGCCTAAATGCTTATAAATGTTGACGGACGTGGCAGCGTGCGTTTATTTTAAATTTCAAAAAATCGCGCCGCTGGGACATGACAACGGGTCATTTAATTTTGAAAAAAGTGTGCCACTGCCGTTTTGAGGAAACGTGCGCTAGCAATTGTCAGTTGCAGAGAGACGTGTGCGGCGTGTTGTTAGTTTCAAAAAGACGTGCGCTGGCGCATCGTCGGTTTCAAAAAGACGTGTGCTGACGTTTTGTTCATTTCGGAGAGACGTGCGCCAATCACGTCTCAATCTCAGGGGACGTGCGGTCAGCGCGAATGCGGGCCATCGGATTGACTTTGATCTGCACTGTTGGTTCTTGGTTACTGTAGCTATAAATAGTAGGGGACCCCAATCGATTTGTCACTTCTGTGATTTGCTTCTTGAGCTCGCGTCCAACTTTTCAGCTTGTGTCCAGGCCTTTCAGTTCGCGTCTAGGCTTGTTATTTCGCCTTCAAGGTTTTTGGCTTGTTCCTGTTTCCGGAGCCTTCAAAACTTTCTAGTGAGTACCTTCCTGAATCCACCTTTTCTTCTCGATGTCTAGCTTTGATAGCTCAGACGATTCTTCAAGTAGAACTGATGTTGGTTCTACAAACCGAGTCGTATCCCCCGATTGCCTTAGTGATCCTGAAGTGGAACTTGAGGATGACCTCGAACCCGTAGGTCGAGCCGCTTCGGGCAGTTTGGCGTCTACCTCTCGTTGAGGTCAGATGTTAGACAGGTTTGGTCCTTCGACCATGACGCCCGAGGGGCTCCAATCTCTACTTATCTCTTACAATCTGCCTGGGGGGTACACCTATTTCATTCCTTCGGGTAGCTTTCCTTGGGAACACGGTCCTGATGAGATCGTGATTTTTCGAGAGCAGCTTGCTGCAGGGCCGCGGATGCCTTTCCACCCCCTTCTCGTCGAGGTCATAAACCACTTCGGCGTTACCGTTGGTCAGCTTCATCTGAACTCTATTCGGAACCTGGTGGGGACAGTCACCCTTTTTTTCGAACAGAACTTCCCTTTAGACTTGGAGATATTCTTCTCTATTTTAATGCTCAAGAAACAAGCAGGTTCTCTTTCTGGGGGAAGACGGGCGTATTACATGTCTCCTCGCCCGGGTTTTATTCTTCTCTATTTTAAGCACGCGTATTACATGTCTCCTCGAGGTGCGAAGTGCACAAGGGTGGCCTTTTCAGACCGGGTGGGGGGAGGGCGCTCCTGATTCTGGTGTCACTCTCGATAAGGAGACGGTGAAGGGCCTCTGGCAATGGGCACGACAAGGGTTAAAGTGCCATCAGTACCTAACGTAGGCCAGGCTTATTGCGCCTGGCTTGAGTTAGGGCAGGTTTCTTGCTCAGAGGTTTCTTGTTTGCTTTGTTTCTTCGTTTATTCTGATGCCGAACTCTTTTCTACATGTGTGATGAACTCAGAGAGGACTCGTGGGGGGTGCCTGTTCCAAGGTATGAAGAGGAGGAAGCGGGTCGCCAAGCGAACTCGTACCGAGCTGCCCCAGGAGGAGCTGCAAGTTCCAGACCATACGTCGGAGGATCTGCCCAGGGAGCCCGAGGTGTCTCCTTCAATGCAGGGAGCGGCAGGGGCCCCTTACGCTGAGACAACTCACACGGGTGCTCCCGCCTATTCTAGTGCTCCTACTTATTCAGGGTCCGCTCATACGCGGGCTGGGCCCTCGGGCTCGGGAGCTCAAGGGGAGTTCAGGAGCATGTTGTCACCGAACTACGCTCTTCAGAAGAGTAGGGAGGCTACTTTCCCCGAGGAGATCGCAGCGTGGACCGATCTTCCCTTGAATCAGGTCGCCTACCGTGCTGTAACTCATGCTATGGTGGTAAGTCAGATTTCATCTGCCTTCTTCGTTTTCTATCCTTCTTGCTGTTGTTGCTCACTTGTTTCTTTTGGTAGGTGAACTCTTCTATTCACGCCTTAGCAGCCCAGGTGGAGAGGAGCTCGCGACGCGAGCTACTGAGGCGGCTGCTCATGCTTCCGAAGAGGCTGCTCGCGTTGCTATGGCCAGGCAGGCGATGTCTCAGCGGGATGCCAAGGCCATGGGGGTAGTCGTGAAGCATATGACGGACCTGAGGTTGGACCTGCAGCATCAGGTCGAATATCTTCAAGAGAACATCAGGGAGAAAACACAGATATTTTTCTCAAGGTATTGAAGATGCCAAGAAGAAAGCCGTTGAGGACTATATTGCCTTGCCGCGTTTTGACGACCTGATGGTGGATTCTTATAGAAAGGGATTCAAACTGAGCCGGTGGATGATCCAGAACATGCATCCCGACCTCGATGTTAGTGCCATATTCACTTCCCGTATAACTCAGGAGATGGCCAATGCTGCTGATGGCGAGCCAGATTCTGAGGGCGAGGTAGGGCCTTCGGGTGTCGTTGAAGTGCCTTCTGATGGGGAAGAAGTAGCTCCGACCTTGTAAATTTTTTTTTGTACTCTTCCTTTCCTTGCAATGAAATAGACAATATTTTTGGTTAAGTGTTGTTCTTTTTTCTGAACTGATAATTCGTCGAACTGATAATATGCCCGATCTGTTTCTTGCCCGGGCTATTGCACTCGCACGGCCTGTTTTAGTGTTTTAATACTCTGCTTCATTTTAGTCTTGATTGGTATTTTGCTGAACTGCTAATATGCCCGACTTTTCTTTGCTTGCCTATGCCAATGTTCTTCTTGTTAGCTCGGCATCCTGGCCCTTAGGCTCTTTTAGAGATTTTGTCCACTTCTCTTGGCGGTCTATAGGTAGTATCGCCTTAAGTTAACGATGTTCCACGCTTGGGATACTTGTTTGCCCTCTAAGGTTTCAAGCTCGTATGCCCCCCCGAGCGCTCTCTTTACTCTGTTGGGCCCTTCCCAATTTGGTCCAAGTTTGCCCACGCTGGATTCGGGTACCATAATTTACGGAGTACCAGGTCGCCGACTCGGAAGCTTCGCTTCTTTACTCTGGTGTTGTAGTACCGAGCTACCTGCTGCGGATAGGCCGCTGTCCGGATGTGCGCGAGGTCTCTTACCTCATCCAGTAGTTCAAGGTTGGTATGTAACTCATCGTCGTTCGTCTGATCGTCATATGTTTCTAGTCGTAGTGTAGGTATTACGATTTCCGCTGGGATTACTGCTTCAGTGCCGTAGGTGACGTTGAAGTGGGTCTCTCCCATGGCGATTTTTTCTGTAGTTCGGTGAGCCCATAAAACACTTGGTAGCTCTTCCACCCACAACCCCTTAGCTCGGTCTAGACGTGCTTTCAGTCCGCGCAGGATGGCTCTGTTCATTACTTCGGTCTGACCGTTTGCCTGCGGGTGTGCGACTGATGTGAAGTTCTGCCGAATTCCCATACTCTGGCACCATTCTTGGAATTTGATATCCTCGAACTGCTTGCCGTTGTCGGAGATCAGTACCCAAGGTAACCCAAAGCGACATACTATGTTCTTCCAAAAGAAGTTTTGTATGTTTCGAGCTGTAACTGTTGCTAGAGGTTCGACTTCTATCCACTTTGTGAAGTAATCTACTGCAACCACTAGGAACTTTCTCCCACCTGTTGCTAGCGGGAATGGCCCCAGGAGGTCGATGCCCCATTGTGCAAAGGGCCATGGGCTGGCGAGGTATTTGAGGTTGGAAGCAGGCTGATGGTGAATATTGGCAAGCTTTTGACACTTGTCGCATTTTCTGATGAGTTCGACAGCTTCTGCCTTCATCGTTGGCTAGTAGTATCCTTGTCAAAGTGCTTTTTGGGCGAGTGCTCTACCCCCCAGGTGTCTGCCGCACAGACCTTCATGAGTGTCACGGAGTACGAGCTCGGCTTCTGCAGGTCGCAGGCAACGCAAGTAGGGGAGCGTGTAGGACCGTTGGTACAACCGTTCATCATTTATGACGTATTTGGCTGCCCGGTGTTGCACCCTCTTGGCCGCATTGCGGTCTGCAGGGAGGGTTCCATCTAGCAAGAAGCTCGCAAGTGGGTCAATCCAGCTCAGTTCTGCTTCGAGGACGGGAGCGACCTCCTCTGCCCCACCGAGAATACTAGGCCGAGGTAAGTCCTCTATGTACACGATTCTCATGTTGTTATGACTTGTGCTGGCTAACCGGGATAGAGCATTGGCTTTAGTGTTCTTTGACCTCAGGATTTTCCTGATGAAGTGTGACTGGAAGTTGAGCAGGGGCCTCTTTTACTTTCGCTAAGTATATGATCATGGAGAGCTCGTGTGCTTTGTACTCGCCCGTAACCTGGTTGACCACGAGCTGGGAATCGCTGCAAATGACTATGTGCTTTGCTCTTACATTTTGCGCTAGGTTCAGCCCGACTATCAGTGCTTCGTATTCTGCCTCATTGGTAGATGCCGCGAACTCAAATCATAGTGCGTATTCCAATTTTGTGCCACCCGGGTCGCATAAGACTATTCCAGCCCCGCTGCCTTGCTGGTTCGAGGAACCATCTACGTGAAGGATCCAGGGCTCCTCATCTCAGTTCGCACTTGGCCTGACCAAGAGAGATGTCACACTGGTTGCTACTTCACGGGGTTCAGACTCTATTGGCTTGGGAGTTCTGGGTTTGCCCAAACTGGGGACCTCGGGCTCAACCTGTTGAGGGGCTTCGAGGCTAAAAGTGCACTTGGCGATAAAATCTGCTAAGGCTTGAGCCTTTATTGCGGTATGTGGTTTGTACTGGAGATCGTACTTGCTGAGTTCGATGGCCCACTTCGTCAGCCGACCGGAGACCTCGGGCTTGAGCAAGACTTGTCTCAGGGGTTTGTCAGTTAAGACGACGACAGTGTGAGCTTGGAAGTACGGGCAGAGTTTTCGAGCTGAAATCACCAATGCGTATGCTATTTTTTTCTATCTGTGGGCATCTCGCCTCTGCTCCCTATAGAATTTTACTAACGTAATAGATGGGCCGCTGGACCCGATTTACTTAGTACTGAACTAACCACCTCGTCGCTCGCCGAGAGATACAGTTCTAAGACCTCGCCCTCATCAGGTTTGGCTAAGGTTGGCACAGTGGCGAGGTAGGTTTTTAGCTCGTCGAACGCGAGCTAGCAATCTTGGGTCCATTCGAACCCTTTGCCTTTGATTGCCTTAAAGAAAGGCAGGCAGCGGTCTGCCAATTTGGATATGAAGCGGCTCAGAGCGGTGATGCGGCGGTTTAGCCTCTAAACCTCTTTTACTTTCCGGGGTGGTCTCATATCAATGATGGCCTTTATTTTGTCTGGGTTGGCCTCAATACCACGCCGGTTGACAATGTACCCTAGGAACTTACCCGATGTGACACTGAAGACACACTTGTTTGGGTTCAGTCTCATTCTATATTGACACAGAATTTGGAAGACGGAATTTAAGTCTTTTATTAATTTCTATGAGAACTGTGTTTTGACGACCATGTCGTCTACATAACATTCTATTTTCGTGCCAATTAAGGGTCGAAAAAGCTTATTTACAAGTCTTTGGAAGGTCGCCCCAACATTCTTTAGTCTGAAGGGCATGACCTTGTAACAGTACAGGCCAAACTCGTTTATGAAGCTGGTTTTTTCCTCGTCGGACTGGTCCATCTTGATTTGGTTGTAGCCTGAGTAAGCGTCCAGGAAGCTTAGCAGCTCATGTTCCGAGGTCGCATCCACTAGGCGGTCAATTTGAGGCAAGGGGAAGCAGTCTTTTTGGCAAGCTCGGTTCAAGTCAGTGTAGTCGATGCACATACGCCACTTGCCGTTAGCTTTTTTCACCAGCACCGGGTTGGCTACCCAACTCGGGTAATGAACTTCCCTTATGAAGTCCATTGTGAGGAGCTTTTCGAATTCTTCGTCGACCGCCCTCCAGCGCTCTGGGGCTAAGTTACGTTTCTTCTATCTAATGAGTATGACTACATGGTCAGTGTTAAGTTTGTGAGTTATAAGGCCAGGGTCAATACCGGGCATATCCGCCACGGACCATGCAAAAATATCTAAATTTTGAAGTAAGAAACTCACTAGTTCGGTTCGTAGGGGCTCCTTAACGGAAGCACCGATCTGTAGCATTCGTGTCGGATCTGTAGCCGAGGTCGGGACTGTGACTGTTTCCTCAGTGGGTGAAGCTCGTTCCTCGCCCTGCTCCGTAGGCCGCTCTAGTTCGAGGTCGTCGACTGCCTTGGTTTTTCCCTTTAGGGTGGCAACATAGCATTTGCGGGACTCAAGTTGGTCACCCCGCGCTACCCCCACACCGAAGTCCATGGGGAACTTCATTGCCAGATAATAGGTGGAGACCACTGCACGCAGAATATGCGTAATTGGCCGCCCTATTATGGCGTTGTATGGGGAGGGGGTCGCGACCACCAGGAAATCGTGGTTGAGTCTTTCCGTGCACGGCCATGTGCCGACTTCCACAGGTATTGTTATCTTCCCCAGGGGCCTAACTTCCTCTTCGCTGAAGCCCATTAAAGGAGTGTGCTCGGGCTTCAACTCGCTTTTCTACAACTGTAATTTGTCGAACGCCAATTTGAAGAGGATGTCTATCGAACTCCCTGAGTCCTCGAGTACGCACCAGACTTCGAAGTCGCTGATCCTTAGTTTTATGACGAGCACGTCGTCGTGGGGATAGTGAACACCTCGCGCGTCGTCTTTTGTGAAAAAGATCGGTTCTTCCGTCTTCGGCCTCTTTGGAGGGTTCTGCTCCTCTCGGGCCACCTCGCAAACTGACGTCCGTGCTGCTGCCGAAGTGCAACCTACTACCACCGAACCGCCCACTATTACGTGGATGGTTCCCCGAACTGGCCTCTCTTCTGGGGGAGGTCGCTGCAAGGCTTCAGCCGGTCTGCTGCTCAACTCGAGGGCATCCTTTCCGTGTTCCCCTTGTCGACCTGCTTTATTATTATTGTCATTATGTACAAAATTTCTCAAGTACCCGCGACGGATGAGTCCCTCTATCTCGTCCCAGAGATTATTACATTGCTCAATACTATGACCGTGATCTTTATGAAAACTACAGTATAGATTTTTGTTCCTTTCGTTTGGATTACACTTTAGGCGAGGTGGCCAATTTATGTAGGGGGTGTCCTTGATCGTCATCAAGATCTCGGTCCGCCTTGTATTCAATGGTGTGTAATCCGTCCGAACTACTAAGGGAGCTCGGGACGGCTGGCTTGGTTTTGCCTCTCGGGCCTGGCTTCTTTTGTCACCTGGGTTGGAGGGCTCGCCTTCTCTTTTTCTTTTTTCAACCCCGCCTTCAGTTTTTTGGTTGATCTCTTCCTCTGTTCTCATGAACTTGTCCGCAAGCTTGAGGAAGTCGACCACGGTTGCTGGCTGGCTGGCCACCATGTGCCATTTGAATTCTTTGTGTGTTACCCCTCTTTTGGCCGCTGCGAGCTGTACCACGGGGTCTAACCGTGGGATCTGCAAGCATGCTTCATTGAACCGCTTGATGTAGCTCCGGATGGGTTCTCCTTCTCTTTGGATTACTCCGAAGATACTTTCCTCGGTTCTGGGGCACCACTTGCTGGTAACAAAATGTGTGGTGAAGATCTGCATGAACTGGGCCCAGCTTCTTATTGACCCGAAAACTAGGTTCCGATACCAGGTGCGGACCACCCCCCTGAAGGTGGTGGTAAAGGCCACGCACATGCATGACTTGCTGGCCCTAGCGAAGTGCATTTGTGACTGGAATGCGTCGATGTGGTCGTTGGGGTCAAAGTACCCATCATACTTGTCCAGAGATGGAAGTTTGAAGTCTTTAGGCAAGGGGACTGCCAGAAGTTCTGATGAAAGGGGGGAAGGAACTGAGAGAATTGGGACGGTTTTTACCTCGTTCGAGCTCGTCTCTTTCTTTCCTCTGAGCTCGGGTAGGACACGGGTAGCAGTTCGGTGACTTCGTCGGCGCCTTCTTTGAGCGGGCCTGGTGCTGGCGCTGCTGGCCTCCGTGTTGCCGAGCTCGATGGGCCCGGAATGCTAGCCTGCTGCTAGGGCATTGAACCGGTTCTTCGTGAGTGGGAACTCGGGCTTGGAGCGCCGAGGTGACTTTGTGGGCAAGGTTCCTGACCCACTTGCGAGCTGCGAGGCAGGGTTGATTTTTCTTTGCTTTCGGATTGGGGACGAAGCCTGACTATTTGGGGGATTCTATGGTTGGGAAGCTTCTCCTCGGTGAGGTCGTCCACCTTGAGGGGAGGCCTTAACCGGCTTCGAAACAGGGTGTCGGGGGGGGGGGGGAGCAGTGACTGATTTAGGTGTAGCTAAGGGAACTGCTGCTAGTAATGGTGTTGGGAGAGGTGGTGCAGTACCTGGTGTTGTTGGAGTTGGTGCTGCTGGAATTGTTGCATTTGGGCTTGCATTGCCCGCATGCATTGCATTAGATCGTCCAGTTGGTTCTGATGGATTGCTAGTGGGAAAACAGTTGGTTCAGCAAAGTTTGTTTCAATAGGGAGTGGAAGAGAAATGTTCAACGAAAGAGGGTTCAGGGGCACCACTGCTTGTGGCACATTCAAACTGGGGATCCCATCCACTAAAAGAGGGATGGTGAACTGCCCAATGCACACCACAAGAACTTGGAGTTGCTCTCCGGTGGTGGCCATTTCTGTTCCACGTCCGACACTATTGGAGGAGGCCATGGGTGTTGGAGTTTTTGAAAGAAGGGTAGGTAAGAGAGATTTAGAGGGAGGCTTTTAGAACCGTTCCCACAGACGGCGCCAATTGATGGAGCGCAATCCGGCCGGTCTTAGCTGTCAATGATTTTGCCTTTGACTGGAGCGACGGGGAGCCTGAAACAGAGAAGACGAGGGAACTCCGGGGGGAACCCGGTGAGATAGGTCTGATGCTCAAGTTAGTATTCTCTCAAAGGCAAAGTAAAGACCAGATGGTGCAAAGTTCACATACCTTGTTGTTGGGGGTAGGGGGCCTTTTATAACCACTTCGCGCACTCACTCCGAAGCCCCTATCAGGTCGGGTATGACTACCTTTGATTCTGCCTGTTCGGGTGTCGTCCTTTCTACTAGGACAGAACCGCCACTGCTATTTGTCGGAGCCGTCTCTATAACTGAAGATGGCGGTGTCAGGAGGCGGTGGCAGGTGGCCGTTTGGAGTGTGGCCGTCAAGCGTCAGATCCCAAGTCAGTCAGGTGCACCGCCCCTGGGTACGAACTTCCTCGGTGTCAGGCGTGGTACGGTTTGTTCTGTTTTGGCGTCCTATAGGTGATGTGGTGGAGTGGTGAGCGATGTGAAGTCTTGAGTTCGGAGGTATGTCTTGTGTTGCTATAGGGCAGATAAGTTCGGCGAGGTGTGTCCCGAACTTCTATAAGGCAAGCCAGTTCGATGAGGTATGTTCCGAACTGCTACAAGGCAGGCCAGTTCAGTAAGGTATGTCCCGAACTGCAGGCGAGCCAATTCGGCGAGGTGTGTCCCAAACTGCTACATGCAGGCCAGTTCAGGTTACTGTTTGACTTGGAGCCGAAGGGAGAATTTGGGCTCCTAATGGGAAATTCGGACTGCTGGTAGGGGAATTCGATCCGTTGGTTTCTCCCCTTGATCTTCCTTCATCACCTAGTATTTATGATGTTTACATTACACTTTTCCAATTGCTGACAGTCACACGTTAGATAAATAAATTAGACTTCAGAACTCTCACAAAGTTTAGAAACCTTGCTTAATAACACCATGAAAGAGTTACAGTGATGTGTAACAGAGGATGGGATTGCAGAAAATATTACAAACCCAGAAATGATTATAATATTATTGATTGAACAGAATAACAATGGCATCAAACAACCAGCCTTTAAATTGCAGCTGTAAAGGGTATTTTACTTGTTGACTTGTACTTTACTAGGAAAAGAAAAAACATTGAGATAAAACCAAAATTTCCTATGCCCGTAAAATAAGAGGCTAGGGAAAGTCATTCAAAATTATAACATAAAGAACAAATAGAATCCATAGAACGATGCATAATGTACCACCTAGTCCCCACTCGTAAATTGACTTTTGACATACTCGGTAACGCCCAAGAGTTGCCGTCTCCCCGCTCTCTGCTGGTGCCCAAGATCAAGAGAAGGGAAGAGAAATTTCAAACTCCGGAACGATAAGATGAAAACTTCACCAAAAATATGGCGTGTTATTGTTACTCACGTTTACTGTATGAATACATCCAACTTAATCTGGCTTATTTCATATCCAAATGGTTCTCTCTCTCTCTCTCTCTATTTATTTATTATTTATTATATTTTTTTTATTTTTCTCCCTGATTCTTTTTGAAAAGAAGCCTCTTAAAAAATTGTTTTTTCCGCCAAAATCTGTACATCTTCATAGGGTTCTGAATGGGTGCCTCCGCCTCTCTATTTTCACTCTACGATGACTGTCGTTGTTTATGGGCTTCAATAATCTTTCTGCTTCAATTTCAGATTGGAGAGAAGATTTAAGCCTCCTCAAATGTCCTATGCACTGCTTATGATCATAATAGCTTCTGTCATGGATACCCTGTTCGTCTGGATTCAGCTTTCTCTGGTAAGCAGAATGCCACTTGGCTTGCAAATAAGCAAAAGACCTCCACGGAGGAAGAGGCATTGAATTTTGCTTGAGAGAAGACCTTGCAGCTTCCACCATAACTTGAAGGAATTGTCTCAACTTTGACAAGGAACCTAGGTAAACCACCGGAATTGATTTCAATACTGCACTGTAAGATTCAACTGCCCTTGCAATTTCGAAGTGGCTTCGGAAATCAATATCGATAATCAAGCGTTCAGAGTTCCCAGTATCACGATGAATGACCACATCAATATATTCATGATCACCTGAATAACAACAATCGAAGGGGAAAAAATTTAAGAAAGATTCAAATTGAAGCAGTAATTTCACTTTTTGCCTAGGACAGGAATGTGCAAGTAGGAAATTTCCAATGCCCAAGGGGCCATTCAATAATGGCTGAAGTTAATAATTTATTGCTTTGTCTTCTAGTGGATAAAACAACTAAATCATAAACATTCAAGGGTAATAGTAGTGAAAAACCTTATATGGCCTATTTCTAAACCTATAATAATTTATTGCTTTGTCTTCTACCCAACTTCAGCTTCAGCCATCAAGGAGCCCCAACCTTCTTAAAAACTTATTTTCTAAACCACTGCTTGGGAAGAGTGTATAGTGAAAAACCTTATATGGCCTATTTCTAAACCTTGTATTTGTACAGCCTAAATGACAAAAACAATAAGCTTTTCAGTTAAGCCACTTCAGATGTTATCAAATGGCCCCTAAAGCTGATTCATCTCAATTTTTGAATGTAAGAAAAGCTTGTCAGATGATCAGAAACATGTAAAGACAGGTCATTTCTGTTCTAAAACATCAGACAGGATGGATGCATAACATGAGTATTCAAACCTGCTATGCATGCAATGTCTATCATAGAATATGATGACATGTGGTTCAAGATATACCATCACTATTATGCATAAGGCTGCAACTTGGGCCGGGTTGGCCCTAACCCAACCTAAAAAAATTGGGTTGGGTTGGGTCGGGTTGATATTTGGGTTAGGGTTAGGGTTGAAATTCATGAACCCGACTTTACTTCGGGTTGGGTTAGGGTTGACCCCTTAGTCAATCCAACCCAACCTGAACCCGATTCTATAGTACATGTCATATATAAATATATGTTATATGTAATATATAGCATACATTGATTTGTTCAGATGCATGATATTTGTATAGCCCCCACCACATAGTATCATGTATTTCTTCTAAGATAATCACTTCACTTAATCCTAATCAGAAAGACTAAAACCTTAATAATATTATTTTATGTTTTTTTGAAAATTTTATTCTTCATCTCCTCTAAGTTGTTTTCCGCCCAAGAAAGATCTATCGTAAGCCATAACTCATAATAAACTATAGTTATTTCTAACACTTGTTTTTCTGAATTGTGTACCAAAAAAAAAACAAAAAAAAAACGCCAACAAACAAATACTAATGAAACATAGGATTCATATATGTAGTGAAAGTTGAGTTAAGATCTAAAATCGAGAAATTTATGAGGTTTTAAGGGATGGGAAGAAGGGTGGGGTGGGTTGGGTTGGGTTGGTTAGGGTTGAAGGAATTTAGTTAGGGTTAGGGTTGGGTTGGTCGGATTGGGTTAGGGTGGCTGGGGTTTAGAACTTAAGGTGGATTTAGGGTTAGCCTCACAGCCCGACTTGCAGCCCTAATTATGCACCTGAAACACTAAAAAGACACCAGAGTAGCACAAAGTCGGTTGATTTGTCAGCATACCTCCAGGGACCTTTCCAGAACCTTGCCACTTGGATACACATACAGCAGCATCATAACCATAGGATCTCAGGAGCTTTGCCAAAGAAAACCTGATACAGCTAGCATTACATGGGCTTGACTTGACAGTGTGAAGATCTGTTTCATTGATGGAAAGTAGAATGGAATGAACTGTAGACAACAGGTCACTCTCATACTGATCCACTTTGTGCCGATAGAGCTGAAAAATAAAAGATAATAAGCAAAATCAAGCCTAATTAGAAACTACAGTTAAAAACCAAGATGTGGAACAAGAGAAAAAATTAATTGGTCCCGTAATAGAAAGCAGACAACCAAAATGAGTTGTACAAATTGAAATTCCAAGAGGGGAAGAATTTGCTATCGCATTGATAGAAGTTTAGTCCACGGCATTGCATAAATGATACATGGAATAGGTTCACATATTGCACAACTTGCATAGATTTGCATAGTAAAATTTTAAATGCAAATCTCACCTACAGAACTCTCGGCATAAATTCCTCCAGTTGTCTTAATTTATCTAGCAAAGGAAGAGATTCTCATAGTTCTCCATAGTTCATCCAAGGGCATCAACGGACAACGCACCTTGAGCATGTCACTCTAGTCTCTAGACTAGAGGATTGCCCAAGCAACCTACACTTGTATGGGACCCTAGGTGGTCGGTCACCTAGGCATCAAGGTGACATTTTCTTCTGATAAACTGCACGGTGTTTTTTTTTTTATCATCAATAAACCGAAAGGTGTTATAATATAATAAATTAAAGCATAACATGATTTCCTTTTTTTTCTGTGTATTCTTTAAAATAATGCATGTGAGGCTCTTGGTAAAAGAGAAAAGTGAGAACAACGAAGCTCAATCAGTTCCATCTAACTTAGATATTGATTTGGATAGGGGGTAAAAGATTTTCTCCAGCTCTAACCTTTCTCGTTAAAAGAGATTCTTTTTTTTCCCCTTCTATAACCTCATTCTCAAGACTTTAGGTCATTTCCCCTTTTTTTGTGATAAAAAAGGATTTTTTTTTCATTTCCACTGTATTATCAAATGCACGTAAGCCATACTTCAGACTACTTTTCTTAAGTTGTTCATAATTGCTGCATCTTTCTCACTATTGTTGGGTTGCTTTCTCAAACCTTTTTAATTCTGGAAGCCAGTAAAGTTATGCTCACTGCTTCTGTTATGTATCATATCACACTGATTACCATTACTATACGATAGACAACTTCCTTTTTTTTTATATCTATACAATATAGGTTACCTTTTCAAAAGCAACATTAATCTGCTGAAATGTCTGATCAGCGAGTATAGCATAATGCAGGAGCTAAAGCTGATGAGCTATGCATCACCTAGGCACCTTTGTCAAGGACTAGCAACTAGAGATGTCTAATCACCTTGACAACAAGATTAAAACTAGGAACAGACTTAGCATTTAACATTTGGCACTAGTCTATATTTGCTTGCCAACTTTTAAGATGGGCACAGAAAGGAAAGAGCATCAGTTTATGCATGGAGTGAGCTCTATGACTTTCCATAAGGCTCAATGCCCAGACCTTCAAGGACCTTCAGTCACTAGCTCCAGACAGCTATAGATTGCCTCCCGTAAGCAGAGGAACCAGATAAGTCTTAGAATTGCATTCTTTTCATGGCATGAGAGAGAACAACACTGCTTATGTATTTATTTCTATAAAATCAAAAGTGCTAAAGGGTCAAAATAATAGGTTTTACTATGGATACCTAGAGTTCAGTTCAGGTAACATCTTTTTTTTTTCAACTAAGAACAATATCAACCATTTAGACCTTATTAACACCCCTAGATGAACGTGGATGCACTTTAGATTATTTCACCAAAAAATAACTGCAGCACTTCATTGTTTTGAAGGCACAGCTCACAGGCAAGGCTCACTAGTGGGGGTACCTCTTATTTGGATTGTTGCTATGTTTTGATGGAATACACTAGAATTTGATGTCCAATGGATAATCTATAATATCACAGTTTTTACCCTTGATATTTACTGTTTAAACTGTTTAATTATCTAGAACTTGAATGCATAAAGCTATGACATTTGTGTTACACAAAGCTGTAACCAATTGAGTTAATAGGATTTTTGAAACATTCCACTTGTTTCAGATTTAGATTTGCATATTCTTGTATATTAAGCTTTTCTTTTGATTTTTCCAAGAGTGGTACTTCATTCTGTAATATAAAAGAAATCCCTTACACTTTAGTTGTGTTTTCCGCTTTTAAAAAACTGAGGCATTTATCATGTAGTCATGTAGATATTCTATTGATGTACCTGAGGCTTTCAAAAAATGATATAACTCCATCAAGACAGGAAATCCATCAGAACCATTTAGCATGATATGTCTTGCAATTCTTATTATATGCTAAAAACATCCGAGAAGAACAAACTATGCATTTCTTTGCTAGAGAATATGCAACTTGAAATCATCGGAACTGTCAATCCTGAACTTTCCTGCTACCAATATCCCTTATAGTTTAAATCATGCCTATCCACCTGATGACTTTTATCAAATGCTCCTAATCAAGAACAACAAACTAAAGAATATGCAACTTGAAATCATCAAAACTGTCAATCCTCAACTTGTCCGCTATTAATATCACTTAAAAGTTTAAATTATGCCTATCCACCTGACGACGTTTACCAAAAGCTCCTAATACAATTCAATACTTTACCTGCATCAAAAAAAAAAAAAAACTACTAATAAAATCCTAAACGAAAACCTTTAGAATGGTATAAGTGAAACTTGATGATATGAAACCAAATGCTTATATGCAAATCCTTCAAGCAGGAGCAATAATCATTGATAAATACTACAACGTCTGGAAGCAAAAGAAGCACGTAAAGACCAAAAAGAAAAACGGAAATCTGCAAATACTTTGAATGTAAAGAAGTTTGTTCACACCCCTGAACAAGCTTCAAGTGATGAATATTAAAAAGGGTAAAAGACTTAAACATACTCTGGGTTTTGGTTAATTGACTTAAACATGCCCTCAATTTTGCAAAAGGACTTATGCATGCCTTGGCACGTTATCTTGGATGGATTAAACAAATGGACAAATTTACCCTTTACTAAAACGTCGAAGGAAGTCCTCTTCTATGTTGAAACACCCTCAACTTCCTCTACTCAAATGATGAAAAATAATGGAAATCAATTTGTCTCTAGTTTGTACAACAATTACACAAAGGATTTGTATTAACAATCCCCATAAAAGGCCTGAGAAATGGGAATACCTGCAGGCTGCAGCTACCTTCTACTGTTAGGGGCTAGAGTCTGTAGGTCAGTTCTTGGACGTAGTGTACATGGCTGTCATGGCAGCATTGAGTTTGGGTGTTTGATTGTATCTCCCCCCACCCCAAACACCCCTCAAAAGAAAATAAAACCAAATTAGTTTGTTATATTTGTGCCATGAATCTGATCCCTTCTGCTACTAACAGGACCTAAAAAACAAGCTAATTACATCAATATCCATTAAATTACAGAGCATTACACTATCAGGAGCAAATAATCAATTCTGTAGCGAAGGGGGTTACATTCCCTTCATGGTAAGCCCTAGTCCAACAACCCCAGAACTGATTTGCGATTTGCATAATTTACCATCTTAAACATAAGATGCAATGATGAAAATGGGAAGAATCCCTCCCTCTCTCTCTCTCTCATGGTAAATACTAGTCCGACAACCCCAGAACTGATTTGCATAATTTACCATCTTAAACATAAGATGCAATGATGAAAACGGGAAGAATCTCTCTCTCTCTCTCTCTCTCGTCGAACAGGTGGCGGCTATCTCTGTTTTCTAACCCAGATCAATTTGTAGATATTACTGATTATTAACAGGGCAGAGAAGGGTAAATGGGGTTTCTAAAAAATTAAATAGGCCACAATCCACATAACCTCATATTTAATTGTAATTAACGTTTTTTAAATAGAGGGTATATTTAAGTCTAGTGGAGTGACTGGGGTCGCAAGGCACTCTACTATGGACATGCAACCTTGTACAACTTTATTTACAATATAATTTAATCACCACTCTTTTTCCTGAAAAAAAAAAGTATGTACAAGTCATTTTGCAAAACTCAGGGTATGTTTACCCTATTAAAAACAACTCATACAAAAATTATGAGAAAAAAAATTAAACACAATAAAGGTGAAAATTTGAAATCCTTAGTTCTTAGTTATCCTAACGAGAGAGAGATTAGATTGGTAGAAATTTGCGAATACAGAAATTGCACAACTAACCGAATTGAAGCATAAAAATGCCAGATTACAAGAAAACCACGTCAAGAATAGCCAAATACAACCATGTATAACAAATACACTCTTACTAAGTTGACAGTTTTCACGGTCACAACATAAAAAAATTAACCTTTGCGAAATAACGATTAATGAAAAAGGGTGAAAGGAAAATAATGCAATCAAGTATAGGAAAATAGTCAAAGAAATAAATAGATGCAGCGAAAAAAGTAAAAGAGGATAAATTTATACAAAACGACTAACCGAAATCCTCTCGGCAAGATGGGCAAGATCAGAGAAACCAGAATCGCTGTCGCTGCTGCATCTCGAATCTGCACCACTGCTCCCGTTCTCCAGGAAATCGGTCACCATTACGGCCAGGTCGTGCTCGCTGTCGTGGCTGAAACCATCGACCTGTCCAACGAACGGTGCACCATCGCGACCTCCCGCCAGCCTGAACAAAAGGTCCCCAGCCGCAACGCAAACGCGACAATCCGTCCCTCCAGCATTGCGGACGTCGCCTTCAGCGGGCCGGACGGTAGCCCTGGGTTCAAACGCCCACGTTCCCAGCTTAACTGAATCTTGCGATCACAAGAATGACTATTAGTCCTTATTCCAAACCTTAATTTCTCCGTTACAAGCATGGAGATTCGTAATTAAGAGAAAGAAATCAAAAATTGATCTCTGAGGCGAAAAGGAATGTTCTTCGACAACCTGAAACGAAGAATAAACCGGAGTGATTGCTTCCAGAACCCTAAAGACGAAATCCTATACCATGACCGGGGTTTCGGCAAGAGAATTCGAGAAGCAAAAGCAACAACTGAGTTTCTCGGACGCGAATCGGTTACCGAAACCAATTTGAATTCGAGAACCCCTAATTGAGGACGGGCGAGAAAGAAATAAACATACCCTAAAAAGCTTTGTTTTTGCTGGTGCTTTTCATCGTTGGGGGGGGGGGGGGGGTCTTCGATGATGATGATCCAAAGGGCGAGAGGAGGAAGAAGGGCCTGCTGCAACCCAAGGGATGAGAGGCGAAGGCCGAGGAGAGGAAGGAATAGATATAGGACGAATGGACGATGGATGGCTGAATGACGCTAATACCCTCGTGTAACTAAATGAATGCTCATTAAGGATTATAAATTTTAAATTCTCCCGAAATTTTAGTGTACATTGGATTGCATTGGTTGATTTTTAAATATATCAAGAAATTTTGGTTTCTGAATAAGAGAGAGAGAGAAGGCAGAAAGCTTAGCAAAATGTGTGAACTTAGGCCGAAAAACCGAGAAAATTCGTATCGGTATCTCCCATCCTATCACCTGAGACCTGACCATACCATAAAATAGTGGCTTTGTTAAGCCACGAAATGCGAATGAGAGATGTATTGTTACTTTATACCATGGTGATGACCTTTATCGTTCTCGATGTACCTCATCTTCCACACCTTCCACGTTGCCTATAAGATCGATTTTTGTTGTAATTTGAACGAAACCAAGATGAGCCAATAAATATGTATTGGGTTTAAGAAACACAATGAAACCAAAATACAATCAATCGGCATCAATTCTATTGTAATCCTAAGGGTTTGATCGGTGAAAAACCTCTAAAATCATAGATCTTTCTATAAATTATATATATATATATAAATTCAGACACGAAGCATTGACTCGACTTGAGAGGCGGTGGACAGGGTAAGTAACCCCCACTCCACGGGAAAATTGAGGGATCCATTCGGATATTATCAAGCAAGATGCGGGCCGGTGTTTCTAGTTCTCGGCCCTACGCAAAACGCGAACGCTAAAAGGTAAAAACCGCGCAACCCTCAGTACGGACGGCCCTTTCCTTCGTCCTTCGTCTATTCATCTTTTTTTTCTTTTACTTGATTTACTACACACCGGTGAATGATTCCGTATTAATTACGTGGATCAGTAATGTTAAATTTATATTTATTAATATTTTAAATAATTATTAAATTTTTAAAAAATGTTTTCTTAATAATTATTAAAATATGAATAATTTTTTTTTATTGTAATAGGTAGAGAGTTAATGATTAATTGAGATTGATAGAATGTAGACAGAAATAATTGTGAATTATTATTTTTTATACTTTTTAATAATATATTAAAAATAGTGGTAGTGGGTTATGGGCTTTGGACGTAAATTATAAGAAAATATCTCATATCTGACTTTAAAAAAAAATTGAAAAAACCATATATTTGAATGGTAGAGAATTATAAACTGATAGTGATGGACTTTATAGCAAAAGTTTCTCAGAAATTGTCCGTGTCTAACTTTTTAGAATATGAGAAAATTAACTATCCAAATGGTGATAATAGATTGTGGACTTTAACAATAACTTTTCTATATTAATAATTAATTATCCAAAAATAATAAATAATAAAAACAGTGTCTCGATCAGCAGTCAAGCTAGTTAAAGAGTTTGCTATTCACAAAGCCTCCTAACTGCAATAAAAAACCCCAAATTTACAAAAGGCATAATAATGAAGTAAAACAAGGGTTGCTTGAACGTCCACGGCATTGGTCTGTCTGGTCCATCTCCTATAGAGAGCCATGTGCAATAATATTCACAACCCAGTTACATCCGGTTGGCACTTGGCACCAACTGTATTCTTCTACTACACAAAACATGGGAATATGGGATGATGGTTAAAGCCAAGCATCCCCGAATGGGGGGAGCAGTGGGCACATTAGTTTGTTTTTTGCCCTAATTGGATGATGGTTACCCTTTTCTGGTTTTATAACAACCACTTTAACCTTCCCCACATTTGCCCGTTGCTTCACTTAAAATATGCTTCTTGATATGACATCTGCCCGTGTGACATTTTGAAACCCAATTTTGTTTACAGGCAACACCCATACAGTGGAGATTTATGTAATTCACTTGCATCCTCTATTTTCAAAAAAAAAAAAAAGACGTGTACCCTCTATGTATATATAAGAGTATATATTTGAGTGTTGAGACCCTTGAGTAGGCAACATTTTACATTTGAGATGCTGAGATAAAAGAAGTCATCTTGATGTCTCCAAGTTTTTAAATTAAATTATTGAAAACATAAGTTGCAATGCTCACTCTTATTTAATTTTCTCCAATAAAACCCATTATTACTCTCTCTAATAACATCAATCTTTCGTAAAACCCAATCCTCTCTCTCCAAATGATCAATGTTTTTAACATCTCCTCTCCCCTGTTGAATTCTGTAGAGATGTGGGTCTCACAGCTGTGGTCCCACTCTGTTCGTAGGGTAGAATATATTTATACATAGCTGATGGTCAATCTGTTATTCTGTTATTCTAGTTGTTATTTACTTTTCAGTTTTATATTATTATGTGTTATGATGTAAGCACCAAGGGCAGATGTATCCTTTCATGTAACTAGCATAACATATAAATATTAAATTGAAGTGGTGGCGGCAGAATATTGAGATTATGTCCTTCCTTTCAAAGTTTGTATGCTACTGTTCTCTCACTACTCTTTCTCTTATTTCCTCTATACTTTCTCCTCTTTTCGAACCTAAAATTTAGTAGTGCTCAAGACTGATAGTGGTATTGAACATCTACAAATTCCTCTTTTCCTCTTAATAAATCTCTTTTATGACTCTCTCCAAAAAACAAATTTAAATATGATGCAAAAACTACACGATAAATCAAAAAAGTAACCATTTACATTAAATACATCATATGATTTACTTATTTTTAATTGATTCATGTTGTATAAAGATGTATTTACCAATTATATAGAAAAAGTTAACAACATTAAAAGATGTTACTATAATGTCTCAATTTATCACCTTTTTTTTTTCTTTGGCTTCACAGTGCAATTTTTGCACCATATTTTAACGGGTACAAATTAGTTGGGTTGGGTCAAGGGCCAACTCAAAACCAACCATAAATATGGATGCATGAATCTAACTAACCAAGCTAACATTTTTAGTAAAAGTGTCTATACAAGAGGCTTTATATGAGGTTTTGAAATTTTATAATAAGTAGGGTTTAACTATGATACTAGATATGCTTACAACCAATCAACTGGTATCATAAAAGGTGATCAATCAGCTGGTGGTTTTTATCAAAATTCATGAGGTGCTTTGATTGGTCAAAACTCTTCTTATACCATCATAAATTTTCTCTAATAAAAAGGAGAGTAACATAAATAAGAGCATTATCTAATATTGGTCCTAACTAAGTAGAATCTGACTGAATCGTATTCACATATGCTTGCCGGCCCAAGATTTTACCATTGCACAAAGCAAGCAATGACTTCTATTAATTAAGCACCAAACTAAGGGGGTGTTCAACAACATGTGGTTGGTTTTGTTTTGAAAACAAAATCAACTTGCCACGTCAGCAAAATTACTCATATGAAACATTTTCATATATATCACACACTCAACAACCCAATTAGCAAACTTGTTCTATACGTACAAGTGAGGTGACCCTTCCACTCAAAAACGAACTGACCCTTTCACTTCTTCTCTCCTACGTTTACATAATCTCTCTCCTTTGTTTTTATTCTATTTTTATTTCCTTGTCACTTGGAAAAAATATCAATAAAAACACCAAGGCTGTGTTTGGTTTGAAGGAAAAAGTAAGGAAAGAAAAGGAAATACAGGAAAATTTTTACAAATCTTATATGTATTTCCCTACCTTTTCTCACCTTTTTCCTTCAAACCAAACATAGCCTAAAAAAGGGGATTGGCACCTAATAGCAACGGGTCATTACATGTATGTCATTACATGTATTTGTCTAACTGTCTTAGTAGCTTTCGTGTTGGAAAATGCAAACCTTTATATTTGTAATAATATTTTATGCCATAAAAGGCCAGCTTAAATTGTTTTTAGCAGTACATTATGGGCCAGCCTCAACTACCAAATTATTCACACTGGATGCCCTTTCAAAACTGAAATTTAATTAAGCTTTAATTCTTATGAACAAGTGCTAAAAAAAAACTTCAATTCTAGTTTATCTTTAAATGGATCCACCAAATGTAAAACCACTAGACTATTAGGCTATGTTTGGTTTGAAGGAAAAAGTAGGGAAAAGAAAGGAAAGGTAAGGAAACCTTTACAAGATTTGTGAAGGTTTTTCTAACTTTCCTTTCCTTTCCCTACTTTTCCCTTCAAACCAAATATAGCTTTAAGGAACATGTTTTGCTTGCTTTCTCGAACTTTTTCGCTAGCTCCAATCTCCTACAAGCAAAAACTCTATTGGCAGAGCTGTGCATTGAGAATATTTTCCGTGTATGTATGCCAAATTCACGATGAAGAGATGCTTCTAATGTGTGATTGAATTCTCTTGCTTTCCAAGTGTGTGCAGAATTTTTTTTTTCTTGGGTTCCCATCACACTCCTGGCTCATGAAAAACATATGTAGAGGCATTGTGTCTGCGAGGAATAGACTTGTTCATCAGCTGGGTCAGGTCGGGCTCGGACCAAGCTTTTACTCTTCATAAACAAGATTTTGTTAGACCCGAGCCTGAGCCGGCCCAAGCCCAAAGCCCGACCTAACAGAAAGATGGCAAAGAGAAAGGACCCACCACCGATGACTGTGTTTGCCGGTGTTGAGTTCACATCTGAGAGAGAGAAAGAGAGGACTCATCACCGCCGTCGATGCCTATGTTCGTAGCCTCACCAGTGCCTGAGTTTGCGTTTGAGATTCTGAGAGAAAAAGTGAAGAGGAACGAGAGAGAGAGAGAGAGGGAGAAGGCTCACCACTACAGTCGATGCCTGTGTTCGCCGCCTCGCTAGTGCCTGAGTTCGCGTATGAGGTTTTGAGAGAGAAGAAGTGAGAAGAGGAACAAGAGAGAGAGAGAGAGAGAGAGGACTTACCGCCGATCTGCTGGAGTTCACTGGTTGCGCCGTGAGTGTTTGACTACTGAGAAGAGAACCAAGGTTTGGTTAGAAAGAGATGAATGAGAAGAGAGAGGTTAGGAACTTAGGATATTTAGGGTTTTTGGTTTAACCTAAAAGTCGAACCGGGTCAGGCTTTTTTAACAAATCCTGAGCCAAACCCATAAAATGGTCGGGCTTGAGATTTTAGGCCCGAGGTCAAGCCTACGAACTCAAATCTATCTTCAAGCCCATCTGGGGGCCGGGCCGGCCTGTCGGGCTACCCGACCCATGAATAGGTCTAGCGAGGAATAGTAAGATAATTGATGCTCAGAAATGATATATACCTTTTCATGATGCCTTGAACTTTTTTGTCAAGGTTCAATTTGGGAATGGGAATGGTGCAAATACAAATATGCTGTGTGCAAGACCTTGTATTTGCACTTCTAGCAAATTGAGCCTAAATGAAGGTAGAATTTTGTTCATCAACTTAAATATTTCAGCTATTATTTCTATCTTTTTTACAACAAAAAGCTTGTCTTCTACCCCTTTTATTTATTTATTTACCTAGTTGGTTCCAACAAGGGGGTTTTTGAGTGTGGTGCTGTAGGGATGCAAATGGATTGCATTGGAATCAAGGTATATCCGAATACAATCCAATAGTATAAATAGTAGATCCTCTCAAACATTAATTTTGCTGAAGGTAAATTTCTTAAATTACCCTTATGGTTTAACTAATTGACTAAGTGTATCGTTTGAAAATTGACTAACACTATCCTTATTGTTTTTGACAATTAACTAAATCTACCCCTGTCATTAGCATCCCTTAATGCTTCGTCACAATCTATGCACGTGTGACCCCATGTGACCTATTCAATTTTTTTAAAACCCAATATTGCCCTCGTATCCTCAGCCCCCACACTCTCTCTTCTAAGACCTCCCCCTCCGCATCAGGAAGCACATCTTCTTTGATAACACCTCTTCTGGTGAGCGGAAGTGGTGGGTTCAGCCTCAAGGATTCACACATGGCTGCATGGAAATACACTAGATCCTTCAGATCTTCTGAATCAAACACCCATGGCTGCTTTTGATCTCTGACGACACCTTCCGCTTCCTTCTTCTTTTTTAACTACATCAATTCATCCAGGATCTTTTCCTCCACGCGAGGGATTGTGGAAACCAACCAGAGGAACCAAGTGAGAGACGTTCCTGTCGAGTCCCGCCCAGCAAATAGGAAGCCCAGTGCAGTGTCTCTGAGGAACAGATAATTGTAAGCCTTGCTTTCTCCATTCTGATCTTGAGAACTCATGTACATAACTATCAAATCACTTCCCTGCACCCCTTTGTGCAGCACTTCTCTTTTCAACGAAATGTTCTCTAACAAGTGACGATTTATGATCTTCCGAGCTCTGGCCAGTCTCCCCTCACTCCCGACTACCAACCAACCCAACAGCTTCATGGGCATGATGTGCCTATGGAACACACCTTCCGTCCTGTCGTCGATGGCTTTAGCAATCTCATTAGCAGTAGAGCTCTAAGGACATAGATTTGCTAAAAAGGCCAATCAGAATCCAAATACAATTTCTCATGAAGAACAAAATATAGAAATGGATGTAGGAGAATAAAAGAACTTTTGCAATCAAACAAAGGTGAAAAATCACCAACAGAATTAGAAAAGCACAACTCCAATCCACCATAAACAGAAAGAGAAAAAACAGGAAAGGTTTCTAAAAGAGATTGCAAAGAGCCGGTAACAACATGGTTGGGGTAGATCCACAAAAGATGATAGAGCCCCAAACATTACAACCGGTACCAGATATTGTAATTGCATTCCATAACGGCATTCGCCAGAGAATTGTGAATGGAATTAATCATGAATTGTTTTTTTCGGAGAACCGCAATCAAACTTAACCATGGACGGCAAAACGAAAAGCAACACCCACTAGTATCGAAAGCCTAATACAGGATCCAAGAGCAAGTGACCCCCTTGTCAAACGTCTGCAAAAAAAAGAAAAAACAAACAAGAAAGAAAAGAGATGATAAAGGAAAAGGGGGACTCCCCGAAGGAGTCATTCCAACAAAGAGATTGTTAGAACCTTCAGCAACGCAAGAGAGAAACTCTCTCTAAAGAGAGAGAGAGGGAGTGGTTGTGCAACTTGCAGAGAGGGAGCGGTTTCAGAAGAAGTGTTCACAACCAGAGAGGGAATGATTTCAGAAGAAGTGTTCACAACCAGAGACAGAGTGGTTTCAGAAGAAGTATTCACAACCAGAGACGGAGCAGTTTCAAAAGAAGTGTTCAAAATCAAAGACGGAGCGGTCTAAATTGAACTTTTAGACAGTTTGATAACGAAAAACCATGGAGTCATGACATATTCCTCCAATGTAACAAATCTGAAGTCTGAACTATTAATTGCTTAATCAGATTGATGATTTCGTAACAGATTACATCAGTAGACTTAGATTAGGTAGGTGTTTGGCATCGGTGCTGGGAATATCACATCTTTTTCTAAGAAAAATGGTGCTGGGCATGTGGAGTTGTAACCACCGTTTTCTCTTATTTGTTTGGAACCGGTGTTGCCATATAGGTATTTTTTGAGAAAACAATACTGGTTTTGTTTGGTACCAGTGCTGGCAGCAATATATTCAACATTGATCTTGTAGGTGTTTGGTATCAGTGTTGGGAACATTACACCATTTTCTCTTATTTTTTGTTTGAAACCGGTGTTGCCACATAGGCGTTTTTTAAGAAAAAGCGCTGGTTTTGTTTGGTACCATTACTAGCAACAACATTTTCAACATTGATTTTATTATCCAACGTCCAAGATGATAACACATCATTGCATTATTGGGAGCAATGCACCATTTTCTAGAAAACTTCAAATTTGGCGTTGCTCCAGACCACACTTTCCCGATTTCTAAGACATGGTTTGGAGCAACATTTTTTTGAGAAAATGATACTAAAACAAGAGGGTGTTGCTTCCAACACCGTTTTCTCTGACGTGGTGCCTACATGGCACCGTTTTCTCATAAAACGACACCAATGCCAAACACTGCCCCTATTATCCAATGTCCAAGATGATGTCACATTGATACTACGTCATTGCATCGTTGGTAGCAATACACCGTTTTCCTATAAAATATCAAATTTGGCATTTCTCTATACCACACTTTTCTGATTTTTAAGATGTGGTCTAAAGCAACATTTTTCTAAGAAAATGGTATCAAACAAGAGGGTGTTACTTCCAACACCGTTTTTTCTAATGTGGCACCAATATGATACCATTTTCTCAAAAAAAAACCCACAATCATTATTGATGGAGGACGATTTGGCCCAACCTATGAAACGGTGACACATGGACATTGACTCAGCACAAGCGATAGCTCAACGTTGTAGCCTGGTGCGACTAAGTGACGGGCCCATAAAGCAGCTCGCTACATTGTAACTCACAAAAGGAGAAGCTCGCCGCAACGTGAGCTCCAAGTTCCCCAAACTACCTTTGAAGAGATACTCCGAGGCAACTTTAGCTCGCGAGCTAAAGTTATTAGCTCGTCCAAGCTCCCAAGCAGACAAGTCACCCTAAGGACCAGTTCTACTAAGGATAATCCTAGAGTGTTCCAAGCTCGCTACACAATAGCTCGCGAATGAGCCGCATGAGCGCTCCTCAGGAAGCTTCCGACTAACAGGCCGTACCGATCAGACTGTGTCATATCCCTTACTAACGATGCAGTCCCAGTCCTTTTGGCAGTCTGCGTCCACGTCTCTCAGCAGGCAAAGGCGTGCCTGCCCCTTTGGAGTCGTGTCGCTCACCCGAGCGAGACATACGCCACAACGGCCACCTGCGCAACCCTGGCAAGTAACGACTGTGGCAGGAGCCCAGTGGCGGTTATGCCCGACCTGACGTGAGTGCTCCTATAAAAGCCCTTAGGGCAGAAGAGAAACTTCTTCTTGAGACCTCTAACCTCTCGAGTATAGTGAGAACGCGCTATCTGCACTCTTAGCTTTCATCTCCTTCTTGCTTCTCCCTTAGAGTACTAACTTAAGCATCGGAGTATCCCCACTGGGAAAACTCCCCGGGGATTCTTCTTCTTCATCATCTCAGGTACCTTCTAGGAGCCACGTGAGTGCAATTAGGAATGACCGGATCACACTACATCAATTATTTTTCATTTACATAAAGGTGATGGTAATTTTGTAGGTGATTTCGGTATTTGTTACTTGCAAAATTTGGTCCTCACACCCTTGCAATTGTGGATTGAAAACATCTCCCGGTTATAAGTTTATAACACCGCTTCACTGCTAAGGCTGCTGTGAAGGCCAATTTTGCGAGGAAGAAATCTAATGGTTGTTGATCATTGACTCTGACAGCAGAGTACGACTCCAACGCTAATAGGCATTGGAAATTTGGAATGAATCGGTCTAAAAGCCTCTGTGGTTGTTGTTGTTTGACCAATTCAATCTGGAATTTAACTCTAGGAATCAAAACAAGGTGTTCGTGGACCGTCTTGAAACAGGAAAATGCAAATGGAGAAAATACCTCCTCTCCTCTGCCGACTTTTGGAATAGAAACGGGAATTGGGATTAACATATAGCATAGCCCTACTTAATCTTGGCCGGTCAATCAACCATTACCAGTCATTCAGCATCGAAATCCATTGTTTAATTTCTAGTTTGAATTGACCCTCTAACCCAATATCAGTTGCCTTTCAAGTTTGAACTCATTCTTTCCATGCCCACATATTATATACCTGGATGCAACTGGGTCTCTCACATTTTGCATTTATAGTGATCATATGGATAATGGAATATATAAATGGGGCCATCTTAAGCCTAGCTCTGCCCACGACCTAATTAAGTGATGTCATATGGAATCCAACGCCCATTTTTACCTCCCAAGAAATCCTATCAGCAGCAGATCTGAATTTAGTTTTTAAATAGATCAGTATGGATTAGTTCAAGTATATAGTTCACCCTATTCTCGATAAGAGTGTTCATTATATGGTTAAGATCATAAAATCAAACCAAATCAAACCAAATTGAAATTGACAGTTTGGTCTGGTTGGAACTTAGAAATGGTAGTGTGGTTTTGTTTGGGACAATTTCAAATTTTGGTTTACTTTAATATTAGTGAATGATTCCGTATTAAGTACGGAGAAGTTAATATATATGAATAAATATTAATGATTTTTATTACTGTTTATAAATCACCATTTTTTAATTCACTCATACAGTCTATAGGTCCACATAAATTGACTCTTATATGTCAAACCCAAAAATTATACAGGTCATTAAATTCAACTTGAAACATTTATTACTTTAATTTAACCATTATTATTATTAATAATTTATTTTAGTATTTAATTTAAAATTTTTGTTATTTAGTAATAATACTAACTAAATTTGTAATTATTTAAATGTTTACTTAAAATATTTTTTCCAACCAAGTATAATTATTATTTATTTAATTCAGTAATTTTGAATAAGTAACTATTTGATTTAATCTGAATTATTTCATTTTTTTAATTATTTATAATAAACATTTAGAGTAGGATCTTTATTTGATTTAAAAGACTTGCCATGTTTTTATCTATACAATGGCCCCATACTATGGGGCAACTAAAGTATCATTTAATTTGAAATTTACTATTTAACAATAAAAAATCAATGTTCTGTTGAGCAATCCACCCTCAAAAAAGTATCAATAACTTTGAAATCATTAATCTATTTATAAAATAGTAAACTTAGATGGATGTTTACAACAATATCACTAATACTGCTTAATATTTAGGGACATATGAATGGATAAAAAGCATTTATGATATCCATTCAAAGAGTCAAAGAAGGAAGAAAATCATTCAAAGAGCTATTAATAAAAACAATCCATGACAAACAACATTTGCAGATGCATCCATCATCTAAAATAAGAGATGAAAAATATATGACTACAATCAAACCATCATCATGTATGGCTAAAATCAATTGAAAATATAATTAGGACTCCGAAGCCCATCCAATAGAGGAAACATGAAAGAAAGGAGAATAATGGGACCATCCTATGTATGGAAGTCACCTCCAAGTTAGGTGGCAATGCTTCTTTTGGTCGATCATGGTTACGGATTTTAAGTCTAAGCTCCCCACAATGCACATAGACCAGCTAGAATTTATCTTTAGGAAAAGATAGGGAAACCTATATATAAACTAATGGTATGTTTGAATTATGGTAATTGGGAGATAGAAATAGAAAATGTAGGTTAAATTATAATTTTGGGCATGTTGATGTGTCAAATTCAAGTCAACTAGAATACTCATAGATTTTTAATTCATTCATTTAGTGGTAATTTGAGTATTTTTTATTCCATGTCTTTATTGAGTAATATAGATTAATAATATATTAATAATTATGAAATCAGTAATAATAATAAGTATATTACTATTGCTATTATTTACTAATAATATATTCTTACTTTGTGTGTATTGATTTTGAAATCAGTAACATTAAATTATTATTATTATTATTATTATTATTATTATTATTATTATTATTATTATTATTATTATTATTATTATTAAGTAATTAATTTGTTATAAGTACAAGTTTTAGTTATTCCTGAAATAATAATTGCTTTTATAATTCTTTTAGTTTAACAATAATGAATAATTAAAAGTTTACAATTTAACTTTCACTAAATGAAATATATATTGGAGAATAATAATAGTATTAATTATAATTACTTATAATAATAATAATAATAATAATAATAATAATAATAATTATTATTATTATTATTATTATAATAATAATAATGTAAATAATTAACACTAATTATATATTTATATAAAAAAATATGAATTAATATAAATATAAAATGATTATGTCCCAATTAATAGTTAACATTATTAAAATACTTATTAATTATAATTAATTAATTAACATTCCAAAGTAATAATTATTTTTATAGTTAAGGAATTAATTATCAGTAAGTAATTATAATCAGTAATTAATTTTTATTAGAAATCATTATTATTAGTAATAATTAATTACAATTATTGATGATAATAATGATATAATTAATTATAATAATAATAATAATATAATTAATTATTTCATACAAAATGTATGAATTATAACTTCCAATAAAAATTCTAATATAAATAATTAACATTCAATATTAATTTTCAAAATAATTAATATGAGCTCATATAAATATAAAATTATTATTACCATTATGAAAATCGTTATTAATTATCATTCCAATTTAATAATGAGAAATATTATCAATAATTAGTTAATATCGATAGTTAATTATTAGCAGTAATTATTATAATAAATTATAATCAATGAGTTATTATTATTAGTAATTAATAGATGAAATTAATTAATTAGAAGTCAATAATTATTATTAGTACCTCTCTCTTTCAAAAAGTTGACTCATCATCATTGTCATCATCAATGACAACAATTTGATAAATACATAATTTGACAAAAATAGGTAAATATCATTAATTTATTTTTTTTTTATCTTTTGGAAAACTGAATAAGAGAAAAATAAAATGGGTAGCATTGCAAATGAAAAGTTATTTGGATTTTTGCAAAAAAAAATATTGAGCATAAAAAACCAATTACTCAAAAATAAGGTCGTTAATGAAAGAGTAATTAAAATTATTCTGTAAATAATAGTTTTAAGAAATTAATAATTAATAATTGTCTGAATTAAAATGGGTAATTTCAACAAATAATTTTGTGTAATTAAAATTTTCTATTAACATTTTTTAATAATAATTAGTATTATTAATAGATTAATAATATATTAATAATAATTAGTATTAAAATAGGTAAATATCATTTATTTATTTATTTTTATCTTTTGGAAAACTGAATAAGAGAAAAATAAAATGGGTAGCATTGCAAATGAAAAGTTATTTGGATTTTTGCAAAAAACAATATTGAGCATAAAAATCCAATTACACGAAAATAAGGTCGTTAATGAAAGAGTAATTAAAATTATTCTGTAAATAATAGTTTTAAGAATTTAATAATTAATAATTGTCTGAATTAAAATGGGTAATTTCAACAAATAATTTTGTGTAATTAAAATTTTCTATTAACATTTTTTAATAATAATTAGTATTATTAATAGATTAATAATATATTAATAATAATTAGTATTAAAATAGGTAAATATCATTAATTTATTTATTTTTATCTTTTGGAAAACTGAATAAGAGAAAAATAAAATGGGTAGCATTGCAAATGAAAAGTTATTTGGATTTTTGCAAAAAAAAAATATTGAGCATAAAAATTTAATTACTCGAAAATAAGGTCATTAATGAAAGAGTAATTAAAATTATTCTGTAAATAATACTTTTAAGAAATTAATAATTAATAATTGTCTGAATTAAAATGGGTAATTTCAACAAATAATTTTGTGTAATTAAAATTTTCTATTAACATTTTTTAATAATAATTAGTATTATTAATAGATTAATAATATATTAAAAATTGTGAAATCAATAATAACAATAAGTATATTATTAATTATTATTTTATTTTTATTTTTATTAAGTAATTAATTTGTTATAATTATGATTTTTAGTTAATTCATAAAATAATATTTGCTTTTATAATTCTTTAAATTTAAAAATATTGAATAATTGAAAGTTTATAAATTAACTTTCACTAAATGAAATATTTATTGGAGAATAATAATAGTATTAATTATAATTACTTGTAATAATAATGTAAATAAGTAATACTAACTATATATTTATAAAGTAATTAATATGAATTAATATCAATATAAAATGATTATATCCCAATTAATAATTAACATTATTAAAACAATTATTAATTATCATGAATTAATTAACGTTCTGAAGTAATAATTATCATCACCAGTATTAGTAATAACTAATTATAATTGTTGATAATAATAATATAATTATATTCATTAATATAATATTATTAATTATAATTACTTATAATAATATAGCTAATTATTTCTTATAAATGTATGAATTATAATTTCTGATAGTAATTATAATATAAGTAATTACCATTAAATATTTATTTTCAAAATAATTAATATGAGTTAATATAAATGTAAAATGATTATTTCCAAATTATTAATTACCATTATGAAAATATTTATTATTAATTATAACTACTTATAATAATATAGTTAATTATTTCATATAAATGTATGAATTATAATTTCTGATAATAATTATAATATAAATAATTACCATTAAATATTTATTTTCAAAATAATTAATATGAGTTAATATAAATATAAAATAATTATTTCCAAATTATTAATTTTCATTATGAAAATATTTATTAATTATCATTTCGAATTAATAATGAGCAATATTGTCATTAATAAATTATCAGTAATTAAGTATGAGCAGTAATTATTATAAGAAATTATTTTTCTGAATTAATAATGAGCAATATTATTACTAATTAATTATTATCAGCAATTAAGTAATAGCAGTAATTATTATTAGAAATTGTTTTCTGATTTGAATTATTATCAGTGAGTAATTATTATTAGTAATTAATAGCTAGAATTTATTAATTAGAAGTAGTTAACCGTAATTAATTAGTAATCAATAGCTGTAATTAATTCATTAAAAGTAGTTAACGGTAATTATTATTAATAATTAATAGCTGTAATTAATTAATTGGTTTAGTAGTTAACACTAATTAATAGCACAACTTACTGTTTTTTTAGGAAATGATTGAAAGTGGGAACTTCCCACTTCTCACAACTCTCTCCATGGTGGTGGGTTCTACTCTGCATGTTAGTGGGCTGTTTTATTTAATTACCACTAATTAGAATTTGACACATGTCTAATAGACTCTATTCTTAAACTACCACTATTCAAATTTTGGCACATTGTTTAAATATTTGAAATGACAGGTATCTGAATGTAAGTGGGCCACATGTCTGATTGGGGGAAACTTTTGCCTGATATATACAGAGAGAGAGAGGGGCGTTTCTAAACATGACCATGTTTCTTGTATGATAAGAGAACTTTGGAAGTGGGAAGATGACAATAGTCCTGTTGCCATTTAATTTCTGCTGTGACCACCACTAGGGTGGGAACTGGGAAGATGCTAAGATGGTTCTGGGGGCCCAATTCCTTGTGTAGTCATCATCATCACATAATGTCGACACTTGTGATCTTGTCCTCGTGTCAATATAACGGCCATCCATCCTACTCTGCCTCTGCCATTCAACTTTCTCCTTTCATTAGCTCGTGGAAAAACTGGTGTTCGCCATTCGATCGACTTACTGCTCTTCGAAATGAATATATATATGAGTGTTCTTCAAAGTTACAGTTGAAATTTAGCTTAATTTATGGAGTGATCTATGTGAATTTAATTATGGGTTCCGCTCAGAAGTCAAAAGTGGTTGGTTTATAGAATACATGGATGATGTTCAAGCCGCTGAATATTTTTGGCCTCCTCCCCAGAACCCCAGATGATTAGCGATCAAACAGTCTCATCATCAGGTGCGGGCCAGCCTTGGACTTGAATTTCTGCTGAAGGATGAGAATTGTGCCGAAAGGTCATGCTTGAAGAAGCGAGGTCATATGGAGTCTTCCTCTGGAGCAAAAAGATGCGACGGGACAGACTCAATGGTAGGTTCTTAGAGTTGTGTTCCAATCTGGAGCCAGGGAGGCTGCAGCCAATAAAGGCCGACAAGGTTGTCATCCTGAATAATGCAACTCATCGTCTTTTGAATCAGCTACGCCTTGAAGCACAAAATAAGCTTAAAGCAATAAATGATGCACTTAAGATTACAATACAAAACCTCAAGGCAGAGAAGCGGCTCAAGGCAGAGAAAGAAAGGATGGAGCAGATGGTTGTGTTTCATGTATGTCCTATTGTGCCACCTCATACATCCTATGCAGCTACAACCACTTTAATTTTTCTCTGTCAATGGGAAGAGCATTCCTTATCAGCCAAACTACCTGTCGCCAATGGCCATGTGGCAATGGATGCCACCAGCATCTTGGGATATCACTCAAGAACATGTTCTCAACCGTTTCCCCCAACGGTTGACTGATATGTATCATATGTGATGCTTACCTGTCAGTACATACATGAAAAATTGTGATGAAAATCACCTTACCAAACAGCATAATGTTTCTCACTGCCTACGTAGTAAAAACGTTTTTTTTTTTGTAAAAAATGGGCGTTGGAAGCATGAGCGTTTTTTCTTAAAAATCGGTCCCAAAAATCTCCCACGCTTAGATATTTCATAAGAAAAAGGAAAAAAAAACTTAGGCCGGGCTCAAGTCCATGTATATACATATGTATTTGTATATCCATGTAATGTACATAGGTAGGTCAGGTTCGAGTTAGGATAAAACTGGATCGGGTTCGTGCCAGGTTTGGACTATCTAAAAGCTAGGCCCAGACCTAGCTCTAAAAGTAAAAAAGAAAAAACCTGAACTTTGGGCCCAGGCCCATCCAATGAAAATTGCAGCCAGGTCAGTCTGAGTTCGTGTTGGGCCCATATAAGTTGCACCCCTAGTGAAATGTTAATTCACTCTACAAATTCTTCGAACACTAATGGATCATGCGGGGACGGCCCACGCTACTAAATTTAGATGGTCAAATTCATTTTCATGGAGTTTATATGGATTAACATGTCACACAGGAAGATCCCTGTAGACATCACAAGCCATCTGACATAGACGGCCGAAATTTTACCCTTTGTTGTGGGCGTTGTAAGAGCTGAGTTTTATGGGCCCAGCCTATGAGGAGCAGTCTTGTGCTGTACTTTTGTGGGCCTGGGCTTCTCATGCTAAGTTTTATGGGCCCAGCCACTTTTTATTTCCAACTTTCTTCTTCTTCCCTCGTCTCTCTTCAGGCTCTAAGAATACAAACAGTGGACATGTCTTCTGTAAATAGAATTTATTTGGAGTTTATCATTGCTCAATTCAAGCGTCCTTCTAAGTACTTCATTTAGTAAGAAGTTGTATGTCAGCCTTGGAAAAAAAAATCCAGCTTTAGTAAAAAGTTGGGTCTGTGTCCATCAGTAAATACATATTGTTGTATGTATGTAAAATGGTTTTATTAGAAAATGATATTGAAAAGGAATTCAATTTCTTTATTTTCCTGGTGTTTGGATTAAATTGCAAAAAGAAAAAAGTGAATGGTTTCCCAAGAAAGAATCGTGGAATATTAAAAGGAATGTCATTTGACTCATTTCCTAAAACTTCTACTCTTTTCTTCCCTTTCGAAAAAAGTTTGTTTTCCACGGCCATTAAGGTGTAATGAAACTCTGTAAAATAAGGTTTTCCTCCATCACAAATGCAACCAAATGAAGCCTTAAAAGAATATTCTCATGATTACTCCTAAATATGAGTTCAGAATTCAGAAAGAAGGAAAACAAAGGTTTAACAATAATCGTAAATAGCATCTAGTCCATTATGTGTTTTTGTTATCTCTCCTGCTGGACGACCATAAAAATAACAAGACAAAAGAAGGAAAAAAATAAAAGAAAATGCTTCTGATTGATAATTGGGAAGCAGTCCAAAAGAATCAAAACCATATTATTGATATTAACTAGTAGAACTATACTTCAAATCAGAAAAAGAAAACCTCCATCGCGTAATAACCTAGGTTTAGGTGATCCAATGTCGGATTACTGGTTGGAGCCCAACCCAGGCCCGGTTTAAGCCCAATGGACCTTGTCAGGACCCCTGGGTTATGTTTAGGACGCTCTAAACTTCCAAATTCCAATGAATATGAACTTTCTATTGGAATTTTGATTAGTTGAAGCTTTAACTGTATTGCGGGCTGTGAAACGAATGATAATGCCCCATATCAATGACAAAAGTACATAGGACCCATACCGAGAGGTTGAATGGTTGTGGGTCCTATTGGTGTTGAGTGTTATTAGTTACACAATCTATTAAACAGTTATTGAGTTCAGCTAATCCTATCTCGTCTGGACTGACGAAATGGATCAATACAACAACGAGGTTTTTAAATTAAATTAGAAGAGGTAGTTAAGAAAGGCAATTATCTTTAGGACAGCTAAATGAGTCAATGTGCATGCTCTTTGATGGTTCAAGTTGAAATATAATAAATATAAACAGGAATAGCCTCTCATTTTTTTTTTAATAAATTTGAAGGAATAGTATGATATGTACAGCTATAATAATTAACAAGTTTTCTTTCCATTGTGAATGTTGCTTCTCCAATAGCCATTGTATTAGACAGAGCTTTTCTCCATCTCCTTATTATATTCATCAAAAGTCAGAACAGGATTATAGGAGAATTTGAGCCAATTTTAATGTGATAAGAGTGCCATGTTTTACAGAAACAGAAGCCACCCCTTGGACTCCATCGATATTGCTCAAGCATGTGGCTTTGAAAATACCTTTTATCGATGCGTTCCGATTTGGCACGAGAGATGTGGAGTTTTGAGTGAGACATATGAAGCCCACAAGGGCACATGATCATAAGCAAACTTATTGTCCACTCAAGAAATTATGAATGCCATATACACACAGAAATTTGAGAAGGGGGACAAACGATTTCTTTAAATACAATCAAATAACGACAAATGCCACTAGACTAGTACTAGAACCCACATCTCCTTGTCTGCTTGACACATTTTGTGATATTATATTAGAATTAGATAGATGGATATATCAATCCATGCGGGTGTGTTAGTCTCTCCAGGTTGGGTTTAATTTCTTCTAATTACTTTGGATTTTGGGTTATCAGAATCCATTTTTGCCAACTGTCCTGATTAATTAGTTCTAATCAGACTTGAGAGCCATTGTCTTGTTTATAAACTGAGCAATTGGAGTGGAGTTGACCATGCATAGAAATCGGATGCCTTTCTCCCCACCTGCTCTAATCGGAATCTCACTGTCAGTCGGTCACCATGTCTCAATCACCTCTTGCCGCAGTTTTCAGCGATATAAATTTATAGGGGAATACTACCTGTACACAGCAAGTGATTCCAGAGATCAAAGCCTCAAACTTCTTGTGTGGTTCTGTACTTCTGTTCTCAGCACGCACATGCACTTCCAAAAAAAAACCTTCTCCACAGTCCCACTCTTCTATCTTCTTTCTGACGCAGGATTCCTGTGGGGTGGGCCGTGTCAATGGATGATCCAAATCAACCACCACAACCTGAAACAAGGTCGCGAAACTCTGAGGCCTCCGGTCGCTTTTATATGTTTTATCTGTCTGGCCACGCTTTGCGCAACGTCAACGTGCAACCCCTCCATACACTGAGCAGATCATCCCTTTCACAGAATTGCTCCTCCGATTTTAACTTCTTAACCTTGTAAGCGTAATATAATATCATCTAATAAAAAGTAGTTCTCGGTGATGGTGATTCGTGATGTTGGACAAATTAGTCCAAGGTATATTCCTTAGTTATAAAATGGGTAAAATAAAAAAAAAAAAACCTTTCCTTAAGTTTCACTTTAATAAAATCCTCCCCTGAATTTTTAAAGAATTCAACAATAACCTAAAATCCTCCTTAAAATGTTCAAATACCCATCTTACCCTATCTAAATCGGCAGCAACACGTCCAAAACCGCTACCATCCATCTCTCACCATTAAATCTAACAACGTTGTTTTCGTCAGCCACAGTTTGATCAGATAGTTCACCATTTCAAGACACGGACGAGAACGGTGGTGACACATGCTTTGGTGCCTTGGGAGACTTAGCAACCATAAGCGTCGGTGTTGGAGCCAGTGTTGGCATTGGCATTGGCCAAGCCTTGAATAACTCCTTGGGTAACAACACTTTGTCAATCATGTAAATCGCTAGACGATGCTGGTCTTGCAACGTCCTCGTTATCTTGGTTGTCAAAATCTTCTCCAATTTTACCAACTCGTTGTCGTTCTAAATTGTGGAATCATATTATTGGCACCATCTATTGCTAATGTGTTCACAACTCCGTTGTTCAACCTCAACATTTTCATGGAATCATAAACAAGAATTCTGTGATACAACAACAACAAATTATTCCCATCCGCTATTAGGTTCTTGTATTTGGGCATGAAGTCCTTAAACAACTGGTCAGTGGGGCAGAACACAGTTAACCCTCATTCAATGTTGTTATCAAATGTCTACTCAATTTCAGAAGCCACTAGCATATCCGTGAAAACCTTACAACCTCGCTTTGACATTAGAGATGTGAGGTTTAGTTTGTTGGGGCTCGGAGTGGGGGCTTTTTCTTCAGCGGATGCCATGACCTTGCCATGCTTGGATTCGGCTCCAAAGCCAACCTTGCTGCCTTTGAGATTGGTGACGTTGACGAAGTTAGAAGCGTCGGGGGCAAAGCCGATGGCTTAGAACATGGTGGCAGTCAAGATCGTACCATTTGTCATTTGAAGCTACTTTTGTGCACCAAAATAATCAAGGAGAACATGAAGGGATAGGACGTTTTTGGTAATTTGATGGTGTAGATGGAGAGGTGTGACAAGAGGTCTGACATGCCGCCATTGTAGACTACGTAGACTACCACGGTCTCACGTTTGTTGATCTCTACGACGAGTTGAATGATAGCTATATTATGTGCATCGATGACCCCAACTAAGAGTAGGAAGAGAGAGGGTTATTGCTCCGGTGGCCATTGGGAAAAGCTGCATTATTTGAGTAGAACGAAAAAAATGTAGTGGTTTTGGGTGTGTTGTTGTCGATTTTGTTAGGGCAAAATGGGTATTTGAAAAAAAATTGATGCATTGGTGTAACGTTTTTCATGTCGATTAGTGATGGAAGGAAGGTTTTTGTTGAATTTTTTAAAAATTCAGGGGAGAATTTTGTTAAAATGAAATTAAAGGGGATATTTTCATTATTATTTTTGTATTTTACCCTTATAAAATAGAACAGACGTATTATGGTAACTTCACGTAAATAGCACCGCACAATTTATTCTCTCTATAAATGTAAATAATAATATCTCCTCCCACAGCTACCAAGCAAACCTCTCTTTTCTTCGTCTCTGCTACTGTGAACTCTTGCCTCCCTGTATCTTTGTTTCCTTTGGAAATGGGCAGAAAGTTCTTCGTCGGCGGCAACTGGAAATGCGTAAGTAGATCGTTGATCCTTGGGATCTGTTCCTATTATTTGTTTGCCCTTTTTATCTTTTCTTGTAACCAGCACATGAAATCCATAGTTGAAGTGCTTTAGATCTCTCTTTTACTGAGATGGTTCTCCGATTTTGGTCACTAGTTTCAGGCGATGGGTTTCTGTAGTCGGATTATAGTTGGATTTTAAATCAGTTTAGGCAATCCGGTCTTGTCATCCGTATGTATAGTTGGATTTTATATGTTGATGCCATTTGTGAGATTTCATAATTCAGTGTTTTCCGGGATCTGGTGATGGACTTTTTGGATTTTTTCTGTCTCGGTTGCTCTTGCATGCAAACTTAAATAGTAAAGTTGTCATTTTCCCCCTCTATAGTTGCAGTCCTAAGTCTATTTTGAAATAGACGAACGATAGTAGGAGCAACTATGTTACTAAACACTGTCATGGATGAGTAGCTAGAATTGAGTTTCATCTAAAATTTCCGATGCGTATTTCCTTTTTGTTGAGGAACTGAACTTGAATGAATCTCCATTTAGAATGGAACCAATGAAGAAGTGAAGAAGATTGTCTCCACACTTAATGAAGCGGAGGTACCCTCTGAGGATGTTGTGGGTAAGTGGCTGAAACTGCCTTTACTTTTGTTGGTTTGTTAAACTCTTACTGTCTCCTTTCGCTCTTAGTGCCATCATTCTTCATTGCTGAGACTTTTATTCTTTCAACTATTGCATGGATCTTAATCACATTCTAATTTTCAAGTTGGAAGTTAGTGTTGAGTTTTCTTCTATTTGGAATTCTATTCGAGTCTTTTATACGAGCATATCAAACAGTATATATTTGAATTTTTCATCGTATTCGGGGAGATAAGGAGAGGAACCTTAACACCCTTGAGGCATGTTCATGATCCAATATGTTTGATATACCGGAATTCCTCATACCGAAATTTCGTCTAATTGTCCCTCAGAAGACCAAGAAAAAAATTCACCTGGTTGTGTGCCTTCAGTTTCGAACATGTTCTTCAATGGTTGGAGAAAAGGTTATGGTGAAGGTGAATGCTATTCTACCGAATTAGACTTAATTGGGTATTTTGGTCAATAGATGTTATATTCTGGTTGGCAAATCCGTAAATATAGAAAGTAGATAAAACAGCAGAGATTTTAGTTAATCAGGCTTTACCTGCTTCATTTAGAGTTCCTAGGTGTCATATAGAGTCTACTCAATTTTCTTTGACATTCCTTTATGGTGAATGGTCTTTCAAAAGATAAATAGGATGGATGGTCGTTGTAACTTGATCCGGTTGACGTTAAGGGCTGTTTTGATAACAGTTGAAGTAGCTGAACTGAATGGCTTATTCCTGTTTCTTTTAGTGATTAGTGAAAAAGTTATTGAGGAGGGTGTGAGCTCCTTAAGCTAAAACTGAAGTTGGTTGATAACCATACCTTTGAATAGTTTATTGTTTAATTATTTTATCCATTAAAAGACAAAATACCAAGTCATTCAGTTCAGCCACTTGAGCTGTTATCGAACAGCCATAGTCTACAACTTATTGTGGGTGGGACCTATCAAATTGTGGGACCTTTTCATGGCTTGATTGTTTAAAGATTTTAGGCATGGCTGCCACTTCCCTACTTCCAAGTAGGAAAAATAAGGATGAAATAATCTAAACTTAATCAAGTTTCATTTTTTCACAATGCAAACTAAGGAAGAAATATTTCTCCCCTGGTCTTTTAAGAGAATGTTGAATGCTGACAGAATTCATGAAACAGTTCCTACTTCCTAGTAATGGAAGTAGTTGTACCTTGACACTTTGTCTAGGTTTTGAATCTGAAATATCACTTTAACATGAATGACTTGGGAACTGTGATTTTGTAGGGGAGAAACTTGGTTAGGCCTGGCCACCTGGGTTTAGCAATTCTTGAAATTTGAAGGGCCCATCCAGGCCTGATGCAATGGATATTCTTCAGATCACTTTCCCAATTTGCACCTCTATAATTTTCTCAGGCAACTTTGTGGAACTGCTCTCAATTTCTATCTCAAAACCCAGTTTTGGTTAATTTTGATGTCCTTGAGTTAACTAAGTACTAAGATTAGTCTAGATAAACTAATACTTTATTGTTGGTTTAAGTGAACTCCCCCCCCCCTCCCCACCCTCTCTCTCTCTCTCTCTCACACACACACACACACATTTATATTATCTTGGGAGATGTTTTGATACTCAAATACCTAATTGTTGATGTGGTACAAACGTGTTATTATTGCAGAGGTCGTTGTAAGCCCTCCATTTGTGTTCCTTTCTTTGGTAAAAAGCTTATTGAGGTCTGACTTTCATGTTTCTGCACAAAACTGTTGGGTAAGGAAAGGAGGTGCTTTCACTGGTGAAGTTAGGTATGTTTCCAGTCAGCTTCTCCTCATTCAATTGCAAGCCTTGCCACATTCTTTTCAATTATCATAATAAACAAATCTCATGATGGGCATGTTTCCCTAGCAGATATATTACAGGGATTGCTTGCATGTTTTAAGTATTATTTTAGTATTTTCAAGGTTGTAATTGTCATCGATGCTGTTTTCACTTTATGTGGCATGACCAATTTGTTCAATTCTTTTGAGGACTCTCTTTTTTTTTTTTTTCACCAAGGGGCCATTTGGTAACTGCTGAAATGGCTGAACTAAAAAGTTTTTTTTTTTTGTCTTTTAGTGAATAAGTTTTTAAGGAGGTTGAGATTGTGGACTCCTTTGAATAAATCAGTATTTAATTATTTTATTTACTAAGAGACAAAGCAAGTCATTCAGTCAGCAACTTCATCCGTTATCAATATGCCCCTATGTTCATCTGTTCTTTCATCTTCAGTGATATGTAGCATTGTTCTTATTTTCAAATTCTAGTTTGCAAGCAGGGTATTTTTTGTCATATTGATGTTTATTCATATGAAGAGACACATTAGATATCTCTGAACTGTTGCACTTATTTTCATTTCATTTTCTCAAGTGCTGCTTTTACTAAGATAGTAACATAATTTGTTTTAAGATATACCATCTTAAATTAATTATGTAACCCATTTTGTGACAAATGATTGTTTAGTGACTTGATGTCTCCTGTTGACAGTGCAGAGATGCTTGTCAATTTGAGCATTCCTTGGGTCATTATTGGTCATTCAGAAAGAAGGCTATTATTAAAGGAATCAAACGAGGTATTATTTTTCTACTTTTTGGTGAATAGTATTAAAAAATTTAAAAAAAAAAAGCGTGACCACACACTAAGTGACATGGTTCAAAAGTTCAGCTGTCAGATCTTGTTCTCCAGATTTGTTCAGGAGCACAATGTATGCTCAGTACATGGGTTGGCATGGTATCAGGGAGGGAAGAAGGCCAGACTGTTATTCTTTCTTGCTCAATATTGAGAACGCTTTCTCCATATGATGGATTTATGCTCAACCTTTCTATGCTGCACAAATCAATGTAGCATCCTTCCTAATTGACAATTTTGGGCTTTAACTAACAACTCTGCAGTGTAGACTAGACTGCAGTTCTACATTTCTTTTTGATAAGCAACCTAAGAATTTTATTAGAAAAAACTCCTAGCTGCCCTAAGAATAAGGCATCAGACCCAAAATATAGGCAATGCCAGCTTCAATATGAAAAATAAGACTGTAACAGAAGTTACAGAATTACATATTGAATCCCGTCCCTGGAAAACCCCATTCCAAATGATCCCTAACAGCACCTGCTTTAGCCAATGCATCAATCACCATATTTGCACTTCTAGGTATTCATTTGAATGAGCTGTTCAAATTGGCACCTATGATTTGTGCATTTCTAACCAGATGCCTAAATCTCCAACAAACCTCCTCTGCTTCTTCATCCATGAAATTAGGTTTGGCAGTTCCCCTCCTCTTCCACCTACCTAAGCCCATTTGTTTCCAAATGCTTTATGTCATATGGATGCATCCCCCTTATCATGCTTCACAATTTACTTTATATGCTACATGAATTTGGAGTGTATGCAAATGAAAGGGTATGCAACTATCTACATACATGTTCTCTATGTTTCAGTTTGTTGGAGATAAGGTTGCATATGCACTTTCTCAAGGCTTGAAGGTGATTGCTTGTGTTGGGGAGACTCTTGAGCAGCGAGAATCAGGAGCTACTGTGGACATTGTTTCTGCACAGACAAAAGCAATTGCAGGTACTGCCATATTTTGCTTGGTACAAGCTGCACACATTTTACATGCAATTTTATTATTATTATTATTATTAAAACTAGGAGGAGCAACACAAGATGGGGAGTAGCTCAGCCCCATGCTATTTATTATTTTTGCTTCAAGTTCTTGATCTATTTGAGGTTTAGTTTTTTTGAGATGAAGGTTCTTGTCCCTGGTGTCATCCATGTTTTTTAGTTGTTTTGTATACCAAAAGGTGTTGTTTGGTATATTTAATTACCATGTTGTGCTTTTTTGTTGTTTTACATTTAATTAGGCAATTGAGGTCTTAAACTTTATCATACTGATAAGAATATACCTTAGCTTTACTGGATTTGAGATAATGTGGCTTCGAAATGGGGGTTGGACATTGTTGTTGAACTGTTGTAGTCTTATCTCTTGTGGACTTGTGAAGGCACTATGATGTAGTTGCTTCGTGCTTCATTTCTGCATCTTGTAACTGTTGTGTTTCTGGTATTGCTTGGTGTTACTAACTTCTCTGTATTTTTTATTTGCATCATGTTTATATTTAACATGGGGAATTCCTGTTGAAACCTCAAACCAATTTTTGGGCTTTTGGAATTGCTTCAAGTTACTTATTATCCACTTCACTCTTATTGTGTGCTATTAGTTAGAGAAATGGCTTGAATGCACTATAGTTAGGAACTAAACTTGCTTTATGATTATCTTGTTTTCTATTTGATGTTTTTCATGAGTGTCATTGGTTTTTAAATTAAACTAGTCTATGCAATTGCATTCTGAAATGAAGAAAAGAAAGATATAGATGCTCAAGACAGTATCTTTCATTTGATTGCTTCATTTCTCCTTTTATATGGATTTGTTCCTTACTGCGGTAACAACTCCAAAACTGGATGCAGAAAACTCACTTTTAAAACCATAATAGATACATTAAATAAGAAAACCTATTGTTGTTAAGCTTTTAGTTATTTTCTTTGCTTCACTGCAATTCTATTCAAGTTCAAAGGGGGGAAATTTAGATGGGTTGTGTGCATACCTCTTTTCTGGGCAACAACCCCCCATCTCAAGTCATATGGAACAATGCTATGCCAGGCTAATCTCCTTATCATAAACATATAGATTGGCATGATGTATAGAAGGTATATTCTATCAACAACATGTCATTTCTTTGGGAAGGTGCTATTCCCCTGAAACTTACATGTTTAAAAAAAATTACATTAATTTCCTTTTGTGGCTGGATACTAATATGTTTTTCCTTGCAGATAAAGTATCAAATTGGGATAATATTGTCTTGGCCTATGAGCCTGTGTGGGCCATTGGGACCGGAAAAGTTGCAACCCCTGCGCAAGCTCAGGAAGTAAGTAGTGGTGTTTCTATTGGCTATAGTACAATGGTTCCAGTATTCTTATTCAATGGACCCATTTTTTATATTGATGGCCTGTGTCATTAGGGCTGCAACTTGGGCCAGGTTAGGCCAAAGTTGGGTTGCCGGTTGGGTTGGGTCATGTTGAAATTCAAGTTACGGTTAGGGTTGAAAAGTATCCCAACTTACTAAGTTATTCAGTTTGTGAGTTAAAATACTAGTTTCTTTTTATTATTTTCTTATTTTATGGGGTTCAATCAACATGTATGCTGTCTTGAACCCTCAAAAACTTCAAAACATGAATTGATGATAAGCGAGGAAGAACCCAAAAGTTTTTATATTTTTTTTTATTTTTCCAATCAACACATATTGATTATTTTCTTCTTTTATCCTTTCTTCTCTTCTTTTCCCAAGGATAGGGGCTCAACTCCTCTATTATGGATATTGCTGATTTTCTATGTTCTAATGAAAGTTCATACATTTTTTTAAGAAGATTATAGACAACTACTAGGGAAAGATGGTTACTACTTGCCATGGAACCTCGGGAATTACCCACACTCGAGGTCTATCCATGGGTGTATCAACATATTTCTTTAAAAAATTGTCATATTCATTGCACTAATTATATATTATATGCATAACAGGTGCATTCTGAATTAAGGAAATGGCTTCATGAGAATGTTGGTGCTCAAGTTGCTGCCACAACCAGGATTATCTATGGAGGTAACTGATTATTATTTGGGCAAGCTCTCTTCTACGAACCATCATCATCTCTAAGAAATCTATTGTGCTTATACATAAGGAAATAAATCAGTCTTCCAATTCCTACACTGATTTCAGAATTTTTCTGGTGATAGGGATATTGGTATTTTTGAGTTATTTAAATTTATTTTCCGGGTGTAGGCATCTTAAGAATGGAATTTTAGGTTTCTAGAAATCACTATTATTTCTAGTTGTACTTCTCTTTCTTTCTAACTTATTACTCGTTCTTTGGTGGACAGCAAGCTGTCCAATTTCTTCTCCATCCCTATTCTTCTCGTTAATCATCAAAAGCTCCTCCTTCACTTAGTCATTTGTGCTACCTTGTCCAATAACCTTTTTGTCATCCCTGTCCAACAACAAAGAAACTTGTCTCTCTTTGATCCCTTCAACATTTCAGTGGTGACACGGTAACAAAAATAGGAACACAACAATAATGAATTGATTTTTAAGCTTTTAAAAGACTATAGCTTAAAGTGATTATAATGATTCTTTTTCAGGTTCTGTAAATGGAGCAAACTGCAAAGAGTTGGCTGCACAACCTGATGTTGATGGGTTTTTGGTTGGTGGAGCTTCTCTAAAGGTAATTTTCTCTTGGCTGTCTGAATAACCATCTCAATGGATATTTTTGGCTGAGATTTTTGGTTTGATAGATAGGCCGATGTGAAAGATCTTTTTATTTTAACCTAAAAGAAGCAACACCAGCTGAAAAAAAAAATATTTTGAGATTAGCATATCCCTTTCCACGAAATTCCTGCAAACCAAACAGTTGGGTTTTTCTGTCTGGGCTTCTTTTATCTACTGGTTTTGGTGGTTTACCCTTGCATTGCTGGCTAACAATCTCTCCTCTTGCCAAAATTTTCTTATCAGCCGGAGTTCATTGACATCATCAAGTCTGCCACTGTGAAGACTGCTTAAGCTTGGAACCACATACGGTGGTTTATGCTGGGAGTTTTTGTTGGTGACAAAAACTGCCACCCTGTAGTTTTCCCTTCAAAAACTGTTACTTCTAAGAGCCACTATTATCTATGTATCTATGCAGTATGGTTGATACCTAAAACTAACTGGATGTGAGCCAGCAGGATTCTGAGTTTAAATAAATTGAGAATGTCCCTATTTTTGTCACTCTTCTATGATGTTGTAAATCCCACTATTGATTTTAGTTTGGTCGGGTTTTTGGTCTTATCGATGCCCTATTGCCTGGGTGACTGGCACCTGCTGCCATGCGGGAAATTACGACTTTGAATTGGTGATTGTTAGGGAATGGAATATGGATTCGTCAGGGCCTTCTTATACAATGTGTTTCATAAATATGGTGCCCAAGTAGTCTGCATCTTTGAAATTTATTTAAATTACCAAGACTCTGGACAGAAAGTTGTTTTGGTTTTCTGGTTGTTGGGGATTCTATGGACGGTGGACCTACTTAGCTTTCTGTTTCTCTCTATTTTGTCAAACCAAACATAGCCTAATTGTTTGTCACCAAAAATAAAAAAAAAAAGGCTTCCTTTATTTGCACTCGAAGTGAAAGACTGTAATTTGGCACGGGAGGAAATTAATGGCCAATACTTGATTTGCTATCGATTTGGCTGTTACTTTATAATATTTAAACATAAATGAGATTTAATCTCAGCATCTTACCCACATCAATAGCTGGTTTAACTTATCTCAGACGTCTTTGTCATGCATTCTTACGCATGCTCTACGACTAGTGGTCTGTATCATTGTATCTTCGTAATATCTGTATTGCATTGCAAATGATACCGCTTTAAGCAGCAGGAATGCAGGATTAACACTTGCAATCGGTTATTATTGGGGTGAAGCTACTATTACTATTTAAACACCTGCAGTCAATCGACTTTTATTGGTCTGATACGCCATGGAGTAGATTCTTCCACCAACAGGCACTTGATAACAGTGAAAGCATCACCCTTTAATAATTTCAACAAACCTTGAACCCATCTCTTGTGCAAATTTCCAACTCTCAAAAGTTTTCACTTATTACACAAATGGGCGCAAGTTTTACTTTGACTCAAAGATGGGTGCCATATGCAAATATATGTCTGCACAAACTGTAGCAAATCCGAGCCCCAAATTTTACGTATGGCATGGCATTCGGAGAAAAAGCTTCAATATGAGCTGTTCAGTTCTGATTAACTACGTGATCATCGAAGTGGCCTCTTCGGATAACAATGACTCACCTGCAGACTGCAGGTGACCCAATCATGACTCTTGTTTATATTCTTTTTCCATATTATTAAATTATAGTTGAAACTTGAAACTTGTGCATGAATATATTTTTCTTTATTAAAATGAAAAGGGGCTCAAGATCAAGGCCTGAAGCATTGATATCAAGGCCCGCTGGAAAAGTTCACTAACCTCCCTTATTTCTGAAAGATGTTTTTGACCTCTTTGTCATACACACATTTTCGTCAATGAGGCTGGAATTGCTTAGACCCCAAATCACTCTTGGCACAAGTTTAGGCCATGGAGATCATTTTCAGTGCATCCAAGATGGGGGGGGTTTATCATCAAAGTTCGGTTCAGGGGACAAGTCATTACGATTCATGGCTTCTCGCTCATTATTCTTCTCCACCTAGTGAAAGGTCATTTTCCATCCATAACTGTCCCACTGCTACTGAGGATTAGGGAGGTCAAAAACACTTTTCAGAAAGAGGCGGTCGGCTAACTTTTTTCTGAAAACATTGATGATATAAATGTAATTTACCTTCCCATTGTTTTGCATTGATATTTTTCGTGGATAGTCCTGATTTTAGATACGAGGTATGTTAGCGATCAAATTCTCCAGAGTGATGAGTGATCTGATTATATTTGGAGAAAACTCGGGAACTGGATCAGAAATGGTTGGACCAACAATAAAAATTATCCACCAGAAAACTCGGGAACTTCAATGATTTTAGAAGTTGTGTCCACCTATTTGTATGGTTCAACTCAACTGCTCAATTTAACGAGTTCATCTGGTCGATCTTAAGTCTTAACACGTACAAAAACCGGTCCATTTGGGTTAGCTGCTTTGGTCTGACTTGGTCCAACAGTATCGTTATCGTTAGTACTGTAGCAAGACTAGCATGAATTTGGATTCAGTCCTTACAATTTTTTGCAGCCGTGCATTGAGAACATCTTCATACTTATGTTTTTATTCATGAGAAGATATTTTCCATATAAAGCGAGGACTGAATGATCAGAATTTGACGGGCACAATCAAATGAATTTAAGTCATTGGTATTCCTAATTCGGTCCATTAAAAGAAGAAAACTCTGGGTGTGCAGTGCAGGTATCATTTTGATAGTTTAAAAATCATTATTTTTTATTTTCTTTTGATTTTCTTTTGTGAAAACAAAACCAATAATTTATTTTTACTTTTCAAAACAAAAAACAGTTCAAAAACGTATTTTAATTTTGTACAATGATAGATAGAACACCGAGTTAAGGCATTTTGTTTCCGCCACCAAAATTGAATGGCCTGATAGAATCACGTCAGGGGCAGATACAATTCTTTTACTCTGAACTACAGATGCTTGCATATGTGTGGGTCATGTAAGAACTAAGAAGCTTCCCACATGAACCCACTTTCTTTTCCACGTGGAGGAATCTTATGGCCGATCTCGACTGTCCAAAGAGGCCCACTAGATATTTCATACGTCCAAACCCACTCTTCATATATCTGATAATATGATGATGCATACTTCATCATCTCAATGTAGAATTTAATAAAGAAAGAAAAGAAATTTTCACAACGGTCTGTGGACACATACTTCATTTTTTTTTTGTTGGTTTAGGGACGATGAACAAAAGTCAAAATGTAGATAAAGACAAAGCAAATAAACAATTCTTGCATGTCCATGGTTCCTTGCGCTTGACTTTGACTCACTTCTTGAACCAAAAGAATAGATAAATCTTTTATGTTTGGCTTGTTATACCCAAAGATATCTAATCATACGCAATGCAAGAATTTAATTTCTTTGTTTTACAATAATCCTTTTGTTCTGCAAACAATTTTTTTTTTTCATCTTGATTAGAAGCCACATGCAATTAATCTTGCAATCAATTGGTTTTTGGATGCATTATCATTTTTTTATCATGGAAAATGGGCTGGTTGGGGTGGTGAGATATGGGCCGAGTAAAAAATATATGAAGTATCACAGTTGAATGAACTGAGACTGGATCATTTTATACAGAGGAGAGAAAGAGAGATGGCAGCCCAAAGTCTTTCTTTTTTCCTGATAAGTACATTATAGCACAAAGTCACGATACCCAACATTGACTTTGAGCCCGTGATCTTTTTTTTTTTTTTTTTAAGAGGAGGTGGGGTGGCTAACTGGCTATTCCTCAACAACCTGCAAATTAGGGTAGATGATTTGTATTCCCACTTTGGCTTAAATTTGAATCGGAAGTCTCCTAACTCCAACTGATCTGAACCGGCCTGACCTAGCTAGCCCCTCCTCATCCAGTCATCCTGGTTTTGTCTGGTGCAAGAAACAGGAATGGACAGCTGCTGCATTATTGGGAACTGAATAACTAGAATTAATTCTAAATACAGGGTTTCATTGTGATTAGCAAACGTCTACTTCTATCCAATTTAATTGGCACCCCAAAAAATTAATTATTGCTAAACTTCCTTGCAAAGTTATTTGCCTTTAACACACTCAGAAGCCAGACAGAGCGAGATAGGGTTGCTATGAGTAGTGCAATGCAATATTTACTATTGCAATACATAACACCAATGACTGGGGAATCTTTTTCTATATTTTATTTTAGAAGCATAAAAGGAGGTCAGAATTCTCAGAACTTATAGAGAGAGAGAGAGAGAATGTTTAAAGGTCAAAGAGTGCCAAACAAGAGGCGTGAGTCTGTGTCATCGTTGAATATAAGCTTCTTACTTCTGATCAGTGGCTAAGGGCTCAGCTCTGCACCCTCCAAACCTAAGTTGAGCTGGAATAAGTCAACACTCACGAGGGCTAGCTTTCTCTTGTCTTTCCTATTGTCTTCTTTAAGCCTTTAACCCTTATCATCTCTCTTTATTAGGAGTTTTCTCAAACAACAAACAGTCGTCAACCTATTACCTGGATTGTATTCACACTCGTTCCCATTGTTGTTATCAACCATATTATATTTTATACATGTATCTTACATCTTATCCTACTATAATATAATACAGCCTCCAAAAGCGGCTTTCTCATCAAAATGGGCTGGGCCGGTGGGCCCTGAGATAAATGGACGGTTCGCTAGTCCGACTGGCCTTCTGGCCCGCTCTCCGGCTATCTCAATTCTCGACTCTCTCGAGTCTCGAGCATCAGTGTAGGGCAAGCTGGCAGGCACAACAGATGGCATACATGCAATGAATGATGGCCGTCTTGAAAAGGGTCCCACAACCAAGGTATCTCCCGTGAGTGTGAGTTGTCAAGTTGATGGTGTGGATTTCCATTTACAGTTAATGAAACAACAAGCACATTTATGGTGCACACTGCACATTGACATCCCCCAGTGGTTTGCCAAATGAATGGTCTTGATCCTTTCGTCACATTTGACTATTGACGTTTCTGTATAGCTAGGTGTGGTGTTTCTCTAGCTCATTAAATGTTGGATCGGCACCACGTACACGTAAGCCATACATAAGATTGTATATCATCATTTCTACTATCCAATTTCTAGAATATACTACTAATTACCTTATTTTAAAATTTAAAAACAATTAAATATTTAATTAATATATTCAGAGACATGATCGTTTGCTTGGACCAGACTACACTGCTTTACCGTATTTTCCCTTTCGAACAAAACTCATGTTTGTAAAATGTAGCTGAACTCATGTTCGGCTTGGAACTTGGAAGGAATACAAAATACTAATATTTGTAAGTTCAAAATTTTGTATTTTATATATTTTTTATATATTTATACTTAATATATTTGTATTTATACTCTCTCTAAAAAAGGCTAAGCTTAAGAGTTATTAATTATTAATCAGTTTAGGTCAAGCCCAACCCATTCAATGCAGCTAATGGGCCCTAAACTCTAAATGGTGTAGTTGAAACTCGAGTCCATCATTAAATATACAAAGCCATCAATACTATCTTAACATATCATGAATTTATAAAGTAGGACCCATGTCCATAAATTTACTTTCACAGTATCTGCAATCGTTTCCCCATGATATGTTGTGGGTCTTACTAGAAACATAGATAATAATAATATAATAAAGATATAATTATATGATGACTGTTTGCTAATTTGTTTTCTTTTTGTTGATTTTTTTCCTTAAATATTTTCGGTCTAAAATATTTGATTTAAAAATTTTTGTCCATTTTATGAGAAGCAAATGCTGCCTAAATTATTTGTTTCTTCTTCTTTTTTCTTTTAAAGATAACGTTATTTATTTTTTGTTTTTTGTTTTCGTTGGAAGATATGTCAAAGTATAACTTTTCAATAACTTACACCCGTTTTGGAAAAGTCTAAGTAATCCAAATTATTGGTCTTACCCTTCTTTTGTATGCTTGCAGGGTGAGTTTGGTTAAGACTCTTTCAAATGATGTAAGCGCACAATGATCTCCATCAGAAGAGGATCTTTTTTGCTTTGCCAAAATGATTTATTTAGCTTTCAAATGGGCCCTACGAAAAAATAAAGATTTTCATGCCTTATTTTCATGTTTTAAAGAAAGAAAAATATGAATAATTAGAAAAATCGATATTATCGAAGTGATTTGTTATACATTTAAGAAATTAGAAAATTCAAGGTAAATTATAAGAGACATAAATAAATAGTAAGAAATAATTATTTAGATATAATTTTATAAAAAAAAAAAAACAGATTAATGAAAAGGAGTTACTAACCGACCCCATATAGCTGGAATAAAGACATTAATGATGATGATGATGTTACCAAGGAAAAAACAAATAATTCAAAAGAAATGGATGTTTTACTGATATCTTAAATATTTCTGCTCATTTGATCTTAGCCAAACCAAAGACCGAGAAAGGTAAATTTTTAATAAATTTTATTTATTAGCAGCACGTGTCCATTATTAGTTATTAGCAGCCGTTGGAAACCTTAGAATCTAATGACGATTACGGGAAAATCAAGTGACGGAACCAGCAGAGTTAATGGCCCAAGCCCAACAGCCCATCCGCTAAATCCTCAAAAAAAGTAATATTAATAGTCAAAAAAAGAAGCAAAAAGTAAAAACCAACCAGACCAAAACCAAGCCAAGCCGACGGTAGACCATAGAGCCTTCCGACAACAACAAATCGGCTTAAATGTTCAATCATTAATTTGGAATCTAACGGTCCAGAAAGCGCAGCCAATGCAGGGGCTATGGTGTTGAAGTACGAGACGTGGAATTAAAAGGATAAGATTGGGCGGGACCAGCCCGCCATTAATGCCGCCCTCTCTCTCTCTCTCTCTCTCGCTGCAGTGAACAAACAGGTCAACTGTCTCGCCTTTGGTAGGGACTAGAAAAGAGCTTCCAAGAAACGTAGTAGCGAACACTAAGACGAGCCTCCCTTTCTTTTCCCCCTTTTTGATTTCTTCGTCGTCCCTGTTGGTTCCAACCAGAAACCAGAAAGAAAACCCCTCTTCTAACATCTATAATTGGGTTTCTTCAAGCTTCTATTCGATATCTAGAAAAAGGATGTGATTATTTTTATCCCTTTCTTTTTCGTGTTCGATTAGTTGTTTCTTTTGAATTTTCTTATTAATTGAATATGCAGTCAAAGCAATCAATTGGGGGAGGTCATTCGTGGATGACACGTAACTTTACAGAGAAAAGCTCCTTTTCACACTAGATCTGCTTTGTTTCACGGATCCGGTTCTATTTTTTTCAAGTTCTCTGCACCTAAAATCTTTGGTTTCTAAAGGAGTGTGAGGGTCGAAAGAGAAGAATACAACAGTTTGGTTTCGGGATTTGTTGCCATGGGGGCTTGCTGGAGCGCTCGAATCAAGGCCGAGAGTCCATTTCATACGGGTATTGACGTTTTTCTTTGCTTGCTTCAACAATTTTTGACGGGTTCTCTTTGCTTGCTTCGGAAATAATTTACTTGAAATGTAGATTTTATGAGTTCGAATGACTGAATTTGGTCATACTTTCGGCTGCCGGAGCTGGGTTCTTGCATATTGCTCTTCTTCTATTAATTTTCGGGCTTTCAATCTCTTGGTAGCTGAAACTCTGTAGTTCTTGAGCTTGGTTTCCTCGAAATATTTGATTTTGTTTTTATTTCGCGTTTAACTCTCTATGAATGTCCGTGATTGTTCTGTATTGGAGCCTCTTTGTGTGTCCTCTCCATCGCCCCGATTAAACTTTCTCTTCAGTAGTGTCTTTCCCTCTCCATCACGTTGATTCCTTTTTTTTTTTTCATTTAAGTTTCCTTTAATTTTTTTCCTTCTTTGAAGGGGTGAGGTTTGGAAGCAAGAAATCTCTTTTATAACATCCAAGTTCAATTTTTTTTTTATTTCCTGCAAGTAAATGACTAAATGTGCATTTCTTCCCAATCATCTTGAGTCGGTCCCCAGAAAAGTATCGTTTTATTTAAGGATTTATTTGTTCTTTTAAGCGGATAGATTTCGTTTGCTGAAAACGCTGATTATTTTTTTTTTTTTTTGTAGATTGATCAATAGTTGAACTAATTTGCAATTAAACACCATTGAGTTATTTTACCCGGAAATTAGATTCTCCTGCAATATTTTCTCTGAGATTTACAGGGGATGTTTCGGTTTATGCACCTTGTGTTCTGCTGTAGCCTACATAGTTTAATAATGTTTTGATCTTGAAAAGCATGAAAAGGGTGTCTTGCTCAATTTTGTGAATTTGGTTACTTTTTATCTGTGAGAGTGTCATGGATCCTTGTTTGTGGAATATACTGTTTTACAGCGGTGATTGAGTTTGTTAATTTTTCTCTCCCTTTCTTTTTACATCTCATTTCATGTATGAGTTTATGTAAAATCATTGCCTTGGCTCTGCAGGGGTGAACTCAAAATATGTGAGCAAAGATGAAAATGTTGTAAGTGGTGCAAGTAGCAAAGTCTCAGCTGCTTCAGTGCCTCAAACTCCTCGTAGTGAAGGGGAGATTTTGCTGTCTTCCAATTTGAAGAGCTTTAGCTTCAACGAACTAAAAATGGCCACAAGGAACTTCCGCCCTGACAGTGTTTTGGGAGAAGGTGGCTTTGGTTCAGTCTTTAAGGGGTGGATTGATGAGAATGCATTTACAGCTGCCAAGCCTGGGACCGGCATCGTTATTGCTGTTAAGAGGCTTAACCAAGAAGGTTTTCAGGGTCATAAGGAGTGGTTGGTGAGTATTCCCTTTTAGGCTTCTGCATTTTTCAAAGATCTTATTCATCTTCCTACACTGGGGCTTCTATCTTTATGCTCAAGTTGCATGCTCACAAATTTCTTACTTGAGTGGGTAGAAATCAGGCATTTGAAGATATATGTGTATGTGGTTTCTTATTGTCGAAATGTCAACCAATTCTAAATCAAGCTTCTCTATATAATCTGGCTATTGGTTGTTCTGGGGACTAAAATTTCCACATTGCAATACTCTTTAGAAGGAATATTCTTTAATCTTTGCCCGAATCTTTGAGCTTGTAGGCAGAAGTCAATTATCTGGGGCAGCTGTATCATCCTAATCTTGTGAAATTGATTGGCTATTGCTTAGAGGATGAGCATCGTCTTCTAGTCTATGAGTTTATGCCTCGAGGAAGCTTGGAGAACCATCTGTTCAGGAGTGAGCTCATTTATCCCTGTCCTACCATTTTGATTTTCCTTTTTGATTTTCTTTTTCTTTTTCTCTTCGGAGGGAGATATGTAGAGTCTGTTGAGTTTTAATTTTTATTTTGTGATTAACATGTTTGGGTTCTTGAAACAGGGGGTTCTTATTTCCAACCACTTTCTTGGAACCTCCGTATGATGGTCGCTCTTGGGGCTGCAAAAGGTCTTGCCTTCCTCCATAGTGCCGAAACAAAAGTTATCTATAGGGACTTCAAGACATCCAACGTACTTCTTGATTCAGTATGTATACTGTAAAACACATTTCGCTGCAATTTTGAGTATGATTGCATTTTATTTGCCAGCACCTGTAAGATTTTGGTCAGGATTTTATCAATGCATTCATACCTTTTCTTTTTAAATGAATTTGCAGAACTACAACGCAAAGCTTTCTGATTTTGGGTTGGCCAAGGATGGTCCAACAGGTGACAAGAGCCATGTCTCTACAAGGGTCATGGGAACATATGGATATGCGGCTCCAGAATACCTAGCTACAGGTATCATTCAATAAAATGGTTTACTTTGATACTCTTTTTATTGGTTCAATTTCTTTCACATTTGCATCCAAAGTACCAGGCCACTGCCATCAAAATTCATTTCATATGGTTTCAATTAAATCCCCGGCCCATTTGGATCTGGCTTGCATGCTTCTTCTCTTATTTCTTCATAACTCTTCTATTAAATGAACCAATTCTTCCTGATATATTGGCTCTCCATATCAAATCTCCTTTAAGTCCTTTGAATTGGCATGAAATAAAATTTGTATATCTAAATATGTTTTAGACTGTATATGGAAGTGGAAAAGATTTTTTTTTTGATGAATGAAGAAAAGTGGAAAAGATTTTCTCAACATCTCTGCCTAATACATGCCGATGGCTTCCTCTTTGCACTGAAATCAAAATAATAAAACAAAGAGGCTTGACATGCAAAATGAGGCTGAAACACATCTAATCTCTTTATTCCTTATTAATTATTAGTCAAGCGTGTTTGTGGAGGATAAGCCAAAGTTATCCACTAATAGAAGGTAAAATAGAAGAGTGGAATACAATCAGAAGATATGAATGACGAGAGAATGTTATAGTAACAGAATTTAGTTTGTAAGTGTTGAATGGATGGTCATAGAATTTAATGTACTATCTGCGTAAGAGCAATTTTGTGAAACAAAATTGAGGAGAATAATCAATTAAAACATGTCATTGGATGGGATGGGAAAAACCGTCTTGCAAAAGATCAGATTGCAACTAATTGCCTCCTTCCTTCCTCCCTCCCTCGTATATGGTATTTAAAATTAGATTGGAAGGTAAATAGCACCATGCTACTAGGAAATGTTTACTAGAATGTAACTGGTCACATGAACAGTGGAACCAGCTGAGCTGCAGTGTGATGGGGGAGCTATAGCAACAGGATTCCAAGACTTGCTTTCAGAGGCAAGGTGCCTTGAAATATGTTCTTTCCCATCCCAGAAAAAAAAGAAAGAAAAAGGGAAGGGAATATGTAGTTCCATTTTGTAATCTTGGTTATTTTATTTATTTCTTTATTTTGGGGGGTATGAAAAAGAAAAGTAATCATATTGAATTCCTTGTATGACTTGAAAATTTTATAAGTGAGCTTTTGTACAGTCATGATTTTAGGCAAAGAAGCAAAAGAACTAGACCATTTTCTCCATCCTGATCTTCATTTTACCATTATGAAGGTCATCTGACTGCTAAGAGCGACGTATACAGCTTTGGGGTGGTTCTCCTAGAAATGTTATCAGGCAGAAGAGCAGTGGACAAGAACCGACCATCTGGAGAACACATCCTGGTAGAATGGGCCAAGCCTTACTTGACCAACAAACGGAAAATTTTTCGCATTCTGGATAACCGTCTTGAAGGGCAGTACTCACTGACCGGAGCACAAAAGGCAGCAAATCTTGCTCTCCAATGCCTGTCCACAGAAGCAAAGTACAGGCCAAACATGGATGAGGTGGTGGCAGCGTTGGAACAGCTTCAAGACTCCAAAGACACTGTGAGAGACACACAAAATGGAAACCACCCAAATCATGAAAGTCGACCCACCAGTGGAACCAGACCCCGCAGAAGAAGTGCAGATGAATCGCAGAACAGAAAAGCTGCACCTTATCCCAGGCCATCTGCTTCGCCCCTTTATGCTTAACAGCAACTGAGAGAATTGGATTTACATGTAATCTTTACCATTGAAACAATTGAGAGGGTGGTTATGAAAAGCATCATGTCGAAAACAATTCCAGAGGGTATGTACCCATGCTTGTTTGATTACTGTACAGTTCTCGTTTTGGCCAATATATTAAGAATCAACCTTACATCAATACATATTCCAGTTGTGCCTGTTAACTTTTGAGGAACCAGTGAAATTATAAAAAGTATCAGTGGTTTACTGACATGTTTGTAACATCTAAAAGAGCTTAGAGAAGAGAAAATTTTATTGCCATTGCAATGGGGAGGATTTTGCATATAGTTGATATTAGCTTCTCATTTCTTTAGTTTTGTACATGTATTAATTCTGTAATATTTTCCTCGCGCTATGAGAAAGAAATTGAGTTCCCATCTCTCTTTTCCTGTCTTAACGTGAGACTATACTTAAATGTGGTGTTAGTGAAGTCCGGATATTTAAGTATACTGCGTTTTTTATTTCCAAGCTGTGCTGTGATCATTCAAGACTGAACTGAACATGACTACAACAAGAAAAGGAAAAAAAAAAGGGAAATAGACTGAACTGCAGACTGGGAAGTCACGTAGCAGGTAGCACAAGCATTAAAAAGACAATCAAGTAGAAAGGACATGTCTGAGAGAAAGTTCGTGTTCATACCAAAATCTTATACCTTTTCTACTTTTTTTTTTGATTTTGATAATTAAACTTAGAAACCTTTTCTACTACGGGAGGCTTTTCTTTAGGTCTATCTTCCATGGCAAGGGTGAGAAATGGAATTGGCTGTTGAATTTGGAAAAACATAATTTGAACTTTATAGGCCTTGTTTGGTAACAACTATCAATGCAGTTTTATGAGGCAACAGCAATACCTTGGAATTCCTTAAAGTAGTCTGGGTTTTGTGCATATTTTTCCATGTTATTTGATGGTAGTTAAGTGCCATGTAGGCAAAAAAAAAAAAAAAAAACCCTTTATTTTGATGTTTTATCAAGAAGCTGATTGTACAAAATCCAATGTAATGTTAAAACTGTTAGAAAATATTCAACCAAATAAGAAAAAGTAGAAGAGAGAAGAAAGCGTCCCCTCGACACTGACATGGAAATGGTATTGATACCAATTACGTACATATTTAAATGATAGAAAATTTTTGGTAACACATGTTCACATATTAAAACATACGTAACTTTAAATATAAAAATAAAGACATGGTTGTATTTGTAATATACATTTATCAATTCAAACATTCTTGCTGGCCTAACGTAAACTCTTTGTGGATACTTGTCTTGCCTGCCCCCATCCGCCAGCTTAATTATATTTTCCATTGTTATTATACAGGAGTGGAGCAGGTGGTCAGATTGTTTCAACCGCGAACCAGAAGCCAAAATAGTTATTAGGTTGTTGATCAGTTATTATCCAAACCTATCAATATTGCTATTTCTACCTAAACCCTAATTAGGACAAAAAATTTTACTTTGGGACCGGAGAAACTGATGAAAATTGATGAGGGCGGATTTGATCCTTCAGTGAAATTGTGATACCTGGCATCTCATGCAAATCATGTGCAACCTCTTGACAACTGGGCAGCTCGGGAAGCTTGGGCAGTTTGGCAGATCTTGCCACAGCTTGCCACTTACAGACAGTTCGGCATGGCTCGCCACAGGCAGTTTGGCAGAGCTCGCCACAAGCAGCTCGACATAGTTCGGGGAGCTTGGTATAGTTAGGGGTAGCTCGGCATAGGCAGCTCGCCACAGGCAGCTGGCCACTTTGCAGGCAACCTGGTGTCTTACGAAGAGCTCGCCACTTAGAGGCAGCTTGGCATAGGTAGCTCGGCACTTAGGGGCAGCTCAGCGTATCGCAGGAAGATCTCCTGCCTGACAACCGTACCTGACAGATCTGGAGACCTGCACCCACGTCTCTCGCTAGGCGGCGCCGTGCCTGCCAGTCCTGAGAGTTGTCCCTTGATTGGTAGAGCCATACTCTGCAGCAACCGCCTGCACCCGCCACCTCAATTCTGGCAATAACGGCTGCGACAAAGAGACAGAGGCGGTTACGCCTGACTTGACAAAGGCTATTACACCTTATTTGACAGGACACCACTATATAAGGACTCCGACCCCCAAAGACAAGGGGGAGAGAATGAAAAAATGGAGGTAATCCATGCTCTCTAGCTCTCTCATTTCTCTCCAAGCTACCTACAATCAGAATGCTAACTTAGGCATCAGAGAGTTCCCGCCAAGAAAATACTCCCGAGTCCTCTGATTCAGTTCTCGTAGGCCCCTCAACTCCTGCCGTCTACAAAGGAGAGAAGATCACCTCATGCAGAGGGCAGTCGGGTTGCGCTACACCAGGGAGCTCCACCATCCCTTGAGTTACAGGCCGCCTAGGAGCAGGTCAAATGACGAGTCCACCCAGGTAGCTCGCCACCAGGGAGCTGGTTACTAAGTAGCTCACCACCAGGGAGCTCGTCACCATGTAGCTCACCACCAGGGAATTTGTCACCAGGTAGCTCACCACCAGGGAGCTCGTCACCACATAGCTCACCACCAGGGAGTTCGTCACCACGTAGCTCACCACCAGGGAGCTCGTCACCAGGTAGCTCACCACCAAGGAGCTTGTCACCAAGTAGCTCACCACCAGGCAGTCCGCCACCAGGGAGCTCCATCATCCTCTGAGTCACAAGCCACCTAGAAGCAGGTCAAATGACGAGGCACTTAGCGAAAAAAAAAATGATACATCACAAAAATTGGTACGTGACCAAAAACGGTTCCATCATTTGGTGCCGTCTATGGGAACACGCTACAAAAAGCTAAGTTCTCATCCTACAAAAGCTAAGTCCTCTTCTTCTAGAAAGCTAAGTCCTCACTTTTTAGAAATTGAAGTCCTCGCTTTATAGTTTACATTTTTTTATGAACTCAAAGACTACGCAGTGAGCTAACTGACTAAGTTTACTTTCAATTCAGTTAAAGCCTCATCAGTCCTATTCGCAAGGTCCCCCCCCCCCCCACAAAGATGAGCTCTTCGTGGCTTCTGCGGAAGTTGGCGGCCAACAGACTACATAGGCGCCCGTGTGAGTTGGCGACCTAAAGTTAGTAGTGCTGCCCCCGAAGGTCGAGCTCCTAGTAGCTTCTTGTAGGAGTGGGTGACCGGCATTACGAAGCTGATGTAGTGCAATCATTGCTCTAAGGCACCCACCTAGTCGGCTCGGCACCTGGTCAGCTCGACACCTTGCAGGTAGCTCGGCACTTGGTCAACTCGGCACATCACCGGTAGCTCGACACCTCGCAGGCAGCTCAACACCTAGTTAGTTCGGTACCTCACAGGTAGCTCAGCACCTGGTCAGCCCGACACCTCACAGGTAGCTCGACACCTGGTCAGTTCGACACCTCACAGGCAAAGCCTACGGGCCACATTACTACTTAAGAACCAGTCTCCTCTTCGGCACGGGCAAAGTCAAAGAAGAGTGGACTACGAGTCACTCCCAAAGCCTACGGGCCACATTACTGCTTAAGACCCAGTTGCTTCTTCAGCATGGGCAAAGTCAAGAAGAGTGGACTATGAGTCGCTCCCAAAGCCTACGGGCCACACTATTGCTAAATACTCAGTCGCTTCCTCAGCATGAGCAAAATCAGCAAAAGTGAACTATAAGTTGCCCCCAGAGCCTAAGGGCTACACTACTGAGCTGGCAGAGACCTCCTCACCTTACAGGCAGCTCCCAAAGCCTAAGGAATTAGATCAACACTTACTAGCTCGTCGACTTACAGGCCAAAAGAATAAATCTACTCCCTTTGCTGAGTTACTCTCAACTCGGGAGTGGGGAGCAAATGATGAGAGCGGATTTGGCCCTCCAGTGAAATTGTGACACATGGCACCTCATGCAAACCAAGTGCAACCTCTTGACAACTAGCAGCTCGGGAAGCTTGGGCAGCTCGGCAGAGCTCGCCACAACTTGCCACTTACAGACAACTCGGCATGGCTTGCCATAGGCAGCTCGGTAGAGCTCGCCACAAGCAACTCGGCATAGCTCGGGGAGCTCGTTATAGCTAGGGGCAGCTAGGCATAGGCAGCTCGCCACATGCAGCTGGCCACTCCGCAGGAAGCCTAATGTCTTACGAAGAGCTCACCACTTAGGGGCAGCTCAACACTTACAGGTAGCTCAGCATAGGCACCTCGCCACTAGCAGTTGGCCAGTCCGCAAGTAGCCTGGCGTTTTACAAAGAGCTCGCCACTTAGGGGCAGCTCGGCATAGGTAGCTCAACACTTAGGGGAAGCTCGGTGCATCACAGGAAGATCTCCTGCCTAACAACCATACCTGACAAATCCGAAGACCTGTGCCCACGTCTCTCGCTAGGCGGCACCGTGCCTGCCAGTCCTGAGAGTTGTCCCTTGATTGGTAGAGCCGTACTCTGCAGCGGCTACCTGCACCCGCCACCTCAGCTCTAACAGTAACGGCTGTGGCAGAGAGACAGAGGCGGTTACGCCTAACTTGACAGAGGTTATTACCCCTGATTTGACAGGACACCACTATATAAGGACTCCGACCCCCAATGACAAGGGGGAGAGAATGAAAAAATGGAGGTAATCCCTGCTCTCTAACTCTCTCATTTCTCTCCAAGCTCTCTACAATCAGAATGCTTACTTAGGCATCGGAGAGTCCCCGCCGGGAAAATACTCCCAAGTCCTCTGATTCAGTTCTCGCAAGCCTCTCAGCTCCCACCGCCTACAAAGGAGAGGAGATCAACTCATGCAGAGGGCAGTCGGGTTGCGCTACACCAAGGAGCTCCACCATCCCCTGAGTTACAGGCCGCCTAGGAGCAGGTCAAGTGACGAGTCCACCCAAATAGCTCACCACCAAGGAGCTCATCACCAGGTAGCTCACCACCAAGGAATTCATCACTAAGTAGCTCACCACCAGAGAGTTCATCACCAAGTAGCTCACTACCATGTAGTCCGCCACTAGGGAGCTCCATCATCCTCTGAGTCACAAACCACCTGGAAGCATGTGAAATGACGAGGTACTTAACAAAAAAAATTAATACATTACAAAAATTGGTACCTGACAAAAAACGATTAGATAAAAAAAACTTAACAAATTACGAGCAGTGACGGTGATGGTGGATTCTAATCGGGTGAAAGACTTGAAAATGTTATCGACTTAATATGTCCGTATCCCACGCAACATTGATGAGCATTCATGATTTGATTTGTCCAAAGGCCTGGCCTATCCTTCTCACTCTCAGTCGACAACCCCGTATTGATGGGGGACCCTCATTCGGGATGTAAGTACAAGGAATTGGATGATTCGAATTGAATTTTATCCATATCAGCCCTGAATCTGGATAACCACTTTAATTGGATTGGATTAATGGATTTGAATCAGAATTTGGACAGATCCTATTTGCAGCAGCTGCAGCCCTAAATCAAATCTGAAAAAAAGCTATGGGCAGTTGGGCACTGGTGGTAATGACAGGACAGCAGAGTTGGGTTCGTTCAGCTTTTTGAAGAATGAACATAAGCCATCCCATTAAAAAGGGTTTAGCAAAAAGTGGGGGAGATATCAGATATATTTTCGTATTCCCACTACTGTATTGTGGTGTAGATTCTTTGGGACCTTCTAACAGTAAGCAAGGTAGACGGTTTATTTACACCAACGCTGATGAATGATTGAGTGATTGAGTCGTGACCACCATTTCCCAAAATCCAATCCAAGACAAGTTGGACCCCTTTCATCCATTTAGCAGTTCCACATCCCCTGTCCTCGTCCCCGTCCCATCTTGTGTGTGGTGGTTCCTGTTTTTTTCGCTTCCCAAAGATTCAAGATAAAAAATATATCTAAATTTTTCTATAAAATTAATATATTTTTTATGCTTTTTTTTTTGTTTTTAACTATTAATCAGATACAAAAAAAAAACAAAACTTTGGGCTACAAAGTTTTGGGTATCATTATCTGTTTTGGCTGGATTCTTCTTTTTGTAATGTTTTATTTTCTTAGTGTATACTTTTTTGTTTATTTATAAAAAAATGTAAAATTTAAAGAGGGGGAATTGAATGAGGTGAAATCTGTAGTTCAAACTATATTTTAAACCTTACAATTAAATAGGGATTAAATTTAATGGGTATTTTAGTAAAAAAAAAGTTCCACAATTTTATTCATATTTTTAACAGTGGTGTAAATATGGAGTTATAGATGTGTTCAATTTTTCTATATTTTCTTTATTTCTATCAATGTAAAAACTATTATTTACATTTATTTTTTTTAACATGTTAAATCATGGTTTTCAAAACTAGACCAGACCAGACAGTTGGACCGGAAAAATTGGTAACCGATCAGTTCCTCGGGTCTGGTTTTACTTAAAACCGGAAATTTTTAAAAAACGTTGAAAAGGTCAGAAAACCATTGACCTGGGCGGTTGGATTGCTAAACCGTTCGACCCAAGCAACGATTCGTGGGTTAGCATTTTTATTTTCAGAAAACCAGTTCGAATCCCTTACTCCCTTTGGCTTTAGGGTTAGAATTTCTAACCCTTCCCAAGTTCCCTCCTTTCAATCCTCACACCCTATCGACCGGCCACCTGCGGCGGCCATCAACTTCGGCATCCAACGGCGACCGGCGAGCTTGCAGTGGTGAAAAGACTCACTAGCACTTGCAGCGGCGTTCGACGATGAAAAGACTCACCCTCACCAGCACTTATAGTGGCGTCCGATGGTGAAAAGACTCACCAGCACTTGTAGCGACAACTTGCAACAGTGGACGGTGAGCTTGTAGCGGTTGTCTGGTAAGTTTGCAGCGGCACTCGGCACTTAGCATTGGGCATTGGCAACCAAGCCCACTGTCTACGAGTTGGAGCAGAATTTGTAGGCTTGCAGCGGCAACTTGCCTTCGACCAAGCCCGACTGCTCGAGCCCACCGATAGTGGACCCACTGTCACACCACCATTACCAGTGTCATTCTATTTCCAATAGCAATTACATTCTATATCACATGGTGGTTTATACATTTTGTGGATGGATTTTTCTCTCCGATCTATGCCCAACTTGGAATCAACATCTTTGGTATGTGATCACTTTCCTGTTTTACCTCTATATTTTGTTTATTTTGATGAATGCAAGGGGTTGGGTGTTTTTTGTAGTTTTCGTTTCTTGGGTTGAGAAATTTCCTACTTTACATGCGAGTTACATCAATGTTTTGATAATTTAGAATAGGTGGAGATCTCTAACTATGGATCATCTACATACCGTAGTTTGAACTTTAATCTTTAACTTTGAAATCTAGTAATAGCCATGGAAAATTTTCTGTATTTTTTGGAAATTTTTCCATATTTTTTTTGTATTTTTTGTATTTTATTATTTTTATATTTAGATATTTTTATTTTTTTCATATGTTGTTCTTTTTCTTCTATTTTTTGTACTTTATTTAAATTTCTATTGTATTTTTTATTATCTCTCTCTCTCTCTCTCTCTCTCTCTCTCTCTCTCTCTATATATATATATATATATATATATTAGAACAATGGGTAAAATACAAAAACCTCCCCTGAGTTTTTTGACAATCTTATAAATCTCCCTCTATGTTTTGATATGAACAGAATCCTCCCTTATTGTTTTGAAAAATGGTGCATATACCTCCCTCTTATTAGTTTTTCTGGCCGAAAACCCTAACGTAATACAATAATTTTCTTAAAATACCACATTTACCCTTAAAGTGGTAACTGAAGCAAACCAATCTCCTACCCCTGTTTTTTCCACTTCTCTGTCTCAATTGAGCTAACCAATCGTCACTCATTTTTTATCCTTTTGCTCTATTTTATTTCTTTTTTACATTTTCTTAATTTTCCATCTCTTTTATTCTTCTTCTCTCTCTTTCTTCTTCATTCTATTTCTTTCCTATTTTTTTCTTTTCATTTTCTGGTTTTTTTTCTAGGTGATAGGCAAATAGGAACCATAGTCTAGAGACTTCGTGGAGATGCTTGTTAAATGGTTTTAAGCGATTCCTTTTACTATTTGAGTAATTTAACAACCATTTTTCAGAACTATTTAATCTACCCAAAAGGCTTCAACCGTACTGAACTCATCTTTATAATGCGTTCATATGATGTGCATGACAGTACTCCAAGTGTTCAAAGAAATTCCTAACACGATCTCAAATCAAAAAACATAAACAAAAATTTCAAAGTTCTATTAAGTATTAAGCACCAACCTATTTCTTTCAATCTTACTTGGATTGTTTTATTAAATTTAACATGAACAAAGTCAAAGACATTGCCTTCTACACGGATTGATCCCCAAGAGCAAAAATCTTGACAAACTAGAGAAATCAAACATGGAATCTAAATTAAGATTATCAACTGCCTGTTGAAATCTTGTTGAAATCTACGGGAATGTTGCCAATGAATTTGTGGAGATGTTTTTGTTTCAAAGAGAAGCTTGCTCTGTTCTTTGTTTCAAAGAGAAGTATTTAAGGGTATTTTAGTAAATTCATCTTCTAAGTTAACGGAACTTTAATGAAAGGGAGGTATTTATAGCTTTTTTCAAAACTATAGGGGAGGATTCTGTTAAAATCAAAACATAGGGGAGGTTTATAAGATTGTCAAAAAACTCGGGAAGGTTTTTATATTTTACCCTAAAACAAAGCGGTCAAGAAATTTTCTCCTTTTTTTGAATTTTTTATTTTTTTATTCCATGTCATTTTTAAGCCAACCAATGAGATGCACTTTCCCAATAGCCTAAATAATCTATTCTCCTAAACTAGCTCCCCCATTTTCTCCAAAATGATCTCTAATTCATATTTATCTTCTAAATTATCTCTAATTCCTATTTATCTCCAAAATTATCTCTAATTTAGTAGGGAGTTTCTCTCCTAAATTATCTCTAATTCCTAATTATCCTCTCCCCTACTTTTTATTTATATTTATCTAAAGAAAGTTTGGATTAAAAAATTTAAGAATTAATTAAATAATCGAACAAAATTATATAATAAATTTAAAATATTTATTGAAAACACAAAAAATAATTTTACGTTTTACAAAATATATCAAAAAATTGTGTACTAACAATTTAAATTATGTTTTTCTAGATTATCAATTTAAATGTATTTCATTAAAAATATGTAATAGCTTTAAATAAATAAAATTCAAAAAACAAAAAAAATTAAATAGTTTCTAGATTATTTAAATAACTAAATATTTATCACAACTAGATTTTAAATAGTTAAAATAACGAAATTATGTAATAAATTAAAAAAAATCTTCAAGTATAAGAATAATTATAACATAATATTGAAATTAATAATAATTTAATATATCACAAAATTAGTAATGAAATTATATATGATAGTATAAATTATGATTTTATGGATAATTAAATTCAATAAGTAATTAATATTTTAAAATTTAAATATTTTACATATTATTAAATATTTAAATAAAAAAATAAAGAAAGTATGTAATAAATTTTTAAAAAATTCTAAAAAGTAGAAAAATAATTATAACATAATATTGAAATTAATAATAATTTAATATTTTTACATAATATCGTAAATAATTAATTTCGCTTTCAAGTAATAATTTGAGAAAAGAACTTTCAAAAAAAATAATATTTATTAATAATAATTTTAAACTCTTAATCTATATTTATTATATAATTATATATACTAAAATTAATATTTATTATATTTCAGTAATTATTTATTGTTTTTTGTGATAAATGTATTTTCAATGATTATGTATAAATTTATTTTGTTTTGTTATTTAACATAAAATTTTCAATAATTATTGGAGATTAAATTACTATTATTTAAAATTTAAAATTTATTTTTTGTATTTTTATTATAAGTTATTGATTAATATTTACTAGAGATTATACTATTTATTGACTAAGTTAATATATTTTTAGTACTTATTGTATTTTTTTAATTTTTGTAATTATTTTATTTTTCAATAATTGTGTATTTTTCACTATAAATTTTCAATAATTATTGGATATTAAACTATTTTTATTTATTAGAGATGAGACTATTAATTTAGCTGAAATTATGAGTGTTCTTGAGTTGGTTCGGTTCAGTCGTAGGCTATTTGGCCAACCAAATTGACTTGGTCAAGTTAGGGAGTTGGTCAAATGAAACCGACTAACCTTTTGTGAAAACCAACCCACTCAAATTGTATCGATTTGGGTCAAGTTTTTGGTTTAGTTAGTCGGTTCAAAAGATTTAAATTTAAAAATTATAGTGCAATTATTGAAAAACAAATTTAAAAAATAGATTTATGATATAAAACATATTAGACTAAGAAATATGGGAAATTTCCTTTTCCATATTAAAAAAATATATTTAAAATATAAAATATTAATATATATCAATGGTTACTTCATTCGATTTTGGTCGGTTTACAAATGCTAAAGTGAAACTGATCCAACTTGATTGAATTGGATAGGTCGGTTTCATCAGTTTGATGAATAAACCTAACTAAAATTAATTATTGTTATTTTTGTATTAGAAAATTTTAATTAGAGTAGTATATAAAATATAAATAATTATTCATTATTTAAAATTTTGAAAATATAAAACAATTGTATACTCTTATGTGTTTCTATTAGGGTCATTTACTGGAGCACACCTTTAGGGATGGCAATTTTCCTTCCCCAATGGGGACCTGATTGGCGGGGCAGGGGCGGGAGACATGGATTAATAGGAATCCTCGGTCGGGGTCGGGGTCGAGTACTACTATATTATTTATATTATATATATCAAACATATTTAAAACATTTTTTATAATTTAAATTTTTTATTTATTTTAAATAAATTTATTTAAAATAATACTAGTATTTGAAAACATTTTGGGGATTCGAGTCCCCACGACGAACCCATCCCCATTGGGGATTGGGGATGGGGGTTAATTTTAGAATCAAGGCCAGGGATGGAGAATATGATCCCCGCCTCGTTGCCATCCCTACACACCTTATAGTTTTACATATTTACTTAAACATACCTTATAGTTTTCATTTTACTAAAGCATCCCATATATTTTACAACTTATTTACTTAACCAACCTTTCATTACGGAGTGTTTGTTTTGCCATTAGGCCCATGGTTTTTTATTCCAAAATTACACTTAACACTTTTTTTTTTTGTATAGAAAATAAAATTGACCAAATATAGCCAATAGAGTGGTTGCCCGTTTCTTATTAAGGGCAAGAATGATATTTTTATTTTTTTTTTCTTTTGATAGATTTATTTAAATGAACATTAGGGTCAACGCTGTCATTTTCACTGTCATCTAATGGAAGATTGATTAAATACATTGCAAATTATAAGTGTTGTTTGCTAACTATAGGTAGACCTGTTCATGGGTCGGGTCGGGCTTTTACTCCTCATTAGTAGGATTTTTTCAGGCCTAAGCCTGAGCCCGAGCCTGGCCCAACCAATGGGCCTACAACTTGGGCCCGAGCAGGCCCTCTTAAAAAGCCCAAAACCCGGGCCTGAGCCCAAAGCCCAACCTAACAATGATTTTTTTTTCACTTTTATTAGATTGCATCATGAGTTCTCCTGAGTTCGCTGGAGTTCACTGGTGGCGTCGGTGTTCACTGGTGTGAATGAGAACATTGAGAAGTGAGAAGATGGAATATATATATATATATATATATATATATATATATATATATATATATGGATAGATAGATAGATAGATAGATAGATAGATAGAGAGAGAGAGAGAGAGAGAGAGAACGAATTCACCACCATAGTTCACTGGTGGCACTAGTGTTGAGTTCGCCTCTGAGAGGGTTTGCCATTTGCCAGTTCCTGAGAGTTGAGACCTAAGAGGCTGAAAGGGTGAGAATGAGATGAGTAGTCAATTTAGGATTATTAGGTTTAAAGGGGATATAAAAGTCGGGTTGGGCTAGGCTCGAGATGGGCTTTTGTGACAAATTCCTAGCCCAACCCATAAAATAGTCGGGCTCAGGCTTTTAGGCTCGAGGCCAAGCCCGCGGGCTAAAGTCCATGCGCAAGCCCGTCTGGGGGCGGGGCCGGGCCGGGCCGGCCCGTCAGGCTACCCAGCCCATGAACAAGTCTAACTATAAGGTAGATTTTAGTAAATCCATGAAACTATTATTTAGCTTTCACTTAATAAATCTCATGCATCACACGGGTCCTGCTAGTACATAAATATTTTTTGCTTTTTATTTATTTATGACATCACGGGTCGAACGGTTCGACCCAAACGATTGAATCGCCGAACCGAAAAACGGTGCCCATAACGGTTCCATTTCCAAGTCGGTTTTCAAAACCTTGTGTTAAATATATGAAATTATAATGTGCCCAAATGTTTTTCTTTTTTTGTAAAGTTTATGTATTTTTTATATTTTATTAATATTTATTATTTAACAATGACATTCAAGGTTGATAGATTTGACACAAAAGTTGAACTATTGATCTCTACCAAATAGGAAAATAATTTTATGTTTTTTGTTAGTTTTAGATTATATATTTCATTTTCATCATCAACAAAAAAAAATTCTTGTATGTTGCACTTGTTTTTCAATATGATTAATAAAAACTATCATAAATGTGTATACTTTTTCTACTTTTTTGTAATTTTTCTATATTCATTTCTATTTAAAATTTTATTATCTAACTATGAGTTCATGGGTTGGCCAATTTGATTTGGATAGTTGAATTGTTTAGTTATCATTTGGATAAATAATGATTTTATTTTGAGTAAGTTTTAAAATATATGGGCTATAAAATTATTGGACATAGATCCAATTAGTAGCATTTATTAGTGAAAATTAACTTAAATATGGGATTTAATAAGAGAGAATGGGAGTTAAAACCTTAAATATAAGAGTTAATGAGAGAGGATTAAATGAGCTAAAAAGTATTAATTGAAATTACATTTTCAACCTTTATAATTAGAGATGGACTAAATAATAAATGTGAACAATTTAATCAAAAAAATTTCACACCCTCATTCATATTTTTTATTTATATATATATATATATATAATTGATTGGTCCGAGGTTATCGACAAACAAGATTTATCAAAGGCACTTCGTTTCTTTTTGTCCAAGTCACTTCTCTTTTTGTCCAAATTACTTCAGTTTTTGTCTAAGTCACTTCCTTTTTTTCTTTATGAATTTCGGGAATATCCCCATTCATACGTCCGAGATCCACATGTATGTATGAATTGAAAGGTCCGAACATTCAGCCCCCTCAAGTATTAAGTGTTAATGATAAATGAGAAATCATAATATTGGATTCTCAATGTGAAATTAACGGAAGAGATCTCTTCTTATAATTTCTCTCGGAGAGGTCAAAGTTTCAGGAGATTAGAATTTGTGACGGAGGTTTAAGTAATTGACTCATAGGAGGAGGTTCTTGATTTTAAAATTTTATCTTAAATGGTGATTAAATTTTCTAAAAATTACGTGAAAATGCTAAAGAAAAGGACAAAGTTCGAAATTGGTGGATGGGAGCATTAATTGTCACTTTTTCAAGGCAGTTTCATTATTTGTTATTGTCAATCAAATGTTTAGATTTAATTTCTTTCACTTATTATTTTCAGCACAAAAGGATAAGGAATAGGTTTAGGTGGCCCCTTGCCTTGCCAGTTGCCACAGACCCTGATGTTGAATTTGGTCTCATGTCATCCCTCGTGTATACTATAATATATATATATATATATATATATATTGGAACCGGCTAGTTGCATCGCTCAACAGTTGAATTATTCAATCATTTGGCCGGCCCAATTAGAGGGTGTTTGATAATATAGTTGGTTTTATTTATTTATTTTTTTAAACAATTTCTGTATCACTAAAACTTATTATTTTTAGTGATGTTGTAATTGTTTTTATTTTCAAAAATAAAAAAGCAACCATGTTATCAAACAACTCCCTTAATGGGTATTAAATATTTTTTCTTGTTATGGCTTTTTTGTATTTTTAGTTTTTTATAATTTATTTATTTTTATTATTTAATTTAGAAAAAATTTCAATTAATACCCTGTACTTTGGGCCTAGTGTCACTTTAGCCTCCAAACCTTAAAACGCAACAATCAATATCTGAACTTTTCAAACATGCCAATCCAATGCCTATAGTTAGCCAGCCATTAAGTAGCATTTGAGAAAGTACAAATGCCCTTTGAGTGTCATCTAATTTTCTTTATTAACCATCCAAACGTTGATAAAAAATGAACAGTCTCAAATACTTTTCTCTTCTATTTAAGAAAATTGGGGTCACATCTCAATGGTCATTCCAGTGACTCCAACTTTCTTGAGAAATTAAAGTGACTCTTTCAATAATGATTTTTTATGGCTAAAATGGTCATTGCCTTATTTACTTGAAAAATAAAAATAAGTGAATTTACTTGAATAAATAACTTACCGAAAAACGAACAAGGCATAAAAGGGAATAAACTATTATTATGCAAATACTTGGTCCTCAAGAGCTCTTGACCCACAAGGCTGACTCTCTATTAAAAAATAACCAAACGAGCTTCAGCTGGAACGCCTGATTCAACTCAGCAGCCTTTTCTAAGACCCAACCCACCCTCAGTCTTTGGAGAGCACAAGTTATGCCAGCTACACCATCTAAAATTCTTTTCTTGCTTTTGGAAATTCCACCAAAAACCCCACTGGATAAAATCAATTCTCTTAGGCTATGTTTGGTTTGAAGGAAAAGGTAGGGAAAAGAAGGGAAAGACGAAAAAACCAATACAATATTTGTAAATGTTTCCTACCTTTTCCTTCATTTTCCTACATTTTCCTTCAAACCAAAATAGCCTTATTGATAGAGACAGGCATTTGAACCATCAAAATCACATGATTAGTATCAGCTTGCACGACATATTTCATTAAGACCAACTTACCTTCCTAAAAAAGGTTAGCTACTCTCTAGCCATACAATTTATTTGATAAAGTATCCATAACAAAGGCAAGAGAATGAGCCTTACTTCGAACCCAAAAAAGAGGAACACCCAAATACTTTAGTATCACAAGAAAAATTCCCCATTCTTAATTGTCTCTTAAGAAGTTTCACTCCTTTGTGGCTTACAGCTTTACTATAAAAAATGTCATATTTAGAACAATTAATCAATTCTCCCAACATTTGTTGAAAATTATTAATTATGTCCAAAAAATTTGCTACATCATCCCTAGAGGCTTTTAAAAAACAAAAACATCATCAACAAAAAAAAAAAGGTGAGAAAAGAAGGGGCCTCTCTAGATATTTTAACCTATTTATTCAGCCTTACCTAGCAATAAGGAGAGCCCTCTATAGCTAAGATGAAAATATAAGGGGAGAGAGAGTCTCCTTGTTGAAGACCCCTAGAAGGAATGAAGAATCCTGGGCACCGCCATTCACTAGGCCTAAAAAAGAGACTAATAGAATACAAAAATGGATCATATCAATCCAATGATTGAAACCCAAGGCCCCCGCTCAATCCTATCATAGGCCTTCATCATATCAATCTTAATTGTTATTGGACAAAATCATCTCTTCTGCTTCTTCATATAATGTAGAATCTCCTATGTCATAATAACCACATTATTCAACATAGATCTCCTAGGGACAAAGGCATTCTGGTATGGAAATATGCATATATCAAGAAGTGGCTTCATATTAAGATTAGTTTTAAGACTTAGGGTTCTTTCCGCTATGATAAGATACAAAACACTATCAAATTAATCACTAAGATGCTCTCTTCAAATGCATCATCATCATCCAAGCCTTATCCGAACCATATGGGTTCAGCTACATGAATTCTATTTTATCATTCCGTTCTGTTTAATGTCATAACATTGTTACATTATTAATACTTGAAGCATTTGTTACTATTTCAACCCACGTCTTATTGAACGAAAGATGGAGATGTTAAAAAAAAAATCATGTGACTCACATTGTTCTATTGAAACAATAATGTGCTTTTAACGCCAATCAAATTGATGTTGTAGAAGAGTTGTCCATTAGGCTTAGTTTTGAAAGAGTACAAATACCAATGTTTTCAAAATTGGATTAGACAGGACAAGACAATCATACCAGAGAAATCGGGAACTGGTCAGCTGACCAGTTCTGTTTTACCCCCAGAACCATATTTTGGCCAAAAACCTTTGATTTGGTCAGCAAACTGCTGATCCGGGCGGTCAAACCGTTCGAACTGTTCAATGGTTTTTTGCCATTTTTATTTTTTAATTTTTTTAATTTTTTTTGTTAGAATGGATCGTCTTGAGAATCAGACCCCTGAACGATTCGTTGTCTGGTTCGTTTTTTAAAATCTTGACAAATACAAATATGTACATTACAAATACATACAAAATAATAGAAAAATACAAGGTTTTGCACTGTCCACATTTGTATTTGTACTCCTTCCAGATTAGGAAAAGTGCAAATACTAATATATTGAATGAAAATCATGTATATGGTATTTTTAAACCTTATATTTGCATTTCACTTGTGCTATTATGTTCTGTTGGATGAATGTAAAAAGGAAAGCCAAATAAAGCTAAAAGGGAAATGAAAATTGAAAGAAGGCCAGAAAGAGATTGCATATTGAACTGTATTGCAGCTGAAAAAAAAAAGACCTTTAGTTCAACATGTATGTCTAATGGGAGCAAAGGATAGCCCCAATGGATTAGCAAAATAGCTCCAAGTGGTAGTGGATGGATTTTGGTGAGACTATGCCTAGAATGAGCTTCTAATGGGCTAAGTAGATGAGCAATCTGAGTAGGAGCGATTATGGTCTAGACTGGGCTGGACCCATAGAAAAAATTTTTAGTAGTCAAGCCAGTCCTGGAATTAAAATTTTGGTCCTGAGCTGAAACACTAACCTAGAGTTCAAATTGAAGCTCATTTTTTTGTCTAATATTTTGTTAGTGCTATTATCACATCATATAATAATATATAAAAACAAACTCAATAAACTATTAATATTTAACGTTTCAGATGGCTGATAAATTCATTTTTTTAACGTTCCTTTTATTCCTAACTTAGGGTTAAGGCATTGGGCAACCCAAGCCCAATACGTCTTCATGGTTGCACATTCAAATATTATATACGTATGTATGTATATTTATGTCTATACCTAATGCATTTGTGTATGTATTGATTGTTAGAGCTCATACCGTTCTTGAGCTCAACAGTGGATTGAGATGAACCACCTCATACTCAGTCGATAACTAGGACTCTAGATGTCATCTTGGCTGGAAAAATGGTTCTACAAACCAACCTAATACTCCTCTAAGAGGGGGAGTGCATTGAGGCAATTAAGAGCCATTGTTTGTTGTATACAAGCTCTTGGATTTGGAAAAATTGAGGTTGATGGAGCCTCTGGTTTCTAAATGCTTAACCATGAAAGAAAGCCCCTCTTGGGGGATTGCAAAGCTCTATAAATAAAGCCACACACTCCTAGTTCTTCCATCGAGCAAAAGGCAACCAACTCCCAAGAGAAGGAGTTCCTCTCTTTTCAGTTTTGCAGTTCTGCTGGGAGAGAAAAGCTCCTTAGTCTGGTTTCAGGTATAGAAGAGAAGAGCAAAAGGAGAAGCTAAAGAAGTGATTTTGAAGCTCTCAGATGTCTTAAACAGGCCATAGACGCTGCATTTTCTTCGATTTCTCAAGATTGGTCTCTAACTGCTATTTCGGTTCGTTTCTAGATCTTAGAATGATCTTTAAATGCTTCCAACATGTTAAGAAGCATATATTGGGACTATCATTTATAACTTTAAGGCCTTGTTCATTTTCTAGGAAGTGGGGAAGGATAAATTGGTACGCTACATTAAAAGAAATTAACCAGCCTTCATTTTCTAGTATTAGTGAATCCCACAGAAAGAACAATTTTTTAGCAGCTCGTTTTACTTGAGGAAGTAGTGCTTTCTTCAAACTTGGATAAATTATTTACACATGATGGAAAAATATTGTCCCTTTAATAATGTCACGTCTATTTGATAAATTAGTCATTATACACTTTTATCTTGGGAATAAAAGAACACTAACAAGTGCTCTAATCCGAATAAGTGTTTCCCAAGAAACACTTGCCCAGATAAGTGCATTTTTTACCCAGAAAGTCATTTACCAAGACACAAACGAGGCCTAAATTGAAAGGAAGTAAAATTGTTATATATGTATTTATCAACGATTGCATGCTTAAAGGTAAATATTCTTTAGTGACATAATTATAGGACTCCTAATGCACAATAACTTTGTCCTTTATATATATAATTATCAATGCTAGGGTCATTTGGTTTTAAGATGTTTAAGTAGAACTGTAATCATCAAGGGAGATTACAAAGCCAATCAGAGTCCAAAGGGGATGAAGACCCAATCACATCACTACAAAGACTACCAATAGTAGAGCTTGTGAATGAAGGACATGCTAACAAAAAATTAGAGATAAGGGAGGAAGTTCATGAGGGAAAACAATTTTGTGTGGGAAAAATTAAGAATAAAGATGGGAGAAAATTTTAAAGGAGAATGCATAGGACCCACAACCATTTAACTTTTCACTACGGGCCCATGTATTTTGTTACTGGTCTAGAACCTTATCATTGGTTCCACAGCTTGCTAAACAGCCATGGTGTTCAGCTAATCCGGATTTTTTTCAAAGCACATCCCAATTTCCCAATTTTGATAAATGGTTACAGTCCAAGTTAATTCAAAGTATCACTTAGTATCACTAGGGTTGTGCCCCTTTATAAAAAATCACATGTTTCTTTGATCAAGCTGATACTTGGAACCCTCCATAGTTGCCTCTTGATATCCAATAAGGGTACCTACCCTGTTATGGGGCCTAAACTTCACCTTCCTTGTCCCAATAAAGTTAGAGGGAGCTTATTGATGAGAAATTAGAAGATGGAGGTCATCTATTCCCTCTTTGGTCAGGCTGTGGTGGAAGCCATACAAAAAAAATGGGCATTACAGGTATAGAAAAGATAGGTTGTTGTGGATATTGTATTCTAATGGCACATTCATTGTCATATCAGCCTCCTAGAAAACAAGTCGGCTGAAGAGGAAAAGGGAGTGGATAGACCCAATGATATGTAGGTTGCTAAGAAAATCATAGTTGGTCCATGTTATGGACTATGGAGTCTACCCATTGAATATGATGCTAAAAATTTTTATTTGGAGAGCTTTCCATGATGCCCTTGCTATCAATGATGTACAGTTTTAAGGAACACCCCTACTCAAATAAGATGTAATCTCTTTAAATGTAGATGAAATAGTTTTCCATGCCAATTTTGAGTTTGGTTAATTAAGGATTCTAGTTTTAGATTTAATGATGAGACTAACATGCATCTCTTTTGCATATTGGTTTGTTGATTGTGTGAACCAAATCTTGAGAAAGTTAAAGCTATTGCTTACATTTGTGTAGCAGCCTGGTTTATATTAGCGTGAGCTGTCAAAGTAGGAGGATATTCCTTAATTCAAGGGACAACTCCTATCCGGAGTTAGTGATCACTAATCCTTATCATAGGAGTAGTTTGTATTGGACAAGGAAAGATGGAAGAAGACTTGTATATATATATTCATTCCTGTAAAGGAAAAAACAGGGGAACAAAAGAATAATATCTTTCGTTCTACACGAATTGTCATGGTATTAGAGCATCAATCCTATAGGGAGGGCATTCGAGAGGTGATCCTACAGTGATTGGCCACCCGTACCGAGCCCAGAACGGTCGGCGAGCCTAACCTTACCTCCTCCTCTGTTAGTGGTAGCAGCATCGATCTTGGCGGCAATCTCCTTGGCCACGTGCTTCTTAGGCTTCGTCCTTCCAGTCATGGTTGGCTCTCTCTCCGCTTGATGATCAACGACAAATCACCCGTAAACCAGGAGAGATAAAATAGAAGTTTGGAGCAGCGATAAAGTCATCAGAAGTTGGACGCAGCCGGATAGGCAATCACCTCTTCCTCAGGCCTGCGGACGTAGCCGGATCGTGTCGTTTATCTCCGACGTCGGAAGTCAGACGCAGCTGGATAGGCGATCACCTCTTCCTCAGCCCTGCGGACGCAGCCGGATCATGTCATCTATCTCCGACGTCAGAAGTCAGACGCAGCCAGATAGGCGATCACATCTTCCTCCACTCTGCGGATGCAATCGGATAGGCGATCTCCAAAGGACCTCTACACGTTCAATTTGCTGGGAAAATTTATCGGTTCTGTGGAGCATCTACAGAGATCAGCATCAAGATCACGTTCTTGAGGTAATTCGTCATCGTACTAGAATATTACTATGTTTTAGAGCTTTGTTTTTTTTTTCTTGGAGATTGGCGAAGCGCGAACGGTTTTTTCAACCAACAAGAGGAACTCGGATTCCTTCGTCAAGATTGCAAACTCAGTATTTGATTTCTGAGATTTCTCACCTCTTCCTCCGCCCTGTGGCACTAAGCTCTTCTGCTCCAAGACGCCATTAGCAGGGACACCCTTCGGGAGATACAACCATGTTCGATTTAGAAACCTCAAATCCAGTGGGGGAACAACGGTCCAACCCTACTCTCACCGAATTGACCACCAGAATGGCTGAAATCCTGCACAGACCAACCTCGACTATAGAGACTCCTATCGCACAGATTGGTATCAAGTTGGACGGCACCAACTATGCTCTTTGGTCCCAAGTTGTTGAGATGTATATCTCTGGCAAAGACAAATTGGGATATATTAATGGCGAGCTTCCCCAGCCTCCTCAGACTGACCCAACCTTTCAAAGGTGGCGCACGGACAATGCTATTGTCAAGGGTTGGTTAATTAACTCCATTGACGTACCCTTGATCGGTAACTTTATTTGATTCCCTACGGCAAAGATGGTGTGGGATTCTGTTGCTACTACCTACTTTGATGGCAGTGACACCTCACAAGTATATGATCTCCGGTGTCGTGTGACCCGCTTGCGCCAGTCTGGAGGATCTCTTGAAAAATACTACAATGATCTCCAAGGTTTGTGGCGTGAAATTGATTTTCGCCGTCCAAATCCAATGGAGTGTGTTGTAGATATTCAACGATATAATAATCTTCTTCAAGAAGAGGGAGTGTATATTTTCTTAGATGGCCTTGATGACAAACTTGACAAGATTCGAGCAGATGTACTCCAAATGCACCCGTTTCCCACTATTGAGCAGGCATACGCACATGTTCGTAGGGAAGCTATCCGGCAAAAGGTCATGATCACTGGTAACAATATTGAAACTTCAGGAGCTGTTTTGGCCTCCAAAAGTGTTAAAACGGGACAACCTACTTCATCCTCAACAGGCTCTCTGTCTTTGAGCAACGGAAAAGCTGGTACGTCCTCTAAATCTTGAACGTCTTCTGATAAAACTAAGTGTTCTCATTGTGGTAACTCGAAGCATACCTAGGAGAATTGCTTCAAACTACATGGCTACCCCGACTGGTGGCATGAACTCCAAGCCCGAAAATGTCAAGACAAGGCTGAAACTGGTGGTAAGGCTACGATGGTTACAGCATAACCCCAGCTGTCAATCACACCACCTGTTGAACTACCACAAGGAGACGTACACCTCTCAGATTCAGGTAACAACCTTCCCCACAACACTGCTGATAGCAATGCATGGATACTTGACTCGGGGGCTACCGACCACATGAACTATGATGCCACTGAGTTTTCAAAAACTTCACCACCAAGACAGACTACAATTGCTAATGCCAATGGAGCTATATATCCAGTCATAGGAGCAGGCACTGTGACCTTGTCACCTACAATATCCTTAAAGAACACTTTGCTTGTTCCCTCTCTCTCCCATAAATTACTATCTGTTAGCCAAATTTCCACTGATCTAAATTGTGTTGTGCTCATCTATCCTACTTTTTGTCTTCTTCAAGATATTCTCACCAAGGAGATAATTGGGTGTGGTACTAGGAGGGGGGGCTCTACTACATGGATGATTTCAGTATGGGTCGAGCACATCATGCACACCATCAGAGTAATACCAAAGAACAACAGATTTGGATCTAGCATTGCCGGTTGGGACATCCATTATTTGGTTACATGAAACATTTATTTTTGGATTTATTTATAGATACGAAGCCTCGTGATTTTCAATGTGAAACTTGCATCTTAGTTAAGAGTCATAGAACAATCTATCCTTTAAGTATGAATAAAAGTAAAGTTCCATTTTCTTAATTCACTCTGATGTGTGGGGGTCATCCCCGGTAACTATGGTGTCTGGGTTTCGCTGGTTTGTAATATTTGTTGATGATTACACTCACATGACATGGTTATATCTGATGAAACATAAAGATGAAGTGTTGGCTGTATTTCAACGGTTCCAGGTCTGATAATGGCAGGGAATACATAAATCAACGATTCCAAGATTATTTCTGGATTCATGGACTACTTCATGAGACTTCATGTCCACAGACTCTGTAGCAAAATGACATTGCTGAGAGAAAGAATCGGCACATACTCGAAACTGCTCATGCTTTGCTACTTGGAGCACATGTACCTAACCGACATTGGGCTGATGTTGTTGCTACTGCTGTACACCTCTTTAATCGAATGCCATCACGCGTCTTACATTTTAAGACACCATTACAAGATCTTTCATCACATGTCTCTCTGCCATCCGTGTTGATGATTCCACCTCGAGTTTTTGGTTGTGTGGCACTCATACATCTGCACAAAAATCAACACACAAAACTTGATCCACGAGCAACTCGGTGCATATTTTTGGGGTATGCGTTACATCAGAAAGGATACCGATGTTATGATCCAGCCACCCAATGGACCTATATTACCATGGATGTTACTTTTTTGAAATCTGAAACATTCTACTCTCATTCCAAAACCAATTCTTCTCTTCAGGGGGAGAGTCAGAGTGCAAAACAAAACTAGTTTCTACCCGATTGGCTGAATAATAGTGATTCAACAAAAAAGATGGTCAATGAAGAACTTTCTACAACTGGTGGAGTTTCAAGAGAGACATCTACAACACCGGAAACGTCTACATCGCCATCGCCACTTCCAACAGAAGAAATAGAGACCCCAACCTCCATAGTACCCGAAGACCCATCTCCTGAGAATATTCCTAAAGCAAATGACCCTGAGGTAAACTCTCCTACTACGCCTTCAAGCTCTAATGATATGAATACTTCTGCTAGTTACACTTTACCTTTTAGGCATAATCGTGGCAAACCGCCAAATAGATATTCTCCAGAGATTGAGGACCGGAGGTCAAAGTATCCAATTGCCAATTATGTATCAACAAAGAGACTCTCCAAACCTCTCAAAACATTTATGCAAGAATTGTCCTCACATCATATTCCCACCAGTGTTCAAGAAGCTCTGACAAACTCAAAATGGACACAGGCCATACAGGAAGAAATGGAGGCACTATTGAAGAACAAAACTTGGACTCTTGTTACCTTGCCCGAAGGGAAGAAACCTGTAGGGTGTAAGTGGGTATTTTCCATTAAATACAAAGCAGATGGGTCGATCGAGAGATACAAAGCGAGGCTAGTCGCGAAAGGTTATACTCAGACACATGGCGTAGATTATCAAGAGACATTCTCACCAGTGGCAAAATTGAATACGGTTAAAGTTTTATTATCTCTTGCAGCAAACCTTGATTGGCCGCTACACCAGTTTGAAGTAAAGTACGCCTTTCTCCATGGTGACCTTGAAGAGGAGGTGTACATGGACATCCCACCTGGTTATACAGCAAATTCCAAGACCAAAGTTGTGTGTAAACTGCAACAAGCACTATATGGACTGAAACAATCACCGCGGACATGGTTTGGGCAGTTTAGTCTTGCGATGAAGAAATATGGCTTTCAACAAAGCAAGTCGGACCATACACTATTTCTAAAGCACCAACGAGGGAGGGTAATAGCCTTAATAATATATGTAGATGACATGATTAACACCGGAAATGATTCAGAAGAAATAGCAACTCTTCAAAGGTAATTGGCGACTGAGTTCGAAATGAAGAACTTGGGAGGGCTCAAATATTTTCTAGGAATTGAAGTTGTTAGATCAAGGAAATGTATATTTCTGTCTCAACGAAAATACACTTTAGATTTACTATATGAAGTAGGACAGTTGGAATGAAAGCCGCGGACACACCAATTATACAAAACCATAAACTTGGAGAATACCCAGACCAAGTACCTACCAGTAAGGAGAGATATCAAAGGCTGGTTGTAAACTTATTTACCTCTTACATACTCGTCCAGACATCACTTACGCGGTCAACGTGGTGAGTCAATTCATGCATTGTCCAAGCGAAGATCACATGAATGTTGTAATGCGAATCCTTCGATACTTGAAGTCCTCACCCGGAAGAGGACTTGTGTTCTCAAAGAATAATCATCTAAAGATTGAAGGATATACATATGTAGATTGGGCTGGAAATATCTCGGACAGAAGGTCCACCTCGGGGTACTTTACATTTGTCGGTGGAAATCTTGTCACATGGAAGAGAAAAAAACAGAAGGTGGTGGCCTTATCAAGTGCTGAAGCCGAGTTTCGGGGAATGGCTAAAGGACTTTGCGAGATTCTTTGGCTTAGAAGATTAATGACTGAAACCGGTTTCTCCCCAACCTCTGAGATGGACCTATTCTGTGATAACAAGGCTACCATAGATATCTCTCAGAATCCCATTCAACATGATCGAACAAAGCACGTGGAGGTGGACCGGCATTTCATCAAACAAAATATTGAAGACAAAATCATCCGATTTTCTTTTGTCAAGTCTGAAGACCAACTGGCGGATATACTTACAAAAGTTGTATCCAGTAAAAACTTCCACAGCTCACTTAGCAAGTTGGGCATCCAAGATTTGTACACACCAACGTGAGGGGGAGTATTAGCGTGAGCTGTCAAAGTAGGAGGATATTCCTTAATTCAAGGGACAATTCCTATCCGGAGTTAGTGATCACTAATCCTTATCATAGGAGTAGTTTGTATTGGACAAGGAAAGATGGAAGAAGACCTATATATATATATATATATATATATTCATTCCCGTAAAGGAAAAAATGGGAGAGCAAAAGAATAATATCTTTCATTCTACACCAATTGTCAGTTAATTTGGTAGGCCAAGAACAACCTGATTTTTAACAATATCACACCTAATCCTTTGAATACTGTGAATGTCATAAATAGGTCATATTATAAGATGACCATGATCTTGAAGCCAAATTGGCAAACAACTAGAGAGGAGATAGCTCATGTCTCGATTTGAAGCTCCCCCCCCCTCCCCGTTGGTACCCATCGGATAGTAGTTTTTCTGTTACTGGTCAAGCTCTTTCAATGTTTTGATTCTTAGTGCAGATGATGGTGCTATTGAAGTTGACGCCATTGCAATGTTATTAGGAGTTTTTTTGGCTCAAAAGCGTGGTCTTTGGTAGGATGCTTTTTGAGACTGTTTGAATCAAAAGTGTGGTCTTGCTCCTACTCCTTTACTATTGCCATCTAGTAAGCTTACTAGATGTTTGAATCAAAAGAAGTTATCATCATGTCCAAAGGAAGGCTTTTGTCATAGTGCAAGACATTCTATCCATGTTGTCTTTCTTTATTGTTTGTTTTTTATTCTATTAAGCGATAGTGGATTGGGCTAGCTCATAGGTTGTCATGCTTATACAGATCTTCTCAAGGTGAATTATATGGTTCTATTTTTTAGTGGGTTGATAGTATTATATCATTCATCAAAAAAAGATGTGTGAGTTTCCTAAGTTCTCTTTTGTTTTGCTTGTTGTTCTTTGCGTCTTTCTTTTTTTTTTTGTTTTTCTTTTATCTGGACTGTAGAAAGAAATGATCTTCTTGAGTGTAAGTTTTGATCAAGGTTTTAAAAATCGAATCAAAAGCGGAACCACTATGGTCACTGATTTCTAGGTTAGTGGTTTGACCGTCCAAGTTGAATAGTTAAGGCGGTATGGAATATTAGGGCAATTAATATTATTACTCTTGGTCTTTTATAAGAAAAAAAAAAAGAGAGAGAGAGAGATGGTTGTTGGCTGAGAAGAAAGGAAAGGAAAGGAATGAAAGAAGGAGAGAAAGGAAAAAATGAAGGAAAGGAGGGAAGGAGGGAAGAAGGAGGAGGAAGATGAGGGAAGAAGAAGGAAGAGGAGGAGGAGCATCCAATGTTCATTGGTGATGACGATGACAATGGTGGCAATAACATACAACACAACGGCAACCATTTGGTCGGATGAGAATTCAAATATGAGATTTGACATATGAGAACTCAGATATGAGATCTGAGATCTAAGAACTCGAATATGAGAACTGAGATCTTAGATCTGAGATTTCTATAACTTGTTTTCTATTCTCCGATCTCTCTCTTTGTATCTTATGAAAACATGAACTTCTGTCCGGGTTGAGCAGGTTGATAGCTCTACCACTTGGGTAAATGGTTATTTGACCAAGTCAACAGTTTTGGGCCCAAAAATGGGTTGAGGGTGAAACGGAACCGGCTTAGATGATTTTCGGGCCAAACGGTCCAACAGTCTAGGTTAATGATAGTCCGAGAACACTGGTTTTGATGAGTACCACTTGATTGGTTAGCACCTTTTTATGGTACTGCTTGCTTGGTTACTGCGTTGGGTATCTTTATCTTTTCCCATACCATAGTTCAACTTATTTTATTACCCCAACTTTTAGGTGAATTACAAATAGCCATCGTACTTGGGGTGGTAATACTTAGGTTGTGTTTGTTTTCAATGTAAAAACTCTGTTGATGTAAAAACCCATCGATGGAGTTCAACACTGATGGTTTAAAATCCCTAACCGTTGTGCTTTGAAAAATGTGGTTGTTGATGTAATATTATATCAATTTTATCAATATAATATTTACATCGATTATCGATGTACAGTAGAGTTTTACTTTGATTTACGATATAAAATCCACTCCATCCAAACACCAACAAATCTGAACCCGAAGTGAATTTTTACATCAATCTTGATTTACATTACAAACAAACACAAATAAAAATGAACCAGTGGTGAAGTTTTACATCAATACCAATTTACACCACAAACAAACAGCCTTTACATATACAATTTGCTCCCCTAACCTGTCATACGAAAGTAAAATAAGGTCCAAAGTATTGATACACCTACAGTGGAAGGGGTCTATTGGAACTTTATACCACACAAATTTTTTTAGTAGGTTGACGGGGTAGGTATAAACATAGATTAACATATAAAATAATGGATTTGGGGATTAACCATAAAAAAGGCATATATGATACAATAAGCTACTTCATGTTAATACTTTGTATTTTAAGTAAAATCAATAAATTGCCCAAAATTTTATGGACGGACGATAATAAATGATGATGGGTGATCCGGGCACTCCTAGCTGGCTGGAACCTGGCTCCTAGCTGTGATTGATGACACCTGAGATGAAGAGGAACGTGAAGAGCTCCCAGGTGGCTCTCCCAGTGGGAACACTCCGATGCTTAAGTTAGAATTCTGAGAAAACTTGAGAAAATGCAGAGAGAAAACTAAGAGTGTTGTTTGTGCTAGCTTCAATACCTTTGCTTCACGAGGGTTGGGGTTCTGTTATATCGGAGTTCTGTCAAATCTGAATTAACAACCTCTGCCGTAGTCGTTACTACCAGAGCTGAGGTGGCGGATGTGGGCACCTGTTGCAGTGTACGGACCTGTTAGGCGCGCCACATCTGGCAGAAGTGGCAGGCACGACGCCGCCTAACAAGAGACGTGGGCACAGCCTCCGGATTCGACAGGTACTATTGTCAGGCGGATCTTTTCTATAGGTTACCGAGCTACTTTGCACTGAGCTGCCATGGTCCGAGCTACCTTACACCGGGGTGTCGGGGTAGCCGAGGTGTGAGCGCTCAAGTTGAGCCTTAGAAAAATATGGGCAGGAGCGTTGATGGGATTATCCTGAAGTGTCCCCACTTCAGGGTACTTCCCGTAGATCGGGGTGTTCTCTTTTCAGGAAGGAAGAGTTTGGGGCCCACCAGGGGGAGTTCGGGTCTCGGGAGGAGCTTGGTAGTCCTCCTCCCTTAGGGGGAATTCTGCGTACTAGATCTTTCTGCTCGACAAGTTGCTACGTCAACCAAGCTACGTTGTTGGGCTCTGGCGAGTTCAGTACACCGAGTTATGGCCAAGCTGCCATGCTAACCTGTCACTTATGCCAAGTTGTACCCACGTGTCCCCATGCTATGAGGCCCCCCACTCCCCGTGCTAGGGGTTCTGACCTAGTGCGAGGAGTCCGCGGTGTGTCGGGTGGATTTGGCTCGGAGCTCTGGCCTCCTGGTCAGGCGACTTATGGGTCAGACCAATTCACTGCTTGGGTCAATCAAGGGCAATCCGAGTTGCGTACAGTCTACGCACGGACGTCACGTGATCTATGAACTCTACGGATGTCAAAAAATGCGCTAAATCGATTTTGGCTCGAGGATCGCATAGCTGGTTTCCTTGAGAGCCATTAGATCGTCTTGATCTCGCCATTGCTAACCGAGTACAGTGGCCATAAATAGCGAGGGTCCTAGTCATTTTCCCTCGCCATAAGTCCTCAGCCTTGTCTTGAGCTCGCGTCTAAGGTCTCCAACTCGAGTCAATTGTTCCTAGTTTGGTTCCTCTCCTTGGTGAGTCTCCTTTGCTTTTCTTTCAGTTTCCTTTCCTTCCAGTTCATTTCTTTCCTTCACTATTTCTAGCTTCGATAGTCAACTAGATGAGCCCGAGGTAGGTACCTCGACTCAAGGTGACCCCACCGAAGTCCAGTCTCATGAGGCGCGAAAAACCTCGGGTAATCTGGCGTCCACCTCTCACCGAGGTCAGATGCCAGATAGGTTCGGTCCCTCCATTATGACCCTGGAGAGGCTCTGATACCTCATCCGGCAATACAATTTGCCTTGTGAGTATACCTACAGTCTTCCTGCGGGTAACTTCCAATGGAAGCACGGTCCTGACAAGATCGTGATCTTTCGAGAACAGCTTATAGCCGGGCTCCATCTTCCTTTCCACCCTCTTATCGTAGAGGTCCTGAACCGCTTTAACGTCACAATAGACCAACTTCACCCGAACTCCGTTCGTAACGTGGTCGGGACCTTATCCCTGTGCTTCGAGTATGTCCTTCCTTTGAACCTTGATATTTTTTGCTCAATCCTCTCAATAAAGAAGAGCGCTTCAAGCGTTCTCCCCGAGCATAGGTGGGCTTACTACCTGTCCCCTCGCCCGGGTTTCAAGTTATTGCACAAGCTTCCTAGCAAAGTCCCGCCCTAGAAGCAGGACTACTTCGTAGTCTGGAACACCGTGGGGTGGCCTTTCCCCACTCATTGGAGGGCAGTCATCCAAGACCCCAACGTTATCCCGGACAAGAAGACAAGGGAGACGCTCCAATCATGGGCTGAGCTTGGGTTTAATTACAAGGATTATATCACCGAGAGCAAGCTTATACAGGTCGGCTTGAGCCCAGGTAGGTTGTCTTACTTAGTACCTTGTTTAAATGATTGGTACTTTCGAGTTTACTGATGCCGAGCTGTGTTGCAGGGCCCATGGAAGAAGAGAAGCTTAAGGGGGAGAGACTTTTCCGCCATATGAAAGGGAAGAAGAAGCGAGCTACCAAGAGAGCTCGCATCAAGACTCCACAGGCCCCCACTTCCGAATCCGAGCTTCCGCAGGCTCCTACTTCTGAGTCCGAGCTCCCTGACGTACCTCCAATCGACTTGGAGAAGATCCTGCCACCTCGGGAGCCCGAGACATCGGCAGAGCCTACCCCTCAAGCAGCTGCGGAGCCTGAGGTCACCACCGAGGCCGCTGATACAGCCATTGAAGCTTCCGTCGAGCCCATCCGCATAGTCAGGACAGCCATTTCCAGCTCGGGGAGTCAGGAGAGGGAACGGAGCATCCTGATTCCTCAGTGCAGCCTTCAAAAGAGCAAGGGGGCTGTCTACACTGAAGAGGTCTCCCTTTGGGCTGACCTCGCTCCTACTCAGCTCAGAGCCCGGGCTGCCACTCACACAATGATGGTAAGTTATAAAGACCCTTTTCTCTCTTCTCTTTTATCCCCTCTTTTTGTACATCTCTTCGGTGCTAACCAATCCTCCCTGGTCAGGTGAACTCCACTGTGCACGCCTTGACTCTTCAGTCCGAGAGGTATCTAAAGTGGACTCTAGTTGTCGAGGACTCGGCTTGCGCAGCCCACGCCAATCTGAGGGCAGCTCGGGACCACATTTATTAGTTGGAGAGTGATGCTTCATCTCGGAAGAATGTCATCGAGGTGTTGACAGCAGAGAAGGAGGAGCTGGCACACGAAAGAGATGAGTTGAAGAGCGAGGTGAGCGCCCTCCAGGCAGGCAAGGGGGTTCTAGAGCTCGAGGTGAAAGGCCTTAAGGAGGATCAAGGGGTCCTGAAGCACGAGGTGGTGTTCCTTAAGACCGATATCGAGGAGAAAACCGAGATCTTCAACGGGGCCATAGAGGAGACCAAGGTTAAGGTCGTTCTAGACTATGTCAGATCGGACAAGTTTGATGTCATGCTGACGGAGGCCTATTGTAAGGGCTTCAAACTAAGTAGGTGGTTGATAAGGCACACATACCCCGAGCTCGATACGAGCGCCATCACCACCTCACAGATTACGGACGAGATAGCCCGCCAGGCCACAGAGGACCGGGATTCTGAGGAGGAGAGTGGCGACGAAGAGGCAAATGCCACCGACCTGGCAGAAGCTCCTAATGAGGTCCCGAGTAAAGATAAGTCCCCCAAATAGTGTAGCCCTTGTATCTTGAGCCTGCGAGCTCAATTTTTTTTTTTTGCCAAGCTCGTTGTACGAAACTCTCAATCAATGAATTTCGCTTTTTTGCCAAGTATTATGCACCTTGTGCTTTTGCCAATGGCTGCTTTATTCGAACTGTTTAGTGTCTGAAGTAGGATTTTTCGTCCATCACCACCCTGAACTGTCTCCCAGTACTTTGTTGGGGTGGTCTTTATAACGTACACCAAGGTGAGTGACATAGTAAGGCATATGCCCGACCTGTCTCCTCCTAGGTTACTTGGATTGACAGTTGTCCCTAGCGGGGTCAACCTGTTGTATGCCGAGGTGGGCTATCTACCGTAGGGTCCACACCCGAGTTGCTTGCATCCTTGGCATACTGAGCTTATGCTGATGGGGCGGTTAGGTCGTATATAGTGCTGAGACCCTTAGTAAGCTCGGTGTTTTAGCCCTTTGGCTGGGGGAGTGGCTTAGTCACACCTCTCCTAGAGTCTGCCCATACCGAAGAGGCGACTGGGTCTTATAGTGCTGAGGTCATCGTTAGGTTGGCGTTTTGGCCCTTAAGCTCTGGGAGTGACTCGTGGTCTACTCAGTAGCTCGCCCATGCCATAGAGGCGACTAGGTCTTGTCGCACCGAGGTCTACGTTAGCTCGGCATTTTGGCCCTTAGGCTCTGGGAGTGAGTCGTGGTCTACTCAGTAGTTTATAGGTAATATTGCCTTAAGTTGACAATATTTCATGCTCGAGGTACTTGTTTCCCTTCTAGGGTTTCGAGCTCGTATGTCCCTTCCTCGAACACTCACTTTACTCAGTAAGGTCCTCCCCAGTTCAAACCGAGCTTACCAACACCAGGCTCAGGCACCATAACCTTACGGAGAACCAGGTCACCGACGAGGAGAGTCTGCTTCTTGACCCTGACGTTATAGTACTGAGCTACTCTTTGCTAGTAGGTGACGGTCCTGATGTATGCGAGGTCCCGTACCTCGTCAAGTAAGTCGAGGTTGGTACGTAGCTTGTCTTCATTTGCCTTGTCATCATACGCTTCTAGTTTCAGCAAGGGAACCTCAATCTCGGCTGGAATGACTGCTTCGGTGCCGTATGTGAGGTTGAAGGGGGTCTCTCCTATAGCGGTCTTTACCGTGGTACGATAAGCCCATAATACGCTAGGCAGCTTATCTGCCCATAGTCCCTTAGCTCAGTCCAGGCGTGCCTTTAACTCGCGGAGGATAGCTCTGTTCGTGACTTCTGTCTGTCCGTTTGCTTGAGGGTGCGCCACTGAGGTGAAGTTCTGCTGAATTCCAATGTCTTGGCACCAATTCTGGAATTTGATGTCATCGAACTGCTTACCATTGTCGGAAATCAGTACCCAAGATAGTTCAAAATGACACACTATGCTCTTCCAAAAAGAAGTTTTTCACATTCCGGGTTGCGATTGTTGTGAGAGGTTCAGCTTTGACCCACTTGGTGAAATAGTCAACTGCCACCACTAGGAACCTTCTTTGCCCTGTTTCTGGTGGGAATGGCCCGAGTATATCGATTCCCCACTGTGCAAATGGCCACAGGCTAGTGAAGTATTTTAGATTGGCGGCAGGCCGGTGGTGGATGTTGGCATGCTTCTGACACTTGTCGCATTTTTTGACGAGCTCAATCGCGTCTGCCTTCATCATTGGCCAGTAATATCCTTGTCGCAGTGCTTTCTAGGCGAGGACCCTGCCCTCAAGTGTCCATCGCACAAGCCCTCATGAGTATCACGGAGGACCAGCTCGACCTCAAAGGGTCGCAAGCAGCGCAGATAGGGGAGCGTATTGGATCTTCAGTATATCCACTCGTCTATCATGACGTATTTGGCTGCCTGATGCTCTACCCTTCTGGCGGCATTACGGTCTGTAGGGAGGGTTCCATGTAGCAGGAAGCTCGTGAGAGGATTGATCCAGGTCGGCTCTGCTTGAACGACGGGAGCGACCTCCTCTGTCCCCCCGAGAATGCTAGGCCGAGGTAAGTTCTCTATATACACGGTTCTCATGGTGTTATCGCTAGTGCTGGCTAACCGAGATAGGGCATTGGCCTCAATGTTCTCTGATCTTGGGATTCGCTGGATGAAGTGTGACTGGAGGTTGAGCAGAGCCCCTCTTACTTTGGCTAAGTAAGCTATCATGGTTGGCTCGCGGGCTTCGTACTCACCCGTAACCTGGTTGACCACGAGCTGAGAGTCACTGTAGACGACAATGTGCTTGGATTTCACCTCGTTTGCAAGATTCAGCCCGATCAGTAACGCCTCATACTCTACTTCGTTGTTGGATGTCGCAAACTCGAAACGTAGTGCGTACACCAGTTTTACACCACTCGGCCCGTACAGAACGATCCTAGCTCCACTGCCCTGCTGGTTCGACGAGCCATCTACGTGAAGGATCCAGGGCTCCTCATCCCAGTTCGCGCTTGGTCTAACTAGGAGAGATGTCCCGCTGGTTACTACTTCACGGTGCCCGAGCTGGGGGCCTCGTGTTCGACCGACCTGGGGATTTCGAAGCTGAAGGTGCATTCTGCGACAAAATCTGCCAAGGCTTGGGCCTTGATAGCAGTTCGCAGTTTGTGCTGGAGCTCGTATTCGCTGAGCTCAATTGCCCACTTCGTTAACCTTCTGGAGACCTCGGGCTTGAAAAGGACTTGCCTTAGAGGTTTGTTGGTAAGGACGACGATGGTGTGAGCTAGGAAGTACGGACGGACCTTCCGAGCTACAATGACTAGTGCATAGGCTAGCTTTTCTATCTCCGGGTACCTTGTCTCTGCTCCCTGCAATACTTTACTAACATAGTAGACGGGTCATTGGACATGATCTACTTCTCTTATTGGTACTGAGCTGACCACCTCGTCACTTGCCGAGAGGTACAACTCTAAAACATCACCCTCTTCCGGTCGAGTTAAGACAGGAATGGTGGTGAGGTACTTCTTGAGCTCGTCGAATGCGAGCTAACACTCTTCAGTCCATTCGAAGCCTTTGCCTTTTATTTCCTTAAAGAAAGGCAGGCAACGGTGTGCCGACTTGGACATGAAGCGGCTTAGAGCGGCTAAATGGTCATTCAACTTCTAAACCTCTTTCAATTTTTGGGGCGGTCTCATTTCTAGGATAGCCTTAATTTTGTCCGGGTTAGCCTCAATGCCATGCCGATTGAAGATGTACCCTAGGAATTTACCCGAGATAACACTGAAGACACACTTATTCGAGTTCAATTTCATATTAAACTTACACAGAATTTCAAAACCGAATGCAAATCTTGTATTAAATCATGTGAAAATTGGGTTTTGATGACCATGTCGTCTACATAACACTCTATTTTCCTGCCAATTAATGGCTTAAACAGTTTATTTACAAGTCTTTGGAAAGTTGCCCTAGCATTTTTCAATCCAAAGGGCATGACCTTGTAACAGTATAGGCCAAGCTCGGTTATGAAGGTAGTCTTCTCTTCATCAGTTGGGTCCATCCTAATCTGGTTGTAGCCCGAATAGGCGTCCAAAAAGCTCAGCAACTCATGCCCCGAGGTCGCGTCCACCAGGCGGTCGATCTTGGGAAGCGGGAAGCAGTCCTTTGGACAAGCTCGGTTTAAGTCGGTGTAGTCGACGCACATGCGCCATTTATCGTTAGCCTTTTTCACCAGAACGGGGTTGGCCACCCAGCTCAGGTAATGGACTTCCCTGATAAAATCGGCTACAAGGAGATTCTCGACCTCCTCGTCGACTGCCCTCCATCGCTCTAGGGCTAGGTTGCGTTTCTTCTGTCTAACGGGCCTAACTACAGGATTAGTATTAAGCTTATGAATTATAATGCTAGGGTCTATGCCGAGCATTTCTGCCACGAACCATGCAAAAATATCCAAATTCTTGAGTAAGAAACTTACTAGTTGAGATCGCAAAGGCTCATCAATAGAAGCGCCGATCTGAAGCGCCCGAGCTGGGTCCACTATCGAAGCCGGGATGGAGACGGTCTCTTCGGTGGGTCGCTCCAACTTGAGGTCGTCTGCTACCTTGGATTTTCCTTTGAAGGCGGCTACATAGCACTTACGGGACTCAAGCTGATCGCCTCGCGTCATTCCGACCCCAAAGTCTGTAGGGAACTTCATTGCCAGATAGTAGGTAGAGACTGCTGCCCGTAAGGCGTGGGTGATGGGCCGACCTACTATTGCATTGTATGGGGAGGGAGTCGCGACCACCAGGAAATCATGGTTGAGCCTCACCACGCTAGGCCAAGTGCCGACCTCCATAGGTACAGTAACTCTTTCCAGAGGTCTGACCTCCTCTCCACTGAATCCCACTAGTGGAGTGCTTGTGGGCTTCAAGTCGCTTTCTTGGAGCTGAAGTTGGTCGAAGGCAGCTTTGAAGAGAATATCCACCGAGCTGCCCGAGTCGACGAGGACACACCTAACTTTAAAGTCGTTGATTTTTATCTTTATGACGAGCGTGTCATCATGGGGATAGTGGACCCCTCGCGTGTTGTCTTCTGTGAAGAAGATCGGTTCCTCCACCCTTGGCCACTTCGGGGGATTCTGTTCTTCCCTGGCGGCCTCGCGAGCTGATGACCGAGCAGCGGCCGAAGTGCAGCCCGCGAAAATTGATCATCCGACAATTACATGGATGGTCCCCCAAACTGGTCTCTCTTCGGGGGGGCTGCCTCTACGGCTATTCTGCCTACTTGCTGGACTCAGGAGCATCTCTATTCTGCTCCCCCTACCAACCTGCTTTATTACTATTATTGCTTTGTACAAAATTCCTCATATATCCATGACGGATGAGTTCATCTATCTCGTCATTGAGGTTTTTACAGTTCTTGGTACTATGACCGTGATCTTTATGAAAAGTGCAATACAAATTTTTATTTCTAACATTAGGGTCGGCCTTCAGCCGAGGCGGCCACTTCATATACGGGGCGTCCTTGATCGCCATGAGGATCTTGGCCCGCTTTGTGTTGAGGGGTGTGTAGTCCATTTCCGCTACTGGAGCTCGGAAAGGCTGATTTGGCTTTGCTCCCCGAGTTTGGTCCTTCTTCTTCTTGTTGTCACCCTGAGCTGGGGGCTCTGGTTCCCTCTTTCTTTTCTCAAGGGCCTGCTCGCCCTTCTGGTGGATCTCTTCCTCCGTCCCTATGAACTGATCTGCAAGCTTGAGGAACTCAGTCACTGATGTGTGGCTCATTGTGACACTAGCAAGTGCACTAGCCGTTCAAGTAATAAAGTAGTGAGTGAAGTATCGTTCCCACGAGGATTTAGGAAACAATTACCAATACTAAATTGAGCACTTCTTATCTGATCAACAAATCAATCAAAACTCTAATGAAAGCTAAGAAATCCTAAATTAAAATCTATCTAAATCATTGGTCCAATTGCCTTCAAATCAGGTTAGAAGAGTAAGCAGTAAATGTCAATCTCAGAATTCAGCAATCTATCAATTTGGATCATTCGAATGAATCATGATTGAGCCTTGGTTTGGTGAAACCCCAAGGTCATGAACAGCCTCTCTCAAGCGCATGTTCATCCTATGCATGAGTGACGGTTCTTCTATCTCTAGCAAGAATCTAATCCCCATGCATGCATTTCTTCAAACACTTCTAAGGCATCAATTCAAATCTGAATTGATCACCAACTGAATTGTGCAAGTTATCTCTAACCTTGCACTCAATTTAGTTCTTGAATAGTAGATCTGAATTCCTAGAGTCTCTCTCAAGCACTCTAGGAATTCCAAGCTGTAGATTAATTCGCCCAATCTGAAAATTTCAGATCTGAATTCTCTTTCAAGCAATTCAGATCTTTCAATCTCAGATCTGAGAATTCAGATCTGAGTTTTGAAGGTTAGTTGGCCGAATTACTCTACAATCACACCCTTATTCAAGAAACTTCAAGTACAATGCATGATCATTTGAATGAATCAAAAAGAATTAGATTGCTGAACTGAAATTTTACAAGCTGAAATACATCAAGGAAGAATGGAAACAAGGAGAAAGAAGAAAGAACATATAACTAAGAAACTGAATTCAAATCAAAAGAGAATGAAACTACAAATGATTTATTACAAAAGATCTTTGAATCACAAACCCTCAATTCGAACTCACCTTCTTCTTCTAGCTTGCTTGTCTTGAACTTCCTTCAGCCCTTCTTCTTCTTCTTCCTTGCGCCTAGCCTTCTTCTCTTCTCTTCTCTCAAGGTGGCCGAACCTCTAAGAGTGGGAGAGCCTTCCTCTCAAGCAATTGAACAACCTTCTCCCCTCCTAGAGGCCTCCTTATATAGTTTTTCAAGGGGGCTCTTGCCCCTTCTTGAAGCCTCTAGAATGGGGTGTATTACACCCCTCATGAACCTTCTAGAGTGCTCCCTCCTTCTCTTCAAGAAACTCCTAGAAGTTGCCGCCCCTAGCTCCCTTTGGGCTGCTATTTGGGCTACAACTTAGCTTGCTTTTGAGCTCATGTGGGCTACACTCTAGGCTGTTATTTGGGCTAAAAATGGGCTGGGCTGAAATTTCCTTCTTGCTAGGCTTCTTCCCTTGGATTTTCCAAAGAGTTTCACTTGCTCTTCTTGGGCCGAATGAAATTCTCTTGCTCTCATGACTGGGCCGGGCTGAACTTGATAAATTTTGGGTTTTCTTTTCTTGCTTTTGCCTTCTTTTTGTTGATTTGGCTCCCCCTGAAATCTTTCTTGCAATCAAGTTAAAATAGGGCAAAATTTAATTAAACCATCATAAAATTTCATGCAAAAACCTCATAAAATATAGATAAATTGTAGGTTCATCAGTCACGGTCTTCGACTGATTGACAACCACGTGCCACTTGAACTCTTTGCGGGTGATGCCTCGCTTGGCCGCAGTGAGTTGAACTACAGGGTCCGAGTCGGGTATTTGTAAGCAAGCGTCATTGAACCGCTTGATGTAGCTTCGGATGGACTTCCATTCCTTCTGAACTATGCCAAGGAGGCTCTCTTGTGTTCTTGGGCACCTCTTGCTGGTGACAAAGTGGGAGGTAAAGACTTACATGAACTGCGCCCAACTTCTTATCGAACTAGGTGCGAGGTTTCAGTACCAGGTGCGGGATACCCCTTTGAAGGTGGTGGAGAAGGCCACACACATGCAAGATTCACTGGCTCTTGCCAGGTGCATCTAGGACTGAAAGGCGTCCACGCGATCATTCAGATCGAAGGATCCATCATACTTGTCTAGTAGGGGGAGCTTGAAGTCCCTTGACATGGAGACAGGAAGGAGTTCTGGTGATAGAAGGGAAGGAACTGAAAGAAGCGGAGTAGTTTTTGCCTCGCCCGAGCTTATCTCTTCCGTGCCTTTGAGTTTGGGCAGATCTTGGGTGGCAGCTCGGCGAGCTCGGCACGTCTCCGATGCCTCTTAGCCAGCTCGGCGTTGGTGCTGCTGGCTTCGATATTACCGAGCTCGATGGGCCCAGGGAAAGGCTTGAATTGCTGTAGATAGCTACGAACTAAGGGACCTTGTCCCAGGTTGGCGGCCAGCACCTCGAACTGGTTTTCGGCAAGTGGGAGCTCGAACTACGAACGCTAAGGCGACGCGAGCCTAACTGGCTGGGAAGCCCCCGACCTGTCTGCAAGCTGTGAGGCGGGGGTAGGTGGTCTCTCCTTTCTCCCGTGAGATGACACTGAGGTCTCTCCCCGTCGGGAAGGAAGTTCATTCCGGCGGTGGGGCCTGGTTTGCTGTGCGGCTGGATGCCGAGGTGGGAGTGAAGGAAACTGTTGCTGATGCTGGTATTGGGAAACTTAGTGCAACACTTGCTGCTGATAAAGCTGAAGCTACTAGAACTGTTGCATTTGAGCCTGCATGGCTCGCATGCACTGCATCAGATCCTCAAGCTGACCTTGGCTAGCCACCATAGGGGGGATGATAGGTTCAGCGAAGGTTGTTTCGACCGTAGGGGGAAGTGGAACAGCCACGGGTACCACTGTCTAAGGCACACTCAGGCTGGGAACTCCGTCCGCAGAAAGGGGGACGATGAATTGTCCGATGCAGATAGTGGGAAGCTGGGGTCGTTCCTTAGAGGCGTTTCGACATCCGGCGTTGTTGGAGGAAGCCATGAGTGTTGATGGTGCTGATGTGTTCTTTGGAGAAAGTTACACAGAAGTTAAAGGAAGGCCTTTTGAAGCGATTCCCACAGACGGCGCCAAATGCTACACGATCCGGGCACTCCTAGCTGGCTGAAACCTGGCTCCTAGTTGTGATTGACGGCACCTGAGACGAAGAGGAATGTGAAGAGTTCCTAGGTGGCTCTCCCAGCGAGAACACTCCGATGCTTAAGTTAGAATTATGAGAAAACTTGAGGAAATGCAGAGAGAAAACTAAGAGTGCTGATTGCGCTAGCTTCAATACCTTTGCTTCGCGAGGGTTCTCTTATACCTGAGTTCTGTCAAATCTGACTTAACCGCCTCTGCCGTAGCCGTTACTGCTAGAGACGAGGTGGTGGATGTGGGCACCCGTTGCAGTGTATGGACCTGTCAGGCGCGCTACATCTGGCATAAGTGTCTGGCACAACGCCGCCTGACAAGAGACGTGGGCACAACCTCCGTATTTGGCAAGTACTATTGTCAGGTAGATCTTTTTTGTAGGTTACCGAGCTACTTTGCACTGAGCTGCCATGGTCCAAGCTACCCTACACCGGGGGTGCCTGGGTAGCCAAGGTGTGAGTGCTCGAGTTGAGCCTTAGGCAAATATGGGCAAGAGCATTGATGGGATTATCCTGAAGTGTCCCCACTTTGGGGTACTTCCCGTAGACCGGGTGTTCCCTTTTCGGGAAGGAAGAGTTCGGGGCCCACTAGGGGAAGTTCGGGTCTTGGGAGGAGCTTGGTAGTCCTCCTCCCTTAGAGGGAATTCTGTGTACTAGATCTTTCTGCTCGACGAGTTGCTATGCTCGCCGAGCTACGTTGCTAGGCTCTGGAGAGTTCAGTACACCGAGTTATGGCCAGGCTACCATGCTGACCTGTCACTTATGCCAGGTTGTACCCACGTGTCCCCATGCTACGAGGTCGAGCCAAATCACTCTCCATCAATAAATATCAAGTCAAAATGATGAAAGTAACTATTCTAAGTACAACTAATTCTCAAGAAATTGATTGATCAATCATTCTTAAGACATCCTTAACATAAACTTGGTTCAAAGCAAAACCTAATTAAAAACTAAAATCAAAAGGGTAAAATGATATCATAAAATAGAAAAATTTATGATGCCGAAAAGACATGATATCAGAAATGCTTTTGACCAATCACAATTCCAATGAATTTTGATGAAAACTCAATTGATTGGTTACTACTTTTATTATGCCGGTTGATTGATTGTAAATTTTCCCCATATTATATCTTTTTGACAACATAGTTAGATCCCATAAGTTATCAAAAGGGTAGTTTGGCTTTGGAGATTTAAAAGCATGGTTTTTACAAATGAACTGGTTAGCGGTTAGGTTACCGGTTCGAACAGTTGGCCCGTTCTGACAAAAATATAAAAAAAAATTAAAAAAAATTGGAACATGGTCAAAACCGTTTCAACGATTCAAACAATTAATCGGCCGGTTTAGCGGTTTGCTGACCAAAATCAACGGTTTTGGAGGAAAACGAAACCGGTCATTCCCGGTTTTTCCGGTCCGACCATCCGACCCGGTCTAGTTTTGAAAACAGTGTTTAAAAAAATATTCCACAATGTAATTGTGGGGTTAAATAAATAAATAAATATATAGCAAGACTGTCCACATCATCATGCCTCTCCTTGCTCCATTTCCCCCACCCTGCATTCTCCTTGACTCTCTCTCCTCTCCCCTTCCCTTCCCACCACTTTCATTAAGCCATGTCACAATTCCCAACCCAACTACCTAAAAATATTCGTAGAATCTCTCTCCTACGGTATCTCCTCTTATCATGTTACCCCACTCCCCAATCAATTCTTAAACTCTCTCCCCCCAATCTATATCCACTCTCTCTCATTTAAAATATTCATATTAATTAGTAAATAGTTAAATATAGTTAATATTTAATCCAACCCATATTCAATGAGTATTAAATAGTGTTATTACCAAAAAATAATAAATATGGTTGGTAAATTACCAAAAATTAAATATTCTTATCGGTACAATTAGTAAATTACCAAAAATTAATAAATATTGTTATTAACTATCATGACTTTTTAAAGTATTTTGGGTAAATACTGTTATATTCATGTTAATTAACAACACTTTATAGAAATTCAAAACTCTTTAACTAATTTTTATAAAATTGAGAATTATATTTAACAATTATCAAAAAGTATAAAGTTTTAGTTATTGATATTATTATAGTTAATAACCAAATGAAGATGGGGAATAAAACATTATAATGTTAGAAAATGAAATTACTAATTAATTTATATTAGAAAATAAAAGATAAATTAGTGTAATTATGTTAGTAAACTACCTAATAAAATTAAATATTCAATAACAGTTTAAAATAATTCTCAATAAATCTCCATTATTACACAAATGTAATAATTTTTTCAAAATTTTTCATAAAACTACATTTTTGTAAAATAAAATTTTGGAAATTAAAAGATATAAAATTTTTGAAAGTTTATTTAAAATGTATTAAATAATTATTAAAAATTATTGAAATATTTTGGAAATTTTAGGAAAATTTATTTCATTTGATAGATTTTAGAAAACTATTGAGAAATTATGTAATTTGCATTGTAAATTATTAAAGATAAATGAGTATGGGGAAGGGAAAACTGTAATTTGAACCAATAATTACACAAAATTTTAAGATAAATTAGTATAATATTGGAAAAAGGAAATTATTGATTAGTTTATATTGGAAAATATAAGATAAATTAGTGTAATTCTATAAGTAAACCATTTAAAAAGAAAATAAATTATTTAATAACAATTTAAAAATAAATTTGAATAAATTTTCAAAATAACACAAATGTAATAAATTTTCTAATTTTTTCATAAAATTACATTTTTGAAAATTAAAGACAATTTAATGTAGTTTTAGAAATTTACCATGTGACTGATACTCAATATATCCTTTTGATCGTTTTTGTCATTAAATTGAATATTGGGTTAAAAGGTAGTGGGTGCCTTACCTTGAACCCGCTCAATACTAGGGATGGGGTGGGGAAATTTTGAGGATTCCCCATCCTTGATGAGGAGTGGATGCCTTGCCTTGAACTTGCTCGACAATGAGGACGAGGCGAGAAAATTTGTGGATTCTCCATCCCTAACGGGGAGTGGGTGCCTTGCCCTAAACCTACCTGACACTAGGGATGGGGTGTGGATGGGGTAGAGTGTCTTGACTATAGGCTGGGGACAGGGATGGGGTGCCCCACCCCTTTGCCATTCCTATATAGTTGTAAATTATTAGTGAAATTAATAAACATGTTAGCTTTTATAAATATTTTTATTTATTTAAAGTCAATCAATTTTTTTTAAATAATCAATTATTAAAATTACTACAAATGATTAATAAAATTAAATTGATTAAAAATATTTATTCATATCAAATTAACAATAATTATTTTCTATAAATCAATATTAAATGAAAAGTACAATTATTAAATATTAATAATAACTTTGATTTTTTTAATTAATTAATAACATAATTTGATTATTAACTTATTAATTAATTAATAATAAATAAAATTATGGGGTTTTAACTGTTCAATCCACCCATAGAAATCTTAACTCCACCCTAGGGGTGGAATGAATCTTGACCATGGATTGATGCCAAATCCACGGTAGTAGAATGTGATTTATAGGGGCTACTAGCAGACTAGCAAGTGGCTATAATTTCAGATTTCTCACGAGGATTACAGTCTACTTATTCTTAAGGCTCTGTTTGGTTTGTGGAAAGATTTGGGTGGGATGGGATTGGATGGAAAAGTGTAAAAAATTACCCTTCCATTGTTTGGTTTTATATGTGAGAAAATAATAGGAAAAGCACTATCACGAGTTGCTTCTTCACCAGATTCATGAAGAATAGAGCTCCATGACCGTGGTGGCGATCAGAGAGAGAGAGAGAGAGATAGGAGTGCTGAGATTCTCAGATTGCCGCTGTCGAGAGTTGCAGTGGCGATCAGAGAAAAGGAGGAAGAAGGATCGAGAGTATAAATTTTGGTGAGACGAAGCTGAAGGAAGACGAATAGCTACGAAGCCAAAAACAATGGATGACCGGAGAAATTAGTCAAAACTAGTGAGACGATTACCGAAGATGATAGGAATGATGGCAAGAGGAAGACAAACAGTAGTTTGCTGGTAGAAAGCGAAGATGTGAAGGAAGGGGGAAATAGAGAAAATGGAAGAATAGAGAGTACTATAGGGTAAATGATCCTGGTCATCACCACTAGTATTACCTATGTTCATTGTCAAGAAGACGGTGAACAATGCTTTTTTTTTGGGTGAAAAACAAAATACGGAAGAAGAAAAAAGAGAAGAAGAAAGGAGAGAGGGAGGGTTGGGTTCGAATGGGGAAGGGGAGGTAGTAGATGGCTGGTTTCTCGAGTTTTTCCACTTGTTTTGGTGTGACCCTCTTTCTACGATTTTGAGATCTAATATCATTTTTCTCGTCCCATTCATCTATTTCCTTCAAAACAAATAAGAGAAAAGGGAATATTCTCATTTCGGACTCGTACATTGTACGAATCCCCGCTACTTAAAGTGATAGCCTTCGTCGACTGTCGGAAAATAGGAGTCCCGGTCCCTGGATATAGGGTGGCCGTTTATAATTATCTTCTTCGATTTTTTAGGCGCAAATATAATGAGACGCGAGGCTGTGAGAGTTGGAGATATTTCCCGGTAAACGGTAGAAATTGGTTTCGCTCTGAGAACCTCTGAAAACTAAGAGGGCGGCAGGCAGTAGTAGTGGTCGCCACTTCAATGGCGCTGCTGCATAACGTGTGCTCCGCTCCCCTCGCGCGAGCAGTTCGTTCTCGTTCCATTTCCATCCCTTTGCGTACAGTTTCCCTCCCATCTCCGCCCCGCGTTTCTCAGTCTCAGCTGGATTCTCGCATCCTCCTTGGCATGTCCGAGCAAGAGCTTCAGCAGGTCGCTAGAGACTTTGGCCAGGTAAAACGGAAGGGTAATGTCACCAGTTTATATATATCTCTGTATATTTTGAAACTCATCTTTGAAATTTGAATTAATCACCAGCAAAGCTATCGAGGAAAGCAACTTCATCATCTTCTTTACAAGACTAAGGCCAAAGAAATTCAGGATTTCAGTCACCGTGAGTTGCTTTTTCTTTCTTTCTTTTTGTCCTTCCCTCTTTCCTTTATACTCTTCTGTTTAAGTAAATCAAACCCCCGTAATGTTTGCGTTTTTGTTTCTTCGGATTTCCTTATTATTGGAATCTCAGTAATTGTTATTTGTGACCCAATTATGGTTAACAGTGCCTCAGGCCTTTAGGAGTGATCTTCAGGAAGCTGGATGGAGGGTTGGGAGATCGCCCATTCATCGTGCCGTTGCCGCGGCTGATGACACTATTAAGGTGGGATGTTAAGTCTATTTATTTGTTTTTTTATGCATTATTACTTGCATTTTGTTTTGTCAGTTTCCATTAGTATGGTTAACTAACCAATAACAAACTAATTGAGGCAGTTATTATTAGAAGATGTTATCTGTAGCTTGTCCATTATTAAAGAGCTCATGGGTAGTTGATGGAATATAATTCCGGTGACGTTATCATTAATTTGGCAATTGGTATAGCTATTTTACCAAACCAAGTACGAAGGAGTCTGTTATGCACTTTGGTCTGAATGCTTGAAAGAGGAGCAAACGTAGACTGTAACTACGTTCCATAGTTGTTGGAATATTGGATGTAGAGTTATTGGGTTGTAGAGTCAACCATTGAGGCAAAAGTTGCAAGGTTGAGTGTAGGTTTGCTTGGTAAGATGGCTTTCCTAGGGGGTAATGTAGTCTAGGCCCCGAGCTTTAGAAGGAATTTCCAAGATTGGGAATTAGATTGGGTGTCGGGTCTGCTTCATCTGCTAAAGGTTGGCTGTTGATATTAGCCAGGAAGAAGAATGGAGGTGGAGGTGGAGTGGGAATGGATGGTCTTTTCTCTGTGAAGTCTCTAGCATCCAGGATCTGAACTGCAGCTTGTGTGGGCAAGTGATGGAAACTGTTGATCATCTGTGCTTCACTGTTCGGTTTCTTCTCAAATCTGGTGGCACTTCATTAAATCTGCAGGGATTTGTTGTTAGGTCATGCCAAATTCAGTTAAGGAGATCTTGTGGTGCTGGAACCTGAGTAGGAAGGGGAAGTGTGTTTAGAAGTCTATCCCTTCTATCAATCAAAAAAAAAAAAAAAAATCTATCCCTGCTGCCCTGTTGGGGACTGTTTGGGCTGAGAGAAATAGGAAACAGATCTGTAAAAAAAAGTAAAGAGGTGGATGAGTTAATTAATTTGGCTATGGGTAAGCTTGTGTCTTGGGTTTCTTTTGTCAGTGAATTCAAGTTTCAGAGTGCCCTTCTGCATCTGAACTCCAAGAGTCTGTGGGAGTTATAAGTTGTTGTCCTTTCCTAGGTGGGGGTTGGTAGTGGGTTTGCTCAGCCAGGTATTATCCTGATTCTTTTCTAATAAAACTTTTGTGTTACCTTTTCTCAAAAAAAAAGAAAAAAGAAAAAAAGGGTAGCTCTAATGATTCCATGTGTGCATTCATGCTTGTCTTGTGGTAAGGATCCTATTTCTGTCACTCTATGAAACTATGAATCTCTGAGACCTACTTTCTTGACTGTGGGGCATGTGCCATATACTTTGTACTGTGACTCTTAAGGCTTTCTCATGCCTCAACCTCAGTGTATGCTTCAAAATGTAGTGTCACATGCAAATTTAAACACTGTTTTAAGTATATGATGATTTATAATCTAATATAGAATTTTATGAATTAATAAAGATAAAGGTTATTATAAGGCTTGTATGATGATGGTAATGAGTAAAAATAAAGGTTGGTGTTTCCTTTTTCCATCTTTTTTAATTCTGAATTAAATGTTGTTTTTAGATGCTCCTTTATCTGCATCATCCATATGACTTGTAAAACTAAAAATCTAGTGTATCATATAAATCATGAAGATAGTATGGACAAAAGTGGTCTCTAATAAACTATATTCTCATTGTATAGGAAATTAGGAATGTTATATAATGAGTGATATCTAGGACTTTATTGAATATATAAGAATTTACAGCTTATAAGTTACACATAGGTTGCATTTGTTTGCAAATAGTATGAAGGAAAAGAAATAATTTCCTTGGAAATTATATTCAATAGGAAAATGGATCATTTTCCTACTTTTTTGGATGTTTGATTTAACTTGGAAAATAAACCTGAATCGCTGAGACTTGTGGAAAAATAGAAGGAACACTATCCTCCGCTGACTTAATTAGAAATTGGAGTGCTATAGCTGTATCCTTGCTTTCCTCCCCTATGGTACAAGAATGTTGGGTACCACCGCCTCAGTTCAGGGTGAAGCTAAACTTTGATGGAAGCTCCTTGTGTAATCCAGGTCAATCAGGAGTTGGGGGTGTGTACAGAAACGAGGAAGGAAAAGTCTTGGCCCTTTACTCGGGCCCAATTGGGGTGGGAAATTCATTAAGGGCAGAAGTAATGGCCTTAAAGGTTTGAAACTGGTGAAACAATGGGGTGGATGCAAGCTGGAAACCTGGGAGTGTCGTCTCTTAGACAGCCTCTAAGAGAGATTGTTAGCTTAGCAAGGGAGATTGGGGTGCATTTTAAATGGGTAAGAAGGTCAGCAAATGGAATGGCTGACACTTTAGCTAAGCAAGGAGTTACTAGGGCGGCTTTGTTTTGGGCCTGTTTGTAATTTTTTGATTTTCTTTTTCCATCCATTTTGTGGGTGGTAAGCCTGTAATCTTTTCAATTCTCTAATGAAAGTTACCATTTCCTATCAAAAAAAAAAAAAGGAACACCATTTTTCCTATAACTACTACTCTTTGGAAAGTTTTTGCTTTTCATTGCCATTTCACGTGTACCCAATCAACAGAAAATACCATTTCTGATTTTCAGATTTCACATTTGGGAGGAAAGGAAAGGGTGGCAATATGGGACCATCATGAATAGGAGGGGTGTTAAGGGATGAAAATGGATAAATTACGTGCAATACTTTCAGGGCCAATAGGTGAAGGGAATTCAACAAGGGCAGAGTTAATGGCTGCAGTTTTTGGGGTTCAAAAGGCAATGTAATTGGGGGTGGAGAAACTTGTAATTAAGGGAGACTCGAAAGTTGTAATAATCTGGTTGTTGACAAATAATACTGTGCTATGTATCTATAGGAATGAGATAAAGAGGTTCAAGTGGTAATGGGCCATATAGAAGGGGCTTTGTAATGAGCCATATAGCATCATTCCTATCTGATGTACTCTTTAATTCTCATTAATACAATTTTCTTGTTATTCATAAAAGTAAAGGCATTTCTGGGAAATCATTTGCTTTCCTTCATTCTATGTGCAACCAAATGGATCCATAGTGAAATGGTGGGGATTCCTGCATATCTTTTTTAAATAATCAAATCAAGGTTAATAAGTCTAGGATTAGTTAGAAAAATTGAAGGTATCCCCCCTCCCCCTTCTGTGTATGTCAAACTATTTCTCAACCCTCACAAATGCACCAATTCACCCATCCAGAATTCCACACCACACATATACACATGCATACACACATACCCCTCTGAAATCCATATTCATTTGAAGGAAATTTGGCAGTCCTCATGTTAGGAGAACTTTTTGGTCTTATGGTCATGAATTTTATTTATTTCTTATTTCTAGCCATCTTTGACATTTGTAGATATTAATAAAACTGGAGGACAATAGATTGGTTGAGACAGTTGGGATACCGGTTGAAGACAATAAAGGTTCTTACCGCCTCACTGCATGTGTCTCATCACAGGTATGAACTACTCAATGAAGAAAATGGCAAATGGTTTTTACAGAGATCAAATTTTCTAGTTTAGAAGCAGTTTCGTTTTATGTTTATATCATTTTGTTTGTTTTTACACTAACTTCTTTATGTTGACTTAAAATATCTAGGTAGGCTGCCCATTACGTTGCTCATTTTGTGCTACTGGCAAGGGAGGATTTTCAAGGAACCTTCAGCGGCATGAAATTGTTGAGCAGGTAATTGGGCTTAAAATCTGTTCTACAATTATTTTCAGAAGCCGTTTCCAGATGAACTGGTTTAGTAATCATGGTATTTTGCATTTCCATTTTTATTTATATAGGTGTTGGCTATAGAGGAGCTCTTCAAGCATAGGGTGACAAATGTTGTGTTTATGGGAATGGGTGAACCAATGTTGAATCTGAAAGCAGTTTTAGAAGCACATCGATGCTTGAATAAGGTCTATCTTTGCTCTTTTATACATCATATGATTGGATGAATCTCTTTCATGGAATATGTAAGATAAAGAGGAATTGCTAAGCCTGCTCTATGGAATAGGAATAAGATATATTCTTATTGTTCATCTTAGACATACACATGTTATGTAGATGTCAGAAAAAAGAAAGAATCCTTGGAAGAATTTGTACAAAAAAACCATGGAACAAAAAATCAAGTTTTTTTATTCCTATTTCATACACCATAGGCATTTTCATAATTTTTTTGGTTATTGGTCATTTTTTTTTTCTTTTTGAAGAGTTTGTTAGTGACTTACTAACAAGGATAATCATTATTTTGATAGATAAATAAGGTAAATTATTTGGAGGGGTTACAATTATTTGTCTGTCTTTCTTAGAGTTTTTGGACTTTTGAAGAGTTGTGGTTGTTATCACGTCACTTTTCTTTAAGCCTAGTTTTCAGAAGTCAAAACATGTTTGTTTTGCATGATTTTGGTGTCATTACATAGGCAATTGGGTCATCTATTGAACAAGACCAACATATTGTAAACCGACATGTTTTGAGAGAGAGATGCCCATTTTCGGTAGGGGCCATTTCTTGGTCTAATGGTAAAATCTCAAGTTGACAAGTTTGAGAAGATGGATTCAAATCTGAAAGCAGTCACTTTGTGAAAAATAGATGTCATGGATTGATCTGTACCCAGCCCACCCCTCCCAAGACCCTAGATAGCTGGTACCAGCATGGGTAATGGCCCTTTTTATGTTCATTTTAGTGGTAGGGTCTCAAGCTGTGATGGGATTTGAGTCTCTACTTTTTGGGTCTATATTGGAGTTCTGTTTTGCCTATTATGGGTTACATACAGGTTTTCCTTTGCTTGAAATTTTGATGAAATTAGAAGTTATTTTGGGTCAGTTTCCTAGTTAGTTTGAAGTCTATTAAGGGAGATCTGAATTCTTATGTTGAGGTAGATGGACTGAATTTTAACAGCTTACCTGAAGAGCAGATGAGGAACATGGAGAGGGAATTTGCAGAGCAGGAGGTATGGGAAGCAATTAAAGAGATGGAAGGTGGTAATAAGGCACCGAGACCTGATGGTTTTACTATCAAAATTTTTTAAAAGGTGTTTGAAAGAAGACCTTATGGCTGTTTTTTCAGAATTCCATGCTTCAGCTACTCTTGAAAGAAGCCTTAATTCGACTTTTATATCTCTAATCCTGAAAAAGCATGGTGCTGAAGAATTAAAGGATTTCAAGCCGATCAGTCTTGTTGGTAGCATTTACAAAATTCTCTCAAAAGTTCTAGCTAAAAGAATGAAACCTGTCATGGGGCTTATTAGTTCTGAATTCCAAGGTGCATTTGTTGAGGGGAGACAAATGGTGACTGGTGTTCTAATTGCAAATGAGCTGATTGATTCCCGGTTTAGAAGTGGTAGAGCAGGACTGCTATGCAAGATGAATCTTGAAAAAGCATACGACCATGTGAATTGGGATTTTTGGGACTGCATTTTCAGGAGAATGAACTTCAGTTCCAGGTGGAGGCAAGGATTGAAATATTGATACGATACTCCGATACGAGGCGTATTGTATTGGTATCGTTAGTGTCAGGCACGGGATACGCTATGACTGGAGATGTATCCTACCAGTTGTACGTATCGGGCTGATATGGGTGTGTATCGGTCCGGATTGCACTGTATCGGCTGATACATATCGATACAGACAGATATAGAGCGATACACTTAACGTCCGTATCGCATGCGCATACTCTTCTACTGAAAAAGAGAGTTGCAAGGATTTGAATCCGTGTCAAGAGCTAAGGGAAAGCTTAACACCCGCGCCTTTAAGCCACTACACCATTCCATCTTTTGTGTTTATGACTAAATGAGTACAAATTTTATTTCTTTATTACTCAAATGCAATTCAAATAAATAATACATATTACTGTTAACTCCAACTAAAAATTAAAAAAAGTAATACTTGAAATCATTATTTTATAAAATAATAGAAATAAATAATATATCAAATCCACATTTATATCAAAATATTATTTGAATCTCAAAAAAATAATAATAATATAATATTAATATGAGAATAATTATTTTAGTACTTAAAATTTATAAATTTGCACATGAATCTATAAAATCATATATATATATATAATATTAATACGAGAATATATTATATATATATATATATATATATATATATTTACATTACATAAAATCATATTTATTATTTAGAAAATAAAAACATTGTTTACAAAATATTCAAGAATATAATCTTAAACTGAATCTATAAAATCTACTAATCTACATATATACCAAAAAAAGATTTTTAATTAGAAAATTATAGGAGTAAAAATACAATAATGGAACAATCATTTTAAAAATTAAAAATTATGAATGCATATGATATGTATCTTAGAAATTTTAATAGATTTGATATACTTTAAGTTGAGATTATACATTTTATAAATTATTAATGGATATTTTAATTTACATAGAGAATTTAATATTTGGTTGACCTCTTTGTTAATGTAAAAAAGTAAAAATAGTAAAATCGAAAATAATTGATATAATAATTAAAATATAATAGGAAAATATGTTTTGCATTTTGGGCTCTTGATTAATACATTATCAATAAAATTGTATGATATCTATGCATTATATTATATTAATTGTAATATATTTTTTTCATATACAGCATTAAAATATATACTTTCTATGTATTTATACATTATTTATGGTTATTTGACCTTAAATTTAATATTGTTAATGTATTATGAAATTTTTATGTGTTTCTCTAGCATATCATATTTTTCGTCTGTATCCATGCGTTTCCAAAGCGTATCCGTATCCAAGTTATCCGATACGATACTCGATTCCGATACTTTAATCCTTGGGTGGAGGAATTGGATGAAAGTGTGCACCAGCACTCCATCCTTTTCTGGCTTGGTTAATGGGAGGGCATGTGGTCATTTTAGGAGCTCAAGGGGTTTTAAGGCTGGGAGACCCTTTATCTCCTTTGCTATTTCTATGTGTGATGGAAGTTTTAGGGAAATTAACTTGGAAGGCAGTGAATGGGGGTTTCTTGGAAGGTTTCAGTGTAGGAGAAAACAGGTTGGAGATTCCTCTACTGCAGTTTGCAGACGACTCGATTTTTTTCTGTAATGCTTCCAAGGAGCAAATTGATTACCTAATGGCCATTCTGTGGTGGTTTGAAGTGGTCTCAGGCTTGCATTTGAATGTTCACAGAAGTGAACTGGTGGTAGTGGGGAGGGTTCAAGAGCTGCAGTCTTGGGTTGACTCTTGGGGCTTTACAGTAGGTAAGCTCTCCTTGAAGTATTTGGGAATACCTTTAGGGTCTAAATGCAATTCCAAGTCTATCTGGGATCCCATTTTGGAGCGGATTGATAAGAGGCTGGCTGGTTGGAAATCAAGGTATCTATCAAAGGGAGGTAAGCTCACTCTAATCAAGAGTGTCCTTTCTTCCCTTCCTGTTTGTAGGTTTTCAAGACTGCTATCAGTCTTGGTCACTAAGAAATTTCAGGTTCGAAGAGAAGAGAAAGTGAAGAAGAAAGAGGAGAAAGAGTAGTGAGAGAGCAGTAGAACACAGGCTTTGAGGAGAAGAACAGAATCTCAATATTCTGTCGCTGCCACTTCAATTTAATATTTATATGTTATGCTAGTTACATGAAAGGACACATCTTCCCTTGGTGTTTACATCATAACACATAATAATATAAAACTGAAAAGTAAATAACAACTAGAATAACAGAATAACAGATTGACCATCAGCTGTGACTAGATACATTCTACCCTACGGACAGAGTGGGACCACAGCTATGGGGCCCACATCAGTGTTCTCTACACTCCCCCTCAAGTTGGGAGTAAATGTTCATCATTCCCAACTTGGATAGATCCGCTTCTAGCTTCTTTCTTGATACGGCTTTAGTGAGGATGTCTGCTAGTTGCATACTGGATGTGATGTAAGGGAGGCATACTTCTTGAGATGAGACCCTCTCTCGTACAAAACAACGGTCAACTTCAATGTGTTTGGTTTTGTCATGCTGCATTGGATTATGTGCTATATTAATGGCTACTTGATTATCACAATACAACATCAGGGGCTTCTCATACTCAATACCCAACTCCTCAAGTAGAGATCTTAGCCATAGGATTTCAGCCACTCCGTTGGCCATGGACCTGTATTCTGCTTCAGCACTAGACCGGGAGACAACACTTTGTTTCTTACTTCTCCAGGAGACAAGATTTCCTCCCACAAGGGCACAATATCCTGAGGTAGACCTTCTGTCATCAACACTCTCAGCCCAATCAGCATCCATATAGACCTCCACCTTCATGTGGTTGTTGTTCTTGAACAGTATACCCCTACTCGGGCATCTCTTCAAGTAGGCTAAGATTCTTTCTGCCGCAAGAAGATGTGTGGTTCTAGGAGAATGCATGTACTATCTAACAACACTAACAGCATAAGTGATATCTGGCCGAGTGAGGCGGAGATATAGGAGCTTTCCTACCAATCGCTAGAACATAACTTTGTCTTTAAGAAGCTCCCCACTCTCTGCACTAATCCTGTGATTCTGTTCAATTGGTGTATCTGCAGGCTTGACACTTAACTTTTCAGTTTCTGCCAACAAGCCTAAGACATATTTCCTCTGAGAGATAAAGATCCCCTGTTTGGATCTAGCAACCTCAATACCCAAAAAATACCGGAGTACACCAAGGTCTTTCACCTCAAATTCTTGATGGAGTTGTTTAAGGGACTCAATCTCATGGCTATCATTCCCTGTGACCACAATATCATCAACATATACTGCCAGCAGTGTCAAGGAGGACTCCACCCTCTTGATGAATAGAGTATGATTTGACTGGGCCTGTACATAACCAAACTTCACAAGGGCTAATCTGAATCTATCGAACCAAGCCCTATGTGACTATTTCAAACCATACAAAGCCTTGTTGAGCCGACAGACCTTCTTACATGTTTCTGTATCATAGAATCCAGGAGGCAAATGCATATAAACCTCTTCCTGCAGATCTCCATTCAGAAAAGCATTTTTCACGTCCATTTGGTATAAAGGCCAAGTGTGACTTGCTACAAGGGATAATAGGACTCGAATAGTGGTCATCTTGGCTATTGGGGCAAAGGTCTCTAAGTAATCTATGCCATAAGTCTGTGTAAACCCTCTTGCAACTAACCGATTTTATACCTCTCAATGGATCCATTTGCATTATGCTTCACCGTAAATACCCATCTGCATCCAACTAGTTTCTTTCCTTTGGGCAGATCAACTACCTTCCAGGTGTTATTTTTCAATAGGGCATCCATCTCAACTTGCATTGCATCTTTCCATTCCGAGACGGATAGGGCTTCTTGCACTGTTCTTGGAATAGGGACATTGGAAATGGAACTAAGGTAGGACCTGTAGGTAGGAGATAGGCGATCATAGGATAAAAAATGGGAAATACAGTGGGCTGTAGATGTGGTACAATGTCGTTTCCCTTTACGAACAGCAATCGGAAGGTCAAGGTCATCTGTAGGAAGTGAAATGGCAACAATAGAGGAAGTCTCTGTGGGCCCTGGGACTGTAATACCTGGATCTGGAGCTGCAGATGAGATTGGAGCTGGCCTGGACTGCTGATGATCGGGGTCAACCTGCCTACACCACCTGTGATTCCCCCTGAGGAGAAACTCGAGGATAATAGGGTGTCTCCTCAAAGAAGGTGACATCCATGGAGACAAACTTCCTCCTTGAGACAGGATCATAGCAGCAATAACCCTTTTGAGTTTGTGCATAACCAAGGAAGATGCATTTGGAGGCTTTGGGTTCGAACTTGGAGTGATGGGGTCCGAGAAGCTGAACAAAGCAAGTACAACCGAATGTTTTAAGGGGAATAGAAAACAAGTCCTCACGTGGGTGTAGAAGGGAAAAAGGAGATCTCATATCAAGGACCCTGGAAGGAACCTGATTAACAAGATATACCGCCATGAGGATAGCATCACCCCAGGAGCGAATAGGAACATTGGAAGTAAACATGAGACTTCTAGCCACTTCCAAGATGTGCCTATTCTTCCTTTCGGCAACTTCATTCTGCTGAGGTGTACGAGGGCAAGAGCTCTGGTGGATAACCCCATGATGAAGAAGATAAGATGTCAATGATTTAGCAAAGTATTCCTTTGCGTTATCAGATCTGAGAACTTTGATCTTGGCATCAAATTGGGTTAGGATCATTTGGTGAAAGTTTTGGGTCAGGGCAGGTACCTCATCTCGTGAATGCATGAGATAAACCCAAGAAAAACGGGTATGGTCATCAACAAATAACAAGAAATATCTGTACCCACCCATGGAAGGGATGTGATAAGGCCCCCAAACGTCAGTATGCACAATATCAAAAAAATTATCACTCCTTTTATTACTTAATAAATAAGGCTTTCTACAATGCTTGGCAAACTCACAATTTTCACAGAGACAACTCGATGGACTCAAATAAAGCTGGAAACAGACTCTTTAGAGACCGAAAGGACAAATGACCTAATCGGTTATGCCAAAGCATAACTGGACTCACACTTTGAGAAACAAAAGACATCTTCTCTACTGACTCTTCCTGACGGAACCTCTCCCCGAGCAGATAGATCCCATTCGTCTCACGGCCAGTCCCAATCACCTTCTTCGTCTCCAAGTCCTGAAAAACACATCGGTCAGGGAAGAAGGTTACTGAGCAGTTCATATACTAGGTAATACTACTGACTGAAAGAAGGTTAGTATCAAGCTTAGGAACATGCAAGACAGATGACAGGGAGATAGTATCTGATAACTTGATGTCACCCTTCCCATAAATAGGAACCAGGGAGCCATCGGCACTAGATACTTTATCCCTACCAGAAGACAAATGGTAAGTGGTAAACAGAGAAGGCAAGCTAGTCATGTGATCAGATGCACCTGAATCTATTACCCAACAAGGTTCAATAGTACTTGGAGCTGAGGCAGATGTGGCAGGGGCTGATGGTGACTGCGGTGGCTGAGCTGAATTTCCAACTTCCTTTTTTAACTGTATTAGGGCAGCCCGAACTGCAACTAAGGTCTCTAAAGATGTTCCTTTTGTGCCAGATGAGGATGCTGAATCAGTGTTCACGGCTACATGAGCAGTGCCCTTCTTGCTTCTCAACTTCGCAGGAACCAAGTGAGGATGCAGCTTCCAACATGTTTCTTTTGTATGTTTGGGCTTCTTACAATGTTCACATACCACATCCTTCTTGTCTTCCTTCCTCCTGTCCTTCTCTGAATCACCCCCTGATTTGGGTGTGACCGCTACAAAGGCTGGTGTGGGGGGCTGAGGTTGCATCATAACTTTCTTTCTGGTCTCTTCACTGTGTACGAATGAGTATGCCTGAGAGAGAGTCACACTGTCTCTAGTCAAAATCTGTTGTCGCACAATATCATACTCTGAATTTAGGCCTGCCAGAAACTCAAATACCCGGTTTGTCTCAACCTGCTTTCTATATATCTATGCATCTTTGGGACTCTCCCACTCAAGAGTCTCTAAGTGATCAATCTCACGCCACAGGGACTGCAAGGTAGAGAAATATACCGAAACCGGTCTCTCTCCTTGTTTAAGATTTTTCACTTCACATTTCAATTCATATGCTCTGGCAACATTAAGGGGTTGAGAATAAGTTCCTTTCATAACATCCCATATCTCTTTAGCTGTCTTTGCCCATAAGTAATTCCGACTAATATGAGGCTGTATAGAATTACACAACCATGTCATAACTAAGTAGTTTTCTTGGATCCACTTGGTATATGTCGGGTCTCCCTTGGGAGGTTCTTTCATATCTCCCAAGAGGTACCCTAATTTACCTCTTCCACCAATAGCCATCATGGCTGATTGGGCCCATTCCAAATAGTTTGATCCATCAAACTTTACGGTTGTAATCTGACCACCCATCTCAGAAACACTACCATAACTGATATTCCCAAGGCTGCCTTCTGCCTGATTTTTAAACTCCATTTCTGTCAAGTCTCAAAACAGCACTTGGGCTACCAATCACAATCAAAAAACAATATAGGCCTGATCTGTATTCACAGTGTATGTGCACAAAACTGGGATAATTCTGATCTAAAACCAACTAGCCAACACAACAGTAGTTTTCGTTGGAGCTCTAACCCCTTAAGAGAGTTCAAAAACCCAAAAAAGACACTGAAAAACAGCTTAGAAGTAGGTCTGATATGCTTGGCAGAGTTAGGGTTTTAATCAATCCTTAAAGTGAACAATTCAGTTGCACAATCCAATCAGTACTGTATAGATAGACTTGCAGTAGGGTTAATAAGAAACCCTAGAATCTGATCAATGCTAACAATAAACTTGAGGGCAACTCTAGGTAGATCACAAGGTTCAATCTAACACTAGGGCTTGCCGCAAGATCACTTTCAAACCCTAGAGCAGAGAGAAACAAAGTTGAGACAGTTCGGCCCAACGGTAGGGTTTGCTGTAAAACCCTAGAATGGTTTGGCCTCCCTCTCCAGATAGGTCCAACCTATCTTCTCTGATAGAACTTCTCTTAGAAAATAAATAACTTACAAGGAAAAAATGTTCGTTGCCTTCTAAGGTTACCCGAACCCTTGTCTTTTCTGATCCTTCCTGACCACCAACACTCTGCAACCCAAACAAGCTTCCAATAACTGCTAGCATTTCTGGCGATCTCCAAGAATTAGTCTGCGAACTCCTCCTTTTCAGCTTCTAGTCCTAGGAGATTCTCATGTGGTCGGCTGGTATTAGACTCACATGAGAAACCCTAACTTGGCTCTGATACCATGTAGGTTTTCAAGACTGCTATCAATCTTGATCACTAAGAAACTTCAGGTTCGAAGAGAAGAGAAAGTGAAGAAAGAGGAGAAAGAATAGTGAGAGAGCAGTAGAACACAGGCTTTGATGAGAAGAACAGAATCTCAATATTATGCCGCCGCCACTTCAATTTAATATTTATATGTTATGCTAGTTACATGAAAGGACACATTTGCCCTTGGTGTTTACATCATTACACATAACAATATAAAACTGAAAAGTAAATAACAACTAGAATAACAGAATAACAGATTGACCATCAGCTATGACTAGATACATTCTACCCTACGGACAGAGTGGGCCCACATCTGTGGGGCCCACATCAGTGTTCTCTACACTGTTTTCTTGCTGTCACTGTATCCAGTTCCAGCTGGAGTTGCAAATAAGATTGAGTGGAAGTTAAGAGAGTTCCTGTAGAAGGGGTGGAAGGACAACAAGAAGATTCATTTAGTAAATTGGGAGAAGGTTTGTAAACAAAAAAAAAAAAAAAAGATTGGAGGACGGAGAATAAGAAAAATTCGGGAAATGAATTTAGCTTTACCTGGAAAGTGGTCTTGGAGGTATGGTCAACAAGGAAATTTCTTGTGGAAGAGAGTAATTGAAGAAAAATATGGTTCAAGGAATGAAGGTTGGGTTCCTGGAGGTGCCAATCAGTCATATGGTTGCTCGGTTTGGAAGGAAATTGAAAAATGTTACAATGCTTTTAGCAGGGAAATCAAGTTTGTTGTGGGGAGAGGTAATAGATTCAATTTCTGGATGGATGTTTGGTGTGGAAACAATAGGCTAATGGATGATTTCCTAGAGCTATTTGCAATTGCATCAAACAAGGAAGCTAAAGTGGCAGATTATGTTCAGTTCCAAAATGGGATGATTATCTGGAACCCTACTTTCAGAAGGGCTTTGAATGATTGGGAGATTGAACCATTAGGTAGGCTGAAGGGATGAGAGATCCATCATATGGATAGCTGAACCCTGCAGGTAGGTTGGGTGAAATTTCAAAAATTTTTCTCTCCCATCTGGGAATCACATTCCCTATTTTAGAAAACTGCATTTTCAATGATCAATCTTGAACCCTAAACCAGACCAGATCTGAAACCAAAAAGGTAGGAGAGGGATATACCTGATACAGAGTAGTAGTAACTCCTAACGAAGGTGTTCACGCCCAAGGAGATCTCCAAAGACTGCTCCCACTGAAGATGGCATAGTGTAGGGTGGACCAGAATCAATAGAGTGGTCCTTCAGCAAGAACCTAATTCTTCACCAAGAATCTGATGGAGGGCGAGTGAGCACGACTTCATATCAGTTTTTCTCCAAAAACTAATATCAAGAACCTTTCTTGATCGCTCCTACAGGTGAAGATCGAAATGGCTATGGCGGCAACAGTAGGAGAAGGCAAGAGCAGAAGATGGCGCCAATCCAACTGGTGTTGTCTTCTCTCTTGAATCTATAATTTGATGGATGAACTGGGGTTCGCCCTTCTCCTCTATTTATAGCCTTAAAGAGAGCTTCTCCTAATCCCATTAGGAGTTTCCTAATCCAAGTCTTGTATTTGGATCTGGACTCTCTTTAAGAGATAAGGATAATCCCTTATCTTATCCGTAGATAAAGATTAGCCCTCCTAATCTGATTAGGAGTTTCCTGATCCAAATCTCTATTTGGATCTGGACTCTCTGAGTGGATAGGGACAATCCCTTATCCTATCTATTGATCTAAATCCCAGAACCGCTCCTCTTTAATTAATCATATTAAACTAGTTCGAATTGGGCTTTAGGCCCATTAAGTCCATGTGCTCACTTATCCTCCAAACTGCTGCCCAGTTGGGTATCCTTGTATGGCGTGGGACCCAAACATTGATCTACACATCAGCCACATTGGGTTTAGCCCATCCTCTGTTACAAGGCCTGGCCGAATTCACTGTAGGAGACAGTGAACCCCTGAGTCCATCACCATGGGCTCTTAATGGGCCCAACATTTACACTAAATGGTCTCTAGGTCAAGCCACCTTATAAAAACCCAAGGACTGTGGGCATATGCAAGATTAGCCCATCAGGTATTACCCTCAATGGTCTTACACTTAACCTCTCAGCCCATAATGGTCAAACACTGCCCGACAAGAGAGGACCTCTCCCTTGGTTGCAAGGAACAGTGTTGCACTCTCTACTCACATGGATCCCGGTAATTAAAACCTTTTGCAAACATTTTGAAACCATAATATATATGTATATCTCTATATAAATATATTTTGCAAAACAAATTTCAACGGTTGAAATCAACTGCCGGTAGTTTTGGTTTCCATCAAAGAGAGTGCATCCCCGATCGTTCACTTTGTCCGACAAAGGGGCTGATCCTGTCACTATGATCACCCACTCAGATGAATTCTCGGACTATCCCAACATACCCAGGTTTTGACCCCCTCTAAGGATCTCACTGATTGGCATATCAAAGATAGCCCAATCCGACACCTAGTGCAGTATCATAATCGAGTCTAGGGGTCAAGTGTAACATTCCAGTTTTGCCCATCAATCTCCAAGGTCCAGGGCAATACTGGAATTCTGGTCCGGTTCAGGGTTTCAAGAAAACCCACACTACATGTACCTCAGGTCTCACCCTGGCAGCTGAGACAAGCTATCCCAACCAACTTGGCGGCACATCAGTGTCAGTTTAAGGGTATTACACAGAAACATACCACAAAAACATGAATCAAATATGTACTTTATTCATTTACATTAAATGTCATAAGGTACATCATTCTGATTGGAGCTAAGGACATACACTGTCTAACAGCTTTTTCAAAGGTTGTACAACAACCAAATTGATGTAAATGCAACAGACAAAAGGGTCTGGTTAGCAGAGAGCAAAGGTCAATTCTCGGTGAAAACACAACCCATCTTTCTATACCAAACACAGCCCATCTAATCTGGTGCAAACACAGCCCATCGAAGATATCTTTTTTCTTCTGGACTGCTTATTTAAATAAGATTTCCACAAGAGACAATCTGGTTAATAGGGGTGTGGTGATTGACTCTAAAAGGTGTGTCTTGTGCAACAATGGTGAGGAGTCTGGTGATCACCCATCACTTCACTGTGGCTTCACTCACAAAATCTGGGTGAGGATTCTCAGAATTTTTGCAATCAGAAGTTGCTGCCCAAAATCTTTGGCTACTTTTGTCAACAACTGGAATTTACAAGGCCTAAGAAAGAAAGGGAAATGTTTATGGCATCTGATTCCAGGTGCAGTCCTATGGGTGATCTGGCAAGAAAGAAATTCAAGGATATTTCAAAACAAAAGCTGTAAAGAAGATGGAAGTGTGGAAGAAGATTGTGGGGAAGCTCTGTTCTTGGTCATCGACTGAGTTTAAAGTTGACAGTTCTTTTTGTAGCTCTCCGTTTAATTTTGAAAGTCTGTTTGTATCTGTCAATGGTTTTGTGGTTTGAATCTATTCTTGTATCTCCTTTGTACAGCCTCTGGTTGTACTTTTCTCTTGAATGAATTGATACTTCACTTCTTATCAAAAAAAAAAAAAAATCTCTCTTGCTTATTTCATTTTATGATTGAACCATCTCTTGCTGTCTACTCTAAAAGCAGCAGCAGCAGCAGCAGCAAGAGCTAATCTCTTTCTTCTTAATCTGCTATTCATTCTTTGCTGGATAGCCAGCTTTCCACTTGTTTCTCTGTCTCCATTCTTCATCATTAATCACTCAAATTATCTTCCTTCACCCTACTCGGCCTGTCAACAGATCAGAAATTTGTAGGACCCCCTTATATATCCTACATCAGTTAACTTGATTTCTTCTTCCATGGTCTCTTTTCCTTTTCCCACATTTACATCAGCATGTAAAGATTATTTGTATCTTTCTATATGTGTTTGCGGAGGGTGTTTTATGCTGTAGGACCTTGGATTGGCATGATAATTGCTAGTAGTGTTAAAGGGAGAATTCAGATTAGCCGAAAACTTTCTGTGAGGCAGGCTGTGGGACCAATGATAGCCCTCCACACCAGTGATAAAATACATTGGACCCACACTAAGAGATTGAATGATTGTGGGCCCCATGCATTTTATGATTGATGTGGAGTGTTATTATTGGTCCCACAGCCTGCTGAGCAGCTAAGCCGTTCAGCTAATCCTTTCTCTGTTAAAGGTAAGCACCTATAATGTGCATCAAAGAATATGCATGCTTTGAAACTTATCAATTTAATCTGCTCTCTATGTTTTTCCCAGATGTCCAATAAAATTCTCCTTTTCTTGTGGAAGTTCATTGTACCCCCTCAACCCACCTTCAATGCTGTCGTGCTCAACTTTGATGGCTATTTATTGGGACATAAGTATCATTTAACAACTTTAACAGTTCTTATTCTTGTTTCTTAGGGCCTATAGGTGTTGGAAATACTATTATAGTGAAGATCCATCTTAGTCAGGGACTTGGTTTATGAATGTTATTGGCTCTGAGAACCTAGTGGTGAAAGGTGTCCCCTTGGTTGTGGTTGGTTGGTTGTGATGAACTTCAGTTAATCCATGTAGTATTGACTCAAAATGCCAGAAAAGCTTGTGTTGGTATCTGGGAGAAATAATTGATTTCTGTGAGTGCCTAGAAAGTTAACTCTAGTGCCAACAACATGGTTAAGGGGCCATTTGATAACATCCCAAAGCTTGGTTGGAATGCATACAACCATTGAAAACTACCAAGCAAAAAAAGTCTGGTTGGATTTTAGACTTCTAGATCCTAGAATTCTTTAAATCTAGATTATTGAGATTCTGATGCTTTTTCCAAAATCCACCATCTAGAACCCAAGAATTGGGTTACAGGTTGATTAGAAAGTTGGGCCACATTACAGAGGAAAAAGTAGTAGACTACTGAGACAATGCACTGCTTAGAATTTCTTGACAGCAGCCTTGAAACTAGTCTTCTTTCTGCTAAATAATTCTGAACATCCAATGTGGAATCTGTTGAACCTATTTTGGATACAGCTTATCTGAAACATGGTTACTTGATTTTCTTTCTTTATTTTAGGCTCTTGTGGCAAGTGTGGTTATGTGTATTTGGATTCTGGATTAATCTCTATTAGCATTTTTTCCTTTTGATTGAAGGATGTGCAAATTGGGCAAAGAATGATTACAATTTCAACTGTGGGGGTTCCAAACACAATTAAAAAATTGGCATCACATAAACTACAGTCTACATTAGCTGTCAGGTATGATGTTTCCGGTAAGAATATTTCAACCAATATTGTGGCATATCCATGTCTTACACACATGCTGGAAACCACTGGTCATGCACTAAGCAGAGATAGTAAACCCAAAGGCAATGTTTTTGCATTATTTTCTTTTCACTAGCTAATATCTTATTCACATTTCTTACTTCATAAGCTTTATTGTTTATTTATTTTGGAAACTAGCTTGCATGCTCCAAACCAGAAACTTCGGGAAACAATTGTGCCAAGTGCAAAATCCTATCCATTGCATGCACTTATGAAGGACTGCAAGGATTACTTCCTAGAAACTGGTCGCAGGGTATCATTTGAATATACACTTTTAGGTACATTAAATCTCTGACTGGGAAAGGTTATCTTCTTTTTTTATATGAGGTCATCAACATCAATATGATTTAATAAACATACATTTACTAATGTTATCATTGGCAGCTGGAGTTAATGATGGGGTAGAGCATGCTGTTGAACTAGCAGAACTACTCCATGCATGGGGACGTGGTTATCATGTGAACCTGATACCATTCAATCCAATAGAAGGCTCAGAGTACCGGCGTCCATACAAGAAAGCGGTATATTCATTCTCTTTACCATGAAAATTTGTGTTCTTGCATTTTGTTGCTCCCAAATCTTGTGGCCCCTGATCCTTTTTTTTTTTTTTTGTTTTGTTGTTAGCCTAGTAGATCTTTTAGATTGATCTTGATCTCTTTAACAATGAGCAGTATGATGTAAGATGCCAGCAGTGTTACTAGGACAATTTGAAACTAAAAGATCTAGCATTTCTGATGCTTGGACATTGTGCCTTGGCACAATGATTGTAGCATTCCACTGATGTGCCAAGTTAAATCAGCGAAAAAGCTGGGCACTTGGAAGTCATAAACAAGATATCATGAAAAAGTACACATTATATGAGAAGTCCACACCTGAAAACTTGTTTAACCATGCATGTACCAAGGTAACACCAAATGACAGTGCAGAACCTATTCCATGTCTCGTGTTGCTTAATGCAAGATTGATTGTGTAATTAAATATTGCTGCACGGCAATATTTGTGAAGATAACTGGAGTAAGTATTCTTACAGTCAACCAAATAAAAGGAAGCAGCCATTATGGATGAACTAAATTAACTCAGACCTCTCCAATTGACCTACTTTATGATTTTCTTTCCTTTTTTTCTTTAACTTTTTTGTTTTTTTGTTTTTTTTTTTTTGTTTTTTTTTTATGGGAGGGTAACATGCAGGTATGTTTAATACAATTATTGTCATCATCATTGTTTTTTTGTTGTTGTTGTCAGCATTGGTTGTTATTACTATTAGGTGTTTTTATATTCTGAGGTGCTTTAATTTATTTTCTTTATGACAGAATTCTATGAACATTTCCTTGATGATAGTTGTTCCTATAATGGTAATCCTAGTCTTAGTCTAACTTAAAAAATTTTATCATTTTTGAAGTCCTGAAGATTTTACATTTTTCGTGTCAACTTGACCTGTAACCAGTGTTGGGACACACAGCCAAGTCAGATACCGCATGGATTCTTGAGGGTATTTTTACATAGCATTTTTTACTTTTTTATCCCCTAGCTTGTTTGACATAAATGAACTTCTAATCTAGAAGATGAATCCATTTTTTTATTCAAAGGTCACTTTGTTTGCAGTGCAAATTTCAATTGCACTGGTCTAAATGTGTGGGATTACAAATAAGTTGAATGTAAATTCTGGTTTTCTTTTGCTTCAGATTTGACTTTATCTTATTTGTTTGTGACTGTGAGAAGTGAAATGAAGTGGTTCACACTGTATATGGAGTAGGGATGCAAATGGATCAGATCAGATTCGAATCAGGGTATATCTGAATCCGATCCAATGCTGTTAATTGTAGATCAGACCCGACCTGAAGATTCGATTGGATCTGATAGATATGAATCTGAATTTGAATCCAATTGGGAAGTCAGATATTCGGATATGATCCAATCCCATTTGTTTTCTTTAAAAAATATTAAATTATTAACAGAAAAAAAATAAAATATACCAAGTTAAATAAAGAAAAACAAAAATACAAGTATTTTTTTAATTATTTTCATCATATATATACATGATTTTTATAAAAAAATAAATAATATAACAAATTTACAAAAATACAATATAAATAATATATTTGTAAATAGATAAATAACATATATATGTATTATTTTTTTTATCAATAACTGAAATTCATTAGATTAAAATAATTTAGTTACAGCACTCCAAAGAGAGATAAACAGGCTTAACTCTCTCCAGGAAGATACAAAAAAGAAAAAGTTACAGAACAGCCAAAAACACTTGATTCCTTCCCACCCCCTGCTTTGCCAAAGCATCAGCAAATGCATTTGCTGTTCTCTTGATCCACTGAAACTTGATTTCCAATCCTCTAGTTAGCCAATTAATGTTCCTCTTCTCATTAGCATATTTCCAAAATTCACTACCTTCTTGTAACCAACTAAAGACCAGCTTTGAGTCCCCTTCAATGAGACAATGACTAACTTTTGTATATTCAGTTCCTTAGACTTCCTTATACCCTCCAGTATTGCATAGACCTCAGCTTTGAGAGTCTCCAAACCCAATGGGACCTGAATACAAAGTGAGCACCTTCCCATCCTCATCTCTAAAACCCCTCCTACACCTGATGAACCTGGATTTCCCTCACTACTTCCTTAAAAATTTAGCTTTATAAGTCCACTTCTTGGTGGTGACCACACGGACAAACTAAAGAGCGGGTAGGAGTAGAATTTGCCACCTCCAGCCAGCTATTCAGCAACATATCCGTAGAAATATCAACAAACAGGTCCAAGGATTTCAGCCAATGTACCACCCTCACTGTTACTACTTCAATAAGGCATTCTTTACTTCTTTCAACTTCAGAGAAAACTCTGGTGTTCCTTTCCTCCCAAAGAGTCTAACAAACAACAGCCCTCATACATCTCCATATTATCCTTCCCCTTTTGTTTGGCCAACCAAAGAATGAGGGGCTAAACAAACTTTGAATGTTTGGCCGTGGGGTCCACCTGCAACCAAAAGAGGAAAAAAAACCATTCCCAAAGATCAGTAGCAAAGGGGCAAGGAACTAATAAGTGGTAGGAGCTTTCACCATTAGCCTTGCAAAGAATGCACCAATTCGGAGACAAGCACCAAAAAGGCCTTTTCTTTGGAGTATGTGACAAGTATTACATCTTCCGAGGAAGGATTCCCAATAAAAGGTTCCAATCCTCGGAGGAATCGGCTCACCCCAAACATCCTTAACTAGAAAGTTTTGTGCAAATGGACTGGATGAAGGCAGTAGGGACTTGAAAAAAGAGGCATAAGAGAAGGTTTCAGAGGGAGTTAGGGTCCATTGTCTCTTATCCCTCTCAAAGGGATCCAACACCACCTGGTCTAAGATTTGAAATACACTCATGACATTTTCAACCTCTACATCCCTTAAGCCTCTTCTAAGCCCCAAATCCCAATCAAACCCAAAAATAGACGGAGAAGGAACTAGAAAATTGGACACAACCTTGTCCTTAAACCGGGAGAGTGAAAACAAGGAAGGGAATTGGTCTTTTAAAGTTATGTCACGCACCCAAATGTGCTCCCAAAACTTTACCTAATTCAGAGGTCATACCTGATGTGTTCCAAAAAGGAAGGAAGAATGGCATGTATAGATTTCTAAGGAGAGGCACCAACAAACCTTGCCAAAGTCCCAGTGTCCTAGTCATATTTATATAAATAAATATATAGCAGATCAGTTAGGGGGTGATCTGAATTCGACCAAATAGGATCAAATCTTGGATTGGATCGGATCATGATTCGATCCATTTGCACCCCTAGTATGGAGTGAGGGTAGGAGGAGAGCTATTTGTTTGGGAGGGAGGTAGGAAAAGATATGATGTGGTCCCCACTTTATATGAGAAAGAATTGAGGAGGGAGGAAGGTGGTGCAAATTTTGCATCAGTTTATGTGATGTAAAATTTACACTGCAAGTGAGTGCAAACTAGACAAAAAAGTACAAATTTTGTATCAGGTAAGAGTGCAAGTACAACACATGGCTACAAACAAACAACAATAAAGGCAACATTTTGTAAAGGTATATTATGTTAGAATTCAAAAAATGTGAATTATTTTAATAGTATGTACTTTTCCATAAATGCATCCACGAGTCCAAGTTCTCATTTTGTTGAGTCGGACTCTTAGACACATGGATTCCAATTCCCATGCCCTTGTCCATGCAACGCTGCTTGTAACATGCCTAGGTATGGATTATCTATTCTCATATTATATTTCAATTATTTGTAGACTTTGGTTATATTCCTAAGGATCATTTGCCCCCTATTTTTTTGTTTTGTTTTGTTTTGTTTTTATCAGCAAGAAATTTAGAATTTATTATATGATGAAACTGATTAATACAAGAAAAAGGTCTGGCCACCCATAAGAATCAATTCCAATCCCCAACAAATTTTTGCTAGAGTATCAGCCATCCCATTTGCTGTCCTTGCCCAATTGAAAGTAGTGTTTAGCTCTTTTGTGATGCTCTCCTAAACTCATGCCTAAAAGTCCATGGCATAAGCTGTTTATTTCTGGTCCAAGAAATGATCAGCTTTGAGTTACCCTCTACTTCCAAGTATATCATAATTAACTATTTGTTTTTCAATGCCAAGTATATCATAATTAACTACTAAACAACTCCCTCTGACATAATGGGTATCCTTTTTCTGTCTTTGGTGGAAAGGGGAGGATAGGAATTTGTTTTTGGGATTCAGAATTGTCAAGTATCTTTTACATTTCTGAGGTTTCATTGAGAAACCCATTGTCTCTTCTTTTAAGTTTCCCATTTCAAAGAACCTTAGTTCTCTACCTGTTTCTGATTAGCATCCATTGCTTGGCACATGGTCCCATACCTGTTCTCTAGTTTTGTTCTATGGAAGTTTCTCTTTAGCATGCAAAAGAATGAGAGAACATGGTTCCAATTCCCATGTATCCTCATCTCGCCTAATTGCCTTGAGTTATGGCGACTAGGTGCCCATCTAGGCAACTAGTGCCCGCCTAGGTGACAAAAATGATAAAGCTGGGGTCTTATTATAATATCACTTATATTGATGCATCTTATTAATATGTCTGTAAAATACATTCTATTATATATCATATATCATTTTTACTTTGTTTTAATGTTTTATCATTGAAATTTAAAAGATCAAAAGTTTTTGAGGAGAGAAAAAGAAAGAAAGAAAGAAGTAATATAAGTCTCTCTCTTTTCAATTAAATAAAATTGCAACTACATCCTTTTTTTTCTATTTTACTTTCTACCTTGAATTTTTATCATATAAAACTAATAACCTTCATTAGTTACTAATTGCTATGAAATTGCTCTGTTAAATACTTATTATCAGTGTTTTAAAAGGCATGGGAGGCGTACCTCTAGGCGAGGTGCTCTCAAAACACCCTGAGGCATATGCTAGAGGCACCAATACTTCTGAGGCGTACACCTCGGTTCGCTTTGCTTGCCTCCACTTGGACAAGACCACCCCCCCCCTTTCAACTAGTGATATGCACCTTTATTCTTCTTAATACAAAAGATTTTTATTAAAAATAAAGAAAAAATGAGATCCCCCCTTCCTCTTGACCCCCCTCCTCTTAAGGAGGCTTACGCCTCTTACATTTTGAACTATGCCTCATGCCTCTAGGTAGTGGAACGCCTCACATCACGGCTCTGCATTATTAAACATTGCTTGTAATAGTAGTATTACTTTTGAAAATAATGAAGATCATATATGTAAAAGATTTTTTTTATCTTTTAGATATGATTATTTGTCACTTTTTTAGAGGAAATTTAATATTTTCAATAAAGAGAATTGATCATTTTTCAATTAATATAAGCTGGATTCGAAGTTTGAAGTTTTGATAAAAGGCTTGCCTTTTGGAAGAAAAAATCATCTATGGGGGGATGTATAATATTGATTAGGTCAATCCTAACTAATTTACCTGTTTATTTCCTATCAGTTTTCAAGATCTCCACACAGGTTTCTAATAAGCTGGAGAAATTGATGAGGGACTTCCTATGGGAGCTAGGGGAGGAAAAGAAGGACCACAGGGTAGGTTGGAAGTGGTGACTAGAAGCAAGAGGCAATGAGGGCTGGGGATTGGGAATATTAAGAAAAGGAATATGGCATTATTGGGGAAGTGGTTATGGAGATTTCCATTAGAAATGGATAAACTGTGGGCAAAGATAGTGGTTAGCATTCATGGGCTAGAGAATAATGGCTAGGATCCGGGAATCTTGGCAAGGGCCACAAGCACTTCTCCTTGGAAAGCAATCCATAATCTCCTAGTTTTCTCTCAATGGACCAGGTATGAATTGAATTCAGGTAACCTTATTAAATTCTGGGAACAGACTTGGGTAGGGGATTCTCCTTTGTCAAGCAAATTTCCATTATTGTATGCTCTCTAACCTTAAGAATGAGCCTATTTCTTCCTTTCTAGTCCCTTCTGATGCTTCCTCTGGTTTTGGGTGGATTTTGAATTTGAGAAGGGCTGTTAGGGACATTGACTTAGAAGATACTATGTCCCTCTTGGCAATCTTTGAAAATGTGTTTCTGAACCCCCAAAAGGAAGACTGCAGAATATGGACCTCCCCCCCCCCCCCCATGGGCTCTTTCTCTTTTGCTTCATTCTTTTAGTCCCTTTCTCAGCATCCTACTTCCCTTGGGATGCCTTTCCCTGTTAAAGAAATTGGGTGCAAGCCTATTCCACCTTGGGTTGGGAGTTTTTGCTGGGAAACCTTTCTGGAAAGAATAAACACTTGTGATCTTCTTCAAAGAAAAGACCCATGACTTGTCTTTCCCCGCACAGGTGTGTTCTTTGCAAAGCTGATGGAGAGACTGGGTACCACTTATTAGTGTCTTGTCATTATGCAACAACTATTTGGGCTTGGGCTTTGTCTATCTTTGGGTGTAGTTGGATCCCCCCTTCGAATGTGCAAAGTTTATTTTCCCCCTCTTTTTTCAGTAGGCCTTCAAAGAGGGGTAGGATCATGTGGAGTAGTATCAGGGCTGCTGTATGTTGGCCTTTGTGGGAAGAAAGAAACTCCAGAATCTTCTCGGAAAAGAAGGGGGAAGCTGAGAACTTAATGGAGATGATCCACTTAAGGGTAGTGCACTGGCCGAAGTCCATGGATTTGTTTTCAAACTTTTCTGTGGATGTTTTATTGAGAAATTGGAAAGAAATAGCAAATTCAGTCCTGATCAAGAGGGTCACTAGTCCTTCTTGGATCCCCCTTCTGCTGGGTATATAAAGTTAAAACTTTGATGGCAGCAGCATTGGGAATCCAGGACAATCAGGAATTGGAGGGGTTTTAAGAAATGAGGAAGGAAATACTACAACCCTTTTCTCTGGTCCAATTGGAGAGGGTGATTCTCTCAGGGTTGAGATATCAGCAGCCCTAGAAGGGATCCAAAGAGCAAGAGAACTGGATATTAGGAGACTGATTCTTGAAGGGGATTCGGAGATAGTAGTAAGTCGGTTAAAGGAAGACAAGCCTGGTTTGTGGAAATACAACAACGAGAGGAAAAAATTTAAATGGCTGGCAAAGGATACTGCAAATGCCTTTGCTGACGGGCTAGTTAAGCAAGGGGTGTATAGGGCATTGTTTTGGGCTTCTTTCTACTTCTGTTTTTACTTGTGGGGGAGTTAAGACAGCTTACCTCCCTCTGTTTGATTGTAATACCTCCTAATTAATTCCAATGAAATTCTGTTACTGATAAAAAAAACCAATTAGTATGCATGCTGGTATATAAAATTAGGGAAATAGCCAAAAGTTCTTTTTAGTATAAAATTCTTATCACCTAGGTGACTAGGTGCCCGGTGTCGCCCAGAATCCCCTAGACACCTTGACAGCTATGGTTCATCAACAATAAAGAACTACACTGATAGACCGTTGTTTCTGGTTCTTTACAGATGTTAGCATTTGCAACTGCCCTAGAGTCTCGTAAAATAACTGTAAGCATCCGGCAGACACGTGGGCTTGATGCAAATGCAGCTTGTGGACAGCTCAGAAATGAGTTCCAGAGGAATCCTCTGTTTGCATCATCCGGTAATTCAGAAACCCAATTGGTTGCCCCTATTGGCTGATGCCACAAGGATCCCAGATCATTTCAAACTTGGTATGCTAGCCATGTCTGGTGTCTTATTTTCCCTGCTAATGTGTATAATAAGAATCAAGAGAAAATGGGATTTGCTGATGGCCCTTCTGCTGTTCATAATGATCTCAAGCATGGAAGGAGGTTGCAATTTACATCTAGAGTCTCAAGTAACTTGAAGAAATGATGAGAATGGGGCTGACGTGAATTATTGAGCGGTTGGTCTCGGAGGTGAAGGACTGACTGGACCAAGAAAATACCCTACCTGGTGGATTGAGTTGGCATCTTCCTTTTCCAAGAATTCCACTCACGACGTGGGTGTGTATAAGCAACACAACAAAAAGCTTTAAAGCTGATTTATTCTCTTTGCTTGGCTCTTGTTAAATTTCGCCCAATGCGCGTGTCAATACTTTGAACCATAGTACGGGATGAAGCTTGTCCGAAAGGAAAAAATTCTGATACCGGAAGAGCTTTGGCCAATCAAAGCAATCCATGAATTTGATAAATACCACCTAATTGGTCACCTTTTCTAATAATATCAGTTGATTGGCTGCAAGTTTTTCTGTATTATGTCTTTCCAGTATCATAGTCAAAACCCCTCCAAAAACAGGTACACTTGCGGAAGATCTAGAGACGTTTTTTTTGTAAAACAGGAGCCCAGATCTCCTACAAGCAAAAACTGTGCACAGAGAGGCATCTATTCACACATTGGGAATATCTCTCATGCATTTTTGTTAAATTGGGGAGATGTTCGCAATGTATGGCAGGATTTCCATATTTTCACAGCTTAGAGTTTTTGCACAGCCTCTAAAGCTTTATCCAATTAAGGGATGCAAGTCACATAACTAAATTAGTTACAGAACCTATTAATATAACGGGATTCCCTGCAAATAAAAGCTCTGTGAAAACCATGACAGCATGGGAATCCTGACTCACATCGGGATCATCTGTCCATCATAACATAAATGTACACGAGATATTTATAATTTGTGGTTGGATGCCTATGTTAGCAGAGCTTTTGCTTGCTGGAGATCTTGTCTACCTCCAAACTAATTTGGCCCTGGGCTTGGGAAATCTTCGCTGTCGCTTCAAATATGAAAAATGAAAAACATAAGAGGCCTAAACGGTAAGTGTTGTACACTTGTACTTTAGTACATACTCCGACAAAACTGGTAAAAAAGCCATTAAAACCTATCAGATGTATTTTACTAAAATACCCCTATAATTTGTAAGTAATTTAATTAATCCACCTTTTAGAAGTGGACGGACAGTTTTGACCCTAACATCCATTTGAATAAATTCAAAAGTTGTAATTTGTGGTTTCACTACTATTTAGGTAACCCTGTGGGATGGCCTAAGTAAACCCTCCGTTAATGAAACGTTTTAAGTTGTCACAGCCACATGGAATATGGGAGAATGACTGATCAGCGCAGCTCAGAATTATTAGCCCCACCATATAGGGGGATGAATCCTGATTATGGATTGATGCTAAATCCCAGACATGATGTGGTTTATAGGAGGGGCTGCTAGTAGACTATGGGGGGCTGTAATTTCAGAATTCTGCATTAGGCTGAAGTGTACTTTTCCCTAGAGTATTGGTAAACATCAATCAATCTCTCCAGAGCATTACAAACAATTTAGTATTTTTCATCTTCATTGTTTCTCCACTTTTAGTTGTCTGTTTGCTAGCATGCAGAGAACACGGTGGAAGCGATTTCAACACGAATGAAGCTAGAAATTACTACTAGCCAAACAAGATCAGATCTAATAGGCACAACATAAGTGCGTGCATTAAATGAGCATTTGGTAAATATATTGACCAAGGTTCAAACTTCAAAGTACCATGACACGTATTGGTCGATATGTATCGTTCCAAGACCCCTCTGATACACCCCTACAGTGGGTGTACTGAGGGTCTGATCGGTTTAGGGGGTGAAAGAGCTCTAAACCGGCCCCTATGAACCGGTTTTGAAAAAAATAAAAAAAGGTATTGATTCGCCGGATACGCCCCTATCGGGGTATCGGGTGTATCGATATTTTGAGCCTTAATATTGACAACCGTCAAAAGTGGATTTTAATCTTTTTCAAGGGTGGGCTGAAGGTATTTTAAGGGATAGGAATCAAAAAAAAATCTCAAGTGCTCATTGAATATATTTACAACATTGTGCCTACTTGATCCGAACCGTAGCCAAACTCTGCTACATGGTTTTTAAAAATGAACTGGTGACCGAACCGGTCAAGGGTCCAGTTATCGATTCGAACAGTCTGACCGTTCAACCCAAGCGGTCGACCCGTTCTGACAAAAAAAATTTTAAAAATTAGAAAATGGTCAAAACCGTTCGAACGATTAACCAGCCGATTCAGCGGTCTGCTGACCAAAATCAACGGTTTTGGGGGGAAAATGATTTTGGAGGAAAATGGAACCAATCAGGTGTCCGGTTCCCAATTTTTCCGGTCCAGTCCGGTTTTGAAAACAGTGCTCCATTGTGAGCACCGGTTCCATAAGTTGTAGCAGCGAGCACAACTGCACAGGTTGCCAGTGCCAATTCCAGTCCCTCTCGAGCATGGGCGAAAAGGTCTTTTTATTTGGTTGCAGCTTCTTTCGAAGATCCTTTGCCATTGGAAACATCGAGTCACTGATACTAACAATTTGAATATTCAATGATCTCGTTCTCAGGCCTAAATTCAACTTTACTATGGATTGGAGTTTTATTTTAAGTAGGCTAACAATGATTGGAATTTGAAACCCTATCTCTTGCATCTTTTTAGCGATTGCTAATGCTTCACGCCATTTAATACAATGGAAAAGAATTGCCAAACAAGCTTTTGAGATTTAGATTATGTTTTATATTGTTTGGACCCACATAAAAATCGACAAAATACCCTTAGGCTTACGTTCCTGGCCAAGACTCGTAAAATTTAAAGAGAAACACGCTAATTTGTTCTCTGATAACTTCGAGAGGATTTCTTGTTAAATCTTGCATTAGAAGATTTCTTGTTTCACCGTTCTTTGCAATTCTGCATTACTCTTTCATGTTTCTTATCTTCTTTTTCTTGGCTGTCTCACCATTTTGAAAATTTAATAGTTAAGGGCATTTTTATCTTTTAATATTTTTTCCATTCATCTTAATGATTAATGCTTTAACAAGACCTATTTAAGTGGTTTTGAAAAGCATAGGCCTGTTTAAGTAATTAACCTAAGTTCAACCAAAATAAGATAAACATGAAATTATCATTCTTGCCTTGATAAAACATGAGCAACCACTACCAAAGTTCAAAATATCAATATGCCTGATACTCCGGTATGGGCGTATCGAGCAAATCGGTAGTGTTTCAGGCCCTTTTTTTTATTTTTTTTCACAACCGGTTCAGGGGGGCCAATTTAGGTCTCCTCTTATCCCTTGAGCCAGTCAGACCTCCGATACACCCAGTATAAGGACATATCGGAGGGGTCCAAGAACAATACATATCGGCCGATACGTGTCAATACTTTGAACCTTGACCACCACTCCATTCAATCAATTTTGTTCTGTTCAAAGAAATATGCATCTTGCATAGTGCTATAAAAACCAAACATTGTTTCTTTCTAAAAACTAGAAATTAAGAAAGGTTTAAAAATTCATTATGTATCATATCAGCCGATACATATCATATCGGGCCCTTCCCGATACACCCCGACAGGGGTTGTATCGGATCAGGGCCTGGTTCAGAGGGTAGCTGGGACTTAAACCAACCCCTCTAAACCAAAATTTAAAAAAAATAAATTAAAAAAAGAACCGATGCTGGCCGATACGCCTATCGATACTTTGAACCTTGATATTAAGTTCAAAGATACTTTAGAAATAAATATCCATCAGTCTATGTCCTTAAAATATCCATCAGTCTATGTTTGGTTTGAAGGAAAATGTAGGAAAAGGAAAGGTAAAGAAACTTTTACAACCCGTGTATTGGTTTCACTGTCTTTTCCTTCATTTCCCTACCTTCAAACCAAACATAACCTTATTTATATGATCGCGTGACATTTCTAAACAGCAATACAAAAGGTTCTTACCAGAAGGATGATTAAATAAACGGTCGTAAACTATATAATATGTGTTTTAATAAAATGCAAACTATAAAAAAACAAAGGTGCAGCCCCAGATCTAACAAAATTTGACCATAAATAAGATAGATTGGGTCCCCATACCACAAGCAGGTGTATTCAGTTTGAATCTCTAACAAAAAAAAATAATAATAATAATCTAGAGAGCAGATAATGTTAACGGATCCAAACTTTATAGTTTATACAATCTGAAGAAAGAGAATCGGAAACTTAACAGCCACAAAACATTAGAGACCGTATCTAGTCCACAAGGATTGGAATCACCTTTCATTTAGGAGTCAGTTGCATCTGCACACAATACAAGAAAAGAAAACTGGTAACTTAAGTCGTTTCTTCATTGTATCTTGATTCTTGCCTTTAAAGTTTCAATCATCTGCTGTGCCTAGGTGACAAATCAGCTGACCTAGATCTTGACCCAGATGGTGATCTTGAGGCACGTCCAGGAGATGATCTCCAGCCTGTCTGTGCTTCCTCAGCTTCATATGTAGACCTTCTGTAGTTGCATAGCATGATCATGAAACCAACATTACCAACCAAAAGAAAAGAATCTACATTCGAGACCGATGGTTTGCATAAGGAATATTCTAACTTGTACGTTACAACCAAAAGAATAAATAAAATATGCTAAACCCAACCTCAAAGATAAAGCAACACAAAATTGCTTCATGATCAATTCAAACAGGCATGGAGGTGTAAATCATGCCGGCCCAGCCTGACATGGCACAGCACGACGACATGCAGGTCGTGCCACGATGATCTGGATCGTGCTGGGCCTGGGGTTCTAAGTCCACAGGCCACCATGGCATAGCACGACTGCCACCCGTGGCTGACATGCCAGCACGGCACAGCCCATCATGGGACGGAACGACACCGCCCACCTGATGAACTAGCCATTGGGAGGGTCTCCAACAGTTAGTTACAGATTTTGGGGGTTTTTTTAAAGAAATACCCCCCAACATTTATAAACAGTTATATAGGGGGGTATTTATGTATTTTGGTTTTGACGGAAAGAAAGAATGACACAAATGCCCCCCAATAGCTATATAACAACTAGTTTAAGAGATTTTTATAATGCAAAAATGCCTATTGATATTATATTTTAGGAAGACTGAGAAATGACAATTTGTATAAGAGTTTTTTTTTTAACATTTTTATGATGCAACTAATGAATTATTGGGTATTTATTATCCAAGTAGTTATAATTTAGCTTATAAATTAATGATGATTAATGATTTTTTGCAATATATAGAAAGAATCCACAATTTAAAAGTATTGTTGAAATAATAGAAAATAAATTCAAAAAAATATTGGGAGAACATTTCTCCTCTTTATTGTTTAGTTGCAATATTAAATCCTAGGATTAGAGAAGACAGTTTAAATATTTTACTTTGAACATATTGTGAAAATATGAATATTTAAAATGAAAATAATAAAAAAATAATAATTTATTATTTGAAATGTATAATTTATATGAATCTTAAGTAATAGTAAAAAAAATAATAATTTATTATTTGAAATGTATAGTTTATATGAATCTTAAGTATAGGGAATAATAAAAATTCTACTAACTTGTATAGTTGTATTTTCCACTTCTGAACTTGAGTCTTGTAGTGGAAGAGAAATTTTTTATTTAATAAGTAAGAAGCATAAATCCAGTGCCTCGACAACAAGTTCATTTACTGAACTTAATTTTTATTTACAAGCAAATTTTTCTACTTCAAGTGATTTTTCCTTCACCTTGAGGGAACAAATAATTTTGATATTTTAGCCTGGTGTAGTGAACATGCAAAAAATTATCTAATTCTTGCCGCCATGGTACATAATCTATTAAACCCCTTTGGTGTCTACAGTTCCATCGAAGTCTTGTTTTAGTGTAGATACTAGTGTATTGGACGACAAGAAAAAACTGTATGAATGATGAAAGTCTAGAGATGTGCATCTGCTTTAAAGATTAGCTAAGATGCTGAAGATACATTACAAGACAAAGGAGGGCATGACACTAGACTTGATGTTTCACCTTAAGGAGATAATCAAAGTCAAGAACAATAGAAGAAAATGGTGAAGTCAATATTTTTTGTATACTCAATAGTTGTATAGCATTTTTTCAAATTATTGTAAATTTTGTTTTAATTTTACTTAATTTATTTGATATTTTTTTAATAACGTAATTTTTTATTTTCAATTTGTAATTATATTGTATTTTTTATATTTTATTAATTTATTCCATTTTCCAATTTTCATATTTCATTCATCCAACCATTGTATGCTTTGTATCATTCAAAATTAAATGAAAAAATTCCTATTTTTCTTCTAATTTGTTATTCACTTTAAGTCTTTGTCCTCGACTTCTTATTTGGTTAAGTATTTTTTTTTTATTTCTTTGTTTAGATTTCTTATTTTTTCAATTAGTTCACAAAGGAAAGTTAAATATTTTAGACTTTTTAGTTTTACTTAGCAAAGAAACAAGAAATAAATAAAAAATGTCAAATAAAACAAAAAAACCCAGTATGGCCCGATTCGGCCCACACCCAAGGCTCAACCAATGACCAAAGCCTTCAGCACAGCATGGCACAAGCCCGCATGGGCTTGGATCGTGGACCGTGTTGGGCCAACCCCCCAAATTATCCCTAGGGAGGGTATAGCACGGCCCAAGACGGTCGTCACGATCCGTGGGCTAACATGGCACAACCCATACTTTGTGCGGGCCATAGGTGAGCCGTGTCTTGCCAACTTGGCTCGACCCGTTTTACACCTCTATACAGACAGGCCCCAATATACATTGCCAGTGTACGTATGACACTATTGATGCTACAATATCTACGGCTGCAAATGGTATTTGTTTATCTGAAAAGTGATCCAAATCAAATCCATTTATCATCAACATCATCTAAGCCTTGTCCCAACTATATGGATAAACATTTAATAATCCAATCCATTTATCATCAGGTCAAATATGGATCCTGATCTAAAAATATATGCTTATACATACTTAAAACATATATTGTATCTATTAGTCAAATTGCTACAGATGTTACTTTTTTACTAAAAATCATAGGTTCAAGTTTTGTACAAGTTATTTTCATTTCATTTTGTTCATGATATAAAACATTTTGGTATCAATTTATCAAAGCATGGGTGAACATTTCCAGCTTAGCCTGTAATTTTTTTGTCTTGGGCCTATGTTGTGTCTAGGCCCTTCCCGGAATATATATTATATATTATATAACATATATAATATAATATAATATGTGCTTTATTTTATTTCGTATTATATTTTATATAAATCTTATTGTATAACTTATAAAACATATATTATATTTTATATTTTATAAAGTAAAACATGAATTTATATACTTAAGTGTTGCATTGACACCTCATTTGTGAGTTTACTCGGTGTATGAGTTCATATATTTTTTCCTTGGTTTATTATTGTTAATAGATGAATGCAAAGCTTTCATTTTCTTATTGATGTGGGATATTGAATATTAGGCTATCAACCTTTTGACTGAAATGAACAAGTTGACATTCAAGGTCCAAAGCTCAACTTGGCCCGGGCGCAACAGTTTTATACATATTATACATTTATAGTTTAAACGTAGGTGCAAAACCCAACCAACCTGATCACCTCTATATCAAAGTCATTTGTAATTCACTCTATTAATAACATATAATTTTTTACCATTTTTAGTTTAACTTATTAATTCTATTCACTACCCAATTTCAATCTAAATGACAAAATCCAATATAAATCCAAGCAAATAACATTCAATTCAAATCCAAATAATCAATAAACAATTTTGGATCTAGGTGTATCTGATTCCATCAATTTGCAGTCCTAAATATTTAACATGGTATACAAGAATAGATTATGACATTCTCCTAAACTTTATGTTTATTCTCCTCAAATAGAATATTTTTACTTACTTGTCATAACCCTTGCCACCCTGATTCCCATCAGCTTCATCATAGCGCGGAGAGTATGAATGTCTACGTGTATGATCATCATCTCGTTCTGGGGGAGGATTCCTTGGTGATCCTGGGTTTTCTCCATGCCTCCTTGGAGAAACTGAGTAGTCACCTCTCCTTGGGGCAGGAGAGTAGGATCTGACAAGATTAAAATTAAAATGCACTCACTATATTTCAACTGAATCCCATGATATAACTGAGAGGTGAGATAATGGCAGCTTACCTTGAGCGGTATCGGCTTCTTGAAGCAGAAGGATAATGTGGAGAGCGTGAACGCGATACTGAACGGGACCGTGAACGTCCTGAAACACACATTGGATGTAGAATTCAAATAAGTTGGCATTAGCATGCCATGAGAATAATTGGAAATAACCTCCAAATAGATAATATCTCTCCATGCTGACAAGATGCATATGCATTTGAAACAATTCTCAAACTCATTATCAAATGGTCAATAGGGAAAAAGAACACCCAATGAATAAAACAATGTTTGTGCCCCAAGTAACGGAATGTGAAAATGCCACTCTTGCACCACCCATTCAATTGCCTAAGTTAACTTGAATATGGATGTATTCCTATTGATACCATTGGAAGACTTATTTATATGGTACAGTTTGTTGTCTTCAATGTGAAAGAAATGAACAGAGATTCTGGAAACATTGGTTGGTGAACTGGTAATTTAAATATCAAAAGCCATGCCTGCCATCTTACAAAACTTTTGTATAAAAGCCAACACATAGAACTACGCAGAACCCCCTCTCCACCTAATGCTTAGTCACATCAAGGTCTGCCACTAAAGGCACTGCCACTAGGAGCCATTCTTTGAAATTAGCCACCAAAAGGTCCTCATTTCTTTCTTTTTTTTTTTTTTTGGTTTTGTAGACTTCTGAGTTTATAGTATTGGAAATTCCTTTTAGCTTTATACTGCAATTCAATACTCTTCTCTTGCTCAAAAGAATGGTTCTAGGGGTGGGCACAGATCAAGGAAAGGCTGAATGGCTTATACCAAAATGGCTGTTTAATTTCTTAAGGTAGGTGCTTTTGGGGGGAAGGCAGTCAGGCTGCAAACATCAAACCAGCTTATCACAGGGAAACTGAAGAGACTATTGACCTTTTGCATACCAAGTTCCAACTTGTCCGGATACCGAGCAGAAATGCATATTCATGTATGTAAATCATATTTGATTAATATAATATGATGCACACCACCAATCAAATGCATATTCATGTATGATGCATACCACCCTCAAAAAAGGCAAAAGCAAAATTAAGAAATGTAGTATTATAAATAATAACTCCAGATGCACCCCTCCTTGGGCAACATGAACCAAGGAAGAGAATGAGGAGGATGTCACCCATAGAATTAGAGCAAGATGGGCAAAATAGAGGGGTGCATTTGGAGTTTATGTCATAGGCGAATACCACTTAGATTGGAAGTAAATTCTATAAAACTAAGGCCAGCTATGTTGTATGGAGTAGAGTGTTGGGCAGTCAAGAAACATGTTAAGAAAATGAGTGTGACAGAAATGTGTATGCTGAGATGGATGAGTGGAAAAACTAGAAAGGATAGGATTAGAAATGTAGTCATTTGTAGGAACTTAAGAGTAGCTCCAATTTTTTTAGGTGAAAAAAAAAAGAGAGAAAGTAGACTAAGATGGTTTAGTCATTTGCAAAGATCATCAAGATCATCAGTATGATTTGTTACAAGTAGAAGAGGCTAGAAAAGCAAGGGATGGATCAAAAAGGACATGGGTAGAAAGAGTAAGAAATTATTTAATTATCAAAAAATACTAATAAATGATTTAAGCATCCATACGACAGAAATGTGTATGCTGAGATGGATGAGTGGATAAACTAGAAAGGATAGCATTAGAAATGTAGTCATTTGTAGGAACTTAGGAGTAGCTCCAATTTTTTTAGGTGGAAAAAAAAAAGAGAAAGTAGACTAAGATGGTTTAGTCATTTGCAAAGATCATCAAGAGCATCCCTATGATTTGTTACAAGTAGAAGAAGCTAGAAGAGAAAGGGATAGATCAAAAAGGACATGGGTAGAAAGAGTAAGAAATTATTTAATTATCAAAAAATAGTAAGAAATGATTTAAGCATCAATAATTTAACAATGGATATGGCATTAAACAGAACAGACTGGCATAACAGGATTCATGTAGCTGGCCTCATATAGATGGGTCAAGGTTTGGATGATGATAACTTACAAATAATAAAATACTGACATCTAAAATGCTGATAATACCCACTCATTATCACTGAACTGATGTTGAAGAAATGTAATAGTAGAAAGAACATGAATAATAAAAGCTATATCTGGTGGATGAAACCTCTTAAGGGGATTTTAAGAGAAATGGTTGGAATTATTTGTTCTTGTTTATGCCAAACTTCCAAACAAATAAATATAAGCAAGAAAAGGCTTCAAGAATGATTTACTGAAAAAGAAAGAAAGCTTCAAAGGCAATTTTTTAATTTGGGAAACATGAGCTTCTCATACAATTTCTCATGGAAGTAATGCAAAGTAGCCACCTATAAGAAGTCAATCTTACCATAATAAGATGATCGTCGACCTTGATGACCCGAAGGCCCTCTGTTCAAAGTTCAATGAACAAAATGAAATTAAAAAAATAATAATAAGGAAAACTAGTTTAACAGAACAAATAAAATATACAAAGAAACATGTGGTATTAAATCTTACAGAGAAGCATGGATACTTTTAGTACCTTACCCTCACTCGTCTTCGCATTTCCTCAGGCCTTTTTCTGGTCTCTGCAGCAACCACCACAGTTAACTCTCTCCCACAAAAAAGTTGACCGTTCATGTGATACTGAGCCTCTGTGGCATCAAAAGGATCTACAAACTGCACAAATGCAAAACCTCGAGGTTCCCTGCAGAAATGTAACAAAGCTGAGCAACAAATATATAAACACGGGAAACAGTTATGGCAAATGATGAAAGAAGATTAATCGAATATTTATTTAAAAGCAAAATCAGCAATACTAAGTTACTGTCACAATGCCACTACTTAATATGCCTCTTACCTAATGGTGCATAGATATCAGCTTTATGGTACTTCAACAAAAGTGTGTGCAATGTTAACACAATAGCAATTAGTCCAAGCTTAGTGGCTGACCTTTTCTTCTATAGTCAAGTATGCAGAGCAACTTCAAAAAATTCAAGACTTGAAAAATCTTCACATTCTTGTAAATATAGGCACTTGAAATCAATGTTGCTCCAAACATAAATCTTCTCATGCAATCCCCCTTCAATTTGGTGTTCAACCTTCCTCAATAAACTTCAATTTGATGTGTGAATATTATAGTTTCTCTTCATACAGGAACTTTCTTCTATAGTCAAGTATGCAGAGCAACTTCAAAAAATGCAAGACTTGAAAAATCCTCACATTCTTGTAAATATAGGCACATGAAATCAATGTTGCTCCAAACATAAATCTTCTCATGCAATCCCCCTTCAATTTGGTGTTCAACCTTCCTCAATAAACTTCAATTTGATGTGTGAATATTATAGTTTCTCTTCATACAGGAACTTTCTTGTTTGAACAATACTCTAACACCCTTGGGCAGACCCATAAGTTAAAGTAATGCTAAACAGTAGGCCTTCGTCAAATGCGGGGCTTGGGATTGTTTTAACTTCAAACCAACACACCCCCTGACAAACCAGTTCAAAAAAGTGACTCAACATAAAAAGAAGAAAACAACTGATGTGATAGCAAAACAGTATCACCCTCCTTATAGAGATTACTCCCAAAAAAAAATAGACGCATACCATGATCAAAGATCTCATGGAAAATGCAGGAAATAAGATCATCTACCAGTTATACTCAAAACTAGCAATTATAACTGCCACAGTTGTGTCAAGTTTTGCAAACTCAGCTACAAACAATAAATACAAGGCCCTTAAGGAATTTTGAGATATATGTATTATAGACATATAAGCATGCGGAAAGAGAGAAGAGGGAGGGAGGGCAATTGCAGCTTGAAAAACAATGAATTATAAATAAAATCATATAAAAAGAAAGCCAACATAGATGACCACTAAATAGTAAAGCACTTTGGGCAATCAAGCCAGAACAAGAAACTCACCCTGTATAATAATTCTTTGGCAGGTAAACATCCCTTACTGGCCCAAATCTTTCAAATAGAACTCGAAGATCTTCTGGCCTGCCATCACAACAAAGTTAGCATGATACCATAGGAATGGATCTACTTCCAAATATGTGCATCTGACACATAAAGATACTTAAAATCACCTTAGTGAATAGCTTACCTGCAATTAAGAGGAACATTTCGAACCAACAGGCTCCCATTGTTCTGTTCCTTGCGCCCTCCGTATCCCCTTCTTGGGGGACTCCTTCCTCGACCTCCATGTCCTCTCCTGGGAGGACTATAGTATGGGGGACTGTACCTCCGCATGTTATAGCTGAAAGCCAATGACATATTAATTGCTATAGATGCACCTTCAAATATCACATCATGGAGGTAAAATAGAAAATAAAACTAAAGAGAAAAGAACTCTAATGAATTATAATATGGAGTACCAAAAAAAAGTAGGTTTATAAAGCTAAAACAAAATGCAGATCAACCTATGTGTGGGACAGAAAAGGATAAGTGTTATCTATTGTAAAACCCACACACGATCATATACACAAAGAAAGAAGAAAGCAATCCTATCCAAAGATTATACAATTCAAATATTTGACCCACCAGATCAGATTAACATGACTGCAGTGTTTTAATACAAAAGAAATTGACCCAGGGCACAGTCAGGCCTGAACTTCATAGATCACAAACAAAATCTTTTTTCAGTATGTGTATGCCCATAACATTTCTGGTTTTTCTTTTTTTTTTATGGATAACTTTTAGTAACTTATTACTTTGTGAAAAAAGATTCTAGATACAATGTGTTTGGTAATTTCCCCCAGGCTACCATGAGTAGCTGCTATTACATTACATTTCCATTGTTCACAGCAGCTAGTGTGCAACCCTTTAGATGGTTCCTGAATACAGTTGACTTCTGTTTACCCCTTGTCTTGTAGTTGTAAGAGAATCAGCCATGCGCCATGCAATTGCCTGATCTGTGTCCATTTGAAACTGGCTCTCATCTCCCTTGCTAAGCCTATTATCTCCCTCCTATTATGTCTGTAACACCAAGAACCAGGTTGTACGGGCCTATCATAGTTTAGCCATCTGATAACAGTTTTAAATCTCCTTCCATAATCAGATTTGTGTAAACTCTCCCCAACTTCAGATCATGAAATAAAGCCGTTAATCATCTTCAGAGTTTCCTTGGCTTATAGAACCTGAGTAGATGGCCAAAACTGCTCCTTCATGATTCCCGAAAACTCCCCCAAACTTCATGGTCCTGATTTATCCATGCCACAAAGATTAAATTAAGTTTCAACTAGTTCAAAGGTGGTGGAGACCAACAACATAGGAACTTGTTGCTTGAAGATGAGTCTGTAAGCTGTCTCCATCCTCTAATTATGTCATCCACCAAGAAAAGCTTGAATATTGAAGTTACTTGTACCAGTTTCCCACTCAGATCATTATGTTTTAAGGTTTCGCTATTCAAGCATAAAGGAAGGAAGGATACAAAGGTTTTGAGGAGAGAAAGAAAGAAAGAAGATAAGGATAAAGGAGGTGAACAGCTTTGTTGTTTTTTTTCAGTATCAGTAACCACTTTTGTTTTTTTTTTCCTGCAATTACACACTATCAAATATTTTATTAGTAACAAATTATAATCTCCATCAGATGCTACTAGCTTTACTGCATGCAACTTCTCTACTAAATACTTATTATATTTTAATGAGTAGGGAGGCATTGGAAATATTGCAGGTATATTAATAGCGAACAGAAAAGCATAGTTGTCAAGGCAACTAGGCACTCTTGGCTGGGCAAACCGCATAAATGCCTTGACTAATAGCAACTAGGTACCCACCTAGGCAACAAAAAACGACAAGGTGGGTGCCTTATTATAATATCATTCATATTGCTATATATGTGTGTGTATGCACACACGAAAACTTTGTTCTAAAGTTTTACTATTGATATTTAAAAGATCGTAGGGTTTTTGGGAAGAGAAAAGAAAGAAACATAAAGTATAAAGAGATTTTCAAAAATGTTGAAATTAATAGATTTAAATATTTTATCTTTTAGATATGATGATTTTCCACGATGTGAGAGGAAATTTTATGTTCTTAAGACAGAGAATTGCTATTTTTCAATTAATATGCATGCTGAATAGTATATAAAACAAGGGAACTAGCCAAAAGTTAATTATTTATTTTAAAAATTCTTATCATCTAGGTGGCCAGGTACACCAATGTCATTCAGAATCGCCTAGACACCAAACTGCTGGTCTTTTCAATGTGATGATTTACCAGGTGTTTACACATGAAGCTCATTGTTATCAATAATGCTGCTATTTTCAATTTATATGGTTGCTGATTAATATATAAAAATAGGAATTAACCATTTTCTTTGACAAAATCACCCGACAACTTCACTCTCATGCATCTATCTAATTCGTATACATGCATAACCATGAAAGAAAATGAACTCTACAAATTATCAAAATCCTTGCCCAGAAGTGTAAAAAGAAAAGTGACCAATATTAAACAAACAGAAAAACAATGAAGTTAAGGTGCATTTACAAAAATAAGGGCCAAATATTCACAATTTAAATAATTTCTTTCCCCAAAAAGGTTACGATACTTATCTCATAATGGTTGGCCATCAACTCCCAAAGGATATTGAGTTTACCAAGGATACCGGATATCCCATTTGGCATGCCATACTTTAGTTGTTTTGGAAATAAGAAATGCAATTCATTTATAAATCTGATGGCTTCCCAAAACATCATAGATCATAATAAACACAACTTTTACCAATCTAGGCTCACATAGTTGTCATTTGTCAAGGCACTAAGGCAAAGCTAAGCAAGAGAGAAGTGCCTTGTCAAACCTAGGCAATGATATCTTTGTATAAAAATATATAACTTTATTCATAGAATATGTGTTGCTGCCTGGAATGGGTCGAGGGCAACAGTGTAAGTTCCAAGACGAGGGCTGGCTGACGAGTCTGAGGGCTGCTAGAGCTGAAGACCTATAAGTCCGACCTATAGAGAAAGAAGCACGTCAAAGGCCCCAAGTGTTATCCTAGGAGCGGAGGCTCCGACGATCAAGTTAGCAAGGGCATAACAAGGAGGATGGACAAGGCCCGAGTAAGGTAGCTCAAATGAGGTCACCAAGAAGCTAGAGAGCTGAGAACAATAAATGCCAAGATGTCTTACCTCATAGTGACGCCACCTATGACCTATTTATACTTGAACTTGCCTGGAGTTAGTTACGAACTTACGAGTGAACGGACAAGATGTGCAATCTGCCTTGTGTCGCGCGCTGTCATCTAAGGATGCCACGTGTTTGCGCGCCATTGAGCCTGCCATGTGCGCTTACATCACTCTCAAGGTCGTGGTGGAGGTCTGTTGTGGTGACCTCGGCTTCGTAAATCCAACACTTTCATGGGAAGACTCATCACCTCTTCAACCACATTTGACACCTACAAAGGCAGTCCTCTCCCTCAGCACTTGGACCTTGGGCCTCAGAGCCGAGCCCTCGAACTCGCCAGAGTAGCCTTTGCTACTACAGCCATGGTAGTACGAGATGAGCTCGCACACTCAGGACCAGAGTTTCAATAAGACATGGCTTATGGTTAGGGTTTTTATCTAAAGGACGAGGTCTTGAAAAAAGGCTAGTGAAAATTGAAGGTCGAGGTCTCTACAAGGTCTAGCTCTCGAAAGCAAATGATGAAGGTCGAGGTCTCTACACGATCCGAACTGACGCTTGACACATGTCGCTCGCCTCGGGAAGACGAAACGATAACCAACGAGTCAACTGGTCCACTCACTGAGTCAAGCAGTTTGCCCGACGATCCTGAGCCAGAAGCAACTTGACCTGGTCGACCCGACACTCGTCTCGCATACGAACACGACGTGACGACCCGCCTCACATATGGTCACAACCCGACGCCCATCTCAAACACGGTCCTGGCCCGTCGACGACGAGACCTGTCTCCTGTATAGTCACCACTTGTCTACATCAGCACCCATCTCGTGCACGGCTACGATATGCCTGTTAAAGTTACCCATACCTCATACAATGGTAACCAACCGAGGCCGATGCCTGGCCCATGGGCAAACTCGTCAGCACGCCTATGAAGCACATGACTGGGGGGCACGCATATCTCGTACTAGTATCAAGCACGGTACCGAGCTCTCAAAATCCAAGGACGACGCCTCCGCACACCCGGTCCTCCACAACTCTCCCAAGAGACGGAACCCAAGAAGCAGTTATCATCAAAGACCAAGGGAGACCCTCAGAGGTCAAGGTCGACGCCTCCGCATCCCCAAAATAAGGCTCTCCCTGACAAAGTCAAAGCCACGGCCAACGTCCCCACGCTCCTGAGCTAGGGTTATATTCAATAGAGTTAAAGCTAGAGTCGACGTCTTCCCGCTTCTGAGCTAGGCTATCTTAGATGTCTCCAAAGCTGAAGCCGAGATACTCGCCAATATAAGCCACTTAGTGCCTACCTGTGGATGATGCACTCTCTTCAGCCGAAGCCGAGGTCACCACAACAGACTTCCACCACGACCTCAAGAGTGGGGCGCAAATGATGTAGGCGCACATGGCAGGCCCAACAGCACGCACATATGTGGCATCCTTAGATGGCGACGCGCAGCACAAGGCAAATTGCATCCTGGCCGTCCGCTCGTAACTAACTCCAAGCAGGTTCAAGCATAAATAGGTGGCGTCACTATGAGGTAAGACATCTTGGCATTTATTGCTCTTAACTCTCTAGCTTCCTAGCGACCTTGTCTGAGCTACCTTACTCGGGCTTCGTCCGTCCTCGTTACACCCTTGCTAACTTGATCGTCAGAGCCTCCGCCCTTGGGATAACACCCGGGGCCTCCAACATGCTTCTTCCTCTACAGGTCGGACTTATAGGTCTTCGGCTCTAGCAGCCCTCGAACTCGTAAGCCAGCCCTCGTCTCGGAAGCAAACTTACATTGTTGTCTTCGGCCCATTCCAGGCAGCAACAATATATATATATATATATATATATATATATATATATATATATATATATATAATTAACTTTTGATTACTTCCTTGTTTCTTATGAGTTAGCTTGTTTCCCCAGTTGAAGCAGCAAATATTAAACATTAAAAAGTGATCTAACATGAATGAATCAAAGAATCACAAATTACATTTAAAAAAAAATCACAAATTAAAAGTAAAGTAAAAGCAGTATTACATAGCTACGAGAAGAAAATGGCAGAGCCCCTATGTTGTTAATGAAAGAGTGAGATAGAATAAAAAAGATTATTTACATGTTTATATATGCTTATAAATTGAAAATTGGGAAAAACAATAAAATAGACTTAGAACCTCTTTATGTTGAACGAAACAGAAATACAGGGATAGTATGCATGTGCATGATTCTCTCTATGTGTGCATGCTTATTTGTGTATTAATTGTAGAGAAAAGGACTTTTTTTTTGAAAGGTCAGGTATAAAAAAGGTTGGTTCGTTGAACTGAAATTTGGTGTAATATAAGCTACAACTAAATTTCACATAGTTCGATGAAAGGGAATAAGGCGACTAACAAAAAATTCCTTACCGACTAGGTGTTGCCAGGGCATAGGCGATGCCTTGACAATTAGTTTAATTTATGTCGTGGTCAGTTGATACTGACACCTGATTAGAGAACGAACCAGTGCCGTCAAAATGGGTACCCCTCAAATGTAACTCCTGGCTTCTAAGCAGATGAGATGCCTTTCACTATGGAACCCTAAATTCTAACGAACACACTAGAGAAAATTTCTTCTAAGTTAAGATTAAGATAATAAATATATAGCATTTTCAATCGTTTCAACCGATAAATAACTAGCTATATTCTTCGAAATACAACAAATGAAAGTATAGCTAGTAAAGACCAACAGATGCAATATACTGATAGGGTTCAAAGTCAGAGAATAAGGACAATACACATCCAGTAATGCTGAAGAAGGTTAAATACTATTAGAGCACCCAAGTCACTTGAGAAAAACCCTAGACAAAAAAAAAAAAACAGAAGAATCACACTATGTAAAGGAGCAAAAAAACACTCATAAAAAGAAGAACGTGATTAGTAGATTGAAACCCTAAATCATACCTAGAAGATTGAAGATAAAACTACAATCTTTAACGGCGTACCCTAGGAGTATTAAAGAAAAAAGATAACGATATTAGGGTTTTAACATATCATAAACCATATCTAACGAAGTTAGATACCTGAACAACCCGGAGAAATCAAGTGCGACAGGAACCTAGGATCAATCTCACAGTTGGAACCCGGAGCTGGAGCCTGGAAGACTCCGACTTTTTTTTTATGAGTGCGAACTGCGAACAATCCTGAGAAAATTAAACGAAAATCCCCGATGAGTTTGCCCTCAAAATAAAGCTCTATGGCTACTTGGCTGGTAATAATACCCCGTTAAATAACTCTCCCGAGGTTTCTGACAAATAATTACAATGACCCCATGTATTATGGGGTCAGTGACAAAGACCCCTGCACTTTTTTTTTAACAAAGACTTCCCTAAACCTTGACCGTTAGACAAAGACTCCCTCCATTAGCATTCCGTCAAATAACTTTAAAAAATTTTAATCGGACTGTTTACATTTTTCTAAATGCCTAAACTACCCTTTTCTAATTTATTTCACATTTTTCTTTAATTCATCAAATCATTTCACCATCGTCCCATCAAATAACACGTCGTCCTCCGTTACCTCCTTTGTGTCCCTGGGAACCGGCAGATACAGTCTCATGCTCTTGCAAAGCAAAGCGTGAGTGTAAACCATATTCTTCATCTTGTCGTATATGGGTGCCATTGAACGTTAGAAGGATTTGCAGTGAGAGGACTTGACAGAGACTGAAAGGACGATGATGAACAAAGGTTCCAAACGGGGAGTGTCTCAGAATCTCTGCAATTCACTCATCTAATCTCGCATAGTGCAATATAAGTAGCTTGAGATCATGGTGGTTCATAGACGAGTCTGCAATTTCGCAATGGGATGATGAACCGGTGATCAAGACAATAGGTAATCAATGAATGGTGAAGGATGGATATAAGCTTGTTCCTTGGTGGAGTATAATCGAGTAAAAGTTGAAAATTGAAAAGTCATCTTCAAGAGGACTGAACAATATGTTAAAGAATACCAGGAATAGGAGAAAGAGCTAATCAGATTGAAGCGTGGGGCCAAGCTGAAAGATGGTTTCTATATTAATCCATAAGCCAAATTGATGTTCATTATTCGTATTCGTGGTATTAATGCAATGCATCCACCGTTTGAGACAGATTTTTAATGGTGTGCTAAGAAAACAAAGTAACTATGAATGTGTTGCATAGGGTTGAATAAACAGCAAATTGCTTTGATTGATAATTCTATAATTAAACAGGCCCTAGGAAAGTATGGGATCATTTACATGGAAGATCGGATCCATGAGATCATTATAGTAGGGCCCCACTTCAAGGACAAATTTCTTTGGCCATTCAAGTTGAGTGCCCCATCTAGCGGCTTGAAGAAGAAGAGAAACCGTTATGTTGGAGGTGGGGATGCTGGAAATCGGAAAGATTATATCAATGAACACATTAGGAGGATGAACTAGTGGCGATACCTTTCTAAAGCTATAATCCTCTTGTTAGTTCTTAATCAATTTCTAATTTTTGTAGAGACTTTGATTTGGTTTTAGGTGATGTTTTGTTTAGGCTGCATTTGTTTGAAGTGTAAATTCAAATTTTACATCATGGAAAATGTGAACCGGTTTAGTGATGGATGGAAATTGGGACCAGTTGATCTTGAAAATTTACACCGATCATGTTTGGTTTTCTATGATGTAAATTTTTAATTTGGGTCTCGACGGAAAAAGGTGAACAAGCAATGCTTACGCTGATAGGCACGAGCGAGCAACGGCCATAGATACCCTACGTCTGAAGCGCTGCGGAGGCTCACGGTTGCGGCGATTAGTACGGGACCTCACATGAACTACGTGAGTGGATCGCACACGAAATGCAGTATTGCATCTTTGCGTATAGCTTTGAGAGGGCGTAGCCTATTTCAAGAACAGAAATCAACAGAAAGGAATTGACCAATGCCGATGATCTTTCTTTCCCGGTATAGCCACTGTTGGGGAAACTCATGACCGCCAACAAAACTATACAAAAACGTCGGCCTAGGTGGCATCAATTTGGACTATTAAATTAAGTATTGTCGACTTATCCTTTACTATACCAGCAGTCATAAACCGCTGGTAAAGTAAAAAAATAAATAAATTTATAACTTTCAAATATATTATAAATACCGGCATTACAAACCACCAGCATGATTTTCAATGTACATGTGTGTCGGTGGTGTAAAATACCGGTGTAGACACCATGGACCGCCGGCGGTCGAAACCGCCGACTTTAGTTTTGTCAAAAACTGGCCTGCTCCTTTAGGCGGCAGTCTGGACCGCCGGCCTAAATTTTGCAAAAATTTTCCTACTCATTTTAGCGGCAGCCTGAACCGCCGGCTTAGATCATACTTAAGCCGCCATTTAGGCCTTATGTATAGCTACGTCGGCGATTAGGTGACCACCGACTTTGGTCACTATTTTTTTTATGATATGTTATTTTTAACATCTTTTTATATATGCACTTTATTGATCCACCACTATAATACATACTTAATACACTCTTGCAAATTGATATATGGAAACTTAAACAACTTAAATAAAAGTTTAAATGTAAAACTCAATCTATTAATATAAAGATTAATCATTATAATATTGAAAACAAATTGTTCAAATACAATTTATTGATCTATGACAAATTATTGTTCCTTTGATCTTTGACTGTTACTGCCTTCTTCCCCTGATCTTTGACTTCTACACCCATCATGGTGAGCTTTCAGAAAGCCAATGCTTAAGCCTGTGAAGCTACAATATATCTGAAACAAGCAATGAAAGGCATCCAAGTAGAAAACTTGGACTTCTTATGTCCCTATCTCAAGATGTATTAAGCTCTGAATGGGTATTCTGCAATTTCAGTCCCACTATTCAACTCAAAACACCACCATATATAAAGTACTGTTACAAACTCGGTGGAGACCATTCCTTTTTCACTCTATTTGGTTCCTCTAGCTAGTTCATTAGAATCCTTTTCATGTTGTCAATCAGCTTTTGCATCTGTTCCCTGGAATGCAAGGGTGATGGATACACACAAGCACAATCCAACTGCCCATTGTGAATTGTATCAAATATAGCGATGGTTGAAGAGCAACCCATGTAATCTTCCAGTCCAACCTCTTGGCACAAATCTTCCAGTCCAACCTCTTTGGGGTGATCTACTGAAATACTTTGGTGAGCTTGGAGAAGAAGATTGCTCCAAAGAAGTAAAGGAAGTGTTGACTTATATTTAAAGGGATGGCATATTACCTCCTATCGTTGTTCTTCAAACACTGTCCAGAAATCCATGTCTCACTCTCTCCGTTGTCAAGGATTACATTGCTAGAAAACTTGAAGAAGAATCAAAACTGATTGAAGAAGACCACCGATCTATTGAGAAAGACCAGGAAGACACCTCAGTGATGAGGAAAGAAATCCAGGATCTTAGGACTAATGCAAGGATTTTCCAGCTTAGTAAGTGCACTGCATGCACTTTTACCCTTGATCTCCCTGCTGTGCACTTCATGTGTATGCATTCATTCCACCAGCGTTGCCTTGGAGATAATGAGAAAGAATGCCCTGAGTGTGCTCCTGAGTATAGATCTGTCCTAGAGTGAAGAGAAGCTTGGAGCAGAATGCCAAGGACCAAGATCGGTTCTTTCAACAAGTGAAGAACTCAACGGATGGATTTTCTGTGATTGCTGAGTATTTTGGCAAGAGGGTTGTGAGAAAAACTAGCAATGGCACTGCTGATGCTTTTAGATCAGGCAGCACTGCCCCCAGTAGTATCTTCTGACATGGCTTGTTTATTATGTTAAGTCATTTTTGTGGAACATCATTTTAGCTATTTCATTCTAATCTTTGGTGAATGTTGTCTGGGGCTTATATGGAACATGATTGGGGCTCAATTGAGGGGTTGAATGGTGCACTCATGCATTTGATGCTCTTGAGATTGAGTTGTTTTTGTATCAGAACCTGATCTAGCCAATTGATCAGCTGATTAAGGAAGAGGAAGAAATATCCAAATCTCATTTACCAGTACATTTAAAAAGGCTTTTAGGGGTTGTCATATTTCATGGCAGGTAATCTGTTTCTCTTTGTGAGAATTAGTGGAAAAGACTGGTCTTTTATGTTCTCTTTTTACAATCAGAAAATAAAAGTGGGTTGAGGATATGGTTTTTGTGGCACATTTTAATTCTTTCTAGTGTAATGAAATGAGGTTTGTTAAAAAAAATGAAAAAAAAAAAGACAAGCTAGACTAGGTCTAGATGCTCTCTTTTTTTGAAGTTATTAAGCCACAAATGGGTCTTTCTTGCATGCTTAGAGTGCCAATCTACACAGGAATTATGCATGAAATTCTGCCCATTCACACCAAGGAATCCATGTGGGATTAAACCAGAACTTAAACTAAAATTTGAGTTACAAATTGAGAACCTTTATTGAATCAATCAATATAGGTGATTTCCAAATAAAAAAAGCAATTGAGATAGTTTGATGAGTTGTCACAAGTGGAAACTATTACAACCACTAAACAAAAAAGAGAATAAGTGTTTGGATTTTATTCTTTCTCCACAAAAGGTGGTTTGCCAATCTCACATTTCTCAAAGGTATAGCAAAATCCATCAACAGCCAAAAGAGAATAACAGGATTTGATTACAAAATTTCTATGCGAATTCCCTTGTTAAGAAAAGAAGGGATTATTAAGGAAACATAGTTTAGGCAAAATAAGAGATCAACAAGTTCAGAAGGTCCGTTCTCTATGGTCAGGCTTTTCAGTTTGGATTCAAAAAGAATAATTTTACTACTGTTGTTATTCAAAAAAAAAAACAAGCTTAGAAATTAACCCTTATATGAATGAATTCTTTACGGTTTGACGTACCTTCTTTTGAATTTGGCTTGACCTGCTGCCGTCTTTATGCTTCAAGAATCCAATAGGTCTCTTCTATTTAGGGCTTCACAAAAGAATCCAATAGGTCTCTTCAAGAATCCGATGGATGAAATCCCTGCATATGCGGTGAAACAGAGGTGAAGATAAACAAAGAAATCCCATAATAAAAAAAATATAAAATCGTAAAGGAAAGAAGGTGATTACCATTTGCACAATCAGGAATGGAGTACTAGGAACGAATCTTCTGGCTTCAAATCCTTCTCTCTGAGTTGGGCAGAGATATCCACAAACAATGCACAGTCCTCTTGAAATCTCCACTCTCACATCCACTGTTCTTTTGAAATCGAACTCAATGCATGGTTTAAGCTAAATGGAGGAAGAAAGCTATGGCATCGAGATTTAAGGAAAGGAAGATTTTCATGGAGAGATATTTGTCGATTACGTTTCACGAACCCCTCCTTTGGCGCAATATAGCCGTTTTGGCGGGACCTGTTTCATCAATCAATTAGGTTATTATTTTCTTTTTTTTTTTAAATAATAACCGTCGGGACCCATCATGCGGTTACGTTACATGGTTTGTTACAATTTGACCGCCGGCCCGCAATCACCGTGTGAACGGGCAAATTTGTTGTTCGATTTTGCTGGGATTTGCTGGCATTGGACGCGACCGCCAGAGACAAACCGCCGGCTAATGGGAAATTTCTTGTAGTGTTTGCCGCAATTAGAGCAGCGAATGAACCTGACATGGCCTCTTCCATGCTTGTTTCGTCCTCCGTTTCTCCTCTTGAACGACTGTAAAATATGGTATTAGATTAGAAGAAAATTGGGAGGTGAAGAAAAAGAACTAAGAAAATCAGTGGCAACCAGAGAAGTATGAAGAGACCATTTTTTCGATGTAAGCGAGAGGAAGAGTGGATCCTCTGCTGCCTATGACTTTGGTCGCAGACTTCTGCTGGTCTAAGAAGAGGAGGGGAGATGAAGCAAACGAGGGAGAGAACGGGGTCTTATCGATGTAGCTGTTGGACAAAGACATGCAACCGGAGAAGCGAGTAACCATTGGACAGAGAAAGGTAAAATTTTACATTGATGTAAACTTTTCACTGATAAGAATGGACTTTTACACCGATTGATGAGGTATATTAACACTTCTACCAAATGTCTACAAAATCGAACCGGGGTATAAAGTTTACTCCGGTTCGATTTTACACCTCTATTATGTCAATTGTTTCTATATTCAAATTAAACATTAGTAGAATTGCTTCTATATTCAAAATTTCCTTAAATGATTCAAAAGTTACAAAGCATCCCACTGCCTCGCTCATTTGAAGCTAGACTACACTTACGCCTAAGCGAGGCCGGGGGCGAGAGTGATGAGATGAATATCAACCATTAGATTCTAACGCTAGAGGCTACTATGTCAATTGTTGAAAGACACAAAGTAGTTGGAAGAAAATGTTTCTAGAAGTTCAACATCTTAAACCTGTTAATGTCAAGTGGACCTCACCAATTACCATAGTAACAACAGAAGAGGCGTTTATAAGGTTAACTAGTTTGATGTGATGGTTCAAGATGAAGGGTCAAGGTGGCTAATTTGATTGATAGCCACCAAACCAAATTAGCCAATGTGGAGTGGAGGAAATATGTTGGCACGGGCTTCTTTTTGGGACCTATAAATCAAGTTTCCATGTGAAAAATGAAGTTTCTTATAGTTTTGGTTTGTAGTTGCAGTTTGCTGAAGATTTTTTCCTTTTCTGACGAGATCACTGGTGAGAAAGTCAGGTTTCTCACTATTAGGTTTTAAGAGAGAATGGCAAGAGAGAAAATAGAGAAAGCTTAGTAGGGTATTTTGGTAATTTAATGCCTTCTATCATCTAACTTAGCAACCAAGGGGGTCTTTGTCTAATGACCAAAGCTCAAGGGGGTCTTTGTCACAAAAAAAAAAGTGCAGGGGTCTTTGTCACTAACCTGATAGTACAAGGGGGGGTCTTTGTAATTTACCCTTTATAAAATGACTAGAGCCCTTGTGTTACTTTTAGGTCATGTTCTCTTTTCGGTAAATTTATATATGCACTTACTTAGGTATGCTTACCTGGGTAAGTGTATTTATCCATGGTTTTTTTATTTCTCAGGTAATTGGTGAGAAAGTCAGATTTCTCACTCTTAGATGTTAAGAGAGAATGGCAAGAGAGAAAATAGAGAAAGCTTAGTGGGGTATTTTGGTAATTTAATACCTTCTATCATCTAACTTAGCGATCAAGGGGGTCTTTGTCGCAAAAATAAGTGCAGGGGTCTTTGTCACTAACCCCATAGTACAAGGGGGTCTTTGTAATTTACCCTTTATAAAATGACTCAGAGCCCTTGTGTTACTTTTAGGCCATGTTCTCTTTTCAGTAAATTTATATATGCACTTACTTAGGTGTGCTTACCTGGGTAAGTGTATTTATCCATGTTTTTTATTTCTCAGGTAATGACCATTTATATATGCACTTACCCAGGTATACTTACCTGGAAAGTGTAAATAAGGTAATGACCATTTTGGTCATAAAAATCCATTAATAAAAGGGGCATCTTTGTCTCATTTAAGTATTGGCAACTTTCCCCATGTGGGAAAATTATTTACCCACTTAGGAGATGGGTACCCAGGTGTAAGTAAGGTGGTGGTTAGGCTAGGGGTGATGGTCTCTTTGAAAGACAAAGGAAGAACAGGGACGAGGAGTCAAACGGAAGGTTAAGGCAAAGAGGGTGAAGAGACACCTGAACAAGGAATCCAATGATAAGGTTAATCAATGACTGGATGAATGGATTTCATTATGGGAAGGATCTCTATTTATAGGGAAGATCCCAAGATCCTTAAAGAAAGGAGCTGAAGGTGTTTGTTTTCTATTAGGAAACAGAATATTGGATTCATTGTTGGTCATTAAGGGGCACTACTGAGGTTTCGCCACATGTTCCTATTGGGATCTCTTAGAGGATTGATTTTCCTTTCACTCAAAGATCCTCATAACCCATGTGTTCTACTATCCTTTTGCGCCTTACTTAACTGACATGTCGTTAGTGATGTCACTGTCTAGCAGACAACATCTTGTTGGACCCACATGGCATTTGGTCGCATTCGTTATTTTGAAGTCACGCATGTAGTTAAGATCTAAGCCCAGTCCTTAACAAATCGGGACCCTATGGCGATTGAGGGTTTTATCATCGGGTCGGGTATGTGTGCACTTTATCGCAGGTTCGACCTAGGTTTGCTTTGGGTTTATGCTAAGAATAAGTTTATCACAAGCATACGATGAGTCGTAGGTTCATCACACACCTGTGATGTGCTGTAGGTTCCATTGCAAACTTGCGATGCATTGTAAGTTCATCGCAAAGGGAAGATTGGCTACAGGCTGATCGCGAACGTCCATGTGGTATCAATCCAATGTTCACTGTGCTTTGAGGAACTGAGCGAGCACTATGTACCTACATTAGGAAAATAAACTTTCCCTGATCACCACATAAATTTGAAAAAAGAACATGGGTTTCTTGGTCAATGGGAACCAAAAACACATTGACCAACTTTCCCCCTTTCAAAATCCAAAAAAAGAACGCCCCATTAGTGTTAGTTGTTTTCATGATTACATTTAATTGAAACATTAAAAAAGAACACTTCTTCCCTTACATGAGTTGAGAATTTGAGATGGATTTCAAATCAAATATTAAAAATATTCATAACATATAACCTATTCATGTGCCAGGTTTGGGTTTCCCTTTACCACTTACTAACAAAAAATGTGCAAGCACGTGTCTAAACCCAACCCGATTATCAGGCTTATTCCCATGCCCAACCCCAATATAAAATCGATGTTTGGGTTTGAGCCCGAAGCCCAATGTATGTTAAGCAATATTTTAGTTCTATCTTCTACTTCTATATTTTTAATTTACTCTAGTGCATCTCCACACCCATTTTCTCAATCAAGCTAGGAGGAGAAGCTCATGGACATTTTCACCTTTAAAGAGGTCTTAGATAAGGGGATCCTCTTTCCCTCTATCTTTTCATTCTTAGAATGAAGGTCCTTTTCTCATATGCTTAACCAGGAAATAGTGTTACAGATCATAATATGGGTTAGAATGTGTAGAATGGGAACAACCATCACTCAGTTGATGTTTGCTAATGTTTGCATGTAGACATTTCTAATATCAAAGCTTGAAGAGCCATCTAGACAACAAATTAACTATGAAAAATTAAGTAATTTTCAGTAGAAATGTGCCTAGGCAACATTAGAAATTATTACAAAGAATATCAAAATATTAAAAAAAAAACTCTATGGGGTTCTAAGTATCTAGACTATATAGTTGATTTCAACACCAGAAAATCAAGCATCTGTTGCAAAAATCTTGGATCGGATCCAAGGCTGTCTCAATTCTGGGAATACAAAATTGTTCACTTAGGCTAGCAGAACAACTTTAATTCAAGTAGTTGTCCAATCCATTTTGAACTATTCCATGGCAACCACCCTCTTCCCCAAAAAATTTCATGATCAGATTGGCAAACTAGCAAGAGATTTCTAGTGGAAACCTAAAAACCATAGCTTGAAACACACCATATCTGGAAAAAGTTTTGCTTCCAAAAATCAATGGTGGAATGGTGCAGGCTAATGAATAATGCCATGTTTAGCAAACAGATTTGGAGAGTGTTGAAACAGGAGAACAACCCATGGTGCAAGGTTATTAAAGAAAAGTACTTTTCAAAATCTAGATTGTTGAAGTCCAAGAAAAGTAGTAACAATTCAAAATGGTGGAAGCAAGCCTATGAACTATTTTCACATTTCAAACCTAATATTCTATGGTTTATCAAAGATGGCACCTCCATCTCTCCCTGAAAGACCCATGGGTCCCAACTCTCACAGGTGGAATCCCACAACTATGCCTAGGTAATTCCATTGTGCAAAAGCCCAAGGTAATTGATCTTGTGAATAATGAGTGTGAATGGAACCTACAAAGACTACAAAAGTTCTTTGATACCATATAACCCATATAAGGCAAATAAGACCTCAACCTAATCTTGAAAAGGACCAAGTTATATGCAAGAAAACAAACTCAAGTTTGTTCATAGTTAAATCTTCATACAAGTCCTTCTATGCCTCTTTACCATTACTTCAAATCCTCACTTTCGATGGAAGCTCTTGTGGAAATTAAAAATCCCACACAAATGCCAGGCTTTTATTTGGAAAGCTTTATGGGAGGCTATTCTAACCAAGGACAAATGTACTAGATGATTACACATAGCAGAACAACTCTAGTTTCTACTCACAAGAAGTAGAATCTTTATGTTGCTTGCTCTTCTCATGTCCATATGCCTAGTTCACATGGTGCAAAGCTCATATTGGAATCAATTCCATAATCATAGAGCAGAAGCCACTCAACACAATCCTAGACAACTGGCTAAATTCATTATAGTCACAGTTAAGCAATAAGGAGATCTTTCTCTACCTCAACAAGTTCTATGTAATCGCTTACCTTATATGGTGAGCAAGAAACAAAAAATTGTTCAAAAACCATTCCCTCCGACCTTCAGACATTATCAACAAATCTCAAGAGTACAACACAACACAATGCTTATTTTTGTACATTAATGACTCTTTTGATCCTATAACAGGTGATGAAGGATGCTCATTCATCATCCAACACCATTAAAATGCATAGATGCAAGCGGAAGACCGACCATGTTAGGCCATTAACAACCATGACACTGAGTTGAGAGCACTAGCCAATGGACTTGAATTAGTAGCTTCAACATTTTTCGATAATACTATAATAGTATACTTCGACTGCCAGTCCTTAGTTAAACTATTTACTTCAAATGAAAGGCCAACAATGTGGATTGAACAACTTCATCGGAGGAACATCAGTAATAGACTTTGATCATTTAAGAGCCACTATTTTGAATGTGTAAATAGGTAGTCAAATTATTGGCTCACCTTTTTGCTTATTTTGCATGTAGGCTAAGTAACCATCTCATATGACTCTACTTACTAGAAGCATGTAAATATCATCTCCAATCAATGATTGATTTTGCTTTTTTGAAAAGGGCAAATTTTTTAAACTACCTTTATGGTTTAGTTAATTGACTAACTCTATCCCTACTATTTCTGGTAATTGCCTAAAACTCCCCTTATTGTCAATGCTCCGTCATAAACCGTTCACATGTGATATCATGTGACTTATATTTTTCAAAAATCCCTAACTTACTCTTTTATGGTCAAGAATGCCATTTTTCAATTTGGGCAAGATGATTATGCCATAAAATGCCATTTTATGATTGAACTAGTAGTAGATGCTCTTTAGTTTCAACCCTGTGATGCTCAACAGGGTTGTGGTTGACACAACAAATTTTGTTGGACTGATTTCTAGGAAATATTGAAGATGCTTCTTGGACGGATCATCTTTCTATTGGCAGTCTCCAAGAACACCGAGAAAGCCATTGGGGAATAAGCGAGGTAAGGGGCAAAGATCTTTACTTAATAGAAGCTATTGTTTTTTTTTTTTTCATTTGTGGTTTGTTGGTTCAAATGCCACTGTTGATATATAAATTTTGGATCCAATATGAAATTGAGTGAAAAGGAGTTATTGGCTCACTAAGAAAAGAATAACAGAATTTGGGCCCAAGGAAAATATTGGGTAGGGCCCACTACAAATCAAATTGAATAGTAATTGATATGGAAAAAAAAGGCTTAGATGGCCAAGATATGTGCTGGTTATTGGCCTAATTAGTCACACAAGATTTCTTTCTAAGTGGATTTAATCCTTTGGCGCTTAGCCTTCAAACATGCCACCCCCATATGGTAAGGCTACACATGGTGCGTAATCACCCAATTACCATTCCAAATATCAACCTTTAGGTGGTAACAAAATGACAAATCAACCAAAAATCTTTTCAAATTAATGTGATGGGTTTGGGTTAATTTAAAGGATTTTTAAGTGACAAAATAAAAAGGGAAATGGCAGTTGGTCAATTGATAACGGGTTGAGGTATTTCCTTTTATGTGGGCCTTTCACCGAATCATGAATATTGATCCTATGGCCTAACTCACGGGCACCAGTTAGATCTTAGTAAGATGCCCATTAATAGATTGCTGATAATTGATTTGGAGTGAAAGAGGATTGCATTAATAGTTGGGGGATCTAGTGGGACTCATTTAATGGAGATTAATATGCAATGATGTCTAATTGACAATTGGGTAAGAGAAAATTAAGGCTAGCCAAGAAATCTATTAAAGATCATTCCCTTTTAGAACATGAATTTCAAAATTGAAATGGGGCGGACTCTTCAAATGAACCCAATTCATTATAAAAAGGGGGATGGGATGAGAAGAATGGACCCCTTGGAATCAAAATTGGTCCCCTACTCCTTAGGAATCCAAATATAAGCATCATAACCAAAGGTACATGGGAAAGTATAATCAATAGGGTTTCCTGACTATACCTCTTTTGGAATTTTGCAATCAAGTGTCGTGGAGGGAGAGCGATTTACTAGATAACATGTTGTATTGACTACTTCTGCCCAAAAGCACTACTCCATCCCAGTTGCACTTAGCATACTTCTAGCTTGATCCATAAGTGTACGGTTCATTCGTTCAGCAACTCCGTTTTGTTGTCAAGTTCGATGAACCATATACTGTCTCGAAATGCTGTGCTCACTGCAAAAATCTTCGAATTCTTTCGAGGTATATTCCTTTCCATTATTGGTTCTCAGGCACTTAATTCTTTTTCCTTTCTGATTTTCAACTAGAGCTTTGAACTTCTTAAAATAGGAAAAAGTATCACTCTTCCTATGGAGCATATACACCCATACTTTCCTAGAGAAATCATCAATAAAAGAGACAAAGTATAACGAACTTCCATGAGATTCCATAGTAGCTTCCCACGTATCAGAGTTATTAGATCTAATATCTCTCTACTTCTAGCTTTAGACTTGGGAAAACTAGCTCTGTGGTGTTTCCCAAATAAACAATTTTCACAGAAATTCAAATAAGTAGATTTTAAACCAAAAAGTAGATTTTGATCAAGAAATACCTTAAGTCCTTGCTTGCTTATATGACCCAAACATCTGTGCCAAATCATGACGGAATCGGTTACAACATTTGCAATGATGGCCTGATACCAATTGTTGGAATTGCATAGCGAATAGTGTAATCTGCATAGAAAGAAACAAAAGCAGATAGCAAGAAAGAAAGAAAGGAAGAAGAGAGAACACTAGATTTAACGTGGTTCAGCCAAATTGCCTATGTCCATGGGTAGCAGCTCGGAGCTTTCCTTCTCACTAAGAGAAAAAACAAAAATGACCTCACCAAAATCACACCTGTACCCAACACCCAATACACTCAACACTTCACTCCTCTCAACACATTGTATATACTATACAATGAAATGAAATGGAATGGATGAAAAATAACAGAGGGACCCCTATTTATACTTGAGCAGGGGGTATATTGGGATTTATGAAAAATTGTCTTCATTGTTAAGAAAACCCAAACGGTGGATTTAAATGGTGTGCCATCGATTAATGTTGTGTGCTACCAATTAAGTGGTGGGCTCAATTCGGTGGGCCACTGTTTGCAAATTCGTTGAGCCACCGACTGGCCCACCAATTTTGCTTTTCAACAGTCTCTTTTGTCCATGCTACTTGTACTAAGAATATCATTTCTCATGCATTGGTTATTTCTCTTCGTGACTCTTTTTGTAATCATCTTTAAGACATCTCCCCTCTAGGTATATATAATCTCTCATTTCTTCAATGATTAATGAATTTTGGTAGGGACAAAAAAGAATGGTAAGCAGTAACTCATTCCCTTTTCCCAACTCGAAGGAGGGCTTTTGGTGTAGTTCGAAAATGAATTACATTCAAAGAAAATTCAAAGAAAAGAACCAAAGCCGAAAATTAGGAAAAAGAACAATTCTTCACTGAATACTTAAGAAAAATCAACAAAAACTCCCCTATCTTTGGTCTAGCTACTCTTTATATAAATTTCTTTACACCTTTATGCCTCCGACAAAAAAATATCATAATCTAATTGAACACTCCTTATTAAAATCCTACTATTTTTTTTTCAAAAAAAAGTCCTAGTTGAAGACAAATTCGGAAATCCCACTTTGACACTAACTTGGTAAATGTGAATCATGATAGATAGACATGAAAATTCTACGATAATGCTATCTTGGTAAATACAAACTGAGATGGGTTGTCATAAACCAACCTATTAAAATGTTTATTCAGTTGGGCTGAATACCGTACTATATTAGCCTTCCACACGAATTGGGATCCTCACAATGTGCTCTTCAAACCAACCTCAGCCACATTCCACAGTGTATTGGGAACATCTCCTATGAATAAGAACTTACAAGTATGGGAGATGTTCCTAATATGCGACTGGAACATGTTGTGAGGTCGGTGTGAGGAGCAGATCCAGACTCCTCCACCTAACCATGAATAATTGAAAATCGAGCATGTTTTCAACCCATTGTTTGCCCGGCCCACATGGATTGTCAAACCATTTGACTATTACCTAGTAACAATTCCACTTTGGATTAACCTTAAGTCTAGTAGCCAGTCAAAACTGTTGATTTGGTCAGAGACCCAAATGAAAAAAAAAAACAAAAGGAATAATATTCTTTAAACCTGTTGTGGTGCAAAAATCATATGATTTATGAAACATGGTATTAAATAATTTGATAAAAATATATTTTGTTTTGGCAAAATAGTAAGCTCCACTAAAGATTTAACATAGAATTACAGGGAGTTTGCTCCCTTCCGCATATTACTATTTTGTTATATTTAAAAGCATTATAAGTTAAGGCATGAGTAGTAATATTAGCAGATCTTATATGTTTTATACATATTCTTTAAACTAGAAATTCAGGGATACACTTCTTTATGTTTTAGTTTTGAAAATAAAAAGCACACACATATCTAAGAAGATGTTTTTGTGTTTTTGTTTCAAGAACGAATTTGTTTTCAAAATCAGTAGGTTTTTGTTTTATTTTTTTAAACAATTCACAGTGGAGAACACCTCTAAATATTAGAGATGTAGATGAAAATGCGTGTCTTGCCGAGCCAGGCCATATGTTAGAACTTTTTTTTTTTTGTTAAGAGCCTTACCATAGAACATGACCTAGGAGAGCTCCCAATTAAGGAAGATGAGTTTAAAATCTCGTTCAATTCCACTTGCAAGTGAATTCTGCTATAAACAAGCAACAAGTATTACTCACTAAATCCAAAATTTTGGAACTTATTATTATTATTATTATTATTATTATTATTATTATTATTATTATTATTATTATTATTATTATTATTATTATTATTATTTGTGTAATTAACCAAGGGGAAAATTTCCGATAAGTACCTTGTACTTTAGGCCGAGTGCCAATTTAATATCCAAACTTTCGAAACATGACAATCTGGTACCTGTCGTTAACCAGTCGTTAAATAGCATGTGAAAAGACAAAAATGTCCTTAAAATATCATCTAATTTTCTTTATCAACCTATCCGCTAAAATCAAAACCAACCTATGAAAATCATAATCACATTATCACAGAGAACCTTGGGGAGGTCAGAACGTCTTCCTGTCAGTATACAAAACAAAGATTACCGGTCAGTGCCGTCTGATCACTGTAACATGGTGTAAGAATCTGTTACTCCACGACCTCTGCGTCTCGCTGCAAAGTTGAACTCAAACCATGGTACTTCTGGAGGAAGCAAGGTTCCAGGCGATTTACGGTGGAAGGTAAAGCCGTCGATGTCTTTTGGGACCTGAATGCTGTCAAGTTCAATGGAGAGACTGAGCCACAGTCCGATTACTATGTGGCCGTTGCCTGCAAAGATGAGGTTGTATTGCTTCTCAATGGTCTAAAAAAAGATGCCTACAGAAAGATAGGGTACCGACCAGCACTAATTGAGCCCAGCTTGGTATCAAAGACGGAGCATATATTTGACAAGAAGAAATTCACCTCAAGAGTAAAATTTCATGAGAAAGGCAGGCTTCATGAGATCTCCATAGAATTTAACAACAGCAGCAGCAGCAGTGCCAATACTAACAGCTGTGTTGGTGGATTTGATCCAGAAATGGAGATAAAGGTAGATGGGAAGCTAGCCATCCATGTCAAACACCTTTACTGGAAATTCGGAGGTAATCAATCCATCGCCATTCATAAAGTTAGAGCAGAAGTGTATTGGGTGAGGCATGCATTGTTCATATTTAAGTCAATAACATCATCATCGACATCGACTTCACCGTCACCGCCATCGTCATCATTGGCATCAACTCTATTATCATCATAATAAATGCCAACTTCTGGGTCAGCAGAGAGAGATAGTTCTGGTGGGCCATCTGGGTTTTGCTTGTTTATCTATCCTTGAAAGGTTGAATGAGCTAAAACACAGATTGTATGACGAACACCGTATAGACATGATCACCCAAAAAGAAAAACTGAAGGAGTTACATAAAGAAAGCAGTAGATGATGGTGGTGATTAAGATTGGGTTCTGTGAATTTGACAGTGAGCTAAAGTTGCAGAGAAGGAGAGCAGCAGTAAGCTAAGATGGACATCACATGGGAGGAGAGGGGTTGGGCAGAAACTAGGAAGTTAGTTACAGCTGGGGCTGAATTAGTCTGAATTAGTTGAATTAGTGGACATGATCGGACAGGTCAGAGTGGAACATATCATCTACATACGGTGTAGCAGATCCGGACTGTGATAGACGTTTGGGTTTTTTGCTTTATTTTGGGCTCTTGGAGGATAGCAAGCGGCAAGCAGACTCTTGGGTTTTCGTCTAGACTATTAAGAGCTTGGGATCTGTTTTATTTTGGTGAGAAGATAATGAACAAAGTGTTTTATTTTAAAGATAATTTTGACATTTCCAAAAATATTAAATCGCACGTGAGATCACATGATATACATAACTGACAGTCCATTAACGGTAGGTACTAAATTATCACATTTCGAAAATTCGGATACTAGACTGTCGCATTTTAAAGTTTGGATACTAAATTGACACTCAGCCTAAAGTACAAGTACCTATTGGGAATTTTCCCATTAACCAAATTCATAATGCGAGAAAGAGAAGATAAAATTTGCAAAGGGCATTGAAACGGGCACGCAATTGGAAGTTTTGAACAAATTCACAAAGCCTATTTTCAGCTAAATCCAAGTAGGGCCACATTTCCATTTTCTGAGAATTCAGTCAATCTAAGCTTGTCTAAGCCCAGAAGAGCAGTATACCATGCTCATTCATATATAACCTTTAGATACCCAAAAGTTGCCAGAGATTAATTTACAGTCAAGAAGATCCGCTCCCTCACCATCCACTGATGCACATTAGATATCTCAACCATGAACCTTTCCAATAAGCATCATCAGTTCATCACAAAAACACGGGGCGAAAAATAGCGCAACTTTAATTTGTTCTTTCTTTATAGACAACCAGTGAACATTTACAGGTATATATTTACAAAACATTTTGCAGATAAAACAATTCAAAAAGCAAATGCACCTTCCTAATCAACATACTTCTCGGAACCTCAGTGAAAAATGAGGAGAAGCTGCCTCTGAATGCATGCATTTTCCATTATTAAGGAATTAAGTTCTTATCACTAAAATGTTATCATCATTCACTATGTTCTTATCAATCCAGGTGTCCAATTTCTCCAATCCAACTTCCCACCAGATCTGTTTCTTAAACTGACCATTTCTCTGAAATCAAAAACCCTCTTCAGGTAACCACTCCCTTGTTTTGATGATTTAGTATCTGTGATACTATATTCACTTGTAGCTTCACTTTCTTTTACAGGTTCTGAGACCCCACAATCTGACAATGATAGTGATGATGTCTCACAAATAATTTGCCCCAACATTTCAACTACCTCACTCATCTTAGGGCGGGACTTAGGTTGCTTCATTAGACACTTGTTAGCAAGGGATGCAAGCTTTTGAGCAGATTCTATGCAATACTGTCCTTCAAGCCGTGGGTCTATTATGAGGTGAAACTTTTTGGAGTCAGAAACATATTGTTTTACCCATTCTAAGAGCTTTTGCTCTCCCTTGGGTAGGTTTCTGTCCACTGAACGCCGTCCAGTCATGAGCTCATACAGAACTACCCCGAAGCTCCAAACATCACTCTTTGCAGTCAGCCTGCCCATCTGAATGTACTCTGGAGCTGCATAGCCCACTGTACCCACAACCTATTCAAAGGAGCCAAAGTAAAAAAAGATGAATACAAAAATTCACAATATTACTCTAGATGCTAAATATTTTCTTTAAAAATTGTGTCAGGTATATGCAGAGACAGGCATATCCAGGTCAAGTGGACAAAGTCGAGACAAACTATTTTGGACCTAAATGCATCCAGCACAATTTACTAGTTAATCTGAATGTAACATAGAAAAGCTTAGGCATAGAACCTGCTTATGTATATTACGGTGCATAAGAATTTGAAAATTTGAAAGAGGAACAAGGCCCTCATACCTTAAGTGGCTTTAGAGATTCTCTGTGGAATATAAGATGGATTGGTAATGTTCCATTATAAATGTTTTTTTTTTTTTTTGATAAATGAAGAATTTATTAGAGAAAGAAAATAGAAGCAACTTTTACAGGATACACTTGGAGAATGACGAGCTGCGACCTCTCCAAACCTACAAACACTTAAAAAAGATTACAACTGAGCCCAATACAAATGTTCCCTCGTTGCCCCTTGCTTGGCTAAACAGTTGGCCTGAGTAGTACAAATGTTCCATTATAAATGTTTATGTTCTCTTTTATTCCTTAGTAGAAAATATTAAAATAGTTGATTTTTCTATTTCCCAGGAATAGGAAAACAATAGAAATGCCAAATGTTCCATTATAAATGTTTTATGTTCTCTTTTTATTTTTATTTTTTGGAGTTATCTAAGAGTGTCTAAATGAAGTTTGTTCTTTACAACTCTTGTAGTTTGAGTTTTTGAGTATGATTCTTCATTAAAAAAAAAAAAAGCTTCGATTGCCTTGCAGAATGGGAAATGGAGGGGTGCATCTAGAGTCTAATGTGATAGGAGAATACCACTTAGGCTCAAGGAAAATTTCATAAAACAGTTATAAAGCCAAAAATGTTGTATGGAGCAGAGCTTTGGGTAATCAAGAAACAACATGTCCAAAAACTAGAATGAGGAAAAGTAGACTAAAATGGTTTGGGTACATGCAGAGAAACCCATCTACAAACCAGTAAGAAGAAGTAATCCGTTACAAGTTGAAAGGGTTAGAAGAGCTAAGGGTACAGAAAACAGGACATGAGTTAAAGTAGCGAGAAATGATTAAAGGTCCCATGGCTTAACAGTGGAATGATGGATATGGCAGTGAATAGAACAGAATGGTGGAACAGGATTCGTGTACCCAACTCCATATAAGCTCAGACAAGGCTTGGATGATGATGGTGATCATTCTTCAATTGGTTATAAAACCATTTTTTACAAGTACCGGTGACCACCATTATTTTATCCCCCCCTCCCCCCCAGCCGAGCAGGCCTGGTGAGGGGCCTCTTTTTCAGCTTACCATCTTACGAAGAAGAAATTAATAAATCATATTATCACATAGAAAAGAAATCCATTTTAAATATGTAAAGCAACAGCATGCATCTCAAGTGGGTTCCACTAAAAACATTATCCAAACTCAACTTTGGGTCTCATAATTCAATCCCTGTTTTAAAGCTGGGCTAACCCAGCCAGGGTAGAGCCCTAAGAACTGCATCATCAGTTTAATATATTGCATATATTTTTACTTACAGTACAAGTACCAAAAGTGGAAAAAAAAAAAAAAACTTACTGATGTTGAAACATAACTTAATCCTTCAGTTGGTCCTTGTCTGGCCAATCCAAAGTCTGAAAGCTTTGCATTGAAGTCCTCATCTAATAGGATATTTGATGTTTTAAAATCTCGAAATATTAACTGCACAGTTACAGATGAATATCACAACTTACTGCCAGTCAATCAAGTTAAAGGTTAAATACTATGCTCCTAGGTCCTGTACCAAGGTTTACATATCAATAGTCTAAAAAGGTGTCCCTGTGGTACACAAATATAATCTTGGAAGGCAACTCCCATAGGGTTGTGGGATAGCTATAGAAAAACAGCACCAATTCTTGGAAATATAGATAATATAATGAGTAAGGTAAAGTGGTTGGCTATGGTGTTATGAACAAGGTACAAATGTGTTCCAAGATCAAGCTAATGGACTGGTTGATGGCTTAGCAAGACGAGGGGTGAATCAAAGTGAGCTGTATTGGGGGGTGTCCCTCAAGAAGTGTCAATGTAAAAGCACAAAAATGGGGTGGCTAGCATGGGATAGGCTTTGCGGTGCTTGGCACAAAATTGTACTGAAACTATTCTTCCATTCATTTTAATATATTCTCTTTGTTTCTGAAAAAATAAAGCAATAGATGGTATACAAACCTGAAAATTCATTTCTTCATGGAGGTATGCTAGACCACGTGCTGCATCCTGAGCAATTCTTAATCTCATATCCCACGAAAGGGGTGATGGCACCTTAGCCAATAGATGGTCTTCCAAGCTTTTATTGGGCATAAGTTCATATACCAGAAGCCGTTGAATTCCCCGTTCATCATCTTCAGCACAATACCCTACTAACTTGACAAGACTTGGATGCTTTACTACACCTAAAAAGTTCACCTCTGTAATCCACTCCTTGTGCCCCTGAATACTAACAAATGAAATATAAACAAACAGTTTGAGAATCTCTAACACATCAAAATTTGCTTCACATCAGTAGTGTCTCAGAAGCTTGTGCAAATCACGATATACAAGAGAAATATGACTTTTGGTTTCCATGATCTGAAAGGAAACTATCAGAATGAACAATTTGCATGAGGAAAACAACCTTTCTCTTTGATAGATAAGGGAAGAGCATTACCAAAGGTACCTCAAGAAAATGCAAGAAAGGACATAAAAGCAAAAACTGAAAAAAGCACAAACATAAACATGGAAACATGGCTAGGAAAGGAGGCCTGGCCAGGCCTGTCAACACATCTCATTCCTAGAAAGACTGTCAGATGATGAATTAGTAGGCACTGTGTAAGCTAAAGATCTTGTCACCTCAGCCTACCAAAATACAAAAACCTTTGAAGATTATCAGACACATTTCTCAGCAAGCAGTGTCCACCTAAGAGTCAATCTCCGCCTCAACCTTATCAAGCTCTTTATAACAAGTCTGCACAAACCAATATGAATCCAAAATCTCATATATAATGGTCAACAAAACCAGTTAGGCCTGAAAACACAAAGATCACCCTGTTTTAGCATAGTCCATAGGGCTGTAATTGGATTGAATTCAGCTACATCCGCATCCGATCTGATTAATAAACCTTTGAATCTGAATCCAATCTGAAATCCGATTGTTGGACTCAAATTCAGGTTTGGATTTGATCCGTATCCAATTTTTTGTGCTTAAAATGACAAAAATGTTAAAAAAAGTTTTAAAAAATAATTACCTTTAACTTATACATACATATATATATATATATATATATATATATAAATATATATAAATATAAAATATTAAATATTAAATTCATCAGTTATAAACTTTATACAATTGTATATAATATCTATCTATATACATAATTATACTAATAGATACATAAGATTACAACTTATCCAATTAGTAATTGGATGCAAGTTCTAAGGTCCAACTCCGGGATAATCAGATCTGGTGTCAAATTGGGTATTGGACTTTTGGAGTCCACTGACAGCCTTAATTGTCCAACACTGAAAAATAAAACCTTGTACACCAAATATAGATAATTGATCATTAAATCAGGCTAATCCACTAAGAAAGGGCACTGCTTCAGAAATGACAGAGACCAAGATCAGGTTTGACAAATTTTTTCATCCATCTAGACTCTACTTTTCATGAAAACTTTACAGTATGTTTTCTTTATCCAACGAAATAGCACAAAAACGAAAAGTGAAATTAGTCCGAGTTTATCAAGAGCACATTATATATTTTATCATGTACAAATAGCTTATTGATGAACCTACAATTTATTTATAATTTTTGAGAACTTTAGTATAGATTTTTATGCCGGTTTTATTAATTTTTGCCTTAATTTAACTTAATGCTAAGAATAAGTTTCAGGGGTAATTAATCCAAGAAAATGAAGGAAAAAGGCAAGAAAAGAAGGTTCAAAAAGACCAAATTCGGCCCAGCCCGGTTGTGGAAGCAAGAGAGAGCACTTCGGCTTGAAAAAAACCCAAAAAAAGAAAGCCTAGCTAAGAATAGAATTCGGCCCAGCAAGGAAGGCCCATTCTCAGCCCAAAAGAGTAGCTCAATGTATAGCTATCATGTGCTAAGAGAGAGCCTAAGTGCAGCCCAAATAGCAGCCCTTAGGAAGCTTTCAAGAGAGCTCTAGAAAGTTCAAGAAAGAGGTGTAATACACCCCATTCTAGAGGCTTCAAGAAGGGGCAAGAGCCCCTTTGAAAAACTATATAAGGAGGCCTCTAGGAAGTGAGAGAGGTGTTCAATTGCTGGAGAGGAAGGCTCTCCCACTCTTAGAGGTTTGGCCACCTTGAGAGAAGAGAAGAGAAGAGAAGAGAAGAAGGTTAGGCGCAAGGAAGAAGAAGAAGAAGGGCTGAAGGAAGTTCAAGGCAAGCAAGCTAGAAGAGAAGGTGAGTTCGAAATTGGGGGTTTGTGATTCAAACATCATTTATAATAACTCAATTGTAGTTTCATTCTCCTTTAATTTGAATTCTGTTTCTTTATTATATTTTCTTTCTTCTTTCTCCTTCTTCCATTCTTCCTTGATGTATTTCAGCTTGTAAAATTTCAGTTCAGCAATCTAATTCTTTTTGATTCATTCGAATGGTCAAGAATTGTATTTGGAGTTTCTTGAATAAGGGTGTTATTGTAGATTAATTCGGCCAACTAACCTTCAAAACTCAGATCTGAATTCTCAGATCTGAGATTGCAAGATATGAATTGCTTGAAAGAGAATTCAGATCTGCAATTTTGAGATTGGCCGAATGGATCTAAAGCTTGGAATTCCTAGAGTGCTTGAGAGAGACTCTAGGAATTCAGATCTACTATTCAAGAACTGAATTGGATGCAAGATTAGAGATAACTTGCACAATTCAGTTGGTGATCAATTCAGTTTTGAATTGATGCCTTAGAAGTGTTTGAAGAAATGCATGCATGGGGATTAGATTCTTGTTAGAGATAGAAGAATTGTCACTCATGCATAGGATGAACATGCGCTTGAGATAGGTTGTTCATGACCTTGGGGTTTCACCAAACCAAGGCTCACTTATGATTTATTCGAATGATCCAAATTGATAGATTGCTGAATTCTGAGATTGACATTTACTGCTTACTCTTCTAACCTGATTTGAAGGCAATTGAACCAATGATTTAGATAGATTTTAATTTAGGATTTTTTTAGCTTTCATTAAAGTTTTGATTTATTTGTTAATCAGATAAGAAGTACTCAATTTAGTATTGATACTTGTTTCCTAAATCCTCGTGGGAACGATACTTCACTCACTACTTTATTACTTGAACGGCTAGTGCACTTGCTAGTGTCACAATGAGCCACACATCACTAATTTAACATGTTTTTTGAGGGTTCTCCCTCTCTTATAGATATAGAAAAATTATACTTTTGCCTATCCAAAAAAAAAGCATTATATTTTAGGTCTAAATTCTTCTCATGCAGCCATTGTTGTGCATTACTACTTTAGCCTTACACATGCATGTGGGGCCTTTTTACTATGTTAATATCCAACCAAATTTGTATATCTTTATATTGACATTGTCAGGCAGAGATAGAGCAATCAAGAAACAACATGTCTAAAAAGGTGATCATGGCAGAAACACAAATGTTGAGATGGATGAGTGAGAAAACTAGAAGTTATAAGATTAGAAATGAACTTTTTTGAAGGAACCTAGGAGTGGATCCAAAAGGTGATAAAATGAGGGAACTAGGAAAGTAGACTTAGATGGTTTGGCATGCACCATAAGAAGTGATCTATTACAAGTTGAAGGATTAAGAAGAACTAGGAGCAAGGCAGCAAGCTAGAAAGGACATGGATTGAAGTAATGAGAAATGATTTAAGGGTCCACATACCAATAATGGATCCGGAACCAAACAGGATGGAATGACAGAACAGGATTCATGTAGCGGACCCCTTATAGTTTTGACAAGCCTTAGATGATGATGATGAGTTGATGACAACACACATCATTGCCAGAGATTTTGAATTATATTTATAGTGCAAAGCATCCCAAAGTAACCAAAATAAAAGTACAAGGTTCCAAATTGAAGCAAAATAAATAAAACTTATATGGACTAAGTATGTGTTTGGTACCGTTTATGTTTATTGAATAAACGTTTGTACTTTATTTGCTGGTAAAACCGAGAAATGCAATAATTGCAACCATTTATGACAACTGGGCGCCACTAGGCGCCACTTCAGCATAACAATGAATAAACGCCTGGCCGTTTGTGGAAACTTCAAAAAATAACTTCTACAAACGGCTGGCATGCACATAAACCAAAGTTCACTTTTTACATTTTCGATGTATGCAGAAGAGCAAGAGAGAGAAAATACTGAGATGGCGGCTATGTGGCAGCATCAATAAACGTTTACTAAACAAACGTAAACAGTACCAAACATCACCTAAGAGTGTTGGGTGTTTCTTCCACTCTACTGTTCTACGTCATGTTTCATTGATCTATGTGATATCTCCTAATATTTATAAACTATAACCCAGGTTATCCTTCCAACACTAAGCCCCTGTTTGATTTCACTTCTAAGAAGTATTTCTTTTAAGAGCTGGGACCACACATTAAGTGGTTGTTAAATGCTTTTATGTGTTTGGGAAAAAAGTGGGGGTTAAAAGTACTTCTTAAAAAAGTGACTTGAAGTTGCCTTTTTTTTTCAGCACTTCTTGGAGAATTACTTCTCCAATAGAATGGGACGAACCAGTCCTTGGTATTTTCTTTTAATCCCAAAATACCCCCTCACGAGGGTTTTACCTCCATCTCCTCTCATTCGAACATAGCAAACCAGGTAGCGGCGCACCAAGTTACAGGTCCACCGGCGACGATTGGCGGTGAGGAAAAATGGCCGACAGACCTATCATTTTGCCATTTTCTTCCATTTTTGAAGTTTTTCTTCTCATTAAATCATTTTTCTTGGGTTTTTTAAAACTTAAAACTCCTCTATTTGTTGTGTTCACAGATCTGCACTTGGGAAGAGTTTAACGGCGACAATCTCACCGTCTAGCCACAGGTGACAAAGAGGTTAGTTCGCCCAACTCCTTCCTTCCATGTTTGGTGTTTTTTTTTTCTGGCTTTTTATATATGTACGAGTGAAGTAAGGGCTAAAATTATCATTTGTCTCAATATAAGCACTAGCTTACCAAACATCCCCATCCAAAATAAGTGTTCAAAAACATAATAAGTGATTTGGCAACTCGGTCACTAAACAGCCTTTAAGTGGTTTTTAAAATAAGTACGAAGTACTTGTGCAACAAGTACTTTTAACGACCACTTAATAAAGTGGCTAGATTTGAAACCTAGCATTTGAGACTTCATAATTAGGGCGTAGGCCCCGTTTACAAAAACTTTTATGCTAGAATTTCGTTTTTCAGTTCTAGTTCCTTAAAATTGGAACGATAAATTTCAGGCGCACAGATAATATATAAAAGGATTATCATTGGTTAGAAGTAATACTACATTCTCTTAATGCCAAGATAAGTTCTTGATATAGAATTTAATTGAAATTTACCAGCCTAAACCTATTTTCCTTAATTCAAAACCTTTCACAGGTTTAGGACAAATTTGCACTTTTGCAGTTAAGCCTATTTCCTAACCCAATCCATCCTACCCATTCAACTTTGACTTAAACCCAATTCCTAGCTCTAAAAACCATCTTGAGTAAAGTTAACCTACGTTATGAACATTTTGCACCCAAATATCGTAATGGATAACCAAGTAAATTCAGAGAAGAGTTAGAGAGAAGAAAGGAAGACCTTGCCTGCAATCCATTCCGGTTCAATTGCTTTACAGCGACATCCAGTTTCGCATCAGGATCATCATCGGAAATACTAACAACCCCTCTATAAACACTTCCGAATCCTCCCTCTCCAATCATCAAGGCTCGACTAAACCCCCTGGTAGCCCTTCTCAACTCAGAGAAGGAAAAGACTCGTAGATCATTACTTCTCCTTAGAGATAGAAAATCATGGAATCCCAGCGAGCCGGAGAAGTCCCTCGAATCCGAGCCGAATTCGGAGCGCCTAACGTCTGCATTACTGGAAGCAACACTGAAGGAGCGAGCCCAAGAAACCTTAGAAGCCCTAGAGATGGAGCAATCATTGTCTTCCCTCTTCTCCCCATTAGAAAAATGGAAGCACTTCATTTCTGCTAAACTATAATCCTAACAAAACGCTAGTAAGAAACGAAATTGGAGAAATGCATAGGGAAGATTGAAGAAGGAACTCCACGAGAAGGAAGAAGAAAGATGGTGGTTGAGATTGGACAGAGAGAGAAGAGGGGGGTGGGCGTAAGAAGTCAAACAATATCATTTGCAGAAGGGATCAAATCAACGGCATTTTAAGGGAAGAGAAGACCATTAAAATATAGAGTGGGTAGTTTTGACGTGACGGCTGACGGGCTCATCTCATTGTCAGAGAGGCGCGCTGTCTCCCTGATAACAGGCTCGGCCTGTCGGCCATTCTCGACTCCAGCGAAGAGAATGCAGGGGAAAGCAGGGAAGGCTCCACTAACAACGTATCCACCATCCAGCACTAAAATGAGCAACGTGGCTATTTATCTACCGTGGAAATGAATATTCCCTCTTTGAAAAGTTAGCGAAAGCAAACCGTAACAGTTGGAAAAAAGAAAGACAATGATACCAATCAATCGAATGGATTTTGATTGATCAAAGCACTTCCGATATCATACTTTCTGGCATAGATTTTCCCATGTAAGAGAGAAAGAAGGAAAACGATCCATAGAAAACGGAGTCGGATATCCGTATCAAAGGAATATCGGAATTTAGGCAATCAGAAAGCGATAGTTGGATTGGACATTTAGACTTGGACTAATTAACAAGTACGACCACCACGACACTTCTTTTCTTTCCCAAATCCGAAAATTCCAAGGGAGGCCATCCCCCCCCCCCCCCGGCCAGCCGCCATCTAGGAAATCTTTTATCTTTAGTTTTCATTTTATTTTTATACGAAAAATTTACGACTCCGGGAAGACATGGTACTTTGATCAATCGGACTTTCGTTCTGCCCCAACTAAATATTATGGAGGGCGCATCTTATCGGTATCGGACTGCATTAATATGATTGTACTGTATTCCTGTTAATTATATCTATCAGTTTGATATACCATTGTATTGGTGTATATCGCATAGTATCGGTTGATACGCACTCATATTAAACTGTATCAACCATTGTTTTTTATAGTTATCATGGTAAGGCAGATGTTGGTCAGTCTCCAAAGGTCCAGAGATGCCAGCTTGAAAGAGAAAGGATGTGGGGAAAGAGGAGAAGATAAGAGAGAGGGGAGTTGATTCTTTTTTAGAAACCCTAGGTCTAGGTTGTATTATGTTGTCTTGTCTCTCCTTTGGGAGGAATTGCTCTCCCCCTTTTATAGAGAGAAAGTTAAGATTATCAAGAAAGAAGTTCTTTCTTGTTAGGAGAAGGGATCTTTTCTATTAGAAAATGAGATCTTTCATTTTGTTTAACTATTAACAGATCATTATTAGAGAATGATATTCATCCTAGATTCTCTCCATATGTAACCCCAGTATTCCGACGTGGCACGGGTGATATCATCGTTTGGCGTGCATACCCACATGCGTAATTTAAAAGACGTACGTGTAATAGGCATTTATTTCTGATCTACCGTGATTCTACGACTCTTGTAATGGTGTCGAGTTCATCACAACTCTGCATGTGTTTGGGGTTCATCATAAATCTGCATGTGCCCGGGGTTCATCGCAAACCCGCACGTGTATGGGGTTTGTCACAAACCCACATGTGTCTTAGTTTTATCGCAGATTCACACTAGTTGAAGTTCATTGCAAATTGTCCTGGGTATGAGTTCATCGCAACCACAGATCTGTGATGAACTTATCGTAAATGTGTGATGGTTTATGTATTCATCGCAGGCATCCACGTAGTTTTAGTTTAACACCCTTTGTATTTTAATGGTCTTAGTGACCACTATGTACCTACAATTTCGGCGTGGCGTCTCACAATAAAAAACAGAAGCGACAAGACTCGGACCCACACCAGTCAATGCGTGCCTAATGTTCAAGCACACATTAACCACAAAGCCATTTATTAATTCGTGTTAGTAAGTGTAATAAAATATATTTTATTAAACTTAATATTTACATGCAAACAAAAAACAACATATATTTATTTTCAAAAACTTCAACTATAAATTAAAAAGAACAATATTCAAAATTAGCATTCTATAAATAAAGAGAATAAACAATTTATAAAATCCACATATATATATGTCAAAAATAAATTTTAATTTTAAAAATGTATAAAAATAAAATATTCATAATAGAATAATTATTTTAATACTTAAATTTTATAAATTTGCATAAAATATATATCTTAATTTTTTATAAATTATTAATTAATATTTTTATTTGCATTAAATAACAATGTATTTATTATTTACAAAAATAAAAATATTGTTTACAAAGTATTTGAAAATATAATATAAATTGAATCTATCAAGTCCATTAATCTACATTTTATATTAAAAATAATTTTTAACTTCAAAATTTTATAAAAATAAAATATTAATAACATAAATTTTATTTTAGTAATTAAAATTTATGAACTTTCATATGATATGCATTTTAAAAATTTTAATATATTTAATATATTTTAAGTTAAGATTATATATTTTTATAAATTATTAATTAATATTTTAATTTAAATTTTATAATAACGTATTTATTGTTTACAAAAATATAAATATTATTTATATAGTTGCATATGCTTTATGCCTTACGCTTTAATAGATAATAAAATAATATTGGCTTTTTGCGTATATTAATTTATAAAAATCTATATAATATTTGCCTTGGACTCTTGATTGATGCATTATTTATAAAATTTTATAATATCTACATGTCCTGCTATATTAATTATAATATATTTCTTCAATATATATATATATATATATCATTTAAATATACAATTCCTATGTATATATATTATGTATAGTTGTTTTGATATTAAACTTAATACTATTAATATATTTATGGAATTCATGTATATTTTCTTAATGTATCTAAGTGTTTCTATATTTTTTCGTTCATATCCATGCGTTTCTCAAGACGTATCTATATCCGTATCCATATTCAATTTGTCTGATACAATACCCGATACTGATACTTTAATCCTTGGTTACAATACGCTTCTAACATAATTAGACACCGCAAATTTTACATGAAACTGGCCTTCATCATGTTCAATGTGCGGCGTCAGATCATATTGTGAGTGTGATGAACCAATCAACACCCTCGGTGAATTTGAATGAAAATCCATTTGATTGGTAATTTGGCATGATTTCATTGGATATAAATTTTTTTAATATCATAATCGAATCCAGTTGATAGATTATAGTTGGGGGCCTTGTGCAACAGGGGTGATCATGTCCGCGCCCAAATCGAATTTAATAATTATAAATTTATAATAAAGGCTTCAGCTTAGGCTTAGGCCTAGGACTAGCCCAGCCCGCACCGAGGGCTTAATCGTACATCAGCCCAACTAGGTTTTTCAAGCCTAATGAAAAAAAAATTATTTAGAAAATTCTAAACTAACTAATATATATTATATGAAGAAAACATTGCCTAACTAGGCTGGGTTTGGTTAGGTTTCGGGCCTATTTCACAAAGAATAAAGGAACCATTTAATTCCTAAATTTGATTTATCTTGGCTTATCTTTTTATAAATGAAGACAATGCTTTCTTTTATTCTTGAGCAATGCAAAACAAGTAACAACACTCAGATTGGGCTTAGGTTACCTTTTATTCTTGAACGTGGCTTTTAACCATGTGGTCGTGGTGTGGTCGTGGGTTCGATTTTCACAGACGGTGCTAAATGATACTACACGATCTAACTGCTCCATGTTGGAGGTGATTTGGCTTCCAAACAGACGGCAGGCTGGATCTGCAAGAATATCAAAGAACCTGGGGTTGCTAGCCCGGCGAGGTCGCTCCGATGCTTAAGTTAGTAAACTGATAGCGAGCCGAGAATTGCTTTAGAAAGTAGAGAGCTAGAGAGCAGGAAAATCACACGTACCTTGAACCACCAAGGATAGAGCCTTTATATAGTTGAGTCATCGCGGGTTTTGCGGATTGGTTCCGGGATCATTGTCACGATAGGATCCGTTTCCGCTTAGTTGGAAGATAACGTTGCCAACCGATAAGGTTCATCAATTCCGCCCGAATCGGTCGGGGAGATAATGCTAGCTGTTATGCGGTGTGATCCCGTGAGGCCCAGGATCCGTTGGAGGGGTTCTTAGGATCACCACGTAGCGATATGTCAATATCCCCGAGCTGATGTCTTTAAGTCCCGAACTGGGTTGAGTGCCGAAGTGCCTTGGCATCGAGGTGTTCTTGTTGCGATCTGATATTGAGGCGATCTTGTCCCAAGGTGACTTTGTCCCGAGGTCACTTTAGCCTGGGGTGGTTGGGTACCCGAGCTTGATCTGTTGCGGATTGGTCATTTTAGGCTGAGTTGTCACCTCTCGATTAGGTCGTGTCCATGTGTCCCCTCTTTATTAGGTCGGGTCAAATCACCCTTCATCAGTATTCGGTGCTATGCTCAGGTTACCTAAGAATTAGGTATGGATCTACCCTGAAAATAAAAACCCAAAGTTTGGGCTCAGATCCAGCTTGAGGATAAAAAATCCAAACGTAATGCATTGGGCCTACCCAAGTTGCACTCGTAGTTAATTCGCCCAAATTAAAATAAATAAACCATCAAAACTATCTATTAACCACAACCTAGAAAGGTCACCAAATTATCAATTTAATTATCTTTGTCTAGTCTAAGTTTGACAACATTGGTTCAAATATCACTTTTATATTTTCAAGAACTTGGCTAGCACAACTGTTTTATACATGGTATAACTTATTAGTATTTTCAATCTTATCATTAAAACTATATTTGGTTTGAAGGAAAAGGTAGGAAAACACATACAAGGTTTGTTAAGGTTTTTCTACCTTTTCTTTCCTTTTCCTACTTTTTCCTTCAAACCAAATACAGCCTAAGAATAGAGGTTACCTAAAGAAAAGGTATCCTTTTAAGAATTATATTGCTCCATGTATTTCAATTGGACTATTCTTTGATGGCACAATAATGCTATTTTTTCATTCATTCTTCTTCTATCTATCTATTAATCTATATAATGATTGTACGGCCTTCAGGTTGCATACATGCTTATTGTTCAGTTCAGGCAAGGGTTGCAGGATTGTAGATGAGATGAACTACAAATGTTGATCAAAAGACACAAACTGTATAGCGTTATTTCACTCTAATCATGTGAAAGGGGTGGTTATTCTGTTAAATAACTCAAAAGGTGTTTGAAATGGGGGTGTTCTACATGAGAATATAATACATACTTTTGGAACCAATAAAATATTGATTTTAAAATAAAAACACATTTTTTAGCATAGAAATTATATGATTTATAAAACATGATGTTGAATAATCAGATGAAAATATATTTTTGAAATCAGATTCAAGTAACATGTTTTTTGTTTTAAAACAAAAAATACATACAATCAAACACACACACACACACACAATATAAAATATATATATATATATATATATATATATATATATATATATATAGTGTTTTTGTTTTAAGAAACATTTCGAACAAGATGATTTTAATTTACTTTTTTAAACCAGCAACAAGAAAACAATTTACCCCTTAATCAGCGATTGAATGCTGTAAATTGTTGTCACTCGCTTCTAATAGGATCCATTTGGTGGAGTTTGATTTGGTGTTGACAGTGTATCTGATTTGAGGTTTTGTTTGATTTTCATCTGATTCTGAGATGAGATATCCTGTTTTGTGCTTTTCAATGTTGTTTGTGGTATTGGAACAGCAAACCATGGTTTCAGAAGTAGCTAGCAAAGCAAATCCCCCTATATTATCTTGAAACACCAATTTATCATGTTCGAACCCAGATAGTGTGATTGCCACTTCAGTAATGAGACCGGATCTGCTCCACACAGCGCATTTCATACCGACCTCACACCATGTTTTAATCGTACATCGGGAATACTACCTCACATCATGTTTTAGTCGTACATCAGGAACATCTCACGCATTTCCGATAAAGATTCATGGTAACGTCAGTGTGAGACGCGCTTTGTGAGAAACAGATCCCAATTCGTTAATAACAATTCTATAAAGATTCATGGATCTTTCTTCTACAGGCGCCATTCGAAAGGCCTTGAGCTCGGTCTCCTTGGCTAGGGAGCACCAGTCAATTACAACTCAAAGGACATCCCAACCAAACTGACTTTCGTATCGCATTTCGACTTACTGCACAACGAAGTGGCCCATGCGGTTGGCAAGTTTGCTCTTCGAACCCAACGGGCCTTCATTACTCTAACATTTTTAACCTGATATTTTGTGGCTAATTATGTGGGCACTGGAGCGTTTCAAGTGTTCCAGTTATGCACGCTACATCAGTGAATAAATAGAATTGGCAAGAAAATTACATTTGGAATTGGGGAAAGGAGGAATTTGTTGAAATGCCAAATTAATGTTTTTTGAATCGTGTTGGTGATCCTGAATATCCTGATGATATGATATATTGAAATTTGAAAAAGTCAATTATATTTTGAGATGTAACATGGTTGTTATTAATTTATTATGAATATATTATAATATTAAATCAAATCACTTTAAATGCCCAATCGTATCTCAATTCTTTTTTGTATTTTTCAAAAAAAAAAAAACAGATAAAAAGAAACACTTGTGAATCAGGGGCCACTTATAAAACAGGACGCTTGTAAAACACTCGGATGCCAATCTCTTTTATATTATCCATTTCAGAAAAATGAATTAACATTCTCCAAAGAATACTTTTATATATTTTTTTAACCAAACCACCTTTTTTTAGACCATGAACCAAACACCACTGAATTTATCCTTTATTATTTAAAGATTTTGCTGCAATTGTGATAAGACAATGCCTTATCAAGTTATGATATTCTATTTAATTTTCAGATCTGTTATAAGAGTAGGAGTTGGGATCCTCATTCCTCTATGGTTCTAATCTTTGTCTTTTTACACACATTTTGGATGCCGCTTGAAAAAGGAGTGCAGAAAGTCACGGTGATCTTTTTCATATAAATATATAACGCTGCCTTTGGAATGCTATCAGAGATGATGGTGGAGTACTGTCTTGATTAACGAGGACTATGTAAAGCCTCATCAAGTCTCTTTATGAGTGAAGTGTTCAAGCAGTTAAAGTAGGGTTGTTCATGGGTTGGGTTGGGTTGGTTTATTGAATTTTTTTCAATTGACTTGACCTGGTCAGGTTACCTGAAATTGAAATCAAAATCGATCATGTGTTAAGCAAAACCGACCTAGTCGGTTTGAGTCGGGTTCGGTTGGTTTAAGTCGATTTCGGTTCTAAGTTCAACTATGATAATAAATTGGTAGATTGGAGAAAGAAAACTGAAATTTAATGTAAAAAAGGACACCTAATTCTCTTAGAGAAAGAATACTGAAATTGGTAGGGAGCGGACTAAGTTAGAATAGAAGTTATCAAGAAAATAGAAGGTCAAACTGTATTAGAGAAAGAAGACTGAAATTTGTATATTTCAAGAAACCTTCTAATCTAAGTAAAAAATGACACCTAATTCTAATTGTAATTAGTTGTCTATTTGGTGTAAAAGACCATAAAAACTATGATTCTTTGATTCTTTTCTTTAAAAATTTCCAAAAAAATTCTTTATCTAGTTGTCTTACAATACTTGCCATTCATGTCATTCCTAACTAAAAGACTAGAAATTAAGTTAGGTTGTAAATAGGATAGAGACAACTTAGTTACATAGGAACTAAGTAGGTTGTAAATACTAATTAGGAACAAACTACTAACTACTAAGTTGGTTCGGTTCAAGTCGATTTCGGTTTTCACATATGAAAACTGAAACCAACCCAAATCATCGGTTTATGATTTTTTACAACACGAAACCGACTGCTGCTGAAGAAAACCCGACCAATTCGGATTGGGTCGGTCCGGGTTGATTGGGTTGGTTGGGTTGGGTCTTCTTACGAACAACCCTAAGTTAAAGTGCTGATCATGGTTTTGAAAGTAGGACTGGACTGGATGGTGGGATCAGAAAATTCAACAATCGGTCAGATAATCAGTTCCTTCATCCTAAAACTTTTTTGGCCAAAAACTATTCATTTGGTTAGCGATCTATTGATCCGGATGGTTGAACCATGGTTTTCAAAACTAGATCGAACCGGATGGTCAGACCAGAAAATTGGGAATCGGTCTGGTTTTTCCCAAAACCAGATTTTTTCCAAAAAATGTTGATTTGGTTAACAAACCACTGACCCAGGCAGTTGAATTGTTCAAACCGTTCGACAGTTTTAGCCGTTTTTTATATTTTTTATTTTTTGTCAAAACAAACCATCCATTTGGTTCGAATGGTCAGACCGTTCAACTCAAGACCGGACCCCTAACTGGTTCATTATCCGAATCAGTTTTAAAAACCTCGGTTGAACTATTAAACAATCGATCCGAACAACGGTTTTTGCCGGTTTTTTATTTCTTATTTCTTTAAAATAAGAACAGGCCATCCATTTTAATCAGATGATCGGACCGTTCGACCTGGGATATGTCCCATCCGATTTTAAAAACCTTGGTGCTGATAAAGCTTGAAATTTCAAATGCAATTGCGAAAGTGACAATTAATGCTCAGCTAGTAAATGCTTTAATGATTCAAAATCTTCTTGGGTCCAAGATTCAAGACATCCTGAAGCTTCTGATCTGGAGGGACTCCTGGGCAATTGAACCAGGCTGCCCATGAATTAGCCAAAAAAGGTTTGTGGGTCCTTATTGTTTTGATATTGCTACGCCTCTTTGGTTGTCAAATGTGCTAACGACTGAGTTTTTTTTTTTTGGCTCTTATGTTTGATAGTATTAGTAGGGTCGTGTTGGTCTTCTGCGCTTTTCTCGTTGGTAGTGGTTGTTACTGTTTTTTTACTTTGCCTTGTTATGTCGGTTGGTAGATATTGGTTGCATGTTGTTTGCTTTATTTCTTTCAATCTAACGAAGTTCTTCACCCAAAAGAATAAAAAAAGACTCAAACCTATGCTTCCCAATGCCCCTTATAATACTGGGACTCAGATCTGCTATCCATGTCTATATGCAGTTCATCTCCCCATAAATGATATAACTGAGATTTTTTCAATGTGGTGTTGTAGTGTGTTGTGGATAGCAGATATAGACTCCTAATGCCGTCACTTTTGAAACGTTGATCATATAGCATATTTAAGATCAACGCTAATAGAGTTTGGAAGCTGAATTTGGCTGCTGTAACAGATGGTTTAGGGGTTTTTTTAGTTGGGGTGCTCTCAGGGTTAATTGCACTTCAACGGAAGAAACAGAGATCTTTTTGATTCTGGAAGGTCTGAACGGCCAAGGATATATGTCTATATACTCACTATGATGCATAGTCAGTAAGTATTGGCAGATTAGTTATCTCATTAGAGAATATATACATTGTTTTGGAAATCCACAAGTTGATTGCTGAATTTTCCTCCTACAGTTCTCTATTAGGCATAGTCAGTACACTTATGTCCCGTTTGGTTTGTGAGAATAGGGGTTTGGAATTGGAATAGGAATAAGTTATTCTGATTCCAAGTGTTTAGTTGCACGGAGTTGGAATCCTATTTCTCATTTTTTGGTAGAATGATATTCATGACTACTCCCTCCTTCTCGGAAATGAAAAATCATTTTTATTGATTCCAACTTTTATTCCCATTCCCGTCTAAACTAAATAGACCATGGATTCGATTCTAATTCGGACTGTGAACCAAACAGACCCTTAGAATAGAGCTGGGCTTAAAACTGTAAAATCACCACCTTTTGATCCATTATTCTGACCCCATTTTATGTAACTTCATCCAATTAAAGGTAGAGACACATCAAGACGTCGAGGGCCATGATTCAGAAGTTTCAACCCTAGTAATAGTAGCTGGTTTTTTGGCATGAGTTGATAGATTGCCCACTTTTTAAAGTCCATTTGTGATGTGTAATTATTTTGAATGATGAATGGAATTGCCTTAGGGCTTAAAAAAATAAAAAAGAAAGAGGCTCCATGAATTTAGGGGTGAGCATTCGATTTTTACGTTTTAAAACCGAATTGAAAAAATCGAAATTTTAAAAACCGATTTAATAATATGATAAATCGAACCGAAACCGAAATATGTGAAAACCGGATAAACTGAACCGAATTTCTTTTCGGCTATTTCAGTTAAATCCGACTCAGCCAATCCAAGAGAGAAATGACAACTACTACCTCCCTTCCTGCCGGCTTATATCCAGCGGTAATCAACCATCCATCCCAACAAACGAACTATGCAAAGCTGTTAGCCTGTTAATGACTGCCAAGATTCTCGGTTCCAACTTCATTTTCCTTTTTCCCTTACCATCCACCAACACCAAAAAGGAAAAAGAAACAACTTGCCTGCTTAGATGTAATGCTTAGACTTCATTCCATTGTCTTTGCAAAAAATGCACGAAATAAAGTCCCAATAGAAGAGACTACTACAGAAATATAAAGCATTCTAACGAAACGAGAGGGTTTTCAAAGGACTCGTTCATCGGCCAGCTTCCTTCTTTGGTTTCTTCTTAACTTCCGGTCATTGTCCTGGGACAACGGCGGTGCTCGGCCAGGGGAATGCCCGGTTTTTCTCGATGATGGGCTGCGGCCTATAGTAGATCAATAAGGCCCAGGGTCGACCGAGCGCGTCGCCGACGACCTCGATCTCCGCCCGGAGCTATCGCCTGGATCTCACCTTAATAGCCCATTGTTCGCAGGAACCTGCCGTCACGTGTTGTGGCTCATTTCCTTGCCAGGGACTGACATCACTGCATTATCCATTTTCTTGCCGAGAGACGACTCATATCTTCTGCGGGGAGACCGGCCCCCTTTGTCAGTCCTTCTGGCATTTCCTGGGGACCCTAGCCGGAGATTTGTCCACTCTCTGCCGCACTTCTCTGTCGTCCCGGTTCCTCTCTTCGTCGTCTTTCCTTTCTGTCATGTCGTCGTAGAGGCGCTCTCGCTTAAACTACAGATTTCTGACATTTTAGACACTTCTTCGACTGCACTGACAGGAGCTTTCATCTCGACAATCTCTTCTACAACACTTAGCAAGAGGATCGGAGCCTGGAGTCTAGAGGAAGATGCAGCGGTAGCCGACAGCCGCGACACTCGGCAATGACGACAAGCCTTCTGTTAGTCAATCAGTCTATCAGTCTGTGTTCTATCAAAAGCAGAGAAGAAGAAGAAACCTTTTGTAAACCTGTAACTCGGGGTGAAGAAGAAGAAGAAGAACGACGGCAAATCGGCAATACAGACTCGACACTCGACGACAGCTGGCAGTCGGCAGTCGAGAGAACAATTGAGGAAGGAAGAGTGGAAGTCTGGGACTCTGGATTCTAGAAGACGCTTAGACGCTCGCACATGCACAGTTTACTTGTCTAATACGAGTGAGGACACTTTACTATTACGCTTTGCTTATTTTGGAAATTTGGCCAATAGCCAGATACGATATATATTAATTTATTAAATGTATACTCATAAAATTAAATTATTATTTTTGGGTTAACCGATTTATGAAATCGAAACCTGAAATACTAAAAAACCGAATAATAAAATCGAATCCGACCAAAAAACCGATTAGGCCAAATTAATTAAACCAAAACCAAAATTTCAATTTGATTTTTCGATTTTAACTGAATTATGCTCACCCCTATCCATGATTACCTTAGTAAAAATAAGTTATTTGATTGTATAAAATAGAGAACTTCCTTATATGTCCCTGACTATTTCTGCCACATGAAAATCATACAAAGCATTGCTAAGTATAGGATTCCCTATGTCGTATATGAAACTTAAGCTGTTTGGAAAACATAGCCAAGGATACTATGTCTTTCTTTCCATGATCAGATTGGATTATATTATATTTAGGGTGCAAGTTGGGTGTAGACCTATTCATGGGCCGGGTGCCCTGACGGGACGGCCTGGCCTGGCTCCCGGACGGGCTTTGAATAGGTATATGGACCCATGGGCTTAACCTTGGGCTAAAAAGCCTGGCCCGCAATAAATTCAAGGTAGGATCAAGATTTGCCAAAATAGCTTGGCCCGAGCTCGGCTCGGCCCAACCTATAATTAAACCTAAAAGCCCTAGTCGAATACCCCTCTTTTTTTCACCTTTTTCCCTTATTTTTCCAGCCGAACCCTTCTTCTCCACATCCATTTTCTCTTCTTTATATTATTTTTTTAATGTAAATAAATGTTGAATTTATATATTTTTTTTGATATAAATAAATTCTAATTTATATTGATTATTGAATAGGGAAAAGTTCTAATTTTTTTTATTAGGTCGGGCTTCGGGCTCGGGCCCAAGTTATAGGCCCGTTGGTTGGGCCGGGCTCAGGCTCAGGCCTAACATATTTCCATTAATGAAGAGTAAAAGCCCGGCCCGGCCCATGAACAGGTCTAATTGGGTGGGTTAGGCTGGGTTTATGGTCAATTTCAGTCCAAGCCTGAGCCTAAAGTCAAACTTGACCTTTTAATTTGAGCCCAACTCACATTGTAATTTGATGTATTTGGATTAGGGTAGGGCCTAGGCCAAGTTCGGGTTGATTAATGACTCCACTCTAAAATTATACGTGTGTGTATGCAATGTTTTCGAACTATCGTTGGCCTGGACGCTCAGACCGTTCGGGTCGGAAATTGTTCAAGCGACCAGTTTTGTTTTATCCCAAACCTAGTCTTTGGTAAAAAACCATTGAATTAGTCAACGAATCATTGACCCGGATGGTTTAACCATTGAACCATTCGAACTGGAGAACAGTTTGTGGTTTATTACTTCTAACTAAGAACAAGAATGAAAAGAAATGAAGATCTCAGATATGAGATCTACTGGAGAGGGATGTGTGAGACAATGAGAGAGATCTGAGAGATTTCACATTTAGAGATTTGGGAGAGCATTCTAGACTCTAGATGATAGATCAGCAAGAGAGAGAGAGAGAGAGAGAGGGAGAGAGAGAAATCTCATATCTACTTTCATCGCCAATTTGCTACCATTGCCACTGTTGTTGCCATTATAGTTCGCCATCGCCGTCGCCGTCACTGTTGCCGCTATAAGTCGCTGTTGTCATCATCGCTGCCGTCTGCAAGTCCTCCTCCTTCTCCTTTTCTTCTTATATTTATTTGCATATTACCCTGATATTCTAATGTAATGGGTAAGATGTTCAAATCATCATAACTATTTGACCTGAATGGTCAAACTGCTGACCTGAGAATCGGTGGCCAAAATGATTCCATTTCTCGGCTGAATTTTAAAACCTTGTGTGTATATATAAATTTGGATTTTAGATGAACAAATAGGAGAAATTAAAACAGAAAAAAAAAGCACTATAATTTTTCTATATGTTTTAACCCAACTTTGTTGTATGACCCGCTTCAAATCATCATAACTGTTTGACCTGAATGGAAACTGCTGACCTTAAAATCGGTGGTCAAAATGGTTACATTTTTCGGCCGAATTTTAAAACCTTGTGTATGTATAAATTTGGATTTTAGATGAACAGATAGGAGAAATTAAAAGAGAGAAAAAAAAAGAAAGCACTATAATTTTTATATATGTGACTAAAAGTGGCTGAACCGAAAGACTTTATTGCTTTTGTCTTTTACTGGATACAGTAATTAAATAATAAATATTTAAGGGTATAAGAACCAATCCAACTGATCAACTCCGGCTTATCGCAACTTTCTTAAAAACTTATTAAATAATAGAAGCAAAAAGTCGAGACCGGATCTGCTCCTTAGGGCGCCTCACACCATTATCACAAGAGAAGTTTCCAATGCACGGTGGATGTTCTTGTGAGGCGCCCCTGTGTGGAGCAGATCCCGTACTTATAATTTAGATACTCCCACCTGTTTTCAAATTAGCCGTCAGTTTCCTTCTTATTTTGATGAGATATCGGAATGGGGATCTGCTCCTTATACATGGGCGCCTCACAGTCATATTTATCATGTATTGGGAATATCTTCCATGAATAATAACTTATAAGTATAGGAGATATTCCCAATGTATGATAGGATGTACGTGTGAGACACCCTGTGTGAGGAGAAGATCCTCATGAACCACCCTTTGATACAAAACGTTTTTGTTGCCACCAATTCGTACAGACAAGTGGGAACTGGGAACACAAATACCCCTTTTACTTTGTATCGTGCACTCGTAGTAGAAGATACCAGATCTGCTCCTCACAAAGGGTGCCTCACACCGACTTCACACGCACATCCTACCATACATTGAAAATATCTCCCATACTTATAAGTTATTATTCATGGGAGATACTCCCAATGCACGGTGGATATGCTTGTGAGGCGCCCATGTGTGAGGAGCAGATCCCTGTACTAAAATTTCCTCAATAGTTCCCTCAAATAAATTGTGAAAGAAGAAAATCAAAATCATTTCTCAAAGTTAGGTTAGATTGGGACGAAACTTGTTTCTTGTACCGGCTTTGTCAACTATATTTAAAGTAAAAATCTTATAAAATTATTAATTAGGTCAAGATAAATCAAATTCATCTCAATTTTTTTTAATTGCTGAAATTTCCACTGAAGTTTCTGTTGTTGCTGAAATCTCCCTTGAAATTTGTAACAATTTCAAGTGGACCCTTTATTAAAATTTTCTAAGAAGAGACATGAAAATGTCTAAAATATCCATGTAGTTACTTTTCACCAAAATGCTTATTTTTCTAATTTTCTATTCATATAAGTCATTAGTCCAAAACTTTTCAATTTCTTTTCTATAATTGATTTATTTTCTAAATTTGCCCTTTATATCAATCGCTCAAAGGTAACTTGTAACTTATAAATTCTCTTATTATTTTATTGTTATTGCTTTTCTGTAGAACCAGCCTCATTAATTTCATTGGTATTTTGGACATTTTTGTGCCTTTTATTAGTGGATTCTAACAAAGAGGGTCTACTTGCAAATGTATTAGAAAGTTCAAGAGAGGTGAATGCAAGTACCAAACTAGAGGGGATGTTTCAACAAAGGTCGAAAACTTTATGAGAGGTTTCAGCAACTTACCTTTTTTGGACACAAGAGGGAAATGGCTCTAAAATAAGCAAAGGCTATAGCAACCCCAATGATCAAGGATGAAGCCAGGGTGACTTGGGGGAACCCTAATCCCCACTTATACTACCTGTCTTCATGTAAATTTCCCCTTCCCCACACCCCCATCTAGGGGTGAGCATAAAAAAATCGAAAAACTGAAAAATCAAACTAAACTGGTTAAATCGAATAAAAAATCTGGTTAATCGAACTAGTTAGTTCAGTTTTGGTTTGGTATTCTAGAAAAACTGAAGGACTGGTTCGATTTTTGGTTAACCTTTAAAAAATTGGTGTTAACCGAACCAATAAGTATATATACATTAATATTACACATATTACACGTATTATATATTATATAGTATATTTTTTTATTTTTTTAAAATCAAAATTGATGAATCAATTTTTGGTTATGTATCAATTTTTTTGTGCTAAGTACCTAGTCATTTGGTTTGCTTCCAAGTGGCCGATGATTTAGAGGCCGAAGTGAACTTTTGCTGGACCTGGATGCTGAGCTGACCAAGCCGAGTTGGGGGCAGATTAGGTGCCAAGTTAACTGGGCTGAGTTGGGCAGGTTAGGTGCCGAACTAACTGGGCCGAGCTAGGCAGGTTAGGTGACGAGTTAACTGGCCGAGCTAGGCAGGTTAGGTGACGAGTTAACTAGGCCGAGCTAGGCATGTTAGGTGACGAGCTGACCAGAGTGCCGAGTTGCCTATTAGGTGCCGAGCTGACCAGAGGGCCGAGCTACCTATTAGTTGTTGAGCTGACTAGAGGGTCGAGCTGCTTGGTGGCGAACTGGATTGATTGTTGAGCTTCGTAGTTCTTTAGAGACCTACAAGGAACATGTCAGAGGACCCAGGGTGGCTAACCCGGCGAGGTCACTCCGATGCTTAAGTCAATACTCTCATAGTAGATTGTGAGCTAAAAATCACAAAGTATGAGAGCTAGAATATGCTTACTTGCCTCCCCTATGCCATTGGAGTTGGTGCCTTTATATAGACATTGTTTGGCATGTGCTTCATGCACCGCATTCGAGATTTCCGAGAAGTCGTCTAAGTGGTCCCAGATTCCCTAAGGCAACCGCCATGCACGTTGACCACCCTCCAGATTGTTCGGCACGTGGGCCAACTTCCAATGATCGTGGGAGTGTTAGGATGCATGCCGAATTTGTTGGCGAGCACGTCTCACAGGTCACCAGGTCGGCGCCTGTGCCAGACCGCCAATTCGGCGCCTGTGCCAGGCCGCCAGGTCAACGTATGTGCCAGACTGTCAGTTCGGTGCCTGTGCCAGGCTGCCAGTTCGGCGCCAGGGCCAGGCCACCAGGTCGCACCAGGGCCAGGCCACTAGGTCGGCGCCTGTGACAGGTCGCCAGGTTGCGCCTGGGCCAGGCCGCCAAGTGGGACACCATCAACTTGGCTAAGGCAAGTTGTTGCCTAAGTGGTTCCGGGTATCACCTATTTATTTTGAGGTACCATGTGTCACAATATCATTGTAGGGCCAAATGTGCCCTCAATAAAAAATTATACCGCCAGTTGACCTTTTCCCCTTTCCCTTTGATTTCATTATTCCCTTTCTTCCAAACAAGCAAACACGAACTGAAAAAAACGTAAATCTCTCTTGCTCTCCTCTAATGTTGGTCCTCCCTCGCTGTCACTCATTCGACGACGGCATCAACATCGCAAATCGCAAGTCGTAACAGTGATTCTCCCTTCTCCATTTCTGCCCTGCTTCTCCCTTCTTTGTTCTCTCTCTCTCTCATATCTCAGACTCGGGCCAAACCTCCATTTTCTTCTGTGTTCTCTTCTCTCTCTCTCTCTCTCGCTCACTCACTCACTCACTCACATCCCAGGCTCAAGCCAAACCTCCATTTTCTTCTCGCCCCCCCAACTGGCATCCAACGCTAAAATAAAACTAAACGAAATAAAGATAATTCACCATGAACAAAAATGATATAGATTGACAGGCCAACCCATCTTAATAATGATGCTGAGAATTGCACCTCTCATACAATTGCCAAAAATTCCAAGTTGTTCTACTATACGACACAGAAATACCAACTTGACTTGACAGGCAATCAGCACTGCCAACTCTGCATATTCGGTTTGATTCATCAGAAATCAGGGGTGAACTTGAAATGAATTGTGATATGATGCATGTATGAATGTCTAATAATGTGTAATATATGTGATGTGACGTCCAAGAAGTAAATCTTCCCTCTTTTTTTTTTACTTTTTTTAGTTAATTAATTGGCCAAGCTAGAAGCGAATCAATTAATTAAGGGAGAATGGTTCAATCCAGGTCAGACTTTTGTAATCCCACTGTAAAGGGGGATGAATCCTAAATGCAGTTTATAAGGGGCTATTAATAGATTATGGGGTTGTCATTCAGAATTCTGCGTTGGGTTGTAGAGTATTTAATTCTTTTATGATCTAAAAAAGTTGCTAAAAGAAGAAGCGTCGACTCTGGAAACTGGGTGAAACTGAGGAGCCAACCAGGAGTTAAATCTGGCCCCAACGAATCTGGATTTATCACATCTCACTTCTCTATACATGGTTGCGATTCATAGTATAAGGTTGGGATGAGGAATAAATTAAGTTTTGATTTCATACGGTCCCAACAGTTATTATAGTCGTACATCAACGTAGGGGTGACCATGAGCCGGGTTGGGCCAGGCCTGGTCCGGGTTTAGCATTAATGATAAAGTACTTTAACCTATGGCCTATCCTGGCCCATACCCTAGGCCTAGTTTGCAAGGTAGGGCCGATAGGGGTGATCATTTCAGCCCAGCCTGAAAATTCTGGACTTGGGCCTGGGTTTTGTGTTCAGACTCAGCCCGGGCCCGAGCCCACATCAAGACCACAAATTTTAGGGCCGGGTTTGGGTTTAATACTTCAAGCCCAGCTTGGGCCAGGCCCGGCCTGCATATATTTAAACTTATACATTTTATGTATTATGTATACATATCTATACATGTTATTTTACATTATATTATATATTATATATATAAATATTATAACATGACATGTACAAATGATATTATATAATATATAAAATAAAAGTTTATATGCATGTTATGTCATTTAATATAAAATATTATAGATATGTAATGTTTTATATATAAAAGACATTAGCCCGGAATCAGGCCCGGCCCGACTCGGGCCCGTGTAGACCTGGCTAGGGCTTATGTTATAGGCCTAGGCCTAAGCTATAACCTTTATCATAAGTGCAAAGCCCGGCCCATGATCACCCCTAAGGGCCGAGCTTACGGGCTTTTCGAGCCTACCACATTCAATAATTTTAACTTTAAATTAAATTAAAAATGTAATATATGCAAAAAAAAAATGTAACTCATTTAATTCTTAGAATTGGTTTGGCTTGACTTACCTATTTTATTTATAGGTGAAGACAAGGCCTCCATTCCAATTCTTGACCAATCCGAGACTTGAAACAGTACTAGTACATACTAGTACTACCGTTGAGTGTTTTTCTATCCCACATTGCTTAGGTAATGATAATGAAGGCCTTATCTATATAGAATTCAAATTAGATACTTGATTTGGATAAAGCTTTCACACATATATTGACATGTGTAAACTAATTAATATTTATTTATAGGCTAAAACTTAATTTTTATATCTTATATAAAATAATAAACATTTAGTATAAAATAAAATAAAATATACTTATAATATATACTATATTACATTGTCGACCGGGTGGGGCCTAGACCAGGTTTGAAGTCTTAGGCCCAAGCTCGGACCAAAATTCTCCAACTTGATGCAAACTCGGGCCGAACTGAGTTTACACACAAAAACCTGGGCCCAGGTCCAGATATTTGTGGGTTACGCCTGGCCGGTTTTTCGGGCTGGGCAAGAAGGACCCCCCTACCTTCATGACGATGTTCGCTATATACGATTTGAATGGCTGTTGGGACCTTGTGTTAATTGAGGTCAGATCCGGGTTTGCCAACTTGCCAAAAATGTAGGACCCTATTGTTGAGTTGGAATTTGATCCGAACAGCCATACCATACATCGGAAAATGTATGGCTGTAGTTGCTGTTGAGACCTTGTGTTGGGACCATATCTGATTCCCTTTTTGGTAGCTTTCCTAGCAATAGCAAGAGAAGTGCCTTGTCATTTTTTTTTTTTTATCTTCCTTTCTATATGGCTCCAGTCAGTCAAAGCAATCGTTTATATTTGTTTGAAAAGTCAACAAAAAACTTTAAAATAAATCAATTATTTCTGAGAGCATAGCATCCAACCACATGGATTTATCTTCCATACTTGCATGTGTTTTTGTTGGGATTTCTTACTCATTGTACTAGTGACTTGTGATAAAATCCCATTTCACCACGGGTTTGGGGAGGCAATTCAGATTTCCTGACCACAAGAATCTTCTCCACATGATACTACGAGAGATGTTCTTCGGTATATTCATACTTTATTTATTTATTTTTGCTTTAAATAAATCCTAAGTATGGCAACAGGGCAAGGCAGGGCCCGTACATCATTGGGGCTAAAAGCTAAATAATATAATATACATAAAAATACATAAATACAGTCTTAGTTGGAACTGGTTTGGGGCTAGGGACAGGGCGGAGTGGACAGATACCATTCCTACGTTGTCCTGCATCCCCGGAGTTTTGGGTTTTCTAGAATCTGCACCAAAACCCCAATCAGCGGTCAAAAAAATCCACTTTTTGTCACCCCAAGGGATGGGCCAAAGTTCCATCTCTAAGAAATCCCATTATATAATTATATCTTGTGGCGACTGAATATCTTGCTCTAACCGTGTTTGTGGTCCTATAAGGCCCCAATACCTCATTTCATTTTTGGAAAGTTATTTATCCAAATAACTGCATTTACGCTGTTATTTTATTTTTCAGATAAATAAAACAATGACCATTTTAGTCATAAAAAGTCATTATTAAAAGAAATTTTAACGATGACTATTGGCAACTTTAATTGAAGGTGGAAAAAGTTTTTCACCACAGATAAAATTGCTCTGTCCACGTCACCATACCTCTCCTTACTTTAAGCCCCCTTCCTAATTTTTTGTTTTTTTTGAATTTTTATTTTTTAATTCCACATAATTACCCATTAAACCATTATGAAAATCACATATGCTTAATTATTTCTAACAACCATAAAGAAAGAGGGATTTGCTTTTCTAATATTTAGCCAAGTGGCACCACTTTCCCCCACTTCCTCCTAAATTATCTCTAAATCCTATTTATCTCCTAAATTATCTCTAACTCCTATTTATCTCTTAAATTATCTCTAATTTAGTAGAGAGGTTCTCTCCTAAACTACCTCTAATTCCTATTTATCCTCTCCCCCACTTTTTATCTATATCTATCTAAAGAAAGTTTTAATTAAAAAAATCAGAACTATTTAAATGTTATAACAAAAGTAAATACTAAATTTAAAATATTTATTCAAAACATAAAAATTAATAGATTTAATAATACTCATATTATTAATAATTCAATATTTTTACAAAATTCATCATTAAATTATTTAGTAACAATATAAATTATAATTATACAAATTATTCAATCTAAATGTTATTCAAATAATAAAAATTTAACATTAAAAAATAAAAAATTATTTAAATATTTCAATAACTAAAAATATTAAATAAAAACATTAAAAATAGCTAATTAATATAACAAAATATTCAATATTACATAATAACATTAAAATAAATAAAATTCAAATAATGAAAATTTTAAAATAATTATATATTATTTAAATATTTAAATAACGAAATATTTAACATGAAAAAAAATTAAATAGTTAAAATAACAAAATTATGTAATAGATTTAAAAAATCTTAAAAGTAGAAAAATAATTATAATAGAAATCATAATATTCATATTAATAATAATTTAATATTTTGCAAAATTAATAACAAATTATGTATAATAGTACAATTATAATTTTATCGATTATTAAATTCAATAAATAATTAATATTTTAATAATTTAAATAACAATATTACTTCAATAACTAAATAATATTGTAATAACTAATTTCACTTATATAAATTAATAATTATAGAAAATAAATATCAACAAAATTATATTTATTAGTAATAATTTTACAATAATAGTGTATATTCATTATATATTTATATATACTATAATTAATATTTATTTTATTTTCAGTAATTATTTATTGTTTTCTTTTAAATATGCTTTCAATAATTATTTATAAATATATTTTTATTTTTTATTTAATATAAAATTATCAATAATTATTGGAGATTAAACAACAATTATTTAACTTTTAAAAATTAATTTATCATATTTATTTTTTTGTTATAAATTTATTTTTATTAATTTATATTTTTTATAATTTATAGATTAATACTTATTAGAGATTAAACTATTATTTGACATTACACTGTTTATTGACTAATTGTAATTATTATATTTTTATTATATATCTATTTTATTTTCATTATAAACTTATTTTCAATGATTGTGTATATTTGCTATAAATTTTCAATAATTATTGGAGACTAAAATATTGTTATTTATTAGAAATTAGATTATAAATTTAGTTGAGATTATGAGTGTCCAATGATTGGTTCAGTTTAGTTGCAGGTTGTTTCGTCAATCAAATCGATCTGGTCAAATTTGTAGTTTGCCAATCGAAACCAATTGACCATTAGTGAAAACCCACCAACTTGAGTTGTATCAATTTGGGTTTATGTTTGGTTTAGTTTGTTTCTTCAAAAGATTTATACTTAAAAATTAACTTTAAATTTCATAAATTCCAATGACATTATTAAAAAATAAATTACAAAAAGTAAATCTATGGTATAAAATATTTTAGACTAAGAAATATGAGAATTTTCCTACTTTCTTGTATTAAAAATTAAATTTAAAATATAAAATATTAATATATATTTATTAAACCAAAGCCAATATGAAATACTAGAAAACCGATCAACTCGAGTTGAATTTAATCGGATTGTTTATTAAAAGTTAAAATATAAAACAATTATATACTCTTATGTATTTCTATTGTTTAACTTTTGCTTAACAAAGCTCGTGCATTTCACGGGTTCCATCACCATGCCTCTCCTTGATCCATTATCCCCACCCTGCATTCTCTTTGACTTTATCTCCTCTCCCCTTGCCACCGCTCCCTTTAAGCCATGTCACCCAACTACCTAAAAAAATTCCTATAATCTCTCTCCTAAGGTATCTCATTAAACTAATAGGAAAGTATCATGTTGCCCCACTCCCTAATCAATTCCTAAAATGCATCCCCCCAATCTATATCCACTCTCCCTCATTTAAAATATTCATATTAATAAATAAATAATTAAATACGATTAATATTTAATCCCACCCATATTCAATAAGTATTAAATAGTGTTATTACCAAAAGTTAATAAATACGGTTAGTAAATTACCAAAAATTAATAATATTCATTAATTAACTCATTAAATTTTTTTTTATAGAAAATGAAAACTATTTAACTAATTTCTATAAAATTTAGAATTATATTTAACAATTATCAAAAGGTATAAAATTTTAGTTATTGCTGTTATTATAATTAATAACCAAATACAAATGGAGGAATAAAATATTATAATGTTAGAAAATAAAATTATTAATTATTTATATTGAAAAATAAAAGATAAATTAGTGTAATTTTGTTAGTAAATTACCAAATAAAAATATATATTTAATAACAATTTAAAAAAAATCAATAAATCCCCATAGTTACACAAACCACTTTTTGTCTAAAAATTGTTTATTTGGTTAGTGAACCGCTAACTTGGGCGGTTGAATCATAAACCTGGACAATAGTTTTTCCCTTTTTTTTTGTTTTTCTAATTTTTATTTTTTTGTTAGAGCAGGTCATCCGTTCGGATCGAATAGTTAGATCGTTTGATATCAGAACAGTTCCCTATTTGGTACAATTTTAAAAACCTTGAACGGGGAGTGGGTGCCTTGCCTTGAGCTTGGCTTGGTGTGCGGCATGGCTTGGCCCAAGACTCAGCCCATGGACTAGCCTGACCCATGGCATGGCACGGGCCTGTGCGGGCTCGCGCCGTGGTTCGTGCCAAACCGATCCCCCAAATTATCCTAGAGGAGGAGGCACGGCCCGGGACACCTCGCGCGCCAGCACGACACGACTCGCACTTTGTGTAGGCCACATGCAGGTTGTGTCGTGCCAATCCAACACAACCCAATTTACACCTCTACTTGTACCCACCCAATATTGGGGACAGGGCAAAGAAATTCGAGGACTCTCCATCCTTGATGAGGAGTGGGGTGTTTTGCCCTTGAACTAAACTGACATTGAGTGGTTTCCTTGCCCTGAACCCGTGTGACACTAGGGACAGGGCGGGGATGGGGTAGAGTGTCTTGACTATGGGGCAAGGAAAGGGATGAGGTGCCTTGCCTTGAACCAACCCCGTTGTCATTCCTATATAATTGTTAATTATTAGTGGAATTAATAAAAATGTTAGCTTTTATAATTATTTTTATTTATTTAAAGTTAATAAAAATTTCATTTAAAAATAATAAATAGAATAAAATTTATTAAAATTACTACAAAATATTAATAATACTAAATTTATTAAAAATATTTGTTCATATTCAATTAACAATAATTATTTTTTATAAATAAACATTAAATGAAAAATAAAATTATTAAATCTTTTAGATTTTCCCGTGCATCTTACGGGTCCCTACTAGTATATATACTAAAGTAGAGCTTTCCATGTAAGCAGCCCTCTCCTTGCTCGGCTACCCAAACCAAGGAATTCTAGAGGGGGTGCAAGATTCCCTCTAAAAGCCCATGGAGTTTCCACCTAGTGTGGCAATCTCCCCTTTTTTGCCCCATTAAATTAGGAAGAAAACCCACTAATTTTATTTTAGGAAGAAAACCCATTAACTTAGGAAATCTTTTTCTATAATCTCTTTCTAATCTTTTCCTATAATCTCTCCCTCCTAAAATTCCTACTAAAACAATCTTAACCTATATTACATGCCCAATAAACCAACTAAAAACTAAAAAAACATGGTTAAATTAATTAGTGAAATATTTGAGATATTTTCAATAATCATTGATATTATTAAATATTATTCAGTAAATATCAACACCTAAACTATACTTTTTCATAATTTTGGTAAATTGGTAAATTTAATTACTAAAAATTACATGATGAAAATTACTGATTTTGGTAATTTAATTTCATAAAATTTTGAAAATTAATTGTTGAAAGCAATAATTACTGAAAAATTGATAATTAATTAAAATATTAATAAATACAAATTTATTAGTTAAAAATTATTAGTATTTTTCATTGGAAATTTTATTTCAATAATTATAAATTTATTTTTTAAAATTTCAGTAATTTTTGTCAATTTATTAATATTTAATGATATTATCAAATAATAATTAAAGGTTTTCAATAATTGGAAATTTTAATAATTTCCGTAAGTATTTGATACTACATTTATAAGTACCATAATTATTGGAACTATATTTATGGGTTTGGGAGATTACCCCCCGTATTGGAATGACAATGGGGAGGTTCAGAGTAGGGATCATACCCCCTATCCTGATCCCGAGTTTTAAATTAATTCCTGTCTTTGACGCTGATCCCGGTCGAGAAAAATTTTAGCTTACATTCCTGATCCCTGATGGAGACGGGTTCCCCTTCTATCTATTTAATATAATATTTACACCTCTCTCTCTCTCTCTCTATCTATCTATTTATATGTTCCATGTCACCATGTCTCTCCTTGCTCCACCCTACTCCAAACCCTCCCCTTCCCACCACTCCCATAATACCAAGTAGTCAATCTTTAAAATTTCCTTACTAAAAACATTCCTAAAATCTCTCTCTTTATCCCCTCTCTCCTAAAACTTCTCTTCACTCCTAATTTATTGTTCTTACAACTCTTATTTCTCCACTTTTATTCTCTCTCTCTCTCTCTCTAACCCAACTTTCCAATTATTTAAGAAACGTCATCTCCTAATTCCTATAACCTACCCTCATTCTTCAAATATTGCTCATATTAATCCCCACTTCTAACTACGACACAACTCCCTCCCTACCTCCCTCCCTCCCTCTCTCTCTCTCTCTCTCTCTCTCTCTCTCTCTCTCTCTCTCTACCACTCGATTGGGTATGGTTCGGTTTTCATTAATCCAATGTAGTTACAACCAATATACATTGAATGGTATATTAAAATTTGTTTATAATTAATAATTTTATTTTATTTTATTATAACCCATATCAAAATTAATTAATTATTTTTGTGGTTAATTAAAAATTCCCAAACAATATTACTATTTCTAATAATTAATAATTTTTATTTTTTAATATTTTTAGGATTAAGTAATAATATTTTCAACAATTTACTAATAGTTTACCAACATTAACTAATTATTTTCAGGATTAATTACAAAATACCAAAATTCACTTAAAATCTATTATTTATATCATGCTTTATTAAGAATTACCAAAACATATTACTTTTTTTAGTAAGTAATATTAGTGATATATTACCAAAGATAATTAATTACCAATAATAATTAATCATTTTATGAATATTAAAATTAAAAAATAAATAATTGTTTTCATAAATAATTAAATTAATTGTTTTTATTACTATTTTAGTATTGGTATTCATTAAAAACTCCCAAGGTTCAATTAAAAAATCTATTATTTATATATTCATCATTAATTCAGAATTACCAATTGTTTAATAGCAAAATATATTATTGTTTTTAATAATTAGTGTTAGTGACATATTACCAACAGATTAATTAATTACCAATAATAATAATAGGTAATTATTTTATTAAGTTTAAAATTTAATAATTATTTACATGAATAATTAAATTAATTATTTTATGATTTTTTTAATAATTCATAAAATTAGTTTTATTACTTAATAATATTACTAAATATTACTATTAACAACAACAATAATTTTTTTATAAAATAAGACTTATAAGATTCGTGAATTTATAATTAAGAATTATTAACAATAATTACAGATCTATTCATAATTTTTAGATATTAATTATAAAATTTAAAAATCATTATTAACTATTTTCGTGGATAATTAAAAATACCTTAAATTATTATTGTTTTTAGTAATTAATTTTATTGTTAATAACTATAAATTAAAATTAGTGCTATTAATTACTAGCGTGGACCCATGAGATGCATGAGTTTTGTTAAGAGAATTTGAAGCAAAAGGAGCTAGGGTTGTAGCTTGGGTTAGGTGGGACCTAACTCGAGCTAGACCCAGCTCAACCAAATCTTTTGCATAGGATGGGCTTGAGTTTTCGAACTTTAAGCTGGGTTTAGGCCAAAAAACTCAAGGCTAACCTAAACTCCGGTTGGGCTTTTATTGAGGCCTCTGGTAGTTCAAGCTCGACCCAACCCATTTGAGCTCATGCCAACATTCTATGATAGACTAGGCTATATAACTCAATACGCCCAAGCCCAAGTTTAGCTCAAGATGTTAGGTTAAGTTCGGGTTGGGCCTAAGTTGGTAAAAATGGGCTTAAGCTTGGGTTGTTAAACTTGGGCTTGGGTTAGTAAATTATCAATAATTATTGTCATTCTATTTTTGTTATATATTAATAAATTATCAGTAATTATTGTCATTCTATTTTTGTTATATATTAGTAAATTATCAGTAATTATTGAAAATTACCAATAATTTTTCTCTTACCAACCTAGCCTTAATTGAGCTTTAACCCAACATCTTAGGCTAGGGTTAGGATTGGATATGTTGAGCTTTGTGAACCAATTAATCGAATTGGGCTCAGGTTACCCGTGCCCTCATCGCAAGTTCAACCTGAATTTAGGTTAGACTTCAGCTTTTTGGCCTGAATTTAGCTTGAAGTTCGAACACTAAAGCCCAACCTATACAAAATCTTTGGTTGAGTTAGGTTGGGCTAGGGTTAGGCCTACTCAATTTACATCTCAACTCCTTTTACCTCAAGTTATTTTAACAAAGCCCATACATCATACGGGTCCCACTAGTAAATACAAAAAAAGAACACGTGATTGTTTTTGATCAAAGAGAACTAAAATTGTCTAGTGAATAGGGTGTGTGTAGCGTCATGTCTGTTGGAGATCCGAGCTTGATCAGCCGTCTTTCATGCTGTTAAGGTGAGGTATGAATAACCCAATTCGAGAATAGCGAGGAGTTCACAGTAGTCCCAACCTACTTTGGTGCGTAATTTACTCTGATTATGGTGAAATCATGAATAATAATCTATATGCCCTCGACTACGCGAGTATGATGATGGAGTAGTTTAATTCGAGAATGATCAAATGCTGATAAAAGGAGTTTTATTTCACCATAATCGTGTGAAGGGGTTGGTTGTTCTGCTAAATAACTCAAACGGTGTTTGGAATGGTTGTTTTTTTTTTATTTTTTATTTTTCTTTTGGTGAAGATCTAAATTGTATCACTTGTTTCTAATATATTCATTTAGTGGAATTAATATTGTTTTGGTGTTTGAAGGGCGTATTTTGTTCATGGTTTTGCTTGCAATCTATCTGTTTCTGAAGATCTTTTGGTTATGTTGCTGGTGCTGGGTGTGCACACCCAACGTGGTTCTAAAACTAACAAGTCATAATTTCTTATTTATTTATTTTTTCTTTTGTATTTTGAGATAAGTGGACTGCAATCCACCTCAAAAATTTGAAATTGCAGCCCCCTTCTAGTCTACACAATGGGTAAATCTGTCCCTTGAACCCATAATCTCTCCAGACTAGAAATGATCATGGGTCAGGCCAGATTTAATACCAATGACAAGAGCATCTGGGCCTAAATTTCGGGCCCGGGCCCGGGCTGGGTTTATGAGTTTTCTGGACCTGATGCCTCCTTGCTTCTTCAGTTTTCAGCAATGGCCTAATTTGATATTCCTTCCCTTCTTTGGCAGAAGAGAGAAAACGGGAGGAAAATTGGTCCCCCCAAAAAATGCTTGTGGCTGCAAAGATAAACTTTTGTTGATTAGGCTCAGTATGGAAAGAGTATAAATACAAAAATGTACAGTGTAAATATATTCAAAATAATATAAAATACAAGATTTTGCACTCTACATATTTGTATTTGTACTCTTTCCAAATTAAGCCTTAAATTGATCACGATTTGATGAGCTTCCATTGCTGCCCATGTCAGCCATATTAATCAAACACACCCCTATATTCTTGTTCACTGCGAACAAGACCTTCCCTTCACCGTTTCTTGCAAGAACACCAATTGCACTTGGACTTATTGAGGCTATCACCTTTTTTTTTTTTTGGCAAAGAAGAGGAAATCAGCTTCATTAATAAGGGGGCAACGTACATGATTTTGGTAGTTAGAATTGTAAATTATTTGCATTTGGCCCTTACAAGCTAGGTACGCAAAAAGATGGGCCAGTCTATTGCTATTCCTGTTTATGTGAACAAAGGAAATAGATTGGAGTCATGGATTTAGTCGTTGTATATGAGCCCAGTGAAGTTGCTCTTTCCATGTAGTGGGCCTTTCTTTCACGTCCAATGAATCTACAAATCGTTCTGCACAATTTAATGCCCTCTATTTGCTTCATAGAAATTGCTTGTTGCAGTCACTGAATGAGTACTTTTATACCGACAATAAACAAGTATGGTGGAAAGGGGTCACCCTGCCTTAATCCTCTTTTGAGGTGGAAATGACCAAAGGCTTCTCCTCTTAGCTTAACTGAGAAAGATGGGTGGATATAGATTGACGTATGAGCTTGGACCACTTAGAAGGAAATTTCATTTTGGAGAACGTCTCTTGTAAGGACTGCCAACCCACCCTGTCAAAAGCTTTAGACATGTCAAGTTTAAGAGCCACATACTCTTTACCTTTTTTCTGAGTTCTCATTAGGTGGAAAGCTTCCTGACTAAAAAGACATTGTCTGCAATCTATCTATCTTTTAAAAAACTGGATTGAAAGGGTGAAATAACTTATTGTAGAATTGGTTGAAGCCTTGCTACCATCCATTTTGAGGCGACTTTGCACAAAACATTGCAGAGACTTATAGGCTGATAACTTGATAAATTTGTAGGAGTGTTATTTTTAGGAATAAAAACTAGATTGGTATTGTTAATTTCCTTTGGCAGTAATTCTGACTCATAAAAGTTGAGTACCATATATATCATAAACTCCATGACCAATTAGACTCCAAAAGTGTTGATAGAAGAAGGCAATAAATTTGTCAGGCCTCGGAGACTTGTGTGGATGCATTTGTTTCACAACCAAGGTTATTTCTTCATAGGTTGGTGGCTGTAACAAGGAGTCAATATGAGATTCTTGTAGTTTAGGCATTGAGAAGCTATTGAAGTAGGAAGTGTCAATGCTTTCAGGTGCACCCCCCACCCCTTGAATAGAATTCATAAAGATCTCAGATATCTCGTACTTGTTTGAAGTCCACTCACCACTATCATTCCTCATCCATTCTATATTATTTTTTGAATTTTTCTTGGTCCTTATATGGTGAAAACTTTTGTATTTTTGTCACCATCCCTTAGCCATATAGCTCTCTAGACTTTAACCTCCATGGTTGTTCTTCTTTTAGTAACCAACATTCATATTATGTTTTTTTTTTGGTAATAATATTCATATTGATGTTGGAGAGACTTAAGTTGTTCAAGAGCTGTGTTCGAGCAAGAGCTCATTGGCATGGATGAGATTTGATCATAGAGTTGGCACTTGCACCGAACCAATGACAATCTGCCAAATCATTTAAAAAATCAATATAATTTTAAAATAGGGAAAACGAGCTGGTGTGGCAGATTGCTAGTAGTATGGTACAGAAAATTTTCTGAATACCAAGGGATATGCGTGCGTTCCTGCAGCGGGTTTCAAGTTTTTAAAATATGGCATCTAGCCACACATTAAGAATATCTCTCCATGATGTGAAATACAAGTATAAGAAATGTTTTTGACTATACCTGTTCGTGGGCCGAACTCGGACTTAATTGATGTCAAAATTCTAATGGGCCTAAAACAGTATAAAGTTGGGCCCAAAAGCCCAATCCGCAAATAAGTCTATTCCTGACGGACAGCTGGATACGATTAATTCCAACATGTTAACACACTTTTTGTGGCAGCAAATCTGGACTCATTTTTTAAGACCTGTCCAAATTAGTTTTGAGTAATTTTATTCCATTGGAGGTGAGGTCCAATTGGTGATTCTGGACAAGACACTACTCGATCGCATGAATGAGAAGGGATACTTCCATTGTGTGACTGTAATGTCCTTTGGGTAGCTATGTGATAACAGGTTGTAGATAGGAGATTCACGCTTCCAATTCGTAATCACAATATCCCACTATCACTTTGTGTGCTGGTGGAGCCAGTGTATCAACCTACACATCCAAACAGTTTGATTATATATTACTCCCTCTGGAATAACTAGGGCTGCAAATCAGATTGTTTAACTTTAAAATTTTCAATTATATCGGGTTCGGGTTAGGATTTGGGCCATTGAAAATTTAAAAAACATTCCAACCCCAATCCAACCGAGGTTGCAAACCAAAAACACGTTTCTTGTTTTTATTTATATTTGTTTTAAGAATCAATTCGCTTGTAACAAGAAAAACAATTTACACCGAAGAACACAGTGTTAATTACCACCGACATGTTAAATTTTAACCAATTTCAGTTTAATTATTAAATACAGTAGAGGTTAAATTGGGGAGGGGGGAGGGGCCCGGGGGGGGGGGGTTGGTTTGGTGAGAACTTGAGAAGAGACTACCGACACGACACTATGGTGGGAGCCGCATTGGGAAATGCATGCTACGGTCGGTTCTGATTTCTGAATTGACATCTCCCCCTCTCATTGACTACTCCCTATGCGTCTAATTATCATTGGGTACTTCATAAAAGAATCTCACAATTATTTCAATATCCGAATTTTCGAGCAAAGAATGAGCGACAAGCAGCGCCTTCATGACTCATCTAACGAGAGCTTACTTAATGAATATCAATCATTCCAGGCTGAATGGTGAGGCAGCAAGATGCCCACAAAGCAGAGGGGGAGGGGGGGACTCTCTAAGTGCAATAAAATGCAAACACAAACCTGCTCCCGTTTTGTCCTTATGTGTTACATCTATTGTGCTTATCTGTCCTTCGAAAAATTTCCCTGACCCCTTACCCTTAAAAGATCTTAAGAGGACACTTTGATGGACCAACTAGTTTTTGGACGCATTGATAACATGAAAGATAGTATATTATATTGACAAGATCTCCTCCACATGTATATTTAAAAGATCTCTACATGTATATTAAATTTATGGAAGATGTTTCTAACGTGCGATTAGATTCTCATGTTTGTAGAGTGCGTATTTAGCCTGTTAGGGGGATCGGTTTCAATCCGAGCTAAACCTTAAATGGGATTTGGACGGTTTGTATAATTATTATATTGGGCATTCAAAATAAATTGATCCATATTTTTATTAGTCTGAATTGAATCTAAATCAAATTTCCAATAATTCGATCATGAGGCCAAATCCTTGTCCAAATTGAAATCGATCAAAATCGAAGCCCATATAAAATCATTTTTATAAAAATAATTGTATGAAAGCAATTGTATGGAAGTACTTTTATAAAAGAATTTTTTACGAAAGCATTTTTATGAAAGTACTTTTACAAAAGCACTTTTACAAAAGCACTTTTATAAAAACTCTTACAAAAGTATTTTTATAAAAGCACTTATACAAAGTACTTTTACAAAGCACTTTTATGAAATCACTTTTACAAAAGTGTTATTTCAATGCCAAAAGGGTATATTTTTGTAATTTTCAGATTTCTTCATTTTAATATATTTTTGTAATTTTTATATGTTCTATTTTTTATATATAATTTTTGATATTTCATTCGTTTTGGGTTGGATCCAATCCAGTCCATTTACATTTTAATGGATTGAATTGGATTTGGACTGGATTGGGTCCAATCAATTTGTAAGTAGACTCATATTAGACTGGATCAGGTTGGACTAAATCCAGCTTAATTGACACCTCTAGTATGTACAATGCCTTTTGTTTATAGTTGTTGCAACATGAAATGATATTCTAAAATGTCAAGTGTCTTGGTATAATACATAATAAAATACATAAATAGAGTTATTTACATATAAAATTGAATATTGACACTTTGGTTATTGCATTATTTACTTTAATTTGGTTCCTTTTAATTTGTTTACAATGCAATTTCATTTGATCTCGTAAAAATGTATGAGAGTGGAAATGAGGAAAATGCAACTTTGGATTCAGTTTTGCTTTAGGTTTCACTTCTATTGCTTTGCTTGATATTTTTTAGTTTGCTTCATCAAGTAAACAAAATAAGATTACCATCAAGCAATTAAAAGATGTTATAAATGGGTAAGTGGTTTAGAAATATTGTGGACAGAGATTAGGGGGGGGGGTGTTATGGGTTAGCGCCCAAGTTCCTTTTTACGTTTATTCGAGTGATGTGTGGGGGAGGATTCTCCCCTCTGGCCCTGTGTTGCTGATCACTCGATTGCGTATGTACTTCGGAGTTTCGGGCCTGCTGGGCTCCAACAATGTTGGACTTGGTGTTGAGACAAAATTTTCATCCGGTTCAGTTTTGTATCTATTTGTTTGTGATTATGATTTAACTCTTAATATAAAATTTGTATTTTCTTTTTTTGGTCTCATTTGCACTTGTGGGTAATATAAGTTTTGTATTTGAGAAAATACCACCTTCCTCTTGCCTCAACTCTATCTCATATATATTAATCTGTAGCATAAAGTAAACTTGAATTTAGACTCAACTTATTTGCGCTCTTGTGATGTAATGCCACTTTCATTTGAACATTTTTGAATGCAAAGCAAATGATCACAAAATGTTGCAAGCCATCAAGGACGAGATGATCATGGAAGGTTTCAAAAGTTCTTAATAAATTTCTTTCAATATTTTGGTCCCATATTTTCTTTCAATATCAACCAAACATACATCCTCTTATTTCTTTCAATATTTTGGTCCCCACCCCCACCCAAAAAGTTGAATATTTAAAACTGATATATGTGTTTTAGACTGAGTTTGGATGGAACACAAATGTAAATATGTACAATATAAATACATACAAAATAATACAAAATACAAGATTTTACTCTCTACATATTTATATTTGTACTCCTTCCAAACTCAGCCTTGGAGCCAAACCATGGAAGCACGTTCAGGACTGAGCCAGTAATAAACATAGTCCACCCAATGGAAGCCAAATGGTCACACCATATATGCATAGATCCTAATTATACTAACACCCACAAAGTTTTCAATTAGAGAACTACAAGAGATTCATACGGATGCGGTGCACGGAAGTGTTAAAAGATGCATTCTATTCCTAAAATCTAAACCAAGGTTTTTAAAACCGACCAGGAGAACGAATCGTTCAGGGCTCCAGTTCCCGGGTCAAATGGTCTGACCGTTCAAATTGAATGGTCAGCCTATTCTGACAAAAAAAAAAAAAAAAAAAAAAAAAAACGGTCAAAACTGTTTGAGCGGTTAATTGCCCAAGTCAGCGGATTGCTGACCAAAATCAACATTTTTTGGGAAAAATCCGGTTTTGGGGAAAAACGAAACCGACCACCTGACCAGTTCCCAATTTTTCTGATCTGACCGTCCAGTCCGATCCGATTTTGAAAACCATGATCTAAACTCCAAAATATATAAATCATAGTAAAAGAGAGAGAGATTGACCCAATATGAACTCATATAATCCAGAGCCATGGGTTTTCTTTTCTTTCTCAAATTATGATTTATTGCACCCGAACCAGTTATGGACATGGAAACAAATTTGTCATTGTAAATCAAAAGGCTAAAAATTCAATTCTACAAAATTTTCAAGCTACAAACGTCAAGTATAGATAGGATCATTGAATTAAATTATAACCAATGGTGTAAAATATGATGTTGGATCTCCTGTCCATGTCTACTTACAATACACTATTCCTGTGCATTAGAAACTATATAATACTATGTATGAGGATGAGATGTTCTCCATGTGTGGCTGCGATGTTATGTGGGTAGACATAGGCAGAGTTCTTATGGGTAGGGGATCCAGACTCAGGATGACATTGGATCTAGATACCCGATAAGGACTGGATATCTCCATAAACTAGAAAAGATAGTCAACATAAACAAGCAAGCAAATGGGAAATTGCCACATCTTCTACTCTGGCAGAATGGTCAATTCATGTCACCTCATAGGACAATCTTGTAATTCTGTTTGGCAACCAAAGCACAACGTGCGGAATTATAAGCTGGTACACATGAGCCGACTTAGATGTATTATTAACACTCATACATAAGGGGCGTTTGTTTTTTTTTTTTGGATTTTAAGAGGCAAAAGTTGGTAATTCCATTGACCAAGAAATTCATGTTATCTTTTTTTTAATTTATGTGGGGATTAGGAAAAGTTTATTTTATTGGGTATTACTTATCCCGGTAAATGATACCCATCTCCTAGGTGGGTAAATAACTTTTCCACTTGGGGGTAGGGGTGTTAATTGGACTGGATTTGATCTAATGCAATCCAATCCAATGTGAGTTCATTACAAATGGACCTGGTCCAATCCAGTCCAATGAATATTCTAGACCATTTTGGACCAGTCCAGAACTGTCCAATCTCTTCAAATTCATGTTAATTTAGATTGGTTTCAACTCAAACCTGGTCCATTGACACCTATGTTCTTTTATTTTATCAATGGATCAGATATTGGCTCAATCAAATTTAAATTCATTATGGACAGACCAAGTCCAATCCAATATGTCATATTGGTCTGACCAGTCTATCCAAATTCAATATGTCTTATTGGTTTGTCCAATCTGCCCAAACTGATTTTTATTTGGATAGAGTCCAACCCAAAACCAGTCCATTAACACCCCTACCTGAGGGAAAGTTGCCAATATTTGGATGTAACAAAATACCCTTTTAATAATAGATTTGTATGGCTAAAATGGTCATTGGTTTATTTACCTAGGAAATAAGTGCATTTACCCAGATAAATAACTTATCGAAAAGCCAACGAAGCCTTAATGCAGGCTAATGGTTGACCATGTGGCCTTGACTCAAGGTTTTGGATTGACCAAGGAAGTGGACTGACATGGGAAATGGTACAAGATCCACTACTCCCACACCTAACGGCTCCTTCCTCTCTCTCCCTCTCTCTCTCTAAACACTCTCACACACCCTACACCTTGGCATTATACTAAACAACTCTAACTCTCTATCTCTCAAGGTTTTTAAATAACTTTGACCATTGGAGTCTCTTCCCCAAGGAGTCATCTTGGGGCCTCTAATGTCTTTTTGTGATCACATGTGAGAAGCTTCATCTAAGGCTTTCAGCTCAGCTTCTTGATTCTACCTTTGGCACGAAAACTTATAAGTAACATCTTACAATGTAAATTCTTTTCTAAAGGTAAAGTAATAAAGAATGTATACAATCAAACTACTAATAAAGATGGACCAACAAGTTTGAGTAGTTTTTTTTGATAAATTGCAATTAGGTACCTTGTGCTTTGGAGGTTGTCTCACTTTAATGCCTGATTTTTCAAATATGCTACTTTAATACCTAAAATTCCACAAATATACATTTAAGCCCAACTCCGTTAGATTAATGTTACATTCCGGTCTGGTCAATAAGGGTAGTGAATTGAGGTATCTTTTGAGGTCATCGAATGCAAGCTAGCATTCCTCAGTCTACTCAAAATATTGGTTTTTCTTTATAGCCTTAAGAAATGGGAGACACCGCCCACCCGACTTAGACGTAAACTAGTTCAGGGTGGCTATTCGACCTGTTAGTTTCGAACTTCTATAATTGACCTAGGTGGTCTCATATCTAAGATGGCTTGGATTTTGTACGGGTTGGCTTCGATGCCATGTTGGTGCACTATGTAACCGGGGAACTTGCTTGACGTGACACCCAAGATGCACTTATTCGGATTAAGCTTTAGATTAAATTTTCTAAGTACGTTGAAGACATCGGTCATATCGACAACTAGAGTTTAATGGGATTTGCTCTTTGTGACCATGTTGTCTACGTACACCTCAACTTTGTCGCCAATCAAAGGGGCACAAATGTTATTCACGAGGCGTTGATAGGTTACCCCAACGTTCTTTAGGCCAAAGGGCATAACCTTGTAACAATAAAGATTGGTCTTAGTTACGAATGCCATTTTCCCTTGATCGGTAGGATCCATCTGGATCTAGTTATAACTGGAGTATGCATCTATGAAGCTTAATAACTCGAACCCTGAGGTTGCATCTACTAGGCGGTCTATCCTAGGGAGGAGGAAGCTATCCTTTGGGCAGAACCTGTTGAGGTCGGTACAATCGACGCACATGCGCTACTTCTCGTTGGCCTTCACGAGGATTGCATTAGCAATCTAGCTTGGATATTCAACATTCATCACGAAGTCTGCCACGAGGAGCTTCTTGACCTCCTCGTCTATTATTCTCCACCTCTCCTCGGCGAAGTTCCTTTTCCTATGTTTTACTGGTCTAATTAGGGGGTTTACATTCAATCTATGGGTTATCATAGAGGGGTCTATGCCAGGCATGTTGGCGGCTAACCAGGCAAAAACATCTACATTATTAATTAAAAATCTTACCAGTTCGGAGCGTAGTGGTTCCTTGAGGCGTGCACCGATTTGCATTACCTTCAAGGGGTCGGTACTTGAGACCGGCACCAGGATTGTGTCTTCCATCGAACGAGCTCTTTCCTTGTTGTTCTTCGGGAGCAGCTCTAAGTCGGCATCAACTTGCTTCCCTTTATGCTTCAATGTTGCAATGTAGCACTTCCGCGATTCAAGCTAGTCATCACACATTACTCCTATCCTATAGTCGGTGGGGAACTTTATGGAGAGGTGGTATGTCGATAACACCACTTTGAGGGTGTGCAGTATTGGTTGGCCTAGAATGGCATTGTATGGTGATGTCGTTGCCAACACTAGAAAGTCATGCCAGAACCTCATCTTATTCAGCGTGGTTCCTGTTGTCACAGACAAGTTGATCTGTCCCAAAGTTCGAGTCGCTCCACTGCCAAAACTGACCAGAGGAACATCAGCTCAGGTCAGGTCTTCCCTCCAAAGTCCCATTTGCTCGAAAGCTCCAAGGAACATGATGTCTATCGGGTTACCAAAATCGATGAGTACCCTTTTTACCTCATAATTGTGGATCATGAGCTTGACTATAAGGACATCATTATGAGGGTAATAGATCCCATACATATCGTCTTCGTTAAAGTAGATCACTTATTCTACTCTTCATTGTTTTGGCAAGTTCTCCCCCTCATAGTCCAGCCCATGAACTAAGGCTCGACTATCTAGGGCAGTTGAACATGCTACCTCCAACTCTCCAGTGATCGTGTTAATCATTCCGCGAGCTGGTGGATTATTATTTTGCTACGTTTGCAAGTCTGTGTCGTGTAGGGGTGATAATGGGTCGGGTCGGGCTTTGAATTTATGATAAGGGCTACAGCTTAGGCCTGGGCCCGGCCCGGCCTAGGGTTCTAGGCTTGAAACATAAGCCCTAGTCCAGGTCTATACGGCCCAAGTCGGTCTAGGCTTGATTCCAGGCCAATGTCACTCATATATAAAACATTACATAAGTATAAATTAAATGACATAACATGCATATAAACTTATTTTCTACATTATATAATATAAAATATTACATATAATATAAATTGTACATGTCATGTTATAATATTTATATATAAAATATACAATATAATGTAAAATAACATTTATACATATGTATACATTATACACAAAATGCGTAAGTTTAAATATATGCGGGCTGGGCCGGGCCTAAACAAAAAACCCAAGCCCAAGACCGGAATTTCCAGGCCGGGCTTGTGCGGGCCAATCCGAGCCGGGCTGAAATGATCACCCCTAGTGTTGCGGCTGCACTGCACCAGCTCTTGGAGATGCTAGCCATCTACTCCTACGAGAGTCATAAGGGGGCTCAACCTATTGGGGCAGCTCCACTATCTATAGGTCGTTAACTTGCACAAGAGTCTTGAAGGCCTCGACCTATGAGGGCAACTCCACAGTCCATTGGCTGCCAACTCCCACAGGAGACACAGAGGGCTCGACTGTAGAGGCAACCTCGCGATTATGTCTGATAAGGCTCATCTAGGCTGGTTGTTCTAATTCTGCCCCCCTAGGGGGTTCCCTTAATCCAACTGTTGTTGTTACTAGTTGAGGATGTCATTACTTAAGGCTTAGAGAATGGATGAGAACTTAGCTTTTCTGTAGTGTGTCCCCATAGACGACGCCAATTGATGATGTGTGATATGGTGCTCCCAACTCAGGGACAAATCAAACATCGGGCTAGCGAGGTCGCCTAGTCAAATTGCAAGAAAAGGAGGTCAAAGTGTCCAAGGTGCTTTACACAATGTGGGCACTCCGATGCTTAGGTTAGCAACTAGAGGTTTTTGAGAGAGTTGAAAGCAATATTGCTAGAGTACTGAGAGAGCTGAATCGCACATACCTTGTGAAGTTGGAGGCAGGCCTTTATATAGGCAAGCTGTCATGGGCCTCACGATGCGTGTCCGAGATCCTCAACCTGTTTGGTACGGAGTTGGTTTCATACCCAAAGACGGACTCTACGTAAGCTGATAAGGCTTATCTAGGTCCATCTGAATCGGGTAGAGAGAAGATGAACTCTGTTGACATGGTGCCATGATCCTAAGGAGATCGGAGATAGTTGACTTGCTTCTAGATAGAGGTTACATGGCATCTCGGCAAATCGATGCATATAGTTGAGATATTCAAGCCTCAGTCTAGCTGGGTGATTCGAGGTGTGCAAGGTGACTGGGATCGTTGAGGTTACCGAGGTCGCTGAGGCGTCACCTCATCGTTCAATCACTCCACGTGTCATCACATAATTTGACGGGCCAAATTATCCCTCATCACTATCAAAGATTGAAACTTTGTTTTAGCCTAACGTTTAACTTGATAGTCATGTATTCCTTAATGGAGTGCATGCTTGAAAGGAGCAAATTGAATTCTTAATCGGTCCCCCGTAGAATCAGGAATGCAAATAGATTAGATTGGATTCGAATAAGGGTATATCCGAATCCTATCCAATGCTATAAGAACTGATCCGATCCAAAGATCCTTTGGATCTCAAAAATATGGGTTTGAATTCGAATTCAATAAAGAAGTCAAATATTCGGATCTGATCCAATCCAATCCAATTTTCTTAAAAAATTAGTAAATTATTAAAAGAAAAATAAAATATAACAATTTGAATAAAGAAAAACAAAAAATACAAATATATTTTCAACTATTTTCATCATATATATATACATGTTTTTATAAAAAATAAATAATATAACCAATTTACAAAAATACAATATAAATAATATATTTATAAATAATTAAATAATATATATTTTATATATTTATATAAATAAATAAATAACATATATATATATATATATATATATATATATATAGGATCTAATCGGATAGGGGAATAATCTGAATCCAATTTCTAATCGCATCCCGATGGATGGTGATTTGACCCGACCCCTTGAGACGATGACACATGGACATGACTCAGCACGAGTAATAGCTCAGCGCCACAACCTGACCGCGACTAACGAGCCCACAGGACAGCTCGCTATAGGATTAGCTCGCTACAGTGTGAGCTCAAGGATCCCCGATGTACTGTAGCGAATTCAAGGACCCCCGATGTACTGAAAGGGAATACTTTAAGACAAGTCTATCCCAGCTCATGAGCTAGGGTAACCAGCTCGCTCCAATACTTAGGTAGAAAAACTGCCTAAGGGGCCACGTCAAGAGGAATCACCTCGCGGTACCCTCAGGAGCTCGCTACAAGGTAGCTCGCGACAAGGACCGTACCCGCCAGACTGCATCACATCTCATGACCACGACGCAGTCCCTGCCAGCCCGACAAGACTGCACCCACGTCCCTCAACAGATGGTGGCGTGCCTGTCCTTCCGGGACGTGTCAATCATCCGATTGGGTAGTACTCTGCAATGGTTACCTGCACAACCCTGGCAGATAACAACTGCGACAGAGGTCCAATGGAGGTTAAGCCCAATTTGATAAGAACGCTCGTATATAAGAGCCCCCTAGTTCAAGGGAAGGGCTCTCTCGAATATCTGATATCTTATCTTGAACTTACTCGACCTTTCTCTCGAGCTAACTCAATGATCTAGCGCGACCAACACTCTTAGCCTTCTTTACACTCTTTGCTACTTTCTCCAGTGTTCTAACTTAAGCATCGGAGTATTCCAACTGGGCAAGTCCCCTGGGAATCCTTCACCGTTCTCTTCTTAGGTACTGTCCGTCGCCAGCGAGGAGCCAGTCAGCTGCAAGCTAGGAGTGCCCGGATTACGCAACATCATTTGGCGCCGTTTGTGGGCAACGCTTCGAAAAAGCCTTCCTCTAAATTTCTACATCTTCCCTCTGAGAACTTAGCATTCATGGCCTCCTCCAGCAACGCTAGGCATGATGCCAACCAGAATGCTTCTGGAGAGCAACCCCAGCTCCTCACTATCTGTATCGGACAGTTCACCGTCCCCCTCTCTATGGACGGGATTCCCAGCTTGAACGTGCCCTTCACAGTGGCACCTGTGAGCGCTCCATTCCCTTCCACAGTTGGAGCGACCTTTGCTGAACCTTTGGTCATGCCCCCATTGACCAACCTGAATCAGTTAGAAGACCTAGTGCAGTGCATGCGAGCCATGCAAGGTCAAATGCAGTAGTTTCAACAGTTCCAACTCTACTAGCAACAAGTGCTGCATCAGGTCTCTCAGTACCAGTATCAGCAACAGTTTCCTTCCTTGCCTCAGGCCTAGCAACCGCTTCCCCCTTGTATCCAGCCTCGAAGCAAGCCAAGCCCTCCCGCCAGAGTGAACTCCAAGGAAAGAGAGGCCAGCCACCCCCCGCCTCGCAGCCTGTGGGTAGGTCAAGGGCCTCCCAGCCAGCCAAGCCCGTATCGCCCCAACACTCACAGTTCGAGCTCCCACTCGCAGAAAATCCGTTTGAGTTCCTAGCCACATACACCAGGTAGGGCCCTTCGATTCAGAGCTACCACCAACAGTCTGAGCCCATCAAGCTCGGTAACACTGAAGCAAGCAGCACTAACGCTGAGTCGATAAAGTAGCAGCGAAGACGCCGACGAGCTCGCTGAACTACTACCCGTGTCTCGCCCGAGCTCAAAGGTAAAGAGGAGGTGAGCTTAGGTGAAGTAAAATCTACTCCTCTCCTCCCAGTTCCTTCTCCACAGTCTCCAGAACTTCTTGTTGTCCCCATGCCAAGAGATTTCAAGCTCCCTCCGCTGGACAAGTATGATGAATCCTTCAATCCGAATGATCATGTGAATGCCTTTCAGTTCCAGATGCACCTGGCAAGGGCCAACGAATCCTGCATGTGTGTGGCCTTCTCCACCACCATCAAAGGGGTAGCCCGCACATGGTACCGAAACCTCATGCCTGGTTCGATAAGGAGCTGGGCGCAGTTCGTGCAAGTTTTCACCTCCCACTTTGTCACCAGCAAGAGGTGTCCAAGAACTCAAGAAAGCCTCCTCGGCATAGTACAAAAGGAAAGGGAGTCCATTCGGAGTTACATCAAGCGGTTTAATGACGCTTGTCTGCAGATACCAGATCTGGACCCTGCAGTTTACCTCACCGCAGCCAAGCGAGGTATTACCCACAAGGAGTTCAAGTGGCACGTAATTGTCAATCAGCCAAAGACCGTGACCGAGTTCGTCAAGCTCGCGAACCGCTTTATAGGGTCAGAGGAAGAGATCAGCTAGAAGGGCGAACAAGCCCTCGAGAAAAGGAAAAGGGAACCAGAGCCCTCAACTTAGGGCGATAGCAAGAAAAAGAAAAAGATCTGATTCATCAAAATCCAAATCCGATTCCTAATTTGTTTGGGTTTAAAGATCTTAAATTCAAATTCATGTTTTAATATATATGGAGTGGATTTGGATTTAATTAAAATTCACTTTAATTTTTTAAAATATGAAGAAGTTAATTACTTAACTTTTATATGTAATAAAATAATATAATCTGATTTAATTACAAAAACATATAATCGAAATCCAAGATAATTAGATGAGATATTGGATCGGGCCACAGAGTTTTAGGTAGGCCTACTTTCTTTTTTCATGGGGATGTTTGGTTCCATCGGCGTTTATTGAAAAAATGTCGCCACATCAGCGCCACATAGACGTTGGCGTTTATTGAAAAAATGCCACCACATCAGCGCCACATAGACGTTGGCGTTTATTGCAAATGAAGCAAAATGAAACAATTGTTTAGTTTCAATGTTTATCAAACAAACGGTAGAAAAACTAAATACTTTGATTTTTGTGCCTAAGGCATTTGGGGAAATGTCAAATTCTTGTTTTTCCCAACGCCCTAATGTTTTTTGAAACCAAAACCAAATAATGATGTGACACACTTTAATGGATATTAATCTGAAGTGAAAAATAAAAAACGTTTAAAATAAAAAATTATAAATAAACGTTTAAAATAAAAAAATATAAATAAACGTCACAAAACCAAATACAAACGGGACTTGTTAGTTCATGAACTCCGTGGAAGAATATTAATATGGTGACAGTGCTTGAAGCATGATTGTATGAAGTCACGTCTCACGTCAATCCGTACCTTGTTAGTGGCTGGATCCCAAAAAGAACGCACCTTCCATCTTGTATTTAAAACACAATTTGTATTTACACGCTCGGAGGTTTATACCTTTTGGAATCCCACTAACTAGATAATTGGCACATCTGTTGATTTCTGTATGAAGGAATGATAGATGGCTAAATGGATAACTAGCAGATATGTCGATGATTAATTTCTGTGCGAAGAAAGCCACCACACCTTTTTTTTTTTTTTTCATGTCGGTTTAATGGTTTTGCTGTGTTAGGTGTGTAAGGTTATTTATTTGTGGTCAGATCTCCTATACTCTTCTACCCACATATCATTATACATTGAGAATATCTTCTATATTTGTATGTCACTAGTCATGAGAGATATTCCTCAAGTATAATATTAATATTTTGGATAGGTGTGAGTAGAATATATGGACTGTATTTATTAGGGATAAAGGTTGTTATTTCCGAGCCTTATTGTATTTCTGTTTGGTTATTTTTTTTTTACAAATTTTATTTTATTATTAAAAAATAGATAACCAATGGGTCCCGATGCATAACCCAAACTATGAAATGTAGATAGTTGAAGTTTAATCGATTTATTTTTAATTATACTGCACTGAGGATTCTCTCAAATAATAAGACTTCTAGAATGATGACTAGTTTGACATAAATTTGTGTGAGAGAATTTTTTTTTTCCATGCAAATATTTCGAGCCGATCAATGCAAATTGTTATTTCTGTCGAAAAGGTCAAATTGATGTTTTTCAGATATCTTTTTTTTTTTTCAATTGAAATGATAATCATACATGATGTGGATACCTATACCACTATTAAAAGTGGGAATGGGATCTATATTTTGGAATTTTTAATAAAATATCCCTATTGCTGAATTTAGTCACCTTTATTATAAGGGTAGAAAATATAAATTAAATTATTACTTATATTAAATTCATTTAATTCCCTTTATTAACTTATATGTTTAAGGTATTAACTCTTATCCCCGCTCATTAAATTCTATATTTAATGTATTTTAAATAAATGAGTTTTGTACACTTTTTCCTAATTAAAGCACCCTTATTTTTAAATTTAGTCATTATAGGGCAGAAAATGTAATTTAGGCCATGTTTGAGAGTGCTTAAAAATAAATACTTATTTGGATCAAATTCGCACCATTAAGCACTTATTGGTGTTTGAGAAATAAGACTGAAATAAATGCTTATTTTAGAAATAAGGACTTATTTTTTAAGCCAAAATTTCTAGTTTTTTTTTTCAAGTGCTTATACAATAAGCACTTATTCAATTTTTTCTTCCAAAATTATCCCTAGTTGAATTTTAAAATATCACTTATAAAATATATCCCTAGTTGAATTTTATAAAAGTAATTTCGTAGAAGTGTTTTTATAAAAGTATTTTCGTAAAAGTGCTTTTGTAAAGCACTTTTATAAAAATACTTTCATAAAAGTGCTTTTTAAAAACAATTTTATTAAAGTGCTTCCGTTAAATTTGAAAGAAAATGAGGGATAAAATAGTCAAAAATGCTTATTTGAGTGCTTATTGGAGAAAAAGACTACCAAACACCAAATATAAAATAAGTGCTTATTTTTTAAAATAAATACTTGAAAAAGTTAGGTGCCAAATGAAAATAAGTGCTTATTTGAATAAACACTTGTTTTTAAGCACTTATTTTTAACATAAGCACTCCCAAACATGGCCTTAAAGTATTACTTTCCAATTCATTCATTTTCCTCTCATAAGTTGTTCTTTTATTCAACCTCATTAAATCCTTTTTTTTTCTTAAATATTTTGTTTCTCATCAATTTTTCTAATTAAATAAATACCCAATAATATTAAAAATACAAAACTTATGTATTGAAACCCAACATGAAAACTAAAAAGTCCTTTTTATCCATGTGGTGGATACATAATTCAACCATTTGGGTCAAAACAGGTCAATCAATGATATGTGTCATAGTTAAATAACAAAGGCTTAAAGATAAATAAAAATATAAAGATTACAAAAGAAACACTTGTTTGTTGTTTCTTCGGCTACAACAATAATTAATTAGATGATCATGCATCATGAGCTCCATCTCATCCCATCAAGAAAAAAGCGAAATGTTGAATTTTCCCTCTACTATTTCTCAAATTTCAAAATAAAATTCAATTGATGAAAAATTTCAAGAAAATTAATCCCACCAACAATGGGCTCCTTTGTCATCGCACTGAAGAGAAAAACCAACATTCAACCGGGCGGATCTGAGGTAGCAAAAATTTTTGGGACCCGTGATTCCTCCTCGGGCATTGATGGCTTGCTTGAGACAACTAAAAAGTCAGTCTTTGCAAGATTCACCACCATTGGCCTCCCTTCAATAATCTTTCTTCTCGTCGTCGGCCTTCCCTGATCACAGAAGAGGAGAGATTACAAAATTGAAGTGTGGAGTCTCGAACGCCCGTTGCAATTTCATCCATGAGTGCCTTTCTACAAAACCAACATTAGGAAAATCTGCATCATTGATCACTTCCACCATGAAGCTCGTCATCCCTTAGCAATGTTATTGGGATCCAATAGGCGGTAACCCGGGAGGCAGTCGCCGGCTGACCGTCTTATTATTTGGTGACCGTACACCCCACAAATAGCATTCACTGTATAGGCCAGGCTCGGTTATTACTCTCCACACCACTTTCCATTGACTGTTGTTCTTCTTCCAATGTTACTCTATGGTAGTAGTCCTCGGTGGGCTTTGGCACATCCTCTGTTAATGAGAGGGTGATGTCTGTGGTGTTTTTTATATCACTAACGGATTCAACAAATTTAACAAACAATAACCCCTGCCCTAATTACCTTGGAGCTGAGATTATTAGATGGTTGTTATGTACTTCTAAGAGCTCAAGAGTTGTGATGTTGGCAACCTTAAGAGGCTAGCCGGTAGCCATGGCCTCCCGTCCCGTCTCTCTTTCTCGATAGAATGATTGAAAGATGGCACTTAGAAAGCGAATTGTTTACTTTATTACAACACTTGTCTAATCCCCAAACCCAGGCAACCATAGCCAATCCTTGGAAAGTAGGGAAAGAGATGGCCCCTTTTGCCTTTAACTACTTTTCTCCTCCCACACTCGTTCACACTTCCACCTCTCCTGCAATCTCCGACCCTATAAAAGGGGCTGCCTTCACTTTCACAAAGGATGCTTTGGGATATGGTATTCTAGCTCTCTTTGCTCTGTTTGTTCAGAATTATTCTTTTGCCCGTCTAGCTCAGCACTAACTTAAATGTCAGAGCCTCCTTGCCTAGGCTCACAATCTAAGTTCTCTGACATCATCTCTTTCGTAGGGTTAAGGCCGCTCGCCACTCTCACTTGAAGCTCTCCAAGCAGATCAGGTACCATCAATTGGCGTCATCTGTGGTAACAACTAAAAAGCTATCCTCATCTCTCACTGCTTTCAGTACCAGTCCCCTCACTGATCAATATGACTACACACAACGAAAAAGACATTCAAACCATCACTGCTAGGGCTACACCTGTTGACCCCTCAACAATCCTAGTTGGTGTTGAACCCAACTGTTTCAAGAATTGATCAATTACATGCGGGGCATCGACCTCCGAATGCAGACATGGGAACAATGCATAGCTGCTATGCAACAACCCACCATGCAAGCCCTAACACAGACCCATCTATCGAACACTATCAACAAGCAGAACCCCAATAGCAAGGACCAGCCCCCTAATCGGGACAGACCGATCGCCGATGCGAGAGATCGTGTTAAGCAGGTCACCTTGAACAACAACCGCTAGCCCTCCCAAGTTCATTCCCTGAGAAGTCGTACCCAGACAGTGACGTCGAGGCAGCATGACCCCACGTATGTGACAAATCTAGGAGGAATCCATGTCGCACCTCGATGATTGATCGTTTAGGACCTCGCGTTGAACCACATGCCACCGCTACTCAATTGGCAAGCCATGCGGAGACCTCTGGCGTCCTTGAACTTACTCGCCCCTCTCCTTTGTCCTTCGAGATTATCATAGAGCCACACTTGAAAGACTTCAAGATGTCGACCTTTGAAGCTTACGACTGCATGATGGATCCTATGGACCATGTTGAAAGCTTACAAGCCCTCATGCTTCTTAAAGGGGCCTCAGAGGTCAGTATGTGTCTGGCCTTCCCCACTACGTTATGCCAGACAACTCGGATGTGGTATTCCAAACTCGCTCCAGGTTCCATCAGAAGTTGGAAACAGTTCTCCAACTTGTTCATTTCTCACTTCGCCACTAGTCAGAGACACACTAAGACAATGGCAAGCTTGATGTCTATTGGATAGTGTTCTAGAGAGAGTATTCAGGAGTACATGAATAGATTCAACTTATAGTGCCTACAAATCCGAGACCTCAACCCAGTAGTGTAGGTCACTATCGCAACCCATGGAGTACGAGATCGGTTCCTCAAAGTCTCCCTAGCCAAGAATCCCTCATAGAAAATGAAGAGCTTCCTCTACCAAGCACAAAAGTACATGAATGCAAAAGGACTCATGGTAGATCTAGGAGACATGGACCAAGGCGATCAAGGAGATAGGGAGAGGAAAAACAGATACCAAAACCGTGGGGAAAGTAGTAAAAGAGGACTATGTGAGCATAGGCCACCCAGAAGATCAAAGTTGCCGACCAAGTACTGTAGTTTTACACCGCTTAATGCAAAATGCGGGGAGATTCTCATGCAGATCAAGAAGGTGCAATATCTGAAGTGGCCACCTCGCATGAAGGGAAACCCAAAGAACATGAACCAAGACAAGTATTGCCACTTCCATAAAGAAAAGGGACATGACACTGAATATAGTCGAGATGGCTACCTGAAGCAGTTCATAAAGAATGAAGAATGCGCACCCGAGCAACCCAGGAACTAGCACAATGAGACAGATAACGAGGAATAGGTCATGGGGATGATAGCCACTACCATCGGAGGTTTGATTGTGGTCGGATGTAGTACGTCGGCAAGCAAAAACTCCGTTAAAGAGCTATAGTATGAAGATGAAAACCCCCAAAACAAGCCAAGGTCCAAAGAGGCGATATACTTCACTAAAGACGATCTTCAAGGAATATATTTCCCACACGGTGATGCACTAGTCGTAAAATTCATCATCACCAAGTACAAGGTAAAGTGCATACTCGTTGATAGCGGGAGCTCGTCTGAAATCCTGTTCCTAGAGGCCTTCAATAAGTTGAGTTGAAGACGAAGGACCTTACCCCAACCGACGTACCTCTGGTCGGTTTTAGTGGAGATGTCGTACACCTTATGAGCAATATAAACATGTCAGTTTTAGCGGGGACTGTGTTGAACAAGAAGAGGTTGAGACATGATTTTCTGATTGTTGATTCACCATCACCCTACAATGCCATTCTAGGCCACCCTTTGCTCCATGCTCTCCATGCAATAGTATCAACGTACCACCTCATGATGAAATTCCCAATCGAGCATGGGGTCGGCATAGTTAGAAGGGACCAATTCGAGTCCCGCAAGTGTTATGTTGTGGCCCTGAAAGGCAAGGGCAAGCAACCCTTGGCTATGGACATCGACCTCAACTCACTTGAGCATCCCAAGGAAAAGGACAACAAGCCCACTGAAGAGGCGGTTTCAGTTCCTATTTTTGAGATCAAGCCAGAGAAGAAAGTGTAGGTCGTATCAGTCCTTGAGGGGCCCCGATGTGCCCTTGAACTCTAATGTTTTTGCTTGGTTGACCCATCATAGACCTCTATGATAACCCATAAACTGAATGTGAACCTTTTGGTTAGAGTCGTGAAGCAGAGGAAAAGGAACTTCGCTACTGATCAGTGGACGACCATAGATGATGAGGTAAGGGAAATACTAGACACTGACTTCATCAAAGAAGTTGAGTACCTAGACTGGATTGCCAATATGGTACTTGTAAAAAAGGCGAATGGAAAGTGGTGTATGTGCATAAATTACACCAACCTTAATAGAGCCTACCCCAAAGACTGCTTCCCGCTTCCTCGAATAGACTAGCTTGTAGACGCCACCTCGAGGTTCAAATTTTTGAGCATCATAGACGCTTACTCAGGCTATAACTAGATCTTGATGGACCCCGCCGACCAAGAAATAACTACTTTTATAACCAAGACCAACATGTAATACTACCAGATCACGCCCTTCGGCCTTAAAAATGTCGTGGCAACCTATCAAATCCTTGTAAATAAAATTTTCGTTGAATTAATAGGAAATAAAGTTGAAGTGTACGTCGATGATATGGTTGTTAAAAGTTGAAGTGTACGTCGACCTCACCGATGTCTTTAGCGTTTTAAGAAAGTACCGATTAAAACTTAAACTAAGCAAGTGTGTTTGGTGTCACCTCGGGCAAATTCTTAGGCTACATAGTAACCCAACGTGGCATTGAGGCTAACCCAAAGAAAATACAGGCAATTTTGGATATGACACCACCTCGATCCATTAAGGAAGTCTTGAGACTTACAAGTCAGGTCGCCGCCCTCAGCTGCTTCATGTCCAGATCGGTAGGGTGGTGCTTCCCTTTCTTTCAAGCAATCAGAAAAGCTCAAGACTTAAGTTCTACCTGAGTTTGATGAACTTAAGCTCTACCTGAGCTTGTCATAGTTATTAACAAGGCCGGAGCCAAGAGATGAGCTCATTCTGTACCTATCTGCTAGCGACGAAGCCGTTAGCTCAGTGCTGGTCCGAGTAGTTAACAAAGTACATAGGCCTATCTATTATGTGAGAAAAGTTCTACATGCAGTCAAGACCCGATATCCCAACATCGAGAAATTGGCTTTTGCATTCATCATCTCGGCTAGAAAGCTGCGACCTTACTTTTAGGCACACACCATCATCGTACTCACCAATCAACCACTCCGTCAAGTCTTATAGAAGCCTTAGGTATCAAAGTGGTTGACAAAATGGGAAATTTAGTGAAGTGAGTACGACATACGCTTTGAACCGCAGCCAACAATCAAAGCTCAAGTGTTGGTAGACTTCATCTCAGAATGCACGTTTGGTATGCCGATGACCGACGACCTACCCCCAAGTCAAGAAGCATATACCAACGCGGCACCAACCGACGAACCTAGGGTAGAACCCTAGATTCTCCACGTAGACGGATCATCAAACACGAGGGACAGTGGGGCCAGACTCACTATGTGATAATTGGCAAGCGGTTGTATAGGAAATCCTTTACCCTCCCGTACCTACGTTGCCTCCAACCTAGCGAAGCAGACCACATCCTTCATTAAATCCACGGGGGATTGTGTGGTGAGCATTTGGGGGCAAGAACCTTGCATAGAAAGCCTTTGGACAAAGTTACTATTGACCAATGATGAAAGCTACTTCCATCAACGATATGACAGTTGCCAACGCCCTGCCAATATAACTTGACAACGTACTACCGACCTATAGTACCTCACTAGTGCGTAGCCTTTTACATAGTGGGGGATAGATATCTTTGGCCTTTCTCCATGGCCACAGGGCACAAAAAGATCCTAGTCGTAGCAGTATTATGGAGGCTTTGCTCTTGCAATGTTGAAGCAAGGTATTGTGGAGCCTCAACTCTTGCAACCTCTTCTGTTGGGCACGCACCTGCATTCAAATCTCTACAAGACTTTACCACCACCATTTTAAAATTTTCAAACCCTTATCAAACAGAGAAGCCAGACCTTCCACCACCACCACTCTCACCACAAACATAACCCTTGACACCTCTACCTAAACCGACTTCGTTAAATCATAGGTGCACGCGCCCAGACCACTAGATTGATGGAATGAAGTTTCTGCCAACTGATCAGGTTGCCTTGGATCTACCTCAACGTAACCCCCAAGTAAATTGCCCATCTCCCCGAAAGTCTCCCAGCAGCAAGCGTGGAGCGGAGGCCAAAACAACTAAGGGTCCATTTGGTTGACAGTAACAATTGAAATGATTTAAATTCTTATAGTTTATTTGATTTATATAAGAATGAGAATCAATAGGAATGGGATATTATTCCAAGGGAGGGGGAGGGAATGGCCATTCCCTCAAATAGGGGAATACCATTCCACCAGGAATGAAAATGGAATTTCAATTCTATACCAAACAGTTAAAATCGGAATAGCCCATTTTAATTCCAATTCCAGACCCCTATTCCAGTGAACCAAACGGGGCCTAATTTTCCCTTCTCACCATTTTCTGAAACACTGGGTTGAAGTCCTTGGAACTCCCCCCCACCAAGCCTCTTCGGAGCAAGTATTCTTTCTGTCTCTCTGTCTCGCCGTCTCTCTCTCACACCTACCCCTCCCACGCTTACCTGGAGACCAGCTTTTTGGACACCCGAACAACTACCTCCCCTTCCTCTGAGAAACCCAACGACACCATCTGTGACTGTGAGAAGTTATTTTGCTTCTCACTATCCCACTAAAATTAATACAAATTTAGTTTGATCATGTATGCCACGCTAATTCAAGATTTTTCTAGTCTCAACTCTGAATTGCATTCCATGTTTATTGAGCTGAAGCCTGAAGGGGGTGATCATTAATAGCCCAGCCTAGGCTGATGTGTGCTAAGGCCCGGGTTAGAGTTCTTTAATCAGATCCAACCTATCCTGGCCTGGTCCATGATCACCCCTTTTTAGTTTCTCTTAACATGCGGGGTCTACTAGAGTTGAAGGATCTTTACTTTTTGGTGTTTGTTTGTTTATGAAATTTGGATGTTGTATGTGGAGGAAAAGACTAACGAATAAGAATTCGGAGGATGGAAATAAAGCAACTTGCTACTGGATTCTGGGTTAATGCACGAGTTATGCATAGACACCATCCCTGGACCTTCTGAATTAATTGATGAATTTGTGTAGTTGTTTTGTTCGCTGATCACTTCAACAATTAAGAAACTTCTATGTATTAGCAGGGTTGGCCCCAAGTGAGCGGCCAGTTGCAAGGCTGTCAATAATCTGATATCCAAATTAAGACCAGCTGCCAAATATTCTTCTTTTTCGATCTCCGCTCTTTCGGGGGTGTTTGGAAAATTCAACTCGTGAAGATGGTCCAAGTTGGGCAAATTTGACTTTGGACATCTTCCATTTGGTGGAATCAACTTATGGTGTTTGGACGGATGTTAATAAAATCGGTTGTTTTTTATTATTAGAATTATATTTTTCTGGTTTAATTAGTCAATGCCTTCTATTTAAATTGATCTAATATTCTACTTTAATTTCATCATTTGACATGGAGACTCAAGCCCCAGGAATTCCATCCATGAACCAATTAATGCATACTTGAACACAGCCTCATTTATCATTTCCGGCCATTAAAATTTATTAACAATATATCAAATTTCGCAGTTCTTTAATTTGAAGAGGTTGGAGCCTTGGATAGATTATTTTATTTTAGAAATCTAGTGTTGTGTTTGGTACTTTGGTTTAATAGAAAATAGTTAGAAAGAAACAGAAAGTTGAAGCTGAGGGAAAGCTTTCATAAAATTACTTAACAACTTTCCCTCAAATTAAAATTACATGCATAGAGCTGAATACACCCGTTTGCATGTACAAGAACATCTGGGGTTGAGTTGATTTCATTTCCCAACCGATATATCCAGACTGCTTAAAAGCTGCAACCTTATGTTCAACGCAATGCTACCAAACAAAATACCGAAACGATTTTATTGCAGAGAACATTAATTTCTTTGTCAACCTCAACCATATTCAAGCCAAACGAGGGAAAATATATGATAATAGTTCCACAAAATTCCTAGTACGTAGTAGAGTCCTAGAAATACTTGAATTCTGGGTAGAGAATTTCTTCCAGGAAACATCTATCATTTTGCATGTCAGTCTTCTTGTCTACCCGCCTTCATGCAAACACACCATGAGTTGGTAATTTAACTACTTCCACAATCATTTTGATAGCTGTACAGCGCGGTGAGCATTTATTGGCTTACAACTTGTGCCCCACGACGTGGCAAAATGATTTTTCTGAAACCCCTCTCTCCCTATTGAAAAGGAGTTAAAAGGGGGTCTTTGTCTAAGTCATGATCATGGACCATGAGTGATGATCATGACCACGTCTAAAATTTGAACTATTTAAATATCATAGTTAGGACTAGAAGATAAAGATCTCGGTCATAATAACTATCGACATTAGTAAAGGAAGAAATTTCTCGGAAGGAAATAAATTAAATAAAACTAGACTTTTGCAATTGACCTAATTACTTGCATGGCTTAACTCCAAAACAATGAACATGAAATTAATCCCAAGCTGGATGTATGTGTAGACCAGGTCATTCATTATACAGTTATTTTGTTATGGTTTCACTTAAAGTCACATTCCACATTGCCGCCACCATGTTTTATTCACACCAACTCACCAAGCAAGCAAACTTTAAAGCTTACAAAAATGCTTTAAAAACTTCTTATTAGATGAAGATCAAGACCCTGGATATCCAGAAAGCAAAAACCATAAGAAAATTGTAAGAGCAAAGCATCTAGCTATGGAATATCTTCTATACTTGTATATTGAATTTATGGGAAGATATTTTGGTTGTGCATCTGATTGTTGTGTCTTCAGAGTATACACATAGTTTTTACTTTTAGGAAATCCCGTCTCACAAAAATTAAGGGGGTGTTCCACAAGTTGGTTTTTGCTTCAAAAAATAACTCATATTTTTGAAATGGTGTTCTCTAATGTGATTTTTTTCCCAGTTTCAGAAAGGCAAAAACAAACAAAACAAGCTTGTTTGGAAGCTAAGTGGTTCTTAAAACCCCAAACACAGAAAACATGTTTTTGGTTATATGTATGTTTTTTGTTTCCAAAACTGAAACCGAAAACACATTCTTCAATTTCTGGTTCGAAGAACCTGTTTTCATCTGGTTAGTTAATACAATGTTTCATAAATCAGATAATTTCTACACCACACAATTTGTTTTTGTTTAAAAAAAACATTATTTTCATAATTTAAAAACATGCATGTATTGTTTTAAAAAAAAAACTAAACAAAACCAACTTATTTTTACCTTTTAAAGCAAAAAAACAGAGTTCAAGAATGAGTTTTTTGTTTTTGCTGATGTGATGAATTCATGACAAATAAAAACAAAAAGCATTCATGTCGTAGAGCACCTTCTGAAACAATCAAAACGATGTTTTTTAAAACAAAAACAATGTTGAACTGTATGATTTATGAAAGATGATGAAATATTCCACGATTTAAAGTAAAACCATGCATGTTTTTCAAACCAAAAATTCAAAAACTTGTTTTTGGTTTTTGTTTTAGAAAAAAAAAAAGCATTTCCAACCAATAAGATGTTTCCCAAGAAACAATTTGTTTTCAATTTTAAAACTCACGACGAAAACAAATAAAACAATTCACATTGAATCACACCCCCGAATTGATTATTTATTATTTTGTTGCTTGTATCGTAGATACAGGTTTGACCCCCGCCTCCCCGTTCAGCTCTTCTCCATTTCGACGTAATCAATTTTGATAGAGACCTTCATTTGATCTTCCGTGTACATATGTTAGATAGAGGTGGACGTGTATCAAAGTGTATACACACGCCCAACGTCAAATTTGGGTGTGTGTGTGTGTGAATGTGGAGAAACTAGAAAACGGGTCCAGTCTTCTCTAGATAACGCGACGACTTCGAAGACGGCAAGACTCAGTTGTATCTCGCCGTTAAGAAAGATCCACTACTTGCAGGAGCCCGTTCTTGTAATATAAAGCCGTCGAACACACACAGAGCTTCGGCATATTTGCATAACGGAGATACACGATTTTGGAAATTTTATTCGAGCCCCTGCTGCACCTCGTCTTCTTCTTCTTCTTCGCCTTCCCTGTTTTAATTTTGTTGAAGCTATCGATCGAGAGTGAACATAGAGATGGCTAGTGGGATACTACAGGTGCTGCTCGTGGATGCGCATTGCATGCAAAATAAAGATCTTTTTGGTATGTAGTCATTCATTATTTGCAGTATTTTAGTGTTAGATTTCGAGTTTTAGCTTTGGCTTTGCCACTTTGTTTTAAGATTATTCGGTTCAAATCTTTCATATATTCCATTCCTCTAAGATCAGGTTTAATCTTGCAGCTAATATGGACCCATATGTTGTCATAAAATATGGAAAGGAAGAGCGCAAGAGCTCCGTTGCTCGACGTCAGTGAGACATCATCAATTTACATAGCTAGATATTCTCCTTTCTTAATTAAGTCTGTGTATGTGAGAGAGAGAGAGAGAGAGAGAGGTGCATAAAATCGAAAGATGGTATTGGTACTGATCGAAATGAGGATTTGAAATGCATGCAGGACAAGGCAGGAATCCTGTATGGAACGAGAAATTTACATTCAAGGCGGAGTATCCAGGGAAAGTTGTTGGCCCACACAAGCTAACCCTCACAGTCATGGACAAGGATACGTTCACCGCCGATGACTTCGTCGGTGAATCAACGTAAGTGAAATCATGTAAATGATGATTATCAGCTTATTGAAACTTGAAAGAAAAATGGGCTCGTAATTAAATTAGATTGACCTCCTTGCTTAGACCCTCCCTCCAATTCACCCAAACCCTGCTTCTCAGTTGACCATTTCAACCTCCCACAAAGATCAATTGGCCGCTGCCCAACTGTTTTAATTTGACATTACAATCTAGCTCTAAGCAATAATAAAAGGTTATATATGTATAAAAGAATATAATGCAGGAAAGGTACAAACAGAGTCCTCGCAAACATGAATTCATGTTTTTAAGTAGTTGATGACAGTATTGATTTCAGCCTACCTTTGAAGGTTTCCTTAGTCCCTTAATTGTGATCTTTACGCAAATATATGGAAGACGTAGAACGTTTTATGCTGTATGTATAGCTGTCATGGCGTGGTTAGAACAAACCGCCTCCCATATCGTTCTTCTGTAGGTAATTAACTGATTTCTTACACAAAGAAATAGAGATTTCATTCTTATTCATTTCACTCTTCAAGTAGCCATACCCAAGCTACTTTAAGTTTTAAAATGGACATAATCAACTGATTATTTCAGATTTTTCAATTACTCTAAGGTTTATCTTGTATATAAAATCTAGGGTTCCAATTCCAAGAAAGATTCTCTACGTTAGATAGCCTATTCCTTCCTCACACTTATAGTTTGGAAAGAGTACAAATAAAATAATACAAAATACAAGATTTTGCATTCTACACGTGTATTTGTACTTCTTGCAAATTAAGCCTGATTTATATTTGTATTTATACTCTAGAGCCTTTTTCAGAGGAGTACAAATACAAATGCAAAACCTTGTATTTTGTATGTATTTGCACTGTACATATTTATATTTGTACTCCTTCCAAACTGAGCCTAAGGAACTAAATGCAGCCCACTGATTATTCTTCACTGTTCAATGAATAAAATTTAAAAAAAGGGTCATTTATTAAAACATCTCGTATAGTTTCATGGGTTTATTAAAACCCACCCTATTGCTTGAATTTATTAAAACACCATCTATAGCTTACTAAAAGATTTAGGGAATTTGCATAAAACTCACCATGAGTTTTCAACATTTCTCTTAAATTCATCACAACTTTTCAAAATGTCTAAAACTCACCATGCCAGTAGATTTTTATTTTCCAAAACTCACATTCCGTTAGTGTACCATTAATGCTTCTTAACAGAGGTGTCCACTTCAGTATAAATAACAACTTTCATGACCAAATTACCCTTGAATGGTGAATTAGAAGAAAATGGTCTTTTCAGTTTTCAGTTTTCTTGTTTTTTTTTTGCATTTTTATTGTTTTGTTATATTTTTCAGTGTTTTTTATAATTTCTATTTTTTTTATATATTTTTCTATTTTCTACAATCTATAGAATTTCCTGTATTTTTTGTTATTTATTTGCAATTTCTGTCTTTTTTCTATAATTTTTATATTCTTATTTTGTTTTTCAATTTCTATAGTTTCTATAATTTGAAAATAATTTTTATTTTGTTTGAAATTTCTATATTTGTTATATTTTTTTGCAGTTTCTGTGTTTTTATGTATTTTATACTTGAAAATATTTTTTAAACTTTTCCTTTTTTATGTCTAAATATTAAAATATATAAGTATATATTTTATATTTTTCTATGAAGGTTAAAATGGTAATATATTAACACCATTAATCTGTTTAACGTCAAGTTAGTGACATGGTGAGTTTTAGACATTTTGAAAATTTGTGGTGAATTTAAGAGAAATGCTGAAAACACATGGTGAGTTTTAGACAATTTCCCAAAGATTTATTTAACCTTTCATTAGGATCCATGCATATTGCCATCTAGAAATGATCACGCCACTACCTAAATCAAGTGAAAAATGTTTAAGGGCAAGTACCCATGGTTTTTTATTTTGAAAGCACTTCTTATCAAGTTCTTAGAAAGAAATCATGTTTGGTTTCAAATCTACCAACAATGTTTGGCTTTATCACAATGAATAAGAGAAAATAAAGGCATATAGGCTCGTCATCTACAACATTGTTTCTTCCATCTTCAAACAGAGAACCAAATTGGTCCAGTGGAGTGGGTTTCTTTTGTTTAAAGTTGTTTAAACATACATTAGGATTAAAGCCATCACTTTCACTCCCTTAAAAGTCGATTAAGCAATTTGGTTGAAAACTATAGGGGTGTTTTAGCAAGTGATCACCCAAAAAAAAGAGTAAATAAAGTGCAGTTGCTACCATCCATTCATTGATATTTGGTAAGTATCCACGTAGAGATGAAACAACCGTCAGATTCATACCCATTTGGTGAATGCATATCAAATACCTGATTTTAATAATCACCATATAAATAAATGTTTATAAAGAATTTTTGTTAATAAACAAATAAACGGAAAGTGGTTCTAAGTTTTAACAAAGCAAAAATTATGGATATACAGAATCTACATAAAGGATGTACTGTCTCTGGGCATTGACGTGGGAAAGGCCGAGCTTCCAGCTCGCAAATATAGGCTTGTGCTCGCCGATAAGGCCTACAAGGGAGAGATTCGGGTGGGCGTCAGTTTCACCAAGAAGGTATAATTATGCACCCAGGACCAACCTATATGTTGTTGTTTTTGGTATTATTACTGTTTCTATCAAAACGTTTTGGATTGATAAATACAAATTGTTATACAAATATTACTTGAAACAAGCAAACCTTAAAAATGTATATGCACTTCTTGCTCCACGGAGTGAAATCTAATCATCTAGTTAGACTCACTCTCATATGTGATGTGATGTGATAATACATATCTCTCACCAATTTGTATTGATAAACCCCAAATGTTTCAAATAAAAACATTACATTGAAAAATATTGCATTCACCGGTGCAGCGTGGCTTGTGCAGAAACAGAAATTATTCATCTAATGCTTTGCTTTGGACACTAAAATTACAATTTATCATTTTTTTTTTTTTTTTATCTTTTTAGGTGGAAGATGAAAATTACGAAGGTCAGGGTGGATGGAAACAAAGCTCCTTGTAAACATGATTTCTTATTATAGAGTCCAGATATGATTGTCATTAACAACAATGCTGTGTGTCATTCTTTTCAATAAAATCCAATATGATAATTATGAAGACAGAGAGATGAGATTGGAGCACCAATAGAAAAATTATGTAAAAATTAATAATTAATCCTCTAAAAAATTGTAATCGGTTTCTTGTAATTAATGGCTAGTGTATGTTGAAGGACAACTATCAAATATAAACAGGTTGTACCTCATCATCATTAATATATGGCCAGATTGGTTATTTGGCTATGGCCTGATGGGGATACAGGATGCATGGGCCTCCATGGTTTTCTTTTCTACTTGTTGTTCCATGGTTCAATTAAGCGTTGGAGCCCACAATTGGATGGGTTGTACTTGTAAGATCAGTTTATCAAAAAAATAAATAAAAATAAAAATCCCTTGAATAATAATAATAATAGTATCTGATTTTTTTATTGATTGAAAAATGGATGAGAGCCTCTCTTATATTTGAGATGCAACTCTACAGTGGTGTTCATTCATCACAATTCACAACAATCGGAACTACTTTTAATTATGATCTGATGTTCCAAAGCTATCGATTGATTCCCATATTTGTGAAGAAGAAACAGTAGACGGCCTAAAGAAGCAACTTAGACAGAAGAAAATATAACTATAGAATCCCAAAGAAAATAGGTGAACTGAACAAGGTAGTGGCAAGTCTATTGGATCACTTGGACGTTTGTGATTAATTATCCTTTCGACGTCGCAACTAACCCAAGTTGAATTAAAGAAAAACATTTAAAATTAGTATATTTTATATTGGCAATTTCATTATTTTAATAGAATAAGAAAAGTAAAATAAACAATAACAATTGTCAGCCGTCTTAGCTCAGCCGGTAGAGCGCGTGGCTTTTAACCACGTGGTCGTGGGTTCGATTCCCACAGACGGCGTTCAATTTTTGAATCCCCAATTCTGAGTCCGAGGCTTTTGTTTTGGCAAAAATTAAAATATTTTGAGAATTTGAGTTACCAAATATTTTTTGATTTGAGAATTCTAGGTTTTGCCAATGTTGAACTAGTTTATGGGCTGGAGCCGGGAGCATTTATTAGGCTCCCATTCACAAAGCAAAACTCAAAAGGCCCAGCTGCTCCCTGCTGCACACAGACGAAATATGAATATGATCCATCCAAGTAAGACAACGACTGTAATGACGATTTCAAAGCCATCACAAGTTCACAACAACCAATCATCAGAAAAATAGAGCCACACCCTCATCCAGTTCATTTCTTTTAGCTTTCACATGAGATTTATAAATCGTCATCAGTATAATTCAACTTCTTCTCAATGACCAGTGGAAGGAAAACAGCCAGCTGCACCAAGAAAGCACCCGCACCAAAAACCATTTGAACTAATCATATTTGAGGTACTAATACCTTCATCACAGAAAATTAATATAGTAACAAGCCCATGAGGGTACAGTCCAAGATCGGGAGGAGATATTAGCACTATCAGATTTACTACACTCTTCCAACTAACCCAATAACGTAACAACTAACAAGTGGTGTTTCATATTCATATGATGCCTCTTCACAATTTGATATTAGCACTATCAGATTTACTACACTCTTTCAACAATGTTCCCTCTTTGGTTTCTTCCCCTTTTGTTATTACTATTCATCCCTTTTAATTACCACCACCACCCAGATTTGGAGACGGTAACCATACTGTTTTCTCTCAAAGATGAGACCAACGAGCTTGATTGATTATCGTGGAAGGAATAACCCCCTGTCGATTGCATCAAAATAAGAATATAATGCTGTGTTTGGTTTGAAAGCTTTCAAACCAAAACACGGCCTAAATGATCTAATTTGCAGAGCTTAGTAAGAACAAGAAATAGAAACAAATTTGAAAGACTTTGAAGGTTTGACCTCTACGACTAAATCGGACGGACACAAAAACAGTAAAGATAGATGGAGTCTATGGAACCAAATCAAATCACTTCACAGATTAAACATGGCAGTTAGCAGAAGAAACTCAACTCCTTATTAATTAATTAGTCTGGCGATCATTAAGAGGTGGGTTTTGGGGTTGGATCATTTGATTTCATCAGTACTCGTGCAAGCAAACTTTGTTAATGGCCGGGTTTTGGGTACTTAAATCCTCCTTTATGTGTAATTGTCGTTCTTTCTTCTATATAGTCTCTACTGTCTGAGGTTTAGATATTAAGCAGTTACCAAACGGCCTCTGGTAAAAGCTTAAGCCGTTATGGTGATCAGATGCCTGACTGCAATTTTATTTAGATCTCCAACAGTGAAAAATACGGTTCATTATTTATTGTGCAATATAGATGCTTGTCAGGATTGATCAGTAGAGGAGCTTACCTACTTTCTGACTCGAAGTGTCAACTTAGCACCCATGCAGATATTGCCTTAGAAGTATACTCGACGTCGATGGGTTTTAATGATGTTAACCAACTTATTTCTCTTTATCCGAAGGATTGTGATGGAGCGCAATCCGATCGATCTTAGTTGTCAATGATTTTGCTTCTGATTGGAGCGACAGGGAGTATAAAATGGGGAAGACGAGGGAACTCCAGGGGGAACCCGATGAAATAACTCCGAACCTCAAATTAGTATTCTCATAAAGGCAAAGTAAAGACCAGATGGTGCAAAGTTCACATATCTTGTTGTTGAGGGTAGGGGGCCTTTTATAACCACTTCACGCACTCACTTTGAAGCCCTTGTCAGGTCGGGTATGATTACCTTTGCTTCTGTCAGTTCGGATGCCGTCCTTTCTTCTGGAACAGAACCGCCACTGCTCTTTGTCGGAGCCGTCTCTGGAGATGGCGGTGTCAGGAGGCGGTGGCAGGTGGCCGTTTGGAGCGCGACCGTCAAGCGTTAGATCCCAAGTCAGTCAGGTGCACCGCCCTTGGGTACGGACTTCCTCAGTGTCAAGCATGGTACGGTTTGTTTGGTTTTGGTGTCTTGAGGGTGATGTGGTGGAGTGGTGAGCGAGGCGAAGTCTTGAGTTCGGAGGTATGTCATGTATTGCTATAGGGTAGGCCAGTTCGGCGAGGTGTGTCCCGAACTGCTATACGGTAGGTCAGTTTGGCGAGGTATGTCCCAAACTGTTACATAGGCCAGTTCGGGTTACTATCTGGCTTGGGGCCGAAGGAAGAGTTCGGGCTCCTAGTAGGGAGTTCGGTCCGCTGGTTTCTCCCTTTGTTGCTCGCGCCTTAGGCGTGTTTTTTGCGCCGAGCTGTTGCCTTTGCCACGTGTTGCGTAACTGTGAGGTCGGGCCAAATCTTCCTTCATCAATTGCCCCCCACTCCTCACGCCAAGGGTCTTGCCCTGGCGCGGAGAGTTTTGCGAGGTGGTAGGTGGATTTGTCCCGTTCTTCGAATCTTGACAGCGCGAGGTGCTTTGCCAGGGTTCTTCGATTTTCTAGAGCATCCGAAAAGGCGGGAGACGTGCCTACTGCTTATAAATGTTGACGGACGTGCCAGCGTGCATTTATTTTTAGATTTCAAAAATTCACGCCGCTGGGACGTGACGGCAGGTCTTTTAATTTTGAAAAAAGCGTGCCACTGCCGTTTTGAGGAGACGTGCGTTGGCAGTTGTCTGTTGTAGAGAGACGTGTGCAGCACGCTGTTGGTTTCAGAAAGACGTGTGCCGGCGCGTCGTCAGTTTCAGAAAGACGTGCGCTGACGTTTCATTCATTTCGGAGAGACGTGCGCCAATCACGTCTCGATCTCAGGGGACGTACGGTCAGTGCGAATACGGGCTGTCAGATTGGCTTTGATCTGCACTGTTGGTTCTTGGTTACTGTAGCTATAAATAGTAGGGGACCCCAATCGATTTGTCAGGTCGGGTATGATTACCTTTGCTTCTGTCAGTTCGGATGCCGTCCTTTCTTTTGGGACAGAACCGCCACTGCTCTTTGTCGGAGCCGTCTCTGGAGATGGCGGTGTCAGGAGGCGGTGGCAGGTGGCCGTTTGGAGCGCGACCGTCAAGCGTTAGATCCCAAGTCAGTCAGGTGCGCCGCCCTTGGGTACGGACTTCCTAAGTGTCAAGCATGGTACGGTTTGTTTGGTTTTGGTGTCTTGAGGGTGATGTGGTGGAGTGGTGAGCGAGGCGAAGTCTTGAGTTCGGAGGTATGTCATGTATTGCTATAGGGTAGGCCAGTTCGGCGAGGTGTGTCCCGAACTGCTATACGGTAGGTCAGTTTGGCGAGGTATGTCCCAAACTGTTACATAGGCCAGTTCGGGTTACTGTCTGGCTTGGGGCCGAAGGAAGAGTTCGGGCTCCTAGTAGGGAGTTCGGTCCGCTGGTTTCTCCCTTTGGTGCTCGCGCCTTAGGCGTGTTTTTTGCGCCGAGCTGTTGCCTTTGCCACGTGTTGCGTAACTAGGAGGTCGGGCCAAATCTTCCTTCATCAATTGCCCCCCACTCCTCACGCCAAGGGTCTTGCCTTGGCGCGGAGAGTTTTGCGAGGTGGTAGGTGGATTTGTTCCGTTCTTCGAATCTTGACTGCGCGAGGTGCTTTGCCAGGGTTCTTCGATTTTCTAGAGCATCCGAAAAGGCGGGAGACGTGCCTACTGCTTATAAATGTTGACGGACGTGCCAGCGCGCATTTATTTTTAAATTTCAAAAATTCACGCCGCTGGGACGTGAAGGCGGGTCTTTTAATTTTGAAAAAAGCGTGCCACTGCCGTTTTGAGGAGACGTGCACTGGCAGTTGTCAGTTGCAGAGAGACGTGTGCAGCACGCTGTCGGTTTCAGAAAGACGTGTGCCGGCGCGTCGTCAGTTTCAGAAAGACGTGCACTGACGTTTCGTTCATTTCAGAGAGACGTGCGCCAATCACGTCTCGATCTCAGGGGACGTACGGTCAGTGCGAATACGGGCTGTCAGATTGGCTTTGATCTGCACTGTTGGTTCTTGGTTACTGTAGCTATAAATAGTAGGGGACCCCAATCGATTTGTCACTTCTGCGGTTTGCTTTTTGAGCTCCCGTCCAACTTTTCAGCTCCCGTCCAGGCCTTTTAGTTTGCGTCTAGGCTTGTTACTTCGCCTTCAAAACTTTCTTCCGGTGAGTACCTTCCTGAATCCACCTTTTCTCCTCGATGTCTAGCTTTGATAGCTCAGCCGATTCTTCAAGTAGAACTGATGTAGGTTCTACGAACCGAGCCGTATCCCCCGATTGCCTTAGTGATCCTGAGGTGGAACTTGAGGATGACTTCGAACCCGTAGGCCGAGCCATTTCGGGCAGTTTGGCGTCTACCTCTCGTCGAGGTCAGATGTTAGACAGGTTTGGTCCTTCGACCATGACGCCCGAGGGGCTCCAATCTCTTCTTATCTTTTACAATCTGGCTGGGGGGTACACCTATTTCATTCCTTCGGGTAGCTTTCCTTGGGAACATGGTCGTGATGAGATCATGATTTTTTGAGAGCAGCTCGCTGCGGGGCTGCGACTGCCTTTCCACCCCCTTCTCGTCGAGGTCATAAACCACTTCGGCGTTACCATTGGTTAGCTTCATTTGAACTCTATTCGGAACCTGGTGGGGACAGTCTCCCTTTTTTGCGAACAGAACTTCCCTTTAGACTTGGAGATATTCTCCTCTATTTTAATGCTAAAAAACAAGCGAGTTCTCTTCCCGGGGGAAGATGGGCGTATTACCTGTCTCCTCGCCCAGGCTTCAAGCTTCTGCACGAACTTCCTAACAAGGTCCCGACGTGGAAGCGGGATTACTTCGGGGTGCGAAGTGTACAAGGGTGGCCTTTTCAGACCGGGTGGGGGGAGGCCGCTCCTGATTCTAGTGTCACTCTCGATAAAGAAACGGTGAAGGGCCTCCAGCAATGGGCACGACATGGTTTAAAGTGTCATCAGTACTTAACAGAGGCCAAGCTTATTGCGGCTGGCCTGAGTTTGGGTAGGTTTCTTAGCTCAGGTTTCTTGTTTGATTTGTTCCTTCGTTTTTTTTGATGTCGAAATCTTTTCTGCATGTGTGATGGACGCAGAGAGGACTCGTGGGGGGCGCTTGTTCCAAGGCATGAAGAGGAGGAAGTGGGTTGCCAAGCGAACTCGTACCGAGCTGCCCCAGGATGAGGAGCCTCAAGTTCCAGGCCACACGTAGGAGGATCTGCCCAGGGAGCCCGAGGTGTCTCCGATGCATGAAGCGGCAGGGGCCCCTTACGCCGAAACCACTCACACGGGTGCTACCGCCTACTCGAGTGCTCCTGCTTACTCTGGGTTCGCTCATACGTGAGCTAGGCCCTCGGGTTCGGGAGCTCAAGGGGAGTTCAGGAGCGTGTTGTCACCGAACTACGCTCTTTAGAAGTGTAAAGAGGCTACTTTCCCCGAGGAGATCGCGGCGTGGACCGATATTCCCTTAAATCAGGTCACCTACCATGCCGTAACTCATGCTATGGTGGTAAGTCAGATTATGTCTGCCTTCTTCATTTTCTATCCTTCTTGCTGTTGTCGCTCATTTGTTTCTTTTGGTAGGTGAACTCTTCTATTCATGCCTTAGCGGCCCAGGTGGAGAGGAGCTCGCAACAGGCGCGAGCTGCTGAGGCGGCCGCTCATGCTACCGAAGAGGCTTTTCGTGCCGCCGAGGCGAATACCCGAGCTGTTGAGGCAGCCGCTCATGCTGCTGAAGAGGCTGCTCGCGTTGCTATGGCCAGGCAAGCGATGTCTCAGTGGGATGCCGAGGCCATGGGGGTAGTCGTGAAGCATATGGCAGATCTGAGGTTGAACCTGCAGCATCAGGTCGAAAATCTTCAGGAGGACATCAGGGAGAAAACGCAGATCTTTTCCCAAGGTATTGAAGATGCCAAGAAGAAGGCCGTTGAAGACTACATTGCCTCGCCGCGTTTTGACGACTTGATGGTGGATTCTTACAGAAGGGGATTCAAACTGAGCCGGTGGATGATCCGGAACACGTATCCTGCTATATCCACTTTGCGTATAACTCAGGAGATGGCCAATGCTGCCGATGGCGAGCCGGATTCTGAGGGTAAGGCAGGGCCTTCGGGTGTCGTTGAAGTGCCTACTGATGGGGAAGAAGTAGCTCTGGGTTTGTAATAATTTTTTTTTGTACTCTTCCTTTTCTTGCGATGAAATAGACAATCTTTGTGGTTAAGTGTTCTTTTTTCCGAACTGGTAACAAGCCCGATCTGTTTCTTACCCGGGTCATTGTACTCGCACGTCCTGTTTCGGTGTTTAATACTTAGCCTCTTCTCCGCTTTATTCTTTTGATTGATATTTTGTCGAGCTGATAATATGCCCGACTTTTCTTTGCTCGCTTATGGCGAGGTTCCTCTTGTTGGCTCTACATCTTGGCCCTAAGGGTCTTGTAGCGATTTCGTCCACTTCGCTTGGTGGTTTATAGGTAGTATCGCCTTAAGTTAACAATGTTCCACGCTCGGGGTACTTGTTTGCCTTCTAAGGTTTCGAGCTCGTATGCCCCCCCGAGCGCTCTCTTTACCTTATAGGGCCCTTCCCAATTTGGTCCAAGTTTGCCAACACCGGGTTCGGGCACCATAATCTTACGGAGAACCAGGTCGCTGACTCGGAAGCTTTGTTGCTTTACTCTGGCATTGTAGTACTGAGCTACCTGCTGCTGGTAGGCCGCTGTCCGGATGTGCGTGAGTAGCTCTTCCGCCCACAACCCCTTAGCTCGATCTAGACGTGCTTTCAGTCCGCGCAGGATGACTCTATTCATTACTTCTGCCTGACCGTTTGCCTGTGAGTGTGCGACCGATGTGAAGTTCTGCCGAATCCCCATATTCTGGCACCACTCTTGGAACTTGATATCCTCGAACTGCTTGCCATTGTCAAAGATCAGTACCCGAGATAACCCGAAGTGACGTACTATGTTCTTGCAAAAGAAGTTCTGTATGTTTCAGGCCGTAACTATTGCCAGAGGTTCGACTTCTATCCACTTTGTGAATTAATCTACTGCCACCACTAGGAATTTTCTCCCACCTGTTGCTGGCGGGAATGGCCCCAGGAGGTCGATGCCCCATTGTGCAAAGGGCCATGGGCTGGCGAGGTATTTGAGGTCGGAAGTAGGCTGATAATGGATACTGGCGTGCTTCTGACACTTGTCGCATTTTCTGACGAGCTTGACAGCTTCTACCTTCATCGTTGGCTAGTAGTATCCAACGACGAAGGTCGAAGTGCTTTTTGGGCGAGTGCTCTACCCCCCAGGTGTCCGTCGCACAGACCTTCATGAGTGTCGCGGAGTACGAGCTCGGCTTCGGCAGATCGCAAGCAACGAAAGTAGGGGAGCGTATAAGACCGTCGGTACAAACGTTCGTCAATTATGATGTATTTGGCTGCCTGGCGCTGCACCCTCTTGGTCGCATTGCGGTCTGCAGGGAGGGTTCCATCTAGCAAGAAGCTTGTGAGTGGGTCGATCTAGATCGGCTCTGGTTCCAGGACGGGAGCGACCTCCTTTGCCCCACCGAGAATACTAGGCCGAGGTAAGTCCTCTATGTACACGGTTCTCATGTTGTTGTGACTTGTGCTGGCCAACCGGGACAGAGCGTCAGCCTCAGTGTTCTCTGACCTCGGGATTTGCCTGATGAAGTGTGACTGGAAGTTGAGCAGGGCCTCTTTTACTTTCGCCAAGTATGCGATCATGGAGAGCCCACGTGCTTCGTACTCGCCCGTAACCTGGTTAGCCACGAGCTGGGAATCGCTGCAGATGACTATGTGCTTTGCTCTTACCTTTTGCGCTAGGTTCAACCTGGCTATCAGTGCTTCGTATTCTGCCTCGTTGTTAGATGTCGCGAACTCAAAGCGTAGTGGGTATTCCAATTTTGTGCAACCCAGGCCGCATAAGACTATTCCAGCCCCGCTGCCTTGCTGGCTCAAGGAACCATCTACGTGAAGGATCCAGGGCTCCTCATCCTAGTTTGCGCTTGGCCTGACCAGCAGAGATGCCACACTGGCCGCTACTTCACGGGGTTCAGACTCTATTGGCTTGGCAGCTCCGGGTTTGCCCGAACTGGGGACCTCGGGCTCAACTTGTTGAGGGGCTTCGAGGCTAAAAGTGCACTCAGCGATAAAATCTACTAAGGCTTAAGCCTTAATTACGGGCCGTGGTTTGTACTGAAGATCGTACTCGCTGAGTTCGATGGCCCACTTCGTTAGCCGACCGGAGACCTCGGGCTTCAGCAAGACTTGTCATAGGGGTTTGTCAGTTAAGACGACAACCGTGTGAGCTTGGAAATACGGGCGGAGTTTTCGAGCTGAAATCACTAGTGCATATGCTATTTTTTCTATCTGCGGGTATCTCGTCTCTACTCCCTGCAGAATTTTACTAGCATAATAGACGAGTCGCTGGACCCGATCTACTTTCTTTATTAGTACCGAACTGACCACCTCGTCGCTCGTCGAGAGGTACAGTTCTAAGACCTCGCCCTCCTCAGGTCTGGCTAAGGTTGGCAGAGTGGCGAGGTAGGTTTTTAACTCGTCGAACGCAAGCTAGCAATCTCGGGTCCATTCGAACCCTTTGCCTTTGATTGCCTTAAAGAAAGGCAGGCAGCGGTCTACCGATTTGGACATGAAGCGGCTCAGTCGGCTATGCGGCTGTTTAGCCTCTGAACCTCTTTTACTTTCCGGGGTGGTCTCATATTAAGGATGGCCTTTATTTCGTCTGGGTTGGCCTCAATACCGCGCCGATTGACAATGTACCCCAGAAACTAACTCGAGGTGACACCGAAGACACACTTGTTTGGGTTTAGTCTCATTCTATATTGATGCAGAATTTGGAAGACAGAATCCAAGTCCTTTATTAATTCCTGCGAGAACTGTGTTTTGACGACCATGTCGTCTACATAACACTCTATTTTCGTGCCGATTAAGGGCCAAAAAAGCTTATTTACAAGTCTTTGGAAGGTCGCCACAACATTCTTTATTCCGAAGGGCATGACCTTGTAACAGTACAGGCCGAACTCAGTTATGAAGCTGGTTTTTTCTTCGTCGGACTGGTCCATCTTGATTTGATTGTAGTCTGAGTATGCGTCCAGGAAGCTTAGCAGCTCATGTCCCGAGGTTGCGTCCACTAGGCGGTCAATTCGGGGCAGGGGGAAGCAGTCTTTTGGGAAAGCTCGGTTCAGGTCGGTGTAGTCAACGCACATGCGCCACTTGCCATTAGCTTTTTTCACCAGCACTGGGTTGGATACCCAGCTCGGGTAATGAACTTCCCTTATGAAGTCTGCAGCGAGGAGCTTTTCGACTTCTTCGTCGACCGCCCTCCAGCGCTTCGGGGCTAAATTGCGTTTCTTCTGTCTAATGGGTCTGACTACAGGGTCAGTGTTAAGTTTGTGAGTTATAAGGCCAGGGTCAATACCGGGCATATCTGCCGCGAGCCATGCAAAAATATCTAAATTTTGAAATAAGAAACTCACCAGTTCAGTTCGTAGAGGTTTCTTAACGGAAGCACCGGTTTGTAGCATTTGCGCCGGATTTGTAGCCGAGGTCGGGATTGCGACTGTTTCCTCAGTGGGCGAAGCTTGTTCCTCGCCCTGCTCCGCAGGCCGCTCCAATTTGATGTCGTCAGCTGCCATGGTTTTTCCCTTTAGGGCGGCAACATAGCATTTGCGGGGCTCAAGTTGGTCGCCCCACGCTACCCCCACACCAAAGTCGTGGGGAACTTCATTGCCAGATAATAGGTGGAGACCATTGCACGCAGGATGTGCGTAATTGGCTGCCCTATTATGGCGTTGTATGGGGAGGGGGTCGCGACCACCAGGAAAGCGTGGTCGAGTCTTACCGCGCACGGCCATGTGCCGACTTCCACAGGTACTGTTATCTTCCCCAGGGGCCTGACTTTCTCTCCGCTGAAGCCCACTAATGGAGTGTGTGCGGACTTCAACTCGCTTTTCTGCAACTGTAATTGGTTGAATGCCGTTTTGAAGAGGATGTTCTCCGAACTGCCTGAGTCCACAAGTACGCGCCGAACTTCGAAGTCGCTGATCCTTAGTTTTATGACAAGCGCGTCGTCGTGGGGATAGTGAACACCTCGCGCATCGTCTTCTGTGAAAAAGATCGGTTCTTCTGTCTTCGGCCTCTTTGGAGGGTTCTGCTCCTCTCGTGCCGCCTCGTGAACTGACGTCCGTGCTACTGCCAAAGTGCATCCTGCTACCACCGAACCGCCCACTATTACATGGATGGTTCCCCGAACTGGCCTCTCTTCTGGGGGAGGTCGCTGCAAGGCTTCGATCGGTCTGCTGCTCGACTCCGGGGCATCCTTTCTGTGTTCCCCTTGCCGACCTGCTTTATTACTATTGTCATTATGTACAAAATTTCTCAAGTACCCGCGACGGATGAGTCCCTCTATCTCGTCCCGGAGATTATTACATTGCTCGGTACTATGACCATGATCTTTATGAAAACTACAATATAGATTTTTGTTCCTTTCGTTTTGGTTGCTTTTTAGGCAAGGTGGCCACTTTATGTAGGGGGCATCCTTGATCGTCATCAAGATCTCGGTCTGCCTTGTGTTCAATGGCGTGTAATCCATTCGAACCACTAAGGGAGATTGGGACAGCTGGTTTGGCTTCGCCTCTCGGGTCTGGCTTCTTCTGTCGCCTGGGTTAGAGGGCTCGCCTTCTCTTTTTCTTTTTTCAACCTCGCCTTCGGTTCTTTGGTTGATCTCTTCCTCTGTTCTCATGAACTTGTCTGCAAGCTTGAGGAAGTCGGCCACGGTTGCTGGCTGGCTGGCCACCATTTGCCATTTGAATTCTTTGTGCGTTACCCCTCTTTTGGCCGCTGCGAGCTGTACCGCGGGGTCTAACAAAGGGATCTGCAAACATGCTTCATTGAACCGCTTGATGTAGCTTCAGATGGGTTCTCCTTCTCTTTGGATTACCCCAAAGATACTTTCCTCAGTTCTGGGGCACCGCTTGCTGGTAACAAAGTGGGCGGTGAAGATCTGCACGAACTGGGCCCAGCTTCTTATTGACCCAGAAGCTAGGTTCCGGTACCAGGTGCGGACCACCCCCCTGAAGGTGGTGGTGAAGGCCACGCACATGCATGACTCGCTGGCCCTAGCGATGTGCATTTGTGACTGGAATGCGTCGACGTGGCCGTTGGGGTCAAAGGACCCATCATACTTGTCTAGAGATGGAAGTTTGAAGTCTCTAGGCAAGCGGACTGACAGAAGTTCTAATGAAAGGGGGGAAGGAATTGAGAGAATTGGGACGGTTTTTACCTCGTCTGAGCTCGTCTCTTCCTTGCCTCTGAGCTCGGGTAGGACACAAGTAGCAGTTCGGCGACTTCGCCGGCGCCTTCTTTGACTGGCGCTGCTGGCCTCCGTGTTGCCGAGCTCGATGGACCCAGACTGCTGGCCTGCTGCTAGGGCGCTGAACTGGTTCTCCGTGAGTGGGAACTTGGGCTTGGAGCGGCGATGTGACTTTGTGGGTGAGGTTCCTGACCCACCTGTGAGCTGCGAGGCGGGGGCGATTTTTCTTTGCTTTCGGCCTGGGGATGAGGCCTGACTATTAGGGGGTTCTAGGGTTGGGAAGCTTCTCCTCGGTGAGGTCATCCACCTTGAGGGGAGGCCTTAACCGGCTTCGAAACAGGGTGCCGGGGGGGGGGAGCAGTGACTGGTTTAGGTGTAGTTGAGGGAACTACTGCTGGTAATGGTGCTGGGAGAGGTGGTACAGTACCTGGTGTTGCTGGAGTTGGTGCTGCTGGAATTGTTGCATTTGGGCTTGCATTGCCTGCATGCATTGCATTAGATCATCTAGTTGCTTCTGGCAGGTTGCCAGTGGGACAGTAGTTGGTTCAGCGAAATTCGTTTCAATAGGGAGTGGAAGAGGGATGTTCAACGAAGGAGGGTTCAGGGGCGCCACTGCTTGTGGCACATTCAAACTGGGGATCCCATCCAATGAAAGAGGGATGGTGAACTGCCCAATGCACACCGCGGGAACATGGAGTTGCTCTCCGGTGGTGGCTGTTTCTGTTCCACATCCGACACTGTTGGAGGAGACCATGGGTGTTGGAGTTTTTGAAAGAAGGGTAGGTAAGAGAGATTTAGAGGGAGGCTTTTAGAAGCGTTCTCACAGACGACGCCAATTGATGGAGTGCAATCCGGCCGGTCTTAGCTGTCAATGATTTCTCCTCTGACTGGAGTGACGGGGAGCCTGAAACGGGGAAGACGAGGAAACTCCGGGGGAACCTGGTGAGATAACTCCGAAGCTCAAGTTAGTATTCTCTCAAAGGAAAAGTAAAGACCAAATGGCGCAAAGTTCACATACCTTGTTGTTGAGGGTAAGGGGCCTTTTATAACCACTTCGCACACTCACTCCGAATCCCTTGTCAGGTCGGGTATGATTACCCTTGCTTCTGTCAGTTCGGGTGCTGTCCTTTCTGCTGGGACAGAACCGCCACTGCTCTTTGTCGGAGCCGTCTCTGGAGATGGCGGTGTCAGGAGGCAGTGGCAGGTGGCCGCTTGGAGCGCGGCCGTCAAGCGTCAGATCCCAAGTCAATTAGGTGCGCCGCTCTTGGGTATGGACTTCCTCGATGTCAAGCATGGTACGGTTTGTTTGGTTTTGGTGTCCTGAGGGTGATGTGGTGGAGTGGTGAGCGACGTGAAGTCCTGAGTTCGGAGGTATGTCATGTATTGCTATAGGGCAGGCCAGTTCGGCGAGGTGTGTCCCGAACTGCTATACGGCAGGCCAGTTCGGCAAGGTATGTCCTGAACTGTTACATAGGCCAGTTCGGGTTACTGTCTGGCTTGGGGCCGAAGGGAGAGTTTGGGCTCCTAGTAGGAAGTTTGGACCGCTGGTAGGAGAGTTCGATCCACTGATTTCTTCCCTTGGTGCTCGCGCCTTAGACGTGTTTTTGCACTGAGCTGTTGCCTTTGCCACGTGTTGCATAACTGTGAGATCGGGCCAAATCTTCCTTAATCCGATTGTATTCAAAGATATGGGCAATGCCAAATGACCAAGAGTATCGAAAACATTTAGAATACATATACTAGAAGTCTGTTGGCCCTCTTTGCCTTTTAATCCGCTAAGATCAGGATTAATGAATATTAAAGATTAGGTTGTAATAAAGAGCTATATACAAGAAATGCTGCTTGCACAGCTAGGGTTTTTCTAACTAATGTTTCTTTAAAATTAACTTAGACATTAATTAATATAATAATCAAGGTGGCATTCGCCAATATCAGCATTCCCTAAATGAGAAGATGGCATATCAAAACTAGTAATTCATTTAACAGGACTAAGAAGACACAAGACAAGTGCAGATCGAGCTGGCCTGAAGTACTTTTATCAGTAGTCAGAAAGATATCAGAAAAGAAGATGCAAGTTCTTGATTAAGGGTACCCGACCTTTTATTATTACACTACCAACCTCCTCTACATTCAAGATGAAATGAACTGGGGTCATTTAAGAGGTCAAACCCAAGTTTTTCATTCTTTAGCCTGTACATATAAACACCATGTGGTGTCGCCTTCAATATCAAAACTCAAAAGAAAGAAGAGTGAAACAGAAAGGGATGATTGAGGTGTGAAGACAGATAAGAAAATGGTGGGTTATACTTCTACATGGGTTTGGTGCTTAGGAGTTCTTGCATTGCTGGTGAGCCCCGCGACAGGGATCTCCTGTGGCGATGCGGTGTCCAGGCTAATCCCTTGTGAAGCTTATTTGATGGGGATGGGAGGGCTGAATCCTAGTGTGCAGTGTTGCAATAGTGCTCGAGCTCTGAATAAGTTGGCAGCCACCAAATCTTCACGAAGGGATCTCTGTCAGTGCCTGAAGCAGACTGCACCATCTTTGGGATTTCAGCTCGAGAGAGCAAAGCAACTTCCCTTACAGTGCAAACTCAACCTCAAAGTGACAATTACTCCAGATGTCAACTGCAACAAGTGACTCTCTCTCTCTCTCTCTCTCTCTCTCTCATTTTCTGCATTGTTAATGTATAACACCGGCTTTCCTCTGGTAATTTTTGTTTGTTTTTGCAGCTTTTGAACGAACGACAGGTAGTAGTTGCTAGTGCGTCCTAGATTCGGATCTAAACCTCAGTGTTGCAACATGAATTTTGTTTGTTTTCAAAATTCATGTATATACGTAACAGAAGATTTCAATCCAATGGTTTCTTTGCAAGGCCTTCCATCCTGATCCAAACCTCAGTTCTATATAATCATGGCATCGGTCTTTCCATATAAATCATTTTGAAACACGATATATGTGTAACATAACAAAACTAGGCCGTGGTCTCAGGCCTGTGAATGGACGCTCTTGGGCTGGACCGGACAAGCCTAAGTTGTATCAGGTCCTTGTTCAGAGCATGGACAAAGCCCTTTTCCTTGGGGTGCATGTTGGGCGGGTTGGGATGGATTTAATTGAACCTAAGCCCAACCCTAACAATTGGGCTTAAGCCCGAGCCAAAGGTCAACCCAATATGTCCAATCCAGGCCCAGTTATTGGCAATTGTATTGAGTTAAAGTTAAGATTGGGCTCAGGGTAATTAAGGATTAGGACCACGTCCAATCCAAGGACAGAAAAATATAAGCCCAGCCCATATAAAATTGCCAACTGGATCAATTTAGACCCAGACTGGGGCAGCTCAAGCTTCACCCCTACTTTGCCACGTTGGTAAGTTTAGAGCAATTCCATCAAGCAACGCAGTGTGCAGCAATCATGCATCTTCAGCACCGCTAAAGAAAACACACTACAGGACAAAACTGACATGGTGGACTAATGAAAAGCTTTCGTCCTCTTTTTAAGGAAGTTGGGTGACTTAGACTGAGGCAGTGTTGGTTGCTTGGAGGAAATTCCTTGAGCAATGAAATGGGGAAATGGGGAAAAGAGTTAAGACGAAACCAACTTATAACTAATCCGGTTTGAACCCATGGAGGATGTTGGTGAATTCTTGTACCATATGAAGAAGACCTCTGTCCTTTCATCTTCCCCTAATTAATACCTAACCATATCCTGGCTGCTATTAAGGCACCAAAGCTAAACAAGCCACTACATCAATAATGTAAACGCTACTATATGCGCTATGCACTGAAATGTTAATTGGATTGCACATGAAAATTCTACAGAAAAGGCAAACCTTGTCCCGGCTTTCTATTGAGAACCCAAGAGAGCAGCAAACCCTTAAAACATGTATCTGATAAGCTTGCTAAAGAAACGCAGTTGTGGAAGCATTTATTCACATTCGATGATCATTCAAACATTATTAATTTGACAAGTCCAACTACAGCCAGGGAATATTATCACCAATAGACTCTCTTTTTCCCTCTCAATGAAAGACAAAGAACCTGACCACAGACTACCTTATGAATGATGAATGGCACAGATTCGTTACATAGGATGAGAGTTTATGTGACACGAAATAGAATATGGGACATCAATCCGGTGTAGGTCCCACATTAACCTCAGCTTTACTCAATCAATATTCAGTAGATATGATACGGTGGGGGTGGGGTAAAGCAGATTACACGTATTCATTTATACCTCTCTCTCTCTCTCTCTCTGGACGGATCAGACGAAAAATCTTTGCTATTTTATAAAATGCTCTCTGTCTTTGGGTTCTACGAAGCATGTTGATGGCATTATGCTCAAATGTGAGGGGAAACGACTAAAAGTTTGCAGAATTTGGTTTAATGGCCAATAAAACAATAAGAGACTGGTGAATGTAACTAAATTTCCAAATTAAAATGTGAGTGAGAGTGGTGTGAAGAATGACGGGACTGAATGGGAGGATCCCATTACCTGCAGGTCCCAACCGCGTAATTAATAAGCATTTTATGTAGGAGAGCGTTTGGTCAGTAGGAGACCACTCCAAAGTCCAAACATATAATGAAATAGACCCATCAATCATCTGACCGTATCAACTTTGATCTCAGAAGATCTTTGCGGCCCGCCCTCAATAATGAATACAGAACCGTATGCGTCACATGCACTACTATGATAGCGTGTAATTTGCGAATGGGCTGTGGAAGAAGGGAGAAGTACCAAACGACCCATCTCAACTGGGGCTGGAGCTGTCTCTGCCCCATCTCAGCTCCAGTTCGTTACACCCATCGGACCCTTTTGGCTTTTGGGTCAGTATCAGGATGAGGATGGTCGTGGAGGGACATAAAGTTAACAGTTTAAGGTATTTGTCAGGGTCAGTGCTGCTCCACTTTAAACATTGTGTCTGGTCCGTCTGGTCAAGCCTAATCTCTTAGAAATCACAAAGCAGCAGGAAACCCCGGCAGAGTGCAGCAAAGTCATCCAAAGAAAGTGATTTAGCAAATAAAGTATGATATCAAAGGACGTGTTTGGCTTTGCTACTCAGAATTCAGAAACGTTGACAGAACAAAAAAACACATGGGTTGTCAGTCGTTTATCATGGCTTCTTTTGCACTAGTACATGTAATAAAAAGGGTTACATGTTCACAAGGGAAGCACTAGCACGCCCTCTTTTTCACTAGTTTCATTCCCATTCCCAAGTGTAATAATCTAAACATGCTTTTTGGTACCAAACAAGTATTGGCTGGCTAGTGTAATTAAGTTGGACGGAAAGGTGGCCCACAAAATATAAGGAGCCTAGGACAGGTTTAAGACGGATCAGATGCTAGTGATCTTCATGTTCATGGGCCTCTTTACATTTAGCTATTTAGCTGAGAGTGGGAGCCCTGGACCTGGATTTGTTTATGGGGGTGATGAAAAATGGTAAGCCAAGCCAAGCTACCGGTCCCAGAGGAGGACCATCATCATATATTGGCCGGGCCGGTCCCGGTCCCGAGCGTTACAACCATCCAAAACATGTTCTTCAGTTCTTGGAGTCAAACTCCGCAAAACACGGCTATTTCGACTTTAGGCATGTTTGAATGATTAACATTACATGCCCATGCAGGGAATATCATGGCCCCAATGCAGCTAATAAGTTCCATTTTAGTGTCCTTAGTTTGGAACTTTGGAGAATATAACTTTCAAATGTATCACTATAATACTTGAACTTTTGAAAAGTGTCAAATTTATCAAATTGGTCCCAGCTGTTAACTGACCGTCAGTTACTTGTTTAAAATATTAAAATTATTCTTCAAAAAATGATATTGTTTATTGTGTGATTTTCAACATCGGATCGGATCAAATAGTCGGAGTGACCAGTTTCGGTTTTTTTCAAACCGGATTTTTCATAAAAAACATTGATTTTGGTCAGAAAACCACTGACCCAGGCAGATAACCGTTCGAACGGTTTTGACCGGTTTTTATTTTTTTATTTTTTGTCAGAACGGAAAAAGTCAGACCATTTGACCTGGTAATCGAACCTTTAACCGGTTCAGTCTCCAGGTCAGTTTTAAAAACCATAATCATTGCCTTCTACCTTGAAATTGAACCGATTATCTTCAAAAAGAGAGAAAAAAACAAAAAATATAATAAAGGAAACAAATAACTAAATAAAAAAAATAATTAGACAAAAATATATTTCAGTTTTAAAAATAAAAGACAATGAATCAAACACCTCAATAATTTTAAGGATTAAAGACAATAATTTTAACATTTTAAAAAGATAATTGACGATTGACGGCAGAGCTTAACATTTTATAAAAATTTAAATACTGTTCACACACGTTTGAAAGTTCTGTTAATAACTTGACAATACCCCAAAATTCAAGGTACTAATGTTGATAAACGAAATGACACTCCTAAATGGTGGTGAGCAAATCGAGGCCAAAAAAAAAAAAAGTAAGAAAAGGAAGGAAGTGGTAATTGTTTTTGGTTTGAAGTTTGAACATGCTTATCAATCTTGGTAGACGAGATGACCGGTTGATGGTACCCAAAAGAACAAGTGGTCAGAGGGCCAGGGGGGTCATAAAAAATGTTGACTGAGACCTTTCCCCATTCCCCAACGGATGGGATGACCCAGCTGCTCTTTGGATGTTGGAGTAATTCTTCCAAACCTAGCTATAGCATCAACGGGAGGGCTGGCTCTGGCTGATGATCTCAATGCTCGCACATTGTACAACCACCTCAACCTCATCTCCATTAATTGTTAACTCCGATTCTGATTGTTTGCAATTTTTGTTCAATCTCCCAAAATGAGGGAAACAGTAATGGGAATTCAATATGAGTAGAGTAGCCCTAGCTAGACCACCACCACTTGTCAGACAAGTTATTAAACCCCATCGACTGCGAGAACAACCACAACGAACCATGACCGCCCGGCCAAACCGTAAGTTAAATTCTCGATACAGACTTCAGCAAAAATCAGGCGCACTGCTAAGTGCTAGCTCAATTGGCTGCAATGAATCAGAAGGCCCAAGCTTCACCCATCAACAACGATAACAACAAATTAAAACAGGTTGGGAGTTGTGGTTAGTTTTTGACTGGGCAGTGAAGATTATAAATGGGGCCAAGCCAAGAACAAATTAGTTGATTTGAGGGAACAATGAGGTCAGATAGACAGATACTTGGTCAAATTTCGAACAAGTTGATTAGGCTGGGTTCCCTATGGTTTCGGTTACCAGGAATCACTATCCTACTCGTGAGCCGTGAGCCACCCCCACCCGCAAAAACAAACAATTGGTTGTGGCTGTGGGCTGTCTAGTGATACCATTATCAGTCGTCAGCATCTGCTATTTATTCACAATTTAAGTGTCATGAATTATTCAGCCATTATAATAATAGGCATCGATCTGCCATCCCTCACAAGCAACTAATAAATAATCGAAGACACAGAGACTATATAAGAAAGGTATTTGACACCAGCCATCTTAAGGGAGCTGAAACACTTTCCCATTTATCATGTATGTATGTTAGGGGGGTACCTAGTTTCACACTAGGCGCTGAGACTTGGTTACCTAGAACTTATATCAAATGTTAAATTCCTAATTAAGTGGGTTAATTGTAAGTGAGAGTATGTTATTTAAAAGAAAAATCAAAAGAGAGCATGAAGAAATGATATAGGTCGTTATGACTAAGGGTGTCCATTTGACCAGATTTGGAACAATCTAATCCGGTTCAATATGAATTCATTATAGATGGATCAGGTCCAATCCAATCTATTCTGGGCTATTTTGAATCAGTTTAATTCAATATTTAGACCATTCAATTCAATCTGTTCAAATTAGCTTTAATTTAGATTGGTTTCAACCTAAATATTGGTTCATTAATACCAGTACTTTTATCTTCTATCAATGAACTGGATATTAGTTCAATCCGCTCCAATTCAATATAAATCATTAAGGATGAACCAGGTCCATTCCAATCCCATAATTAATTTGGACTGGCTGATCCAATTAAATATGAATTGCCAGTCCATCCAATACCAGCCCATTTATACCCCTAGTTATGACATGAATGAAAGCAAGAATACAAAAGAAAACAATGAGATGGTAGTGGAAAAAACAATGTAGGGAGAAGGTAGAAATGATAGTGGAAAAGAGGACGGGGATGAAGGGAGAGATCAAACAGGTGAGCATGGGCAATGATGGAGATGGAGGAGATGAAGGTGATGACAGTGTTGGAAATTTGGTACGCCTACATCATTTTGATGGCTGATACTGATGGGTTATCTTAAGAGGCCATATTTATGGTAAGAGCCTATTTTTAAAATACAGAAAAAGAATTTAATAGAAATTTTTAAGGTTGTGTTTAATGTGGTGGAAAAATTCAGTGTAAAAGTCAATCCATTATGTAAAAGTCTATCGGTTTAAAATTATTTGAACTGATGAAAATTTTTAAGCGAGAATGAATGTGAATGTACACCAATTTTATTGATGTATCATTTTCATCGATTAACAATATAAAAATCAGCCAAAATCAGGATTACATCGATTTACAATGTAACTTTTAGATGAAAAAAAATGACTGCAAAAGTTGACCGGATGTAAAATTTTACACCGGTCTGCTTTTACACCAAAAACAAATATAAATGCAAACTGACGATTGAATTTTACATTGATTCATATTTGCACCTCAATCAAACGCAACCTAAAGAATTTTCTAATAAATTTTTGTATATTGAAAACATAAACCAATGATAAAAACACACATCCCTACGTCACAATAAATCTTTTAAATTATTAAAATTTTAATGGTATGTACAAAACGATAAAACATGTGAACGGTGAATGCAGTGATTTGTTGAGATCTGAAATTTAACATGAAGCAAATAGTACTATAGTAGTAAATGTACCTTTCTTGGACTCAAGAAAAGACATTTGACGGTTAGCATTTTTAAGACTCAGACAATCCAAATGAAATGGCATGAACAGTCTCATTGCAAATTTCTGAATTCATTGCAGATGTATAAACATTCAAAATGTCAAATACCTCTATTTTATATATCGATACCATTTGGAGATGGCACCTACTCTAAATGTCCTTGGATTGTATAACCGAATCAGTCAAAGGTTCAATTACCGGTAGAATGGTCCGACTGTTCAACCCGAACAATCAATCCATTCTAACAAAAAAATTAAAAAAAATTAAAAACAGTTTGAACAATTAATCAGCCGGTTCAGCAGTTTGCTAACCAAAATCAGTGGTTTTAAGAAAAAAAGCGGTTTTGAAGAAAAATGGGTGACTGGTTCCCAATTTTTCCGATCCGACCATCCAGACCGGTCCAGTTTTGAAAACCATGGTACTTTGGGCCTAAAAATTCTGGCCCAGGCTTAAACCGTCATTCTCCGTTCTGATGATGCAACCATCCAATCCGGTCCAAAATCTAACGAAGCTTTATGAGATGAACTGGACAATACCAACCCCATATTCAGGTTTTGATAATTTTAGCACAAAATGGTCATTCTCATGGTTGAAACCGCATTCTCGACCCTGAAGCTTTTATCATCGCATCGAAGCAGACTCTAGGCCTCTATATTTTATCATTAAAAAAACCGCAAAAATCCAAAACGGTTGTCAGAAAAGAATGGCGAACTGCGACAAAAGTTACCGAGGACCAGTATGTGTAGTACGCTTTATCTTGTCAACCTCCCAACATTCATTATGTAACCTAAGTTGGGTGGAGGTAGTTGGATTTGACCAATTGCCTGCTAACATCCTCCAGTTAGTTCATTGGATTCCAAACTTGGGCTGAATGGGAGGTTAAATTGTACCTTCACACTGCTCACTCCCTTAACTTTATTTAGTATGACCGAGAGGCCAATATGGGCGGTTTATCTTATCCTTGTTTAAATTAGTTGGGTTAGAATTTGGTTCTCATTGATTACAGATATTGATTGACTGGATCATTGTTTTGTGTTTGGTAGGGATTGGTCATTTTACTGGTGTAGATAGAGGCGAGGCAATAGGGACAGATTTGACAGAATAGCATGACATTGGGCGTCAGATAAATGTTAATTAATTTGAAACAGACGGACCCGCCAAAAAATGTGATGCCTTCTTGGTCCCTCCATGTGCTCTGTCCTCCCATCCCCCACTCCCCAGCTGCCTGCAACCAAACTTCAGTAAAAGATAAAATTTTGAGGATTCCTCCTCCCTGGACACAACTGCACTCCACCCTCTCTGCTCCCCAAATTTCGATGACAACTGAGAAGAGTACCCTTTGCTGTGTTTTCACTTCTCTCTATAAGATTTTTCAGAGGAAATTAGTAAAGAAGGTACACCATAAATATACAACTAAATCCATTCATTCCTTAATTCATTCATATAACACTACTATTGAGACAATACATATAAATGATCTATGATGCAAAGCTGCGGGCTACATGCTTTTGCAACCACCTCAGCCGCTACCATTCCTGTTTTCTTTTTCAATTGAGCATCACCCACCAACAAAAGTGATGAAACAAATACCCCCCTCCCTCCCCACCATCGAAAGTCAAAAAAAGAGTTTCACTTCACATACCCAACACTTACACATACACCCTTTTTACTCTCACCCCTTTTCCCTATTACTTTTAACTTCCCAGATAAAAAAAAAAAGGAAAGCAGCATCTAAAATGGCGCCAAAGTAAAAAATAAAATAAAAATTCCCGACGCGGGAATTTTGAAAAAAAAATTAACGAAATCCTAGACTCTGAAATTCTTCCCGGTGAAGGTTTGACCGAACTGCCAATTGGCTGGAGCGACGTTCCACGAGGTCGAGGTGCGGTGATCGCTGCCGGTGATGCGGAACGACAGCGCCTGGCCTACCAAGACTGCGTTTGATTGCCAGTTCTGGCCCCAGTTACGGCTCATGGTCAACCACCCTGTGTTCGATCCTTTCACGCTCACCTTCACGATGTCACCTGCTCCGGCGACGTTGGTGACCAGGACCAAGTTGAAGTAACGGAAGCCGTTGATTGTAAACCTGATTCCTCCGTGCTTGCGGCATGGCACCCTGTCGTTTAAAAAAAACCCTAGTTTAGTCATTTCCGTTCACATTCTCTGATACCCGACCAGGGCCAGTGGGAACGTGGTTACAAAAGTAAAGTGAGAGGGGGCCATGAAATGAGAAGGGTTAAAAGATAAAAAACACAACCCTACTTAACATTTACGACCAAACTATTCTTGTACTGCTCGGGTTTGGGCCCCCACTTGTTTTTTCCCTTAAATAAATCAGGGACAGAAAAACAGGCAAACGCTCCGGGTCCTCGGGTTTTCGTGATTAGACCCAAGAAATCGGGCACGATCCGGGCGGAGATATGGTAAGCAACTAAGCATGTCTACAGTCTTATCAAGTACTGGGCCAGCCAAATTACACCAAGTCGGCTACGTAAATATGGGACCCATGTAGCAAACTATCCTCTGATTGCCGTAGAGGATGAAGTTTCGAGATCGACGACCCATCGAAAATGCGTTGGAAATTAGACATTTTGTCGGATGAGTTTGGGTTTTTTTGGTATTTCGAATAACATAAAACGTTTTGGGAAAAGGGCGAAGAGTGAATCTCTGCAAGGGATTTGGGGATAGGGCTTGGGACCAGACAAGGATGTGGCCCATACGCGTCAAAACAAAGCGAGAAAAGATATTAGATGCTCACCTTCGATATGCGACGGGAACGATACCGGCACGGTACTCAGCAATCTTTAGGAACATGGGCATGGCCAGATCAAAGTGAGGACGAGGGGGATTGCACCAACCACCGTTGTCGCTGGGGAGAGCGAAGTTCGGGGGACAGAAGTTGGTGGCCGTAATGAAAATGGAGGGGCCGCCGGGGTGGCACCACTGAGGGTCGTTTGCGCATTTGATCTCGAAGCATGCACCGCAGCTCAGGCCATTGTTGAATAGGGCAGTGCTCAGTGCCGCTGTGTTCACGCCATAGCCTTGGCTGTACAGGTTGCCGTACCCACAAGCTCCGCCTGCAGAGAGAAACCAGAGTGTCAAAATATGACTTCGGCGGTCGCAATGTTTTTAAGAGAAATGCGGAGAAAGCGAAGGGGGTTTTTGCGCTACAAAATGCGGTAAAGAATGAAACTAGATTCCGTGAAATCTGCACAATAATGTAAGTCTTGAACTGGTTTAATGGGTTTGCTGATCAGAATGCAACTCTAGACGGCATGTAACAGAGGATTGGGGAAGTGTCAAGGCCAAATGTTAGTCGATCGCTGCACTAATACTCATAGAATTCTCAAAGGGTATGCAGCAGTCGTGGTTGGAATATGAGTAGCCACACGCAGTTCCTTCGCTTGGAAAAGAAACTGAACACGAGAAGGGTTTCTTAGGATTAGCCATGGAATTACTTTAGTGTCCAACTGTCCATCTGGGGGAATGCACAAAGACACTTGGAATTTACTGCACTGAAAAACAAAGAGACACATGAAAATACCGAGGATCTGAGTTCGAACAACACTAGGAAAAGAGGAGAATTAACAGGTGACGGCAAATGTATCGCATTGCAGGAGTATGAATGCAGGGCTTCATAGGATTAGGAGAAGAAACCGAGAAAGCAGTTGAGGCAGTAGTTATCTGCTTTACATACCCATAGTTCCAGAGGCGTCGCTCCCACCGTAGAAAGTAGCATGGGCGTTCTGCCATGGCCCTCCACTATAAACGCCAGGGATTCTGGCGTCGACAAGCGTCAAACACGAGATGAGCAAAAGTAAAAGACTTGAAATCACGCTGGGAGTAGCCATTTCTCGCCCTTGTAAGTGGTAGCAGAGGGAGAGAGAAGAGAAAGAGAGACTGGAGGCTGGTAATGGGATGAAGAGAAGAAGGGAGGAAGGTGGGCTACTTATGGAGGATGCGTGGGATGTAACGCAGGGCAGGGGACGAAATTATTACAACGTAATTAATGCAGTGTGGTATTCTTGTGTGGAGTTAAGTTAAAGAGTTTTAACTCTCCCAAAAATAATAAAACATTTTTATTTTTTATTTCACTTGAAAAAACATTTGACGTTGTAAAAGAGAAGTCAAACATAACGGAAGCGGATTCTCGGTCCATGTTTGAACTGAGACATTGCTCTTATTCTGTTAATTGTTATTCGACCTCATTTTACCAAATTGTCCCTAGGGTAGTGGGATTTCTTCATTCATGATATTTACAACAGTTTCTATGAAAAGCAGGGGTATTTCTCTCAGATATTAATACAAGTGGACAAAGAAAGGGTGAAAAAAGGCCCGTCCGAAACAACTTTACTTCAATCGCAAGTTGTGCCGTTTCCGGCGGTCGTGATTCGACGACTTTTTTTAATCATTTTTTTGTTGTTTTAATTATGGGATGAACGGTGGGAACGTAGGAGGGAGGGGATCCCAGTCAATCTTCACTGCAGCCAAAAAAAAAAGTTACCCGCCAAATAAAGGAGAACTCTCAACAAAAACAAGCGTCCCAACTCCCACGTAGGGGTGGGACCCAGTTGTCCGTATTCACCGGCCCACGTATCACGCCGGGCTATTAACCGTACATGGGTCCCATCTCGAGCCTCACGCACACTCGCTGAGTCTCCACACCATGTTGAACTACTACTGTCTACTGCGCCTATTTTACCAATCCAAAGTTGAACTAGATTGCCCCACTTGTAACTCTCTCAGATTAAAAAGTGAAGCAGGGTGCGTGATGGGCACCTGCGGTGGCAGCCAGGGCGGTCACATCGGCGACTCCTTCACACCATGTGCCCTTTCCTACACATTCACCACTAGTCGAGCCGAAGGCTGAGGAGTGAAGTCTGAAACCAGCTTCAGCTTCAGCCGATATATAAAGAGCTCTCAATCTTCTTACAACTTTATCTTAAAGGACATAAATTAAATATAAGCTTTTTTTCTTCTCACCCAACTGGCCCAATTCAGCTATTATTAAACCGGTCTGTGAAACGGTGGCCCGTTTGGTTCATCGGAAATAAGAATCTGGAAATTATTTGGTTGGGTAGAATCAAAATCTTATTTTTTTTTTTTTTGGAATGACATTCTCATAATTGAGGGAATGAACATTCTCTCCCCTCTTTTGAGAATGAAATCCAATTCCAATTTATTTCAATTCTCATTCCCATAAATTCTGGTTCCAATTCAGACGGTAAACCAAACGGACCCATAATGTTGAATCGACCGTAATACATCACTTAAATTGCCTTCTTAAGCCAGAAACCCGCAAACCCACCACCATGTGCTCTCAGTAATTGCTCCTTCCAAGTTCCAACTTCTAACTCCTTTCCCCAATTGCTCTCTAGTTTTTCTTTTATGTTTTTTTTATTCTCCCTTATGGCCAAGACAAGATGTTACTGTATATTCTAGCGACAAAATCTTCATTTACAATTAAAGAATGTAAGAAAAAGGTATACCAAGCTGCCACGTATATCTATTCCCTTTAGAGTTTTGAATTGGAATAAATATTAGTTTATCTATTTTCTTAAGCTTTTCCATCCAGCTCTTTTTGTTTTTTGTTTTTCTCCTCTCTATCGTGTTTATCAGTTCCTTCTGATTGCTTCCACGGTTTATTATTTTCTATTTTCTCTTTCATTCTTTTGAACTGTTGCTTTCTGGCGTTTCTGTAACTCTCGTGTGGAGATGGAGTGATATCAAGCAAGAGGCATCAGTGCATCACTATGTACATCGAAACTAAGATTTATCATCATCTGAGAAGCTCACATGCGTTGTCCAGTGCGGGCCCAACTGGCCAAACGCTCAAATAATATTCAACACCTTTCACTCCACTCCAAGGGAGCCCAGCTCATGCCTCTCGCAAGATTTTGTAGCCTGTTTATCACAAGCGTCGTACAAATTGCGTAATCTCAATCTTGTATGAATTATGATTGACTAAACGAAGGGCCCTGATCTTTTCTTTTCGTGAAAGTGTGCATCATGCAAAATCCACTGTCAAAATATATATATATCAAACAAATCATACATCACATTTATCAAAGAGTGACTGAAACGGTTAAGGTGGTTCTTTTGCATGCAAGACAATCCAAAAAGTGGAAATGAGATCATTTACTACCGACCAACTAGAACGATAGGATCGTCCACGTCATCGTCTATTCAACTGACCTTCGACAACAATGCACCGACCCGGCCAGCAGCGTGGTACTACCAAGTGCCATGTCAAAACATGTGAAGAAAGCCCCGATTCTCCCTTCCTGCATGGAAAGAGTATAAATACACAATATGTGAAGTGTAAAGACTTGTATTTTATATTTTTTAAGTTTATATTTGCAGTGTATATATTTGTATTCATAACTAAATTTGGAAGGGTTATAAATACAAATATGCAGAATGCAAAAGCTTGAATTTTGTATTATTCTGTATGTTTTTGTATTGTATATATTTGTGTTTGTACTTATTCGGATGGTGTCCTAGTTGGTCGGAGCTGCTATGTGGGTATTTCCATGACCGATGTATTCAGACCACATTAGAGCACTGTTTGTCTACAAGTGTGGATAATTACATCATTGAAAACTTTGAATAAAAGTGAAGTCTTGTACAAACAAGGACAAGCACCACCTCCCAAAGATAAGTGCCCTTGCTAGGCAAGGCGGAGCTCCCCAAAAACCTCAATGGGTGACCTCATCCCAATGACCCCTCAAGGATCGTATCTAGGTAGAACTTGGACACTCAATTATTTAAAGTCGTCTCTCCTCAAGGTAAAAGGGCTTCAACTCTCGAAACTCTCTAAGCTTTCTAGCTCTCTTTCTCATTTACTATTCTCCTCGACTCAACCTAACTCAACCAAATTGACTACATCACCCCATTACTGACTTGAGCATCGGAGTACATTCCCAGGGACCCCATCCCCAGGTCTCTAACTCTATCCTATTTGTAAACCACCTTAGTGCACGACCTCGTCCTTCCACCCCATCTTCGTCTAGTGATAAGATTACCTGTTGTGTATTCAATTTGGCACACCTCAGTTCAACACATCTTAGCTCGACACACCTCAGATCGTACAATATTTGATTGGCACCATTTGTGGAAACCGGCACAAAACGCCCGTTTCCAATCTTCTCTCTCCTCGTGTACCGAAAGCGATCATGCATCCCAAAAGCACCTCCAACCGCTTTAGTGCCCACTCCCCATCTCGGGGATCCCATTCTCGACACAACTCTCCCCCCCGTGAGGTTTGATCGTAGAACTAGGAGAATCCTAAAGAGTTCAACACCCTACAAAAGAAGGTCGGCCACCTCATCCTAATGATGGAAGCGTTGGGGCATCAAGGACACGCCCCTACAACAACACAACCAGCCCCACTTGTGCCTATGATAGTTGATCCTCATGTCAAGGACCCAAAAAGGCACCCAACGGATCCTTCAAGACCCAAAATTGAGCGTGAGAGGCCCTAGCCACCTCAGAAGTCTGAGTCTCAAGCTCGAACCCAAGCCCATAACGCTCACTCCCAATCACACCACTCCAAAGGAGCTCGTCTTCCCATCAAGGATCACCTCGGTTCGGCATACCTTGGCTCAGCACACCTCGGTCCGCACATGCAACACCAGCAGTCACAGGTCTCCCTTGCCAAGTCTAGCCCTATGAAAGATTGTCGTGCATCACCAAAGGAGATGAAACTCGCAGAACTCGGCATAGAGATCAAAGACGTGCAGGAGAAATTGAACAAGTTAGAGCAAGCTATGCCAACCGGAGCATAGCCGCCACGACAGCTCGTCCTCCAAAAGAGTCATGCCCATCGAAGAAGCTGACCTTCATATAGGAAATCATGGACGAGCAGCCTCTGTAGGATGGTGCCCCCCCTCAATTGGAGAAATACGATGGGACCTCAGACCCTGCCGACTACTTGGAGGGATTTAAGGCCTTCATGCTTCTATAGAGCTCTTCCAAGGCCTTAATGTGCAAGGCCTTTGCCTCTACACTCCAGGGAGTAACTATGCAGTTGTACACTGCGCTCCCCCCTCAATCAATAGTTGCTTGGGAACAGTTTGAGGAGCAATTCCTAGAACAATACACCAGCAGCCGCCAACACTAGAAGATGTTAGCCAACCTCATACATGTTTGACATAAGGAAGGTGAACCCCTAAAGGAGTACTTGGCGAGGTTTAACAATGAGTCCATCCAAGTCTAGAGACTAAACCATTCTATAGCCATGGCCTGCATCATGAATGGGTTGTAGACATCTTGGTTCAACTTTTCACTATATAAAAAAGCCCCTATTGGATTGACCCAACTCATGGCACATGCCTAATAATACATCAATGTCGAAGAGGCACAAGCACAGCATCGACAGGAAGAAGAAGAAGGTCGACATGACAAGAAGCACAAGGACTAGAGCAACAATCGAGCTGACCACAATCGTGACCATCGTAGAAGTCGTGGGCTGAGGACTCCACCCCTGACCTTCAAGAACTTCATTCCAGTCAACTCCACTCGAACCAAGGTGCTAATCAAAGTCATAACTATAGGTTCATACGGTGGCCGAAGAAGTTGAAGTCTCAAGGGAACAGGAGGACAAGGGACGAGTACTGTGAGTTTCACCGAGACCATGGCCACGATACTAAAGATTGCTAGGACCTCCATAACCACATAGAAGACCTCGCCCGAAGAAGGTACATCAAGGGTTTCATGGATCACCGTCAAGCTCCCAATAGAGACAACTCAAGTCGCATCGACATGGCTATCAATCAAGGCTGGCCTTTGGCTAGAATCATCATCGTCATTTCAAGTAGGGCGACGCTTAAAGAGAGCCCCCTGAGCGGGGTGATTATTGCCAAAACCATATGAACTCCTTGTAACTAATATTTGAGCAATAAAAGTTAATTCTTGATAATATGTCTGTTACATACACCAAGTCCCCCCCCCCCTAAGGTGACCTAGTTGAACCCTAATGGTCAAGTATGAACACTTAGGATTCTTAGCTCATACTAAATTTAGTGAGAATGGCATCCCCGACACTCATGGCTTAAGGGCTACCAGAAAAGACTTCTATGGCATCATAACAGCCTCAAGGAGCCGAGGAACCATGGCAAGCCCCATGACTTGGTGTTAAGGGATGAGTCAGTCGAGCACCATGGCCTATTCTATAAGGAGTTGCCAACTTGTTCCTAGATGACCAGGCTCCACCAAGCTCCCAAGGAAACTTGAGAGCCTAGAAGTGCCTTGGCCAAGTAGGCTTGGAGGCTACCTAGCAACCAAGTCTGAGACCTCAGTTAACACAAGACCGATGCCACCTAGTTGTTAAGTAGACAACCTCAACCATCCTAAGGATTATGCCACCTAACCATCAAGCCTGAGACCTTGGTTAGTATAAGATCAAAGGTTACTTGACTATTAAGTCCGCAACCTCGGCCATCCTAATACTTTGACCACCTAACCATCAAGCCTGGGGCCTTGGTCAGCATAAGATAAGCCACCTATCCATTAAGTCTATGACCTTGGCCATCCTAAGTCTTCGGCCACCTAACCATCAAGCGCAGGACCTTGGTCAGCATAAGACTAAGGCCACCTTAACACTAAGTCCACAACCTCAGCCATCCTAAGACTGAGGCCACCTAGCCATTAAGCCCGAGACCTCAATTAGCATAAGATCAAGGCCACCTAGCCATAAAGTCCGCAACCCTGACTAGCCTAAAACCGAGGCCAACCTAGGAGGATCAAAGCCAACCAATGACTAAAGTTGGTTCCTTAGGGACCTCGATCCCTCCTTCAGTTTCCTTGACCTCACCTTTAGTCTCCTTGACCTCGGCCAACGTAGCCTCACATTTGATCTTTTCAACCTTAGCCTCATCTTCAATCCCCTCAACCTCAACCTCAACCATATTGGCATCAGTCTTCAACATGAATCTGATAACCTCTAGTTGAGGCCTCCGCTTAGACTCATTGCTCAAAGTGGAACTACTGGAATGGAAAGAAAATCAAGAATAGGACAAAGAAATAGACATCATATTGAAGGAAAGAGCGTAGAACACTTGAAGCATTAGACCTAGTTTGACCAAGCTTCAGCCAACTAGAGAAATCTACTAAGTTCCTCAACCAACCACTTTAGGAGATCTTCCACTACACCATGGTTAAGCACCTCACTCCTTGATTTCGAAACTGGGGGACTATTGTTAGGTGGTGCCCTAGCTGGTCAAAGTTACCAATTAGGAACCTTTGTGGCCAACGTCCTTAAACCACAACAATGCACTACTCACCTATAAGTTTGGAAAACTATGTCATCGAAGACCTCGGATAAAAGTGAAGTCTTGCACAGAAAAGGACAAGCACCACCTCCCAAGGATAAATGCCACTTCTGGGGAAGGTGGGTGGCCTTATCCCAATGACCCCGCAAGGAGCATGTCTAGGTAGAACTCAAACACTCAATTATTTAAAGGCATGCCTCCTCAAGGTAAAGGGGCTTTAATTCTCAAAACTCTCTAAGCACTTTAGCTCTCTTGCTCACTTACTGTTCTCCTTAGCTCGGCCTGACTGACTACATCATCCCATTACTAACTTAAGCATCAGAGTGCCTTCCTGAGGATCTCATTCCCAGGCCTCTAATTTTGTCATGTTTGTACTCACTTACTGTTCTCCTTAGCTCGGCCTGACCAACTACATCATCCCATTACTAACTTGAGCATCAAAGTGCCTTCATGAGGATCTCATTCCCAGGCCTCTAACTCTATCATGTTTGTAGATATCCTCGGTGCACAACATCGTCCTTCCACCTTAGCTATGTCTAGTGGCAGGATTATCTACATGTTTAGTTCGGCACACCCCTGACTCAGCACACCATGGATCAGACAACATCAACAATATTTCCAAACTGAGCCTATACTCTTTAGTCTTTATAAAGTAGACAAGTTTCAAAGTATTAATACATATTGTATTGTTTGTGTAGGTGCGGTGGTAAGGCAATGAAGGTTGGTCAATTCTCCAAAGGTTCAGAGAGTATGGCAGGATGGAGAGAATGTAGAAATACTAATTGTAGAGGATAGTGGGAGAAGAGAATAAAAGGGAGTATGAAGAGAAACAGAGAGAGAGATCTCTACGAGAAACCCTAGTGTTATGATTATATGGGCGTCTGATGTGTGAGAGGATTGTTCCCCTTTTTATAGAGAGGACCCCAAGGCTATAAGGAGAATGATCTAAAAGGAGACATTTCCTATTAGGAAAGGGGATCTTTATCTTTATGTCGACTATTAAGGGAGCAACATTAGGATTTCACCACGTGTCCAGCAAGATCCTTTAAGGACAAAGTTTCCTTTCTCCTAAGGATTCTCGCATGGCGCATGTAGGCTACGTCCCCTTATGAATTTCCATGTTGACATGTTCCAAGAGCAAGACCTAGATCTAACTAGTGTGCTTGGGCGTTCGCTTGATCACCTTAGGGATGCCTTATCATAGCTCACTGTGACCAAAAGGAATGTTGATCTCCCATAGGTGGGTGTTGCTAGCCACGGGGTCTGCCCACCATTGATTACCACATGGACTGTCATTTTGTGGTAATCGCAAGGTATTAGTTGTTTATTGGGTTTGTCTTAGACTGACGATATTATTTTATGCCATCGCAAGCCTTGGGTGATGCTCATTGCCCATCGTAGGTTCCAAGATGTGTTTTATGCTCATCATAGGTCTTGGTTGGCCCTCTGTGCTCATTGCATATCCTAGAACATGTTTCATGCCCATCGCACATCCCGAGAGGCTTTGTGTGCTCATCGCAAGTGTATGAACTTTCCATCATTTTGATGGAGTGTTTTTGTACCATTGCGGAGGCATCCCAATCGAGATTCCTCCATATGGTTTTCTTTCGACATCCTCCTCATAATCCCGGTGATGGTAAACTGCATGTACTTATAGTTTGTGTGTATTATATCAATATAGCAAAGCCATTTGGATATCATAAATATTGAGAGTGGTTTTGATCATTTAAGATATTAGTATAAAGGTTTAAAAACCAACTTGGGGATGGAACCACTTTGTGTAGCCCCTTAGAGCTGGGTACGAGGGATTATGGGTTTGGGGGATGGGCTACCCCCCTCGTTGTGTAGCCCTTTGGAGAAACAAAAAACTTGGGAGTGAAGCCACTTTGGCCTTAGGATTTTAGCGCAACAGTTCAACACCATTTATATCAAACGATTACACAACTGCACCTATGCAGTTTTATATTCGTTTTCCCTCGTTGGCTTTGCAAGGGGGAAGCAGCAAGACAGACTCCGACAAAGGAAATTCTCGAAAAAGGGGGAGGTCAGACTTATTGGTTTTATTGCAAAGGATTTGGTGGCAAAAAATTCTAGTGATTTGGCATTGTTGATAGTTGTGGAGATGGTGAGTCCCACATTAAATAGTAATTCAAGGATTGATTGGAATTTGAATGCTCCTGCTCATGTTTCAAAAATTTTGAAGCCTCACATTTTGAGGGAGTTGGGTGTAGACCCAAGTTGATGGGTGAGCCGTTTGAGACAATTTAGAAGGGGTAACCAAGGTTTGGTGTCAATGGATAATATTTGGGATAGGCTTAAGTCATTCTCTATAGTTAGAAAAAGCATATTAACTGTTACGGTGATAAAAAACTTAAAAACTTAATCCTATCAAAAGGAATTTGCAAAAGGAATGGGTCAAGATTATTTTATAAGCAGCTTTCAAATAAGAGAATAGGTTTCTCGGTAAAGTTCTAGAATGTTGGGGAGGTAGGGGATGAGTTGGAGGGTGAGAAATGTATTAGAAGGGGAGAAGTAGAGTTTGGAGGGGGTGATAGAAAGTAGAGAGAATGAGGGAGAGGTAGACAAAATAGATCAAGAAATGTTGCAAGAGGATCCAAAGGAAGGAGAACAAGAGAGCCTCCAATTGTATCCAGTTCAAGAGGGAGGTGTATACGTAGAGGGAAGAGGTTATGGGGTGTCCAAGAAACAAATGAAATTAACTTTGACAATTTAGAAGGGGGGTAGCCAAGGTTTGGTGTCGATGGATACTATTTGGGAGATGCTTAAGTTATTCTCCACAACCAGAAAAGGAAAATTAATTGTTATGGTGATCAAAAGGAATTTGCAAAAGGAATGGGTTAAGGTTATTGTGTAAGTGGCTTTTAAATACGAGAATAGGTTGCTCTATAAAGTTTCAAAATGTTAGGGAAGTAGGGAATGTGTTAGCAGGGGAGAACTAGAGTTAATAATGGAGGGGGTGATAGAAGGTAGAGAGGAGGGAGAGGAGGTGGACAGAATAGATCAAGAAATGTTGCAAGAGGATTTGGAGGAAGAAGGATTACAAGAGAGCCTCCAATTGTATCCAGTTTTGGAAGAAGATGTAGACGTGGAGGGAAGAGGTTATGGGGTGTCCAACAAACAAACGAAATTAACTTGGACAGCTCTAGAGATTATTAAGTTGAAAACAAAGATCTTCTGGTTGAGAAATAGAATATGAAGATGGCAAAAATCTTAGGTTTGTTCTTTCTAGGGAAAGAAGATGCTACAATAGAAGCTTTCAATTCTATGGAAATGGAGGAGGAAGAGGTCTAAGAGTCAGAGGATGAGAGGGGAGGAAATATATCTAGATGAAGCAGGTGGAACCTTTAACTTGGGAGAATTTCAGAGGGGTAGAAAATTGAGAAAGCTTTCCGATCTCTATGTGGACTATTCAGTGAAGGAAGATGAGAACTTGAGAGGACGAAATTCAATAAGAGGAATAGGGAGAGGTGGAAGAGGAAAGATAAGAAGTCATGCTTTTGTTTAGTTTTCTTTTTGGGTGCAAGTCTTAGTGCTAGTGGTTTTTGAAAGGTCAAGGGTGCAGGGAGTGAGTTTTGTTTTTCTGTTTTTGTTTTTGTTTCTTTTGGTGGTGGTGTGTCTTTGTAGATTTCCTATTTTGTTTAGGTTGAGGATCTTAGTTTTTTGTTCTTAGTGGGTAGGTGGGCGATTCAATCTTGGTTTGTTTATGATGCGGGGTTGCAACATTTTATGTAGTTATGCTTTGTTTTCTTTTTATAAAATTTTCCTATTTATTTTCAAAAAAAAATGTTTCAGGATAGGTTTGAGAGTGCTTATTTGAGTAAGCACTTATTTTGGGTTGGGACCAAACCAATAGGCACTTATTTGCGTTTCGGAAAATGTGAACACCTGATTTTTAAGTGCTTTTTTCTTTTTTTGGTCTATCTTGGTCCACCACGTCATTTTAAAAATACCTATACTACCCTAGTTTAAAATAAGTGTTTTTTCACCAAATGCTCATAAATTCTTATTAGAACAAGCACTTATCTTTCAAATAAGCACTCCCAAACTTGGCCTTAGACTTCCAATTGTTGCTCAAGTGGATTGACCGACTAAGTACAAAAATTGAAAAACATATTTGGTTTGAAGTATCAAGCCTTGAAAGCTCAAAAAACCAAGAGTCTGAGACACAGTATAGAAACATACTCTTAAGGCATGTGTTGCATGCTTGATCAATACAAAAAAAAAAAAAAAAAAAAAAAAAAAAAAAAAAAAAAACCTTCAAAGTTCAAATTAATGAATGCATCAAGGCAAGCACTTTAACATTTATGACAACTATAAACCACTACACTTACTGCATCACTCTAGGCAACTCTCACTCTAGTGATAAGTAACTTTCTTCACAATGACTATCACTCTAGCAGAAGGTAGCCCGCCCTTTCATGGCGGATCACACTCTAGTGGCAAGTAGTCCTTTCCATTCGGTAACTTTCACTTTATATTCCATGTAACCCTTTCTTTCACAATTGTCACTCCACTCTAGGTAGTCCATGTCCCAGGTAGGGGTGGCCACGAGCCGACACCTGAGCTTTTCACGAGCAATTTGAGCTCGGCTCATGAAAAGTTAGGCTTGACTCGATTTAAACCAAACTTCGAGCTGAGCTCAAGCCCGATATATAGGCTTGTTTCTAATCGAGCCTAGTGAAGCTTGGCTCGTGAGATTCGTGAACCTAATCGAGCCTAATATAATAAATAAATAATTTTTATTATACATACATATACATATACATATATATATAATATACAACTTTTATTATATATAATAATATATTTTATATATAATATTTTTATTTTTTATGTATAATAGTAAATAATTTTTATTATTCTTATTTTTTTGTATGTAAAATAAAAATAATATTTTTATTTATAATTTATATTTTTAGAAAAAGCTTGGCTTATAATCGAGCTCGAACTTGCGAGCTTTTGAACTGAGCCGAGCTCGAGCTCAAGTCTCTAAATCGAATTGAGCTCAAGCTCGAGCTTGAGTAGCCAAATATTCAGCTCGGTTCGGCTCAAATCCACTCCTAGTCCTAAGTAACAAAGGTTCAAACGTGAATTATGGCAATAGACTTTGATACCATTTGTTACATGCTTGACCAACCATGAAACTCACCAAACAAGCATTTTAACATTTAGGATTGCAATAGCTTGTAACATATTCGGTTTCGAATTTCAAGATCATATATGAAGTTGGATTTGGCATGTATGATTAGATTTCCGTTTTATTACATACAATTTTTTTTCTTATTTTGAGAAAAAAAAGTTAAGTCCTTAAAAAAAAAGAAAAAGATAAATAATAAAAGAAAAAGAAAACTATGATATGGATTTCTAAGGAGACTATCTATTTCATGTTTCAAGTTTTAACTTTAACAAAAGTAGAAGATAGAGAACGTATAGAAATACACTCATTTCCATTGCCGTTGAGAGAGGCTGTGGTTGCTAGTTGTGGTCAATGCTAGAAGAGGTGGTTGCTAGTACAAGTGGCAATCCCTAATTTGTAGAGATAGAGATCACACTCCACCTTTATAGAATATAGACTTTGAATTGCAACTTGAGGAAGATGGTGGACTTGGTAATTCCTGTTGCAAGCGTAGTTACTATTGCTAGGGCTTAGTCATGTGTGCTTGTGGTCCAGAGTCCAATCATTGAGATGTCATGATTTCTTGGCATTAATTTGTTTCTTAAGAGGAAAGACATCAGCACCTGATTTTTGCTCGGTTCATTGTCTAAACCCTAATTCATCATTGATCACCCGATTAAACCATTCTGATGCTTCTAGAACCCTAAAAAACCAAGTCTTAACCCCCAAATCCTCAAAACCTACTATTGATCTCACCTAGTACTCTTCATACCAAATTCCCAAAATACTCCCTCAATATTACCCTTATACCAGATTACCCATTTCTACCTCAAACCAAACTCCCAAAATATCCTCATTTCAAATTACCAGAATACCCTTTGACCAAAATACACCTTGATCAAATTACCAAAATACCCCTCGTTCTAATCTTCACCAAAAACACCCCTTATATAAATTTCCCAAAAATGCATTCTCATTTACTAAAATGACCAAAATACCCTTCATTCTCCAAATTAACCAATACCCCTCTAAATCTCCCCATTCAAACCCTAGATTACTCCAATTGCTTTTTGATACCCAATTTACCAAATTGCCCTTTTAATCCCAATTTCTAAGCAACCCTTCATCCAAAATTTTCAAAATGCCCCTCAAACTAAACTCCTAAAATGTTCCCCATCCCAAATGATCAAAATATCCTCGACCAAATTACCAAAATGCCCTCCTTTCAATTCATGCGAAGCGTACCCAAAATACTCCTTTTAATCCCAGTGTTTAAAGCATTCAACAACGGAGCGTACCCAATTCATGTCATCTTCCCCTTTTCTTCCATCAATGGTTCAGCCCTTATCGTTTTTTTGTTTGAAATCCAGTTGAAATGCTTCCTTCTGAAGTCCATTTTTCAACAAAGATCGAATTCCTATAGCCTACTGCAGCATCGTTATTTCATTCAAGGTCGCAAGAGGGTAAAAACCGATTATCTCATATCCCTAAGTTCCTATACAAACCCAATTCAATATTTAGATTATAATCCTGGTTTTGCTTCGGTTAGCTAGGGATTTGATTTGCTCATGAACGGATACTTTTTTTTGGGGTTCAATAATTTGATATTATACGTAAAATAAGCCCAAATTTAAAGCTTATATTATGAGATTTGTGATTAGCATACATTAAAAGAACAAAGAAATGACCATTTTCTTTGTTGAATTCATCATGTGATTGTTTTTAGTAGGAGTCTTTTTGATCGTTTTCTCATGTTTTGATCTCCTTCGTTCATGGTACAGGTAATAGTATAGCTCATATTCTTGGCAGAAAGGCTTTGCAATTAATTAGACTAAAAATCTAGACTGTTGAAAGTTTTGATGCAATCAAATTGCCTTCAAGCTTTATCGAAAAAAAAAAAAAAAACATAACTAATATTGCTAGAACTGTGATGGAGTAAAACATAGAAAACTCATTGGGTCACAATTTTACTGATTTAATTGGTTATTAGATCATTTAGGCGAGAAAACTATTAAAAATCAGGAAAGTTGAGACTACAAATTGAACTAGTTGGCACCTTCAAATTGGATGCGCATTCAACCTGATTAAGGTGATCAATCAAAACAATTTGAAGATGCCAGCTAGCTTAATTGGTAAGGTTTTCTACTTGGGTGTAGCGGAGACTTTGGATGAATTCCTTCTCTTGGTAATCAAAATCATCAAATAAAGGATGTGAAGTTTGCATTATTCGGATGGGTGCTCGGTGTGGATGTGAGGTGAGAACCTATGAGGAAAAATAGGTCAGAGAGCCCGGGGTGATATTCCGGGCTTAACACTCCGACGTTCAAGTCAATATAGCAATCGAACATTCAAACTGTTTGAGATGAATTGAAGATAGTAAATGCAATGTAACTATCAATTTTTGAAATTTATCTTTATATAAGTTAGGATGTTGGTGCCGATCAACACATGGTAGTGGTAGATGACACGTCAAGATGTACATGGAGAAAGCCCAAGGCCTATTTCCTAAGAGTGTGGGCAAATGGGATGATTGTATTGCCAAGTGGTTGTCATATAGTACATGTGATGCAACCTAGCTGAGTTTCCTCTGATGCCAGCTTGACTCGACAAGGTATGCTTCTTTCTTCACTTAGTTCCAAGGTTTTAAAATTCAATCTGGAATTGGAACCGTTCTAGTCATCAATTTTTGGGCCAACGATTCGATCGTTTGATTTGAATGAATGGCCTATTTCAATTAAAAAATAAACAATTAAAATTCGAAATGGCCAAAATTGTTGAATGGATCAAATGAGCCAACAGTTCGACCACTCGGGTTTATGGATCGCTGACCAATTCAATGGTTTTTGGTCAAAGATTGGGATTGGGATAAATCGGAACGATTGTCAAGACAATTTTCCGGCCGAATGTCCAATCATCTGGATCAACAACGGTTCGAAAACACTGCTTAGTTGAATGCTGGGCTGGCCCTCATCATACATCATCGAGGGATGTAAGACTGAGTTGCTGCTAGAGATGCCTAAGGTGCTAATAACTAATAAGTCTTCCAAGGTCGCCTTGCACCAAGAGTTTTAGTCTCATCACCTCCCATGAAAAACAGAAAAGTACGGACAGGTCCAATGCAGATTTTTGAATTCCACTATAGAGCTATAAACATTCAAAATGTCAAAAACTCCCACTCTAAAAAAAAATTGAACTCAAATTTTGAGAATTGCTGCTCTAAAAGTCAGTATTCATGAATTCTATTCAGTTGTTTAACCAAAAGAATTCAAATTTAGGATGAGGCTTGGCACACTCAAGTCAAGCTAGCTTGAGGCTTGGGTCAATAACCAGGACCCTAGTATTAACTATCCACATTCTCATGATTTTCTCTCTAGTTTTGACTATCTGCATTTATTTTATAGGGAAAATATCCAGTTGGAATATTGTACTTTGGGCTTAGTATCATTTTGGTTCCCGAACTTTAAAATGCAACAATTTAGTATCCAAGCTTTCAAAACGTGTCAATCAAGTACCTATCGTTATCTAGCTATTAACCAGTTGTTAAGTGGCATTTGAAAAAGACACAAATGCCCTTTAAGTGTCATTTAATTTTCTTTATAAACCATCCAAATGTTGAAAAAGATTAAGACCCAAGTCCTTAATTCTTTTATTCAAGAAAGTTGAGATTATGTCTCATTGGACATTCTGGTAATTCCAACTTTCTTGAATAGAAGAGGCAAAAATTTGAGACTGTTAATTTTTTGTCAACATTTAGAAGATTTATAAAAAAATTAAATAACATTCAAAGGATATTTATCTCTTTTTTAAATGCTACCTAATTAACGATAGGCACCGGCTTAACATATTTTAAAAGTTTGAATAATAAATTATGGCATTTTAAATTTTGAAGACGAAAATGACACCCCTAATTAGAAATTTTCCCTATTTTATAAATTTGAAATGGAAGGCTATAGAAAGAAGTGCAAGTGCCGGTGCGTGAGCGTGAGTTGGTTATTTGAAACATCAAGTTCAACCTAATCTGGGTTTCTTTGATGAAGGTATGTATATTGGTTCTATTTGGCTATTTGCAAGGACGGATCCGGTACTTGGGAGTTGGGGCTCGATCTTAGCATATTCCATCTCTGTCCGTACCACGTTAAGATAAGCATAAATGAAAAAAAAAAAAAAAAAAACTACAATTTCCGCGTCGGTGAAGCTGAGCATGAGGACTTGAGCAGTTTGAGCAGTGAGCACGGCCCAGTAGGAGTACGATTACGGAATGAGTCCACCCCTGCTGGCCACTGGTTCTCTCGCTGACTTTGAATTTTGAAATTAGGGTTCAGATGTGAATAACTCAATATTCCACTATCGTGTTTGTACATTACCAATTTGCCTACTGTTTATATGTTGATCGTGTTGGGCCAAATTAGTCATTTTGGATAGTTTTGTCCACCGTATTTGGCTTGATTTCAGGAACCAGCTAGACAGCCAGCACAAGATCGTAATGGGCAACAGCTCCCTTCTCTCTGGCGTAGTGCGGGGAAGCACTTATGAATCAAAACCCCTTTAGGCTTTAGCCTTTACATCTGGTGGAATAAGAGGAGCTATTAAAAATTCTACTAAATTTGGCCCACCTATGGCTGTGGCTGTGGCATCTGGCGTGTGGGTTAGTTGGTGTCAAGACTCAAGACACGTGAAATGGAGCGGGTATTGGGTCCAAGGTCTAGTTGACCCACATGCGTTTTTCCTTACACGTACTGTATTGCATTCATGATGATTTTAGTATTATCTTAAATACACCGACATCTTTGAGTCCCCATTTGAAAGGGCTTTCAATCTGTGGCTTTTGTTTTTCCCAATGCCAGGTAGGGTTCACCCCCAAAGGCCAGATTTAATCATTTAGCCGGTTTCTTCAAAGCAATTAAACAGAAATAGGTGCATATATATAAAGCTAAACCCCTCCCAAACAACACCTAAATTTTGGTAGCATATATTGCTGCTATTCCTTCTTAAGGCTTGTACCCAACAACATACGCATGCGTAGAACATTCCATTTGTTGCTGGGATTACTTCAATTTTGCTCACCATACTAGCGTACTAGTTAGCTAAGAGCGATACGAACCTATGCAGCTAATTCTAAATTGCATGGAGTTAATGAAAAAAGAAAAGGCTGTTGGTCCAAATTTGTTCCGTTGAGCTTTGATCATTGTTGTCCATCGTATAAATTAATATTAATTGCAGCAGGGTGAATTTGGCTGAGTTTGATGTAAACCCCCTTCACTAATATTATATTTTGAGACTTTTTTTTTTTTTTCAACCTGTTGGCTTTTTTCACCTTGACTTGACTAGATTCACATCGACTATATATAATAGGTGGTGGTGACCAAAAACTAAGGCAGGGATGACAACTAACTCATTGACCCCAATTAAACTCAGACCATCTTGGATTTGACTCACAACATGGCTGTTCAAGGTGTGATGTTATTACATTAGATAAACCTACCTAACTAGGGTGGATGCTCCATTCTTTATAACAAAATATGCATATTTTATTATTTTTTTACCCTTACATTGATGGTGAGATTATTAATTTAGAGATTGACAATCCATGTCCAAAGAAGTCCAGCACATGCACAAGAAGGTGAATTTAAAGTATTTAGTATAATCATAGATTGGAGGAGATAAATAAATGAATACCGAAAATTTAGGACCAGTTTGGTTTGCAGGAATAAGGGTTATTGGAACTGGAATTGCCATCTAATTGTTTGATTGAGCAAAATTAGAATCTCATTCCTATTCTTGGTGAAATGGTCATTCCCCATTTGAGATAACCGCCATTTCCTCTCCCTTCCTTAGAAATAAAATTCCATTCCATTTTAACTGATTTTAATTTTCATTTTGATTTCTATCTGAATTCTGAATATAATAAATTATGGGAATAAAAAATTGATCAATCCAATTCCGGCTGAAAATCAGACGGACCCTTATAATGCCTTAGTCCTTGATAAATATATGAATGACTAGGAATCTTATTTTTATAAGCAATTAATTAACATGGCTGAAAATCATTGAATTACAAAGAACCGAATCCTTTGTCAGCACGTGTTTGGAATGAAGGTTGCACAAAATGGCTCTTACTTGTTATAAAATAGGTAATTACTAGTACAATGGGCATGACTAAAACAGGGAGGTGACCTATGCCCTAAACTAGCTTTAATTGTCAAAGAAATAGACTAAGATGACATTATAATAAATTCAATGAGTTCCCATATGTTGTGGCCCCGTCATTAATGTACTTGTATGTTAAGAGGGGCTAATGGTTAGGGGACAGACTAATTTAAGCACATTTAAATTGCAAAAGCTCTAATTAAGACTCCGACGAATATAAAAATCCTTGACACGTACCGCAACAACCACAGTTGGGTCACGTACGTAAGACCGAGCTATCTAGCACTGGTCTGGCCAGGTTGACACCTCTGAAACTCTCATAGGGTTTGTCTAATTATTAGCACTGTGTAGTTTAGGCTAGCTACTCATAGCTGCAAACCCACATGGCGGAGGGTTACAGAATCCACAGCTTCAGTTATTGTGTCAAGTATAAAGGAATGACACAAGTAACCAACCAAGGGGTACCTTAATTAGTTGGCGCATTGGATGAATTGTTTTAATGGTGGTGCGGTTTATAATCTCTATGTTATCATCTTTATAAGAAACAAAAATTGTGTAATTATTTGAAGTTATTGATGTGATGTTTGATTCAATATTTAAATGTTGCTGAAAACTTTAATGGGAACGCAACAGAAGGAGAATTCTTATTGACTTTTGGAAGAAAGAAGCTTTAATTAACAGGTAGCTTATGATCCCATCCTGAAAACAGGGCAACCATACCTGAGCTTTATTTGACACTCATTACATATATAGATAGATAGGATATACCATGTATAATAGATGATAATGAGCTCCTTAGTCATCTCCTCTTGGACAGTGAATAGTACTGTCCAATGCAATTCTGTTGTAAACTAGGCCAGAAGAGGACCACTAACAGCATTTTCATACTCAACTGATTGTTAGGATCCATGATATATAACTTGTTACTGGGACCTCACTATACTTGTGATGGCTTGATATTACAATATCAAGAATTAATGGAAAAAATAAGAGTGAGATAGAGAGTGGATAAACCAGAGAAAGATGATGGATAGACAAGGAAAGCACGTAAGCATGTGGGTGGAGCCTTCCCTAAGCGGAAGTAGGGAACAACGGAATGCGTCCCCAATCCCCATTGCCCAATTTGACTCCGAGTCCCCAGTCCTTCCATATATATATATATGTGTGTGAATGTGAGCGTAGCTTTCATCCATGTGATCACGTCCTTTAATTTCTAGGACAGTAGTAGTGGAGACAGACCAATATCCTCATCACCATAGTCTATAAATCTTCAATCCTCAATTCAGATAGCCAAAAATCACCATCATCTTATGTTACTTCCTTGCTTAATTTTCTCAAGCTTGTTCAGGGGTGATGCTTTGGACAAGGGCACATGATAGTTGGACGATGTGGCTTTTGTTTGAATGGATCGATCGGAAGAACTCTTTACATCATTTTGTCTTTCTAAAGTTTCAGCGCTATGGCCCAGCCACGTTGTATGACTGACCATATATATGTATTGAAAACAGATGTAGACTTGAAAATCATCATCAAGTGGACGACTGCAATATTGTAGGCATCTTTCACATGGGCACACACATGACACATACAGAGGAGTTGGGAGAGAAGATGATGAAGTTCGATCGACTCATGTCATGAGATGACAACAGATAGATCCATTACCATTGTTCCAGACCCATCCATATTGCTATATATTATTTATCTTCCCAGCTGCTACAGTGTATCACTTACGTACAGAGAAGCAAGTGTGGAACACTTGTAGGCATCCAAATTCGAGACTGATCCACGTCCTGCAGGAATTGGTGGAGTGATTACAGCCGAGCGATCGGAGAGATGCCAGCTTCTGAAGAAGCACCAGGGATGCAGTACAAACATTATGGCCCAGCTCTAAGGGGGGATGGGCAGGGCCGCAGCAACTCAGATACAATTAATTGATTCAGAATCCACAAGTGGAAGAAGATGGTGAAACCCTAATGAGAACAATTCATGCATGCACGCAACAGACGATCTGGTTTATGATTTGAATCATTAGTAGTCAAATATTTAAATGGGGCAAGCTGATAATGGTGACTGACAATCATCTGATTCTTGCAGATCATGTTGATTTTTTGCAGAGAAGTTAAAAAGTAGTAATTTAAATTTCCAGAAAAAAGGACAATTTCATATATTCATGGTTTTACAGTGGATGAAAAGGGAGGCAGTTGATGGAGAGGGTAAGAGTCCACGCAGGGCTGAGGGGACACTGGGCAACCGACAGACAAGCTGCTATATTCCATGTCAACCCAAGTGACCTATCTGTCGGCCAACTTGGCCTGGCTTATACTTATAGCCACCTCAGTTCATAATCCACGCTGTTCTTAACAACTAATAGTCAATAACATACAGAGGAGCATCCACTTTAGTGCTAAAAGCTTCGACTCCATACAGTGTACATTCATAAATGATACTTGGAGCTGTTAAGCAACAAGGATATTTTACAGCCCTTTCAGAATGAAGAGACTGGCCGGCCCGGCCCCATCACATGAGCTCTGTCCATGGAGGCTAGGGGTTGATCAATCTGTTTGTACTGGCGCCTGGTGCTGTCTTGGCTATTCGGAACAGGCAAAAGAAAAGGACATTAGAGCTTAGGGTTAAAGGAGACAAAATGGATAAGAATTCAGGCTGTCTTGCATGTGCGTTGCATGTGATGACCATTCTACTTCACTGAAATTATTTGGTTTAATCTTTTTAGGGTTTCATTATCAATGCAAAAATAGGGTCTTATCTCATCTCATTTGAAGCCAATTGATTGATTGAGCACGCTTAGTACTGCTACTGCATGCAACAAGGTTGACCTTATTAGCACTAGTACTGAGAGTATTAGGAGGTGACCACTGTTTCTGTTTGCATGCCAAAACGAGCATAATGATGATGAGATCATTTTCAACCTGTATGTTTTGCTTCTTAAGGTTTTTGTATCAACATATCCCATGAGCCGAAACGTTCAGTCTTTTATAAATTCATCGAGTTGACTCATACGAGTCAAGCTTGTTTACAATTATTTACAACTCAGCTAGTATATATGCTTTTCTCAATGCACCACAGCAATATATATATAATATATATATATATATATATATATATAATATATACGGTGTAGTGAGATGGGGACCATGACCATTTATATGTTTCTTCGTTTTAATTTCCCGCTTAATTTGATGAACCCAGAAATCCCCCCTTGCCCTTGTAGTTCGTTTTCAACTTTACGCAATCCTCAAAAAGTGAAAGTTTCTCAATCAAGCAATCAACGTAACAAGCAGGGAAAAGAGAAAAATGGAATCACATCTTCCATTTCTTTCTTTGTTTCCATAAACCACCTCCACCAGCAAGTCGGCAACAGCATCCATTCAATATTGGCTCCACTTCTTTTCTTTCTTTCTTTTTCCCTTCTTTTTAAAAGGCCCACGGTACAAGGAGGACAGGGAGGGACCTCCCTCTCTCTCTCTCTAAATATATATGCTTTCTACTACTATTCTACCTCTAGCTAGACAGTTGAAAGCACAACTACCACACTAACCAACCTAACGGTTCTTCATAATATCTCAAAACAGAATAATTCTTAAGAGCCACAAGCAAAACGAGAATCAAAATCCATTTGCCTCTATTGGCATCATGTTATCATCATACTTAACTATTGCAAATAATTCCAAGCACAAACCACATATTTGATGGGACAACCACACTCCTCCCCCACCAAAACCATCTGTTGTACCACAAGTCAAAGAAAAAAAAAACCTAATCATGGAGCACCGAGTCAAAATTCCTTTGCTTTCCCTTTTCTTTGTTTTTTTTTTTTATTATTAATTGCTGTAAAATCCATCCTTCGCAGATCTTGGCAAGTAGGTTCAACTAGTAATCTTTACTTTAGAGTGAATGCTTCAACTAATATTCTTGCATTCATTCAATGTTGATATTTTCTGAAGTTCCCCTCATCTGAAGCAATTACGATGAACTATTCAACACAAAGAAAAGTGAAAATAAATGAATTCTGGTAATCTGGTATGCTATTTCAACCTGTCATGGATTGGGACCCATGTCCAAGTCTGTCTTGGTCCATATATCTTTCTGTATTAATATCAACAGTTCCTGGTGAAAAACAATTTATTATTATGAGTTTATTATCACTTACCCTGATTACTGTCAGTCTGTCATGTATGGGTGTCAATTAATCCAATCCAGCATGCGTCCAATATGAATACTTTGGACCATTTTGGATTGGTCCAATTAAATCTTTGAACCGTCCAATCTGTTTAATTTGGTTTTGATTTAGATTGGTTCCAATCCAAATCTAGTCCATTGACACTCGTATTTTTATCTTCAATCAATATATCAGATATCTGTTCAATCGGACCCAATCTAATATAAATTCATTATGGATCGATTAGGTCAGTCAATAAATACTTTGGACCATTAAGCTGGATCGGTCCGATTCAATATGTCTTATTGATCTGTCCAATCCATTTGAGTTGATTTTGATTTGGACAGAGTCCAACCCGAAACTCCTCCATTGACACCACTGGCAGTTTAAATGACAACTAATGGAAACAACTTTGGCTGTTCCTGTTTTTATTGCTGCCAAACGAAGCAGGTTTGGAGGAACAGAGATACGGTGGAATCCTTGTCCTTTTGCCTTTTCTATTATGATTAATTCCGACCACACTTCTTAAAAAAAAACTTTAGAATATGTCAAAATGGACATTCAACTTTCAGTTACTGTTTCCATTGTTTTTTTTCCCCCCTTTTTGGCTGAGTATTTGTTCAACTAATTATGGTAGTTATTCCGAAGCTATGAATTGAATAGTTTCTAATTCTTTTGAATCTATTATAAATCCAAAGTCTAGAATCCTCTTTTCTCTTTATCTAGCAGTCATTTTTTAAAACTAATACAAAATCTCATATTTCTATTTTATAATACTATCTTGGCACTGCCTTGCATATAATAATTTTTCTTTAATTTGTTTATCAATTTAAGAAGAAGAAAATAAAGATTTGGTTATGTGTGCGCAGTACTCCATTCTCTTAGCTGCACTTGAAGTTAGCTTGCAGGATTTTCTGTCATGTGGAGGGCTGATGTTTTGGAGCTAGACAATCCATCATGTGTGTTGCTCTTGATGTTTCCTTAATGCTCACTCCATATTCCAGCATCAATTGTATGTTTCTCCCTAGGAAACTTCTATATGCACATGACAGAGTATGCCATGGATAGACATGTATATGGCCAAGACTGCATAAACAAGACCCCAGACCTGCAATTTCATTTTAGGGATGCTTAATGGATGATGGAATTCAGACCAGAAGTATCTAAATCCAAGTTTCAGTCTATTCAATATTTGAATTTGAATTTGAATTGGATTTGATACATTAAATTCAGATTAGTTTAAATATTTTGCATATTTAACCTCCTCTCTGTTTCCAAAAAAATCTTCATGCAAACCCATTTTTTAGTTATGTTTTTTCTTCTATTTTCTTAAAATAGTCATTATTATCATATGCTGATATTCAAATTTCAAAGATACAAATGCCGTGTAAACGGTGGTCGTCTCCGAAAGTCAGAGGAGAATGAACTAAGGAACAGGGAAACTGAGAATTGACCATGACCCCTGGAGGGGTTGCGCTCTGTACCCTCTCTAGAATGCTCTTGATGCTAGTCGGTGCAGACAATTCTCACCATGTGGCTTGACTTGTTGTCCTAGCCCCTAGGTTGGACTGGGTCAGCTTGGTCTGGGTTCAAATCGGGTCATCTGGGTCTAAGGCGGTTTACAAGTTATGCTCTTAAACCCTGAAGCCCAATTCACCAAAATTTGGAATTAAAAAACAAAAATGACCTTTTGTAATTGAGACTTGAATCGGTGCAACTCAACTTAGATTACCAAAAAAATATTAGATAGATATCTGATTCATTCTCCACAAACGTTCAACCCATTCCCTCGTTAAATGTTAAGGTTTTTCTTCTAAAGAAATAATGCCATTCCCACTTCTAATCAAACCGGAAAGGTGAAGAAGTCTCAAACTGTCACTTCAACCTACTCTCATCTCTGATGTTTTAAATGCTACAAAGAGGAAGAGGGAAGAAATGCCAGACAATATTAATATATTATTATAAATATAAATCCTTGGAGCGGCTCTACCTCTACAGGAGACAAGCCAAAACTATACTTTTACTCCAGCTCTTTCTTGGAAACACACTTGTAGACGAGATTTGTTGTCCAGCGACCAGGACGAGACCTTAATGAATGTGCTATTTCTCCCTTGTCGCGAATTAATGAAATTCAACCAGCTAGTGTGAAGAGGCGTTACCATTCCACAAAGTTTTGAAGGTCCGACGTGTGAACAGTGGGCCTTCCAAATTCCAATAGTTCCACGCAATCTGGGGAATGCCACCACCACCACCACCAGGCATCAGCGTCCATTCCAACGATATACAAGAGATGGGTTGAGTCATATATACGCAAAAGGAATTGTAGGAACACACCCCTCTGGAATCTGGTCCCTTCGCTTAATTTTCGGCACGCATTAACGTTCTTTGAAATGCAAGCAATCAGAGCTAAACCATGAAAAGGGTCTATTCATGAAAAGAGACAAAGAACCCACATGGACATGAGTCCATTTGAATTTGATAAAAACAAAATGCAAACCAAACGCCTTCCTTCCCTGTACTCAAGCCTCAAGCCTCACCCCCCCCATCAATAATTAAAACCTATATCTGAATTCTCTAATATTCCCCTATCTTTTGTTTTCTAACGCCTTCGGCCTTCCCACCACACACACCTGGGCTGGGCTACAAAATCCTAATTGGGCTTTAAATTTTGAACGCGGCCCATCTTCAACTTCAACTTTGCTCGTTTGATTGGTGAGTGATGACCACCCGCTGAACGCTGCTGCTGCACGACCAAACAACTGAAAACTCAAAGACAGAGAAGACAGGTAGGAGGTGGAGGGCGCCGGGACCAGTAGACAATAGTGTAAAATCCGGAGTTTCTCCTGCACTAAGCGCGCTTCCTGGCTTGACATACCACAAACATGATTGCTATAGACGTTTGAAATTCAACTGTGCTGGTGGCTTTCACATGCTACAACCTTACATATAACCATGGCAAAGGCCTCTACCACAACAAGAATATTATAAGACATGAAGCAGAATAAAGTAAACCCAAAACAAAATTAAATGAGAATTTGCATTTCTTACATTTGCATTCCCATACATTTGTACTAATGCAAATAAAATTGTACTGCAACCAAACAGTCTTAGACCCAATTTGGAAAGAGTACATATATAAATATGTAGAGTGCAAAATCTTGTCTTTTGTATGTATTTGCTAGGGATGCAACTTGAACGGGCCTAGCCTGAGCCCGAACTGACCCAGCCTGGAATTTTACACGGGCTGGACTCGGGCCTAGCCCTTAGGTAGCCCAAACCTGGCCCAAGCCTGACCCAACTATATACATTTATATATATATATATATATATATATATATATATATATATTGTATAAATACAATTATATATGTATACTTTTAGAGTGGATTCATTGACCAACCTGAACCCAACCTGAGTGCATTAAATTACAATGCGAGCTAAGCTCGGGTTGGATAAATACAACTTGACCTCGGGCTCGATCCAAACTTAGGCCTTAAGTCCAAGTTTTAGGGCCAGGCCTGGGTTGATCATAAACCCGCCAGACTTGCACCCCTAGTATTTGCGATATACACATTTGTATTTGTACTCTTTCCAAACTGAGCCTTATGTTTTTTTTCTTCTTTGGAATTTCTTCATCTCACCTATTTGAGTCTCATAAATGAACTTCCTCTCAGTCCAATTAATGAAAAGGGGGAAAATATTGGAATCAGGGGTCTTTTATCACAAATGAAGCTTGGGGGCGAGGTAATTTATAATTTAATCATCTTTTTATTTTGTTTCAAGTTCAACTTTGTTATGAAAACTAAATCATGACCACCCCATACAAAAATATGGGGCCCACCATTTTGACCTTTTTTGTTTGACACCTGTTATCAATATATGTAAGCATTTTTATTTGATCTTTTAATTTGTTTTATGAGATTAAATGAAGTTTTCCTTTTTTTAACAAAAACAAAATTTGTTTGAGATTCATTATGTATTTGGAATATCTAATTTAACTTTCTTATTTAAAAAATTAAAACAAGTTTTAATCAATAACTTATTTTATCTAAAAGAATGAAACTCATGGCATTGAAAATCTTTATAATGAGCCTTTTATTTTAATTAAAAAATTAATTTAGAAAGATTTATATGGATCCACATCTTTTGAAGTAGATGTTTTTTTATAGGTAATTACATGTGAAATTAGCATAAATTTCTTAAACTATCCTTATGGCTAAAATGATCATATTCTAATTTACCTGGGAGGTAAAAAAACATGGGTAAACCTCACCTAGATAAATAACTTCCCATAAAGCCATCAAGACCTTAATGTAACAAAAAAAACAAAGACACATGTAGAAAGGGCTGTTTGTAACCCCATTAACATTAAGTAGCCTACCCTATCAGCCACGAGCTTGGACTATATCGCCTTCTCTTGTGCAAAATAGAGGGGCAGAATCTCTCGAGGAGTTTCTTGTATTTTTCTTCCAGCTAAAAAAATGTGAAAAACAGAGAGCCACATCAACCCATAAATAGGGGCTTATTATTAACACGTAGCAAGAGCTTTGGGACTAGAATTTGTCACATGAAAGAAACATGTGCTGATCTTTTAGACTTCCAAACACTCTTCGATCATTTAAGGATCCCCACTAAACAGAGGTCCCCGGCACAAAATTTACATATTTTTGTCATATGGAGATAGTGGCCAATCCAGACCGTCCATATGATAGAAGACCCAATAGATTAGATTATATTCAACCCCGTACTCCATATCTGGCAACTTGGCCATCCTCATATTGTGGCTTTTACAATTAAATAATAACCTTTCAAGTATTAATCTTTTAACACAAAACCCAACCATATAGAAGTGGATTTATTTTGCCCACATAGAAAAGTGCTTTGGACCTAGAATTGAAGGTGGAGTTGGCATATAGAACTTCAGACTTCCTGACGCAAACTACTTTGTTGTAAAATTCCTAAATTGTTTTGAGAAACTCGCTCAATGAGCCAATCAGCAAAACATCCAAAGAATTACAAAGCAACGCGGTTTCAAACCCACAGAAAACAGGCTCAACACATAGTGAATGCCAAGTGAGCATAGCACCTGGCCCTCATGGGGTCAAAACTGAATAAACACATACAAGAAAATGGGTAAAAGAAAAACTCAAACTGATTTAGAAAGAGACGAAATACACAAACACAAAGAACAAGGTCATAAAAGACAGAACTTGTCCACATTCCCTGTTAATGTTAATTAACAATGTTCATCCGATCTGTGCACATGGTATTAGACAGAGCTTGACATAAGTTCTTTATCAGGTCAGATATCCTGCTCCATCCACCTAAGCAAGAATCCTCAAGCCAAATCTAAGAAAATAATAAAAAACATTCAAGCCCATCAGGGAATGATAAAAGATACAAAGTTTTAGCGACTAATTTAACTCTAATATCGGTACAGGGGAGGGAGAGGAGCAGCAGGATATATTGGAGGTTCCCTGTGAATCCTGTAAGGGTCACGATAACTGATCTCCTCACGATGCCTCAGCTCCAAGTCTGGAAGCCGTGGATCATGATGCTCAATGTGAGAATCCCTCCTGTAATATTCGGCATCCGAAGGCCTCAGCTCCGAGTCCAGAAGCCGTGGATCATGATGCTCGATGCGAACATCCCTCCTGTAATATTCGACATCTGAAGGCCTCTCATGGGCATACAATGGATGACGCGCAGGTGGAGGCAGTGGTGGTTGTCGAATTTCTAGTGGGCGTCCCTTTCTCTCATGCATGCCAACACTGTCTGGGTAGAAGAGTTCCCTATCCAAGACAGGGTGCCTCAGTCCATCATGGCCTTGCCATCTACTTCCATCCCGTTCTCTAAATGTGTGGGTTTCTATTCTGCTACTTCTGCCAGCTCGCTTCGACTTGGAGCCCTTCGTAGTAACAAGGAAAAGCTTGCATAGGTTCTTAACCTATTGACAACATATGGTCATAAAACATTCTAAGATGAAGGGAAGTAAATGCCCAAACTCTAGGTCCTCTAACAGGTCCATTTTGATGCAAGTCAAATTTTTATAATTAGAAGATTTTTATTGCAGAATCATGTAGTGAATGATACCAAAAACAGACCTGCTCAGCAGTCAGTTGGCAATTGAATTTGTTCTTCCCATAGTAATTGTCTTTGATCACTGCTTTGAACTTCTCCTCTGCCAAGGGCAAGCAGTCTTCCAAGACAGTGAAACGCACCTGCCATAGACAACATTCAATAACTGTATTTTCTAGTGCCCCTGCTCTATTTCTAGGGAAATAGGATGTGCAATGTTTCTTTTGCTAAGATGGTCTTAGAAGGATGACCTTCTCACTGAAAGCAGCTTTTGCAATACATAAAAAGAATCATAAGCATTCCAAATAGATCTTTCACTATCACTGTAGAAGAACCCAAAATAATTAGGTCAGAGAAATACTATAGATTTTGGGCTTAATCACATTGGTATCAGGAGAAATTATTTGTGCCATCAGGAAATTACACAGGTATCTCAAAACTGCGTTTGCTATTGAACTATTTAACCAAAACTTGATCTTTAGCTTTATATACCAGCCTACTCAGGGCATCTCCAGCTATTATGGACAGGAATAACAGAAGTAAAGGCCTCCGATTCTTTGACCTTTTAATAACTCAGACTTTGTGTAGATCATCATGGAATTGAAATTGATAGTTCCATGAATCTTTGATTCCACACTTTTGCTACTTCAGGTCCATTGCCATTTTAAGCTTTCAAATTCCACATTTCCTTTATCAGTAACTGATGAAATTTATTAATAATAAAATGAAGAATAGGTACAACAGGAAATCAAAGTACACTCCTGTGATCCAAAGACATCCCTATTCCCTACACAAAATGGGCATCTAACAAGTGGAGAAAAAATGCACCCACCTATCCATATTCTCCACTGTCACCAAAAACCTCTCATTGCCAGCCCATTATTTCAGAAGTTCACAAGCACTCCTTCCCCTAAACTTCTGGTTTCATCCACACTCTCCTGATCTATGAAGATGCTCATCCAAAATCTGCCAGTATTCAACAAAGACAACTCACAAATGGCAAAACAAGTCTAAACCATCTCTGCTCCATTTTCAGAAAGGAACTTTTAATTCAGGAACTGGCTAGATAAAATTACATTACGTGTAAAGTTACATTCCTTCTTTGCTAAGATCCCTCTATTAGAATGTTCATTGTAAGATACAAATTAACCTATCTTAACCATTTCCTAGCATTCCCCACAGAATGCCCTAGGAAAACTGTGCATTTATTGAAATTTATTTTCTCTGCAAATTCAGAAACTTATTTTTTTCCAATATTTCAACCTAGCTGTCAAAAACTCAAATTTTCCTCAAGATTTTGAACCTGCCCTTCCCACCACAGTGCACATTTTCATCATAATTTAACGTATTCCTTAATGAGGATAACTCCAATATTTTTCAAACTAAAAGCAGGGTACCCACTTCTAATCTTTTTTTTGGGCGAAGCCCATAAACCATCAGTAGGGGTGGACATGAATCAAGCTTTTCACAATCTCTTCAAGCTCTGCTCGTGAAAAGCTCCAATTCGACTCAGTTTAAACCGAGCATCGAGTCAAGCTCAAGCCCAATGAAGCATGGATCGTGAAGCTCACAAGTCACAAGCCTAATCAAGCTTATATTATATATAGATACTTTTACTTTTTATATGTATAAATTTTATTTTTATTTTACATGTATTTTTTTATGAAGCTTGGTTCACTATTGAGCTTGAGCTGAGCCAAGCTCGAACAAATGAGTTTTTGAGTCGAGCCAAATTCGAGCTCAAGTCTCTAGATCAAATCAAGCTCGAGCCTTGTGCTTTTCTACCAAGCCAAGCTCGAATAACCAGATATTCGATTCGGCTCAGTTCTGCTCAAATACACCCCTAGCCACCAGTACTAAAATTGATACCATCGTTCTTTTAAAAAAATAAAAAATCTTATTACAGGAGAAAATGACAGGGCAAACACTTAAATGTATTCCCACTATGGCATATGGGAAGATTTGCAAAATTTTCCACTCACTTCATCGTAATCAAGAATCTATCAACCTATCATATAATGTAATGCTGGATTGACATGCACTTATGACCATATCCTCCAAAAGATATTTGCACACAGCATGTCAAAAGTCCTTTCTTTGTTATTCCACATTGTGTGCACACCGAATACCAAAAACTATCTTCCTTAAGAATTCCTACACCCAATACCATTCTCTTGCATTTGTGTCTGACTGACAGAAAGTAAACCTATGAACAAGGCTGAAAACAGATAAAATTCAGATAGGACTGAGGTGGATTAATGTTCAACTAGATCACTAGAACCCCACATCTGAATTTGATCAAATATCAATTATCAAATCAGACCAAGGGAATGGAAGACTAAATTCAAATTAGACCATAGTGATAATATTTGAAACTGATTCAAAAACAAGTGGGGGAATATTGGTTTCAAAAGGAGACGCCTGTAATCAAGCTTGAAAAAAAAAAAATAAACACTCAAAAGCTCGCTATTTTTGTATATCTGTCTCATCCCTTCAAAGACAGGAAGATGGGATGAATGGATGAAATTGAGGGAATCAGAATGGTTAGAGAATAAAGTTCTTGAAACAGATTATATACAGAAGGTTTTAGTTCATCTTAGGGTTATATTTTATACAAGATAATGTGTGTTTCCTTGCAGTTTAGTTAACTGTATAAAGTCAAATATACTATACATATTTATTTAGTTTTTTTTTTCTTGGTGATGAAATCAACAAAACATCTTAACTATTATGCAAAATATCAAAATTTACAACAGTTTCTAACCAAGTAGGATAAGATCTAAGACTTAACTTGCTTGTACATATTTTATTAGTTTGGGTCCTTACAGGATCAACTTCAAGGTTTCAGTAAGCATGGAAAAACCCTTTTGTGTAACATGCCATTCACAAGTTGTTGGTGCTAGATCCTTTGAAAGGAGAGAAACTGTAGAATCCTTAAAGGCAAGGAAGCTTGTATTGAGAAGGGAATAGGGAGGGCAGAAGATACTGTTGCATCATGGACATCAGTAAGGCTTTGTGGGGTGTTCTCATCTTAGGGAGAAGTGGGGTAGGATTATTTTCTGATCCACTACCCATCTTGTATTGTTATCTGTGTATCATTTCTTTTGATCTGAAATGAAAGGAATTTCCTATTTTTAATAAAATGTTTATTTAAAGGTGGGATGGTCTCAGAGTTTGCCTCTCCCTTGTTTCAAGTAATGGTTTTAATTGGGATCTGGGACTAAGAAGGGGGATTAAGGACTCAGAATTACACTATGTCCATAGCTTTTTACAAATCCTTAATAGGGTCAAGTTGGATTCTAATAAGCCTGATTGTCAGATTTGGACCCCCTTTCCCTCGGCCTCGGGTTCTTTCACTTACTGTTCTTTCTTTAGAGTTTTGTCCCAACCTACCCCTTTGTTGCCGTTTCCTATAAAGGTCTGGTGTCAACCTAACTTGCCAAAAGTTGGAGCTTTCGGTTGGGGGAGTTTCTCATGAGAAAATTAATGGTCTGTTTGTTTCACAGTCGGAATCAAAATCCCTCAGAATCAGAATCAAATAGTCTGTTCCCCCACCTGTTTTGTTCAAATGGAAATTGGAATCAGAATCAGCTGAAATGGGATTCACTTTCCCAAGGGAAGGGGAGGGAATGACTATTCCTTCAAATGGGGGAATGCCATTCCACCAGGAATGGGAATCAGATTCTGATTCCACCCAACCAAACAGTTGGAACTAGAATGGGCCATTCTGATTCCGACTCCAGACCCATATTCCTGCAAACCAAATGAACCCTAACACTTGTGACCTGCTACAAAAAAGGAGACTCATGTGTTGCTTATCTCCTTGTTGGTGTATACTTTGCAAGGCTAATGGTGAGACTTGCTATTACTTGCTAATCTCTAATCCATTTTTTTCATCAGCCCTAATCTCCTATCCATTTGTTGCATGTATTTGGGAAAGGTTTTCCACCTTCAAATGTACCAAGCTTATTTTCCCTGACAACTTTGCCTTGACCAAAGAAAAGGGGGAGGATTATGTAGAGACGTACAAGGGATGAAACCATTTGGACAGTCCGGAAAGAAAAAAAAAATGCAAGAATTTTCAAGGAAAAAAGAGAAGTTTCGAAGCAATAGCTGAATGCATCACTATCAAGTTGGCATATTGGAAGATAGTTTCCCATCTTTCTCAATAGATGACATAATCAGAAGTGAAGAAAAGTGGCAAGGACTTATACAAAAAAGACACCAATAAGTAAAGATTGGATACCACCTGAAGACAGCTCCTTAAAGCTTAACTTTGATGGTAGCAGTATTGAGAATCCAAGCCCAAAAGGAGTATGAGGCATTTTCAGAAACGAGGAAGGCCATATAGTGGCATTGTTCTCAGGTCCAGTTGGCATAGGGGACTCCTTAAGAGCGAAAGATTATGGCAATTATAGGAATACAATGGCAAAGAAGATGAATACAACCAAGTAAAAAAATAAAGGATATTCAAAGCTGGTGATTGGATGGTTGCAGAATTTTGAGGCTGCTCTATGGTCTTATCAGAATGAAACCTCTTTGCCTTTGTATTCCTATAATTTCATACAATTCCATATGAATTTTATGGAATGAATTATACTTTACCTCTTACAAAAAGAAAAAGAGGAAGGATTATATGGAATTGTACAAGAGCTGCCGTCTTTGAGGTATGCAGAGTGAGAGGAATGCTAGAATCCTTATGAGGAGAAACTTGAGGTCAATTCTTTCATTAGCTGTATTACTATGAGGGTATAACACTGGATTTCGATTTTAGATGAGTTTAACGGGATTCCCACAGATGCTATTCCTAGAGGCTGGCAAGTGATTGCTAGCTTTACTCTTCATACAAGATACCCCCCACATGAATGGTTGCACTGAACCTTGTAACCATCAAGCTAAAGTTCAATGGATGTGTGTTAGGTAACTTAGGAGTCTCTGGGGTGGGATGTGTTCAGAAATCATCGTAGGAATGTGGAATGCCCTTTTAAGCTTCTCAGCCCTACTGAAGATGGAAACTCTCTAAGGGCAGGACTGTTCGCTTTTTTACAGGAGCATAGAGTGGTTTTGCCTTCCAGCTGGATGGACCTTACTATTGAAGTATTGAATGAGATTGCTGAATAGATGATTTTTTTTTGGTAGTAAATAAAAACTTAAAAAGGAAAATTTATGGAAGAGATTGGCCGCCACTTTGAATAGCTTGTTGGGATTCCAAGATCAGCCAATGCTTTAGCTGACCATTAGCAAGGTAGGGAGAGCATAACTTTGATGGAGGGGCATCAGGGTCCAGGACTGGAGAAAAGAATCCAATCCTGGATTGCATTATTGTTTTCTTTTCTTTTCTGTTGTGGGTGTGTGTCTTATCTCAAGTATGCTGCTTTTGTACTGAACTATTGTTTCTTCCTTGCCATTTGGAATGAATGATTTGCAGGTACATCCATTTCATATTAATAAAAGATTTTGTTTATTACTGATTGATAGGGGTGCAAATCAGGTAATCAAATTGAAGAATTTACACAGCATTATCCCAATCAAATTTTAACAAATTGTCAACCCAAGCCTGCCCGAGTTGTACCCCTTCTGATTGCGGAAAAAAGAGAAAGCTATAGTGGCAATTTATTTGGAGATTCCATGGATCCCAGATTCACACCATGAATGTGCCTCAAAACAAATAAAAAAGGAAAAAAAAAATGAAAATAAAAGAGAAAAAAACAGAACGAACAAACAAACTAAACAAAATTTCAAGGGGTGAAACCTAACCTGAGAAGGAAATGCTGACTTGAAAGCCTTTGGTTCAATGTTATAACCCCCAGGTCCTGCAGCTTTATAGATCCCATACATCAACTTCAGATCAACATCAAACAAAAACAGCCTCATGCCTTTATAAACCTTGGAAACTAATTCTTTCTTGCTTGCAGGCAACCCAAGAACCTTGTATTGGTAGCAATCCCGCTTGGTCTTTGAATTACACATGAATATCATTCCCATACTCTCCACCTTCTTTGAGGATTTCTTTTTATCTGATGTTTCTGCTTTATCAACGTCTTTTGCAGCTTCCACATCAGCATTCATTGGTTTTGCCTTCTTCTTTCTGTTCCTCTTCCTTGACTTACCGGCTTTCTTATTTGACTTTTTTTCTCCTTTTTCTTGCCTTTTTGCTTCTTCCTCTTTATTGTCTTCATCTTTTCCCTTATTAACCTCTTCCTTCTTATTCCCTTCAGTCATTTCCTTCTTCACCTCTTCTTTATTTCCTTCTTTCATCTCTTCACTTCCAGAAAAAATGGTTGGTGCATCCTCATCCATCTTCTCTGACTCAGGTGCAGCTGTCTCGGTAGCTGTGTTGTTTGCTTCATCCTTTTCTTTAGGTTCTGATTCAGAAACAAGAACCTTCCCCTCGATTGCCTCTTTTACCATGGTTTGGTTGTGCAAAAACAAGGCAAAGGAAAACAAAGCCTACAAACCCCTAAAAGAATGAGGGAAAAGGAAAAACAGAACGCAGAAGGTCAGACAAACCTGAAAGAGCTATAAACAAATTTGCCGCAAAATGTCAGCTCCTCAACACAGATATAGCAAAGGAAAACGGTGACAAACAAAAAAGAAGTCACAGTTGAAGGTAAGGAAAATAATATAAAGGGAATGGGGCGGGGGGGAAAAAGTAATTGAAGTCAAAGACTCTCCAGAAAACCCATCAAAGTGGATCAGAATAGCAAAACTGGTAACTTAATAGGCATCAAAGCCTGAATGTTATGTAAAACAAGACAGAAATAGACACCGCTTTGATGTCAATCAACAACTCAATTTCAATAACTACGAAACCCCAAAGAAAGATTCACGATGCATAAGCAGAAGAATAAACAAGCAGTGCGCAGAACCTCTTGCGCCAAAGAGAGAAAACCAAAACCTCTAGAGACTCGTCCAGGAAGACGAAAGAAACCCCTGCAATCTTCAACCCACAAGGGATGCCAAGCAATCGAAAAAGCGCAAAAACCTTAAGCCCAAGCCTCAGAACTTTCTGGAACCTTTCAGAAATGTCAAGCGCGCAGGCGTTGAGCAAAACCCTATTACCCTACTTCTCCACCCATTTCCCCTCTTATAATTAATTAAATAGCTCGATCATTATAACCGCATAAATTCACATAAAGAAAAATGCCTCTATGGACAAGCGACATGAAGAAATGAATAAAGAAATCAATAAAAAGAAGTTATACGAAACACATACTCTTCAACAAGAGGCCCCAAGAGATTCGAGGTGATAACTATTTGAAAGGAAGAGCGAAGCAAGAAGAGCTCCTGCAATGCAAAACCAAGGATGGTTGATTGTGATTATTTCAATAAATCCCTCTATATCTCTCTATCTTTGAGATTGAGTTGGAAAGCTCATCCGTTCATTCACAACATCCACCAAAACCCCCTCTGTTAACAAAAGAACACAGAGTACCAAAAACTGAAAAGAAAACGAGCAACAGATAAACAGAAACCTGAAATTTTTGAGAGTGGGAAAGGGAAGGAGCGCAAAGCAACGAAGAAATGGCAAGAGAGGTCCTTTTATTTTAGAAGTGTTTTCGAACCGCCGTTGACCCGTACGGTCGAACCGTTCGGCTCGGAAATAGTCCAGGCAACCGGTTCCCTTTTACTCTAAACCCGGTCCTTAGCCAAAAATCATTGAATTGGTCAGCAACTTGCTGGCTTGGGCGGTCGAACCGTCGATTCATTCAATGGTTTTTGGACATTTTTATTTTAATTATTTTTTTATTTCTTAAATTGGAATAGGCCATCTATTCGAACAAAAAATCAAACTGTCGACCTGTAAACTGGTGGCTAGAACCATGATTTTTAAAAAGCATGGTAGTCAAGACTCATGCGATGCATAAGCTTTATTTTTTGGGTTTAATTCAAGTATTATGGTGCTCATCTTAAGTTCAATTCAAGTATTATTTTTTGGGTTATGTTTGTTTTATCCAATCACAATGTAAGTTGCACTTTAGTGAGAGCGGTTAATTTCCTATTCTTTAGATAAATTTGTATTTTTTATATATTAATGCTAATTTTTAATATTTTTTTGGTTTATTGTTATTTTTGTATTGTTTTTACATAAAAATATCTAAAAAAAATCCTATTATAACAATTCTATAAACCACCTTTGTGTTTTGATCCTAAGTCCTAACTAAGGCCTTCCATATAGTTTTGAAAAAATATGCAAGTACCTCATTTCCCTTGGCTTTTCGGTAATAAAGACATTGAACTTACAAAAATACCCTTATCAATGTTAATGCATTATCATACACAATTTAAGGTTTCAACTTTGCACTCCACTAATTTAGTTTGCCAATAGCTTTCAAAGAATAAATTTCCTTATTGTTCTTGAACAAAGTAAAGTAAATTAAAGAGGCTAAAGTGAAGTAAAACTAGGGGTGTAAACGGATCGAGTTTGAATCGGATAAGGAAATATCTGAATTCGAATCCGTTAAAATATTTGAATATTTGATTCGATTCGAATTCGATTAATTAATTATTTTAGATAATTAATTAATATAAAAATAAATATTTTATTGATATAAAGTATATAAATATATAAATTATATAAAATATTTTATATATTGTATATAAGAATTAAATAATTGTCCAAATTCGGATATTTATCGAATCGAATCAGGTCATATTGGAATTCAAATCCGATTAACTATTTGGTAAGAATAGAATATCCGAATTCGATCGATTATATATTCGAATTATCCAAATTCGATTCGATTATATCAAATATTGAATTCAAAATCAGATTTTCGAATACCATTGACACCCCTAAGTAAAACTAATACATAATACCAACATTTTTTTTATTTGGAATGTTGGCCAAAGAAAGGTATTTACACATTTTTTCAAAACAAGAAGTGAGGTTTTTGTTAAAGTGAAAGCATTGAAGAGTTTCATAGGATTGTTAGAAAACCCAAGGATGTTTTTATCAATTTTTTTCTAAATGGAATTCAAATTGATTTTAAAATAATTAAACTATATTTAAGATTAATATTTTTTATTAATTCTTGAAATTAGTAAAAATCAAATTGAATTAAGCATATTAAGTTTTTATTTTTCAATGGAGCTTAATTTGGTTTTAAATCAGTAAAAATTAATCATAAAACTAATCATTGTTAGATATTTTTGTATTAATTTTATATTAATTTTAATTTGATATTAGTTTTAAATTTATTTTATTCCTTTTATTAATTAAATTATGTTTATTATATTAATAAAAATAGTTTTATTAATAACATTATTCAATAATTATTTTTGTTTTATTTAAGTAACTTACTAAATTATTTCTATTATGAATAATTAATTTTTATTTTTTTTTCAAATGGAATATAAATGGATTATAATTTTAAATGGAAGTAAGCTATTTAGCATAATAATATATCATTGAATATCTTAATTTCAATATAATTAATTTATACTAACAATTATAGTTTAATGTAAAATATATATATATATATATATATATATATATATATATATATATATATATATATATATAGCTAAATTGAAATTTATATAGATATAGATAATACATTTTATGAAATTTAATGAAGCAATGGGGATGAGAGAAAATTAGTGGCATGAGTTATTCAAGGAGAGAGTTAATGGCATAATTAATGAAAAGAAATTATTAAAATAGTTAATGGAAAAGAGGAGAGAGAGAGAGAGTTAATGATGAGTTAATGAGGAGTGTTAAAGTTTATTGATCAACCGAATTGTTTTGTTCAATTTTAAAATTAGAAAATTAAAAAACAGAAAAAAAAAGATAAGTGCCTTTGAGAAGAAACCAAAAAGCAGCAAAGTGCCAACTTGGCACATTCATTACATTTTAACATATAGATAAAGATTATTTAAACCTCCCCTGCTTGGGCTGTCCCCTATATGATATATACGAGTACTCGATATATATAAGTTCAAATAGGATGACCTTTTAGTTTATCTTTCAAAAAATGCTGACCTTTAGATCACCAATATTCTCAATTTGCGGCTGGATGAATGTGCTCGTAATGTGTTGTGGTTAATAGATCTGAACTATATTTACTTAAGTATGCTTTTTTAATCATTATTGACCCGGATAGTCAGCCTGTTCTACCCAGAAACCTGCCAAGTAACTAGTTATGCTTTTATCCTAAAAAAACCATTGACTTAGTCAACAACCCATTGATTGGGGCAGTCAAATCATTGATCGGTTCAACTCAGACTAAAAACAATCTTATAGTAAACCCATTTGACCTAGACAATAGTTTTGGTCATTTTTTTATTGTTTTTGTTTTTTTAATTGCAATGGGCCAATCCATTTGGACCGGATGGTCAAATCTATGACCCAAAAACTTGATGGCAAAAGTAGTTTTCATTTCGAGTTAGTTTTTAAAAGATTGTACCAAGGGATAAAAACCTCCCCTAGTTTTTTCACTTGTCTTATAAACTTTTCTTGTGTTTTAATCATAACAAACCCCTTGATGATGTTACAAATACCTCCCTTTTGTTAATTTTCCAACAACAAACATTAAGTTACCAAAATACTCTTGTATAAAGTATAGAGATGGAAATTTTACCCATCCCAGATGGGACCTGACTTCCCCAACCCCATGGGTTCACGGTCGGGGATGGAGATTGAAGTCCCCGCCCCAACCCCCAAATATATATATATATATATATATATTAAATGTTATTTATATTATATCAAAACATATTTAAAACACTATTTATAATTTAAACTTTTTATTTATTTTAAGTACATTTGTTTTTTAAAAAAAAATATTGTTATCTAAAAAAAAATTGGGGATTCAGGTCCCATAGGGAACCCATCCTCATCAAGGATTGGGGATGGAAGACAAATTTTATCCTCAGTGAAGATTGGGGATGAGGGCTAATTTTAGAATCAAAGTCTGAGACGAGAAATATAATCTCCGCCTCCAACCCGCCCCGTTGCCATTCCTAATAAAGTAGCTTCAATTGATTGTAAAAAGCATAATTGTAGACAAGCCACTCCAAAAACATGTGCATCCCGTTTTTGTCTCCTTTTGATTTTCAAGTCATCACTTTAATTGTCCAAGTCGAATTGCCATGTACAACATGCACCCCAAATTGCCATGTGTTTCAATTTATGGTATTGGGTCCCAATTATTTAAAATTTCCCACATGTCATATGAGTATGTATAGGCTATGAATTGATGAAACAAATATATTAGGGGTGTTCGAGTTAGGGCTGAGCTGGCTCAGGGTGCTACATGGCCACCTAGTCATCTCGACCACATCAGCGCTGCACTACCATCTCTGTGGCATACATCGACTCCGTGGCCATGATAATGCTATGCTACTTTTGTAGTCCCCACCTTATCCTCCTAGCCACGTTGACTTCACATCATGCGGATAAGCACGACCAGGAACAAGAGAGCGGATAGGAACAACCCCGTTGGAAATTAGGACTCATCTCAAAGACCTTAGCGGTTAACCTCATCCCGACAACCCTGGAAGCCTAATCCGATAAGGACATGAACCTTCGGCTATAAAAAGGTACTCCCCACTCGAGATAAGGGATCCCAACTTCTAGCTCTTACACTGTTATACTGATTGGACTAGCACTGTTCTCCAACTACTCAGCCCGGCTACCTACTGCCCTCTACTGACTTAAGTGTCAGAGTATCTACCTGGGGATAACTCCTCGGGTCTCTGACATTTTCTTGTTCGCAGATCTCATTGCACGGCTTTGTCCTTCGACCTTGGCTCCGCCCTATTGGCAAGGATTATCTGATTGTGACCTTAGTTCTTGCACTACCTAGGATCGAGCAACATCAGATTGGCACCGCCTATGGGAATCACACGAAAAACCTCTCCGAAATCTCTCTCACTATGCAATCAATAAACGATCAATACGCCAAGAAACCATTACGAGCGTTCAATAGGTCGATCCCTATCTCGGGAATCTCGCCATCGTAGCTCCCTGCATGAGGAAACCCAACAGTCACAAGCTATGGTCGACCCCATTCAGCTCCAGGCAATGCAAGAAAAGGTCGACAAAATCATGGCGATGATGCAGTCGTTGGGGTCTGTGGAACCTCCCACTCAAACCGTTCCCCCTGTTGCCCCAACGCGTAGGAAGGCCGATCCTCACCCTGATAACCCCAAAACGTGCCGATCGAACAAGAAGGGAGAGCAGTCCGATCAAGAAAGCAAGACACGACAAGAAGGTCTGTCTCCTCCACCCGCTCTCGCGAACCTAACAACTGTAATAGGACTCATTAGACTACATGGATCCCAGCCAAAGAAAGGCTCGACAAACGAACGCTGCCCCAGGTGGTCTTTGTCACCGAGCAATTCGGTTAAAGACCGCCCAGCGTGGCCCAAGAAAGAGAAAGCCACACATGCCACAGTCCCAGATGATAGGGACACAAAGACCAGGAGCTCTAACAATGCTTAATTGAGTTGGAGGCCGCCAGTCCCAGAGGAGCGTGGCACCGCTTGTAAATCAGCCCATGCAACCTACTGCCCAACAACCTGTCAAAGAGCCACCCTTCGTCCAAGAGATTGTGGATGAGATTCTGTTTGTAGGATGGTGGGCACCATAGTGCAACAAGTACAACGGGAATACCGATCCCAGTGACCACATCGAAGCACTCAAGGCCCAGATGATATTACACGACTCATCCGAGGGCTTGATGTGCAAAGCTCTCGTGGCCACCCTCAAAGGCCCAACCCTAACCTAGTACTCGTCTCTTCTCCCATGCTCCATAGGATCATGGGAGCAGTTGGAGAGACAATTTTTGGCATAGTTCATGGCAAGCTAAAAACATTGCAAGACTTCAGCTAGCCTCATGTAGGTGCAACAGAGGAAGACAAAATCTCTTAGAGACTACCTGGTGAGATTCAACACTGAAGCAAGTGCAGGTCTTGAACCTAAACTAGTTCATGGCTGTCACAATCATACAGCACGAACTCCACCCCTCTCCATTAAATTTCTCCATATCTAAGAATCCTCCTTAGAAGAAGCCCAAGCACAGTTAAGAGATGAGGAGGAGCGGCCTAACAGGAAGAGAAGGATGCCGAAGACCGAAAGATGGAGAGGGGTCGAGATAACAAGCAGCAAGACCTTCAACTAGAGAGGAGGCCACACACACCACCTCCGACCTTCCAAAACTTCACACCGCTAACTACTCTATGGTCTGAGATTCTGATGCAAATCAGAAGCAACAAGTATGTCTGATGGCCAGAAAAGATGAAGATGCAGGCCAACAAAAGAAATTGCGACAAATATTACGATTTTCATCGGGACCACGGCCATGAGACTGACAACTGTCTTGACCTCAAGCACCACCTTGAAGACCTAATCAGGCATGGCTATTTAGTAGGGTTCATTGATATAAAAGAATATAACCCTCCTAAGGCGGAGCCATGCCCCAAGCCCCCTGGCCGAGCTCCCCTAGCTGGAGTTATAGCAGTAATCTCGGGAGGGTTGCCTTCTGAAGGGGAGAGCAGCTCAGGCAAGAAGAGGTATGTGCGCTTAATGGAGATTGACAACGGGGAGTAGAAGAAGAGACAAGAGGAACCGGTCACATTCACTGAAGACAACCTCAGGGGAGTCCAAACCCAGCATGATGATGCTTTGGTGATCACGACTGAATTTGCAAATTATGAAGTTTGACGCATCCTGGTTAGGAGCTCAATCAACATCCTATTCGAAGATGCATTTGATCAGCTCGGCATCAACAAAGATCGTCTCACACTGGTCAACACTCCTCTGATGGGCTTCTCCGGGGTGAAACTTATGCCAAAGGGAAGGATTACCTTGTCCCTGCTCATTGGAGATGGTGATATCACCTCTACATCCATGGTAGATTTCATCGTCGTTCGTTGCCTCTCATACAATGCAATCCTCGGCTGATAACTTTGCATTTTGATGCCTTAGGGGCATCATTTCAGGGGTATTTTCGGCCTTAGAATAGTCAAAGTATGACTATTTTCCCAGTTAAATGCAATGCTGTGGCCTCTGAGGGTCTCTGTGCAAATTTGGGAAATTTTCATGATTGAAATGCAGCTTTTGGAAAGCTGGTGTGAAGTCCAGCTGAGAGAGGGGGTGCTTTTGTGAAAAACTGAGAGCAAGAGGGCGCCTCCTATTTGTTAAACTGAGTTTGGCGCCCCTCCTATTGTATTAGCATGCTCCCAACGCTGAGAGAGGGGGTGCTTTTGTGAAAAACTGAGAGCAAGAGGGCGCCTCCTATTTGTTAAACTGAGTTTGGCGCCCCTCCTATTGTATTAGCATGCTCCCAACGCCTTAGCAAATCCTAGGACACCTTTTAACTCATTCTTTTCACTCTTAGCAAACCCTAGCCGCACCTAGGTGTTTAATCTCCACCCTCCACCTTTTTTAATCTCAACCACTCATTCTAGGGCACTCTTTTTACAGTTTTTAAACCATAGGGGCCACCTAACTGCTAATCCTCATCATTCAGCCCCTAACCACTAGATCTTAGCCATCCATTCCATCTTTTATCTCAGCCATCCACTCTACGGTGCCTCCCACCTCTTCTAATCTCCACCTTTCAACCTTAGGAGCCTCCATCTCATCCATTCACTTCTGCACACACAAATCTCAGTCATACATAATATTGGGCACTCTCTTCTTTTCTTTTCAGCCTTAGGATCTGCCCAAAACTATCATAACCCTTCATTAGAAACCCTAGGGGTGCCCCAAACTTTGCTAAAACCCAACTGCCGCCTTCCTCTTTCTCTCTATTCCCAATTATATCCACCATTCTCTATAAAAAAGACCCCAGGGGCCTTGGAGAAAGGGTTGGTCAATTCACCCAGTTACAAGGCTAAGGTTTCTTAAGGAGTTCAAGGTTTGTAGAAGAGGAGGATGCCCAGTTCTTGTTAGGAGGGGTTCTTGCAAGCTGTTCAACCATTCTACAACTACCGCCACTGGATCTGATAAACCATTCTTTTCTTTTCTTTATTTTCTTTTATGTTATATTTATTTTTGCAATCTTTTAGATTTAATTCTTATTCATTTCTCTGTTTTGCATATCTGAATTCATTCATTTCAAGGCTAAGGTGTTTCGAGGGGTTCGAGGGTTGTAGAAAGGACGGATGCCCGGTTCTTGTCAGGAGGGGTTTTGGCAAGCTATCTGGCCGATCTATAGCTACCGCCATCGGATTCGGATTATGGATCATTTTTTATATATTTCTTTTATTTCCTTTGTTGATTCCCATACTTTATTGAATTTTGATTTTTATTTATTGTTTTGCTTAAATTTGAAACATTTAATTTCAGCGATAATAGATTTTATTTTCGTATTTTCTGCCATTCTCGATTGCATTCTCTTGTCCGGATCTAAGTATATATTAATTTTTCACTTGCTTCTCTATGGATACGACCAGCTCTCACCCATTTACTACGTTAGTAGTTGTTTGAGAAACGGTAAAAATTATAAATATTTAAACTGGTGTTCTAGGGTGTTTAACGACGCGCTTCCAAACACACCACCGGTCGACCGACCCTGAATGCTCTATGAGCCTCTATGTCTACATTCCACCTAGCCATGAAGTTCCCGACCCCATACGGAGTGGGAGTGGCCCGATGAGACCAGAGGGCTTGATGTGCAGAGACCCTTACAACCGAAAGCATAGATCTGCGCAATGAGCTAAGAACACAACGCGGTCAACTTGTTGAAGACCTCATCCAGGTGTCGCTCTCCAAGAAAGACCCTGAGAAGACAGTCCAGGTCGGCTCTCTCCTGGACGACCACCTGCATGAAGACCTCATCCAGCTTTTCAAGGAGCATATCGGTGTGTTTGCATGGTTGGTGGCAGACATGCTAGGGATTGACCCCAAGGTCATCACGCATCGTCTCAACGCCAACCCACACTACCAACCGATTAGGTAGAAGAAGAGGAGCTTCACCATAGAACGGTGGCAGATTATCAATGAGGAAGTCTAGAAGCTACTCGACGCCAACTTTATCCAGGAAGTAAAGTACCCAGACTAGTTGGCTAATGTAGTGATGGTGAAGAAAGCAAACGGAAAGTGGAGGATCTGTATTGATTTCACGGACTTGAACAAAGCCTATCCCAAAGACAGCTTCCCCCTGCCGAGGATAGACCAGCTCGTCGGCGCAACGATAGGGCACAAACTCCTGAGCTTTATGGATGCGCTCTTAGGATACAATCAGATCCAAATGCATCCCGTCGATCAGGAGAAGACCTCTTTCATCACTAACCGTGGACTGTACTACTACAAGGCAATGCCTTTTGGCCTCAAGAACACCGATGCTACTTATCAGCGGTTGGTGAACAAGGTGTTCAAGGACCAGCTCAACTACAATGTTGAAGCATATGTCGATGACATGCTCATGAAAAGCAAGAAGGCCAAGAACCATCTAGCTAATCTCAGGGAAGTCTTCGACACCCTTAGAAAGTACCAGATGAAACTGAACCCGACCAAGTGTGCCTTTGGGGTCGGTTCGGGCAAGTTTCTAGGGTTCATGGTCACTCAAGAAGGAATCGAGGCCAATCTAGAAAAAATCCAAATCATCATCGATATGCAATCGCCTTGAGCTCACAAAGAAGTGTAGCACCTTACTGGGCGGGTAGTTGCCCTTAGCAGGTTCATGTCCAAGTCCGTGGACCGGTGCATGCCCTTCTTTAAGGCCTTGAAAAATGTTAAACACTTCTAATGAACCGAAGAGTGTGAGTAGTCCTTCCAGGAGTTGAAGAGGTACCTAATCTCGCCACCTCTCTTCACTAAGCCAAGCCTTGGGGACGAGTTGTTGCTCTACCTCTTGGTCGGTGACGAGGTGGTCAACTCAGAATTGGTTAAAGAAGAGGACTGAACACAAATGTCGATCTACTACCCAAGAAAAGTCATCAATGACGCGAAAACTTGGTACTTGAATGTAGAAAAAGTGGCCCTGGCCCTAATCACTGTGGCAAGGAAACTCAGGCCATACTTCCAAGCCCACAACGCCCACATGCTTACCGACCAACCCCTCAAACAAGTATTTCAAAGACCGGAAGCATCTGACTACCGAATCAAGTGGACTGTGGAATTGAGTGAGTTCAACATAGAGTATGCTCCGTAGCCTACCATCAAGGCCCAAGCCCTTGTTGATTTCTTAGTAGAGTGTATATTCACAGTGCAGAACCCAGCCCTGGACTGCAAATATGGACTCTTCATGTGGACGGTTCATCCAACAAGCAGGGTAGCGAGGCCGACCTCATTCTCTTTGGGCCAGAAGACACAATGCTTGAGCACGCCTTAAGGTTCGAGTTCAAGGCCTCCAACAACGAAGTCGGGTATGAGGCTTTGATCATTGGACTCCAACCAGCCCTAGACCTCAATGTGTGGCATGTAGAAGCCTTTAGCATATCCTAGTTGGTTGTCAACCAGTTCCATGACCAGTTAAAAATGTGAACCCCGACTATGGCAAGTTACCTGCAAAAGGTACAGGAGCTCGTTCAATGGCTCAATCACTTCACTATCCAATAGATCCCTCGAGCTGAAAATGTCCAAGTAGATGCACTTTCCAAGCTGGAAAGTTTGCTGTGGACTGACCTCGACATAACAGTCTGGGTTGATGTCCTTCCTGTGCAACAAGTTTCGTCTTGGATGGATCCCATAGTGTAGTACCTATAGGACAACAAGTTGCCCAAAGACCACATAGAAGCAAAGAAGCTTGCGCATAGGGCCGCCCAATATTGCCTCATCCAGGGAAAATTCTATTGTCGGTCTCACATTCTCCCTTACCTAAAATGCCTCTCCCCTTCTGAGGCTGACTACGTCCTCAGAGAGATACACAAAGGAATCTGTGGGGATCACCTTGGTGCCTGAACCCTGACTCACAAGGCAATCTATCAAGGATACTACTAGCTAACCATGAAGTAGGATGCCGCCTTGCTTGTTAGAAAATGCGACCGATGTCAAAGGCATTCCAACCTTCATCACCAGCCAGAGGTCCCCTTAAAGTCGACTTCCAACCCATGTCCCTTTGCGTAGTTGGGAATGGACATCCTCGGCCCTTTCCCTACCGCGGTCGGGCAAAAAAGGTTCATTTTGGTCGCCATAGACTACTTCACTAAGTGGGTGGAAGCCGAGTCCCTAGCACGCATCACTGTTCATAATGCCCAAAACTTTTTCTAGCAAGGTGTTGTCTGCCGCTTCGGTATCCCCCAGGTTCTCATCACTGACAATGGTACGCAATTCACTGATCGAAAATTCGAAGTGCTCTGCACCGACCTTAAGATCGACCATCGGACTATAGTGGTCCACCGACCTCAAACGATGGACAGACCAAAGTGAATAACCAAACCCTACTACACGACCTAAAGACCAAGCTTGACCAGGCTAAGGGAAGGTGGGTCGAGGAGTTGCCGAGCATTCTCTGGGTGTACAGAACCACACTGTGGATAACCACTAGAGAGACACCCTTTAGCCTAACCTACAGTGCCGAGGCCATGATCCCGGTAGAAATAGGCTCACCAATTCTTTGGGCTGAGTTCTACGATGAAGAGCAGAACAATGAAGACCTCCACACAGAGCTTGACTTGGTAGACGAAGCACGGTACCAAGCACACCTCAGGATGGCCGCACAACAACAAAGAATGGCGAAGTACTACGACTCCAAAGTCCGAGGGAGAGAGTTCAAGGCATGTGACCTAGTTCTTCAGAAGGTCATAGTACCCACACCAAGAGAAGGGTAGCTCAGACCGAACTGGGAGGGACCATACCGAGTCACCAGAGTGGTCAAACCCAACACCTACAGGCTAGAAGACCTCGACTATAGACCTATATAGAGAAGTTGGAACACCAACAACCTTCGAATGCACTATCAATAGTTCTACATCAATAAAGGTGTTGTTTGTTCTACCAAGTGAATTGTCCAATGCATGGCACACACTGCACACACTGCACCGCACACCGCACAACATGCAGCATCCAACCAAGTTAACTGGAACCTCCACGCACCGACTTGGCTAATCTATAACGGCCCAAGCCCATAACGCATAGCTAGTAGCTAGCTCGGTAGCGTATAGCCAACCAGTTGACTCGGCTGATTGACGACCAGAGCCTAAAAAGGAGAAGATCGCTCCCGCCTCCTAGGGCCATAGGGCGGTTACCACACTCCTTACCTTGCTAACGAAGTGTCAAACGGAGCTAGCCGGAGAACGGCTAGCCTCCGAAGAGCTGAAAGCTCCTGAGATCAGCAATTAAGCATCCTTCCAAGAGATGAGATCTCGGCTACACGTAATCTTGGTCGTAAGAAGATCAAGGCCCACGATAAATAAAAGGTGAAGGGAAACGACACAAGTACACAATCTCAGAGCCTAAAAACGTCCCTTTAATAATTTATAGAAAATCTTGTACAATTCTTAGAGCTTGGTATAATGAGCTATTCACTTCAACAAAAAAAAAAAAAGAAGAAAAGAAAAGGGGCATCAACTAAACAGAACAAAAAACTTAAATAGGCTGCAGTGACAACAACAGACAACAGTTCAATCTTTAGTAGGAGGATTTGTGGCCTCTTCATTCTCTTTACCCGCAACATGCTCTTCACGCATGACATTGGCAAGAGGGGAAATTCTTTCATAAGGGCCCCAGGTCTGCGCAACCTCAACGATGTCAGGATAATGGTGCCAGTGCCCTCCTCCTGAAATGGTTGAACCCAGCCTCGAAGGAGCTCATGGCAAAGTCATCCATCGCGTGCTGATACTCCTCCGAGGTTTTGAATTGATTAACAACCTGAGTCTCATTGTCTTTAGACTCCTTCAGCCTCTCCCGCTCTGCCTTCAGATCAGTAATACGCCTCTTAAGGCTACGAGTGGTGTTGGACTGGCCATCGATTTGCACTTCAGCTCGACCATCTCTGCCGCCATCGTGGCAGTTTGCTCACCTGTTGCCTCGAATTCAGCCAACCGAGCTCTCAGGCGCACAAGCTCGGTATGCTCCTCGTCGTAAAGGCGCTACAGTGCCTGGAGGTGGCCAACCACCGCAACCGTTGAACAAGCATTCTGTAAAAGAGACCACATCAATACTATCAACTTCAACCAAATAGGAACCCAAGAATAAACGTGGACTCACCGAAGTAGCTTGGCGAAGGAGCGAGCACTCCAAGGTACTGCTCATTGTCTGCTCGGCCTCCCGCGCTGAATGGCCATAGTCATGATCCCGTGGAGAAGCTGTTTGGGCACGCACTCTGTCTCGAGCCTGTCCTCAGGATGGATGGTCCACCGCGGCATGTGAAAGGTTGAGCTACTGCACCAGGTACGTCCACCCGCGGATAAGGCGGAACCGCGGAATGGTTGGAGGAGGAGTGCAGGTTGGCCTTGGAGGTCCTCGTCTATCTTTCGCAAGGTGAAAAGTGTTGCCCTGGGTGCCCAATTGGTCTCCTCAAGTCCGAATAAGCATCCCACGTGGCGTTGAGTATCATCAGACGGCTCAGCATGCATGCTGCGTGTCACTTAATGACTAACTGTTCAAATCACCCCTCATGGAAGGTTAGCAACTAAGACACTTAACAAACAAAATATTACAAATCAATGAAGGGTTGTCATTTTGAAATGAAAACTTACTAATTCAAAATAAAAGACATGTTTATAGGACACCACACGTTCAATTAAAAAGTCAATTTAGAGTAAGAAAATACACTTATAAGTGACGAAAAGTCACTTAAATATTAAATTTAAATTTAAAACTATGTAAAAAGAACTTTGGATAAATACGCATATGTTAGCATTTGCAAGCATGTGCAAATATTAAAAAGAAAAAAATAACCTTATAAAAGTTTTGAATCACAAACACTAAAAATAAAATAAATGCAACACACATAGGAATGATAGGATTACACTTGGCTAGATGTTCTAGACCCTCATGATCAACAAGCTTAATTCGGAAGGTTGGAGGCAACTTTACACTGTACGTACTTGTGACCAGGATTTGGTCCCATCATTCTAACCTTCAAACCAGTTGAGACCTTTCCAGAGAGGACACAACCAAAAGAAGCAAAAAGAATATATACAAATGCAAATATATAAAGTGCAAAACCTTATATTTTTTACTTCTTATATTTTATATGTATTTGAACTATACATTTGTATTTGTATTCTTTGAAAACTGAGCCTCAGGATCAAACAAGCCTCTGCAACATAGGCCACGGCTTGTCCTTCTAATCCTTCATGCAAGTATTAATGATCTGCCTACTGAGTTCATATATAACAAAATTAAATGAAGCTTGCTGCAGCCTGCAGGTAGGAGAACAGCAGTGTTCTTACTGGTCCACTACTTCTTGGTATCAGCTGGGTCGAAGAAGTTCCCTCACCCCAGAGTCCATCTTGATTTGCCACATCTACGCCAAACTTAGAAACACACAACAGTAATCCTCTCACCAAGGGCCTGTTTCGGTCTGGGGCTGGGCACATACACCCTCAACATAATCACCCACCTCGGACGCGACGGGAAATCAGAATTCCCAAATCCCAAGGGAATATAATCAATGAGGTTTATAAGGTATTCATTCCCTTGTCTTTCACCCTAGCTCGTAGTTTCTTCATAGAATTAATCATCAGTCATCTTACAGAGAAATACCAGTGGATTAATTTAATGGTAATACCACGCTTTACTTCATCTTGGTGTGTATCCGTCATCCGAACGTCTCTTGCAACCTCCTGAGCAAGGATACTGGCTTCCACCACAAGAATCAGTGAGTGTAGATTTAATTCCCATAATCCTGCGAAACTCTTCTACTGTAAACTTCGATCACCATGCATCTTGATGGTTATTTTTTGTTATCACCTAGCTTTGAAGAAGAACCTCAAAGGAAGAGGAGGAAGAGAGGAGAGAAAAGCAGCCAAGGAGCTCTAAGTCGCCTCTGCGGAAAGCTGAGAATGGATGTCCTCTTGTCTTGCCCCTCAACCTAGTAGTAAATAAGAATTTAAAAGATTTTGTGCCTTTTAATTTATATACCTGTTTGGAATTCCTTTGCAAGCCATGCAAGTACCACAAGTCACACGGTGCTGGTGTGCAAGTACTACAACCAGTCAACCACACCACCCTTTTCTTTTAATCCAACAAGAAAGCTTTATTAATGAAGCGAGCAAATTAAGCACAAGGCAGGAAGAGACATTTATTAATTCGCAAAGTTTATTTAATTAATGAAAGAGCTAGCTATCATCAATTATACATTTTATGAGGTGAACATGAAAAAAAAAAAAAAAGAAACTAAAATGCCAACTAATTAAAGTAATTAAGAAACTTATGACCTGGTCTCTTTGGCTGTAACCTATAAGCAGCCAGTGATTCGGTCAGAATCCACCGTTCCTGGTGATCTTAGCAGCACAATTTCCAATTAACCGTTGTTGTTTAATAGAATGGTGGAGATAAAGTTTGATTTTAATCAACTCGATCGGGTAATGGAGCGCAGTCAGCGCAAGCGAGACTCCCTCTCCAGTCTCCACCCTCTATAATTGCTCTACTCCTCGCCTTTTCCTCATCCTTTCACAAAGCAGCATTTCTCTCCATATATATATACATAGAGAAGTACCATGCTGTTGAAAGGATCTGGTGGTGTTCTTCATCCTTTCTATATTTTTATATATATATATATATACAAATATTATATCTCATCTCATCGCCTCCTCTCCTTAATTTGGTCTTTTATTCTTATCATTCCATCTGATAGCTTGTGCTATTATTACCAACAATGGCGCGCCAAGTTGCCGTTATCGGTCTTATATTCATTGTCGTCGTTGCCGGGTCGGTGTCCTCACAAGCACCCGACGAGGCCCCCACTGCGTCCCCGTCACCAAAGGCTTCACCTACGAAAACCAATGCTTCCTCCTCCCCCGCTTCGGCACCTTCAAAATCCACTCCCTCCAATGCATCCTCCCCTGCTTCAGCACCTTCAAAATCCACTTTCTCCAATGCTTCCTCCGCTGCTTCAGCACCACCTTCAAAATCCACCACTGTCCACACCCCCGCCTCTGCCCCAGCTTCCAGTGGTGATCATGCCAAGTCACCTGCTGCACCTGCATCAGCAAAAGCCCCCACTGTTAGCAGCGCCCCGGCCTCCTCACCAGATGCTGATGCGCATGCCTTATCTCCTCCTGCTCCAGGACCTGGCTCTATTGATGCTACTGAAGGACCCTTAAGTAGTGCTGAAGGCCCCGTTGCAGGTGAGACGATAGACGCTGATGCTCCTATTGCTGCGGGACCTGCAGCTGAACCTGCAGCCGACGAGGCTACACACAGTGGGTCATCTGCCTTGGGCGTCTCATTCACTGTCACTGGGGTTGCTGCTCTTGTTGCTTTCTTCTACTACTAAATTGCTGCTACGGTACGTGCTGATCCAGATGGCACATACAGTCATAATATTAAGAGATAAGTGGCTTGGATGGTTACCGTACATGCATGCATGTTTGAGACTTGAGGGGGATGCATGTAACATAGGAGCTACTGATCCATAAGGGGACAAACCGACAAAGGCATAAATTGGTCTATTTGCTCGTTGCTTTTGCTTCTTCCTTGGAGGACCTCCTCGCTCGATGCAGAATTCATCATGTTCATATATAATTTTGGGAGGAGAATTATCTTTTTCATCTTTTCTTTTCTTTTAGTTCATTTAATATTTACACCACCACCACTTCTATCTTCTCTCTTTCTCTGCTACAATGTAATTTCATTGAAAACATAATATGAAACAAAGAAAAAGAATAAAAGACCATATTTTTTGAATGGGCCTAAAGGCCAAAATGCATTAATAGTCAATCGTCTTGGATTACAGTTCTTTCGGAGGCAAAACCCTCATAAATTAACTCTGAAATACAAGGTGGGAGTGACACAATTCCAAAAGAAATGACCAGAAATACCCGGTTTGGCAACAGAATGAGCCACTCGGTTAAAGGATCTCTTTATGTGGGTAACCAAGACAGATTCAAAAGTGGAAGAGAGAAGCCTCATGCAGTCTAAAACGAGTCCGGATCTCCGGCCCGCACAAACTCCACCCACGTTTATCGCAACTACACGTACATGTGCATAGTATTATGCAGGGAGAGATGTTTCAAATTCACGGTTAAACTACCTAGCTACCAGGATTGAACCACCAGTGCTCACTGTGAGCCCCAGCTGTACTAAACACTGGCATATTCAACCGTGATAGATAATTCAGCCGGGTGTTTATGTTTTTATCTCCAGTTAATACTATTGATATTACGAACACACCACAACTGGCACATTAAAGTCGCTACAATGATAAATGGAGTCTCGTCCTCTTGATCATTAGATGTCATAATCCATTGACAAACCAATTAATTAAGGACCCACTAACTTCCTCAGATCTTATACATCAAATAGAACCCCACCATACAGCTTTGGCAAAAGTAATTTGAATGTCCGTAATTTCTTCCATATTGTCGCATGCACATTGAGAGAAGAACTTGAAGCCGAATATTTCCAAGTATAAGCTTATTTGGTGGTAAATCTTCCTTTTGGTGTTAAAATCCAGCAAAAGAGAATCTTGAACTAAAGGGGCATATATAACTTTGTAGAGGAATTTTGATAATCTAATCTACCACTGGGTTAATTATCAACATGGTTAAGCAATTTATTGGTATCCAAGGCTCGGCTATTGCTACTAATAAAATAATTGACTTTGGTTGTATGTAGGAGATAGGTCCTGAGCAACAATTGGTTTGTAGCTAGATATAGTGGGGATCCAAGGATCAAACTGCATTTACCAATGAGCCATCTCCAATCAACCAACAGGCCCCTCTCGCTAGGATGTGTCTACAACTCATAATTGCATTTGCATGCCAAACCTTAGAAGCACCTACCCTTACTTTAATCTACCAAAAATTCTTCTGTTTGTCCAGAGTCTATTAGGTTCAGATAAGAATTGCCAGCCCAGCTTGGTGACTAAAGCTTTTGGTTAACCATGGACAAATTTCGAATACCTAGCCCACCAAACTCCGTGGGGAGCATATAATTAGACCAAGCTTTAAGATATATATATGTGAACCTTCCTCCTTAAAACCCCACTAAAATTCCTGTCCACATAAGAGCATGAAGTTGGTCACGAATATTCTTGGGAAGCAAAGTTGTAGACAAGTAGTAAACTGGTAGACTTGCCAATGAGGATTTGATTAGAGTGAGCGACCCGCATGAAGTAAGCATTTAGCACACCAACCACAAAGACGTGATTTCATTTGATCAATAATGAATTGAAAGCTTGTCTTACTACTAGATCTGGCCTTGGAAAAGTGGATTGCCCCAAGATACTTATCCAACTTCTGCATGGATTTAATTAACTCCCAATAGCTGATTAAACCTTCTACAAAAGTGTCGATGAACGTTGGGACTATAATGGATAGCTAATTTTTCAAAGTTCTTTGACTGGCCCGACCATTTGCAGTTTTAATTGGTTAAGAACTTTTGGTTATAGTTTCAACTTTCAACTTCCTTCATATATTAGCCTAGCCAAATGAGATCATAAACATACATTAAATATGAAATTGTTGGACAACTTTTATGGGCTTTGATACCATGTATCTGTTGATGATGTTCTTGTAGATGCGTCAACTTCCTCGAGAGTGTTTCCGTCACAAGCAAGAAAAGATAAGGGGAAAGTAGACACCCCTGACAAATGCCTCTAGAGGGCTTGAAATAAGTAGGCTCTCCATTTATCATAATAGCAATTGCCGAAGAAGAGATGCACAGATTAATGAGAGCACAAGAATCATTTGAGAAGCCCAACAAAGATGAGATCTGAATCAGAAAAGACCAATTCACTCTGTCATACGCCGCCTTGGCCATGTCAAGTTTGAGCATGAATGAACTCACCTTGCAGTGCATGATCTCTTGCATGATAATAAAATTGTCAAAGATGTGCATGCCTGACAAAAATGCATTCTGAATAGGAGAGATGATCCTCTGCAAATTCGGTCTTAAACGCTTTGCTATAATTTTATTAGCAACCACCTTATAATGGATGTTACACAACCCAGTGGAATTATATTTAACCAAATGGTCTTACTATGGACTAGATATAATACTATTATAACCATAATATAATAATGGTGATAACATATAATATTAGTATGGTAATAATAGTATGCAATATTATTATTCTATATTTCATAATCATAATACTATGGTAACCGTTGATTAAGATATTAAAGTTATATATAATATTAATTTGGGTAAATTACAAACCTGTACTATGGGGTTTGTGACAAAGACCCTCCTGTACTTTGTTTTACTACAAAGACCCTTCTATACTATGACCATGAGACAAAGACCCCCTTCCATTAGCTTCCGTCAAAATCTGCCATTATAATATTTTTAATTTCCATACTGCCTTTGAAAAGAAAACATTGTTCATCTTCCCTGATCTCACGATACACGAACAACAGCGCAGCAGACTTGTGAATTCCTCTCTCTCTCCATTTCTCTCTTCCCCTTTCCCTTTCTCTCCTCCCCTTTTTTTTTTCTCGATTTCGTATGTTTCCCATGTCACAGTAGCAGAGGTAGCAATAGAAGGAATCGTATTCAGAACTGGTTTGTACTTGTATCTCCTGCTTAGCTTTTGGCAGAGTAGCAAAATTCGTCATTGCATCTGGTCCTCTCAACTGAATCGCTGTAGCATCCTCGATAACCCCAATTCGGCCGTCCTTCACCACAAGCGAGAAAAGGGCAGGGACTGCACCCAATTCATCCATGGTGGCACGGTTGAGCGGGTAAAGCGAGATACCAAAGAGGGCTTTAAGGGCGTCTTCCATCGACCTTGCAGGTGAATTGGAGTTCCAAATTATGTTGACAAGAGCGAAGATGATATCCCGCTTGGCTCCAATAATGAGTCGATACTCATCAACGACGAGAAGGTTGTAAAGGGTCGCGGCGGTAGTTTGAACAGTGGCAGGAGTCGAAGTGGAGAGGCGGAGAGCATGGGAAAGAACATCAAGAAGGCCGCGAGTGGACATGAGCACATCGCGGTTGGAGATGGAGATGTTAAGAAGAGTAGCCACTGTGTTTTCCTGGGCGACGGTGGAGCCAGCTTCTATGGTTGTGGTCATGCCTCTGAGCCTCCCCAGCTCTCCTGGGTAGATTGATGTGAGGCCGATATAACCAGAGTTTGTTCACATAAATATGCATGCGCCTATAACTAGACACTGTTGAAGCTGAACATGACAAATTGTGAATGCAGCTGGACAAGTAGGGCTGCTGAATGAGCAGTTTTGTAGAACCAAGAATGACATTAGAAAATCTCGCAATACTCTAAAAGGATACAAAAAACAATAAATCCAAAATACGAAATAAAAACGGAAAGTTACAAATCAAAGAAAATCAAACCCCAAATAAATAAATTAAAAGAAAAAGAAACAAAACCTCCAATGGCATGTTGTAAATGAATTCAAGGTGTTGGTTGTTGTGGAGAAAATGATTAGAACCTGTCGGGATTCATGATTAACATCACACTAATAATTTCAGTGGATTGACAGACCATGAATTTCATCGTCACCTCGTCTTCCCCAAACATCCATCAACACACCATTAATCAGTGTTTTGAAATAAGGAAACTAAATAGAGTGGAGAACAATGAGAAGGTAACCTTCTTTTGCTATGAAGGTTAGAGAGGGAGAACATTCATTTGACTGAAGCAATTGCCAAAGTTTATTATGAAGGTTAGAGTAGCCACCGTGTTTTCTTGCCGAATGCTTTTTTCTTTTATTCAGAAACTTCTAGCAAAACATTCTCCCTCACTCTAACCTTCAGTCAACTTCTGCAATTGACTGAAGCAATTACCAAATGGTGCCAGCTTCTGCTATGAAAGTTATCCGCTCTCTCCGGTCATGATGGCACCAACTTCTGCTATGTATGTTAAGAAGAGTTCCCATCTCCCGAATGGCGCCAGCTTCTTCTTTTATGAAGGAACGGCTATCCGGGTCGTGCTTGGAGATGAAACGGAGCTCGCAGATCGCCTCGGTTTGTTTTGACCATTATCATAATAAGGTTATTGTGATTATTGTCATTATGTTACATAATATTAACATATTAGTGTAATCATTATATATTATTGTATCGTTAATTAATTATATTGTTATTATATATATATATATATATATATACAATAATAATAATAATATCATTATATGGTAACAGTTATTGTTCTTAGCATGATAATGTTTATGATATTATATCATTATATTATGATAATAATTTTATAATAATAATAATATTGATAGTATAATATAATAATATGGTATCAACATTATTATCATAATAATATTAATGATAGTGCATGGTATGATTGTTAGAATTATACCAATATGTTTATTTACTATACATATAAGCCCATTATAATTTTCTAGAATGCTCCTCAGGGCAAATTTATTCATTGACTAATATCGGTTTACATCTCTTGTACATTGGTGTCAAGAAGAAATTCCGGAGCGTGAGACTAGGTTTTGACTCTCCTAAAAGTAGTAGCGAATCTAGTGACCTTATGGGCAGCCAAATTTGCCCTCGAGATACATGGCAAACGGAGGAACTTGAGAAACAATGCAACAATTGTTTGCAATCATCAACTAAAACGCCGATAAATCATGATGGATCCGAAGAATCAACGAACAAACAATCAACGACCAAACCGAGGAACTTGAGAAGTAATGCAACAATTGTTTACAAAGTCAATCGTCACTTTAACTTGACAAAAAAAAACTTGATAGTTAAACTTCTTAATTGATTGTTATTATTATCATAAATAGTTATCATAATGATATGACATACAATAATTGTATAACCATTATTATATAATAACCATGCATTATTAGTGTGATAATTATCATATATATTATAATATTATCATAATTATAACCATACGGGATATTATTGTTTATATTTATTATTTTAATGATATTGATTATAATAATATTATACATATGATTACGTATGTTACCATCATTATTATACCATGTTCAATGATGTACATGGTCATCTTATACAAATACGCTATTATCGATCATTTGCTTTCACTTCATCTTTGAAAACATTAGCTGATGTTATTAATGGTTTGGTAATATAATTAGTATGCATTTGTATATGTTTATAACAAACCAACATACGTTTATTATATTAATTCATTTTATTAATAACATATAACATTTAAGCCATTTCTAGTTCATTTAAATTAATAAATACAATAATTTGATTATCTTTTCAGTTTGTTTACAAAAAAAAGATTATTTTTCATTTTAATTTATTGATGATTTGTAATATTCCAAATTTAATATATATCTAACCCATTCTAGCAGTAACTGCAATTTGCTATCATGGACTTTTCATTAGTCAAACCTCAACTTAGTTGTGATGAACCTTTGGAAGGTGGTCTAAAGGCGAGACTAAGGTCATGTTTGGAAGTGTTTATTTGGGTCATTAAGTACTTATTGGTATTTGGGAAATAAGCCTGAAATAAGTGTTTATTTTAAAAATAAGGGCTTATTTTTTAAGCCCAAATTTCCAGTTTCTTTAAGTGCTTATACGATAAGCATTTATTCAATTTTTTTCTTCCAAAATTATTCCTAGTTGAATTTTATAAAAGTACTTTTGTAAAAGTATCTTTATAAAGTATTGTTATAAAGTGTTTTTACAAAAGTGTTTTTTGTAAAGTGCTCTAATTATAGTGCTTTTAGAAAAGTGTTTTTGTAAAAATACTTTCATAAAAGTGCTTTCACAGAAGTACTTTTTATAAAAGTGCTTTTATAAAAATGCTTTCATGCATAAAAGTGTTTTTATAAAAGTAATTTAATAAAAGTACTTTCATAAGAGTATATTTTGAAAATTTGAAAGAAAATGAAGGACAATAATCACAAATGCTTATTGGAGAAAAAAGACTATCACACACCCAATATGAAATAAATGCTTACTTTTTAAAATAAACACTTAAAATAGTTGGGTGCCAAATACAAATAAGTACTTATTTTAAAGTACTTGTTTTTAACTTAAGCACTCCCAAATATGGTATAAGAATAGTGACACAAATACCTTTGTATTATCATTATTTCCTGTTGTTTAAAGAGGTAAATGAATTTATTAAATTAAATCAATCCATGGTGACTTCATTTCTATTTCTAGCTCCATATATATGGATGATGGTTTTGATGAACGTTTGCTCAGTACTATAGACACCTGCAACAACTGATTCTGCTGCAGGTACTATCTAACAGGCTAGAAATTAATAGCAAATTTTGTTGGTAAAAATTAATAGGCGCCTTAGGAATCACCTCTATGGTGGTGGACAAAATCAACCACCCGCCCAAAACCGTCGGCTTTGCCCATTTTTGTTATAGTGCCTCCGGCTAGTGAAATACCATGGATTCAAACCTGCCTGTAGCGGATTCTAGCGCCATAGGCTTGACTGTCATGCCTCCGTTACAAGCCTGAAGATAAATCTCAAAAGGACCAGATGCAACCTCAAACCCCATAATAAACTCTTGTTTACATTCTCCCATGTGATTACTGATCAGATTAGAGGTTTCTTTACGACAAAAAAGGTGGGCTTAGTTTTTGAAATGCAAGATTAAGAGAGGTGGCTAATTTGTATTGGAAGGTACATGTAAAAGGTGGACCGAAGGGTCCTAGGATGTTTGTTCACAATTTGTGAGGTAATTTAATTTGCACCGGTGCAAAAGTAGTGTGAAAGTGCAAATGAGTTGAGAGTAAATTATATTTTAGTTCCGGGTTTTACTTTGTATTCTTGATTAATTTGCATTGAGAATGAAGTAAAGCCCAAAATTAAATATGGATCGACCGAGACTCTTAATTAGCCATATTTAGTATTATTCACTGTCATGGACTCGAGCAATCTGGTTCGGCCTTGACGTCCCTATTCACTCCTTTGGTGTTGTTCTAGAGTTGGAGATGCCGAAGCTGGCTTGACCGAGAAAGAGTTGGAGATGCCGAAGCTTTCCTCCCTCGTTGCCACGAGAAAACATTACTCTTGCAGCCTTGTAGCCTTGTCGTAGAACAATTCAGTTACCCTCAGCAGTGAACTGTGAACACGCCTGCGCTTGCATTATAAAACAATTGATGTGTAGTGTCTTGAATTTAGGGAAAATTCCTGATTAGTACTCTGGATGTTGGTCTAGTGTCATTTTGGTTTTCAAACTTTAAAATGTGATAATTCAGAATTTGAATTTTCAAAACGTGTCAATTTAGTACCTATTATTAATCAGTTGTTAAGTGGCATTTGAAAAGACATATATAAATGTTCTTAGAGTGTCATCTAATTTTCTTTATCAACCATTCAAACGTTGACAAAAATAAGCAGTTTCAACTCCTTATCTCTTTTATTCAAGAAAGTTAGGGTCACTATGCGTTTGTTGGAACCGTTGCCATCCCTCTAGAAAATAGTGCCACATCAGCATCATGTAAAAAAATGGTTATCCAGGAGACATGCATTTGTTTGGAACCATTTTTTCATAAAAAACGGTGATCCGGGCCACTCCTCAGAAATGAGGAAGGCATGGCTTAGAGCAACGCCAAATTTGCTGCCAACAGGGCAGTGATGCGGCACTGGATACTGGATAATGGGTACCAGTGCTGAAAACGTTTCCTGGAGCATTGGTACCAAACAGAAATAGTTGTTGCTCTAGGAAACGTCCTACCTGGCAACAACGATTCCAAACAAGAAAAAGACACACCGTTTTCTTAGAAAACGATGCTTCCAACCCACACATCAGCAGCACCGCAACATCAATGCCAAACATATACCAAAATGTCCACTGAGATGTGACCCCAACTTTCTTCAATAGAAGAGAAAAATATTTGAGACTATTCATTTTTTATCAACATTTGGATGGTTAATAAAAAAAATTAGATGACACTCGAAGGGCATTTGTGTCTTTTCAAATGCTACATAACAGTTAGTTTTTTTTTTAGGCACATAACTTCTAGTTAATGGTAGGTACCGGATAATTGTCCCATTTTAAAGTTGAAAGACCAAAGTGGCACTAAGCTCAAAATACATGATATTAATTGAGAATTTTCCCTTCTTTATTACGAACAGGGTGTGTTCATTTCCCAGTGGAGATTGCTGAATTGTTTTGCAACCACAGTGGCAGTGGTTGATAATGATAATGATATAATCTTATTTCCTTAACTTTCTTGTCCAAAAAAAAATTGAGGTATGCTTATCTCATCTTGGAAAAAAAATTTATTGTTTTTAATTTATTCCATTCATGCGTTTATCACTAATCAAATATTTTATTTTTCCTCCTTGTTGAATCAAATAAAAAATTTTGGGAATAATCAATTAGTAGTTGAATAGGAAGGCTAGCCCCTGGAGAAGCAATAGAGCTAATTTGAATCGTTTATGGAGTTGTGGAACCTGTATCATCTTCAATATGGTATATAGATACTACCTGTTTGGTGACCATGAAATTGACCTTTATGATCTTAGTTTACTCCTACCGAGTTCAATTTTGTCCTTGATATATGGATGCTTTTCTTAGGGTGACATGGGGTTTGCATATTAACTTCGATAATTCCTTTTAGCCATATTTTTGAAACAACTCATGTTTTGATAACTTCTATAAAGGAGATTTACCTGTGTTGGATTTTATAGGTTTTCTTATTATATAGTTCATAGCATTTTCTGTTAAAATCACATCTGTAATTTTCTAGAACATTAATTAATCAGCAGTTGGTTCATATTTGCACATTGATGTCCCTATTCATGAAACAGAGTATAATCACTAAATCAGAAGCCATGACAAAGGAGTGTTAGTTGTCTGGTTATCCTTTGCATTTGTTGGAATTCAAAATGTGTATCTTATTGAGGCCTTTGGAGATCATCTATTGACTGACATTCGGGAGACCTCCTTTGACCTCTCTTCTTCTTTTGGATGGATTCCAAGGGAGCTGAACCCTTTAGTTGATAATTTACCTTTGTAACTAACTTGTTTTCTTTTTTTTTTTTTTTTTTTGAATACAAAGTTACCTTCTGATCAAAAATAATTTCCTAGTGACCTTATACTAGAAAGGACGGTGCTGCTGGTTTAGGATTCCAGGTCTCCTGGATTAGAACGAATGGACGAAAAGCTATACTTGTAGAAGAAGCTCTGTGAGTTCCCTCGATTATCCTTTCTCTCTGTGTTGTTTAGTCTGCTTTTTTTAATTTCCACTTTAATTTCTCTTTTTTTGAGTTTTGTCTACAATTTTCAGTCTTTCTGCTCAAATGTTTAAACATATTTGTTTTTTTTTCTTAATTAATACTGTTCTTTTCCTAATACTTCTGATATATCCACTGCAATGACATTTGATTTTAGAAAATTTCAATGTAATGAAATCATAAATTAAAATATCTGAACGAAGAATCCTAAAAGTCTGCCATAGCAAGGAGTCAGATACAGAGTAGGTTAACAGAGGCAAATGGATGGAAGAACACTGTAAGCCAGAATTACTCAGTTATGCAATGAGCACTAAATGCTTAGTAGATCCCTTGTACCAGGATAAAAAATTTACTCAAAGATAGGAGTCACAGAACTTGGAACCAGATCCCTTGCACAATGCTTAGCAACCCTATGCATGATTAAGTAATAATGTAAAAATTTACTCAAAGCCAGAACTACTCCATTAAGGACAATGAACCTAAATTTTGTTGGATGCTTTTAGGGAACCCAAGACCATCAGGGCCAGATAAGGGGTTTCCAGGGATGCATCAAGGGAGATCTTATTAGCTTTCTCAGGTTCAGCTGGCTTTGGTGATTCTACACAGGCCAAGTTCAAAGCGTTGCCATAGGGAATGCATTTTATGATAGTGCTAAGGCTGTGGAGACACAAGTGGTTGGACTTGTTTGGTATTTCTCAAGTCTTGGCAGTGTGGTGGAATTATTGGAAATATTCTTGGCCAGGTTTGCATTATTTTCTTTTCATTAAGGTGCTTTCGAAGATACCATTAGTCTAGTTCAGTTTTTAGTTTGCAACTTAAAGATCAAAAGAGTCAGGTGATCGTTGCTCATCCCTTAGCTTAAGGATCAAAAGTGAACCCAACACAAATCTGTTCACTTAAACGATAGTTTCCCCAACTCAAGGTTAGAATTTCCCTTTTGAGATTGTGAATCTGCAAGGGAGTTTGCAGATCAGGGTATCCAAAAACTTTCTATTTCTATGCTGCTATCAAATTGTTTTGCTTATTTGATGACTTCGACGCTATGAACCTTTCATTTCACTTATTTTGCCCTTCCTTGAAACAAATTTGATGAAGTGAATATATTTTCATTTTTTCAGTTTGGTAAATTTTATACCAAGTGTAAATGTCTGTTAACCCAATTGATAAAGCATTAACACTCATCAGGACATCACTTTTGGCCTTTTCTAGATTATGGAATTAATCATTATTACACTTTTTATTGGACCTATTGAATCTGTTAAAATTTCTTTCGAAAAGAATAATGATATATTATCACTTTATCAGTTTAAAGCATACCCTTCTTAGTTATTTAAAGTTCAAACATGCATGAACCTTGAGCTATTTTCGTGGAAATTTTCTTGATCTTATTCACTAAAAAATATTCAATTTCAGTCATTAAGGATCTCACAACCTATTTAATTGGCCTTAAATCACAACATGCTGATCAAATCAATGTAAATCATTTACATTACAAGTCCCTAGGCACTTCATGGAGAATCCTCATGTGGCAAAACTGAAAAGTAAAAGCAATGAAAATCAGTGTAGGTTGTAGTCTAACTAGTGAAAATCCTCGTTTGGCTTAATGCTTGTTTGGGTCATGGATAAGCTGGTCCTGAGAGATACGTGGCCATTAGTCATCAGACGGCCATGCCAGCATAGCTCGGCTACGTTGACATAGCTTGGCCATATTGGCATAGCTCGGTCGAGCTACGCTACTATTGTGGCCCTCACCTTATCCTTTTTGCCACGTCAGCTACACATCACACAGATGAGCACAACTGCGGATAAAGAGGAGTAAAGAAAACAACTCCACTGGGGAACGGAACCCTATCCCGAATACCTCGGCGGCTAAGCTCATTCCAATAACCCTGGAAGCCTAACCCGACCAGGACACGGATCTTCCACTATAAAAAGATACTCCATACCTAAGATAAGGGACCCAACTTCTAGCACCCACACCATTACTTTGCTTGGACCAGCACCCTCATTGCTCGGCCCGACCACTCACCACCCTCTCACCCACTTGAGTGTCAGAGTACCTACCCGGGGATAACTCCTCGAGCCTCTGACTTCTTCTCTTGATTGCAGATTACATAGTGCGACACCGTCCTTGTAAGCTCGGCACCACCAAGTCAGTAGGGATTATCTGGTCGCTTTCCTCAGTTTGTGCACTACCTCGAATTGAGCAACATCATATTGGTGCCATGTGTGGGAACACACAAAAAGCCTTCCCGAAAAGAAAAAAAATCCTTTGCTACACAACCGCAAAACCGATCAAGATGCCTAAAAACCAGTTTGAACAATCAGCAAGTTGTTCCCCATCTCGGGAAGCCCTACATCCCTTGGCAGTAGTGGACCCAGTGCAGTGAGCTATGCAAGAGAAAGTTGACAAGATCTTCGAGTTCATGCAGGTGTTGGGGTCTGTCGCGCCGCCCAACCGGGTCATCTCGCTTGACACCTCGACGCGCATGAAGGACGATCCTTGGACTGAGGACTCCAAAGTATGTTGGTTGGATGTGAGGGGAGCACGGTCCGAGTGAGAGAGGCAGGACACAACCCAAAGGCCCGCCTCTACTGCCCGCTTCCGCAAGTAGGATCACCACAGCCAAACATTCCAGTTAGCCCGGATCCCCGCCAGAGAGAGACTCGGCAAGAGGACGTCACCCTTCGTGGTCTCCGTTGCCGATTTAGCTCAGTGAAGGACCAACCTGCATGACCTAAGAAGGAGAAGGTCACCCACACTACGACCCCGGACGATAGAGACACCAAGATCAAAGAGCTCTAGCAACAATTAGAAGAACTAGAACACACTCAAACCCATAAGAGCGTGATGCCCGCTGTGAACCAACCAGCATGGGCTGCCGCGCATACCGTCAAGAAGCCACCCTTCGTCCAAGACGTCATGGACGAGATGCCCCCCACTAGATGGCGAGCCCCCAGTTCGACAAGTGCGATGGGAACACCAACCCTATCGACCATGTCGCGACACTCGAACTTAGATGATGTTGCACGGCGTGTTGGAAGGACTGATGTGCAAAGCCCTTGTAGCCACCCTGCAAGGTCCAGCTTTAGTGTGGTACTCCTCTCTGCCATCGTGCTCCATAACGTCATGGGACCAGTTGAAGACCCAGTTCTGGCGTAGTTCACAGCTAGCCAGAAACATTGGAAGACTTCGGCCAGCCTCATGCAAATTCGACAGAGGAAGGCGGAGACCCTCAGAGATTACCTGGCAAGGTTCAACAAGGAGGTTCTCTAGGTCAGGGACTTGAACCAATCGGTTGCAGTTATGGCCATACAGCATGGTCTCCCCCCTTCCCCGTTCAACCTCTCCATCTCCAAAAATCCTTCTCAGACGCTAGCCGCGCTAATGAGCCACGCGCAAAAGTATATCAATGTTGAAGAGGCTCAGGCGTAGTTCAGAGATGAAGATGAGTAGTTCGACAAGAAGAGGAGAGACACCAACGATCGGAAGTCCGAAAGGTCGAACAAAGATCACAAGAGACAGGATCGCTAACTAGACCATAGACCTTGGACCCCTCCACCGACCTACCGGAATTTCACACCGCTCAATATTCCACGGCCTGAAATTTTGATGCAAATCCGTGACCGCAACTACGTTAGGTGGCCCGAGAAGATGAAGACACAAAGTAACAAGAGGAACCGAGACAAATACTAGGAGTTCCACAAGGACCATGACCATGACACGGAGAACTGTTTTGACCTACGCAACCATATTGAAGATCTGATCAAGCGTGGCTACCTTAGTGGATTCATCGATAGAAGTGAGAAGCCAACCCAAGAGGAGCGAAGAATGGATGAAGATAAAAAACCACTGCCTCGAGGCCCCCCAGCTGGCGGTATCCACATCATATCGGGAGGAACCGCCGCCGGAGGGGAGAGCAGCTCGGGTTGGAAGAGATATGCTCGTCGGCTGTGCGAGATCGACGACCGGGATCATAGGAAGAAGCACAACACATCTATCACCTTTACCGATGATGACCTTCGAGGGGTCCAAACACCGCACGACGACGCCTTAGTCATCATGGCCGAAGTGGCTAACTTCGAGTTGTGGTGGATCCTAGTCGACACTGGGAGCCCTGCCAACATACTGTTCGAAGATGCATTTGAAAAGATTGGCATCAACAGAGAGCGGCTCATGCCGGTCAACACTCCCTTGAAGGGATTCTCAAGAGAGTCCCTCCTGCCCACTAGGAGAATAACTCTTCCCCTCTTGACTTGAGATGGCGGCGTCACTACGATGACCATGGTAGACTTCACTGTGGTGCGTTGCCCCTCCTCTTACAACGTGATCCTTGGCAAGCCGACCCTCAATGCCCTGCAGGTTGTAGTCTCGACATACCACCTTGCCATGAAATTTCCAACCAAGTATGGCATAGGGGTGGCACGCGGAGACCAGAGAACAATGCAACACTGCTATCAGCTCTGCTGCCGAGGACCACGTCCAGCCGCCGAGACATTGATGGCAGAGGCCTATGACTTATGCGAAGAGGTAAAGGCATAATACGACGAACCCGTGGAAGACTTCATCCAGGTCCCCCTCTCTGAAGAAGATCCCGAAAAGATGATCCAAGTCGGCTCCCTACTTGACGACCACCTCCGAGAAGAACTCGTGCAACTACTAAGGAACAACGCCAACGTATTCACTTGGTCGGCAGCGAACATGCCCGGGATCAACCCTGAAGTTATCATACATCGGCTGAACATCGACCTCCACTACCGACCTGTGAAGCAGAAAAAGAGGAACTTCGCCACAAAGCGGTGGCAAGTGATTACCGACGAAGTACAAAAACTGCTCGACGCCGGCTTTATTCTGGAAGTCAAATACCCTGATTGGCTAGTCAACATAGTAATGGTGAAGAAGGCCAACAGAAAGTGGAGAATCTGCATCGATTTCACTGACCTAAATAAGGCCTACCCCAAAGACATTTTCTCCCTGTCGAGGATCGACCAACTCTTTGATGCAACGACAGGGCATGAGCTACTGAGCTTCATGGATGCCTTTTCAGGTTACAACCAAATCTAGATGCATCAGGATGACCAGGAGCGAACAACTTTTATCACCGACTACGACCTGTACTGCTACAGGGTAATGCCCTTCGGCCTCAAGAACGCTAGCACCACTTATCAGAGGTTGGTCAATGAGGTATTCAAAGAACAGCTCGACCGGAATGTAGAGGTGTATGTTGACAATATGCTCGTGAAGAGCAAGAAGGCCGAACATCACTTGGCCGACTTTTGTGAAGTCTTCGACACCCTTAGAAAATACAAGATGAAGCTAAACTCAACCAAGTGCGCTCTTGGGGTCGGCTCCGACAAGTTCCTGAGGTTCATGGTAACACAAAGAGGGATTGAAGCGAATCCAGAGAAGATAAAGGCCATCCTTGACGTGCCATCTCCCTAGACCCATAAAGAGGCGCAACCTCACCGGGAGAATAGCCACCCTTAGCAGATTTATGTCCAAATCCGTGGATCACTGTCTTCCTTTCTTCAAAGACCTTAAGTGACCAAAAGATTTCCGTTGAACCGAAGAATGTGAGCAGTCTTTCCAGGAGCTGAAGCAGTACCTGAGCTCGCCGCCTCTCCTGACCAAGTCGAACCCAAGGGACAAGCTATTGCTTTACCTCTCGGCTGAAGAGAGGTTGTTAGCTTGGTACAGATTAAGGAAGAAGATTGGGTACAGAGGCCAATCTACTACACTAGCAAAGTCCTCAGCGGTGCAGAGACCCGGTACTCCAACCTAGAGAAGTTAGCCCTAGCTCTTGTCATAGCCGCCAGAAAGCTCAAACCCTACTTCCAGGCCCACAGCATCTGAGTACTTACCGACCAACCCCTTAAGCAGATACTACAAAGGCTAGAAGTATCTGGCCGCCTAGTCAAGTGGAGCATGGAACTAAGTGAGTTTGACATAGAGTACGCACCCCAACTGGCGATCAAAGCCCAGTCCCTAGCAGACTTCACCACAGAATGTACATTCACAACCAAGGAACTGGTCCCACTACCCCCAATATGGACTCTGCACGTAGATAGCTTATCAAACCAGTAGGGCAACGACGCTGGCCTCATCCTCCTCAGCCCAGATAACGTAGTGTTGGAACACGCCCTTAGGTTCAAGTTCAAGGCGTCCAACAATGAGGTCGAGTATGAGGCCCTGATTGCTGGGCTCCACCTTGCCTTGGACCTCAGGGCCCAAAGAATTGAGGCTTTTAGTGACTCGCAGCTAGTGGTCAACCAAATCCACAACCAGTTCGAGGCTCGGACCCCCTCCATGGTGAGTTATCTACAAAAGGTGCAAGAGCTCATTTAGCAGCTCGAGCATTTCAATATTCAACAGATCCCTCGAATCGAGAACACTCAAGCCAACGCCCTTTCGAAGTTAGTCAGCTCGCCACAGACAAACCTTGACTCAACTATCCGACTGGATACACTAGCCCAGTCGAGCATCACACCAACGACCCTTCTCGTCCTCCTAGTATAGCACAACCCATCTTGGATGGACCCCATAACCAAGTATCTTCGAGAAGGAGCTCTCCTAGAAGACCGAGCAAAAGCGAAGAAGCTCCAACATAGAGTAGCCCAATACTGCCTTATACAAGGCCAAATCTACCGCCGTTCCCACACTCTCCCATACCTGAAGTGTCTACCCCCAGCCGAAGTAGACTACGTCCTGAGGGAAATACATGAGGGCATTTGTGGAGATCACCCCGTCGCGCGTATATTAGCCCATAAGGCACTCCGGTAGGGTTACTTTTGGCCAATGATGAAGCAGGACACCACCCAATTAGTTCGAAAGTGCGACAATTGCCAGCGACACTCCAATATCCATCACAAGCCTGCGATCAACCAAAAGGCTCAACACCAACTAGAACCGAGCCCTGACACCAAACAAGGCTACACGACCGCACAACAGTTTAGCCAGGGATTAGAGGATTCCTTGGCAATGACCAACACTGTGCGGACAGCGGAAGAACCAAACAACAGCTCAAAAGTTCCTCAACCAAGAAACGAATTGTTATGGGCCCGGGCATAGGATCTCATCATAGGTCGGTCCACGGGGAAAACTCCTAGCCTTCCTTTGCCCTTCCCTTTGTGTGTTTACCCTATTGTAGCAAACTAGGGGTGATTTGTCAAAGAGATCACCCTAACTCTCCTAAGCTCTTTCTTATCAAAAATTCAATTCCTTTATTCCAATTCCAAGCTCCCTTAAATAGAAGATTACAAGAGGGTTTCCTTGTTGTATTCGGCTAGGATAATCCATCTCTTATTGAAACTCAAACTCCTACTTCTAATGGTAATTAACTTCCTATTTCTACTGGTAACGCAACTCCTACTAAGAACAGGGGATAAGTAGATGGGATAAGGGATATGGTAAGGGATAAGGGATAAGGTAAGCTGGCGGTGAGTTGGCTAGAGTGGCAAGGTAAGTGGGCCCCTGATGAGCTATCGTGTGGGCCCCCCTTCAATGCTGTTGCTCAGTGTTGCTACCCTTCATTGCTGCTGCTGGCCGCGGTGGTTAGGTTCGCCTACGAGTGTGTCTACTACTTCTGTGTCTACAACACAAATTGGGACTACTTCATTCCTTGACTTTTGAACTAGGGGAGTGGTGTTCGGGACATAGCTGAGCTGGTCCTGAGAGACACGTGGCCACCCAGTCATCACCCGGCCACGTTGGCATAGCTCGGTCGAGCTACGCTACTACTGTGGCCCCCCACCTTATCCTTTTCGCCATGTCAGCTACACATCACACGGATGAACACAACTGTGGATAAAGAGGAGTAAAGAAGACAACTCTGCTGGGGAATGGGACCCTATCTCGAATGCGCTACATGTCACACGGATGAGCATAGCTACACATTACATGGATGAGCTACGCTAACCTCATCCCAACAACCTTGGAAGCCTAACCGACCAGGACACAGATCTTCAACTATAAAAAGGTACTCCATGCCCAAGGTAAGGGACCCAACTTTTAGCACCTACACCGTTATTTTGCTCGGACTAGCACCCTCATTCCTCAGGCCTCTAACTTCTTCTCTTGATCGCAAATTACATAGCGCAGCACCGTCCTTGTAAGCTCGGCACCACCCAGTTAGCAAGGATTATATGGTTGCTCTCCTTAATTCGTGCACTACATCGTATTGAGCAGCATCAATGTTGTAACTTAGGCTATAACTTCTCGATCAAATTCAACTACACTTTTCATGCCTAAGGAGAGAGCGTGGGACCGCTGACAATGTTGCTGAATTTGATAATTTAGGTTGTAACCTAGGCTATGATTTGCTTGCAACAAAATTGATTTAAGAGAAATTATCATCTAGTTTCCCTTTTGGTAATTTAACGCTTCCGTCATTTGACTTAACGACCAAGGGGGTCTTTGTCTAATGGCTAAAGTTCAAGGGGGTCTTTGTCACAAAAAAAAAAGTATAGGGGGACTTTGTCATTGACCCCATAGTACAAGGGGGTCTTTGTAATTTACCCTAAAAAATAATAAATTATTAAAAGGGAAAGAAAATATAATAGTTAAAATAAAAAACAAAAATATAAGTATTTTTCAAATGTTTTCATTATATAAGAAGTTTATAAAAAATGCAATATAAATAATATATTTATAAATAAATAAAAAATAACATATATTATATATAAATGATATATATATATAGTTGAATTGACCACAATATTAAAAACCAATATTCAAACAATATATTGGAATTACATTTCCTCTTTGTAAATAAGTAATTTTTATTATCTCATAAATTAAATAATAAAAAATAAAAAACTATAGAATTTTTTATAAATTTAACAGAAATTTTGAACATGCATTAATATCATATATTCTTCATATTAAACAAAAATATCTTTGAAAAATAAGAATTATTGTTAGTAAAGATAAAAATAGATAAAATACAAAGAAAAAATGAATTCATATTTTAATCATAGTCCATTTTCCAGGTTAAATAGATTAATGGTTCAACCATTAATATCATTTGGTTACTAACTATTATCATCATCATCTTTTGATTTTATCACATGTAATGGCACGTGCACTTTTACTATATATATATATATTTATTTATTTATTGTCAGCTAGATTTATTTAAGTTAAAACGGTCCATGCTGGTAATTTTGGCTAGTGATCAGAAGGTATAGTACCTAAAGTTTACGAAGATTATACATGATACAGGTAACTCATTATGGCCTTTGATTCTTTTTTCTTTATTTCATATTATGTTTCAAAGAAATTACATAGTAACATAGAAGGAGATAACCCGGCCGTCTCCCAATAATTACAGACATGGTGAACTTTGAACCCTCCAAGAAAGCAACAAATGCAACGAACAATGTCCCAAGGCAATGCTTTGTCCCCTTATCGATCGGTAGCTCCTACTTCACATATATACATGATACATCCCTCTCAAACATGAATCATCCAAAGCCGCTTCTCTCTGAATATTTTGACCTTATATGTCACTTTTTGGAAGCTAAAGGTCAGGTCACCACTCACTAGTAGAAGAAACCAACCGCAATCAGAGCAGCAACTCCAGTAACAGCGAATGAGACGCCCAAGGCAGATGAGCCACTGTTTTCACCCTCGTCGGCTGCAGGTTCAAGTGCGGGTCCCATAGCAATACTCGCAGCTGGACCATATGCAACGGGTCCTTCAACAAAATCGGCGGTTACTTCTTCAATATCTACTGTGGGTCCTTCAGCAAATTCTGGTCCTTCAACAACCTCATCACTGAAGCTGGGTCCTGGGGCAGGAGGAGATGAGACATCAGCGTCCGATGAGGAGGCTGGTGGCGCAGGGGAAGTGGAATTTTTCTTCTTGGCAGCGGGGGCTTTCGTCGCGGCTGCAGGTGCCTTCACTACATGATCACCACTGATAGCTGGAGCTTTTGCTGACGAAGCAGGTGATGTCGCAGGTGCAGGTGCTCCGGCTACATGATCACCGCTGTTAGCTGGGGCATTTGCTGATGAAGCAGGTGATGTCGCGGGTGCAGGTGCTCCGACTACATGATCACCGCTGTTAGCTGGGGCTTTTGCTGATGAAGCAGGTGATGTCGCGGGTGCAGGTGTCTCGACTACATGATCACCGCTGTTAGCTGGGGCTTTTGCTGATGAAGCAGGTGATGTCGCGGGTGCAGGTGTCTCGACTACATAATCACCGCTGTTAGCTGGGGATTTTGCTGATGAAGCAGGTGATGTCGCGGGTGCAGGTGCCTCGACTACATGATCACCGCTGTTAGCTGGGGCTTTTGCTGATGAAGCAGGTGATGTCGCGGGTGCAGGTGCCTCGACGACATGATCACCGCTGTTAGCTGGGGCTTTTGGAGCGGAGGCAGGGGTATGGGCAGTGGTGGATTTTGAAGGTGCTGAAGCGGGGGAGGAAGTGTCGGTTTTCGTAAGTGAAGCTTTTGGTAATGGGGATGCAATGGGAGCCTTGTCAGGTGCCTGTGCGGACACCAACCCAGCAACGGCGACAAAAAATAGAAGAGAAATAACGACAAGTTGACGTGCCATCATTGGTAATAGCTAGAACGAGTATCAAGTGGAATGGAATGATAAGAATAAAAGGCCAAAAGAGGATGATGAGATCTATGAGATGAAAGATATAAAATAAAACACCACCAGATAGATCCTTTCAAACGCAACACTTCTCTTCTCTCTACCTCTACGTAGATTTAGAGAAATGCTGCTTTCCGACTGAAAGGATGAGGAAAGGGTGTGAGGAGTAGAGCGTATTATATAGAGGGTGGAGTGGGAGGCTTGTTTGCGCGGATTGTGCTCCATCACCCAAGTTAAACAAAATCAAACTTTATTTACGCTATTCTGTTAAACACAATTAATGGTTAACTAGCGAATGGGGTAACTGAATTTGTGTATAATTTGGTTTGAAGTTTACTATTTAGTTATTAAAAATTAAATTAAAAAAAAAATTAATATGGGTATTTATTATTTTGGTATTTACTATTTATCTAATAAATTTATTTTGAGTTATATATTTTTAAAAGTTAAATTAAGTTATTTCCTAAAAGTTAAATCAATTTTGTAATTAATAAAGTTTTTTTTTTAAAAAATCACTTAAAAACAAACTTGGTTTATGATAATTTTTTAATGGGTCCCACTATTTGTATTTAATAGACTATGGATAAACATGTGTTAAGCTAAAAAATAGCTGTCTATTGAGGATGTTTAGGAGTGAAATTATTCACTTTTTTAATCTTATTTCTTAAATTAATATGATACCACGTGTCTAAATGGTGGTAGTGAGTTGTGGATTTTAAAAGCAACTTCTTAGAAAATGCCACATGTCTAGCTTTTTAGAAAAATGAGATAGTAATAGGTTTTGGGCTTTAGTAGGAATTTAACAGAAATTGTCTGGCTTTCCAAAAAATGAGTAGGCCACTTGTCTGAATGGTGGTAATGGGTTATAGGCTTTAACAACAACTTATCAGACAATATCACTTATCTAGATTTTCAGAAAAATGAGAAAACCACGTGTCTAATTGATAAAGGGGTATAGTCTGAATTTCTCTACAAATGTTTAGGCATGTCAATTTGCTTAGAGAAATCAATATTATGACCATTGCTAACTAATCACTAGGAGCACAAGAAATATTTGGATGCCTTTATTTTTTGGTGGTGACTTGGTTCTCTTATTAATCATGAGAACCTTTATATTAAATATCAATCCTCCATGCTCCCACTTAACTAAATTTGTTTGTAAATGAATTAAAATCCTTAACTAATAATACCTAAAAGGGTTTTATCTTAAACTTCTCTCACCAAGAGATTAGTGTTGGATTTTATCCACACTAAAAGAAATTGTCAATTAACTATATAATAATTATTTGGTTTGTTATGGAGACATATATATAAATGCTTCTTGAAGGCAGTGGAAACCCACTCCGGCCAGATATGTTGGGGTCAGTTTGAAAGGAGTACAAATACAAATAATTAAATAGAGTGTAAAATCTTGTATTTTATATTATTTGGTATGTATTTGTACTGTACATATTTGCATATGTATTCTTTCCAAAGGCTGTATTTGGTTGCAATGCAATTTTATTTGTATTAATACAAATCTACGAGAGTGCAAATATAAAAAATGCATATTCTTGTTTAATTTTATTTTGGATTTTATTTTATTTTGTTTCATGTCTTAACTCAATTCATTTGTACTGCAATCAAACAAAATAAGCTAAAATTTAAAACAAAATTAAGTTAAAATTTACACTTAAATCATTTGCACTGTCATAATTTTGTATTAGTACAAATTTATTTGCATTGCAACAAAACACAGCCTTACAAATAAAATTGAGTACAATGGGATACGTAACCAATCAAGAGTGAAAACCCCACACACCCTCACTGGCATGTTCACTTTTGATTGGTTATGTACCCATTGTTCATGCATGCCTTTGCAGTCTATCTTGATTCGTTTAAACCTTGTGACAAATGTACAAGGAATTTGTCAAATTAGACTAGGGTCGCAAGCAAATTGGATCTCGATTTAGAAATAGGTAAATGCAAATTTAATTTTTTTTTTTATGTTTCAATTCGGAATGAATCTTATCTGTTAATTTATATCAAATTTAGATGGCAATCTTATATTGAGTAGAATTAATAAATTAAATTAATTTGATTAAAATCATTATGCAAAGTATTTGATATTACATGCCTTCGGAAAAACTTTAGCACTGTTGGGGGCAAACAGAAAAGTATTCTGTTGAGAACATTTTTGGGGAGTCCCCTATTATCATGAGAGACTGAGAGTGGATAAATTAGTCTAATTGACCCCTAATTTATTTTAACTAAACACAAAAACATGGGCATGGATAGAGATGAACGTACCCAGCCTACAAACTCTCTCAACAGCTGCTTAGGTTGTTAGCCAAAGTTTTTCCGCCTCATATAGGGCATATTGTACGGGACTTCAAGGCCATGGATATACTTTATATAAAGACTTATAATTAACACGCGGCAGGTCTCCTGTCAAATCTTCAAACCAAATAATAAAATATACTTATTTCGTTGAGATAAAACTCTGCATATTGAGGGTATTTGAAGTTTGAACCATGTCTAAGCCTTTCCGCATGTTAGTTGTTAAATTATGAAAGTTTAAGTTTCCGTTTGTTTTTCGGTAAGTTATTTATCTGTATAAATACAGTTAGTTATTTGAGTAACTTTTTTTGGGGAAGGTAAGTGTATTTATCCATATTCTTTTATTTTTCAAGTAAAAAAAAAGATCATTTTAGTCATAAAAATTCATTATTAAGCGGGGTATTTTTGTCCCATTTAAGTGTTGGAATCATGGTTTTCAAAACCGGAACAGACCGGATTAGATGGTCGGATCAGAAAAACTAGGAACCGGTCAGCTGATTGGTTTCGATTTTCCCCAAAACCGTTGATTTTGGTCAGCAAACTGCTGACCCGGGCGATTAACCATTTGAACAGTTTTGACCTTTTTTTTATCAAAACAGGCCTACCGTTCGACCCGATAACCGAACCCCTGACCGGTTTGATCTCTAGGTCGTTTTTAAAAACCATGGTTGGAATCTTTCTCCCATGTGGGAAAGTTATTTACCAACCTAGGAGATATGATGGGTATCACTTACCCGGATAAGTGATACTAGGAAAATAAACTTTCCCTATACCCCACATTAATCTGAAAAAAGAACATGGTATTCTTGGTCAATGAAAACCAAAATCTCATTGACCAACTTTCCCCCATCTCAAAATCCAAAAAAAGAACACCCCCTAAATCTTCTTTTATATTTTGACCCACGTCCTTTTTTGGTCAGTTCATAGCCCGTATGTTCCTTTCAATTTGTAATATATTATAAGTGTTATTGTGGTCTTCTATAAATATGACCCATTAAACCATTTTAGATCATGTTTGGGTGATCTTCTCCAATAGACTTTTTGTGCTTTCGGTAGATAAGCATAAGCTGTTTTTGTTGGCTTAATTTCTGGCTTATTCTTTGAAATGCCATAGTGCTCTCAAACGTATCTTTTAAATGATTGGCACCTTCAAAATTTTTAAGTGTCTGAATTAACCCCTCAATTATTTATCGACACTTTAAAGCCATCGACATGCCCCAAGTACTTCTAAAACCTAGACTTGTCGTTTTTTTCTACTTGTCTATATTCAATTACAAAAAGCAAAAAAAAAAAAATCCAGAAGCATAAGCAATTAAGCACTTTTTATGGGTACTTTTTAAGCTACTGGATTTAGCCCTTATAAACACAAGCTTAGTTTAATTTTTCTCATTTTATCGTCAACTGGAGCTACACTTATTAGGTTCCTTAGAATGACTTTCTGACCCTATCCTTTCAAGCTTTTCATTCATCCTTTTTTAACATATGCATTTCTACCATATTTTTGGACATGTTGTTTTTGACTGTCCAAAACACTACTCCATACAGCATATCTGGCCTAACATGGTTTAAATTCTTATTGTGCTATTCATTGCTAGTTTAAAAATCCCTCGTTTTCCCTCTTTATATGATATGACTTGCATAAAACTTGAATCAAGTAAAAAGCACAACATTCAAAAGCAAATTTATTGATAGAATTTAACACCATAAATAATACATATAAACATATACCATTTGCTGTCCTAAATAAATTGAACGGATCTAGTCGGATTATATCGGATTGAATAGTACTTAGGATCTACTACTTGTCATGTTGTTTGTATTAGGGGTGTCAATCGACCGATTTTGGGTTGGACTTTGTCCAAATCAAAATCTATTTGGATGGATTGGATGGACCAATAAGATATACTGAATTTGGACGGGCTGGATGGACCAATATAACATATTGGATTGGACCTGGTCCATCCATACGAATTTCTATTGGATTGAGCCAAATCTGGTCCATTGATAGAAATTAAGAACATAGGTGTCAATAGACTAGGTTTAAGTTGAAACCTATCTAAATTAACAGGAATTTGAACAGATTAGACAATCTTTAGACTGGCCCAAAATGATCCAAATATTTATTGGACTGGATTGAACCAGGTCCAATTGTAATGGACTCATATAGGACTGGACTGGACTGGATTGGACCAAATCCAGTCCAATTGACACCCCTAATTTGTATAGAGCACAGGCGTGCTCACTTGGATGGCGAACAGCAGATTCAGGCTTGCTCATTGGATAGGGGCGGGTCATTTAGCATCCAATTATAAATGGTTCAAATTAGAATACCCTTAACCAGATCATATTTGTGGGTTCCATGAATACCGGCCGTTTGCAGCCCTAAATTGAACTATCCTTCCCTTTTAAAAACTGCTTGTTTCCTCGGGCAAAAGCACACCTCACCAATTAATAAATACGCAAGTTTAAGAAAATGGTATTTCAAGATTTTAATCTCAGAGTTTAGGCTTAAAAAAAACTAGGAATTAAAAAAAGATGCAATTTGTCCATTAATTAAAGAGCGATCCAAATTAACCATATCTAACAAGACTAATTTGATCTTAAAATTTCTTTAATCAAGGTTGCGTGAAAAGAAACAAAAATCAAGGAAAAGTTCTCAAGACATGGGCACAATACAAATTAAATGAAATATCTGTGTTTGGAATGACACAAATTAATCCTCCATCAAATATGAATATAAAAAGGGTATATACTAGCCAAGTTGAAACCCACAAGCTTGTATGGAAAACATGGCAAATGATTAACTAATTATCCATTCATTGTCCTCGATCGTAATACCCATGATAAAACCAAAGCTACCAGGAAAGCATCATACCTGATGATTGAATTATGGTTTCAATTAATTAATCCCTTAGATGTCATAAGGCATTATATTCTGTGTTATTAATATGTGCATTGACCATATGTATACTTTTGCTATGGGTTAACTTTGAAATTAATTAACCCATTGCAATTTCAAGGGGCACTATAAATGGTTCAGTACGATGGCACCATGTATTAATTAAACCTTAACCATGGTGCCGGTAATAAACAATTAATATCGACCAATGCACATAATGAGGATAACCATAAAAAGAATGAAGATCTTTGTCCTTAAGCCACATGTGGTAAATTTCATTCAAAAAATGCTCAGAATATAAAATATTACCATCAGCATTAGTCAAATAGTTCAAGAGATTGATAAAAAATGGAGAAATAAATTCAGATATATCGACCAATCTACTCAAAGAAAGAAACCAATTCTGAGTATCGGGAGAAAGAGATTGTGAGGATTCTGCCGCGCAAAGGGTCAAACCTCCAACCTCCAACACAGATAAACTCGACAAGAAGCTCCCGAACAAAAGAAGCGTTTTGATTGCCAAACTCAAACCTGTTCAGTTGGGTGAAATAAGTAATTATTACTGCTTCGATCAAAGATAATGGGGAGCAACCGACGACCTAAGACAATACATGCCCATCATCAGTCAGGGAGGATAGAAGCCAGCTTAAGTGTAACTGGTCTTGGATTCGCCATGCTCTGTATGCTGGGTTTTTCAACTGGATTGTTGGATTGAGTTGAGGATGAGGGAGAGAACAATTGATAGTTGTGGCGATCAAGTTTGACAGAGATCAGTTGGTTGACAATATTGGTGCAGAGGTCAATAATTAACAGGGCCAGAATTCTTTGGAGAGGTTCCTTCTTGAGATGGAAGGGCAATTTGGTTGGGCTCACTCGAAGAAGTCATGGTGGGTTGGGAGTTCTGAAACTTATCGAATAAAAGAGTGGGTCGAATGAGTAAATTTTATTGATGTTTGTTGAAAAGCAAAAAGGTGGGCCAGTCAGTGGCTCATCGAATTTGCAATCAGTGGCCCACCAAGCTGAGTCTATCATTTATTCGGTGGTACATCATTTGCAAACCATCGGTTATGGTTCGCTTAGCCATTAAGAAAATTTTCATAAATGCTCATTATACCCCTGAAGTATAAATAGGGGTCCCTCCTATGTTATTTTTCATTTCCATTCTCCATTTTATTTTAGTGTATAATGTATACAGTGTGTTAAGAGGAGTATTGAGTGTCGGGTACGGGTATGATTCCGGTGAAGTCATTTTGTATTTTTTCCTTCTATAGTAAGAAGGAAGCTCCGAGTTGCTACCCGTGGACATAGGCAATTTGGCCGAACCACATAAATCTGGTGTTTTCTCTTCTTTCTTTCTTTATTGTTATCTGCTTTTGTTTGTTTCTGTGCACATACAGGTTACGTTATTTTTATTGTGCAATTCCAACAATTGGTATTAGAGACACACGGTTCTGTTCTGGGATTCTGTCGAAATTTTCATTTATTGTTTCGGTATTGCACATGTTGAATATGTCGAGTTTGAGCTCTACCCAATTCGACATACCGAAATTCAACGGATCCAACTATGCAATTTGGAAGTTGAAGATGCATGTTGTGTTGGTGAAAGAGGATTGTGCAATTGCCTTAGAAAAAAAAAAAGAGAAAAAGCCTGCTAATATGAAAGAAGAAGATTTTGAGAAGAAAAACAAGATAGCCATGGCTGATATTCTTCTTGCTTTAGAAAATTCAGTTCTATTCAACGTGTTCGAGTAAACCACTACCAAAGGTTTATAGGACAAGTTGCAGAATTTCTACGAGGGGAAATCAATGCCTAACAAAATCTTTCTCCGACGATAACTCTACAATCAGAGAATGAAGGACGGAGCCTCTTTGCAATTATACTTGAATGAGTTCAACACTCTAGTAAGCAAATTAGCAGTTGTAGAGGTATGTATTGATGACGAAGAAAATGTTGCTCTTTTGCTTTGCTCTATGCAAGACTCTTGGGATAGTTTGATAATGAATTTGAGCAATACTAAAGGTTAGTCATTAGAATATACTATTTCTATGTTGCTTATAGAAGAATCTCACAGAAAAGTTGGTGAGAATTCTTTAGGTGATGCAATGATGGTACGAGGTAGATCGAATGAGAGAAACGACTATACCAGAAATCAAACGAGATCCAAGTCAAGAGGCAACAAGAAAAGGCTCAAGTGTTGGAATTGTGGTAAGAAGGGGCACCTTCGAAAAGATTGTCAGCAACCCAAAGCAGAGCAAAATCGGCCCAACTCTAACAAAGATCCAACTTCAAATAATTCCCAAGGAAACATCACAGAATGAAGTGATTCATCAGAAAATTGTGAGGTACTGTTTATTGATTCTTGTGAAAATTTAAAGCATAACTGAATATTAGATTCTAGTGGTTCTTTCCATATGACGCCGTGCAGAGATTGGTTCTACACATACCAATTGTGCGATGGTGGGACTGTTTACATGGGTAATAATAGCACATGCAAAATAGTGGGAGTTGAAGACGTTAGAATTACTATGTTTGACGGCATCACTCGTACAATCTCTGGTGTATGGTATGTTCCTGAACTACGAAAGAGTCTCCTATCACTAGGAAAGTTTGATGAAGACGGTTACAAGCTTTTTGGAGAAAGAGGCCAATTGAAAATCAGTAAAGGAGCCATGTTAATTGCAAAAGGCAAATTACAAGGGAAGCTATACCATTTGATCGGGGATACCATGGTCAGCGATGCCATTGTTGCAAATGTTGTGACCGATTTGGTCATGATTTGACATAGACTTTTGGGTCATATGAGCAAACAAGGATTTAAGGTACTTCTTGATCAAAATTTACTTTTTGGTTTAAAATCTATTGATTTGAATTTTTGTGAAGATTGTTTATTTGGGAAACACCACAGAGTTAGTTTTCCCAAGTCTAAAGCTAGGAGTAGAGAGGTTTAGATCTATTACACTCTTATACATAGGAAGCTATTATGGAATCTCTTGAAGGTTTGTTATACTTTGTCTCTTTTATTGATGATTTCTCTAGGAAAGTATGGGTATATATGCTCCAACGGAATAGTGATACTTTTTCCTATTTCAAAAAGTTCAAAGCTCTAGTTGAAAATCAGAAAGGGAAAAGAATTAAGTGTCTGAGAACCGACAATGGGAAAGAATATATCTCAAAAGAATTTGAAGATTTTTGTAGTGAGCACGGCATTTCGAGATAGTATACGGTTCCTCAAACTCCATAACAAAACAGAGTTGCTGAATGGATGAATCGTACACTTATGGATTGAGCTGGAAGCATGTTGAGTGCAGCTGGGCTGGAGCAGTTAATACGATATGTTACCTAGTAAATCGCTCTCCCACTATGGCACTTGATTGCAAAATTCCAGAAGATGTATGGTCAGGAAACCCTGTTGATTATTCTTTCTTACGTACCTTTGGTTGCGATACTTATGTTTGGATTCCTAAAGAGCAAAGGACCAAGCTAGAGGCAAGGTCCAAAAAGTGTTTTTTTCTTGGCTATGTAAAAGGTACAAAGGGATACAGATTGTGGGATCCTACTGCCCACAAGATAATTGTTAGTCGAGATGTTGTTTTCAATGAAGATTCGATGGAGAAAGAATCAAGCTCTAAGACAGTAGAGAAAGTTGAAGTGGAATCTTTTCAAAAGCGTCAAGAGTGAGAAATTGATATAACTGTTGATGTACTTGAAGAGCACGCTGAAAATTTTGAAGAAGAGACTCACGATGATCAAGGTCAATCAAGGAGAGCTACAAGACCTCCTGTCTGGCTTCAGGATTATGTAATAACTTATGCTTGCATTACAGAAAAGCATGAGCCTTGTTCATACCAGGAAGTATGCAAATGTCCAAATGCTCATCATTAGCAAATGGCAATGGAGGAAGAAATGGAAGCTCTGAAGAAAAACAAAACTTGGGACTTAATTAAACTACATAAGAATCGAAAGGCCATTGGTTGTAGATGGGTGTACAAACTCAAAAATGACACCAACAGGAATATTGAAAGATACAAAGCTCGACTAGTTGTAAAAGGATATGCTCAAAAATCAGTTATCGATTTCAATGAAATATTTTCTCCTGTTGTTCGATTAAATACTATTCGTATTTTATTGAGTATGGTTGTAGTACTTGACTTGGAGCTGGAGCAGTTAGATGTTAAAACTGCATTCTTGCATGGTAATTTTGAAGAAGATATTTATATGACTCAACCTTAAGGCTTTGTCAAGAATGATAAAAATGATCTAGTTTGTTAGTTGACCAAATCATTTTATGGTCTAAAACAGGCACCAAGGTGTTGGCATAAGCGATTTGATTCTTACATTGTGAGCTTGGGCTTTAGCAAATGCAAAGTAGATCATTGTGCCTACACAATTTGGTAATGATCACTTCATCATTTTGTTATCATATGTTGATGGCATGCTAGTTATAGGTACTGATAAAGGAAGTACCTCAACACTAAAAGCTCGTTTCGCTAGGGAGTTTGACATGAAGGATTTGGGGGCGACTAATCAGATTCTTGGGATGATGGTATATAGGGATAGAAAGAACAGGAAAGTCTAGATAACTCAAAAGAGTTATGTTCAAATGGTCTTGCAATGATTCAACATGCAAGATTCTGAACCAGTCAATATCTCATTTTCTATTGGTTGCAAGTTGTCTTCGGAACAATCACCTATCACTGAAGTTGAAAAGATAGAGATGTCCCACATACCATATTCATCAGTAGTAGGGAGCCTTATTTTTGCCATTGTGTGCACCAGACCAAACATTGCACAAGCAGTGGGAGCAATCAGTTAGTTTATGGCAAATCCAAGAAGAGATCATTAGACTGCGTTGAAGAGAATCCTTCGTTATTTGAAGGGTACTTCTAAAATCTCCATTTGTTATAGTGGCCAAAGCTTAAAACTAGTTGGTTATGTGGGTGCAGACTATGTAGGAGATCGCGATAATAGAAAATCAACTACAAATTATGTGTTTTCTTTAGTTAATGGTGTAGTGTGTCGGGCATCAAAATTGCAATCTGTAGTGGCCTTATCTACAACAGAAGCAGAATATAGCTGCACAAGTATGCAAAGAAAGTATTTGGCTAAAGAGGTTGCCTGAAGAATTCCACATCAAGCAAGAAGTGGTGATTATTCATTGTGACAGTCAAAGTGCATTACACTTAGCAAGAAATCCTGTCATTCATGCACGGAATAAACACATTGATGTACAGTACCACTTTGTTCGTGAGGTAGTTGAAGATGGGCAGATCTCGTTACAGAAGATCCACACTAACAACAACATTGCTGATATACTGACAAAGCCGGTGGTGAGAGAGAAATTCATCTGGTGCAGAACTTCTCTAGGACTTGAAGCCACATAGCAAGAGATGATTGGCATCTATTCTCGAGAGGGTTTTTCACTATGAAAATTGTCTTCAAGTGGGAGAATGTTGAAAAGCAAAAAGGTGGGCCAGTCGGTGGCTCACCGAATTTGCAATCAGTGGCCCACCGAGCTAAGCCCACCATTTATTCGGTGCACACCATTTGCAAACCACCAGTTATGGTTCGCATAGCTATGAAGAAAATTTTCATAAATGCCCATTATACCCCTCAGCTCAAGTATAAATAGGGGTCCCTCCTATGTTATTTCTCATTTTCATTCTCCATTTCATTTCAGTGTATAGTGTATACAGTGTGTTGAGAGGAGTATTGAGTTGGGTGTATTGAGTGTCAGGTATAGGTGTGATTTCGGTGAAGTTATTTTGTATTTTCTCCTGTTTATAGTAAGAATGAAGCTCTGAATTGCTGCCCGTGGATGTAAGCAATTTGGTCAAACCACCTAAATTTGATGTTTCTTTATTATTATCTGCTTTTATTTGTTTCCATGCATATACAGATTATCTTATTTTCGCTATGCAATTCCAACAATGTGTAACTCTGTATTTATATACAATTGTAAGAAAATAAAGAAGGAAAAATACAGTACAGCAGATAAATGTTACAGATGAGAGTGGGTACAACATTCGGTGGTGGTTGAGGTTGAGTTCATCTCAAAACTTCACCGAGTGGTACACTTCATCTGGTACAACATTCCTTGTAGCTCGATCTTTTACGTATTAATCAAGCTGGCTCGATTCATGCAGAGATGTCTCCCATCTGCCATCGTCTGGGAAGGCGATGCCACAATGATTACCTATTTGCTCAGTTAGAAGACTATATGATCCTGCTCCTTGGAAATACATGAAAAAACTCAGTAATTCGTAATTTTATAGTCTAAATGCAATTCTCGCGTGATGGTATAATTTTTTCTCTATTTTGTAGTATCCTTTCTTTTGCAATAATCAGAACTTGTGCATTTGGTGACATTGTATATGTACTAGGAATGGCCCCCGTATTACGTACGGGACCATTAATCTGAATTATTTCAATTTTTTAAATTATTATATTAGACATTTAGGTTAGGCTTTTTATGGAGCAACTACAGTATTATTAATTTGAAAATTACTATTTAATTATAAAAAACTAATATGATCTTACATTTTTGTAATTGATAATCTATTCTCATCTATTTTGTTTGAAAATCACTATTAATTTATGTCATTTTTAATATGATTTAAGAGATTAAATAAGGTTTTATTTGTAAGAAGTAACCCACTTTAATTGGTATTCACTATTTATTTGATAAATTTATTTTTAAAAACTATTTCATCTAAATTAGGTTATGCTAATTTATTTTGAATATTTTTAAGTTAAATTATTTGTTTAATCATTACTTTTGAAATCACTGTGTTTGAATAAAATTCAGTTAGTACCATAACATTTGAAGTGGCCACTTTTTAGGGATTAGGATGCTACATGTATGTGAATTTTAAGAAAGTGGAGTTATCACTTTTTTTGTGAGTGGATATACATTTTTGTTAAGGCAAAACATCATATTTCATTCAACTATGAATCTTATATGAATACAGAGAAGTGGTAACAGAACCAAACGATAATACAAGTCTCTAGAAAGAACAAAATATTCAGTGTATAAAAAAAAAAATGAAGAAACTTCTACAACACACAAATGGTGAGGTAGAATCGCCAATAAAAGAGATAAATGAGTGCATCTCCAACCACCGAAAGAGAGGGATAAACACCACAAAAACTTTAACAAATAATATGAAACTAACTTGAACTTTAATAGGCTAGAACCATAATCGTTGGAACTATTATCACCAAAACTGGAACCAATTGGAAGTTTAACCACCTGGAATATGTACCCGCCGGAACTGTTACCGCCAGAAGTGGAACCTACTAAATCTTAAACCACCTGGAACTGAAACTGCAGGAACTATTATCGCCAAAAGTGGAACCAACTAGAACTTTAACCACCCGAAACTGAAATTGTTGGAACTATTATCGTCGGAACTGTAACGTTAACCACCCAGATTTTTAATCGTCGGAATTGGATCCACTTGAAACTTTAACCATCCGGAACTGTAAGTGCTAGTGGAATAAGATAAGGGAACAATTACCGGTGGTGAAAATCAAAATAGCGATTAAGGCCACCGCCCAACACTCCACCTCCTGTACTAAAATCCAGAAAGACTCTTCTCGAGAACCCCTGAGACAGCAAGCGTATGATGAGAATTAAGGGTAAAATTTAAAGAGAGAGGTGTGAATAGACTCTTTTAAGAGTGAGACTTTAACCTCTTCTAAGATTCTATCCATTAAAATTTTACAATGCCACATGTAAGGGTGGGGTTTTTTCCTAAAGACCTTCCTTTAAAAAATATATATATAAAAAATAGATCTTCACAATGTAATTTCTGTTTTTTATTTTTTTAATATATTTTATGCATTATAAGGAGGATTAGTGGTGGGGACAAAGTAGAGTGCATGTGAGGTCCACCGACCTTACCATGGAAAGCCTGCATTTATGCGAGTTTAATCGATCTAGCACCTTTGTATTAGGAGGGACACCAAATGACCATCTCAGCCACTATAGGTCATTGGTGCAATGCAATTGATGAATCATTAATTTTAAAATAGTTTATACATATTTGCCTACCAAAACATCCCGAAATACATAAAAAAAAAATACTATTACTTGATGCATATTTAAAATCAGATATATCTCAAAGAACAAGGAAAATGAAAGATAAAAAACCAAATAAAAAAGATCCATTCATTGAAGTTGCTAAAAAGAACACAGGTTCGAATCTGAGAGTGGCTACTCGTGCAAAAACATGCCAGAATGCAACTAAAAATAGATAATGGATTTTTACTAAAAATAATGAATGGTTTGCATTAAAAAAATGAATGAGGGGTAAATTTATCAGACCATCCAACTGGACTTTAATGGTTTATTTGCAATTGAAGCAGATTACCAGAGCAAGGGATGGAAAATGCAAATTTTTCCTATCTTAATTAAATGGAAAAGAATCAACTTATATTTATTTTTCTTGCCATACATGTTCAGCTTGATTAGTAGCCTTTCGATCTTACAGACTAGAATTGGTTCCCCACTGGATTCTCTGCTTCCTTGGAAAGTAATCAGACTTCTGAGCTTCATAAAAAAGCAAGCTCTTAGTGCCTAGCCAAGGTTTAAAGCATCTATACACTCAAACGTGTTGGTAGGAGTATATCAATACTTTTTATCCCACACTTTTTTTATTTTTAGGGTTTTTCAAATTTTCATTTTTACACATTTTTATATTATTTAATTAATAAAAATATTGATTTCATGAATTAGAATTAAATTCCATAAGATATGCATGACTTCCAACTCAGGAAAGATGGCATCAAGTGAAAAGAAATAGGATTTGGGGGATTTTAGCCACTTGTCTTTTTTTTTTTTTGGCTGGAATGAGATTCTAATTTCCAAGGGTGAGGTCAGAATGGCCACTCCCAATGGGGGTAATCCCATTCCACCAAAGAATCAGAAACAAAATCTCATTCTGCCAAACCAAATAGCTAGAATCGGAATGGCTCAATCGAATTCCAATTCCAAACCCCAATTCCTACCAATCAAATGGACCCTAGGAGAGAAGGTAGGAATGGTGGTGCATAATTAAATTGAACCATATATAAGAAAAGAAAAGATGAAAAAGATATATCTCACCTCCCAGATGAATTTTGCACCGAGCTAGGAGGCCCTCTAAGGGAGCAACAAATGCAACAAACAACAATATTTTTTGGTAAAAAAGGGAAATCCATTAAACCAGGAAAGAGAACAACACCAAGAAGAATAGAGCAAAGCTGAAACTACACCTAAAAACAAGGAAAGGAAAAACAAAGAGAGCAAGCAGCAACAAAACTCTAAAAGAACGGCAACCAATCTTCCATCATCAAAAATCTAAAAGACCCCATCGTACGTAGCAAGGCTAGGACTACAAAATTTGCTTCGCGAGGGAATCCAAGTAAACTCAATTGACAGACCTTCAACCACATGCCCAATAACCATCGGATGCCACTTCTCTCTTAATTTATGACCATATATGCCATATCGGCAGGCACACTTCATCAGTAGTAGAAGAAACCAGCAAGAGCAACGACCCCAATAACAGTGAGTGAGACGGCCAATTTAGATGACCCGTCGTGTTCACCCTCGTCAGATGCTGGTTCAAGTGCGGGTCCCATAGCAGTAGTCGTAGTTGGACCATCAGCGTGTGTCATCGCATCTGCAGCGGGGCCTTCAGCAGCATCACTGGAGCTGCGTCCCGGGGCAGGAGGAGATGAGACATCAGCATCTGGTGAGGAGGCCGAAGCAGGGGAAGTGGGACTTTTCTTGCCGGAAGAGGGGGATTTTGTTGATGCAGGGGATGCCGCAGATGCAGGTGACTTGGCACGACCACTGCTCTGAGATGGGGCGGAGGCTTTTGGAGAGGAGGCAGTGGCGGATTTTGAAGGTGCTGAAGCAGGGGAGGTAGTGTTTGCTTTCACAGGCGAAGCCTTTGGTGACGGGGATTCAGCGGAGGCCTTGGGTGCCTGTGCGGACACCAACCCAGCTGCAACGGTGACAAAGAACAGAAGAGCGACAACAAGAAGTTGACGTGCCATTGTTGGTAGTATGGTGAGTATCAGCCGGTGGAATGATGAGAAAGTGATGAGATGAAATATATAAAATAGAACACCAGATCCGATGAACAACACTAGCACTTGTCTGTGTAGATATAGAGAAATGTTGCTTTGTGTATGGAAGGATGAGGAGAAGAGCGTGGGGTGGAGAGGGAGGCTCGCTTGCGCGGAGCATGCTCCGTCACCCAAGTTGAACAAATTCTAACTTTATTTCTACTATTATGCTAAACACAACGGATGCTTGGATCACCCGGAATGGCGGACTCTGACTGAATCACCTCCTGCCTAATTAATGCTTACAAGTCACTGCCAGATAGACTGAGTCATAAGGTTAATTCTTACTTTTAGTTGGCATTTTAATATTCTTTTTTTTCTCATAAAATTACTAATCGGCATGTCTCTTTTAATTATTTTCATTAATTAAATTAAACTTTGAGAATTAATAGCCCACGCTACAATATGGATTCATCAGTAATTTTTCAGAAACAAAGATGTCAAAAATGAATATGGGATCACACATAGACATAAAGTAAGTAAAGATGTCAAAAATGATAACCCAACCCTAAAGCCTTGAGGTCTGTCACGTAAACAACAATTCCTAACATAACATAAAATAGATTAAAGATCTAGTTAAGGGGGTATTCACCAAAGTTTATGATTTTATTTTTTAAAACAAAAACAATAACCACATCAGCAAATTGATTGGTGCAGCCATTTGTTTTAGTTTTGAAAAACCAAATCAATCATGTTGCAGAACACCCTAAGTTACACCCTTAGGAGGTAGGGCAGGTAGGTCATTTAGCTAGTAGTATTTTCTGATATTATATACTAGCTTTTGTTAACCAATTAAATTTGAAGCAGAAAGAACCCTATGGCAATCCAAAAGTTGACCTTTTTTATCTTGGAAAAATTTATGATGCAGAAAAGATATGATATGAAAAGAGTTTTGATCAATCAAAATCCATCTATGAATTTTGATAAATAACACCATGTTCTTTATCAGTTTATGATTCTGGTTTACTGGTCAGTTGTTTTTTGGATATCATATCTTTTTTATATCATAGTGAACCCATCTATCTTTTAGGATGCACTTAGGCCTAGCCCTAGCCCAATCTTCTCCCAACGTATGATTGGTCTTAGCCCAAGCTCAACCTGAGTGCATTAAATTTCAGTGGACTGGACTCAAATTGGATAGATCAAATTTGACTTCAGGCTTGGGCCTTAGGCCCATAATTTATGGTTGAGCTTGGATTGCATTTAGGCCCAACCTAGCCAGCCCATCTTACACTATCCATTTAAATGGATTTTAAATGAATTTTGGATTAATAAAAACTCATTCTAAAATTTATAATATTTTTTTTATTTTTATTATCTCTGAATGAAATTTATATGATTTTAAATTGTATAAATCATCTTTTGAAATTAATACATTGTTATTAAATATTATTTATGTTCTTTGTAAATGGATTTTAGTTTTATTGTTTTTATTAGTAATTTTTTTATGATCCATTATTGTTAGATACATTTTTATTGTTATCTTTTATTATTTTGAAATGAAATATAAATTAATAAAAATTAATTTTAGAATTAAAACATTACCTCAAAGTATATAATACACCAAGCCTTTACTTGAGGTTCTCCTTACCATGCCATTGGACTATATTGAACCCGAGTCATTATTAGACCTATTTAGGACCATCAATATGACCTCTTTTCATAGTTTAAGCGCACTTGTATAGAGTTGTAGGAGCTAAGTCCCGTATATTCAACCGGATGGGATGCCAATTTTTTTTTAGGAAGGCTAGAAATGAATGTTGCCTTCGAACATTATCAACATGGTGCCATTATCAACTAGTTTTGATTGGGTTCCACCACCCAATGAAGAAGAAGAAGAAGAAGAAGAAGAAGAAGAAGATGATGATGATGAGGAAGGAAAGAGAGAATGAGAAGAAGGTTAAAATTAAAATCCATTTACAAAAAGCAATCTAAAAGACTAAATTAGAACAAAATAAATAGAAATACTGACAAAATTAATGTTCCTGCAATGTCAATATGTCATTGGAATCCGTTTTCCAATGGGACATGCCAATGTATAACAGAAATACTGACAAAATTAATATTATGAATGAAAATAATTGGTTCTCCAACTGTTAATTCTCCAAGCTTTTGTCATGAAATGAATATTGAAGATGTTCTGATACAAAAACAAAGAGTGTCTTGGGAAGAAATTTAATTACTCTTTGCGAATGTGGTACGAATTGCTGAAAGGAAAATGCTCGTTGAAAGTATTTTGAGAGGGTCCTAAAATATGCTCTGTTTAGAAAGGAGAATAGCTGAAATCATGAATGGTGATTCTGGTGGTACCTAGGCAGTGAAGTAAAGAGACCGAACAAAACTGTCAAGGCTCAAAATCGATGACTACCACCTCCTGCCTTTAATGAAGAAGAGAAGGAAGAATGCTCATTATATTTGTGGAGAGTAACGTCAAACCGTGTTAGCCTATTGCGTCTTGTGGGTTGCAGATCAATTGTTGAGACAAATTTTGTAGGACTTTTGCAACTTGGAAACATATAACGGGTTGTGAAATAACTCTGCATCAAAACTGAAGAAAAAGGTTGGAAGCAATACCTGGGTTCAGCACCGGAGGGATGGATGGATGGCTCCCATGAATGAGAGGTAAATAGGGAAAACGTTTGAGAAATGAGCAATGTGGCTGACGCAAAAATAGGGGATTTGGAAAAAAGTTTAATGAAAACGTAAGAAATGGAAAGCAAAACGGCTCAAGAAAGTTCAATTTTACCTGCAATTTAAAAGGACGCAAAGTTTTTTTTTTTTTTTTTTTTTTCTGGAGAGAGAGAGGTAGAGCCCTGCTGACATGGCAACTTGAGAGAACTAAAAATGGAAATCAGATTTGCTTCCCACACCAACATCTTCCACTAATGATAATATACAATTTTGAAAGATGTTTTCATTGCAGACATGAATGATAAAAGCTGTGCATTGGGAATATCTCTCTTGTCATTTGTGAGGAGATGTTCTTAATACACGGTGGTGATGCTCTGTGCATGGGTAAAGATGTGGGAACAACTTGTTGGTAGCAGATCCTGAATGGGCTACTAAGGTTGGTGAGAGGATGTGAGAAACGCTCGGGAAGGAAGAAAATAACTATCAAAAGCTTATATTTATTAGTAATAATTTTACAATAATAGTGTATATTCATTATATACTAATATATACTATAACAAATATTTATTTTATTTTCAGTAATTATTTATTGTTTTTTATAAATATGCATTCAGTAATTATTTATAAATCTATTTTTATTTTTTTTATTTAATAGAAAATAATCAATAATTATTGGATATTAAACAACTATTATTTAACTTTTGAAATTTAATTTATCGTATTTATTGTATTTTTGTTATAAATTTATTTTTAGTAATTATATAAATTTTATAATTTATAGATTAATACTTATTATAGATTAAACTATTATTTGAGATTACACTATTGACTAATTTAGTATATTTTTATTATTTATTTTTTTTTATAATTATTGTATTTTTATTATATATCTATTATATTTTCATTATAAACTTATTTTCAATGATTGTGTACGTTTGTTATAAATTTTCAATAATTATTGGATATTAAACTATTGTTGTTTATTAGAGATTAGACTATAAATTTAGTTGAAATTAGGAGTGTTCAATGATTGGTTCAATTCAATTGCAGGTTGTTTCGCCAACTAAATAAATTTGGTCAAGTCCATAGTTTGTCACTCGAAACCGATTGACCATTACTAAAAACTCATCAAATCGGGTTGTATCATTTTGGGTCTATTTTCGGTTTAGTTTGTTTGTTCAAAAGATTTAAACTTAAAAATTAACTTTAAATTTCATAAACTATAATGAGATTATTAAAAAATAAATTACAAAAATTAAATGTATGATATAAAATATTTTAACTAAGAAATATGAGAATTTTCCTACTTTCTAGTATTAAGAAATTAAATTTAAAATATTAAATATTAATATATATTTATTAAAACAAAGTCGATCTGAAATACTAGAAAACCGACCAGCTCTGATTGAGTTTGGTCAAATTTTTTATTAAAATGTTAAAATATAAAACAATTATATACTCTTATGTATTTCTATTGTTTAACTTTATCTTAACAAAGCCCCTGCATCCCACGGGTCCCGTCACCATACCTCTCCTTACTCCATTATCCCCACCCTTCATTTTCTTTGACTTTCTCTCCTCTCCCCTTCCCACCACTCCCATTAAGCTATGTCACCCAACTACCTAAAGATATTCATATAATCTCTCTCCTAAGGTATTTTATTTAAACCAATAGAAAAATATCATGTTGACCAGCTCCCTAATCAATTTGTAAAATACATCCCCCCATCTATATCCACTCTCCCTCATTTAAAATATTCATATTAATTAATAAATAGTTAAATACAGTTAATATTTAATCCCACCCATATTCAATGAGTATTAAATAGTGTTATTACCAAAAGTTAATAAATACAGTTAGTAAATAACCAAAAATTAAATATTTTTATTAGTACAATTAGTAAATTATCAAAAATTAATAAATGTCATTATTAATTAACTCATTAACAACATTTTATAGAAATTGCAAACTCTTTAACTAATTTCTATAAAATTGAGAATTATATTTAAAAAATATCAAAAACTATAAAATTTTAGTTATCGTTATTATTATAAGTAATAACTAGATACAAATGGGGGAACAAAATATTATAATGTTAGAAAATGAAATTATTAATTAATTCATATTGAAAAATAAAAGATAAATTAGTGTAACTTTTTTAGTAAACTACCAAATAAAAATACATATTTAATAACAATTTAAAAAATTTTCAATAAATCCCCATAGTTACACAAATGTAATAAAATTTTCAAAAAATTTCATAAAACTACATTTTCATAAAATAACATTTTTGAAATTAAAAGATATAAAGTTTTTGAAAGTTTATTTAAAATGCATTAAATAATTATTGAAAATTATTAGAATATTTTGAAAATTTTATGAAATTTTATTACATTTTATAGATTTTGAAAACCATTGATAAATTATGTAATTTTCATTGCAATTTATTAAAAATTAATAAAGATAAATGACTATGGGAAATGGAAAACTATAATTTGAACAAATAATTACACAAATTATTAAGATAAATTAGTATAATATTGGAAAAGGGAAATTATTGGTTAGTTTGTATTAGAAATTATAAGATAAATTAGTATAATTCTATAAGTAAACCATTTAAAAAGAAAATAAATTATTTAATAAAAATTTGAATAAATTTCAAAATTACACAAGTACAATAAATTTTCTAAATTTTTCATAAAATTACATTTTTGAATATTAAAGACAATTTAGTGTACTTTTAGAAATTTACCATGTGGTTGATACTTAATATGTCCTTTTGGTCATTTCTATCATCAAATTGAATATTGGGTTGATGGGGACAATGTTTTCAAAACTGGATCAAACAGATGGTTAGATCAGAAAAGTTGGAACCAAACACCGTTTCACCTCAAAACCGCTTTTTGTCCAAAAATCGTTTATTTGGTTAGTGAACCACTAACTTGGGTGATCGAACCGTCAACCCGAACAATAGTTTTTGGCCTTTTATTGTTTTTCTAAATTTTTTTGTCAAAATGGGTCATCCGTTCGGACTGAACAATCGGACCGTTCGACTTCATAATGGTTCCCTATCTGGTCCAATTTTAAAAACCATGGACAAGGAGTAGATGCCTTGCCTTGAGTTTGGCTTGGTGTGTGGCATGGCCTAGCCCAAGGCCCAGCCCATGGACCAGCCCAACCCACGGCACGACACAAGCCCATGCGTTCTCGAGCCGTGGGTCGTGCCAAACCGACCCCCCCACAAATTATCCTAGAGGAAGGAGGCACGGCTCGAGACGCCTCGTGGGCCAACATAGCACGACTTGCACTTTGTGCGGGCCACATGCGAGTCGTGTCGTGCCGATCTAACACGACCCAATTTACATCTCTACTTGAACCCGCCCAATGTTGGGGACAAGGCAAGAAAATTCGAGAATTCTCCATCCTTGATGAGGAGTGGGGTGCTTTGCCCTTAAACTCGCCCGACATTAAGGAGTGGTTACCTTGCACTGAACCCACGTGACATTAGGGACGGGGCAGGGATGGGGTAGAGTGTCTTGACTATGGGGTAGGGAAAGGGATGGGGTGCATTGCCCTGAACCCACTCGTTGTCATTTCTATATAATTTTTAATTATTAGTAAAATTAATAAAAATGTTAACTTTTATAATTATTTTTATTTATTTAAAATTAATCAAAATTTTATTTAAAAATAATAAAAAGAATAAAATTTATTAAAATTACTATAAATTATTAATAAAACTAAATTTATTAAAAAATATTTATTCATATTAAATTAACAATAATTATTTTTTATAACTCAACATTAAATAAAAAAAATTATTAAATCTTTCAGATTTTCCCGTGCACCGCATGGTCCCTGCTAGTACGTTAATATAATCCATACACATGCATACGGGTTCTTTCACTCCTTTGGAAGTGTTTAACAGGTTGCATGCCAGTTAAAACTGAATTATCTAAGAGACAATCCAGGGTTTGATACTATGTGTTCTCAAGGGGAGGAGTTCTTAGAACATTAATTTTTTCAATGTCCACACACATATTGCTACCTTCCCCTTGGTCTTAGGGTCTCAACCTGGCGTGATAGTTGCTGCCAGGTCTGTTCCTCTCAAGCTTTATTCTCCTTGGAAAGTTTTGTGATGCACTGAAGTTGATTATGTTATTGCAACTTGATCATGTCTTTGTCTTTATAAAGGAAGATTCTCAGATTGCTAATTATTCCTTCTCTGTTGGAATCTACTTGAAGGATGTTTGTAGAGACATGTCACATATCGCCCTTTCTATACATGATGTTACTCTATCTAGTTAGCTTTATACAAGCCAGCTGTTGATGTAATCAAGCTTGTAAAGTAAAATGTTTGGGAAATGTTAATTGCCGACGAATAATTTCTTTCTTTTTTTTTTCTTTGCATCAATCAAATGCATCATACACCACACATCTGTAACATTGTGCAAGGAATTAAGGCCAATGGCAAATGGCGGACCCACTAAGTTGATAAAAAGTATCAAACATATGTTGTGTATGATACAATAAAGTCTCAGTTGAAAAGGAGTACAAATGCAAATATGTAGAGTGCAAATATATACAAAATAATATAGAATATATGGAAATGTACAGACAGGCCCAATGCAAATATATACAAAACCTAAATATAAGGTTTTGCACTCTACATATTTGCATTTGTACTCTAAACTGAGCCAAAGGTACAAGAAAAAAAAAATCGTAAAGCTGGTATAAACTTCCCAATCCACGTACCAAAAAATAAAACTTCCTAATCCACGTCCATGCAACTGCAAAGCAGTCCGGATCTGTTCCTCATAGAGCACTTTTCACACCAATTTCACGTGCCTCAACCACACATCAAAAACATTCCCTGTATTTTGTGTGTTGTTATTCATAAAGATATGTTCCAATACACAGTAGGATGGAGCTGTGAGTTCAGTGTGAGGTGCGCTCTGTGAGGAATAAATCTCGATTCATATCTTGATTCGTCTAATGTCTATGTGTCTCCTACAAATGATAATCAATCAGTAGTATTTATCAAATTTCACCAGGAGGGGGTGTTTAATTGGTCAAAACCCTTTTTTTTTTATCCAACAAGAAAACTTTATTAATGAAGACTGAAGCAAGCAAAGCACAAGGGAGTAGCTAAAAAAGAAGAGACATTTATTCACTGAATGGATAAAACAGAAATATTCCAAACATACGCACATACGAATCACCTATGCCTAAAAGCCTGAATGATTTACATGCACGCGTATAACAGAACGAACCCTAGGCCTTTCAAACCAATCTAACTGTACCAATGTATATCTCACGTACAAAGTTGAGTACATAGCGTTCTGATCTGAGACTCAGATGGATTTGATAGTGCATAAATTCTGCTTTTCCCATTGCTTGGGCATGTTAAGTTGAACTGGCCTCCATTTTGGCTCTCCTACAAGAACAGGTTGAGCTCACGTCAACTTCATGCATCAAGCAAAAATTAATATATGTGCATTACAAGCCTTGTCACAACCACTTGGATTCACATAAATCCTGACAACATTCTATGGTTCCGTCAAGTGAGAAAAGGTAAAATTGAGGGGATATTCTTGATGTATGTTGTAAGATGCTTTAGGACTTTCCTAAAGGAAACTGCTTGGTGTAAGGTAAAATCTCAGACTGACAAGCGTGTCACTTTATGAGAGAGAGATTATATCCAGTCCACCCCTCCCAACACTCCCACCCTTTACTCACCTGAGGGACGCATAACTAGGGGTGATCATGGGCTTTCGACCTAAGTTACTATTAAATTTTATGAAATATAATTATTTTATATTTATATAACATATAATATTTGATAAAATTTATATAATACAAAATACTGTATCGTCTTATCATATTTATATGCATACTGCATATTATAATATACTATATTGTGGGCTGGGCCTGAACACAAACAATTTCACAAAGCTTGGCAAGGTGGCAAAGGAGATCGCATTCAGTCCTCACAAGACAGTTGCAACCTTGCATTGGGGATATCTCCATACGTATGCTTTTTTTTTCATGGGAGATATTCCCAATACAAGGCTGAAAGGAACTGCAAACGGTGTGAGCACGGTCAATGAGTGGAAGCATTAATTACCAGGCAGTACATTTGCTCTGACTTGCAGCTCCATCTTGAAGTAGGAATGCAGCTCAAATAATGGCACCAGGAACAATGGTCGTTTGCATTAACCCCTCGGAAAAGCATAACCAAGCCAGCGGTAAACCTGTCAAAAGGTACAGTTGCACTGAATTATCAAACTGATAATAATTAAAAAAACTTTTCTTGTCCTTTTACAATTCTGCCATTTATATGCAATTTCTCATACAGTGCTAACCGGTATCGTATTCTTTATATATTTCTTGTTCACCAGGAAAGACTTAAGAACTTTATTTGTCTTGCCCATTGTTAGAAGAATATAGTATTAAATGGGGGAATCTGACTTTGAAATGATTTTAGCTCAAAATTATAAAGAAAAGAAAACAGAAAGAAGCTTGGAAAAACAATATTGTCAAAAAGACCCTTCCAACCATTTACAAAGGCAGAAAAGAATCACTATACAAAGAATCCCTGACCACCCCAGATTTTGCTAGAGCGTTCACCACACTATTCAGCTCTCTAGGGATCCACCTGAAATGACAATGAATCTTTCTTCTTCAACAAAGGGCAGACTTCAGAGGCATTTTTTTGGGGCTTGTATCTGTCAGTGGAAAATTGGGTTCATATGTCGGATACTCAGATGAGTTCTCAACATTCAACACAAATAATATCATAAGAGGATGGCAATAATAGAGGTTCAAGTTGGGCACCTATACAATACCACCAATCTGAACCTGCATGCAGCTTGCCACATTTGCATCTTTATCAGAGATTCAGAGGCTATATCAAAAAGCTCTGGAAACACTTCCATTAGAGGTTTGTTATCACACAATCAATCCTTCCAAAACACAACCTTTTGCCCATTTCCTACCATGTACGACACGCCTCTACTGAACAGACCCTGTACTTGTTCAATTCCCTTCCAAACAGAACACGATAGGTTAAGCAACTGCTCCAGGCTACCACCCCATATTCCACCTGAATTACCCTACATAGCTTACCCTTCTGTTCCTCAAAACTCCAAAAACATTTACCTAAAAGAGCTCTATTGACCTTGCTCAACCTCCTTACTCCTAAACCTCGGAGCCTTTTTGGTCTACAGACCTTGCCCCAGTTAACAAAATGATGTTTCTTCTACTTCCACCCCCTCCATGATAAAGATATCATCCTCTTCTCTATGGATGCTGCAATACTTGATGGAATTGGATAAAGGGACAATAAAATACACAGGAATTTAAGACAAGCCACTCCTTAGGGTAGTGAATCTGCCTCCATTTGAGAGTATGTAGTTTTCCAAGCGGCCAATCTCCTATCCACCCTTTCCCTAATTGGTTCCCAAAGTTTTTTTTTTTTTAATTTGCATTTGACCCCTAACTGCATGCCCAGATATTTTGAAGGCAGGTTCCCTACTTTACATCCCCCACTCTTCCACCCATTGACCCACCAACTCTTGCACTTCCCCCATTGCCATTAGCTAACTTTTATGAGCATTAATATGTAGCCCTACCACAACTTCAAAATGGAGAATTGCCATAATGTACTCTAGCTGCTCTTAAGAAGTATCACAGAAATGAACTGTAATAAAGGTACCTCCACCCTTTCGTCCCCCATTGAAAAGCCTTCTAGGAAACCACCTGACTCAACCCTCTTAACCATTCTACTTAACGCTTCCATCACACAAATAAATAAGAATGGAGAGAATGGGTACCCTTGCCTTGTACCTCTTGAATTTCTGAAACTTCCACAAGTTACTCCATTCACCAAAACCGAAATTAGAGGGGTGGAAATGCACACTTTTACCCAATTTCTCCATTTGAAAACAAATTTTATCCTTCTCAAAATATAACCCAATAAATATTTTATGAGAGCATAGACTTGCATCACTTGAGAAAGAGAATAAAACGAAAAGTGAGGAGATGTGTAGTCTCGGGAAGAGGCAACAAGATAGCCTTTGTACTGAAGAACTTGTGTGGCCCGCAACCCTGTTTAATCAATTCCAGAATGAGACATGGCACAACCCACGTGGGCACATGATCCTAAGTGCATCTAATAAAAGTTATGCAAAAAAAGACAAAAGAAGGAGAATAATAATAAAAGCCTTCCCGAAAGATTGGAAAGTTCAAGAATCACTATAAATAGCCAAACAGAATGGAAACTTGGATATTCCAGATAGAAAGGCGTATCAGACCTTCTCAGGAGAGAATCCTTCTCAGCTCAGGATCTTTGCCATTACAACTCATCTGCACTCATCTACAGAGGAACTCTTGCAGTCTCCCAACTGCTTCCTTCAATTTTCAAACTCTATTGACCAAGACAAATCCATCCTCCGACAGTGCCAATTTACATGGTCATAGGCCTTTTCTAAATCCATATAATATTGGCAACCCAGGACTTCCACTCCTCAATTTAGCATCAATCAGCTCATTTGCTACTAAAACACCATCTGTCATAAATCTACCCTCTCCAAAAGCACCTTGACAATCGGAAATTACCTGCCCAATTAGAGGTTTCATCCTTTCTGCTAGGACTTAGAAATGGTTTTAAATACAATACCAATGAGAGTTCCAATGTCCTTTCTCCTTCGGAATAAGGATGATGAAAGTGGAGTTTAAACTTCCCTCCAAATTTTCTGAAGTGTGAAACTACTCAAAAACCTTAATAGTAAGTCTCTCTAAATAAACTCCCAATACCACTTGTAGAATGCCATTGTAAACCCATCTAGGCCCAGAGCATTGTCCCCCTCCATCTCTTTAATTTCCTTTTAGACCTCCACCTCATAAAAACATCTCTCCAGCTCCCTTGCTTGAACAGAAATTCATATACAGTTCTTGATCCCACCTTCTTCTTGTAACAATCCCCATCACTACCAACCTTTTAATGGTATTTTCACTAAGGCTACAACTTGGGTTGAGTTGGCCCAAATCCAACCCAAAAAGCATAATAACTATGTTCTTTCAACATAATACTATTACTAGTACTGAATTAACATGAACTCTTAAGAGTCTAGAAAATAAGTACATTTGGCAAAAGGAAGTAGAGAAGTCAGGCCAACACGAGCCCAACCTAAACCAACCCAATCCTACCCCAACCAAAAGTTTTAGGGTTGGGGGTCCAACCATGGTTTAAAGTATCGATACCATGCGCCCCGTATCGGGCATATCGTATCGTATCTTTGGAAAAAGATACGCTCCAAAACACCTGTTTACAGGTGTTTCGGAACCCCACCTTTTTAATAAAAAAAAAACTTATTTTTAGCTTCCCAAAAAACCAAAATTTGAAAAAAAAATAAAAAAAGAGTTTTGTGTGTTTCTAAGTACTGATACGTGTATCGTATTGATACTTTGAACCTTAGGTCCAACAACTTGGGTTGGGTTAGGGTTGACCTGACCCAACCCAACCTAACCTGGCCTGACTTGCACCCCTATTTTTCACACCCTTGCACCTGCCATTTTATGAAAGAAACTTGTGTTGTTGTCTCTATTAGCCAACCCCTGAACTTTTGCATATGTTCCCAAAAGGAAAGTTGTGATGTTTGAAAAATGAACCCCCCTCCCCTCAAGAAACCATGTAATATAAAACTCTAAAAATTTACCATTTAAATATGTATATTTTCTCTGAAAATATTCTAAGAATTCAAATTTCAGCATAGCAAAAAACAGATGTATCTGAACTTGAAGAATTAAAATAAATTTCAGGGCTAGAGGGGTTTACCCAGCAACTAGAAGAATTAGAGCAAGGATCCATAATACATATTGATAAATCTTGTGCTTAGGTTTCATGGAAGATGTATATTGTGGACTGCTTCTTTGGTTAATCCATCCAAACTGAGGTCGAATCAGGAACACAAATCCAAGAAGAAAACCTGAAACAAATCCTCCAATATGGGCAAAGTTGTCAACATGTGGGAGGATTCCCACTGCTAAATTAACTACAATGATGAAGATGAGGGTCAATAATGCTGCAAACTGCACATACAAAAGTGAAACTGTTAGGTGTTCTTGTCTTATGAAGTAACAAGAGGACATTAACGTTTCTACAAGCCCTAATTATACTAGAGACTATTCTATGGATACCTTATTTGAATATATTGTCCAATTCGTGATGAGTTCTGAAAGCATGCCTCCTAGTAATCCAAAGAGTGCACCAGAAGCACCGACGGAGATATTGGATTGGATAAATAGAGCTGACAACAAACTCCCACCAAGTCCAGAGATCACATACAGCAAACCGATTCGCACTGTAAGGGAAGGTGCAAGAGCCAGGTAAGAGTTTAAGTCACACAAGTTTACATATTTAAGGACAAGGTAATGCAGCTTCAGAATCTGATTTGACAAAAGGAATGAAACCTCATAGAATTTCATGGACAAGACAAATATTGTGTACTGTCCTTTCACTTAGTTAAAATGCTAATATATATAAATAACAAAACATAAAATGGAAGAAAATGGCATAAATTAAAATCTATGCAATGTGTTCGTGCCAAATCAATATTGTTTTTAAATAGAAATTAAAATAAAAATAGTTTACAAGAAATTAGCTACATACATTATAACCATCTAAGCCTTGTCCCAACTATATGGGGTCAGTTACATGAATCCTGTTCTACCATTCTGTTCTGTTTAGTGCCAAGTTAGTGGTCTAGATACCTTTGACAAATAAATGAATGATCAATGCCCATTTTCTGCCAAATCAGGAGAGCCCAAATTGGCTGTCAGTCAGTCATTTGAAGGCTTGTTCGCTTCAGCCTCTTTGAAATAGCTTATCCAGAGTGCTTCAAAGCAGCTGAATCTTCAGCTCAGCCCTCCTAAATGGGCCCTCAATGTATATGCCAGTAATATCATAAATGAACTCTGTCACTTGATGTACTTATTTCTTAGATATTAAATTTAACTCCTTGTACAAGGAGTTAACTGGGTTGATTCCATGCCATCTCAAGTGCCAATAATATCAAAACTTGAAAAGATTTGAGTTCATGTAAAGTTGAAAACTTCTTAAAGACATACCAAAACCAAATTCCTGCTCAAGCCGAATTCCAATAAACAAGAGGCTCAACATATTAGCAAGAATATGGAAAACCCCAGCATGTAGCCAAATGCAAGAAATAAGGCGCCATGCCTGGTGTTTATGGACCACTTTATCCACATCTAGAGCCCCCATCTTCTGTAACCTGAAGAAATAGACATATAACAGTTGCTTAGATACAATCCCCTTCTTTATTATACCAATAAAAAATAAAAATAAAAATAAAACTGAAACATTGAGAGTATGTTCACTGTTTATTTTATGCATATCAAAATCTTCAACTTTTGCAACTTATACCTAAGTTAAACAGCAAGTTGTTTAACATAAAAAAGAACTGCTTCAAAAGCAATCATAATATACATTTCAGCATTTATTGCCTATGTATGTCAAAGAAAGTTAACTGTTCATATCATATGTCTTATCATCTCAAGTAGGAAATGGTAGAGTACTATGATGGCTCCTGTAAATTAGGGTTCCACAATAACAGAGGGAAACTTCAAACATCTACGGGTTTAGGTACACAAGAATCAAGGAATTAATGCAAAGGTTAGGGTCCAAGGTTTTCAACCATTAATATTTACTATATAAACTTGATACTTGCCTTGGCTTTATATCCAGGCCATAAAAGTTAAATCAGAATATTTTAATAGTACAGTAAAATAATCTTCAAGTGAGTTAAGTCATTTATACAGTAAAAGAATCTTTCCAAATTTAAATGTCTTTTTCATGCTTTTATTTTTACTTTCACACATGCATGGCAATGCCCTTCCACTAGCTCAAGATAAAGGCCATTAGCCAATGTTGGTCCCACTATCTTGGGTATTGGGAGGGGCAGACTGGATACAGACCTAACTTTTGGCATTTCTGCACAAAGTGGCCATCCTCAGATGCAAACCCAAGCTCCACGCTCTCCAGCCCAGATTTTACCATTATACCAAACAACGGACCCTTCAACTATTAATTCAAAATCTAATACTTAACTAAAGAAAAACGTTTATTATGGTAGTAGCCAGGTAATCAAGAATTAGGAAAGAATAAATTGATATTAATAATTACAAAACTGAACCAAAGAGAAAGTTAAAAGAGACAAGTTAGAACAGCCACAGCTCCCTACTTCAACAAGAATTAGAATCAATGACTTTTTACTGAATCAAAGTCTTGTGGAGTCAGCATGTCTAGACTGTTGCTCAGAGTCAATGCCCAAAGATGCATGGAATCAGATGCAACATCTCTTGTACATTAGCCCACTAACTTCATGAAAGAAATTAGGGAGCTGAATGGTTATCCGGGTTACATGGGTTCACCGTTCACAGATCAGCAAATTTGCATGGTGGACGGTGAACCCATGTAACCTGGATAACCTTTCAGCTCCTAATTTCCCTCACGAAGTTAGTGGGCTAATGTGCAAGAGATGTTGCATCTGATTCCATGCATCTTTGGGCATTGACTCTGAGCAACAGTCTAGACATACCGACTCCACAAGACTCGGTAAATGTTCTCAAATGTATTAAGTAATAAGTTGTCATGAGGTGAATTAGCCCTTATCTTTCCCTCCTTCATATCATTTTCCAATAAAGGCTTGATCAGGACCTATTGCTAGCCTTTATTACCCAACAAGTGTTCTTTATGTAAGGCTATGATGAGGAAAACTACTATCACATTGCTTTTTTTGCTTATTTCTCAAGGGTCTAGAGCCCCTGATTTCCCTATAGACTAAATGATTCAAGGATGAATTTGTGTTGCTAACACATTTACATCCAAACAACTACTTACTAGGGTTGGACTTCCCCATCCCAAGGAGTGGAAAGTTGAACTTTGATTACCGCTCCTTGGGTAACCCAAGACCATCAGGAATAGGAGGTGCTTTTGCATATACAACAGGTAAGATCTTATTGGCATATTAGGGTCCAAAGGTATCAGGCAACTCACTTCAAGCTGAAATATAAATTTTGCTCCAAGGTTTTAGATTCATGGTGGACGTAGGTATGCAGCAAGTGGAGATCAAGGGTGATATATAGATAATCATTTGCCAGTTCAGTGTCTCAGTGTGGAATTCAATGAGCCTCAGATTTTCTAAATTCTAATATCATGTTAGGAAGGCAAGAGCTCTGATACCTAGAAAGAATACCTCATTTAATTGGATTCAGATATATGAAAACTCTCCATAAGAAAACATTGCTAGAGGAGCAGGTGCAGGAAGAACACAATTGCATTGGAGGGGAATCAGGGGATTAACTATACAAATACACTCCAAATGGTTCTATCATTGTCCCTAACATGAGTAAGATCCGTATCTTGCTTCTTTTTTTATCAGTAAGACTCATATCTTGCCTAAACGCTTCCAGTAATGACCTTTGGATCAAAAAATTCAAGTTCTACTTTTTCTACACCCATTTTTGTGAGGGACAAAAAATAGCTTGTCTTTGTCTGGTGAAAGAAACCCGTTGGTCTCCTCTAAGAGAATCAAGATAACCCTGTATTCGTGTCTACTGTCTACCAAAAGTTAAAGGTCCCTAGCAGACAACAATAATCATACGGGAAAACAATTTGTTGACCTCTTCTAGAGGAGTTCGGATTCCCTACACTAACCGATCATTAGTGTGACAGTTGTAGAAGTTTATGTTTAGTTACCTGCACATGGAGAGTTACTGAATTTTACACACGCCCTAGATAATATCACGCGGAGATTGGTTAGAGTAGGAAGCATGAGAAATCCCGGTCTCCTTCTAGAGGGTCTCTTTCCATCACAAGAAAGATCTTGAAGTATCCCTGGTTTTTAAATTTCTTAAGATAGAACAAAATTAGAATAAGCACATATATCTGCAGAAGTTCTCACTGGACAACAACTGCTCTAATTAAGCTACCGTGAATCTGCAGAAAGATTCAGGCATCATCTCATCGTCCCAGTCTCATACGAGAAATGAAAAATAAGAAATGAAGATCACAATTTCTAATATCAAGGTTGGCAAAGAAACGAGCTAGCATAAAGATGCAAGTCAGACAAGAAATCAAAATGAAAAACAAAGTACACTTTATTCAAACTTCGGAGAGAAATCCTTGTTTTTTTTCTTTTTGACCTACTAAGGACGCTTATTCTGGTTTCTGAAAACAAAGAATAAAATAAAAGAATAAATTTCAAGTCCTAGAGCACAAGAATATTCCAGCCATTGCTCCACATAGAGCCAATTTATAGGTTCAAAAAGATCAAATAATTCAGGTTACAGAAGCTGTTCTAATACCTTAAAAAAGTTAACCAATTACAAGCGGATCACAATCTACTACATGACACCAGATAAACAAGATCAAATTCACAGAGAAAATAAAGGGGGGAAAGATGAAGGAGAACTCACGTGGATGAGGAAGGACCCAGGAGTGGATTCTCCTTGAAGGGCTGAAACGAGAACCTCCCGAGAGAAGGAGCTACGCAAGAAACAGAGTTCTCGGGGCAATTGTTGATGTACATGGTGATCACAAACAGAACAACATTTGCAACAACAAACGACGGTATCAACCAAGGGAACCATTTCTTAAAAGGCCGAAACTCTCTGAAAAAGTACGCAGGCATCGAGGACGCCTCCGGCCCAACCGGATGGATCACGTTATCAACCCGCCTTGGCTCTGGCTGTACCTTACTTTCAATGTCCGATGGAGGATCCCTTCCCATCACGGCCAAACTGACGAAAGAAAATCGATTCAAGCAGAGGTCAAAGACAAACAGATTTAGCAGAGAACTTGTGTTACAACTTACAAACCAGAAAATGAGAGCTCGAAGATTTCCTCTCCAAATGAAAGAAGGAAAAATAAAAATCGAGATTCAGATGCGATGTATTGAGGCTTAGTTGCTAATGTGAGTTTTTGGATGGAAAATGCCGCGCGAGAGGAGCAGGAAATTTAAAAAAAAAAAAAAAAAAAGTCAAATAAAGGAAAGAAAGTCTGAAAAGATCAGAGCTGAAGCTGAGAGAGAGTTGTTGGTTACTTTTTTATTTTTTTCCGTTGTTAGAAGTAGAAGTAAGAAAGAGAGCTATACTAAACTAATAAAACCTACTCCGCGTCTGCTTCCTATTACTTGCCTAATTGCCTTTTTTCTTTTTTTGGTAAATATACTTGCCTAATTGCTGTTATCAACATATTCTCTCGGTGTCTCTCTCTCTTCACTAAAATTTCGGACGTGTTGGGCCCCTTTTACTTCTTCATGATTTTTACGATTTTTTCTTTATCTTTTTCATTCTTTTCAGTTCAGACGATACCGACACTTAGCTTGGCTTCACGTCCAGCCACCGTAAAACCTCACCGACGACTTGGATCAGTCGACACCCCTCCAAAATAGGTGGTGCAGGATCAAACCCGCTGAACTATAGATTCTCGCATATGACCACGACTGTCTATCGCTATGGGGGCGCCGGCTCACACTGTAAATTTTGATCAATCTTAAAATCCGCCTGTACAGTCTATTTATCCCTAAATTTTTTAAATATAATATCTTTTTGGTATTATATTCGAATTGTTTTTTTAATGAAAATATATAATATCAAAAAATTTTAGTTCACTCTGTATAGTTATTTTCGTCCGGCCCCTCTTTCTCTCAATTTTCTACACATTATTTCCAGTTTCTGTTTCTTTCTCTTTCCACAATACACGTGTCATATATATATAATGTATATGCCGGCCAAAGAAACTACAGAATTGAAAACATGAGATCACATGATTGTGTTAGCTATGGCCTATGTGTATGGAAACTTTAAACTCTCACAAAAGTCACAAAAGGCTTTCTCCCACTATTATTTAGTATTTCCCTTCAAGGCAAATAGTCCTTTCACATATTTTCAGGGCCAAAGCCGTTTACAAATTTTACCATTTCATCAACTGCCTTTGCACGTCAAGTTTGAATTTGAAGGAACTATCTCATATTATAGGAGTTTGGTATTGTATACTACACATTACATGACATGAAAATCTGGATGGAGCAGAGAGTAGGGTGAATGTGAGGCTCACTAAGGATACCATGGAGAACTTATAATTTCATGGATTTGATCATGAGCCTCCCACTTGGGAGCTTCCATATACTATCTATGAGACATCATGACAACTGTGCATTGGGAATATTTCCCTTATCATTTATGGGGAAATGAATTCATGTTTCCAATGCATGGTGGTGGTTGTGGGTAGTAGGGGTGCTAAATGACCATCTTGTCAATAGGGTCATTGGGAAGATTGGAGAATTTAACACTGTATTATGTACCTAATGGGCACCCATCACCCAATCCATAATTGCCCACTTAAAACCCCACCCAGTGGGTTGTAACCCACATAAAAACTACTTTATATTCTCTACATTGGCTAGGTGAATTATATACCATTACCAAAAAAATTCTATGCAGCTGATTACATAAATATAATGATATATGAAGACGTCCATGCATATACTTTATATTCTCTACATTGGCAAAATTAGTACTCCAAATGGATTGAAATCAAATGGGATATTCTTGAATCCAAATTCAATTTGTTTATGTTAGATAAATCTTCATTTCGTTCAATATCAGAAGCTTTTATTGAATTTTTTTTATTTATCAAAATCCTCAACTATGATATAGTATCGCCCTTATATTTTGATATATTCTCTCACATATCACTATTTTTAATTGTACAAATCAATAAAAATTTATAAAATGAAAGAAATCAAAAAATTTACTTCATCAAATCTTATTCATCCATATTTAAATTGAATTCGCAATTAAAGTGGGCATATCTTAATAATTCTGTACCCTAGAGAGTAGTACAACAATTTTGAGAAAGGTATTTTGTACACCAATTATCACCATCTTGCTGCCAGTGAGTAAAGAGTTTCGGCACAATACTTGAAAGATCATACGCCTTGTAGAAGATAATTATAAGCATATAATATTATTCAAACCAACTTTACTAATTAATAGATAAAAGAGATATTAAGGGTGTAAGACCATATCAAGTCTTCAAGCTGGCAATTGGCAAAATCGGCATTGACAAAGTAAGCGTCCACATGGGCAATTCAGAGGACCAGATTGTTTTGTTTTCATAACTTAGGAGTACTCTGCTCAACTACTTTATTATATCATGCCTTATATAGACCGTTAGATTACCCAAATTAATACAATTATTGCGGTTTACGATCATCTAACATGATATTTTCATTAATCTATAACCTATATATAACGCTCCCTATTTCGTCAGTCATCAAATAATTTTATTTCTCAAAAATGCCCTTTTCAATTAATATATACTTAAATTATCTATTTTGACTCTCTCTCTCTCTCACACACACACCTGTATTCTACTAATGTTCTATTTAACTCTATCGGATGAATTCACATAATTATATGTAAAATATCATTTAATTTATTATATCATATATCAATTTATATATAACAAATTCAATATTTTATTTTTATATTAATACATATATATACATATTTATTTATATTTATATAAGCTAGGAAGTAATTAACTTTTTTATTTTTTTTTTATTTTAAAATGTTGAACCGGAATCAGATTAAATTCAATCAAAGGTCTTCAAATTTAATCGGATTTCAGATCGAACTCGAATTGGAATTCAGTATTCATTAACCAAATTGGATTCGAGTGTTGGTGAATCTAATCTTTGTACGGTCCAAAATATTTTGACTTTTGTTTTTGATTCTCACCTAAGTTCTATAGGTTTCAAAATCCTACTCAGTTATTGACCAATATTAATCGACCCTAAGATGAATGAGATAGATCTTTAAATTCATGATGAACAACTAAATTAGGAAATGATATTGGATTTCATTTGTTATTAAAGGACTCCGGATTTAGTGCGCCATTATGGTCTGTTTGATTGCTGAGAAAATTGGACTAAGAAATGATGGGATGAGTTATGTTGGGATGAGAAAAGGAAGCCCTCCTATGGTATACCGAACTACCCTCCTGTGAATTACCCTGAGCCGAGCTGTCCTTTGAGCGACGGGCTGCCTGTAACCATTTATGCCAAGCTAGCTGACCCGAGGTGTCTATGCCTCGGGGTGTCCAAAGATGGATCAGTGCGTTCTTGCCTGGGAATGGCTCGAGGTCCATTGGGAGGAGCTCGGGCCTTAAGAGAGGTCAGGGCGCCCCGAACTCGGGATGCTCCGAAGTGCCTTAACCTCGGGGAGGAGGTGCGGGTAAGGCAGCTTCCGGCGAGTAGTTTACCTGTCGAGTTGCCGAGCTAAACTCGATGGGACTTTCCCTCCGAGTTGTGCTCACGCTTGTTGAACTGTCATGCTAAGTCACTATTTGAGCAAGGTCACGCCCACGTGTACCCGTGCTGCGAGGTCGGGTCAAATCACCCTCCATCAATTGCCCCCCACTCCCTGCGCTGGCGGTGATGACCCAACGCGGGGAGGTCATGACGCGCCGGGTGGATTTGGCATTGGTATTCATAAAGCTTTGTCATGCGCTTCGTCCAGTTGGGCCGGTCTCGTGCCCGGTTTAACCAAAAAGACTCAAGTTGCATCTGGATTACGCACGGATCTCATGCGATTTGGACTTCACGAACGTCAAAAACGCGCTCAACCATTTTCGCCTTGAGGAACCCGCAGCTTTGGCTATAAAGAGGGGGACCCTTGGCCATTTTCTTCGCCACAAAGCTCTCGTCATTATCGTTTGAGATCCCGTTAGAGGTCTCTTAGCTTGGGTCTTTCGGTTCATCCAGTTCTCCCAATCCGGTCGCGTTTCTTTTGGTGAGTCTCCCTGAGCTTCCTTCCCCTTTTCAATATGTTTCTTCCTTTTAGTTTGTTATGTCGTCTAGTGTAGGCAGCCTTATCGACGAGCCCGAGGTGGCTACCTCGGCTCGAGGTGACCCCTCTACTGTCCAGCCATCCGAAGTACGAGTGGCTTCGGGTCATCTGGCGTCCACCTCCCACCGAGGTCGGGAACCAAATCAGTTCGGGCCCTCCATAATGACTTTGGAGAGGCTTTAGAACCTCATACAGAGGTTCCGCCTCCCTAAGGAATACTCGTATAACCTACCCACCGGCAACTTCCCATGGGAGCACGGTCCTAATGAGATCGTGATCTTCAGGGAGCAACTGATAGTCGGGCTCCGACTTCCTCTTCACCCTCTGATTGTTGAGGTGTTGGTGCACTTTAACATCACCCTGGACCAACTCCACCCAAACTCCATACGGAATGTGGTGGGGTCCATCTCTCTTTGCTTTGATCGTTCCCTCTCCATAGATTTAGATGTTCTTAGTACAATTTTGGCTATAAAGAAGAGTGCTTTGGGCACTCTCCTCGGGCACAGGTGATCCTACTACCTGTCCCCCCACCTGGGTTTCAAACTCATGCACAAGCTCCCGAGCAAAGTCCCAGCTTGGAAGTGGGACAACTTCATAGTCTGGAGTAGTACGGGGTGGCCCTTCCCCACCGATTGGAGGATAGACGTTCAAGACCCTAGTGTCATCCTAGACGGGAAGACCAAGAAGGTGCTCCAGTCACTGGCTCAACTTGGGTTGAATTATAAAGATTTCACTTCTGAGGAGAAGCTCGTCCAGGCGAGCTTGAGCTCGGGTAGGTTTTCCTCCACTTCGGCTTTCTATTCATATGTTTACTTCAGGTTCCTGATGTTGTGTTTCACTACAGGTTCCATGGAGGTGGAGAGAATAGACAACCAGAAACTTTTCCGCCAGATGAAGAGAAAGAAACGTGTAGCCAAGAAGGCGCGTGTTGAGTCCCCACGAGCTTCAGCAGAGCCCCAACCTCCGCAGACTTCTGCCTTGGGGCCCGAATTGGTAGCCGCGCCGGTCGTCAGCTTAGAAGAAGGGGTCGTGCCTAAGGGGCCCGAGGTGATGGCGGAACCTGCCATTAGGCTCACCGAGCTTGGTGCCAAGCCCACCAGACCTACTGGTGGGAGTGTTGCCGAGGCCAATGTTGTTGCTGCTACCGGGGCTCATCCTGCCGAAGCTACCGCCAAGGCCTCTGAGAGTTCCACTCGTGATGTGGAGATGACGGCTTCCAACTCAGAGGGTCAGGGGAGCCAAACCATCCTGAACCCCTAGTGCAGCCTGAAGAAGAGCAAGCTGGCTGCATACCTGGGGGAGGTCAGCGATTGGGCTGAACTCACTCCTGGTCAACTCGGTGCCCGAGCTGCTACTCATACTATGGTGGTGAGTCTTTCCTCTCCTTCCCTTTTCTCTTTTTTTTTTTTTTGATTTCCTTCTTGATCGGTTTCCCTTTTGCAGGTGAACACCGCCATTCACGCCTTGACCCTTTAATCAGATCGGCACCTGAAGTGGGCTCTAGAGGCTGAGAAGTCGTCTCACGCAGCCCATACTGAGTTGAGGGCAGCTCGCTGCCAGGTCCACCGCCTGGAGAGTGACACCTCGGCTCAAAAGAGCTTCAACGAGGTGTTAATGGTAGAAAAGGGGGAGCTAGCCCAAGACAAAGACAAGCTGAGGGCCGAGGTGAATGGCCTCAAGGTCGGTCAGGAGGCCTTAGGGCTCGAGGTGAACAGCCTCAAGGCCGAGCGGGATGCCTTGAAGCTCGAGGTGCAAGGCCTCAAGGAGGCGAAGGGGAAGCTGGAGCATGAAGTGGGGTAACTCTAAGAAGACATAAGAGAGAAGACTGCAATCTTCGAGGGTGCTCTCGAGGAGGCCAAGACTCAGGCCATCATTGACTACGTCAACTCTTCAAGGTTCGACGACGTGATGATGGAGGCCTACCGTAAGGGCTTCAAGCTTAGCCGGTGGCTGATCAGGCACCTCTACCCCAACCTGGATACGAGCGCCACCACCACTTCACGGATCACTGATGACATCGTGCATCAGTCAAAAGATGATCCAGATTCTGAAGACGAGGGTGCCAAGGATGAAGCAGAGGATGCTGGCCCAGTTACTGCCCCCGAGGAGGTCCCTAACAGGGGCAACGAGCTTCCGAAGTAGTTTGCTCCCTGTATTTGTAAACCTAATCTCCCTTGTAATCAAGACGTTCTTAATGAAATTTGTGTGCCAAACTTCCCGTAATGAAGAGATTTTTTTTCTTTTTGCCAAGAATGCATTCTATCTTGTCGGAGTGGTCATTCACCCCAAGTTGTTAATTTATCAAATTGAACTTCCGAGGTGGGAGTTCCTTAACGGCCATTGCGGCCCCAAACTGTTTAGTAGGGGTAGCCTTGTGTATGCCCGGGTGAGGGGCATAGTAGGGCTCATGCCCGACATGTCTGCACCCGAGGTAGTTTGCTGTCAGTTGTCTTTACGGGTTTAACTCTTCGCATGCCAGGGCAGGCTATTTGTCGTAAGGTTCATGCCCGAGCCGCCTGCACCTCAAGCGTTGTAGGTGCTTAGTTCGTGCTGATGGGGCAACTTAGCTTTGTATGCTGTCGAGGTTCCTTCATTAGCTCAGTGTTTCAACCCTTAGGCTGGAAGAGTGGCTCGTGGCCCACTCTCAGAGTCTGTCCATGCCATAGAGGTGACTAGGTCCTGTTGTGCCGAGGTCATATTAGCTCGGTATTCTGGCCCTTAGGCTTTGAGAGTGGCTCGCGGCCTACTCAATTCTTACAGATAGTATTGTCTTAGGTTGACAATATTCCATGCCCGAGGTACCTGTTTCCCTTCGAGGGTCTCAAGCTCGTAAGTTCCTTCCCCGAGCACTCGCTTCACTCAGTAGGGACCTTCCTAGTTGGACCCGAGCTTGCCAGCGCTGGGCTCAAGTACCATAACTTTACAAAGGACCAGGTCGCCAACGCAGAGGTTCCACCTCCTGACCCAAGCATTATAGTACCGAGCTACTCTTTGCTGGAAGGCTACAGTCCTGATGTACGCAAGGTCCCTTACTTCGTCGAGTAGATCGAGGTTGGTACGTAGCTCATCTTCGTTTGACTGATCACTATATGATTCTAATCATAGCGTAGGTACTTTGATCTCTGAAGGGATCACCGCTTCGATGTCGTAGGTGAGATTGAAGGGCGTTTCTCCCGTGGCGGTCTTCTTCGTGGTCTGGTAGGCCCATAGAACACTGGGTAGTTCATCTGCCCATAATCCTTTAGCTCAGTCTAGTCGTGCTTTTAGTCCACAGAGGATGGCTCTGTTCGTAACTTCTGCCTGCCATTTGCTTGAGGGTGTGCGACTGAAGTAAAATTCTGTCGGATTCCCATGTCCTGGCACCAGTCTTGGAATTTGATATCTTCAAACTGCCTGCCATTGTCAGAAATCAATACCCGAGGTAATCCAAAGTGGCACACGATGTTCTTCCAAAAGAAGTTTTGGACATTTCGGGGCTGTGATCGTTACAAGGGGTTCGACCTCTACCCACTTGGTAAAGTAGTCCCTGCCACTACTAAGAACTTCCTTCCACCCGTTGCTAGTGGGAATGGCCCGAGTAGATCGATGCCCCATTGTGCAAAGAGCCACTGGCTAGTGAGATACTTGAGGTTGGCAGCGGGTTGATGGTGAATATTGGCATGTCCCTGGCATTTGTCACATTTTCTGATGAACTCAATAGCGTCTGCTTTCATTGTTGGCCAATAATACCCCTATTGAAGTGCCTTCTGGGCGAGGGCCCTGCCCCCCAAGTGTCCACCGCATAATCCCTCATGAGTGTCATGGAGTATGAGCTCGGCTTTGGTAGGTCGCAAGCAACACAGATAGGGGAGCGTGTAGGATCTCCTATACAGTCGTTCGTCTATCATGACGTATTTGGTTGCCTGGCGCTGCTGATGAGACCAAAAAGAACCCTATTTTTATCCTCTAATATTCACTCTTTTATATTTATTTATCACTTAAATGAACTCATTACTCTTGTCTTTCGATCTAGGGCAATAAAAAAGGCAATTGGAAGAAAACAGGGCAAATCGGGTGATTTTGCACAGTTTCGGTGATACTTAGTAATCTAGGCTTAACTCTCAATTTCGGACACCGAATTGGACAATTCAAGAAGCATTAGAAAGATGAAAGGAAGGCCCACAACTTTTATGTTTTGAGTTTTGACAGATTCGGCCTGCATCGAGTACGAAAATGAACCCAAAGTCGGAGCAAGTTCGCAATCAGGCCCATTTCACAACTTAAGCCCAACTCGCAGAAGTACCTTGAAGCAGCCCAACTCGAATTCAAGAGTTAAGATTCCGAATTTCGAATGTAATCTCCAATGAGAGAGTTTTATCAGATCTAAAGTCTTGAATATAATCCTAAAGAGATAAGAAGATTGAGATTAGAGCATTAGATAAGAGATAGGATAGGATTAGTTCAAAGAAGATCAAGACTCCTTAAAGATAAGATGATCTCCTGGAAGGAATTGGAAAACAACCCTCTCCTTTGGCTATATAAAGAGGGGGGCGAACCAGCTCTACAATCACTCAATCATTCAGCAATCAAGCATCAAGCAACTCAAGAAGATCAGTTCGGCCATGGAGAAACAAAGCATGGAGATTGCGCAGATCATGAGCAGCTAAGCTTCTTTTTCTGGTTCAAGGGGGGAGGTTCGATTGTGCCATTGTGAGGTTTTGTAGTTACTTTATTTTCTTTCTTTTTAATTCAAGTATTCATTGGTTCTTGTGCACATTTTTATTGGATGTTAATGTTAATTATTCTGACAAACTGAATTAATGTTGATTTTCCTACTGTTATCCATGATTTCGGTGATCCGTAATTGTCACGAATAATGGTACAAGTAGCAATTAGGTTGATATCTTTTTGGGTCAATTGTTCATGACAGCCTTTGACCAATGTTTTAACATGGTTCAACCTAAAAGAATCGATGGAACAAAATTCAGTAATTGCAGCTATCTCAATTATTGTTATTTTGGTTTAACTGTTTTCACAAATCTTAATGCTATTATTGTTTAACATGGAACGCTATCGTACCTAGTTGAGTGGTGATAAGTGTTGATCGAATGCTAGGTTTGGTCAACTGAATTAGGAAAACACAAGGTTTATTATGGCTATCCTAATAAATCTAAGGTTAAATGCTTGAATTGCAAGAATGTTGAATTGTACCTAGGATCGATGGCCAATCGATTCAACCCAAACCCTTGAACCAGAATTCGGTAAGACTGATTTTCTCTTGTTTGTTTAGTTTGTTATTCTTTTAATTTTAGTTATTTAATTTTCCCACACAATTACTTTACCCATTCGGCTAAGAGATTATTGATTTGCTCTCTGTGGGATTCGACCTAGAACCACTTTTACTGCAAACATTTTATTGTGGGACTAGTACTAATTTTGAGGGCTTCGACAAACCCGTCAGCTGCACCCTTCTGGCTGCATTGCGATCTATAGGGAGGGTCCCGTGCAGCAAGAAACTCGTGAGTGGGTCAATCCAGCTCGGCTCTGCTTGAACGACGGGAGCGACCTCCTCTGCCCCCCCCTGAGAATGCTAGGCCGGAGCAAGTCCTCTATGTACACAGTCTTCATGGTGATGTCGCTGCCGCTAGCAAGTCTGGATAGGGCGTCGGTCTCATCATTCTCTGACCTTGGTATCTACCTGATGAAGTGTGACTGGAAGTTGAGCAGGGCCTCTCTGACTTTGGTCAAGTAGGCAATCATGGTTGGCTCGCTAGCTTCGTACTCACCGGTGACCTGGTTGACCACGAGCTGTGAGTTGCTGCAGATAACAATGTGCTTTGCTTTTACTTCTCTGGCTAGGGCTAGTCTAGCTATCAATGCCTCATACTCTGCTTCATTGTTAGACATCGCGAACTCGAAGCGTAACGCGTACTCCAGTTTCGTGCCGCTTGGGCCGTGTAGAACTATTCCGACTCCGCTGCCCTGTTGGTTCGGGGAGCCATCTACGTGAAGGATATAGGGCTCCTCATTCCAACTCGCAGTTGGCCAAGCTATGAGGGATGCCATACTGGCTGCTACATCATGCGGTTCGGATTTGACCGGCCTGGGAGCTTCGGGCTCGCCCGAGCTGGGAGCCTTGTGCTCAACCGGCCTAGGGACTTCGGAGCTGAATGTGCATTTGGCTATGAAATCTACCAAGGCTTGGGCCTTGATGGCAGTTCGCGGCTTGTACTGGAGGTTGTACTCGCTGAGCTCAACGGCCCACTTCGTCAATCGACTAGAGACCTCAGGCTTAAGTAATACTTGTCTCAAAGGTTTTTCGGTGAGGACAACAACAGTATGAGCTTGGAAGTACGGGCAGAGCTTCCGAGCTGCAATTACCAACGCGTATGCTAGCTTTTCAATCTCTGGGTATCTCGTCTCTGCTCCCTGTAATACTTTACTAACATAATAGATGGGACGTTGGACCCGATCTACTTCCTTCATTAGCACCAAACTGACCACTTCGTCGCTTGCCAAGAGGTACAGTTGTAAAACATTGCCCTCCTCGGGTCGGGTTAAGGTTGGCACACTAGCGAGGTATTTCTTGAGCTCGTTGAACGCGAGCTACCAGTCTTGGGTCCATTCGAACCCTTTGCTCTTAATTGCCTTAAAGAATGGCAGGTGCATCCATTCAACCTCTGAATCTCCTTCAACTTCCGGGGTGGTCTCATATCTAAAATTGCCTTAATCTTATCCGGGTTGGCCTCGATGCCGTGCCAGTTAACAATGTATCCTAGGAACTTGCCTAAGGTCACACCGAACACACACTTGTTTGGGTTCAGTCTCATATTAAACTTACGCAAATTTTCAAAAATAGAATGCAAATCTTGTATTAATTCATGTGAGAATTGAGTTTTGACGACCATGTCGTCTACATAGCATTCTACTTTCCTGCCAATTAATGGCACAAACAACTTATTTACAAGTCTTTGAAAGGTTGCCCCTGCGTTTTTCAACCCGAAAGGCATAACCTTGTAACAATATAGACCAAACTCTGTGATGAAGGCAGTCTTTTCTTCGTTCGCCGGGTCCATCTTGATTTGGTTATAGCCCGAATAGGCATCTAAGAAACTCAGCAACTCGTGCCCTGAGGTCACATCCACCAAACAGTCAATTCTGAGGAACAGGAAGCAATCTTTCGAGCAGGCTCGGTTTAGGTCGGTGTAGTTGACGCACATGCGCCACTTGTCGTTAGCCTTCTTTACCAGAACGAGGTTTGGCTACCCAGCTCGGGTAATGGACTTCTCTTATGAAGTCAGTTGCGATGAGCTTCTCGACCTCCTCATCGACCGCTTTTCACCGCTCCGGGGCTAGGTTGTGTTTCTTCTGTCTAACGGGCCTAACTATAGGATCAGTATTTAGCTTGTGAGTTATGAGTTTGGGGTCTATACCGGGCATCTCTATCGCGGACCACGCAAAAATATCTAAATTTTGAAGTAAGAAGCTTACCAGTTCAGATCGTAAAGGTTCCTGGACAGGAGCGCCAATTTGAAGTGTCCGAGCTGGGTCTGTCGCTGAGGTCGGGAATGCGACATTTTCTTCTGTGGGCGCGGCTCATTCTTCGCCTTGTTCCGTAGGTCGCTCCAGTTCGAGGTCGTCGACTACCTTGGTTTTTCCCTTCAGGGTGGCGACATAGCACTTACGAGACTCGAGCTAGTCGCCCCACACTACCCCCACACTGAAGTCTGTAGGGAACTTCATAGCTAGATGGTAGGTGGAGACCACCGCTCACAGGAAATGGGTGATCAGTTCGACCTATTATGGCATTGTAGGGGGAGGGGGTCGCGACCACCAGGAAGTCGTGTTTGAATTTGACCACACAAGGCCATGTGCCGACTTCCACAAGTACTGTTATTTTCCCAAGGGGTCGGACTTCTTCTCCGCTGAAGCCTACCAAAGGAGTGTTTGTAGGCCTCAGGTCGCCTCTCTACAGTTGAAGCTGGTCAAACGCAGCTTTGAAGAGGATGTCGACTGAGCTGCCTGAGTCAACGAGTACGCGCCTGACCTCGAAGTCATTGATTCTTAGCTTTATTACAAGCGCGTCATCATGGGGATAGTGGACCCCTCACGCATCATCTTCTGTGAAGAAAATTGGCTCTTCTGTCCTTGGCCGCTTTAAGGGGTTCTGCTCCTCCCGGGTGGCCTCACGAACCGACGTCCGAGCTGCTGCTGAAGTGCAACCCACAACGGTCGAACCTCCCACTATCATGTGGATGGTCCCCCGAACTGGCCTCTCCTTCAGAAACTCGGTTATGGTCGCTGGTTGGTTGACGACCATGTGCCATTTGAACTCTTTGTGTCATGCCTTTCTTGGTTGCTGCAAGGCGTACGACGGGGTCCAGGTGCGGTATCTACATACAAGAATCATTGAACCGCCTAATATAGCCCCGGATGAACTCTCCCTCTCTTTGCACTATGCTGAGGAGGCTTTCTTCAGTTCGCGGGCACCGTTTGCTGGTGACGAAGTGGGACGTGAAGGCTTGTGTGAACTGTGCCCAACTTCTTATCGACCCAGGTGCCAAGTTCCGATACCACGTGCGGGCTGCTCCCCTAAAAGTAGTGGAGAAAGCCATGCACATGCACGACTCACTAGCTCTTGCCAGGTGCATCTGTGACTGAAAGGCATCTACGTGATCATTTGGGTCAAACGACCCATCGTACTTGTCAAGAGGGGGGAGCTTGAAGTCTTTGGGCATTGGGACTACCAGAAGTTCGGAAGACAGGGGGATGGAACCGAGAGGAGGGGAGCTTTGACTTCGGCCGAGCTTACGTCTTCTTTGCCCATGAGCTCGGGAAAATCGCAGGTGACAGATCGGCGAGCTCGGCGGTGGCGCCTCTGTTTCTTGGTGGGCTCGGCGTTCGTGCTACTCACCTCTGCGCTGTCCGGGATGGTTTGTGCAGGAAGTAGCCCGATCTACTGGTGATGGCTGTAGATAGAGGGATCCTGCTTGGAGTCTGTTGCCAGGACCTCGAACCGGTTCTCAAGGAGCGGTGTTTCAAACTTCGACTACCGAGGTGATGTAGACCTGGTGAGTTGGGGTCCTCCTGACCTGTCCACCCGCGGTGAGATTGGGGTAGCCGGTCTCTCTCGTCTGCCGCGGGGGGAGGCCTGGTTTTTTGGGAGGTTTTGGGGGGCCTCTCCTTGGCCAGAGGGGTGCTCGTCCTGGCAGCGAGACTTAGCTTGTTGCGAGGCTGGGTGCCGAGGCAGGAACTGTGGCTGCTGAAGTTGAGGTTGAGGCAGCTGGGGGAACTGCTGATGATACTGATACTGGGACCTGGTGCAGTACGTGTTGTTGATTGAGTTGAAGCTGCTGGAACTGTTGCATTTGGGCCTGCATGGCCCGCATGCACTGCATCAAGTCCTCCAATTGGTTTGGGTTGGCCGCTGGGGGCACGACCGAAGGTTCGGTGAACGTCGCTTTGATTGTAGCAGGGAGTGGGGTGATGACAAGTGCCACTGTGAGAGGCACATTCAAGCTAGGGATTCCGTCCGCTAAGAGGGGGACGGTGAACTGTTCGATACTGACAATAGGAAGCTGGGGTTGTTCCCTGGAGTTATCCATTTCCGTGCTTCGTCCGACGTTACTAGAGGAAGCCATGAGCATTGGATTGTTTCAAGGAAGAAAAGAACTGAGAAAGTTTAGAGAGAAAGGCCTTTTGAAGCATTTCCCACAGATGGTGCCAAATGATGTAGCACAATCCGGTCACTCCTAGCTGGCACTCGCATGGCTCTTGAGAGGTACCTGAGACGAGAGGAAAGAGGAAGAACTCCCGGGGGTTTTCCCGGCGGGAACGCTCCGATGCTTAAGTCAGTATTGTGTGCAAGAAGCAAAAGGAAAATGAAGGCTAAGAGTGTCGGTTGCGCAGATGATTCGAAGATACCTTGTTCCTTGAGAATAAGTCCCTTATAACTGAATTCCGTTGCTTCAGGCCCTCTGACTTCTAACAGGGCAGGTATAACCGCCACTGTTAGTCTGTCACAACCGTTATAAGCAAGGCTAAGGTGGCACGTGCGGGGCCGTCGTTGTAGGGTACGTGCCTGTCAGGTGCGAGACACCTTTCTGAAGGTGGCAAACGCGGCGCTATTTGACGAGGGACATATCTGCTGTCCACAGATTTGTCGGGTATGGTGGTCAAGCAGAAAGCCTTCCTGTGGTATACCGAACTACCCTCCCACGAATTACCCTGAGCCGGGCTATCCTTTGAGCGACGGTCTACCTGTAACCAGTTATGCCGAGCTAGTTGACCCGAGGTGTCTATGTCTCAAGGTGTCCAGAGATGGATCGGTGCGTTCTTGCCTGGGAATGGCCCGAGGTCCATTGGGAGGAGCTCGGGCCTTAAGAGAGGTCAGGGCGCCCGAACTCGGGATGCCCCAAAGTGCCTTAACCCCGGGGAGGAGGTGCGGGTAAGGCGGCTTCCGGTGAGTAGTTTACTTGCCGATTTGTGCTCACGCTCGTTGCGTTGTCGTGCTGAGTCACTGTTTGAGCAAGGTCACACCCACGTGTACTCGTGTTGCGAGGTCAGGCCAAATCACCCTCCATCAGGTTGGATTAAATATTAACCGTATTTAACTATTTGTTAATTAATATAAATATTTTAAATGAGAGATAGTGGATATAGATTGGGAGGAGAGATTTTAGGAATTGATTGAGGAGTGGGGTAAGATGGTCTTGAAAAATGAACCGGTGACCAAATCGATCAGGGGTCCGGTTATTGGTTCGATCGGTCTGACTGTTCGACCCAAACAACCAGCCTGTTCTGACAAAAAAATTAAAAATATTAAAAAGAATTAAAAAAAATTAAAAAATTAAAGAATTAAAAAATTAGAAAACGGTCAAAACCATTCGAACGGTTAACCGGCTGGTTCAGCGGTTTGCTGACAAAAATCAACGGTTTTGGGGGAAAAGGCGGTTTTTGAGGAAAACGGAACCAATTCCTTGTTTTTCTGGTCCGACCGTCCGGTCCGGTCCGGTTTTGAAAACAGTGCTTCCAAATGGCTTAGATGAGATATGTTAGGAGAGAAATTGTATAAATATTTTTAGGTAGTTGGGTTGGAGAATGGAGATGGTGACATGACTTAATGGGAGTGGTGGAAAGATGAGAGGATAGAGAGTCAAGGAGAACACAGGGCTGGGGTAATAGAGCAAGGAGATGCATGGTGACGTGAAGCGTTTTGCTATATATATAGATAGATATAGTATCCATAACTTTTTAACATTATATGCACTCATTCATTCTTTCTTTTTTCCGAAAAAGTACGAACAGACCCAATACAGATTTCTGATTTCTACTACAAAACTCTAAACATTCCAAATGTCAACAACCCACACTCTATGCACCAATGCCTGTCCGTGAATTGGCACCTACCCCAAGAGTAATTTGGGCCTACAAATTCTACCGTTGGCCTGAACCGTCATTCTCCCATTTTTTTTGCAAGATATATGCATCCATTTAGCTAGTAATATCTAATTTCTATTGAATAAGGATAAGGTGAGATATCATTAGGGCTGTTCATAAGAATGCCCAACCCGACTAAACCGACCAACCCAGACCGACCCAACCCGAGTCGGGCTGGTTTTCATCAGTACCGGTTGGTTTCGGGTTGGGTAAATATATAAATCAATATATCGGGTCGGTTTCGATTTTCTTGTGTGAAAACCGAAACCAACCCAACCCGAACCGAACTAGTATTCTACTAGTTCGGTAGTTCCTAGTTTGAATAGTTTCCTACTTTACTATAATTAGTTTTCTACTAGAACTAGAAGGCCTATTAGGCAATTACAATTAGAATAGACAATCTATCCTAGTTTCTAAATTTGTATAATCTTTTACACCAAGTAGGCAACACATTAGGCAATTACAATTAGAATTCAATTAGGAGTCCTCTTGTACAGGAACAAAACCGAAACCGACCGAAACCGACCCAACCCAAATCAAACCGACTACGTCGGTTTGGCCTATCAATGGGTCGGTTTCGATTTCCACTCAAGTAACCCAACCAGGTCGGATCGGTTGGGAAAACCCCAATAATTCCGACCCAACCCGACCATGACAAGGCCCAAATGAATAATGGTATTCTTTGCTTCTGGTTTAAATACGTGAAACAAAGACCAAGCTTTCTACCTAATTAAGTTATTCGCACCGGTTGAGGTTGAGGTGTCTCCCTCTGGTCATTTCCCTTTGTTTCAGTCTAATCCACCGCATTCAGTACTAAATTGGCGCTTATAGAGGTGGATCGGGTGGGTCATGGGTGCCCGTCCCCTGGGAGATCAAGTCAGGTCCGGATTTGAGAAAGTGATTGAGACTCCTCATCTGTCAGAATATACAACATTCCCAGATCCTTGGCATAAGATGAACTTGTTTGTACCCAATTAAACTGAAAATATTGCTCAAGTTTGATGGACTGGTGAGTCGGGTTGGATCCATGAATTACGCCTGCCTGGTGCATCCATCCCATTAGAATATGACCACCATATTTTCCCTTTTTCTGGTAAGAGAAGCTAATAGCCGTGTACCAACCAAATTGTAGCTGTATCATATATCCAACAAGAGTTTGACCACGAAATGGAGATTTTTCCACCCTGCAGGTCCCATAATATTAGTTCATATTCCTCTACATAAATCCCATGTGCACAGATAGGAAGGATAATTATTCTTCTTCTCATCCTTCCATTAAGCAATGGACCTTACCCATGAAAGAAATGATAGCAGAGAAGAAGCAACAAATTAATGGTTTCATGACTTTGATTTCAATGATAGTACGAATTAATTCAGGCTTGGCCGTCGTTTAGTTTACTTGGTTGGCTTTTTAACTTCACAAGGCAACAACCTGTTTGAGGGCTCTCTCCATCCTAACAGCTTAATTACTTGAGTCAAAAGTCAAAACCCACTTATCTTCCTCTATAAAAGATCCTGGAGTCTAATGAGAGAAGGTCAAATAGAAGCTACCATATATTAATTCATAAAGCTGGGTCTGATAATACTGAAATTTAATTACCTGTGATAAAGTTAATAAAAATTCAAGGTTTCATGGTCATCAGCTGGATTAGGAAATGGGAAATGGCAAAGTAGCTGCACCAGTCGGAGACTCCATCCGACTTTGTTTTGTTTTGTTGCTTTCGGAGAAAGGTGAGGAAGGTATCATTGCAGCCCAAGCAATGAGTTAATAATCTAACACTTGATCGATTAAGACCTTTTCCTACCATTAAAAAAAAAAAAAAGCACGCACACACACACCAAACAAAACCATATTGTTGTGCTTGTGGATCTTTATACGCAACATAAGGAGTCATGAAATTGCAAGTGTTTGTTCCACTACGGCAAAGCCAAAGGGTTGGTTGTGGATATATCATAAAAAACGACCTTTCAACAGAACCGTTGAGGGTTTTTTAGATTTAATCATATAAGCTACCAGAATTAGAGCATTTAGGTGGCGGACTGGTTCGTCTACCTATATAGTAGATAATCTGATTGGCTATGTTATTGGCTTAATAGAAAACAAGAGAAACAGAGAAAGTTGTTATTTTCTATCGAACCAAATACAGCCTTAGGTGGATCCATCTGATCTGCTAATATATAAGAGTGCTCTGTTTGGTTAAGTGATGAGTTGTTGGTATTAGTACAGAGGTTGATGATCAAATATGAAAGAAATCACATTGTTTGCGTAAATCCCCTATCCCTCCATATTTTGACTTGGTCTGTTTGCCACAGCGAACGCAATCTTACCTTGCTCGAATTTGGCGACGTGCACAGGGTTTACCTTCTCAATATCTAACTAGGAAATCAAACAAAGAAGGTCAGACCTACTTAGTTTTGTAAACAATAGTAATATAATTAATCTATATCTAATTTACTTTAAAAGTATCAATGGCCTTAAGAATATTTATAGAATTTTTTAAGGATAAAATTTATTCTTTTATATTTAAATTTATTGATAAAAAATGAGAATAAATAGGATAATTGGTTCTTAATATTAAATGAGTTTAAAAGAGGTAATTTTAAGATATTCAATGCATTTAATTCTCTCTCATTAAATCTAACATTTAAGTTATTAACTTGCATTCATGTTCATTGAATCATATATTTAAGTCATTTCTATTTCTTATCATCATTAACTTTTAATAATTAAATCCATACTTAATAAATTAATAATTCCAATAACATAAAAGCTTATACTTTTAAAGTCTACCTAACAAAAATAGTGTTTTCATCTAGTGATGGTAAGAAATTAAATCATTTTGGGTCAAATGGGTCAATCCATGCTATCACAATTAAATAATAAAATGAAAAAAAATAGAAATTAAAAAAAAAATTGGAAACATTTTTAACATACATATTAAACAATAATAAGTATGATAAATAAGAAATATCTTTATTAATGATGGAAATGGAATGTAAAATTTGAAACTGATGAGGGGGATTTGGCCCTCCAATGACATCGTGACACATGGCATCTCAGAACAACTAGGTGACACCCGGAACCACTTAGGCAACAACTTAGCCAAGATGATGGTGTCCCGACCTGGCGACCTGGCACAGGCGCCGAACTGGCAACCTAGCACAGGCGCCAACCTAGCGACCTGGCACCGAAGCCAACCTAGCAACCGACCTTTATGCCGAACTAGCGACCTCGACCACAACTCAGGTCGGCTAGAAGCACCTCGTCACTAGCCGAAGTGACCTTGACGCAAGGAGCGACCTCTCTCGAGGGCATGTCAGCCTGACTGAGGTCCAGGTGGTGACCTGCGAGACGTGCTCACTGACAAATTCGACATGCATATCCCAACACTCCCACGATCATTGAAAGTTGGCCCACGTATCGAACGTTCTAGAGGGTGGTCAACGTGCATGGCGGTTGTCTTCGGGAATCTCGAACCACTTAGATGACTTCGCGAAAATCTCGGATGTGGTGCGTAAAGCCCACGCCAAACAATGCCTATATAAAGGCACCAACCCCAATGACAAGTAAGCATATTCTAGCTCTCATACTTTATGATTTTTTAGCTCGCATTCTACTATGAGAGTATTGACTTAAGCATCGGAGCGACCTCGTCAGGTTAGCCACCTCGGGTCCTCTGACATTGATTCCTTGCAGGTCTCTAAAGAATTACGAAGCTCAACAATCAATCCAGCTCGCCACCAGTCAGCTCGGCACCTAGCCTACCCCCAGCTCGGCCTGGTCAGCTCGACATCCAGGTCCTCACCCAGCAAAATTCTCCACTTCGGCCTCTAAGTCATCGTCCACTTGGAAGCAGGCCGAATGACGAGGTACTTAGCACAAAAAATTGATTCATCAAAAACCAATTAGAAATAAAAATATATTCTTATTCTACTCATTAAATCCTATATCTAAGATATATTTTCTCATCATTAAATTCATGTAATTAAATTCACAATATTAATTTTAATAGTATAAAAATAAATATTTTGAAAAGTAATTTGAAAATAAAACCATTTTCTTCCCTCCTGATGGTGGGCAAGTAACTCAACCATTTGGGGTCCAATGGATTAATGAATAATGCCATAATTAAATAATAAAAAATTAAAATAAATAACTATGAAATATAAGAACTATTTTTATTAATAATGAAAATGGAATGCTAAATTTAAAATCTAAATAGAAATGAAATGATGTCATAGTCAAATAATATTTTTTTAATAATAGAAAATAAAAAGAATCAAAAAAATTAAAAAAAAAAAAGATAAAGAAAATTTGGGCATATATCTAATGTTATATATTTATAAAAAAAATAAAATAGTGGGTACATCTCTAATATTATGCATTCATTATATTGAACAAAAATAAGTTTATACATAAGAATTTATTTTATCAATGATGGAAATGTAATACAAAATTTAATGTCAACCTAGAAATCAAACTATTTTTCATTTTAGATGGTGGGTTAGTGTATTGAATCAAATGATACCACAGACAAATGAAAATTAAGTGTGATAAGTAAAAAATATTTTATATATTGTAAATGAAATATATAATTTAAAGGGTAAATTATAATCAAAGTTGGTTGTACAATTAAAATTAGGTTGCAGGTTGGTCTAGAAACCAACAAAACTCTGATAATGGGTTCTACATTTCAAATCATAAAAAACCCCCACCATGTCATCGAAGGCTTATGTGGTTGTTGCCAACATGGGACTCTTAGTTCATGTTGGACACAACAAAAAGCCTATACCGAAAATAGGTTTTCGATTTCTCTCCAACTCCATTTGTCTCTTGATTTCCCTCCCTTCTCTCTCATTCTCATAGTCATTTCTCGATTTCCCGCTCCCTTTATCTCTCCCACTCTTTCAACTTTGGTCTATAGCCAAACCAGAACCTCTCTCTCTCTCTCTCTCTCTCTCTCTGTCATTTTCTTCTCCCTCACTCTCCCTATCAGTTAGTATCTCCTTCTCCCTCAATCTTTATCATTCTCCAATTAGTGTAAATTTCATAGCTAAGAGCTTCTTGTAAATTTTTATTAAATTGGTGTAATGATTTTTGAACTATACCAAGTTGGTCTCATGTTCTTTTATACAATTTGATTAATACCATATAAGTGTGTAAGAAAAAAAAAAGTGAATGAGAGAGAGAGTGGGATAGTAATTGAGAGAGAATGATAGAAATTAAGGAAGAAGAAGAGATCGACTAAGAAAGAGAATGAGAGAAGTTGAGGGAGAACGATAAGTAAAGAGTGAGAGTGAGAAAGAGAGAGAAAATGAGATAAACTGATATAAAGAATATAAATATAAAAACCAAAAACCATTTTTATTTATTTTCAAATCACATAGTCATTGAGCAAATAAAGATGATTGTGAGAGTGAGAGAGTGTGAGGGGGATTGAGAGAGTATAAGATTTTTATTGTGTCCAATATGGATAAAGAGTCCTATGTTGGCAACAACCACATAAGCCTCCAATGACATGGTAAGGGTTTTTATAATTTGAAATATAGAACTGGTTGTAAGAGTTTGTTTGGTTTATGAACCAACTTGTAGCCTAGTTTTAAATGTACAGGCGGCTCTAACTATATTTTCCCTAATTTGAAACTAATAAAAAATCAAACATATTTTCTTATATAGATGGTGAATCTAACTTTTCAAAGAAACCCATGATGTCATAATTGAATAATAAATACTTAAAAAAAAAGATAGAACACAAAAAATGAAAATATACAGAATTTTTTCAAAAATATTTGAGAATATTTATGATGTTATAAAATTATTTTTATTTATCATAAAAATACGATAAATAATAATAATAATAATAATAATAATAATTATTATTATTATTATTATTATTATTATTATTATTATTTGCTATAAGCATTTAATAAAACTTTATCGTGTACATGTGCTTAATTAGTAGTAAAGTTTTCAACCCATCATGCCATCACTCATTGTTACCGGTTATACTCAAATGATGTGACAAACAAGTCAGGTCGCCAATTTGCGAATGTAGATAAGATAGATCTGTTCTGCATTATTACTAAAAAAATGATTATTTATTAAAATAATAAAATTAAAGAAATAGCAGAAAGTTGGGTGACTTTCAGAGTTGAGGGTTGAGACTCAATTAGGCCAAGTAACCCTTTGGAAGGGCTTTCAGACAGCGGCTTCTGGCAATTACAACTTACAAGAGCCATGAAATCTGGAAATTCACGAAGCACCGTCAGGTAAAAATTCAAAAAGCCGAAATCAACTTTATGGCAAAATTATGGTAAATAGCTTCTCAGAAGAAGGGGCGGAAATTCAAGCAAGGTAATTGATCAGGCTTATTGAAGTCTACATAGAACCCAATGGTTTAACTCGGAATAATCATTACTATCTTTTATTTTCCATTTTTGTCAGGATATCAAAATTTCCGCAAAAGATCAACTTTTTTATGAGGTATACAAGTTTTACAACTATGGATGGATTTATAGCAAAAGAAAAAAAAAAAAAAAAAAGGTGCCGGAAAATGGACAGCCTGGGGAATTAGGTGTAAAGAATATATATGCAACAATATTGATGTGGGATCTTTTACAATGCCAAACTCTTCGGCCTAGAGCTCAGCATCAATTCTTCCAATGGCCTTATATGTGTCTCAACTCTCAAGAGTCAAGTGGCTGCAATGGACACAGATTTTAGTAGGGCGCGGCTGCAACCTGCAATGCACAGAGATTTTAGTCTGTTGGGCCACTCTCACATAGTTACACAGTGGGTTTGGACTTTTGGGCCACATCTAGAGGCCGGTGTGTATCTCGGATCGACCCAGCCCATAGTTTTTCACAGGCTTTGTGGCTTTGTTTGGGCTTTAAGTCTGAGCATACATTTTTTAGTCTTTAGAATTTTAGAATTGGGAAGATGACCGGGAGCACACACAAAATGAAAACCCCCTAAAGCCTTTATGATAAAAATCCAGCGGCTGAAACTCAATTGCAAAATCAAAATGCCACTTCAACCCACAAGGAGGGCCGCCCTGGAAATTTCTATTCTCCCTTCAAAAGGCCACCTCCCCATAAGATCAGAAAAACAAGAGGTCCCTAATCCCCACCCCACACCCTAAGCAGGTTCCCCATACAAAGACAAACCCCATGTTCTTAAGATGGGTATTCCCAACTTCGGTTTTGAATTCATATCAAGCGAGTACCAGGCTAGACAAGAGTATGCAGAAAGTGAATTTGCAACTATAATGATCAGGATAATCAATCCAAGCAACAACAATGAACGAACTCACAGAGACTAATATTTCACTAGCTTGATAGGATTTTCTCACGACACATGGCTACTAACTCACACCGGCTTACACCCTATTTAAACATGACTAAATCACTTGGAACACATGAGGCTAACTAGTATATCTCAACCGAAAAGAAAATGAACTTGATGAATATTTGCTGATTTAAATTGAATATATATAGTAAGCCATTGGGAAAGAAAACGTGAAAATGATCAGTTCTGAAGACGTTAATCTAACCTTAACCAGATGATACCGTGTGTCTTATTGCGTGTAGGTGAGTTCACTGACCTGAAGATGGAATATGTTGCTATTGAAGCGATGGAAGAATGCATGAAAAATCTGGGATGGCCGAGAAAACAAGCCAGGGTTGGTGCCAGAAATCAAAAGGTCTGCATCGTTCTTCCCGCTTTCCCTCGGTCAATCGAACATTTCAGTTGTATAGAGGTTCGATCTTCGTGGAAGTCCAAGCCAGACACCCGTTGTCACACTGGTGTGGGCTTTAGCCGAAATCAATAGAGAGAAGAACCGAACAAAGATTTTCCATCACCAGTTCAGTTTTCATGTTGAAAGCTCTGTTTAGGGGCTTTAGGGGGTTTTGGTTTTGTGAGGGTCTCCTAGTCATTTTCCCTTTAGAATTTAGAGAAAGCTCTGTTTGGGCATTTAATCTAGGCACATATTTAGTCCCATGTTTTAGGCCTTTCAATGGATTGGTGAGAAAGCCCGTTGGCTGAGATTGTAACTAAACTAAAAGAGAGCTGGGCGGCCGGGCCGTTAGTTTAGAATAAAAGAGAGTTTGACTTGAATTGGCAGGGGCCGCGCGAACGCGTACCCCCTCTATCACAAATTATGACGTACACTCTCCCCCTTGGGGAGATGTTAAGCGGGCACCCCTCCTTAGTGCAATGGAGGCTGCCAACCTAGGCCATGGATCTTGTTGATCACCCATAGACCCCGCCCAGGTAAGTATGTGTTGCTATTTACTTTCACCATTATTAATAGCCCGTTCGCTCCGTTCTATTTTCATTATCTACCCGATGTGGGACTCTGACACAAAGCTCATCATCAAGTAAAGAAAACCCGCTTCACTCCTAATAGAAGATATCTCGCCTCAGACACCAACTAGGTATCTTTAACGTGGCAGATTACAACCATTCAAATAGAATCAAAGAAAAACACAACGAGAAGAGACTATAAACAAAGAAAGGAAGATTAAAAGTTAAGTGTTCACTGATTCTGAGCAACGACACCATCATTGATCAAAAAAAAAAAAAAAACTCTCCCGATCTAGATCTGCCCATATACGCCAATGTCCTTCAAAATGTAGAAGACCTATCTGAGTGGAGGCCACTCCACTTCTGGAGAATTGAGACAAGACATTAGATGTAGGCAGTAGGCAGTCAATCTCCAATTTGCCAACGGGTTATTATTTGCTAAGACCTGCTGAAGCGAAAATAACAAGTTTATTATTAAATTGATGAAAAAAGTCGTGAAAAAAAAAAGTGTTAACTTGGTTTTCAAATGTTGCTGCTGTGGCTTCCACTCTGTGGAGACACAGTGTGGAACCATTTCAGTTGGGGCTTTCAGTGGATCGAGTCTACCTGATAAAACCGAACCGATCATGTTGGTTCTGATTTTGGGATTTTGTCCTGGTTATAGTTAATAATTGGGTTGGATCTGGTTTTTGTTTGTTCCAAACATATTCACACCTGAATCAACTATATTGTTAATAATATATAATTGTTTTCTAGTTTTCTTATAATTTTTATTATATTTTATGTATAAGAAGACAAATTTGATATATAAGATGAATTTAATTTAAAATACTTAATTAAATATAAATAATCTACTGTTTTATTGTCATTTTTACTAATAGGAGATTGTCGAGGAAAAGATTAAACATCCTTGGTCAAGGGCAATTAAGATCCTTATGAGATCAATGAACGTGGTCTTCAAACACACTCTTGGAGAGGAGAGCCGTTATGCTGATTTTCTTCAATTAGTTGAACCAAGCCCCAAGAGATCTTTCTAACATGCTAAGGATGTACTAATTGAAGTTTGAGCATTCCAGCCTGCGGGTACAATTAATTTTTGTATTTGTATTTGGGTGGGGTTGAATGGTTCATGGAGTGCTCTCGTACTACGGATTCTGGGGAAGGTGGGTCTTACAGGGTCATTACCCAATTAGCCTGATTAGTCATAAGTCCAGTTCTATTATCAGGCCATATAGGGTTTGGGTTGGAACTAGATTAAGTGTTATATTTCCAAGATCCAAACCCAATCCATTGGCAGTCAGCCACTGTTTTAACAATATTAACAAACACCACGTAATTCATATAGGTCATAATGTTTACTTATATAATGCTTCCAAGTCATATAGGGGTATTTTAATAGCATTTTATAATGCTAATATTTACATGAGGATAATTATCCAAATGTTGTTAATCTTTAAGTCTAATCAAATAATTAAACATTTAAAAAATGCAGTAAAGATCTTTAAAAATATGAATGTCTTTTTCATCTTTTTACCTTTTTTCACTCTTACAAGCCTTTTTAAGTTTTAATACTAAAGCTCTGTTTGGGAAGAGTGCAAATACAAATATGTTTCATGCAAAATGATCCATATTCGGATTTGTAAATCATGTATTTGCACTCTTTCCAAACTTAGACTAAGGCTGCATTTGGTAAAATTTCACTAATCTAAACACGTTGGAGTGCAAATAAAAAGAATGCAAATTCTGGATTACTTTCATTATTGGCTTTATTTTATATATTCTGCTTCAGGTCTTATTTTAATTCTTTTGTACTGCAATCTAACAAAATAAGGTAAACTTTGAAACAGAAATAAATCAGAATTTATACTCAAATTGTTTGCACTACTACAGTTTGGCATCAGTGCAAATAAATTTACACTGCAACCAAACACAACCTAAGTAAAAAATGGGAAGGATAGTCAAGTAATTTATCAAGAAAAGCTGACTATATCCATGGTTAAGTGCATGACATATACAGATACAATGCAATTTTTTTACTCTACTTGTTCATAAATTTTCATGTTCTATCATGTTTTTTAATAGGATAAATTGCTTAAACCTTCCATGAAGTTTAGTAATTGCAATCACCTCCCCTACACTTTCTCACAGTTGCAAGTAGACCCTCTTTTAATAGAATTTTCTAAAAAAAACATGAAAATGTCCAAAATACTCATGCGGTTACTTTTAACAAAAATGTTTATTTTCCAATTTTTCTCTTCAATCACTACCCGACACTCTTCCAATCTCTTTTCCAAAATTGATTTATTTTCCCAAATTTCCCTTCATATCAATCACTCAAAGGTAAAGCTGCAACTTTAAATTCTCTTTTTTTGTTCATAAAGTTTGTATGTTTTTTTCATGTAGAAAGCAAGTTTAATGGTAACTGTATGGGTATTTTGGACATTTTATGCCTTTTTTAAAAAAATATCCTATCAGAGGGGGTCTACGTGCAACTGTATTAGAAAGTTTAGGGGAAGCAGTTGCAATTACTAAACTTTAGGGGAGGTTTCAACAACAGTCAGAAACTTTAGGGAGACTTCAACAATTCACCCATTTAATAACCAACTCATGTGGCTCAGTTGGGTGATTGCATTCAATCCCCACAAAAGTGCATCCAACACATGCCCCACAAAAACCCCAACCAACCATGCATTTCCAATGCCAGTTGAGATTTTCTGCCAATAAAACACATTCCAACCCTGCCAACTTGATTTAACACCGCACATCTCACCATGAGACTGAGACCCATCATGTATGAGATGCACAGTATAAGATTACGTTGGTAGGTTGAAACATGTTTTGTTGGTAGGTCATCCAGACTCTCCCAATGCATGCTGATATGTACTGTGAAGTACATTATGTAGGGGCCAATCCAATTCCTCCGTTGATAAATTCTTTGACTAATTGTACCAAAGACTTGGGATCAAATCCAATTTCCCCCAGGGTTGGAGGGTTTTAGGTGTGTAGGATGGGAACCATCCCCCTCTTGTGTACCCCCTAAGAAAAAGTAAATATAAATAATAAAAAATAGAGTTAAATTGGGAGTATCACTAACATTTTGTATTGATCAACTCAAAATGGCACCAACACAACCAAAATCTTGAGGGGTGGGTTTGGGGCAGAATACTCAGTCCCCATCAAAGATGAAAAATTCTGATTTTTCCCGCTCCAAGGTAATCACCTATAAATACATCTAATTTAGAGGTATTTTAGAAGAAGGATTTGGGAATTTGGAATATTTTAGGAATTGGATTGTAGAAATTTGAGGTATTATAAATTTGGAATTATGGCATCTTAGGGTTTTAGGAATTTGAAGAAAACTTAGAGATATTTTAGAAATTAATATTAGACTTGGATATGTTTTAATAATGGGTCTAAGGCATGTTTGGGGAATTATATGCATATCCCATCCCCAATTTGGGAGAAAAATATTTTTTCCGTTCTCATTTAAGATCGGGAAAAACCCAAGTTTTACACGAAAATTTGTTCCCTAGTTTGAAATTTGAAATTCAGATTCACTTGCACTAGTACCATTACATTAGATTGCCAATGAAAAAAATTGCAAACTTTTATCCACTTTTACTTCAGCTTTTACTTTACATCGCTCCAGGTCTAATTTGAGTTGATTTGCACTGCATATAGACAAAACAGGGTGAAAGTTAAAACAAAAGCAAATCGGAATCTCCCCCCCACCCCCCCCCACCCCACCTCTCTCTCTCTCTCTCATGGTTTTTAAAAACGACCCAGGACTAAACGGGTTGGGGTCCGGTTATCGGGTCAAATGGTTCAAACAGTAACCGCCCAGGTCAGTGGTTTGCTGACCAAAATTAATGGTTTTGGGCAAATTTCTGGTTTTGGGGAAAACCGAAACCGGTCACTTGACCAGTTCCTGGTTTTTTTGGTCCGGTTTTAAAAACTATGCTCTCTCTAGTACTGTACGATCCCAATACTCATATAGAATCCACTCCCTTTCAAACGCCAAACTTATGATAAACTTTTTTAAAACTTGTTATTGAAAAATGTAATATACATGGCATTTTTGCTAATTATTTTTTAGAATACTATTTTATTTATATATATGTTTTATAAAGTACATAATTGCAGTTTTATGTAAGTTGTAAAAGTTAAATTCAAAAATCATATATCATTATTTACGCATTTATATAATGCATGCTATTACACTAGATCCCTTCTGACAAAAAAAATGGTCAAAAATCATTGTTTAGGTCAACGAATCAGCTTGCTGAATCAATAGTTTACTGACCGAATCAACAGTTTTTGGCCAAAAAAAGCAATTTTAAAATAAAAACGGAACCGTTTAGATTCTCAGTTTTCTGGTCTGACCGAATCATAATAATGCATATAGCCCACAATCGTTCAATCTGTCGCTTAAGATATATAGTTGGCGTGGAGCAGTATCATTGGTTCACGTCCCATTACACAACCATCACATTCATGTAATATAAATTGAGGATGGTGATCATGATTACTTAAATTTTTGCTCATAATTTAAGCAATTATAAATTAAAACGCTACCAATTTGAACCCAAGCAAGGAGTCCTAATTTTTTAATACATTTTGCTTCCTCCTATTTTCTATGAAACCAAACACACCTTTAACAAAATGCACAACATTTACATCATGGGCGTTGCTAGGACGACAGAGAGTCGAAACAAGGTGGGGTATGAGAAGCTGACACTAACTAGGCCTAAGTGAAAGCTCACGTAAATCCAGATCAGTTGAAAAAAATGTTTCGACCTGAGAAGGTAAATCAGTGGATGGTTCACTAAAATTAAGATTTTGAATTGGAGGAGTGATCACTGATCAATTAGGTAGAAAGAAAATTAAAACTTATGAGCCCACAAGATGGAATTATAAGCCCATGTCATTCGGCCCAAACCAATCCATACATGATTAGTAGCGCCGCAATCCAATCAGTAGATCCCTAATCATATATCCTACCAATGGGCCCAATTAACGGGCAACCACGAAATGGTGCCATTGGTAGTTGGCACCTTTAACTTTTGATCGGACGGTTGAGATTATCGAAACACCATTTCGATGATTTTAATTTTAATAACTTCCGTACTAGAGCCACATTTCAATCACCGTTGATTGAGATGCGTCCGTGGAAAGCTCACGAAACGCCGGACTTTCCTCAGTGTTCGTAGGGGTGATGGATCCGTATTCCTACTTTGTAGCGTGTGTACGACCGCGTAGGATTTAATTACCAAAAATAACCCCATGTGCAATCAAATCAACCGAGATTATTACGAGGGAAAGTAACAGTTTACGCTGGGCTGTGGTACCTGGAAGCCTGCAGCCACCAGCAATCTACTAAGCGTAGCATTAGTTTATTATTATTTTAATGGTAAATTTGCACTACAGTAATAATGCCGATTCAATAGATCAAACTACAACAAGTGGTTTTTCTGTGTAGTCCATCGCCGTACCGGAACCCTAACATGCACCGTTATTTGCTACTACTGCTGCTAACAGAGTAAGGAACAGGGGCGAGATATTGATCCGAGTTGAATTAAGTGGTTTGCTGGCGTCTGAGTTTCGTTTGAAGTTAGGGAATTTTTGAGAACATAATCTGTCTCCTGAATCATCAGTATGAAAGAAGGAAAATCGACTAAATTCAATATTCACCACCAGCTGCAACAGCAGAACGGTCACATCTCTCCTTTTAAGTTTGCCAAGTTGTTAGATCCTGAAGCTTCCTGGGACAAGGTACTGATTTTATGATCGTCTTTTAATTTTCTTGCAATTCTAGTGCTCTTTATTTTATTTGTTTTGAATTGATGTAGTGTTGTATAGGTGTTTGGTTAGGAATTAAGGTAGTCCGCAAATTGATCTGTTATTTAGTTCCTGGGTAAAAGTTAGTAATTTATCATACTGTTTGACAGAACGAAAGATGGGTAAAGCTGTTTTTCCTTCTTTTCTTGCAAATTAGTAAAGTTAAAAGATACCCCCTTTCTAAATTCTCACTTTTTTTCTTTCCCCACTTCAATATTTTGGCTCAAGGTTGCTTCATTGACTTTGAGTTTGAGGAAGAATGTTGTTATCTTCTCTCAAGTCCCAACTCTGTGGTGTGAAGTTTACTTTATCGATTTCTAAAGTTGAAATTATGTTTCTTCTTTTAATGTATCGCAAGTCTTTGTACAGTAGAAAAGTTCAAAATTTCCAACCGTATACATTACTACCTTTGAATTCTTTCACTTCTTTAAAATAATCAGAGATCTTATTGGTGTCTATATGTTGTGATCGTACCCACAGATTAAAAATCCAAGTAGAGATAACATTTTGATTGGGCTACTTTTTGCTGTAGGACCAATTGGGAGATGTCTTGCATTGGATTCGACAGGCGGTCGCTCTTGTGTGCGGGTTACTGTGGGGAGCTGTTCCTTTCGTAGGGGCCATATGGATTGTTGTGTAAGTTTAAAATTTAAATTAATGGTGCACATTATAGTATCCAAGAAAAAGGCGTTATGATCTAATGAATATGGTATTCTTCAGCAATCAATTTATTGTTGCTTCTTTTAAGAACCATATTCAATGGTCCTATATATGATTTGAGATGCTATTGTTAACATTCTTTCAACGGCATGTACTTCTGTGGATGTAATTCATTTTTCGAAATGCTGATCCAAAACAATGCATTCTGGATGTGTTTTGGCCTCAGAAAAGATTCCTAGGAAACCAGCACACTTTTAGTTAACTGAGTGCCAGAACATTCTTGCTTGTCCTTTATGAATCTATTCGATTATGAATAGCTGGAACTAGATGTTGGTTTGGAAAAAAAAATTGTTACTTTTTTTTTTTTTTGAGTTCTAGAACTTAATTGGCAAGGCTTATGAAGTTTCTTTTGTCATGCCAAATCAGAGTAGCTCTTTATCATTGTAGTGTTAAGTGGAGATGAGCCAGACTTTTGTTCCACTCCAAGCTAAAATCTTTAGCTGTGAAGTTTAAAAGAAGTTTGGTTTTATCTTTATTACAGCCTTTTCTTGGAGTTCATTGGAAGTCAACTCTGAGTACTAGGGTTATGGACATTTGGATTCCTTGTTGGGTTGGTTGGATGGAGATCAGCTCTGACAGATACAGAAATAAAATTCTTGTCATGCATAAAAGACAAGGCTATACAGTTTTAACAGGACAACTTCAAACAAACAAGTCTGGCCATGCCAATACTTGGCACAACACTTCTTTTAGAGCCTTAATGATGTTCCAAGTTGAAGTCCGCATGAGATGTCAGCATTATGACTCTTAAACACTATCACAAGAAAGAACATAGCCAATATGAACTCAAAACTTTGGCTTTCAAAGTTTTCCTGCTTTTTCTATAGTTGATTTATGCAATCCATTTTTTTATTGTTGTGTCCTTTTGCCATGAGCCTTGGAGATTGACATGGAAAATGCCTATGGGCATCTGAATACACATACAAGGACACACATCTTACTAGTCAATCAAAACAATACATAATTCAACATAGGCAAATGGGCAAACTAGGTGTATTTATGCACAGAAACCCTATTAATTGGGCCAGGTATGTCAGGTATTCAGGTACTAATTGGCATCCCATTTCGGAGGTTATTTCTACAACAGTTGAGTTTATTTCTCTTTTGAAAGGCTTCAGATTATTCATCTCCCAAGGCTTCGAAAGCTTTTTGGAAGAAAGGGCTTGGTAGTGAATCTTTCCAATGAAGGAACAGCATTGCCAAACCAGCTAATGAGGTTTAGATTAGGGTTAAAATAGGGGTCATTCTCTCATTTTTAGTTACCTTCCTTCATCTTGATTTTTGTCTGACCTAGTGGGATGTCTTTTGGGATTGTCAAGGAATTTCAAGGCCTTATTGCTTCTCTTATAAAAATTCTCTTTGTTACAGCATGACCTGGTAGAAGAACTTAAAATTTAAGATGTTATTTGGACCAAAGTACCTTTCTCCAGTTGATTCTTTGTCAAGTTATTCCTTTGTAATGCCCATATTTTGATGTTTCCCTTCCTTTTTGAACTATTAGTTGCTTCCATCTCTTTTATGATTTGTCGAAGACACTTAGTATAATAATTATTTTCCTCATATGTCTAGGTTTCTTTTGATGGAGTGACTGTTCTTTCATCAAATGTGAACTGTAGGAACTAGTTTGAGAATTGAAGAACCTTGAACCTCAACCTGTTAAAAAATAGATAGGCTTTTAGGATATAGTTATGTTTCGATAATCTAGTTTAAAATAAATTGGGTTTTGAGGTTCAAACTGATCAAATCCTAATGCCTGCTTGTTAATCATCAAATGGAATTGATATTGCTTAAAGATATTTTTAATCAGCTCTCTTATCGCCAAACTAAGCAATCCAATTGTTATGGATTATTACCCAAAAACACAAAAATAATTTCTGAAGCAAGGAATTGCAAAAAAAAAAATGGAAGCATTTAATATCCTCAATCAAAATGATAATTGTTTTTTTTTTTATTTGGGGGGGGGGGGGGTGTCAAATCCACCATAACCATGAAACCAGAATGGATTGCCAGTGGGTAGAAAAAAGAGGAAGCAGAACCAGAGGATAACCCTGTACTTTGACGGAAGTGCGTTTGGAAACCCAGGTGCAGCAGGAATTGGTGAAATTTTTAGAAGAGATGGTACAATTAATTGGGCTTTCAGTGGACCAATTGGGAAAGCCTCTTCAACAAAGGCTGAAGTTATGGCAGCATTACCTGGAATCAGGATAGCAGGAGATCTGGGCTACCAGAACATACTCATAAAAGGAGATTCGGCAAATACCATCAAGTGGCTAGCTGACCCAGGCAGTGGTCCATGGGCTTGAGCTCATTTTTTGGCTGAAGCTAGAGATATCCTCTCTAACTTAAATGCACAGTTGGGCTGGATCCCTAGGGAGCTAAACTCTGCTGCTGATGGCCTTGCAAAAGCTGGTGCTCACAGGGATTTCTTGTTTACTGATAGCTTTCTTCCTACTTAACCTGTGAGTTGTAATTTCCATGTACATCTACTCATGTACCTCCTGCTTTTTAATAAAACCATCTTTTTCAAAAAAAAAAAAAAGAAAAAAGATTTGGCAAGGATAAGGTCTTTGTATTGAGTATTGACAAAGTAAGGGTGTTACAGTCAAAATGGCATTTTAAATTATAAGAGGGAGAACTTGGGATAAAAAAAGAGGCAATAATAGTGCTTGCCAATATGTTTTACCTGTGAATAAATATTTAAATGTAGTTTTTTAAATTTTTTGTAAGATATTTTATTTTTCAAGAAACCATGAAATCTGCCCAGCCTTGTTTTAAGCCAGGCAAGGCCACCCTGTTGACCTGCAATTTGGCAGGAAGACTGTTCAGGGTTTTGTAATATTATTCTCTGTTGCCAAATAATAACAAGCGAAATGCTAGAAGGCTGTGGAAAGTTGTCTTGTTGTGTTTCCTATCACAGGCCTAAGGTGTCTGCTCTCTGCTGTGGATTGCAAAGCAGCTAACTTAGCACATTCAGAATCCTTCAATGGTCCAGTTGAAATTTGATAAACATGAGAGATTAGAGAAACATCGACATGGTGAAAGCTTTGTTGGCTATGAATGAAATATTTACTATATACCAAGACAAATATACCACACACACTACAAAGAAGGTTTTAAAAAGGTAACATCATCACTTAAAATGAAAATGAAGATCATGCTGCTTCAGCATCGGCTGGTTCCCATTGTTAACCTCATTGGAATCCATTGCACCAAATAAACCCCCTTATTAGTCAGATTGGAGTTTGATGATTGCTGATATGGCTTTGTTGTGTGGGACAAAGGCCAATAACCGTATCACAAAGGAAAAAAATTGGATAAGTTGAAAGCTCTAGACTAGGGGCATTGAAAAGCTCATTAATTTAGTTAATTAGGGAACATTGATAACCTGTTTGTTAAAAGAAGATATATACCTTGTTAGGGAAGAGTGGATGAACAAGGTTTACGTAGCTGATTCCTCATGAATGAGATATAGTTGATGATAGTGCCACTAGATGTGAAAACTTCCTCACCTTCTCATGGGATTTATTATCCCTCGGTGTATTTTTTTTTTTTTTTTTTAATTGTATGGTGGTAATGCTTTGAGTGACTACTGTACGAGGAAGAAGATGAAATGACTCATAAAATCCATATAATGAAGCAAAAGAGAGGGCATTTGCAAGCTTAGAGAGTACAGGGAATTGGAACTTGTTGGCTGGAGGAATTAGTCATGGTCTTGTGTAAAAATGCATTAGAATGGTGAGGCATCGTATTGAATGGAGGAAAATAATCCATTCTAAGTATAGCTTCAAAAATAGAGTAACATGATATGCTTTTTATAAGGAAAAGGACTAGGGCTTTTCTTGAAGTTGCAGTCTCCTTCATATGACATCTAGTGGTTGGTGAAGGTAGTATTCGTGTGGGGTCATTATCTGGTCCATATTGCAGGCATTACAACCTTAATACCTTTGTAATATGATATGTTTACTTGAACTATGTGATTGCACCAATTCTAGAGATTATATTAGCACAAGTCAAAAAGTGACTGTATATCAAGCTCCTATACACACTGAGGCACTTCAGAATGGTCATCCTTATCAAATGTTTCTACTGTTCCATTGCACCCCATGAGATCAAATATAGATTCCCAGTCAATTATTTCAGCCGGAATGAGTAGAAACTTTATTTGTCACACTTGGTGTATGGGTTATCTCTTCAGGACAATAAGTTGTGTTTTAGTTTCCATGGTATTGCCATAATGCAGAAAACAGTTGTTACTATAAATTATAAAGGGGTCTCATATTCTGTTTTGTTGCTTGGAGACAAATTTATTGCAAGAAAGTCCATCATGTTGTAGTTGTATCGTTGTTGATTTTCTTTGAAAAATCAACTACTATGTGTTTGGTGTGCGTGTGTATATGTGCTTTCAAAAAAAAAAAAAACGTGCTTGTGTGGAGATACCATGAGAAAACGATGAGCACCACTCCCTAAATATTTTCTTTGCAAGGATGACAAGAAAATGCCTAGCCTTTGAACTTTCTTTCATTAAGTTCTTCCTATCATTGCTATGCTGTTTCAGAGTTCTTGGAGATTCTTGTCCTATGAGACTAAGCTATACCATCTTTAGGGGTGGATTCGAGCTGAGCCAAGCCGAATAGTATGAGGCTCGAGCTTGGCTCGCCAAGGAAGTATAAGGCTCGAGCTCGGTTCGAACTAAAACCTTGAGCTCGAGCTCGATTTGAAAAGAAACATATCTTATAAAAATTAAAAATTATATATAAAAAATATTTTTATTTGATATTTAACAAAAATAAGAATTATAATATTTTTATTATATATATTATTTTCTATAATTATATTATATATATATATATATATATATATATATATATATATTCGAGCCGGCTCACAAGCCGAGATCTATTAGGCTCAAGCTCGGCTCGTTTATTAATCGAACCTATAATCTGGGCTTGAGCTCGGTTGAAACCGAGCCGAGCTGAGCTCGAGTAGCTCGTGAAGAGCTTGGCTCGTGGCCACCCCTAACCATTTTGAATTTTGATACTTCTTAGGCTCTGTTTCCCCCCAAGTCTTATTAGATCATTGGCAGTAAAGAGCTAACTGGTCTTAGAGATAGAGAAACAATCCCAAGTAATATGTCATTTATTGGGCTTTTCTTTTGCAATGATGTATTCTCTTCAAAAGCTTGTTCTGCTTGTCAACTTTAAGGAGTTGGTGTTAGGCCCATCCTCTTACATGACCTAAAGCTAACTGTAACAGTGATGCCTTTGTTGGTCCGTTTTTTGCGATGATGTACCATATTCGGCTATTTGTCTTGACGTTTATTGGTAGGACAAACTTGGGATAAGTCGCACATAAAAAAGAAACTGCTCTTTTACCTTAAAACCCTTCAGTTATGCAATGCTAGAACTCCTTTTTGGGATTTTCTGTCTCGACATCACAACTTCAGTGTCTGTGCATGTGTTTTCTGATGTTGTTTTCGAGAATCTAACAAGACATAATTGTTTCCAGATTCCTCGTGCTATCTTCTGGGATTATTTATGGGTACTATTCATTAATACTAAAGGTTGACGAAGAAGATTTTGGAGGCCATGGAACACTGCTTCAAGAGGGGCTTTTTGCTTCTTTAACTCTTTTTTTGGTATGTATAGGTCGTGTATAGGAACATGCACTTATGGATGAAATGACTACTCATTCATCAACTAAATGAGAATCTTCTTGTTGTTTTTCCATTGTGCAGCTTGTGTGGATTCTTGTATACAGCTTGGCACATTTCTGATCAGCTGGTTCATGCTGACTCAACAACTATTTTGGCCCAAGTGATTTTTTTCTTTTTTATTCACTTTTAGATTTTGTTCATTATTATTGAACAGTTGGATCAAATCCTCAACTCTATTGATGTCTTTTGTTGTTTCAATACATGTTACGCTAGGCCCACAAAACAATGGAAATTTTGTTGGTTTCATCTAACTAGAATTGTCTTGATTGTGCATTAGGCAGATACGGGGATCATGAACATAGATGCTTCAACTAATACAGGTGAGAGGAATGTACCACAATATCCTTTTACCAAAAAGGGAATTTAGTTGAGTGTTTGCAGAGAATGAATTATCTAATTTTTCTCTTAGATGTTGCCTGTATCTTGTCAGCATACTTGCCAATATTTGCTATTGAATAATCGCATTGAAATGTCTGATCCTATATTCTTGAAATGGTATCATGATCCATAGTTTTGTAATACAAACCAGGAAGTCATCAGTATTCCCCAGAAGTTTTATATTTTATAATAGGGTTACGATGAGGCTAAATAGTAGGATTCAGGGCATTTATGTGTTTATTCGTTTAAATGTTAGAACCCCTCCTAATATACCCATTAACTGAAAAAAAAAGTGTATTGATTGTTTTAGAGGTATCGAGAGTATAGATATAAGATACTTTGAACCTTGCAATCCAGGACATACGCCCAACACCCAAAGGCCAAAGTTGGGTATCGGTGCATATTGATATCACTAATAAATTTTTGGGTAAAATACTCTGACAATCATAAAAATCTCCTTATAGTTTCATTTTAATAAAAACCTCCCCTAGATTTTTAAATAAATTAACAAAAATCTCTTTTACGTCAATCACCAACACAGAAAACGTTAAGCCAAAGAATCAAATCTTTCCAAATGCATATTTTACCCCAAAAGATGCACTGTAACATCTGATCCATGTTCATAGCAAATTGAAGAACTTCCCTTTCTATGAAGGTCTTAGAAATGGCATATGCAGTGCCCGGAAGATTAAATGCCCTGAAAAAATCCACATCTGTCCACACTTTTTCATCAATTTCCCGGATGTCCTTGTTGATGGCAAAAGCAGTTGAGACAGAGGAAGTGTAAATGACTCTTTTCACCATCTTGCAATTTAGAACGTCTTGAGAATGCCTAGTGTTTCCTCTACTGATGTTTTAAGCAGTGTCCAGTGGAGTGAAAGACTCCACTGTTGAGATCGGCATCAAGGATTTGGAGCTTCTTTGATGCACCCGGTAGGATTTTAAGATGATTTACATCTTCCTCGAACTTTGGTTTTGAAAAAGAATTAAAAGGGGTTAGTAGGTTACCCTTGAGGAATTAACAGATGCCCAAAACAGAGTCAATGTGTTTCTTGAACATGATCTGATGTTGAGTTGAAAGGAAGCTCAAGATGGAGACGGAACCTGTAAATATCATAATTTGTAACAACAGGAAGAAAAGTACGAAAAAAAGAGGGTAAATTACAAAGACCCCCCGTACTATGGGGTCTATGACAAAGACCCCCCCTGTACTTTGTTTTGTGACAAAGATCCCTCTGTATTATGACCTAGAGATAAAAATCCCCTTTGCCTTATGTTGAAATCCGCTGTCGCAATACTTTTTAATTCCCATATTACCCTTGTAGAGAAAAACACTTCCATCTTCCCCCACTTCATGACACACGAACAGCAATGGTGGTAGCTGTTGCAGCGGTGGCGGACTTCCGAAGTCCTCCCTCTCTCATCTTCCCCTTCCCCTTTCTCTCCTCCCCCTTCTTCTTTCCGATTTCCTCTGTTTTCTGTTCCTTGAAAATAGAGAGAGAGAGAAAGAAACTGTTTTCCTTCCTCTCCAACATCTCATGGGTGAATTTCGTCTGAAACCTCTTCTTTGATTGAGACAATGGTTGCAGAGGCTATATTGCTCCTCCAGGTGCATTGGATTGGTACGTATTGAGGTCCTCGATGACTCAGAATGGGTGAATAGGGTTCTGTATCAATCCCCTTTTCACGCTAACCAAAGCAATTATGATGCGTTTGTCGTGCAGCCTCCCTTGATGTCTCTTGGTCTACGTTGGGAGACAAACGAATTTGCCGGTGACCCGGAACTTGAAATGTGGAGCCCGGAGAAGAGTCCAGTGAGGTCCCCAGAGTACCTGTGCGGACGGAATTTTTCTGAGCCCAGAAGGGTTTATGGTCACAATTCTAGTAGACCACCTGACTGGTCAAGACACTGGTACACTGGGCACTGGGACCGTAGTAGGCATGGAAGGTGGCGTGATCGGAGGCACTGAGTCACTGACTATATCACACCATGACATGCCGACGACCTTGCTAATAGGAAGGATCATTTAATTTTAGTGTAGAGCTGTGAATAGATTCGGTCGTTAGGCAATGATGTTACAGAGAGCTGACGAGAAATAACAGAGAATCTAACAAAACTGGGGACAGTTTCTCTTTAGGTTCTCCTTTCGTGATTTTTTAATGGAAAGACGTGAATCGCACCCAAGAGATCATCGGCGGCCTGAGTCTCCTTTCATAATTTTTTAATGGAAAGAATTTGCAGAGCTTTCCGGTGGTACCATTTCGTCTCAAAAGTTGAAAGCCTGAAATATAGATGACTTATTTGCTTTCTTCGGCTGGTCGCCTTTCCATTTAGTAAATCAGAGTGGCGATGGTTGCCAAAGTCGCTGATTGAACTGTAAAGAAACCGAATTATTGGACATGGGTCTGATTGGAAGGCGCATTTTATAGATGCTACCTGGTTTTGAGCCGGCCCAAGTATGCAGAAAACTGGGTTTTGAGCTAGTTTTCACATAATCTGAGGTAGATTTTTATCACCACATGTTTGTTGGGCATAGGCCGGATTCAAAGGCGTAATTTGTCATATCTAATTCACAAAACTACATCTTTATAGTGTTATACCAAAAAAAAAAAAACATACAATCATGCCCAACTATAGTCCAACTAGGGTTACCTACCAGTCCGTCAACGGGATCAATTCCTCCCATGATGATAGCCTTCTAAGGCCGTGGTGGAATTGGTGGCGGAGCAACTGAGTCGTCAAGCGAGGACCTCAATGCCTACCAGTCCAATGCACCTGGGGGAGCAACACAGTCTCCGCAACCATTGCCTCTATCAAAGAAGAGGTTTTGGACGAAATTCACCCAAGAGCAGAAAGATAGGATGTTGGAGAGGTACGAAAAATAGTAACTCTCTCTCTTTTTCTCTCTCCATCTACAAGGAATGGAAAATAGAGGAAATCGGGAAGAAAGGAGAGGAGAGAAAGGGGAAGGGAAAGAAGAGAGACCAGGGGAGAGAGAGAGAGAGAGAGAGGGAGGGAGGATTTTGGAAGTCTGCCGCCACCGCAACAGCTACCGCCGCTGTTTGTGTATCACGAGGTCGAGGAAGATGAACAATGTTTTTCTCTACAAGGGTAGTATGGGGATTAAAAAATATTGCAACAACGGATTTCAACGGAAGGGGGTCTTTGTCACAAACCCTATAGTATGGGGGGTCTTTGTAATTTACCCAAAAAAGAAGAAAATACTTGGATCCAATCGAACAGTGGTGCGAACGGAGTAGCCCTGCTAAAAAACATACAACCATTCCCTTTCCCCCTTCTATGTTCATCAATTTCACCAGGAACTGGAATCGAAGCGTTTCTTTCTTTCTTGATTGCTTTCTTTCATATCTTCTTTGATGCTACTACTGCTTCCTCTTTGTTTACTAAGAACTTGGCCCTTTAAGCAACTCGTATTTTGCTTTGTTTGTAAATGAAATGAAAACATAGTAAGAGAAACTATAAGACTGGATAAAGTGGGATAAGAAAAGAGGCCAAGTAAAGAGGTCGATAGGGGTATTTTAGTAAAAATAGATGCAAACCAAGGTTCAAAATATCGACATGCCCGATATACCGGTAGGGCTGTATCGAGTGATATTGATAGTGTTTTTTTGCTTTTTTTATTTTTTTCAAAACCGGTTAAGGGGGGCCTGTTTAAGGCTCCTCCACCCCTTGAACCAGTCAAAATCCCGACACCCCCCCACCAGCACGATACGGGCCAACACGTATCGATACTTTGAACCTTGATGCAAACTAATTTGCAAATGGGCAAAATAGGCATTTCAAAATTTTTGATTCTTTGGTTTAATGTTTTCCATCTCGGTAATTGATGGAAGGGAGGTTTTTGTTAATTTATTTAAAAATCCAGGAGAGGTTTTTGTTAAAGTGAAATAAACCATAGGGAAGGTTTTTATGATTGTCAAAAACTTTGAGAGATTTTTGTATTTTTATGGGCTCTTATAAAATGCTTTTGTATTGATGTATCCATGCGTAAAGCCACGAAGACATTGACAGGCTCCTGGCCATTTGCCAACTTCTCGTTGTGGAAGAAGGGAGATCCCATGGAAGAATATATTCATATAGCCTAATCTCTTTTGTTCCCTTTCCATATCAAGCACATCAAAGAATACCCTTCAGTCCTTCACTACTTTACATGCTACATGACCCGCTATCCTTGATTGCTTGCTTAGAAATCAGAATCTCATCTTTATCTCATAAATTTCATTGGGTGGAGAATGGATTTTCTCCTATGCCCCAAACTAAGTGAATTTCACCAACCCCCCTCCCCCTCCTTTCTTGGCCGACCAGGACGTTGTCATTAATCTTGAAAGCACCAATTAGGGGAGGGGGGCACCTCAGACCCCGCATGTGGCACAAGAAGCATACCTTGAATGAATTCATGAGTCACGTTCAACCAAAACTTGGACGTCCAAGTAGGTCAACCATGCATCCATGATGCTCGATCTTGGGGGTGATGCCAAGTTCATGGTTATAGCATCAATACACACCCCGATGGCCCGACCATTGAAATTTCATCAGCTTGCAAATTGACATCTTCCCCTTGCATTCGAGAAAACTCTTAAAGCATTTTAATTTGTGCCAAGCTAATAATGATGTTGCCTGTTCTAAACAGTCCATTGGAATGGAAGCCGTTAATTGGATCGGTACTAAACGAATGACTGGCTCACCTGCTCCTAACAAGTAATACCCAGTAAACCAATTAATCTATCAGCGAAAGCAATATTCCATTGGTACAAAAAATAAAAGACTTGGCTCATGTCCTCGAGCAAATGTTCTACTGTAGAACCCCAATGGAAAATTGCTGAATGACTAAAACTCAACGTTTATTTGTCTGTTAAGATTGCAGTCTCATGGCAACCAAGATGAAAGAATGACGCAACTATACATGATGATCATTGAGAATAGCACGTCAAGTGAATAATGGCTGTGCCATCAAATCATTTACCATCTTTGACCACGATTTGAACCTCCTTGTCGGACCAAGTAAACGCGACCGTAAACCCATCGTCTGCCATGTCTAGAAATAGATTGCTGCATAAAATCCCAATCCCATTCACATGTAAGGAATGTAGGAATGGTACTCGTGTGAGCAGATATTCGATGTTTACCCATAAATTGCAAGGGAAAAATTAGCTATTTCTATTGAAAACCTACAACATTATCTAAGATGACATGGAGCAGAAATAAAATTTTCAACAGATATTTATTCCCTCCACTTCTTCTGTATTGTTGCAGTTTTTTTATGGGAGTAACCTTTTGTCACCTATTTAACTTGTATTTGCTTTTACCTTCAGCAATACATTTTTTTCTTTATGTATCTTCAAAAAAAAAAAAAAACGTTAGGAGCATCTTCCTTGATCTTAAACTTCTTACCCTAATTTCACATTTGTCTACTCATTAAAAGGTAAGTTTGAGTATCCTGCATTTAAGACCCTTCCAATGGGAGATAATGGGGCATAATTTCCTCAAAGTTGTGACTTGTGATTGAATAACTGAATAGACCAAGTTCTACATCCAGGGCAATAGGCACCATAAAACAATGAAAGTGCGGAATATCTTCTCTTGGTTGATAGCATGGTAAAGCATTTCGTGCAGAATTTTATGCCTCCACTCAGGAAAAAAAAAAGAATCAGAATCATTTATATCAGTTGCATAATGTCTATATTGGCCGAAAGATCTCACTCCATTTAGAAACCATGAAAATTGCACAGCTTCTACAGCCAGTATTAAGACTTTGGATCTTTTTTTTTTTTTTTTGATAAGCAAGCTGAAGAGTATATATCCATCCAACAAAAAGACTATGGATCTTTTCCATCAAGGATCATTTCCAAAAGAAAGAGATAAGTCTTTTATAATTGTTATTATTTTTTTTCCATTTAGGCCTGTGCATGTTGTTTGGGATGTTTTCCCAAATCAACTAACTTAACTACATTTTTTCTTTTGTCAACAACCAATTGCTAGGAACATACTGACTTGGAAGAAGTTAACTTGGGAAACCATTGCTTTCTTACCTAATCCATAGATAATATTTCCTTTTCATTTTTAATGTCAACTAAAATATAGATTATATAAAACAGAGTGCTCTACATGTAAATTATGCATACTTCTTATAATCAGCATGTGCATTGACTATAAGAAAAGAACATAGGGAATATTTACCTCAACCTTGGTGCGGAACTCTAGAGAGGACTCACATACATGACAATCTGCCTTATGAGGAGCTCGATTGGATTGATCTTCCTTCACAAATGCAAAGACCTGCAAGGAAATATAGTTAGTGTTTAAAGGGAGTGGCTCGAGATACTTACTTTTTTGTTGAAGAAGACAGACTAGAATATTTTCATAAAACTTTGGAAATTTCTGAAATGAGTAAAATCTATGCTTTATCACAACCAACCTCCTCCCCACAATTTGGGCATGCTCCCTTTAAAGCCACCAAGTCATTTTTCCAGAGGCCCTGAAGTGCTCCAACTGCAACAAGTTGCACTCAAGTAAACGATATTGTTTCAGATCATAATGTTACCCTGCCCCAATCATCACCTCCTTTGTTCACAATCTCCTTTGTTTGTTTTTAACTCAACTTGGTAAGAGCAAAAACACCTCACTACAAGATTACCAAGTTGGAGTAGCTGAGTTTCCAAGTATTGATTAAAGAATACTAGTATCCATAGTTGTCAAGGTGTTGCCTAGGCAATAAGGTGCTCATGGAGGGTACCCTTGCTTAATCAGAAAGATATTTTTTACATGGTGTTCTTGGATACTTTCATATTCTTAATTTTTTGAGATTGCAATAATAAAATAGACATCATTAAACTAAATTATTCATTTTAAGTTAAAATACTAGTTTCTTTTTATTATTTTTCTCATTTCTTAGGGTTCGATCAACATGTATACTACATTGAACCCTACAAAGATTTCAAAACTTGAACTGATAAGCATGGAGGAACTCAAAATTTTATCCAATCAACACATATTCATTAGTTTCATCATCATCATCATCATCTTCTTCTTCTTTTCCTAAGACAAAAATAGAGGCTCAGCCCCCTCTATTTTATGAAATTTCTTTTCTTTCTTCCATTTTTTCATCAATATGTTGATTTTCTATGTTTCAAATGAGGATTATACATTTTTCATGAAGATTAAAGACAATTACTTGCAAAAGGCAGATGCCGCTTGCTATGGAACCAAAGGAATTACCCTAGGATTCATGGGTTTTATTCAAAAAGCTTATCACCTAGGTGACTAGATGATAATTAATTGTGAAAGATGGATTTTATTCAAAAAAAAAAAAAAAGAAAAAACCTAGTCTCGCCTTGACACCTTGAAAACTATGCCTCTAGGGTCTTTGACAATCAAGAAATACAAAGATAGCTTAACATGTGGAACAATGAGTTCACATAATCACAACACTTTCTTTTGACCCTTCAATAAAACACGATATGCTATCAACCAAAAGAAAAACTAAATCACCTAGTGAGTATTTGCCTAGCTGATTTGGCTTGATGTTTTTCAAATGGCCACAACACTTACTTGTGACCCTCTAATAAAATAGCAAGGCGCACACAGACATGCTATTAATCAAACAAAAAACCAAATTATCTATCTAGTGAGTGCATCCTATTGTTGCTACCCTAAGTAATACACTAACAACCCACTAGCATATTGAAAAATTGAGATTGTTTCTACGGTTTATTACCTTACTGTGACAATTTAGAAATACCAAGGTAGGCTAAGAAGTTGAGTGGTTAATTCAAACGATCATGGCACCTTACTAATGACAATTTAAAACACAAGTATGCTTGCTATCAATCAAGTATGGTGGTGTTTTCAGGAATGAGGGCAGAATTATTGGTCTATTTTCAGGGCCAATAAGTGAAGGGGATACCTTTGAGGGCTGAGATTTTGGCCATGTTGGAAGGTGTGCAAAGGACATGAGCATTAGTAAGCTCGTTATAGAAGGGGACTCAAAGCTGGTGGTGGTCTGGCTGCAAAAGGAAGGAACCGGACTTTGGAACTACAACAGTAAAAGAAAGAAATTTAAATGGCTGACACGAGGCATGCATGTGAAATTAAATTGAGTTGAAAGAACTGCTAAATGTTTGATGCATTAGCAAAACAAGGGGTGGGAAGAAATCAGTTTTTTTGGGCTCAACTTAACTTTAGTTTTTATGGAGGGTTAAGAGATTTTATCTCTCCTCTTTTGTAGTTTGTCTCTATTTATTAATGAAATATGCAGTTATTGATAAAAAAAATGAAAAACCAAATCACCCAATGAGCACATGCCTGGGTGATTTGGTTTTGATGAGTTCACATGGTCACAACATTTTCTTGCAACCCCACAATAAAACACAAAAATGGTAACAATCAAATCCCTCAATGAGTGTGTATGCCTTTTTCCTACCCTAAATGATACAAAAAATAACCTGCTAACATATGAAAAAATAGACACTACCTCCAAGGTCTACCACCTTGCTATGATAAACAAGAATTGCCTAGGTAGCCTAGTATGTACTATGATGTGTTCATATGGTCACAATACATTCTTGTGACTCCAATAAAACACTAACCTGCTATCTATCAAAAGAAAAATCAAATCATCTAGTGAATGCATGCTTGGGTGATTTGATTTTGATGAGTTCACATGGACACACCACAACACTTCCTTGTGACCCTCCAATAAGTTGGTAACATGCTAATAATCAAATTTCAAAAAAAAAAAAAAAAAAACACCTTGTGAGTGCACGGCTGGATGATTTGGTTTCAACTAGTTCACATGGTCACAGACATTCTATCAATCAAATGAAATACCAAATCACCCAATGAGGGTATGCCTGTTGTTGCTACCCCAGATGATATATAAACCAACTGCTTTTATATGAAAAAATAAAGATCTAGGGTCCACTACCTTATTAGGAATATCAAGATATACGAAGGTAATGTGTGGAGCAACAAGTTCATAGAATCATAATACTTTCTTATGGCCTCTAAAAAACCGTGGGCATCCTATAAATAAAAGATAAACCAACATCACCTAGTGAATGCATGTGTGGGTGATTGTTTTGATGAGCTCACATAGTCAAACAATTTATTGCAACCATCCAATAAAACACGGACATGCTTCTATCAATCAAATGAAAAACCAAATAACCCAGTGAAGGCATATCTACTATTGTTACACCGAATGTTACAAAAATAACCACTTGCCCTATGAAAAAATAGAGACCATCTCAAGGATAATTATGACAATTAGGTAATAAAAGGTAGCTTAACATGTAGAGTGATGATTTCACATCGTCACAACACTTCCCTGTGACTTACTAATAGAAAACAAGCATGCCCCAATCAAATAAAAAACTAAACCCCCCACTGAGTTCACGTCTCTTGTTGTTACCTGAAAAAAAAAATACAAGAAAAACCTGCTACTACCTCTTGTCAAAGTTGTCAAGGCAATGCCTAAGCGATAAGGCGTTCATGGAGGGTTGCCTTACTTAACCGCTAAGATATTTTTTTATAGGGCACACTTGCATAATTTCATATTCTTAACTTTTGGCATTATAATATTAAAACAAACATTATTCAAACTAAATTCTTCGGTTTGACTCGTGATGATACCACAAATGACTCTTGCTGAGATCTCTTTTATTTCATTTTAAGAAAACGTTAAATCTTCAAAGAACATTTTGAGAGCTTAATAATATGCAGACAATGAGACAACCATAGTTGTCAAGGCAACGCCTATGCAGGCACATAGGTGACAAGGCACCCTTGGAGGCTCACCTCACCTAATCGTCATCACCTAATCGTCATGCAGTTTTGTATGTTGTGTAATAAAATACTTTTATATTCTTAATTTTTTGAGATTGTAATTATAAAATAGACATTATTAAACTAAAATTATTCATTTTGTGTGCTTATATATTAAGTTCTTTTTATTATTTTCTTATTTGTTAAGGTTTAATCAACACAAACATTGCTAACCACTTTTTTTATCAATGACTGCTGTATTGAACCCTCAAAGACTTCAAACCTGAATCAATAAGTAAGGAAGAACTTAAAATTTTGTCTAATCAACACATTATCTTCTTCCACCTTTTCTTTTCTTCTTTTCCTATAACAAAAATAGGGGTTTTGGACCCTATATTTTCGGATTTTTTTTCTTTCTTCTTTTTCTTCTCATGGATATGTTGATTGCCAATACTTTAGAAAGAAGTTTATACTTTTCTTGTGAAAAATATGGATAATTATTAAGTTGATTGTCTATAATTCAACACATTATCTAGGCAACTAGGCAATAGTGCACCCCCTATTGCCTAGCCTCACCTTGGTGACTTCAAAACCATGGAGACAACCTTGCTAAAGCTTTTGTACATCCTTCCCCTTTGTTTTGCAATAATAGTTATCATTTTTCAAAAAAAAAAAATAGTTTGAGGTAAATTACTAGTTTCTTTTTATTATTTTTGTTAGGGTCCAATTAACATGTATAGTGTCTTCAACCCTCAAAGGCTTCAAAGCCTGAACTGATAAGCATGGAAGAACTCAAAATTTTGTCCAATCAACACATATTGATCATTTTCATCCTTTCTTTTCCTTTCTTCCTTTCCTAGGTCAAAAATAGAGGCTCAACCCCTTTATTTTTTGAGTTTTCTTTTCTTTTTTCCTTTTTTCATGAATATGTTGATTTTTATGTTTAAATGAAGTTTATACATTTTTTATGAAGATTACAAACAATTAGTGGTGAAAGACGGTTGCTGCTTGGTATGGAACCTTGGTAATTGTCCTAGGACTCATGTTTTTTATTCAAAAAAGCCATTGCCTAGGCAACTAGGTGATAAGGCACCCCTTTGTCACCCAGCCTCATCTTGATGCCTTGGAAGGTATGTCTCTAGGGTCCACTCCCTTATTTGAGGGATCAGTTTAAGTCCCAGCTACCCTCTAAACCATGGCCTAACCCAATACACCCCCTGTAGGGGCGTATCGGGAAGGCCCTGATACATAACAATATTTTGAACCTTGCCTCCAATAAAACACAACATACTATCAAACAAATGAAAAACCAAATCACCTAATGGGTGTTTGCCTGGGTTATTTGGTTTCGATGTGTTCACATAGTCACAACACTTACTTGCAACCTTCTAATAAAATACAAAATGAAGAACCAAATTATCCGATAAGTGCATCTTGTTGGTGCTACCCCCAATGACACACTAACAACTAACATATGAAAAATTAGAAATTGCCTCTAGGGTAGACTACTTTACTATGACAATTTAGAAATACCAGACTGGCTTGAACGATGAGTTCACATGACCACAACATTTTCATGCCACCCTCCAATGAAATATAAGCATGCTATCAATCAAATGGAAAAACCAAATCACTAAATGGGTGCATGTGTAGGTAATTTGGTTTAAAGGAGTTCACATGGTCACAACACTTTCTTGCAACCCTACAATAAAACATAAACAATGCTAATAATCAAATGACAAATCAAATCACCCAATGAGTGCATGCCATTTTCCTACCCCAAACATACAAAAATAACCTACTAACATATGAAAAAATAGAGACTACTTTAATATCTAATATCTATTACCTTACTGTGACAATCAAGAAATGTCAAGGTAGCCTAACAATTTATGCTTGTTGTTGGTACCCCAAGTGATACATGAACTACCTGCTATCATAGGATAAAATGGAGACTACCTCTAAGAACCACTACCTTGCTAGGAATATCAAAAAATATGAAAGTAGCCTAACATGTAGAGCAATGAGTTCACATAATCATAACAGTTGCTTGTGGCCTTTTAAAAGACCCAAACATGCTATAAGTCAAAGGATAAACCAAATCACCCAGTGAATACATGCCCAGTTGATTTGGTTTTCATGAGTTCACATATTTACAGAAATTTTTGCAACAATACAAAAAAAACACAAAGAATGAGGCCCAATGGATTCATGATGTTCTATATGGCTAAAAACAATAAGACTATTCACAGTGCCATAAATTTGACAAAATCATAACAGCATATGCATTCAAACATTGTCTAGAATCACTTCAATGACTAACTTAAAAACCAATTGCAACTGATTTTATACCTACATGGAGCATAAAACTTGACTGAATAATAAACCTTTATATCATAAACAACCAATTATAGTTCATGATTTCATGGATATCTTAAAATGAAATGATGACAAGGACATAATAGATTCTACTACAATTATCTCCCACTTCATGACTGTATTTTTCTAGTATACAATATATAAAGTTAATGCACGGGTTCATGATTAATTGCATATATATAAGGTTCAAAATTTCGATACATATTGTAATTTTGACTCACCTGAACCACCCAATATCAATATTTTGAACATTGTGCATATATCAAGAACTAATGTACTTCAAATAATGATAACAAAGAAAAGAATCACAGTAGTTCCTAGGGATTTTGGCATTTACTATTTGACAAATACAACATGGCATCCTTTTATTATTCATATGTACACATTACATGATGTATCATTTTTTTTATCTTCTACCACAATGCCCAAATACAGATATTGACATGGGCACAGACAAGGATACATGATACAGGGTTAAATTCTCCACAGACTAAAATCCCAGACACAAAAACAGGTATATGTATCTCATATAATATGCTAAAATCATGTTTTATATCTAATACTTTGAGCTCAATGTCATTTCTCAAGACTCATACATTGCCAAAATTAATTGCATTTCTAACATATATAGATTTTTTATATTATAATTTGCTTAAACATACCATTCAACGTTTAAAGGTGCTAATATACATCTAAAAGTGTTCATGTAGTATATTGTGTTTACGCATGTATGCGTATCTAGTTATCATTCTCAGGATTTAGCTGACACCTCTCAAAAATAGTCTGATATTGATATTTGACTAAGATCATCATCATGGATTAAACATGAAACAGAACTCATGTTGCACTTTCCAGAGATAAATACTAATAGCTGAGAGGACATCAAGTGAAAATTATTACCAGAAGCTGATGCAACTGGATAACCAATCAAAGACCCCAATGCCATGAATAGAATGCCATTCAGCATTGCAAGAAATTCCAATGAAGGAGCTTCTCTAATCAGGGAAAATCTCGAGTTTAATGCATCATGATAAGCCAGACCAACGGTGTAGATTGTCGGTAGAAGAAAAGCCAAGCTGCCAAATGCAAGTAACAGGATCCATACACTTGCTAATGCCAAAACCTGTGAAGGGTCTTCCTGCCCTACACACAAGTCATTAAATCTTCTGGTTGAGAAAATGGTACTCCCATGCAGCAACTCAAAAAAAATAAAAAAGAAAAAAGAAAAGAAAAGAATTATCCACCCCTTTTATATATGTGATTGCTTATCAATGAAGGTTTTCCCAATGATTGTCCCAGCCGTCCAGGGTTTTGGGAGGGGTAGACTGGATACAGATCTAGCCTTCAGCATTTTTTTGCACAAATTGGCCACTCTCATAATCAAACTCATGTTCTTGTCAGCAAAAGGTTTTACCATTGGATCAAGCAATGACCTCTATGTGATTGTTCATCAATTTAAATCAGCAACTGCATTTGGCGGCTTATTGGTTGAGGCATAGACCAAATATCAAAATAGAGAACCCTACCCTTTGATCTAAGGATAAGATTTTGGTGGCCAAAGAAGTATAAATAAACAAATAACCAACTCAGAATAGGTCCATGGACAACCTTAAAACGTGTCAAGTTGTTCTTCTTTATAGGATATGCCCCACCAAGAGTCATTATCTATATTAACTATGAGGAACAGTGAGATGCAACCTCATATATATGACCAATGTCAAGGGTGAATTCATCTAGAATTCTGCAAAAACAAAACATTACTCTATATATTATCACCTCAGCATCTGCATATGTTGATTGTCGCCTAAGGCTGCATCGAGGATACTTGATAACAGACTTTGAACCATACCACCGCAGTTTAAGCTGTTCAGAATATTCTCACAAAATCAAATATTTGAACATGTAAGCCACGACACCATGTATTATGTATATCTAGTTACATGGGATAAAGATAATATTTAAAGTCACCTCTACTTTATCAAACATGTCGTCAACAATCAAAGGTTTCCCACTGTAATAAGCATCTCGTGCCTAGAACAATAAGAAACAGTTAGCTTCTTCTATAATAAAGGATTAATCATAAACGGATTGGTTGCAGGTCAAGTAATGCCATATTGAATATAAAAATCACTAGCATGACAAAACTGATTGAACAAACTTCATAATGTCATGGAATGCTAAGTATTGTAACAAGATGAGTGAGATAAATAATATCAATGCTTAAGGATCTGACCTATGGATCATACTGAATAAGTTAAGATTGATTAGATTTAGTAATCTATAGCTTCAGTATTTCCTTAGTATATAGTCATCAAATTTAAACCAATTTGGGTTCTTATCGTAAGACGCGATTATACAAATAGGATGAGAACACCTTCTCTTTTATAATTTTCCTCTTTTTAACACGCATGAACAAATCAGACTCAACATCAAATCTGCGTCCAAATCAACTAGAGTAGACAGGAACAAGAGGGCAAAAAAAATAGATTTAAAAAAAAAAAAACAGTAGAGGGTCAAGATATCGTTCATCGAGAAATTGAGCTTCGAAATTGCAGTTAGTAATCGAAAACAGAATCAAATCATACCTGACGATAAAGAGCCTCTAGGGTTTCTTGACTTGCCGTCTCGATAGGTCCAACGAAAATACATGAAGGTCCCTCAACGAGGGCCAGTTCCGAATTGGAGTTGCGTAAGCTGCGGGCAGAAACGCGATTACTCTTGGTTGAGATTTTGAGTGGAAAAGGAGCAATCGTTCTATGGAGCAGAGAAGGCAAAGTGTTGTTCCTGGTGAGTTCAGCAAGAGTCGACCCGGTCGAGGGCGGGGAGAAGGTGCTTGTGCCGACCATGAACCAAGCTGTGGTGGTGGGGATGTCGCGGAGCAGGCAATCATGACAGTTAAACTTATAGCCACAAGGTGTGTGTTTATTTATAACTTTGAGCCACTCATTTTGTTCTCTTGGCGTGTAATAACGAACCATCATTATAAATGACGATCTCATGTTACTCTTCTACTTCTGGTTTTGAGACGTGACGGAATTGACTGACCGGCCCTGCAGCTCCCGTTGTATGTGTTCGTGTTGTATACTATCAAGTATCAAGTACCAACCACTAGATCAGAATAATTGCAATCATTGTTGAGAAAAAATCTCGGTCCTGAGTCCTGCATCCAGGATTTTGTGGCAAATCTTTTCTTATATATATTTTGATGACATTGGCATTTCGCAAATGTGTATTTTTTTGGAAAATTTTCGATTAATACCCTTTATTTTGCGCCTATGCTACTTTGATCCCTCAACTTTAAAATGAAATGATTCGGTATCCGAATTTTCTCAAAATGTGTCTATACTATCTATCTATATAAATATATTAAGCTGAAATATGTACTTAAGTCCTAAGGAATGTCATTCTCTCCTATAAATTCTCTCTCTTTTGTTTTTTCTTTCAAATTACAAGAATGATATTCTCTCTTTTTCTTATAAATTATAAGAATGTCATCTCTCTCTCCCTATAAATTACAAGAATGCCACTCTCTCTTCAACTAGGGGACCTATAATCGAAGGTAGTCGAGTTCGAGCTGAGCCGAGCTTGAACTTCTGAGCTCAAGCTCAAGTCTCTAATTCGAATCGAGCTCGAGCTAGACGATACCTTGACCACTGAGGGAGACCTCAGCTCGGCACCTTGTCAACTAAGGGTAGGGGTGATTATTTCAGCACGGCCCGAAAAATTCCAGGCTTGGGCTTGGGTTTTGTGTTTAAGCTCAGTCCGGGCCTGTGCTCATATCAGGCCCACAAATTTTAGGGTCGAGCTTGGGCTTAATACTTCAAGCCTGGCCCAACCTGCATATATTTAAACTTACACATTTTGTGTATAATGTATACATATGTATACATGTTATTTTACATTATATTATATATTTTATATATAAATATTATAACATGACATGTATAATTTATATTATATGTAATATTTTATATTATATAATATATACAATAAAAGTTTATATGCATGTTATGTCATTTAATATAAAATATTATTGATACATAATGTTTTATATATGAAAGACATTGGCCCGGCCCGGCCCATGATCACCCCTAACTAAGGGAGACCTTAGCTCGACACCTCGCCTTCTAAGGAAACCTCAGCTCGACGCTACAGTAGCAGAGGGAGACCTCAGTTTGGCACCTCAGAGGTAGCTGAGCTCAAACTTCCTACCTTTTGACTCAAGTCAAGCTCGAGCACAAGTCTCTAATTCGAGTCGAGCTCGAACCTGATAGTTTTTGAGCGAGCCCCTGCAACACAGGGCCCCCTTCGCTAGTTTATTCTTAAAAGATCATCAATTATGTGTATCACATGGCATCACGTGCAATTTAAGATTTTTGAAAATATTAAAATTATCTTTCAAAATAAAACACTGTTCATCATCTTCCTCAAAAAGATGAAACAAAGTTGCAAAACAATGAGTTAGGGATCAAAGTCTAGACTACCAGCTCTTTCCTCCCTTCCTTGTTGAACCTTGTCTCTTGTTTTCTCTCTTTTGTGCCAATTTATTGCATCCTATTTCATATTTTCTCTTTTTTATTGGTTTTGCTTTTTTCCTTGAAGCAAAATATGTATTTTTTTCTCTTTTTTTTTTTTTGGTTCTCTTTTATGGGTTCTTTATCCAATTCAAATCTGCCTCAAACAGAATGCACTCCAAAAAATCCCACATCACATCGCAATCGTGTATTGGGAACATCTCCCAATGACAAGTACGAGAGATGTTCTCAATGCACACTGAGATGTGCATGTGGGGCGTTTTTGGGGTGCATTCTCTAGGGGGCAGATGTGAACTATTCTATATCTACTTAAATGGAATTTGATGGAGGGTGATTTGACCCAACCTCCGAAGAAGGTGACGCGTGAACGTGACTCAGCATAAGCAACAGCTCAGCATGACAGCCTGACTACAATTGAATAACGAGCTCGCTAAGGTCCTCGCAGGACAGCTCGCCACGGAATGAGCTCGCTACAGCGCGAGCTCATGGACCCCAGTATGTAGAAAGGGAATACTCTAAGTCAAGTCTATCCCAGCTCTGAACTGAGAGAATCAGCTCGCTCCAATACTTAAGCAAGAAGATTGCCCCAGGCAACCTCAAGTGGAATCACCTCGAAACACATCCAGGAGCTCGCTGCAAGGCAGCTTGCTATGGGATAACTCGCTACAGGGCAGCTCACCATTAAGCGACGCGGCGTTCTCAAGAAGCTTCTTATCTGACAAGACCGTACCCGCCAGACTGGATCACGTCTCCTGATTGGCGGTGCAGTCCCTGCCATCCCAACAGACTGCACTCACGTCCCTCGACAGGTGGTGGCGTGTCTGTCCTTTCCGGGTCATTTCTCTCATCCGATTGGGCAATACTCTACAACAGTTACCTGCGCAGCCTTGGCAAATAACGACTGCGATAGAGGGCCAGTGGTGGTTATGCCCGATTTGACAAGAATCTTACTGATCTAGCGCTATTTGCACTCTTAGCTCTCTTTGCATCCCTTACAGCTCTCCCAAATATTCTAACTTAAGCATCGAAGTATTTCCACCAGGCGAACTCCCCGGGAATCCTTCACCTTCTTTTTCTCAGGTACCGTCCGTAGCCAGGTAGGAGTGCCAGGATCACGCTGCATCATTTGGTGTCGTCTATGGGAACGCTTCAAAAAGCCTTCCTCCAAACTTTGCAACTTTTAGTAAGACTTCAGCATCCATGGCTTCCTCTAGCAATGTCGGACGAGGTGCCAACCAGAACGCTTCTGGGGAGCGACCTCAGCTCCCGACTGTCTGCATTGGACAGTTCACCGTCCCCCTCTCTGTGGACGGAGTTCCCAGCCTGAATGTGCCTCAGACAATGGCACCTGTGAACGCTCCGCTCCCTTCCACGGTTGGAACAACCTTCACTGAACCTTCTGTTGTCCCCCCAATGACCAACCAAAACCAGCTTGAAGACCTGGTGCAATGCATGCGAGCTATGCAAGCTCAAATGCAACAGTTCCAGCAGTTTCAACTCTACCAGTAGCAAGTGTTGCATCAAGTTTCTTAGTACTAGTACCAACAGCAGTACCCTTCACTGCCTCAGGCCTAACAGTCGCTTCCCCCTCAGCATCCGGCCGTGAAGCAAGCCAAGCCTTCCCACCGGAGAGAAGCCTCTCAAACCCAGAATCCTTCCAAAAGCCAAGCCTCATCCCACGACAGGAAGGAGAGACCAGTCACCCCTGCCTCGCAGCCTACAGGCAAGTCAGGGGCTTCCCAGCTGGTCAGGCCCGCATCACCTCAGCACTCTCAGTTCGATCTCCCGCTCGCAGAAAATCAATTCGAGGTCCTAGCCGCAGATTACAAGCAGGGCCCTTCGGTTCATAGCTATCATCAGTAGTCTGAGCCCATCAAGCTCGATAATACTGAAGCCAGTAGCACCAACGCCGAGCCGACAAAGCAGCAGCGAAGACACCGACGAGCTCGCCGAACTACTACCCGCGTCCTGCCCAAGCTCAAGGATAAGGAGGAGATAAGCTCAAATGAAGTAAAAGCTACTCCTCTCCTTTCAGCCCCTTCCCCTCTGTCATCAGAACTTCTTGCGGTCCCTATGCCAAAGGACTTCAAGCTTCTTCCCTTGGATAAGTACGACGGATCCTTCGATCCGAACGAACATGTGGACGCCTTCCAGTCCCAAATGCACCTGGCAAGGGCTACTGAATCCTGTATGTGCATGGCTTTCTCCACCATCTTCAAAGGGGTGGCCCGCATATGGTACCGAAACCTTGCACCCGGATTGATAAGAATTTGGGCGCAGTTCGTGCAAGTCTTCACCTCCCACTTTGTCACTAGCAAGAGGTGCCCAAGAACTCAAGAAAGCCTCCTTGGCATAGTCCGGAAGGAAGGGGAGTCCATTCAGAGTTATATCAAGCGGTTCAACGATGCTTGTTTGCAAATACCCGATCTAGACCCCGCAGTTCATCTCACCGCGGCCAATCGAGGCATCACCCATAAAGAATTCAAGTGGTGTGTGGTTGTTAATCAACCCAAAACTGTGATCGAGTTCCTCAAGCTCGCAGATCAGTTTATAGGGACAAAGGAGGAAATCAACCAGAAGAACGCATGTGCGCCCGAGAAGAGAAAAAGGGAAGGTGAGTCCTTCATTCAAGGGGACGATAAAAAGAAAAAGGACCTAGCTCGGGGGGCAAGGCCAAGTCAGCCTTTCGGAGCTCCAGTAGCTAAAAGAACGGACTACACGCCCCTGAACACAAAGCGGGCTGAGATCCTTATGGCAATCAAGGACGCCTAGTGTAAGGAATAAAAATTTGTATTGTAGTTTCCATAAAGACCACGGTCATAGTACCAAAAATTGTAAAAACCTCCCTGACGAGATAGAGAAGCTCATCTGTCGCGGATACTTGAAAATGTTTGTACAATAATAATAATAGTAAAGTAGGTCGACAGGGGGAGCAGAATAGAGATGCTCCCGAATCCAGTAGGCAGGCAAAGCAACCGCAGAGGCAGCCCCCAGAAGAGAGACCAGTTCAAGGGACCATCCACGTAATCGTTGGAGGTTCGATTTTCGCCGGCTGTACCACAACTGCGGCTCGGACATCAGCTCGCGAGGCCGCCAAGGAAGAATAGAACCCACCGAAGCGGCCAAGGACAAAAGATCCGATCTTCTTCACAGAGGATGATGCGCGCGGGGTCCACTACGCCCATGATGATGCGCTCGTCATAAAGATAAAGATTAATGATTTTGAAGTCAGGCGTGTCCTCCTCGACTCTGGCAGCTCAGTATATATCCTCTTCAAAGCAGCATTTAACCAGCTCCAGCTTCAAGAAAGCGACCTGAAGCCCACGAACACTCCCCTGGTAGGCTTCAGCGAAGAGGAAGTCAGACCCCTAGGAAGGATTACAATACCTGTGGAAGTCGGCACCTAGCTTAGCATTGTGAGGCTCAACCACAACTTCTTAATGGTTGCAACCCCCTCCCCATACAACGCCATAGTAGGTCAGACGATCACCCATGCCCTACGTGCAGTGGTCTCCACTTACTACTTGGCAATGAAATTCCCCATGGATTTCGGAATCAGGATAGCGTGAGGTGACTAGCTTGAGTCTCGCAAGTGCTACGTCGCCGCCCTCAAAGGGAAAGCCAAGGTGGTCGACGACCTCGAACTGGAGCGACCTACGGAGCAGTGCGAGGAGCGAGCTACACTCACAGAAGAGACTGTCTCCATCCCGGCATCGACGGAGGATCCAACTCAGACACTTCATATCGATGCTTTTATTGAGGAACCCCTGCGATCTCAACTGGTATGCTTCTTACTTGAAAAATTAGATGTTTTTGCATGGTCAACGGCAAAGATGCCCGGCATAGACCCCAGCATCAAAACTCACAAGCTCCTCGCAGAAGAAACGCAACTTAGCCCTAGAGCGATGGAGGGCAGTCGACGAGGAGGTCGGGAAGCTCCTCACAGCCAACTTTATCAGGGAAGTCCATTACTTGAGCTAGGTGGCAAACCCCGTTCTGGTAAAAAAGGTTAACGGTAAATGGTGCATGTGCGTCGACTACACTGACCTGAATTGAGCTTGCCCAAAGAACTGCTTCCCACTCCCCAGGATCGACCGTCTGGTGGACGCGACCTCAGGGCACGAGTTGCTGAACTTCCTAGATGCCTATTCGGGCTACAACCAGATCAGGATGGACCCAATTGATGAAGAAAAGACTGCCTTCATAACCGAGCTCGGCCTGTACTATTACAAGGTCATGCCCTTTGGGTTGAAAAATGTTGGGGCAACCTTTCAGAGACTTGTGAATAAATTGTTTGAGCCATTGATTGGCAGAAAAATAGAATGTTATGTAGACGACATGGTCGTCAAGACCCAATTTTTGCATGATTTAATACAAGACTTGCATTCAGTGTTCGAAATTTTGCGTAAATGTAACATGAAATTGAACTAGTAAGTGTATCTTCGGTGTTACCTTGGGTAAATTCCTGGGCTACATCGTTAATCGGCACGGCATTGAGGCCAACCCGGATAAAATAAAGGCCATCCTAGACATGAGACCCCCCCGAAAACTGAAGGAGGTTCAGAGGCTGAATGGCCGAATAGCTGCTCTGAGCCGTTTCATGTCCAAGTCGACAAATCGCTGCCTGTCTTTCTTTAAGGCAATCAAAAGCAAAGGTTTTGAATGGACCGAAGAGTGCCAGCTCGCATTTGGCGAGCTCAAAAGGTACCTCACTAGTATACCGGTCTTAACCCAACCCGAGGAGGGCGATGTTTTAGAGTTGTACCTCTCGGCAAGTGACGAGGTGGTCAGCTCGGTACTAATAAAAGAGGTAGATCGGGTCCAACGACCTATCTACTATGTTAGTAAAGTATTGCAGGGAGCAAAGACGAGATATCCAGAGATAGAAAAGTTGGCCTATGCACTAGTTATTGCAGCCTGGAAGCTCTGTCCGTACTTCCAAGCTCACACTGTCATCGTCCTCACCATCAAACCTCTGAGGCAAGTTCTACTCAAGTCTGAGGTCTCCGGTAGACTGACAAAGTGGGCCGTTGAGCCTAGCGAGTATGACTTCCAATACAAGCCGCAAACTGCTATCAAGGCCCAAGCCTTAGCAAACTTCGTCGCGGAATGCACTTTCAGCTTCGAAGTCCCTAGGCCGGTCAAGCACGAGGCCCCCAGCTCGGGCGAGCCCGAAGCTCCCAAGCCGGTTGAGTTTGAGCACTGTGAGGTAGTAACCAATGCGGCATCTCTCCTAGTTAGGCCAACCGCGAACTGGGACGAGGAGCCCTGGATCCTTCGCGTAGATGGCTCCTCGAACCAACAGGGCAGCGGAGCTAGAATCGTTTTGTACGGCCCAAGCGGCATAAAACTGGAGTATGCACTACGCTTCGATTTCACAGCATCCAACAGTGAAGCGGAGTATGAGGCATTACTAGCCGGGCTGGCTCTAGACAAGGAAGTGAAAGCTAAGCATATCGTCATCTGTAGTGATTCCCAGCTCGTGGTTAATCAAGTCATAGGCGAATACGAAGCTTGTGAATCAACCATAATCGCCTACTTAGCCAAAGTAAGAGAGGCCATACTTAATTTCCAGTCACACTTCATCAAGCAAATCGCGAGATCGGAGAATGCTGAGGCCGACGCCTTGTCCCGGTTAGACAGCACCAGTGATAATACAATGAGAACCGTGTACATAGAGAACCTGCCCCGACCTAGCATTCTCAGGGGTGCAGAGGAGGTCGCTCCTGTCGTTCAAGCAGAGCTGAGCTGGATTGATCCGCTCGTGAGCTTCCTAATACACGGGACACTCCCTACAGACTGCAATGCCGCCAGAAGAGTAGAGAGCCAAGTGGACAAATACCTCATAATAGACGAATGGCTGTACCGAAGATCCTACGCGCTCCCCTACCTGCGCTGCTTGCGACCTTCCGAAGTCGAGCTCGTGCTCCGTGACACTCATGAGGGCCTGTGCGGCAAACACTTTGGGGGCAGGGCCCTCGCCCAAAAAGCGCTACGACAGGGGTACTACTAGCCAACAATGAAAGCAGATGTGATCGAGCTTGTCAAAAAGTGTGACAAGTGCCAGAAGCATGCCAATATCCACCATCAACTTGCTGCCGACCTGAAGTATCTCACTAGCCCGTGGCCTTTCGCACAGTGGGGGATCGATATACTCGGACCGTTTCCACCAGCGACAGGCAGAGGAGGTTCTTAGTGGTAGCAGTTTATTATTTCACTAAGTGGGTAGAAGTTGAACCTCTCGTAACAATCACAGCAGTTCAAGGATATTGTGTGTCATTTCAGGTTACCTCGGGTATTGATCTTTGACAACGGTAAGTAGTTCGAGGATATTAAATTCCAAAACTGGTGCCAAGACATGGGAATTCGACACAACTTTACCTCAGTCGTACACCCTCAAGCAAACGGCCAAGTGGAAGTCATGAACAGAGCTATCCTCCGCCAACTGAAGGTACGCCTGGATCGAGCTAAAGGACTATGGGCAGACGAGCTACCCAGTGTTCTATGGGCTTATCAGACCACAGTAAAGACCACTATAGGTGAGACTCCCTTCAACCTCACCTATGGTACTGAAGCAGTTATCCAAGCCGAGATCAAGGTTCCCTCGCTACGACTAGAAGCGTATGATGACAAGGCAAATGAAGACGAGCTATGCACCAACCTCGACCTGCTTGACGAAGCACGGGACCTCGCATATATTATGACCGTAACCTACCAGCAGAGAGTAGCTCGGTACTATAACGCCATGGTCTAGAAGCGAAACCTCCGCGTCGGCGACCTGGTCCTTCGTAAAGTTATGGTGCCTGAGCCCAGTTTTGGTAAGCTCGGGCCAAATTGGAAAGGACCCTATCGACTAAAGCGGGTGCTCGGGGAAGGAACATACGAGCTCGAAACCCTAGAAGGGAAGCAAGTACCTCAGGCATGGAATATTATCAACTTAAGGCAATATTACCTATAAACTACCGAGTAGACCACAAGTCACTCCCAAAGCCTAGGGGCCAAAATACTGAGCTAACAATGACCTCGGAGCGATAAGACCCAGTCGCCTCTATGGCATGGGTGAACTACTGAGTAGACCACGAGTCACTCCCAGAGCCTAAGGGCCAAAATGCCAAGCTAACGAAGACCTCAGCACGATAAGACCCAGTCGCCTCCATGACATGGGTGAACTCCAAGAGTGGAATATAAGTCACTCCCTCAGCCTAGGGGCTAAAACGCTGAGCTAACCAAGACCTCAGCACTGTGTAAGACCTAACCGTTTCATCGGTAAAGGCTAACTATTAATACCGAAGGCATAGGCAACTCGGGCATGAACCCTATGAAGTATAGCTCGCCTTGGTATACTAGTTGAACCCGATAAGGGACAACCCATGTCAACTTAACCTAGGTACATACAGCTCGAGCTTACTATGAAAACCACCTATGGGTATACCATAAAACTACCCCAAGTATGGAGGAACAACTCGGGGTAACAACTACCGAAAGATCCTACTTCGTGTGTCTAGCTCTAACAACTCGAGTGATAAAGTCGCTTTGGCAGAAAGTAAAGAGCACACAATACTTAGCAAAAAAAGATAAAACATTTCATTACTAACTTTTATAAACAAAAAATCGGGCCTAACAGCCCAGGAGAAGTTCAATAGAAAACAAATAAAAAATAGGGCCCAACCGCCCGAGATAGTTCATAAAAAAACAAGAGAGAAATATTTAAAACCGGGTTCACACTCGGGAACCACCAAAATCCATTTAGAAGAAAGAAAAAGAAGAGCAGCAACCAGCCTCAAGGATCCACTGCCTCCACGTCCTCGTCATCCTCCAGAGAGTCAGGCTCCTCCTCCTCCACCAAGTTCGTCGTCTTTCGATTCAGACCCTTCATCGTTATACCCTCAAGGTTGGGCCCAAAGAACTTCTTCCAGACCAGCCAGCGGCAGAGTTTAAATCCAGAATGGTAGGAGCTCGAGCCGTACTCCACCTGGAGGTCGTGGTACTCTTGGGAGTCCTTGAAGTCCCACACTGCCTTAGCTCACTTAGCCTCCACCATGGTGTTGAAGTTATGAGTCCTATTCTGAAGTGTGGACTCCAAGTCCCAGACCTGCTGGCGAAGAAGCTCCCTCTCCGCTACCACCCTCGATGACTCCTCCCGGTAGCGAGCGCTCTCCTCAGATAGCCAGGCAATCTGTGCCTCCTGGTCTCGAACGAGCAGTTCCTGGGCCTCGCTCCCCTTTTGAGCCTAAAGAACTTCACCTCGGGCCCGATTGAGCTCGCCCTGGAGCTTCTGCACGGTTGACCTCTGAGCGAGAGCGTCGCCGGAGTGAATGTTGGTCTAGAGGGCCATGGCGTGGATGGCGGATTTCACCTGCCAACAAAAGGCCGAGGTTAAAAAAGAAAAAAGAAGGAGAAGAAAGGAAAAGAAGAAAAAAGCAGCCACTTACCACCATGCAGTGATCGGAGGCTAGCCTAGCGAGCTGCTTGGGGTCCATCCCTCCCCAGCTGGCGACCTCCTCGTGGGAGACCACCTTTCGGCTCCTTCGTGAAGTTATGGTGAAGTCGGTGACGCTTTCCCACTTTCCGGTAGAGAACCGTGGGAAGGCGAAGGGGTGGGACTGCTCAGGCGGAGGGAACAGCCCTTGCATCGGGACCTCGTGCTCTTCTATGCCACCTTCCGTGGCTACTCCCTCGAACGGGACCGGTGGGACCTCAAGTGGTGGTGGAACGAAGGCTGGATCAGCAGCCTCAAGCTCAGCGCTCCCGGAGGTGGAATCTCGATCAGGGCGCGACCTCTTTGCCCTACGCTTCTGGTTGCTGAACAGAAGGCGGCGTGCGTCTACACCAGACATGTCGGCTTTCAAAAATCACAAGGCATTAGTCCAGTACAAAAAAAAATTTACAAGGCATTGCGCGACCTAAAAGACAACCTACCAGGGCTCAAGTCGGCCTGCGCGAGCTTGTACTCGGTCAAGTAGTCCGACCAATGGAAGCCAACCGCTGCCCAGGACTGCAGCGTTTCCCAAACTTTGGGGTCCAAGTGAGTTGGGAAGGGCCACCCTTCGGGGTTGCAAACTACAAAATAGTCTCGCTTCCAGGCCGGGATCCTATTCGGCAGCTTGTGCAGGAGCTTGAAGCTGGGACGGGGAGAAAAATAATAGGAACGCCTTTCTGGAGGCACTCCGGGAGAAGCATTCTTGATAGAAAGAATGGTGGAGAAGATGTCAAGGTCAAGGGGAAGACAATATTCATAAAATAAAGAAATTATCCCAACTACATTTCGGATTGAGTTGGGGTAAAGCTAGTCTATAGTAACGTTAAAGTGGTATAATACCTCCACTATCAAAGGATGGAGGCCAGCGATGAGCTGTTCTTGGAAGATCATGATCTCATCGTGATCGTGTTCCCAGGGATAGTCATCGGATGGGAGACTATAGATGAAGTTTCTGGGAAGGTTGAATTGAAGGACCAAGGTCCTAAGTCTCTCCATCGACATGGAGGAAGGACCAAAGCTATCTGGCTCCCTGCCTTGGGAGGTGGAAGCCATCTCGCTGGAGGCCTCCCGAGCCTCCAGAGCCTGCCTCCAAGCTCCCCTTGAGCTCGAAGGGGCATCATCTTGGTTACCGCCCCGGGGAAAGACGTTGTATAGATACCCAGACATGCTGACAAAGTGATAAGAATCACTAGGGAAAAGTTGAACAGAAAAGATGGTGTGAACAGGAGAAGAGCTCGAGTAGCTAGGTGAAGGCGTGACCTCAAATCCGAAAGCAAGGCAAGTTGGCGTGAAAGAAATGAGGCATGGGGCCCTCCTATTTATACCCACTGTACCCACAAACCAACGGTTTGGATTAAGGCAAATCTGATGGTTCGCAGTCAAGCTGACCGCTCGTCTTCTGAAACCAAAATGTGACTGGCTACACGTCTTCCATGATTGAGGTAATGTTGGCTACACGACTTCCGGAGGTGAGATCCGTTTTGGTGCACTTTTTGGCATTCGAAAAGTCCAGAAATTGCTTGACATCTGCGTGTGTATTTAATGCGATTGGTCAATCAAGTTTGAATTTTGGGTCAAATCCACCCGTCGCACTCCATGAACTCCTCGCGCCAATGTAGAATCCTTAGCTCGAGGAGTGGGGGGCAATTGATGGAGTGTGATTTGACCCGACCTCCAAAGAAGGCGACACATGGACATGACTCAGCATGACAACCTGGCTACAACTGAGTAACAAGCTCGCTAGGGTCCTCACAGGACAGCTGGCAACATTACAACTCGCCACGGAATGAGCTTGCTACAATGCGAGCTCATGGACCCCAGTATGTAGAAAGGGAATACTCTAAGACAAGTCTATCCCAGCTCGTGAGCTGAGAGAATCAGCTCGCTACAATACTTAAGCAAGAAGACTGCCTCAAAGGCAACCTCAAGCGGAATCACCTCGAGACACATCCAGGAGCTCGCTACAAGGCAACTCGATATGGGATAGCTCGCTACAAAGCAGCTCACTGTGAAGCGACGCGGCATTCTCAGGAAGCTTCTTATCTGACGAGACCGTACCTGTCAGACTGCATCATGTCTCCTGACTAACGGCGCAGTCCCTACCAGCCCAGCAAACTACTCCCACGTCCCTCGACAGGGGGTGGCGTGTCTGTCCTTTCCAGGTCGTGTCTCTCATTTGATTGGCAAGTACTCTGCAACAGTTACCTACGCAGCCCTGGCAAATAATGACTGCGACAAAGGGCCAGGAGCGATTATGCCCGATTTGACAAGAACATCTGCATTTAAAGGCCCCAGTGTCGAGGGGGCAAAGGTATCTTGAATCAATCTCGAATCTTACTGATCTAGCGCTATCTGCACTCTTAGCTCTCTTTGCATCCCTTACACCTCTCCCAAGTATTCTAACTTAAGCATCGGAGTATTCCCATCGGGCGAGCTCCCTGGGAATCCTTCACCTTCTTCTTCTCAGGTACCGTACGTCGCCAATTAGGAGCTAAACGTCCGCCAGTTAGGAGTGCCCAGATCGCGCTGCATCAGAATTGCTTTAATTTGATTTGGGTGATATTAAATCTCTGATTTTTTAGGGCATTTATGTGGATTTAATCATAGTGAGGTTTTAGGGCTTGAAACCGATGGCATAGGGGAATTGAGTTTTGAGCATATAAGAATTGAATCTTCCTCTTTTCCCCATATTATGGAATTGAGTTTGAAACGTTGAGTTCATCTATTACCGGTCTTCTTTTGTGCTAGAAGAATCTATGTTTCTACTACTTTACTTGTTCACTAATCATGTCTAAGTGGCGGTAAATTAGCCTAAGGTTGGGACTTTCTTCTTTGCATTAGGCATTTTGTTCTACAGATAATTGAGATTAAAAGAGGCAGTTTTTTATCCTTTCGTTCAAGGGGAATGGTGTAGTTGTCCATGAAGAAGTATTCTTGTTTGATTTGTAGAAGTTGAGCAGTTGAGCTACTTTGGTGGATTCTAAAACAATTGATTTTGGGGTAATAGTCATTGGTGGAAAGAATGGAAGAGGAGAGCATTCCTTCGGGACGTGCTAGTGTTTAGAATTTGGTAAACAAAACCAATCCTAAAGATCTCCAATGTGCTAAAATGGAAGCCGATGGTAATGGGTTTTTCCTATTTGTTACTTGATTTTGTCTCTCTTTCCTCGCATGTGTGTTTGTTTGGTTGATATAAAAGTATTGATTTTGGACCATTTTTCATCAAAATTCTTGAAATCAAGAGGAAGGGATTAATCTTCTCATCATCTCAATCATAGGGGTGGTCACGAGTCAAGTTCTTCACGAGCTACTCGAGCTCAATTTGTGAAAAGTTCGGCTTGGCTCGGTCTCAACCGCGCTCGAGCCCAACTTACAGGCTCATTTATTAATTGGGCTAAGCTCAAATAGCTACATATATATAAAATAAAATAGAAAATTATAGAAAATAATATATATATATATAATAAAAATATTATAAATATAATATTTTTATTTTATATATAATATAACTAATTATTATAATTCTTAATTTTTAAATATCAAATAAAAATGTTTTTATATATAATTTTTTATTTTTATTAAATATTTTTTTTTCAAATCAAGCTCAAGTCGAGCTTACGAGCTTTTGACTTGAGCCAAGCTCGAGCCTCATACTATTCGGCTTGGCTCAAATCCACCCCTACTCAATCTCGTGAATATAATCGTAACAGAGTAGATATGATAAAGAAAATTAGAGGATGGGGATCCCCATCCATGGGATTAATCTCATGAGTATAATCCCCATCCATGGTTCTACAAGCATCGTCCTTTGTCATGTTTGGGCATTTGGATGATTGATAAAGAAAATTAGATGACACCTGAAGGGCATTTTTGTCTTTTCGTATGTCACTTAACGATTGATTAATAGTAGATACTAGATTAACACATTTTGAAAGTTTAGGAACAAAGTGGCACTAGTCTCAAAGTACAGTGCATTAATTGGAAAATTTCCCCTTTTTTTAAGCAAAGCACATGTGTATTATATGATTGGTATCTCCCAAATAAAAAAGGTACACTTGACTCTTATGTTTTATATTTTTTAGGGTCATTTATTAAGTCACTCACCCCTTTAAGTGATTGCTAAGACCTAGTCTATAGTTTGCATAAAATGCTCCCTTTACTTTGGACATTTTAACTTATTTAGACCAAAATGATGTTTGACCTTAATGTCTGTTCAGCCAAAATAATTAAAAGAAAAGAAATAAACAAAATGGAAATTTGAAATAAGAGAAAATAAAAATAAAAAATAACAAGAAATATATAATGATTGAAATAAAAATATATAACAGAAAATAAAGAACAAAAATAAGAATAAGAATAGACAATTAAAGAAATTTATTGCTATCTATTTTACTTTTCTTTTTTATTTCAGTTATATTCCTTTTTTTTTTCTTTAATCAAAATGGGGTTATCACAATACATAGAGGCTTTGATTCCACTATTGTAGTGCCAAGCTAAAACTATATGCCATAGAAAAAGTTGTTACTTTTTAGAGATGCTATGTGATATAACCACGTCAATGGCATGCCATGTGGCATCACCATTTATGTGCTATGAAAGACAATCACGGCATCACCATTTTTGAGCTTCGAATTTATTTCTTTTTATATAGCTTAAATATATTATGACTACTTAGCATGAAAACCAATTGCTGGTGGCATGGGATAAAATCCCGCTACTATTAGGGTTGGGGTTAAGGGTTTCGGGGATGGGATACCCCTCCATTGTGTAACCTTATAATGCCAAAAAAATGTGTTTTGCATGAGATGAATAATTAAGTTAAAAAAAAAGAAGGAAAAAATAATTTTAAAATTAAACTAACAAAGATAACCAAAGGCTCACAAAGATAACTAAAGACTTGTAGGTAGGGTTATTCCTTAACCTAGTCCAATCTATCTAATTTACAATTTTACTTTATTAGAGAGAGAGAGAGAGAGAGAGAGAGAGAGAGAGATTTAAGAATTGACTTATTAGAGAGTAAATATGGATTTTATGAGAGACAATGAAGACCTATATGGGTTTTAATTTTGACTTGTTATAATTTTAATGATTTAATTTAAAAATAAGTATGCACATGTATGAGAAAGGAACAATGACCCATTCGATGCACATGCAACTTTTTTTAAATGCACTTTTCTAAGGAAAAATCCAAGAGAAAAAAATCAGGTAACAATTATTCGTGAAAGTTTTTATATATTCATAGCTCTTTACATATAAAATAGTAGAAATTTTCTTTCCTTTTTTCAATTATTCATTTCAAACTTATTCCTAGCTTGAGAACCAACTAAAGGCGGCTTAATTGATAGGTTATTTGTCTTGTTGTAGTAGATACTCAAGTCAAATCCCATTGCCACTAAGGTTGGGGGATGGGTTAACCCCTAGTTGTGTAGCCCTATAAAGCCAAATAAGATACTTAGCAAGAGATAAATAACTAAGTTAAAAAAAAAATACAAAATTGAATGACAAAGACAACCAATGGTTCACATTAAGTGCTTTCTTTTTATTACTACATTTTATTGTTGAACCAGAACAATCCATGAAATAAATCTACATTAAATGAATAAAAAAAATAGAGGAAAAAAACCTAATAACCCATGGAAAGGAGCAATGGTTTCCTTAGACTTTTATATAAGAAGAAATTGCTTCACCCCATGTATTGGTGGACAAATTTGGGTTATGACATTAGTTTAGGCCTAAGGTAGGGTTCATATTTAGGTTGGCCTTTAACCTAACCCAACCAATCAATCTAATTTACACCCCTATTTTTTTTAGAGAGAGTCAAAAAGGGTTTAAAAGGAAAAGCGGGATTTAATGGGGAGGGAAGGTGTTACAAACATTGACTATTAAGGTGATATATATACTAAGGGTCAAAATGGCATATTTACTCTCTATTATTGTCTTATAAGAGAGTAAATATGGATTTTATGATGAAGACCCATGATGGTTTAATTTTTCTTGTTATATTTTTAATGATATGCACATGTTTAAGAAAGAAAAGGAAGAGGCATGCGTGAGCTCTACGGTGAGAAGACCCCTCACCTTCCCTCCCTCTTATTTAGGATAAATTTGGAAAGATAGGATTTATCATAATATTTATTGACTTTAATTTATTTGTGGTGAGGGGCCCTCTCGCCACATAGATAACATATGGCTCCTCTTACTCTATTTTCTCACACATGTGCATATTTATTTTTAAAATAAATCATTCAAAATATAACCAAGCAAAATTAAAACCCCCATAGGTCTTTATTTTCTCTCATAAAATGCATATTTACTCTCTAATAACACAATTCTTCTTATTATTCTTCTTATTCACTCTATAATAACACAATTCTTCTTCTTCTTCTTCTCTCTCTCTCTCTCTCTCCTCCCCGCCTTTTAACAATCAATGTTTGTAATATCTTCCCTCCCCATTTAAATCCTTTGTTTCCTCTTAAACATCTTTGAATCCACTTTGGCTCTATCTAATAAAACAAGGGTGCTAATTAGATGGATTGAGTTAAGTTAAGGGACAACCTAAATATGAACCCTAACTTTGACCCAAATTAATGTCAAAACCCAAATTTACCCACCAATACATGGGATGAACCAATTTTCTTAACCACCAATTTTGGAGGCAGGGGGATTTGATCCAAGTCTCTAATACAACTGGCTAAAGAATCAATTAATTCTCATGCTAAGCAGTTGAAGCTCAATAACTATAAAGGAAGAAATTATTTTTCTATTATTTTATATGTAAAGCCCAACTAAGCCAATTGAGGGGTGGCTCAGTTGGTATATTAGCTGGTTCATTCCAGCATAGACCCGGATTCTATTCCTGCAACCACCGAATTTGGGGAGGAGGTTATTAATGGTGTGTATCAGTATAAATACCCAAAAAAGATTAGAATATATATAAATATTTTTATGAATCACTATTACTTCATTTTTTCTCGTTAAAATTACATTCTAAAATATAGATTGTGAATCACTATAATTTTCACCTTAAAATTACATTTCTTATTTAAAATTATAAGAGATATTAAATATATATTCATATATAATAAATTCAATATGTTATATTTACACTAATTTATTATATATAAGTTGAAAAATAATTATTTTTTATTTTTTTTTTGTATTTTAAAAAAATTAAAGAGTAGTCAGACTAAATTTAGATCCAATTTGAATCCGTTAACTAGGTTTCAAATTTGAATACAAAATCTTCAAATTCGGATGAAAATTTTCAATAATCAGATCGAATTCAGATTTTTCTAAATTTGATCCGAATCCAGTCTGTTTATGGCCCTAGCAAATACATACAAAATGCTACAAAATACACGATTTCGCACTCTTTTGCAAACGGAGCCTTATGCCCATGGCACATAATCCATAATCATATGTATTATACATGACAAAACCATTATATGCCACGTGGCATAATAATAATAATAATAATTATGGTGACATGTGGCATGACCATATGTGCCGATAAGCTTTTATATGGCATATAATCATACTGTTCTAAACATTGTGGCATGATTATTTGGCATAATCATATATAGATTTTGACATCTCCTCCTTTTTACCCTAAACCCACTCCCATTCATGTTGATGTAAGTGGCCAATGCCTTCAATCGGGATAACCTTGGTGTAAGGATAAATCTTACGGTCAATAGCATAACCTACACCAAGGGGTAAAAGTGTTATTATTTAATGCATTATTATCTTTATATTTGGATGCTTGTATTATCATATATTATTTTTCTGTTGTACAAACTATTGTCATGTCAGCATTTACCATGTTTGGAATGATCAATAAGTTAGCTAGGTAGTTAAAAAATCTTTGACACTTAATCCTACATAGGGAACACATGCATTTGATCAAACGGGCAGAACAAGTTCAAGTGATTCTAAATCCAAGCTGATCACGTAACTGTTGAGAATCCCTGAACGGGCATTTCCTAATGTTAATGATAGTCTATATATATATATATATATATATATATAAATGTAGAATTAATGTCATCGTCATCATCCAAAGTAAGGTTTTTCCGGCATCAAGTCTGTAAGGTTTTTTCCAGCTCCAAGTCTCCTTGAAGAACAAGCTTCAACCAAGAGGAAAGCTTCTGACATAGCAATTTTTGCATGTCAAACACGTCTCTAACATGCACTTGCCTATCTCAACAAGTGGCTCTTGAGTTCAACATGTGTTGCATTGGTACTTTGCTCCATTTTTCTTTCACACAACTCCACTTGAAGAAGGAAAATATTACAATTCTTGCCACTTTAACTTCAAACTCGTGAGACCAAAATAAGGAGAATCTCTCCCATGACTCATCCAGCAGCTTCACTCTACAAGGTACTCTCGACCTATCATTTTTTCTCTATAAGGTTGTGCAACTCTGAAAATCCAGAATTAATATTCGTTTCAGAAACGAAAATAACCTTTGATAAAAGCCAAAGACTAGCCAGAAAGTTAAGGTATCGTCACTTTGAAATAGTGCAAGAAATTGGCCAATCAGGGGGTCTCTTTTGTGCATGGAAGAAGATTTGTCATGCAAATTTATATATAAGGATAATCATGTTCGTGTTCTAAATGCACCTCCATACTCTTCATGGGACCTATTTTTTGTTTATGGTTGTCCAAAAAGGGCACAAAGACGGGCTTTTTGAGAAGCAGCTAGTAGATGGCATGATCTTTGATGTAGCGCGATCTAGTCATTCCTAGTTGGCAGGGATCTCGCTTCTAACTGGTGATAGACGGTACTTGAGAAGGAGAAGAAGATGAAGGATTCCTAGAGAGTTCGTCCAACGGGAACACTCCGATGCTTAAGTTAGAACTCAGTGGAGAGCTTAGAGAGTTGTGAAGAAATAAATGCTAAGAGTGAAGATGCACAATTTTTGATTACCCAAAAATTACCTTTGCCCCTTGGAAATCGGGGCCTTTATATACTAATGCTCTGTCAAATCAGGTGTAACCGCCTCTGATTCTCTGCTACAGTCGTTATTCGCCAGGCTGATTCGATTGGTGCAGGTATTCATCACAGTGTACGGTCCTGTCAGTTGAGGGACGTTATGTAGAGATGGCGTGCACGATGCCTCCTGACATAGAGACGTGGGCGCAGTCCTCCGAACTAGCAGGTGCTGTGCCGCCAGACAAGAGACGTGGGAGCCGTTTGACAGGCATGATCTTGTTGAATAAGAAGTTTCCCGAAGACTTTGGGTTGCTCAATGGCGAGCTCCTTCGTAGCGAGCTCATTTGGAGCTAGCTCTAATAGCGGCTGCCTTGCAGCAAGTCGTTCTGTAGCGAGCTGTCTTGCGGTGAGCTGTTCATGCTGGGTTTTCAGCGAGCTCATTACGTCGGGTTGTGGCCAAGATGTCATGCTGAGCTGTCATTTACGTCGAGTCATGTTCACATGTCCCCTGGTTAGGAGGTCGGATCAAATCACCCTCCATCAATGGACCCCCACTCCTCGAGGTAAGGGTCTTGCTCTAGCGTGGGGAATTCACGAAATGATGGGTGGATTTGACTCGTAATTCAAACTAGGTTGACCGACCGCATGAAGTATATGTGCGGATGTCAAGCAATTTCTAGATTTTTTGGGCACCAAAAAACACGCCAAGCTGCCTTCAATTTCGGAAGAAATGTAATCGGCTTTATTTTAGTCTCGGAAGACATGCAACCGGTTTGATTATGAACCGTTGGATTTGCTTTGATTGAGACCATTGGCTTTCGGGCATTGTGGCTATGATTAGGAGGACCCCATGCCTCACTTTTTTACGCCAACTTGCCTTACTTTCTCAGTTCATTGATTTGATTATGAGCCTTGCTTTCTCAGTTCATCGCTTTCTCATTTCACTTTGATTGAGACCATTGGATTCGCGCCTTCGCCTTGTTTGCTCGAGCTCTCCCCGTTAATCGCTTTCTCAGTTCACTTTTTCTAGAGAGTCCTCTGTCTTGTCCAACAATGTCTAGGTACTCGTGGGACGGTAACCAGGGCGAGCTCCTCTTGAGCTTGGGGGGAGATTGGGGTTTACCTAAAGGGGGGTCTTTGGAGGCTCGGGAAGCCTCCGGTAACTTGGCTTCCACTTCCTGGGGTCAAGAGCCAAATAGCTTCGGCCCTTCCTCCATGTCTATGGAGAGACTTCATGCCTTAGTCTTTCATTATAACCTCCCCAGGGATCTCATTTACAGCCTCCCATCGGGAAACTATCCCTGAGAACACGACCACGATGAGATCGTGATCTTTGAGGAGCAGCTCGTGGCTGGTCTCTGACTCCCTCTACACTCTTTGATAGTGAAGGTTCTTACCCACTCCAATGTCACCATAGACCAACTCCACCCGAACTCAATCCGAAATGTGGTCGGGACAATTTCTCTATTTTTTGAGTATTGTCTTCCTCTTTCCCTTGATACCTTTGCCACTATCTTGTCAATTAAGAATGTCTCCCCTAGAGCTCCTCTAGAAAGGCGCTCTTATTACTTTTTCCCCCTGTTTGGGCTTTAAGCTCCTCCACGAGCTTCCTAACAGGATCCTAACCTGGAAGCGGGGTTATTTTGTAGTTCGCAACTCCGAGGGGTAGCCCTTTCCGACCCACTGGAGGGCCGCCGTTCAGGATCCGAGTGTTGAGTTGAACCCGAAGGTTTGAAAAATGCTACAGTCCTGGACGGGGGTCGGCTTTCTCTGTTCGGATTACCTGGCTGAGGACAAGCTCATGCAGACCAGCCTGAGCCCCGGTAGGTTACCTTTAGGTTGCCTTCTCTTTTTTTTTTTTTTTTTTGCGAGCTGGACTATTGCCTTGTGATTCTTGCAGCCAACATATCTGGTGCGGATGCATGTCGCCTGCTGTCAAGCAACCAAAAACGTAGGGCGAAGAGGTTGCGCCCTGACCAAGCGTCTACTTCTGGGGCCGCTGAGTTCGAGGCCGCGGACCCAGCCTTTGTTCCGCCACCGGAGGTCCCACTTGTCATTCGAGGGAGTAGCCATGGGAGGTGGCAAAGAAGAAGAGGTCCCACCCCAGGAGCAGTACCCTCCGACCGTGCGGTCTGGCCCCACTATCTTCTTGCGGTTTCCTACCGAGAGAAGGGATGAAAGTGTCACCAACTTCCTCATGGCCTCGCGGAGGAGCCGGTAGGCAGTCAGTCATGAGGAGATCACGGACTGGGCTGGGATGCACCCTAGGCAGCTCTCTAAGCTAGCATCGACTCATTGCATGGTGGTAAGTGCCTGCTTCTTCCCTTTTTCTCCCCCCTTTCTTCTTCTTTCTTTTCTATTTTTCTTTTTACTTACTCTGGCTTTCTACTAGCAGCTGAACTCCACCACCCACTCCATGGCCTGTCAGACTACTATTTACTCCCATGACACTGTCAAACAGAGGTCAGAAGTGCTGAGGCTCCAATACGAGCTCGACCAGGCCCAAGGTAAGGACCTCCAGGCTCAGAAGGGGAGCGAGGCCCAGGAGCTGCTCGTTAGGGACCAAGAAGCGCAGATCTCCCGACTGTCTGAGAAGAGCGCCCGTTATAGGGAAGAGTCTTCGAGGGTGATGACGGAGAGGGAGCTTCTTCGTCAGCAGGTCCAGAGCTTGAAGTCCACGCTCCACGAGCGGACCCGAAACTTCGACGCCGCGGTGGGGGAAGAGCGGGCTAAGGCGATGGAGGACTTTAAAGAGTCTCAGCAGTTCCATGACCTCTAGGTCGAGTACGACTCAAAGTCCTATCGTTCGGGGTTCAAGCTTTGCCGATGGCTGGTTCGGAAGAAGTTCTTCGGCCTTAACCTTGAAGGCATGACAATGAAGGACCTAGCCCCAGAGACGGCGGACACTGCGGAGGAGGAGGAGGAGCTGGTTGCTATTTTTTCTTCTTCTAAATGAATCTTTTGAAGTGGTTGTTCCTAGGTGGCTGAGCCCAATTCTCTTTTTTCTTTTTGCTTTGACGTACTCTCCCGGGCTGTTAGGCCTGGTTTTTTATTATTTTGTTTGTTTTTATAAGGACCTTGGTAATGTTTGTCTTTTCCTTAGAATGGTTCTTTTTTTTATCCAAGCATGTAGATAGGTTACCCGAGCTACCGAGCTGGCAACAAGTGAGGGTAACTGAAGAATCATTTCAAATTACGTGAGCTACTTAAGGCGTCAAGGTCTTTTATTAGCTCGGTGTTTTAGCCCTAAGGCTGGGCGAGTGACTTATAGTCCACTCTCCTAGAGTTCGCCTATGTCAAAGAGGCAACTAGGTCTTATAGTGCCGAGGTCTTTTGTTAGCTCGGTGTATTGGCCCTTAAGCTCTGTGAGCGACTATGGTCCACCCCCTTTTGGAGTTCGCCCATGTCGAAGAGGCGACTGGGTCTTATAGTGCCGAGGTCTTTTGTTAGCTCGGCGTATTGGCCCTTAGGCTCTGGGAGCGACTATGGTCCACCCCCTTCTGGAGTTCGTCCATGTCGAAGAGGCGACTGGGTCTTATAGTGCCAAGATCTTTTGTTAGCTCGGCATTTTGGCCCTTAGGCTCTGGGAGCGACTTGTAGTCCACTCAGATCGATGATCACAAGTAATATTGCCTTAAGTTGACAATATTCCATGCCCGAGGTACTTGTTGCCCTTCTAAGGTTTCGAGCTCATACATTCCTTCCCTGAGTACCCGCTTTACTTGGTAGGGTCCTTCCCAATTTGGCCCAAGCTTACCAACACTGGGCTCAAGCACCATAACTTTACGGAGAACTAGATCTCCAGCATGGAGGTTCCGCTTCTTGACCCTAGCGTTATAGTACCGAGCTACTCTCTGCTAGTAAGTCACGGTTCTAATGTATGCGAGGTCCCGTACCTCGTCAAGTAGGTCAAGGTTGGTGCGTAGCTTGTCTTTGTTTGTTTTGTCATCATACACTTCTAGACGTAGCGTGGGAACCACAATCTCGGTTGGGATGACTGCTTATGTGCCATAAGTGAGGTTGAAGGGGGTCTCGCCTGTTGCGGTCTTTACCGTGGTCCGATAAGCCCATAGTACACTAGGTAGCTCATCTACCCATAGTCCCTTAGCTCGGCCGAGGCGTGCCTTTAGTCCGCGGAGAATTGCTCTGTTTGTGACCTACGCTTGGTCGTTTGCTTGTGGGTGCGCCACCGAGGTGAAGTTTTGTTGAATTCTCATATCTTTGCACCAGTTCTGGAATTTAATATCCTCGAACTGTTTACCATTGTTAGAGATCAGTACTCGGGGTAGTCTGAAACGCCACACTATATTCTTCTAGAAGAAGTTCTGTACGTTCCGTGCTGTGATCGTTGTGAGAGGTTCAACTTCTACCCACTTAGTGAAATAATCAACTGCCACCACTAAAAACCTCCTCTGCCCTGTTCTGGCAGAAATGGTCCGTGTATATTGATCCCCCACTATGCAAAAGGCCACGGGCTGGTGAGATACTTCAGGTCGGCGGTAGGCTGGTGGTGGATGTTGGCGTGCTTTTAGCACTTGTCACATCTTCTAACGAGCTCGATCGCATCTGCCTTCATCGTTGGCCAGTAGTATCCCTGTCGTAGCGCTTTATAGGCGAGAGCCCTACCCCCCAAGTGTCCACTGCACAAGCCCTCATGAGTGTCGCAGAGCACGAGCTCAGCCTCGGAAGGTCACAAGCAGTGCAGATAAGGGAGCGTGTAAGACCTTCAATACAGCCGTTCATCTATTATGACGTATTTGGCCGCCTGACGCTCTACCCTTCTGGCGGCATTATGATCCGTAGGGAGGGTCCTGTGTAGCAGGAAGCTCATGAGTGGATCGATCCAGCTCGGCTTTGCTTGTACGACAGGAGCGGCCTCCTCTACCCCCCCGGGAGAATGCTAGGTTGAGGCAAGTTCTCTATGTACACGGTTCTCATGGTATTATCACTAGTGTTGGCTAACTGGGACAGGGCGTCAGCCTCAGCGTTCTCAGATCTTGGGATTTGCTTGATGAAGTGAGACTGAAAGTTGAGCAGAGCCTCTCTTACTTTGGCTAAGTTGGCGATCATGGTTGGCTCACGAGCTTCATATTCACCTGTAACTTGGTTGACGAGTAGCTGAGAATCACTGCAGATGACGATGTGCTTGGCTTTCACTTCATTTGCTAGAGCCAGCCCGGCTATTAATGCCTCGTACTCCACTTCATTGTTGGACGCCGCGAACTCAAAGCGTAACGCATACTCTAGTTTCACCCCGCTTGGCCCATACAAAATGATTCCAGCTCTGCTGCCCTGCTGGTTGGACGAGCCATCCACGTGAAGGATCTAGGGCTCCTCATCCCAGCTCGGGTTTGATCTAACTAGGAGAGAAGTCGCACTGGCTACTACCTCACGGTGCTCAAGTTCAACTGGCCTGGGAACCTCGGGCTCATCCGACCTGGGCCTTGGGCTCAACCGGCCTGGGGACTTTGGTACTGAAAGTGCATTCTGCGACAAAGTCAGCTAAGGCTTGGGCCTTGACAACAGTTCGCGACTTGTACTGGAGGTCATATTCGCTGAGCTCGATGGCCCACTTTGTCAACCTACCAGAGACCTCGGGCTTGAGCAAGACTTGCCTCAATGGCTTGTTGGTGAGGATGACGACAGTATGAGCTTGGGAGTACGGACGGAGCTTCCGAGCTACAATGACTAGCGCATACGCCAACTTTTTGATCTTTGGATACCTCATCTCTGCACCCTCCAACACTTTGCTAACATAGTAGATAGGTCATTGGACCCGATCTACTTCTCTTATCAGTACCGAGCTGACCACCTCATCACTTGCGGAGAGGTACAACTCCAAAACATCACCCTTCTTGGGTCGGGTTAAGACTGGGATACTGGCGAGGTACCTTTTGAGCTCATCCTCTTCGGCCCATTCAAAGCCTTTGCTTTTAATTGTCTTAAAGAAAGGCAGGAAGCGATTTGCCAATTTGGACATGAAGCGGCTCAGGGTGGCTATACGACCATTCAACCTCTGAACCTCCTTCAATTTCCAAGGTGGTCTCATATCTAGGATAACCTTAATTTTTTTTTGGTTGGCCTCAATGCCACGTTGGTTGATGATGTACCCTAGGAATTTACCCAATGTGACACCAAAGGCACATTTGTTTGGGTTTAGTTTCATGTTAAACTTATGCAAATTTTCAAAAACAGAATGCAAATCTTTTATTAGATCATTTGAAAACTGAGTTTTGACGATCATGTCGTCTACATAACATTATATTTTATTGGCAATCAATAGCTCGAACAACTTATTTACAAGTCTTTAGAAGGTAGCCCCGGCATTTTTCAGCCCAAAGGGCATAACCTTTTAACAGTACATGCCTAATTCAGTTATAAAAGTTGTTTTTTCTTCATCAGCAGGGTCCATTCTTATCTGGTTATAGCTCGAGTAGGTGTCTAGGAAACTCAGCAACTCATGCCCTGAGGTCGCATCCACTAGGCGGTCAATCTTGGGGAGTGGGAAGAAATCCTTCGGACAAGCTCGGTTTAGGTCGGTATATTTGACGCACATGCGCCATTTACCGTTGGCCTTCTTTACTAGGACTGTGTTGGCTACCCAGCTTGGGTAATGGACCTCTCTGATAAAGTCGATTGCGAAGAGCTTCCCAACCTCCTCGTCAACTACTCTCCAGCACTCCAGGGCTAAGTTGCGTTTCTTCTGTCTAACGGGCCTAACTACATGATTAGTATTTAGCCTATGAGTTATGATTCTAGGGTCTATGCCGAGCATCTCTGTCGTGGACCATGCAAAAACATCTAAATTTTCAAGTAAAAAACTTACCAGTTAAGATCACAGAGGTTCCTGGACTGAAGCACCGATCTAGAGTGTCCGAGCTGGGTCCTCCGCCGAAGTGGGCACGGGAACAGTCTCCTCCGTAGGTGCAACTCACTCTTTGCATTGCTCCGTAGGTCGCTCCAGCTCGAGGTCGTCGGCCACCTTGGCTTTCCCTTTGAGGGCGGCGACGTAGCACTTGCGAGACTCAAGCTGATCACCTCGAGCTACCCCAACTCTGAAGTCCGTGGGGAACTTCATCGCCAAATAATAGGTGGAGACCACCACACGTAGGGCGTGAGTGATGGGTCATCCTATTATGACGTTGTACGGGGAGGGAGTTGCGACCACCAAGAATTCATCGTTAAGCCTTACTATGCTAGGCCAGGTGCCGACTTCCACAGGTACTATGATTCTCCCTAGGGGCCTGACTTCCACTCCTATAAATCCTACCAAGGGAGTACTTGCGGGCTTGAGGTCGCTCTCTTGGAGTTGAAGCTTGTCGAATGCTGCCTTGGAAAGAATATTTGTCGAGTTGTCGGAGTCGACGAGGACACGCTTGACTTTGAAGTCATTAATCCTTATCTTCATGACGAGCGCGTCATCATGGGGGTGGACCCCGCGCATGTTGTCCTCAGTGAAGAAGATCGGGCCTTCTGCCCTTGGCCGCTTCAGGGGGTTCTGCTCTTCCCTCCCGACCTCACGGGTTGATGTCTGAGCTGTCGCTGAGGTGTAGCCCGTGACAATCGATCCTCCGACGGTCACATGAATGGTCCCCCGAACTGGCCTCTCTTCAGGGGGCTGCTGCTGCGGCTGCTATGCTTGCCTACTGCTGGGCTCGGGAGCATCTCTACCTTGCTCCCATTGCCGACCTACCTTATTATTATTATTATTTTGTACAAAATTCCTTAGGTATCCGCGACGGATGAGCTCTTCTATCTCGTTGCGGAGGTTCTTACAACTTTCGGTACTATGAACGTGATCTTTACGAAAACTACAATACATATACTTATTTCTTACATTGGGGTCCCCTTTTAGCTGGGGTGGCCACTTTATATACGGGGCATCTTTGATCGCCATAAGGATCTCGGCCCGCTTCGCATTCAAGGGTGTGTAATCAGTCTTTTCTGCTAGAGGAGCTCGGAAAGGCTGTCCTGGCCTTGCCCCCCCGAGTTGGGTCTTTTTTCTTCTTACTGTCCCCTTGGATCGAGGACTCACCTTCCCTTTTCCTTTTCTTGGGCACACTTTCATTTTTCTGGTTGATCTCCTCCTCCGTTCCTATGAACTGGTCTGCGAGGTTGAGGAACTCGGTTACAGTCTTGGGCTGATTGACCACCACGTGCCACTTGAACTCTTTGTGTGTGATGCCTCTCTTGACTGTTGTAAGCCACACTACGGGGTCCAAGTCAGGTATCTGCTAACAAGCATCATTGAACCGCTTGATGTAGTTGCGGATAGGCTCCCCTTCTCTCTAGACTATGCCGAGGAGGCTTTCTTGGGTTCTCGGGCACCGCTTGCTGGTGACGAAATGGGAGGTAAAGACTTGCATGAACTGCGCCCAGCTTCTTATTGACCCCAACGCGAGGTTCCTGTACCATGTGCGGGCTACTCCTTTGAAGGTGGTGGAGAAGTCCATGCACATGTAGGACTCACTGGCCCTTGCCAAGTGCATCTGCAACTGGAAGGCGTCGACGTGGTCATTCGGATCGAACGATCCATCATACTTGTCCAAGGGAGGAAGCTTGAAATCCTTTGGCATAGGGATGACTAGAAGTTCTGGAGACAGGGGGGATGGCACTGAGAGGAGCGGAGTGGCTTTCACTTCGTCTGAGCTCACCTCTTTCTTACCCTTGAGCTTGGGCAGGTTGTGAGTGGTGGTTTGGCGAGCTCGACGGCGTCTCCGCTGCTTCGTTGGCTTAGCATTAGTACTGCTTGCTTCTGTGTTTCTGAGCTCGATGGGCCCAGTGTGGGGCTTGGATTGCTGCTGATGGTTGTGAACTGAAGGGCCTTGTCTACAGTCCATGGCCAGGACCTCGAACTGGTTCTCAGCAAGCGGAAGCTCAAACTGTAAAGGCCGAGGTGACGTGGGTCTGACTGGCTAAGAGGCCCCCGACCTGACTACAGGCTGTGAGGTGGGGGGAGTAACTTGTCTTTCCCTCTTGCCATGGGATGAAACTTGGCTTCCGAGAGGGTTCTGAGTTTGGAAGGTCTCTCCTTGGTGGGGGTGATGCTCGTTGCGACGGCAGGGCTGGGCCTGCTGCGTAGTGGGGTGTCGAGGTGGAACTTGCTGTTGATGCTAAGGCAGCGGTGGAAACTGCTGTTGGTAGACGTGGTGGAGCATTTGTTGTTGGTACAGTTGAAACTGGTGGACCTGCTGCATTTGAGCTTGCATAGCTCGCATGTAATATACCAGGTTTTCTAGCTGGTTTTGTCTGACCATCGGGAGAACTGATGGTTCTGCAAAGGTTACCTCTGCTGGCGAAGGGAGTGGAGCATTTACTGGCGCAATGACCTAAGGTGCACTCAAGGTAGGGACTCCGTCTGCGGAGAGGGGTACAGTGAACTGGCCAATGCAGACGGTAGGGAGCTGAGGTCGTTCCCCGGAGGTGTTTTGGTCGGCACTTCATCTGGCGTTGCTGGAGGAAGCCATTGAAGTCTTACTAAAGTTGCTTGGAGAGAGGCTTTTTGAAGCGTTTCCCACAAATGGCGCCAAATGATGTAGCGCGATCTGGTCACTCCTAACTAGCAGGGACCTCGCTCCTAGCTGGCCATGGATGACACTTGAGAAGGAGAAGAAGATGAAGGATTCCCGCCTCTGATTCTCTGCTACAGCCATTATTCGCTAGGCAGATTCGATTGGTGTAGGTATCCATCGTAGTGTACAGTCCTATCAATTGAGGGACGTTATGTAGAGCCGGCATGCACGACGCCGCTTGACGTTGAGACGTGGGTGTAGTCCTCTGGACTAGTAGGTGCTGCGTCGCCAGACAAGAGATGTGGGAGCCATCTGACAAGCACGGTCTTGTCGAATAAAAAGTTTCCCGAAGACTCTGGGTTGCTCAATGGTGAGCTCCTTCGTAGCGAGCTCCAATAGCGACTACCTTGCAGCAAGCCATTTTGTAGCGAGCTGTCTTGTGGCGAGCTGTTCATGCTGGGTTTTTTAGCAAGCTCATTACACCGAATTGTGGTCAAACTGTCATGCTGATTTGTCATTTACGTCGAGTCATGTCTATGTGTCCCCTGATTAGGAGGTCGGGTCAAATTACCCTCCATCAATATTCATGACATTCCATGGATATTAATGGGTGATTTGAATGATGTAGTCTCTATTCAAGATTACAATAGTCAAGTTGCTCAGCGATGCTGACCATCAAAAGCCCTGCAAGCTTTCATCTCTACTTTTGGGCTTATAGACATTGGATTTATTGGGCCTCCTTATACATGGAATAATGGACACCAAGCCCCCATCGAGATGTAGAAAGGTTGGATACAGCCTTCGCAACCCAAGGTTGGCTTGATATTTTCCCTGAGCTACTACACGTGGCTATTATTCACTCGGATCACTCACCTATATTACTGAATACTATAAGGCCAAAACGAAATATAAAGTCTCAATTTCATTTCCAACCTTTTTGGTCATCAACTAAAGAATGCAATCAAATAATTGAAGAAACCTGGCATGAAGCAACTGAGGGTCCAATTGGGCAGCAAATCTCAAAGAAATTGAAAAATTGCAAAGTCGAACTTAGAACTTGGAGTTGTTCCAAATTTGGTTGGATTGAGGATAATTTGAAAACTATTCAAGAAAAGCTTCTTCACATGCAATCAAGGGACCTCACTTCTAGCGAATTAGAAGTATACCAAAGATTGCAAAAGGAGTATGATGATTGGCTTAAGAAAGATGAACAATTGTGGCATCTCAAATTAAGTGAATTATGGTTAGCCGAGGGAGATAAAAACACTAAATTCTATCATCAAGTAGTAAAATACAAGAGACGAAGACAAGGAATAGACTGTATTAAAACTCAATCAAGTGAGTGGACTACTGATAAAACTGATATTATGCAGTCATTCAAGCACCTTTTTGAGCAACATGGTAATGAGGAGGAATTCTTCACTTCAAGCCAATTGGATAATGTCCAATTCTCCAGTCTTTCTCATCTCCAAATAGCTAGCTTGTTGATGCCACCTACTTTTGAAGAGGTAACCGCTGCAGTTAAGGCTATGCATCCTCACAAGGCCCATGGACCTGATGGTTTCTCGGCTTTTTTTACCAGAAATATTGGCATATTTTGGGAATGGACATCTACAATATTGTGCTTCAGTTCTTCCATACAGGTCAGTTCCCTACCTAGATAAATAATACAAATTTTGTGTTCATCCCTAAACAGAAAGCTCCTGAAAGTCCATGCCATTATCACCCTATAAGCTTATGTAGTCTTTTATATAAAATCATTACTAAGTGGATGGTTTAAAGAGTGCAGCCTCTCCTCCAGATTATTATCTCTTAGAACCAATCAGGTTTTCTAAAAAATCGAATGTCCACGGATAATATTATATTAGCTAGGGAAATGATGCACCAAATGAGAAAACAGAAAAAAGGCAAGGGTTGGCTCGCCTTGTATGGGCTGGGAATTCATTAAGGAAGTATTGAAAAGAATGAATTCCCCTAACAAGTGGATTGTTGTGGTAGCTCAGTGTATGAAAACTCCAATCATCTCGATCAAATTAGGAGGGGAAGCTATGGGTCACTTCAAACTTAAAAGAGGACTATGACAAGGAGATTCTTTGTCTCCCTACTTATTTAAAATTGGAATGGAAGCTCTTACCCAATTGTTGAACAAAGAAGTTGATGCCAGACATATTAAGGGATTCAAATTTGGTAAGCTCTCATAGCCAATAAGTCACTTATTATTTGCAAATGATTGTATTATATTTTGCCGAGAAGAATTAAGGCAAGTAAATAGGCTCAAAGATATAATCATGGAGTTTGAACAAATCTCTGGACAAAAGCTAAGTTTCACAAAATCAAGCATTGCTTTCAGTAAAAATGTGCACAAACAACATAAAAAATTTCTCTAAAGTGGTTGGTATTCAGTACTCTAAGGATATAGGCACTTACTTGGGTGCGAAGTTATGGCTTTCTAAAAATGTCTCATCTGACCATAAAAATTTGGTTGAAAGAATTCAGGCAATAAGAGACACTTGGAGAGCCAAATTGCTTTCTCAGGTAGCCCGTACTACACTTATAAAGGCAGTTGCACAAGCTGACCTTCTATCGTTAGTTCAAGATGATACTCGTATAGATGCTTATTTTGATCCTTGGGTCCCAACCATCAGAGGAGGCATTCCTTCCACCTTGCACCCACAGGTGACGAGTAATATCAAAGTAAGTCATTTTCTTAACTCCAATGGAACATGGAATTTTTCTTTACTTCAAAATTCATTTACCTAGAATTCAATTGAGCATATTATACAAATAATACCATCCACTTGTATTGACAAGCTAACTTGGAAGAGAAATAAGTTGGTTCAATTGAGCACATTATACAAATAATACCATCCACAAGTATTGACAAGCTAACTTGGAAGAGAAATAAGTTGGGTACTTATATCGTGAAATCTACATACCAGACTTTTCTCAATCAAAATCCATCTTTTTCTGCCTCATCCTTTAAATGTTTATTAATTTGGCAATTCAAAGTGCCCTTCAAGTACTAAATGTTTGCATGGAAGGCTCTATGGGGAGGAGTCCCCACAAGAAGTAAGCTAAGACCATGGAATAAAAATACAGAGGTATCATGTATTTTTTGCAATCATGAAGAGGAGATCTTTTCATATCTATTTTTCAAATGTGACTTTGCAAGAGTTGTTTGGTGTCAAGCCCAATTTGGTATAAACCCCAGTATGGTGAATGGTGAATACCTACAACAACTTATTTCGGATTGGCTTTAGTCACTTGGGCAATCTCTTAATGTGGATATCAAATTATGCTTTTTGTCCAAATTTCAGGTAGTCCTATATATGATATGGGAGGCATGCAACAAGAAATTTCATCTAAACAAGGATGTGAATCACATTTCTTTGGTGGACAAAGCAAATGAAATAATTGTTGATTCATGTCTCACTCTTTGTCAAGACAAATTAAAGGCATTGTCCCTAAGCCCAACAACTGAGAACCATTATCTAGTATTCACTAATGGATCTTATGATCAACATGTAGACAATGTAGGCATTGGTTTTGTCATCAAGAAATCTGATGATTGACAGATCATTGCAGCCCAAGGGTCAACCTGCAGAGCCATTGACAGTTATGACGCAAAGCTTCGTGCAGTCATCAAGGGTTTAGAAGCTGCTATAGCGTTGCAATGCCAATCAGTGCGAGTTTTCTTGGATGCTGAAGTAATAGTAAAAAAGTTAAACCTTCTAGTAATGGAACGTACATGGATCGATCATGTGCATTTTGGATGGATTTGCATCTCCAAAGTCAATTTAGGGGGTTTAAAATTCATTTACATATCTAGAACTAAGAACACTTTAGCTCATCTTTTAGCTTATTATGCTTGTAAATATCAAAGGCACTCTACCATGGACATGTTACCTTGTACAAATTTACTCACAACTCTTTGCATCTCCAAAGTCAATCACCACTATTTTGCTTGGAAAAAAAAAAATCCAGGCTTCTCCTTGAAATACATACATAGACCATTTTGTAGTTGACAGGGAAAAGTGTCACTTTGGATGTATACCAAGTTGGGTCATCTAAACTCTTCGGTGCTCTTTTTACCACTTAGGCTGAGTTTGGAAGGTACAAATGCAAATATGTAGAGTGCAAAATCTTATATTTTTGTATTATTTTGTATGTATTTACGTTGTACATATTTGCACTTGTACTCTTTCCAAACTGAGCCTTACAAATTCTCTCATATGTGTTGTTATGGGGGTTATGAGATATGTAAGGGCCTTCAAATCCCATAGTTTTCATTTTGTGATTCAATGGTAACTTGAGATACATAAGTGAATTTCAAGCAGGAATTAGGGGGATCATCCTGAATTCAAATGGCAATTTTGCTTAGACATTCAGTGAACTTGTTATCATTTCACATTGGCACCCCACAGTACATCCCAATTGTATATTGGGAACATATCCCAATGACAAATAGGAGAGATGTTGTATGTCTTTGGTTCCATTTATGTTTACTAGGTGGGCATTTATCAGAAAAACGTTTATTGATAAATACCCACTTTAAATGTTTTTCTTCTCGTTGTTTGGTTAAGTTTATTTTGGGCATTTTAAGAAATGCCCCTTTACACTTCAGCAACAATAAACGTTTTTCCATTTCATGCTGTTTTGTGGGGCGTTTCAAGAAACAGCCATATGGATGTTTCAGTGTGACATTTTCATTGTGGTGTATAGGATACATTAGTCAATCCAACGGTCCAAATTACATGTGCTTCAATTTGAAGACTGATTTTCAAATCCAACGGTTAATATATGATATAATCTACATCCAACGGTGGATATATGACACTTTCACTTTGACTCTCTCTCTCTCTCTTCCTCTCTCTCTCTTTGTCTGTCTGTCTTTGTTACCTATAAGGGAATGATGGCTATTAATGTTATTCAAAAGAAAACTGAGCAAAACAACGGAATTGTTTTACATTTCTGAAATGTAAAATTGCCAATAGCTATCTTCTTTCCAACATTTTATCAGACCATTTTTTTCTTTTGAATAGCAAAGATACTATTGGCAAGGTAGATCAATTTGGGCTTAGCTTGGGCCCACCAAAGCCCAAATTCAAGTAAATTTCAAGTCCCAATTCTCTCTCTCTCTCTCTCTCTCTCTCTCTCTCTCTTTGTTACCTATAAGGGAATGATGGCTATTAATGTTATTCAAAAGAAAACTAAGCAAAATAACCCGGAATTGTTTTACATTTCTGAAATGTAAAGTTGCCAATATCTATCTTCTTTCCAACATTTTATTGGACCACTTTTTTTTTTTCTTTTGAATAACAAAGATACCATTGGCAAGGTAGATCAATTTGGGCTTGGCTTGGGCCCGCCAAAGCCCAAATTCAAGTAAATTTCAAGTCTTAATTTCCTCTTCTTTTAGTGATATATTGGATGATGTGTCTCTTCTCTCTCTCTCTCTCTCTCAAGACATTGAATAAATGACAACAAAATATCAATGTTGAATAATAGTACAGGAATCAAATATCACAATCACGACACTAAAACAATAACATTTCATCTTAAGCTTACTTCCCACCTCTATTCATTGAATATAAACGTACTGAATTACACAAGTGAGTCTGTAACTTTAGTTAATTAGTTAACTTCCATAAAATAGATCTAAGGCGTGTTATATCTTTAGCTAAATGCTACCTCAAAATAGATCAATAAATATCTTAAAAAAAGCAAGTTTTATGCTCTTCTTCGAGAAAAATAATTGAATCACTTATAAAGCCGCCCATCCTCTTATTCTGTCATTTTTACTAATGGACTAAAATAGAATCACTTGCAATCTATAACTCCCATGAACTCAAAGCATAACATAAACATAATAATAATGGACGAAAATAGAAAATAACCCTAGATCTCAGAGAACATACCCTCTGTTTTGCTTAGATACGAGAAACTCTCTCCCTGGGATCAAAGAAAACAGAGATAAAAATCAGAGATGTTGCTGAAAGTTGGGAAAAACAAATGTTAGGAGAAAACCAAGAGAAAGTAGAAAGAAATCAGAGAGAAGACAGAGAGAAAACATAGAGAAAACAGAGACCTTGAAGGCGGCAACTGCTCCTCCCTTCGGCAAAGACTCCTCTCTCCGATCGTTGCTTGGGTGTTCTCCTCTGAGGCGGTGGAGACTCCTCCCTCTAGTGCTTTAGGACTTAGGTCATCGAAGAGAGGAATAAAACATATTGGGATGGTAGATCCAGGTTGCACCGGATCACCACCATTGGGTGACACATCGACAGACACGTAAGATCCATGTCAACACAATGTTTCATGAAACTCACAGGCGTTGGAGGAAGCGAGAAATTCTCACTTCCCTCAACAACTATTTTCACGAAAACCAATAAAAATAAATGCATAAACATTTTTTTTGTGTTTTTTAATAAATGCACGTACCAAACAGTGGTTTTGAAGCCAATAAACATTTATTGCACCAAATGCTGATATGGCACTGAGGTGGCACCATTTTTTCAATAAACGTAACGAAACCAAACATGCTCGTTGTGATCTCGCCACTTTTGCTATTGAAATGGAAGTTAGGAGATAGGACCCTCTTTGAATACCTCGGATCTATTAAAGAAATACAATCTGCTCCTTTACTAGAGGATGACTCCAAGAATGTAATTAGCTAGGTAAACAAACCTATGACTGGACCTTGGAGGTGCAATGTTTGGAATTTTTTATTAGGCTGCATTTGTTTGCAATGCAAATGCAAATATGTACGCTATATATTTACCTATTTTTCGGTTCATGAATGCAAATACAATTCACATTTTTAACCATTTTTGCATTCATCCCGTTTATTTGAAATCGGTGCAAAGGTGTGGGGGCCCATCATTAACTACTCCAACCATCTTATGCTCCAATGCCTCAACTTTGGTCAAAAAGTTAATTATCAAATGAATACAAATTTGCATCCAAAAAATAAGTACATTAATACTTTATTTTTAGAGTACAAAAATATCACAAAATGCAATTTTACTTTGATAATCATTACTTATTTATGTTTAAAAAAAATGCTCACAAACACTAACCAGGATGCACGCAGCCTTAGGCTCAGTTTAAGAAAAGTACGGTCAAAGTGAAGGGAGGGATTTTGATCAAGTCTACTATTGTTGTCGTACCATCTTACTTTATATCTTTATTAAATGCGACCACCTATTCTATTTCTTGGAATTGACTTGCTACCCCTAAGAATAAGGGGGGTTTTGGGCTTGAGGAGTATGGAGTTACAGCACACAACTCTTCTCATGAAATTAAAAAAGCACTTTCTCATGGAAAAAGCACAAGTTGTAGGTAAATAGTATTAGAAGTAATAGTGTCTCTTTGATACATTACATCCTATTGGTCAATTAAAGAAGCTAATGCTAGGGGTGCAAATGGATCGAATCATCATATGATCCTATTTAATTGAATTTGGATCATTTTTGGTTGGATTTTCGGATCGGATTGGATTTCAATCACTCTCTATCCGATAAAATCCGGTCCAATGTGTTATATATTTATAAATATATATAAAATACATATATATATATGTTATTTATTTATAAATGTATTATTTATATTGTATTTTTATAAATTTATTATATTATTTATTTTTTATAAAAATATGTATATATAATGAAAATAATTAAAAAATATTTGTATTTTTTTTGTTTTTTATTTAAATTGATATATTTTATTTTTTTCTTTTTAATATTTTATTAATTTTTAAAGAAAACAAATCGAATCAAATCAGATCTGAAGATCTGGTAGGATTCAAATTCAGATCAAATCCTATAAAATTCGATCAAATATTTGAATCAGATCGGATCTAACATAAACAATGTCAGGTCGAGTTTAAATATATCCGGCCGATCCTATCCCTTTTCATCCCTAACCCATGCAAGTTCAGCCGCGTGGGATACAATGTTAAGTGTAAGGGAGCAGGTCCGTGGAGGTACTAGGGTGTCATTTGGAAATGGGTAGAGAGCATAAAGTGTTTGAGGATACATGGCTGCTGAACCGTCCTCTCACTCGTCTTAAAAATATCAATGTCAAATGTCAATGAGTGGCAAAACTCATTGACCATTCTTCTAGAATGTGACAAGGAAGTCGACTTGACGGAGAGAAATATTTGATCAATCCACGGTTGACACCATTGAAAGAGTTCTGCTACCAATTCGTATAGATGATCTTGAGAACAGATGGATTTGGAAGCACATTCCCCATGGGCCTAAAATCGTTTTTGGGCTAAAAATCATAACTGGATAAATAATTCGTTGACTTGGGTGGTCAAACTGTCAATCTGTCATTCCTTATAACGGTTTTGACCATTCTAGGTCAAACCACATACCCAAAAACCATTTTGTAAAGCAGTTATTTTTTTAAAGGGAGAAGTACAAATTTGTCCAATGCAGATTTTTGATTTACACTACAAGCTATAAACATTTAAAATGACCATAATCCACACTCTATGCTTCAATGTCCGCCCATGAATTAGCATCAATTCCAAATTAATACCTACCCCGGCAGTACTTTAAACCTACAAATTCTGATCCTGGACTGATCGGTCATTCTCTTTTTTTTTTTAAACATTGCTTCAACTTACAAATTTATTGCAATTGATAGATCAACTTTGTTTGCTTGTAAATTTGCTTTCCCCGGGAGTCTCATGGGGAGCTTTGGAGAGTTAAGGGTGCATTTGATTCGCAGGAATAGGGGTCCGGAATATTCAGATTCCAAATGTTTGGTTTGGCGGACCTAAATCTTAAATGCTTGTCACTGAGAGTCTTGAATTTTGTATGGAGGTGTCTAACTCACACCCTTCCCGTTTGTGCTGAATTAACAAAGTTTAGCAGCAGGAGTGTGGAGGACGTGAACACTTTTTCTATTGTTCAATAATGCGCTTTGTTTGGTTCGGGTCAAGTGCTGTTATCCCTATAGATTTGAACCTCTATTTGTTTCTCCAAGAATGGTTGGGAAAATTGTTGGTCTGTGGATGGTGAAGCTTTACTAACTAAATGCGCTCTGAATAAAGATTCGATCCGAATACGAATATTAACGAATAAAATTTGGATCGGTATATCCGATTCGATCGGATCCGTTTGAGGTCAGTCCTATCTCCAATCAGAGTTGCTTTACTGACTTTTACGGTTCACATTGCCTCTAGCTTCAACTTTCAACTTCTCCGGTTCTCCCTCCATTCTTCACCCCCTTCTAGTTTATTCAAGCAGGGGCTGCAGTAACCCTGGATTATCTATCGACTCTCTTAGCCCTCTAAAATTATCTGAGGTCAGGGTTCTTCTTTGTCCTCTTAATCCTTCTGCGAGTCTACGTTTTTAACCCTGTTTCGGATTTCTCTGCCTTCTACTAGTACTACATCACAGCACAGCGCAACTGAGATTTCAACTCTCGTTTAAGGTTTTGTTTTTGTTAATACTTCCTTTCGTGGTTCTTGTCCCTCGAGACCAGTGCACAGAAGCAACATGGGATACGAAAACGATCTGTAAGCTTTTATATTTCCGAAAATTTTCATTTTTTCTCCCGTTTCCGCGGGAAGAAAATTTAGGGTTTTTGAGCATCGATTCTTGTTGCAGGTACCGCGACGAAGACGGCGAGCCTTTGATGGACCCGGACATGCCTTCTGATAGGGAACCGTCGCTCGAACCAGAAGACCTCGACGACGACTGGAGGCGGGAGCGATCGCCGACCCCAGTTCATGAGTCCGATTCTGCGTTGAAGGCTAGGCCGAGGAAGAGGCTCATCAAAAAGAGTACCGCGAAGGAGAGTACGCCGGATTTTGACGTCGAGGATGACTTTCGTGCCTTTGCGAGGGATGATTCAGATGATGAACCGTCGGCGCGTAAGAGGAAGGCTTCCGAGGATGGTGGAAGCGGAAAGAAAGAGAAGAAATTGAAGTCTGATCGTAAGCTTGGCAAGGTGTTGAAGTCGGGATCGAAGGGCGGGAGTGCTAGGAGGTCCAGGGATCATCAGGGAGGAGACCCGGAAATGAAAGAGATGTGGGACACCATTGCCGGGGTAGATTCTGAGGTAAGGGATGACTACAGAACTGCAATTCGGCTAAGTCCACTGGATCCTTTTTTCCCAACTACCAATCCTTTTGTTGCCCCCAATAAAATCAATGCTTTTGCCATCTCTAATGTACTTTGTTTGCTTGTATTTCTTTTTGGATATAATGCGAAACTTTAAGTTGCATCTTGTGAGTTCGCTTTTGTAATTGCTCTAGGATGACCAAGAAGGTGTCAGGAATGTGGATGATGATAACTTCATAGATGACAGTGGTGTGGATCCTGCTGATAGATATGGCGGTGACAATGAACCAGGCTCCCCCGGTGATGCTCCTCAGGTTACAATGGGAGATAATGCATCTCCACTAATGCTTTTTTGGACCTTCTGGAAGTTGTTTCTGTGTTATTTAAGTTGTCCTCATTTAGAGTATAATTGGCGTTACTGAGTTTCCTTCTTACTGTAATCGCTTTTCTACATTATTCTGGCAGGCTGAAGAGGGTGAGGAGGATGATGAAATCAAACAACTCTTCAAGATGGGTAAGAAAAAGAAAAAGAGCGAGAAAAGTGCTGCGGAAATAGCTTTACTAGTTGAACATCTCATGGCCGAACTTGAAGTCACTGCTGAAGAAGATGCAGAACTCAACAGACAGTCTAAGCCTGCTATTAATAAACTCAAGAAGTTGCCTCTTCTGACTGAGGTTCTCTCCAAGTAAGATCATTATCCATTATCTAAATACTCGAGCTCCCCCACCCCCACAAAGAAAAAAGGAAATAAGAAATAAAAATGCTAATTGCTTTGTTATTACTTTGCACACTCTTCTTGCAGGAAGCAGCTTCAACAAGAGTTTTTGGACCATGGGGTACTAACACTTCTAAAGAACTGGCTTGAGCCCCTGCCCGATGGAAGCTTGCCTAACATAAATATCCGAACTGCAATATTGAAGATATTGACTGATGTATGTATGGTAGTCTTCCCCGTCTGTTATTAGCATATGTCTATGATTTCATTGTCTGATTAACCTTGATCCTTCATAACATGAGTTGCTTATTCGCTTATGCAGTTTCCTATAGATTTAGATCAATACGATAGGAGGGAACAGCTTAAGAAAAGTGGCCTTGGAAAGGTATGGGTTTTGCCTTATGGAGCAATTATATGCCCCTCCTACATTCTTGATACAGAAAAATAGCTAATGATATACTTTTTCTTACACAGGTCATTATGTTTTTGTCAAGATCTGATGAAGAGACCACTTCTAACAGGAAACTTGCTAAGGATTTAGTGGACAAATGGGTATTTTGAAAAATATGGAAATATATTTTTTTGATCAGTTATAAAAGTACATACCTTATACCTTGGATTACCTTTGAAAAAATTCCTGTGGTCTTGTTGTGGAGAGATATATTGCATTGGTTGGGGAGGTTTTATAGCAAGAGGTATGAGTGGCATAATAGGAACAAACCATAACAAACCACCATTCAGTGAGTTCTCCAACTAGAATAGCTGTTGTCCCAATAAGAAATCAGAATAGTTTCTGCTATAGATCATTCAGCACTGGTCTGAACTTGGGAGTATGTTTTGGTTTCTTAGAGGTTGAGACAGATTTCAGAATACCATTTGATGATTTTAATTTGTTTGAAAAAGAATGCACTAAGTTCACTAACTACTTAAAAATGAATGCAGAGTCGGCCTATATTTAATAAAAGCACACGTTTTGAGGACATGAAAAGCTATGATGATGAGAGAGTTCCCTTCCGGAGGCCTGCAGCAAAAAAGTATTCATCCAATATTTTACACTCTTATGCTTTGTAATTGTTATATTGTTGTTATTACTTTGTCATCTAGAATTGTTCTTTTATTGTTGTCATTTGTAATTTTGTTACATTTTGGAATATTATTCTTTGCAGGCCAGTAACCAAAGACACAGGACTGGAATCTAGAGATGACGATCTTGATTTGGCTGAATTTTCACAGTAAGTTGTCATGGTAGAATAATGCAAGTTATGATGCTAATGATCTATTGGCTGTTCATGATTGTTTGGGATGCTTCTAATGTATGTATTGATGCTCATTATTCTTTGATTATAATGTAGGGAACCAAAATCTGGTCAATCATCATCTAGGCTGCATGCTTCTAGGCCTGAAGCCCTACCAATGGATTTTGTATTACGTCCCAAATCTAAGATAGACCCAGATGAAGTCAGAGCCCGGAATAAACAAATTGTCCATGATCAGCGCCGACTGAAGGTTTGTTTCTAGTTATGGAAGAATAATATCTCTATGTTAAAATTCATCTCACTTGCAGCTTATACCTAGTTTATTCATGAGAAATGGATTCAACTAATGCATCAATCTTTGACGATAGAAAGAATAATGCCAAGAAATCAACTGCAAAATAAACGGTTTTGAGTAGTACAAGTTTTAAATAAACTGTTTATTTGTTCTTGATATTTTAAATTAGACTAAGATTTCATACTACTGTATATAAATTTAATGACTAAAAGAAAATGATACAAATGCAAGTCCACATTACAAGTCAAAACATTCTTATTACTTTTTTTGGTATTTTTCTAATATACAATATTTTTAGTACATTTGTCCATGACTAGATAGGCAAGCATTACTTTGGGAGTTCTCAGGATGGAAGAACTCTCATTTCAGCAGTCGGTGGGGCAGGATACATTTTGATCCAAATGCTGTAACCTGGCTGTGTATAGGGGGACACACGTTGTTTGATTTATGGATGGTAATACATCTGTGCAATTACCTCTATGCGGAAAACTCTCTCTCTGAATGCATAAATATCATACTTTGTCAAAAGATAATTTTCTTTTTACTAGCTTATTGGGGCAAAAAAAGGGTCATCAAATTATAGGAGAGAGTTTATAGTTGTAGGTAAAATTGAGTTAAGAAAGCAGAATTTACCATTATTGGTTAATTAACAACATTTTCTTAGTAGACTACTTATGCTTGTACGCATAGAAGAACATCTTGGGAAGATTCTGAATGGACCATCAATTTTGGATAATTCATGGCTCATTTCAGAGGATAGAGGTGTTCCCTATTACTTCCAGAACATCTCATCTCAATGAGTTGTGCTGAACAATGCAAATGATATGACTATCTAGAACTTAAACCTTTGAGATTCGTATTATGTATATCCCACAAAATCAATACATACAGAAATTCCACAACCCGTTCTTGTTTTTTATTTTTGATATACGATCCTTTCTGGTATTGTCTTTCCCATATATTCCGACAAGGCTAGTTGTTCCTTTCCTTGCAGATGAATAAGAAATTGCAACAGTTGAAAGCTCCAAAGAAGAAGCAGCTTCAAGCAACAAAGCTCAGCGTGGAGGGTCGTGGCATGGTCAAATTCTTTTAGATGTAAGCACCAGTTGCCAGTTGCCAACATGAAGAATTCATTATATGGACGTGGTATGAAGCTGCTATTATGCGACAGCTCGGAAAACCCATTGATGGATTGTGTATTGTTTTGCATCCACCGCAGTATCGCTTGTCTTATGGATGGCAGCTTCATATTGTTTAGGGATATACTGAATGAATTGAAAGATTAGAGGGTTAAGCGAAATTCTCTTTTTAAGCTGTTCTGTTTACTCCTGGAAGGAGTAATCAAGCTAGCTGATCCTGCTCAAACTCAAAGGCAGTCAGTCCAAAGTCCCTTGGGAAGTTTGTTCATTTGCCACACCTGTCAAAGAAAATCTAACTTGTTGGAATACAAAGATACAAAATAATCTCACAACAATGCAGATTGAATGCTACGGGTTTGTTTTACAATGATATGGATGGAGTTTGTACGGGAGGGGAGAGAATCAGAAATCAGAATTACAATAAAGAAGTGCAGCTATGCCATTTTCACATTTTCTATCAAGATTGGGCAGATGTCTGGCCTGGGCTGGGTTGCTTTAACACGTATGACGTATTAGGTATGACCTATACCCGTGCATTACCAACTCATGTCCCCCCATTTTCTCGATTTGGACTTGCCAACCAAAGCTCGCCACTGGCCACCCGGTCCACCCCTGGTTGAAGGTAAACTGAACCGCTGACTCGCTAGAAGGCTTTGGATGATGCGTGGTCCCTCACGTGGCCTAGTTATATCTCACCTTGCGCCAGGAATCTGAAGTTTTTCAGTTTCTTCTTGGCTTCATACGTTCTATTACAATAGTTTGTGTAGTCGGGTTAACTTAAGCTCCCATTGACAAAGTACATTGAGTAAAAACAGTGCACCGAATGGAGTAAAGGGGTTTACTCTTTCGGAACTGGTCCTAACACGGTTGCAACAGCGATTGCAGCCGTGCATCATGCAACGAAGGACAAGGGAGATGTTTTTGATGTATGACTGTAATGGCTATTGGGATTATGTATTGGTACAATATGTTTATTTAGTGGGTGTCAGACGATGTGAATGGGTTTGTTTTCTAAAACAAAAACAAATACACCTGCCAGGTCAAGAAAAAAAACAATACAGTTTTGCTGATGTCGATGTGCAGCTGATTTTGTTTTAGAAAATAAATTCGCCACATTGTCAAACGCCCCCTTAGGGTGCATTCCTGATTCTACAATATAAATATTTTTCAAATTGTCACATCAGCCAAGAAATGAAAGGAACAAAGTAACGGACAACATGTTCTTGATTTTTGAAGTATTGAATATATATATATATATATATTGGAAAAGAAAAAAAATAAGGTGGTTTTGTTTCAAAAAGAAAAAAAAAAAACACTTTAAAATAATCAAAATGATATTTTTAAAATACAAACAAATTTTGTAGTATATAAATTATATAATTTATGCAACATGATATTAAATAACTAGATGAAGTTATATTCTTTAAACTATAAATTCAAGACTAAGTGTTTTGTTTTAGTTTTGAAAACAAAAAACACATATAACCAAAAACATATTTCACGTGTGATTTGTTTTCAAACCAACTGATTTTATTTTGTTTTTGAAATTCGTAACAAGAAAAACAATTTACTTTGAGAAACACCCTCTAGTGGTATTACCAATCTTACCCTTCCTTACAAAGAAACACTTACGAGTTACGACTGGATCCAATGTTGATTTCTAGATACAATTCATAAACAAACTCACTAAACCATTATAAGAACTGGAAAAGTGTTTCGGTATGCACGATATTCCTTGTTACCTTTTTTGTTTTTTTAGCTAGGGAAGAAAGGATCCCAATCATGTTTCTCCACCGTCCCAAACAAATTATACTTCCAGGTGTACACTTCTGGATAATCTGTATCAGAGTTGACCCCATCGCTGATCTCCTTTCTGATTCTATCAACCCTGTCAATCATTCCCTTGATGGTTAAATCAAAGGCATCTTCGGTGGTCTTCAATCTTGACCTTGGATCTGCATATATCAGTCTTGGAATCAACCGTATCACTTCCTCCCTCTTAGCTCTCACCTCCTCATTAGGAATCTGAAGCAGCTTCTCCCTTATGCTGACCCTCCCTTCTTTAACATCATTCTCCGAGATAAATACAGAGTATTTTGTATAATCCTTGGGCAAATGCCACAAATACTGCACGTATGCAGACCCTGGATGGAAGAAGACTGGTATACAGCCAGCCAACATCGAATCAAACGCCGATTTCCGAGAATACGAGTCTCCAGGTGGTTGTAAACAGAAGACAGAGTTCTGGAACATCTTCATCACGCTACTTGGGCTGTGGCAACTCTTCCACCCAGCGTCACAATTCAACAACCGGCACTTCCCCTTTGAAGATAGGCATTGGTCGATAATCTTCCCCCGTATCGACCCTGAAAGACTGGGACGTGGGGCACCTACGAAAGAAAACAAGTGACGCCTCTTAACCCTCCTCATCCTGTTCTGCCATTGAAAGACCTCATCATCTCTTTTAGGGTGGAAAAATGTTGGGTAAGGTATCGCGAAATCATTCCTGTGAAGAGGGCTGGATTCAATCACTAACATAGTCATGTTCCTGGCTTCAGGCAAGAACATGAGCTTGTTGCCCCAACCAGAGTCCTCTTCTGTCATCCTCCTGAAGTCCCACGTGGTCCTTCCTGCAAGCAGGAAGTGATCTCGTCCCCCCAAAACCTTCCATTCGGGTCTCTCTGCTAGCCACTTCATAAGAGCAAGAGAAGTGGAATCACGCACCGAGGTATTGTACCGCCAAAGGTAACGGCCAACGTCAAGACCCGCATAGAAGGGTACGAAGATTGCAGAAGCCAAGGACGAATCATTTGTTAAGCACTCGTATTGTTTCATCCTGCTATTGAAGATCACATCCAACGAGAATTGATCCGTGGCATACCAACTCGTGCTGGACAAGACCCTTCCAGAGTCGGCGAGCTGGGGACCCAGTCCGAAATTTGCCAGGTACTTGCACATGTCAGTCCATAGACTCAAGGACCGACAGTCCCTGAGAATGTCAGCATTGAAACGACCAGGGAGATCGTATACATAAATGTAGCGACCTGAGCACGTATCGGAATCTGCTTTGTCACCTGGCTGATCCACCCTGTCCTCTGCAGAAGATACGTTGCTGGAAGACTTTGCTTCGACATTCTCTATGATCGTTACTCTGCTTACAGCTTGTATTCCAGTACTCTCTTGAGCGATAGATGGTTCCTTAACAGGCTCATCTTCTCTGGAGTGTTCAGACAAATCCACTGTACCGGGTAATTGGACAACAGGTTGTACTCTATCATCCATTAGAAATGGTTGACTTACAGGTTCGACGTGATTGTTGTCTGCAACAAGCAATAGTTTCGAACCTCGGAAGAGGAACGCGTACAGGTACTCGTTCCCGCTACTTCTTAAAGCCGAAGAATTGAAGTAAAATAAGAAGCACCAAAAGACAAAGGCGGTAGAGATGACGAACCATAATGGACTTCGACACCTTAGGACGATCGATTTCTCCATTTGCTCCCGGTGTGGTGATCCGCTCCGTTGATTCTTTGGGAGGTCAAGCCCAACTACATATCTCGCCCCATCAATACATCTATTTATATATATGCCTTAATAATAGAGTTAGAAAGTAGAATAAAACCGAGGTTTTAGAGGGGAGAGATATACCATATATGTATATCTTGGGTAGAACCAACCGAAGAGTTCAGAATCTTCAGATTAAGAAAAGAAGAGAAAACTAATAGAAAGTGGAAACGTGAGAAAACAATACAAATAGAAGGTTGTCTGAAGTCTGAACCGCAGGCAGAAACTAGGAATAGCCTGTTTTTGCGTGGGGACTAGACTCATGAAGCCACTGAAACTCGAAAAGTAGTTTCAAAGTTTCTTCATTCTGTTGTTTATAAGGACGTGGACGTCTATGTTTATCTCTACATGCATGTTTTAGGCAAACAGTAGAAGTTGGACTGTCCACGTGTAAGTAAAGACAATTGAAGGGGCTGAGCTACTAAATTTTATTTTTCAATTAACCATGCTTGATGATGGGTTGAAGGCACGTGATTAGCACATGATAGTATCGTCTTAATTAAGAGATGACAGAGTTTATAGACAATTAACACAAAACAGGATGCATCTATGAAGCTATGAATAGATGATCCTGACCCATATAAAAAATGTACAATTTCATACATAGAATCCGACTTCTGATTTCTGAGTGGAAACAAAGGAAGAGAGCTGGTTGAAGTTTTTAAGGCGCACTCTTTGTAATATTAAGGTGTGACACAGATCATAACTTGCAACTTGAAAGAAGGAATATTCTAACCATTTTCTTAAGAAACTTGGAAAAAATTTGCACATGGGCAAACATACTATACATGATACTAATTTTGTCCTCCAAAAATCATTAATTAGGCAACTAGTCCTATCATTATGTTGTCCTAATTAGTTCTTAAAAACAAACTCAAGCTTAATCCCACACGTAGCTTCTCGTCTTTTAAACTCGTGGGTTGCTCATCAAGTGTATCTCTGCACCCAATGACCCAATAGATCAGATTAAGAAGTCAATGGATCCTAGGGCTAGAACATGAACGGACGCAATTTTATAGGTTCACGCTAGGCTGCACCAAATTATATCAGAGAATATCGCAGGTCAACGAATCCTACGGCTGAAACTTGTGAGTTTAAACCTCATTGGGGACCAACCAAATGAAGTCATGAAGACGAGAGGAGGATAGTCAAAGTGTGCATGCAGATTCTAGCAATGTACGTAAAGTGTAATATACTTGGCAACTAAAACAGGCGCTCGTCGTGGATGAGTGTCTTATTCCTTTATTTTAATGGGGTTGGACTTTCTAAACCATTTCTGTTTCAGATTTATCTCAAAAGAAAGCAATTGGTAAGACCTATGGGCGTTATACAGCTTATATCCATTGTCTGGAGACTCTGGACTCAAATTAAAGTCAAATTTGCTTGGCTTAAGAAATGAACAAAAGAGATTGATGGAACGGGGGCAAATAATTGAATGGTATTCATCCAGAAAATATAAATAAAAGAAAAAACAGAAAAGATTCAATGGTCAAGATTAATGGGCTTTGATGGGAAGTGGTTTTAATGTTTTCTATTTCTTTTTCAGGCATGTTGTGTTTCAGAAAAGCGACGGTCATAAACCAGCTCCCATTAGCAGAAGGCTCAAGACGGATTCAATCTGGGCATGCACATACAGCCCTCCAAAGAAAGAAAACAAGAAAGTAATATTTTGATTATTTTCTTCATTTAATAGACATAGCCAAGGTGGCAGATATTCCTCTTATGGCAAGTAAATAAATAATCTAATTTGAGGCTCTTTGACAACTGAGTCGGCTGAATTGAATGGTTTATTACTTTGCCTTTTAGCAAATAATTCAAGAGGTTACAACTCTCTTAATGGCAAAAGCTTCTTAAAGAGTTGAGTTCCACTGTGACACTCTATAGAAGCTCTATAACTTAAACTTGGTTTTTATTGGGGTTGAATAGGAAGTTGGTAAGAGTCTCTAGAAAAGGATTTTTATGTGTATGCCGATTAATAAAACGTGTATGAGGACTATGGAAGTTTTTTTTTTTTTTTTAAAAAAAGAATATGGTTCGACGATTGTTTTAGTGTTCAAGTAATTATGAGATATAAGTAAAACAGCTGATATTATGTAACTAGTATTTATGTTAAAACAAAAGGTCAAAGAAAAAATACTAGTTTTATGATTGTAATGGTATTCAATTATGCAATGCTGCCAAAATAAAAGATAAAAAGTGCAGAACATGCGTGAGAACTGAGAAGGCCTTCAAACCTGGATCATCCTCCCAAACCATCGCGAGTCCATACTGAGTTGGGTTAGTTATAGTTTTAATATGAACTAGGAATTATGGAATGTGTAGATGTTCAAAGCTTAATATCATTAGGGAGTTTTTTTTTTTTTTTTTGAGTGGGTTGATACATGGAACACTGAGGGGGTGTTGGTACAGTGGTGTTGTGTTGCATTTGCATTTTGGGTTGATGAATATAAATTTGTGAGAAATATGTATTGTCACATCATATATCAGTGTCATTTTAACTAAAAAAATCAATATTCAGAGAACCGGAGAAGGGAGAGGTTCATAGGTTAGAGGTTCGACGAACCATGATGACGTGGCATATACATATATGTACTATGGGTCACATAGATACTATATATAATATATTTTACCACTTTTAATTTTTTTAAATAGGGTGGATGGATGGTAAGCTTCTTAATTTTTAAAACAAATGACTAGGGTTCAAGTCTTTTAACTTACATTTTCTTTAAAATATGTACATAATTATGTAATATGTATAATAAATATTCATTAATTAGCATAAGTAAAGAAGTGGATTAGTGGTAATTAGATAATCTATAAAAATAAGAGGCCTTGGGGTTCAATTTTTGGCAATAACATTTTAAAATTTCACTTATGTATGAACTCGGGTGGTTTCATGATATCGGGATTGGTTCACCAGTTTTCTGGTTAAACGGGCTGGTCAGCTAGTTTTCAGTGGGTTTTGAGCAAGTCCGGTTATTGGGGTGTGACCGAACCTGTCAATGCCCCAAGTCACAGTTCGATCGGCCGGTGTTTTCTAAACACTGGAAAAAAATACATATGTGTGACTAATTATAATTGAAATGGTAATTTTGACGTTTTAGCTAGAAATAAGAATTTGTATTAATTAACTCAAAACATTTTAGGTAGAAAAATCTCTATCACAAGTTTGTATTGATCAACCCAAAATGCAAGTGTAAGGCATCACCACTGTACCAAACAGGCAACAGCCCCTAAAAAGAGGAAGTATCACCTCTTCCATTCAGTCAAATGTGAAAAAAGATGTAGAAGAGTACTGATACCTTCAATCATGGGGTTGGGTTGATAATTAAATTTGGAGTTTGAGTTGGCCCTTAATCCAAGTAGACCCATTTAATTTAAACCACTACTTTATTAGTGAGAGCCAAGAAGGAAGGGTTAACAATCGAGATTTAAGAAGAGAGCAGCAAGAAGGATTTAATGGAGGGAAGGATTTTGATAAAGAGAATTAAGATTAAAAAAGTTATATTATAAAAATAAATAAACCATGTGTGAAGAAATAGAAGAAAGTGATCCATGTGAGTATTGAGGTGAGAGGATTCATCATCTCCCCCTTTACATAATAAAGATATAGATAGATGAAGCTTTTATGCTTTGTTCATGAATGCCTGAAGTTATGAAAACTTTGTTTGTCCACGCTACACAGCCTGTGCTCTTTCTTTGTGACATGTTAATTAGTTCATATAGCCATGCCTTTATTAAGTTTCACATTATCGGGTCATCTCCATTTTTAATGGAATTTAAAGGTCGAGGGTTCCTCTTTCTTTGAGGCTATAAATATTAAAGAAGTTGGATTATTTATAAGCATCCACATGGTTCACTTGTCTAGTTTAGAAGGATTAATTCAGGACTTACCATTAAAGGGTTCACAGTTAATAATTAATGGCCCAAAATCCCTCTTGTTAGTTTGGAAATAGATGGCTAAAAGAATATACATGCCTAATGTCTTTCAAAACTAGACAATTACTCAATGCAGTCGACGAGAAACTTTTCTTAGAAAATGTTTGGCATTGTCGTTCATGGCTGCTATATACTGCAGAGATGACCTTTGCAATTAAGCAAATGAAAGCCCTCTTTTTTCGTCCACCTTCATTGTGGTCCTCGACGACCTTTTGAGTAAGGTTGGATGTCATCTCCATATTTTTTTTGTAATTTTATAGTGAGAATACACCCTGGACTTATAAATGCTTTTAAAAATGCTTATTATGTCTTGTCTGGCTTCTCCCTTATTTTGGCTTTGTCTTTTCCATCCTTTTCCTAATGTTAAACCCCAGTAAGATTAGCGCATTAAATATTCCAGTTGATTGCAAATAAATGGAAGGTTGCATCAATTAAAAATAACAAAGAAAGAAGTAGGTTCAAGCAACAAATCTCAGCCAAGGGTGTCCTGACATGGTCCAGTTCCTTAAGCAATTATAAGCTGTCTCCCCTATATCCCTGTTACCAAACATGACGAATTTTGTCCGCTGGCATGCCTAGCTGCTGAGACGACCAGAATATGGTTTTGACAATCTTTCTTATCTATAGCAATATACACTTCGATTTCGATCATCGACAACTCTGTTTTGTTTAATTAGCACTTTTCAGCTAGTATGGATGGGATTCATTTTTGTATGATGTCATAGTATGTATAAAGACTTGGATAAATGCATAGCAGCCCTGATTACCTGATTTTATTTGAGCATATAACTAATATGGTTCTCTCAAAACTTTGGCCGGCTTTAGGATTAAATCAAAATTAACCCAATCCAGCATGAAATCAGATTTTTGTCCTCACAGCCCTTGCACCATGCATTGGAAATCTCTTCCCATGAAAAAAATCAAAAAACATACAAGTATAGAGATATTTTCAATGCATGGCTGTAAGGGATTATGTGAAGAAAAAAACATACAAGTTTTTTTCTTGTTAGTTTGGTTGCTATTATTACTAGTAGAGGTATCAATAACTACAGTGTTTGGCCCACGGCCCGAGCCCGCATGGGCCCATATCAGGTTGGTCCGTGGTCCGAGCCTTGGGAGAATTGATAATTTCTGTAATTTAATTCATTTCTATATGCAAGCTTATCAATAACTACAGTGTTTTTGCTCCAAGTGAGCAGAAAAATGGATTCTGCCTAGTCCTATTCTCTCTTTACAACCGTGTTTATTTTTTTATCTTGTTTTTCTTTCTCTAACCAGAGCTCACACCCTTCATCTGAGAAAAAAAGGATCCCACTCATGCTTTTCTACTGTCGCAAACAAATTGTACTTCCAGCTTAATCTCTGGACAATTCATCTGAGAATTCATTCCATCTTTAACCTCCTTTCTGATTCTATTAGCCCTGTCAATCATTGCTTGAACAATTACATCAAAAGCATCTTCAATGGTCTCCATAAATCAATCTTGGAATCAGCCACATCACTTCCTTTCTCATAGCTCTAACCTTCTCTTCAGCAATGCTAAGCAGCTTTTTTATCTTTGCTGACTTTTTTGGCCTTGATTTCATTCTGTGTATTTGCAGACCCCGGTGGAAAAAGACTGGTATACACCCAGCCAAAATCAAATCAAAAGCTGATCTGCGAGTATATGAATCTCACCGAGGTTGTAAATAGAAAAAAAGGATCCCACTCATGCTTTTCTACTGTCGCAAACAAATTGTACTTCCAGCTTAATCTCTGGACAATTCATCTGAGAATTCATTCCATCTTTAACCTCCTTTCTGATTCTATTAGCCCTGTCAATCATTGCTTGAACAATTACATCAAAAGCATCTTCAATGGTCTCCATAAATCAATCTTGGAATCAGCCACATCACTTCCTTTCTCATAGCTCTAACCTTCTCTTCAGCAATGCTAAGCAGCTTTTTTCTCTTTGCTGACTTTTTTGGCCTTGATTTCATTCTGTGTATTTGCAGACCCCGGTGGAAAAAGACTGGTATACACCCAGCCAAAATCAAATCAAAAGCTGATCTGCGAGTATATGAATCTCACCGAGGTTGTAAATAGAAGAAGATGGAGCTTTGAAACAACTTCATCACACTGCTTGGATGTTGGCACTTGCTTCCCCTGAAGTCACATTTGAGAAACAAGCAATTATTCTTTGAAGCTTGAAAAAGCTCAATAATCTGATTTCGGATTGACCATGTAAGGTTAGGATGTGGGGCACCTGCAAAAAGAAAACAAATAGTGGGGTGATCCAATGGCAGAACAGGATGATCCAATAGAAATAGTAGCGCCGACGGTATTAGCAGCGGCAATGGCGATACAGGGGAGGAGGAAGAGGGAGAGAAAGAAGAAGAGGAAGAAGAAAGGGGATAAGCCATACAGGGGAAGGACGGTCAACTGGCAACTGGTCTTACCTCACCAGACGTGGTGGTTATCGGCAGTCGATGTTGGAGGAAGGCTTGGGAAACGTTTGGGTCTTTGGTTGAATAGGAAATAAGGGCTTTTTTTGTCCCAAAAAAAAGTAATAGAGAGGAGAAATGAGAATCACATTCCTGGGCCCGAATGACCATAACGGTTGGCTATGATTCCAGACATCTATTCCCATGAACCAAACGCACCCTAAGTGCTAAGTGTTGCGGGGTCAATCATGGCAGAGGTTAGTGGCATCTAGAAAACTAAAGTCTGAAACATAGCCACTTATGCCTGCACACAAATCCTTTTTTTTTTCTTTTTTTGGTAAAACACCACTATTCAGATAATTCGTAATCCTTTTTAAGTATTTGTTTTGATTGTTCTTGTGATAGTCCAACCTATATTTTAGAATTTTGCTCTAACTAATAAGTGATTGAATCACCATTTGTCACTCATTAATTGTGCTTATTCTTTTTTTTTCAACATTTTTAAACTTTTTAGTAAAATTATAATATTCAATGAGAAGAAACATCAATTTCACTATGATCCAAAAATCAAGGCTGGTAGTCTACTTGGTCTTCAAATGCAGATTTTTTTTTCATACTTAAACACCCTAACCAATAATATTCATGAGAAGCATACCTATTCATAGGCAGGGTGGCCCCAAAGGGCCAGTCTAGCCCAGTCCATTCTCAGTTGGGCTTAAACATTATTTTAGGCTTATGGATTCGGACTTTCTAAAAAAGCCCAAGCCAAGCCCGAACCAGACTTGATAATATGTATATAGATAAGATAGAGAGAGAAATGGGCGAATATTTTGTTGGCTAGCTAGACTGCTAGAGTCAATGATGGTCTCAATTTTCAAAATACATTACACTCTTGAATCCCTAATGAATAAGTAAATCACTACATCTTCCCCATTAAAAGTATAGTGAATTTGGGGTTGATGATGATTTCTCGGATGAAATTTCTCATAAATCACTGATTTTTCAAAAACCAGAGAAATTGTTTGTTTTAGTACCATTGCTGTTAGCTGATTTCTCAAAAAAATTAGATATGTATTTATTTGGTTGTGATTATCATAGTGTTTTTTTTATAGAAATTATCTCTCCTATCCATATTAAATTTCACATCATCCAAAAAGAATCAGAATTGGCCTGAAAAAGAGAAATCACCATCCTTTCATCTTTGGTTTGGTAGTAGTTTTGCGGTTTGGTGAATTTTTTTTTCAAGTCTAATTTTAATTATCAATTTTTGATCGGTTAATTGATTTATCAGAAATCAACCAACCAAATTGCAAAATAATCAATTATTTTTGAATTGCTAATATGGCTATGATGTAGAATCGATTTTGGTCCCAAACAATACATTAGTTGATGATGGGTTAAAAAAAAGTTTCCATAAAGTTTCTGATGAGGGCGGATTTAGCCCTCCAATGACATTATGACACTTGGCACATCATAATAACTAGGTGACACCCGATACCACTTTAGCAACAACTTGCCTTTGCTAAGTTGATGGTGTCCCACCAGGCGTAGCCTGGCACAAGCGCGGCCTGACAGTCTGGCCCTAGCGCGACTTGGCCCTGACACGAGCTGGCAGCTTGGCCCTGGTGCGACTTGGCCTTGGCACGAGCTGACAGCCTGGCCCTGGCGCAACCTGGCCTTGGCATGAGCTGGCAGCCTACCCCTAGCGCGACCTAGCCTTGGCATGAGCTGGCAGCTTGGCCCTGGCGCGACCTGGCCCTAGCACGAGCTGGCGGCCTGGCCCATGCGCGACCTGGTGGCCTAGCCCAGGCACCGACCTGGCAGCCTGACACAGGCGCCAACTTGACAACCCTGAGGAGCTCACCACCGTAGCCCGCATTTTACGGGATTATGATTGGTAACTACTATATTAGCTCACCCACTCCCCGAGTCAGGCGGAAATGGGCAACCTTACTAGTTGGTGGCTTTATCCCCACCTAACATGAAAGCAAGTCCCATCACATCGGGAATCTAGGAACTTCTCCACCTAACCCACGAGGACTCCAGTATATAAATACCTCACCCCCAGGGGCAAAGGTATGCGAAAAAAAAGATGGGTAACCACTGCTCTCTAGCTCTCTCATTCTCTAATATCATTCTCAGCTCTCCACTAAGTGCTAACTTAGGCATCGGAGTGACCTCATCGGGTTAGCCACCCCATTGTGTGCTCTCCACTAAGTGCTAACACAGGCATCGAAGTGACCTCGCTGGGTTAGCCACCCCGGGTCCTCTGAAATTTGGTTCCTTGCAGGCCTCTGAAAGAGCAACAAAGCTCATCAAGGCAGTTCACCACCAAGTAGCTCACCACTTGGTAGCTCACCACCAGGCAATTCATCAAGGTAGCTCACTACCAGGCAGCTCATCAAGGTAGTTCACCACCAGGTAGTTCACCACCAAGCAGTTCGCCATCAGGTAGCTCACCACCAGGCATCTCATCAAGGTAGCTCACCACCAGGTAGCTCATCAAGGTAGCTCACCTCCAAGCAGCTCATCAAGGTAGTTCACCACCAGGCAGTTCGCCACCAGGTAGCTCACCACCAGGAAGCTCGGCACCAAGCAGTTCGCTACTAGGTAGCTCACCACCAAGGAGATCCACTTCAGCATCTGAGTCACATGCCACTTGGGAGCAGACGAGATAACGAGGTACTCAACCAAAAAATTGTAACATCACGAAAAAAATGATATGTGACCAAAAACGGTTACATCATTTGGCGCCGTCTATGGGAACGCTACAAAAAGCTAAGTTCTCATCCTACAAAAAGCTAAGTCCTCTTCTCCCAGAAAGCTAAGCCCTCACTTTTTAGAAGCTGAAGCTCTCACTTTACAATTTTCTTTTTTTATGAATTCAAAGACTATGTATAGAGCTAATAGACTAAGTAGCTCTAAGGTGCCCACCCAGCGGCCTAGCAGCCTGGCATGACCTGGCACGGTCACCGACCTAATGGCTTGGCCCAGGCGCGAATTGACGGACTGATAAAAGACTTCATCATCGCTAAAGACCCAATCGCCTCTTCAGCATGGGCAAAATCAAGGAGTGTACTGCAAGTCGCTCCCAGAGCCTAAGGGCTAAAGTACCGAAATGGCAAAGAGCTCGACACCTCACAGGCAGCTCGGCACCCGGTCAACCTGACACCTCACAGGCAGCTCAGCACCCGGTAAGCCCGACGCCTCATAGGCAGCTCGACACCCAGTCATCCTGATGCCTCACAGGCAGCTCGGCACCCGGTCATCCCGACACCTACTCAGCCCAACACCTCACATAGACCTCACAGCATAAGACCCATTCGCCTCTTCGGCATGGGCAAAGTTTAGGAGTGGACTATGAATTGCTCCCAAAGTCTAAGGGCCACAATATTGCTTAAGACCCATTCGCCTCTTCGGCATGGGCAAAGTTCAAGAATGGACTATGAGTCGCTCCCAAAGCCTAAGGGCCACAATACTGCTTTAGACCCATTTGCCTCTTGAGCATGGGCAAAGTTTAGGAGTGAACTATGAGTCACTCCCAAAGCCTAAGGGCCACAATACTACACAAGACCAAGCCGCGTCGTTGGCATGGGCAAAGTCAAGGAGAGTGGACTATGAGTCGCTCCCAGACCCTAAGGATCTAAATTAGTGCTCATGAACTTGTCGAATTACGGGCCAAAAGGAGAAACCTACTCCCTTTGCCGAATTACTTTCAGCTCGGGAGTGGGGGGCAAATGATGAAGGCGGATTTGGCCCTCCAATGACATTATGACACTTGGCACCTCAAAACAACTAGGTGACACCCGGGACCACATTGGCAACAACTTGCCTTTGCTAGGTTGATGATGTCCCACCAGGCGTAGCCTAGCACAAGCGCGGCCTGGCAGCCTGTCCCTGGCGCGACCTGGCCCTGGCACGAGATGGCAGCTTGGCCTTGACGCAACCTGGCCCTGGCACGAGCTGGCGGCCTGGCCCAGGCACCAACCTAGCAGCCTGACACAGGCGCCAACCTGACAACCCTGAGGAGCTCACCACCGTACCCCACATTTTACGGGATTGTGACTGGTAACGGCTATATCAGCTCACCCCCTCCCCGAGTCGGGTGGAAATGGGCAACCTTACCAGTTGGTGGCTTTATCCCCACCTAACACGAAAGCAGGTCCCATCACAGCGGGAATCTAGAAACTGCTCCACCTAACCCACGAGGACTCTAGTATATAAAGACCTCACTCCCAGGGGCAAAGGTATGCAAAAAAAAATATGGGTAACCTCTACTCTCTAGCTCTCTCATTCTCTAATATCATTCATAGCTCTCCACTAAGTGCTAACTTAGGCATCGGAGTGACCTTGTCGGGTTAGTCACCCAATTGTGTGTAAAAAATAAAAGATGAGTAACCTCTGATCTCTAGCTCTCTCGTTCTCTAATATCATTCTCAGTTCTCCACTAAGTGCTAACATATGCATCGGAGTGACCTCGCCAGGTTAGCCACCCCGGGTCTTCTGACGTTTGGTTCCTTGCAGGCCTTTAAAAGAGCAACAAAGCTCATCAAGGCAGTTCGCCACTAGGTAGCTCACCACCAGGCAGTTCGCCACCAGGTAGCTCACCACCAGGCAGCTCATCAAGGTTGCTCACCATCAGGTAGCTCATCAAGGTAGCTCACCTCCAAGTAGCTCATCAAGGTAGTTCACCACCAGGCAGTTCGCCACCAGGTAGCTCGCCACCAAACAACTCATCAAGTTAGCTCACCACCAGGCAGCTCATCAAGGTAGCTCACCACCAGGTAGCTCATCAAGGTAGCTCACCTCCAAGCAGCTCATCAAGGTAGGTCACCGCCAAGCAATTCGCCACCAGGGAGCTCCACTTCGGCCTCTGAGTTACAGGCCACTTGGGAGCAGACAAGATAACGAGGTACTCAGTCAAAAAATTGACACATCATGAAATAATGATACGTGACCATAAATAGTTACATCAATTTCCATAAGCTTAGATGGACCTATCGCTCAAGTGGTCAATACACTGTGAAATCTGGTTACTTTGCAATATGCTCAAATAATAGAGAAGCCAACAATTCTAATGAGAGCAATGGTACGTTTGGCGGGTTTAGGAAGACTCAATAGGCTGAAATTTGGAAAGCAAAATCTGACCCTAGGATAAAAAACTTCATCTGGAAATGTTGTTTAAATGCTATAGCAGTAAATGAAAATCTTTGTAAAAGAAATCTCTCTAGTGGTGATGTTCGCCCCATTTGCTTCCAACAAATTGAGACTGTTATGCATTGCTTGTTCGAGTGTGGTCATGCTCAAGCAACCTGGTTTGGGTGTCATTTAAACTTTGTGATTGCAAGAGGGTGCAATTTTGCATCGTTTAAGCATTGGTTAGCTATGTGGCTTGATATCTGTTTGAAAGATAGTGAAAGAAGAGAAGACATGAATTCGTTCTCTTTCTTATTAATTTGGAATATTTGGAAGGCTACAAATCTAAAGATATTTGAAAATTCTGATCCAAATCCAATTTCTACTCTGGTTGTGACCTATAGGATGTGGAGAGAGAGAGAGTGAAGATTCCCAAGTAGAATTGTGAAATTCTTCTCTTTAGCATCGAAGTACTAGACAAATACCTACAGAATTTTGTATCCAGGATGCTCAGGTTTTGGAGTTGTTCTAAGAAATTCTTTAGGAAGTGTGGTAGTGTATGCTTTTGGAAAATCCTTAGCTTCTTCCCCCATCCAAGCTGAAGCAATGGCAATTCTCAACAGCTGGAAGTCATGAACATGTTTAAGGAAGAAGCTCTGATAATGGAATCAGATTGTTTAGCTTTGGTGTGGGCTTTAAACACTAAAAATTTTGATTTGGTGTTGGATGCAAACTTTTTGTGCATGGATATTGTTTTGCTTACCGAAGACTTTTTGATTTCTTTTGTTCATGTAAACAAATCTTGTAACAATGTAGCCCATGTGTTGGTTAATAAAGGTCTAAAAGAGTCTGGTTTGTTTGTCAATGATTCACCAGAGTGGATCCAAAACTTGGCAAACCAAGACCTAAATAGACCTTAGTGCTTGTTCTTTGTTCCCTTTGAGTTCAGGTTTAATATTACCTTGCTGCTTTCACCCAAAAAAAAAGGAAGCGTCTCTTTAGTAAAGTTTTTTTGATAGGTAAAGCTTCCCAAGTCTTTTTCTTTTTTGGGTAATCGTGTATTATTGGGGCTACAAACAGAGTCGGGATGAGCGTGGCCATGAAGATCACATTAGCACCTACACGCCTCATATGTTGACATGCACATCTTAGCATGCATTAGGAATATATGCTATACTTGTCATTGAGAGATGTTTCCAATACACAGTTGGGATGTGTTGTGAGATGCTTGTGGGGCATGTGCTGATGTGAATTCCCGACAATGTTGTCAACAGATCCGAACTCTATAAATCATATCCTAACCTAACCCGGTAACCCCCAAATCCTGGTGCTAGGAGTACGTGTTCTGTGCACCAGTGGGTTCATCAAACGCATGAACCCACCAATCTTAATCGACCACGTTGCCCAACCCATTGTTTCATATTGTTAACACATGAACCCATCATTAGCATTGGCTAGCCGGTTCAACCGTCCACAAAAAGAGAAAATAGGACTCAGAAACACTTAGGTGGCATTTGATAAATCTGAAATCTAAAGTCTGAAAAAGTTAAAAAGATTAAAAGTGTCTACAATCCGAAAAGAGGCATAAATGTTTTTTTTTTACTTTTTAGAGACTCTAAATATATAAGCTTGTTTGTGTTGGACCAAACCTTTAACATTTGAAATTCCCTAATTTTACTATTTTACCCCTAGAATAGACTACTTGGTAATTTTGAGCTCAATTTGTACTATTTCATACAAAATCATTATCAAATTCAAAATACTATTTAATAATTAACAATTAATAAAAATAATTAATAATTAATTGGTTTTGGGCACTACTGATCATCATTCCCGTTGTGAAGGTTGAACAAGGGTGGTGGTATTCTCCCCTCCTCTCTTTGGTTATTCTCCCTCTAAACTCTCTCTCTCTCCTTATTACTCTTTTCTCCCCTTATTCTTCTTCTTCTTCTTCTTCTTCTTCTTCCAAATGCCCAGGTCTGCTACTCGTCTTCTTCTTCTTGTCACCAAACAAAAGAGTGGCAGGGAATTGTGGCAGTAGCTCCAATAAGTTTTGTTTTATTGGCTGATCCCAACAACACCAGTTGCTCTTCCCAGAATCGCACTTGAAAGGGAGGACACTTGAAGCTGAGGCATATCGACTGATCCTAGAAACCCTAGATATAGTGGAGAAAAAAAAAAACAAATAAGGAGATTTGGTTTGAAGAATAGGGAGTAAAATGGAGCAAGGTTCAAAATATGCATATGCCCCATATGCCGGTATGGGCGTATCAAGCGAATCGATGCTATTTTTTTTTAGTTTTTTTTTAATTTTTTTCAGAAACTAGTTCAGGGGGGCTGGTTTAGGTCTCCTCCACCCCTTGAACCGGTCAGACCCCTGATACACCCACTATAGGGGCATACTAGAGGGGTTCCGGAACAATACGTATCAGCCAATACGGGCCAATACGTGTTGGTACTTTGAACCTTAAAATGGAGATTTGAGTTTCGAAACCTAAAGAAAATAGCAGAAAACAAGAGGTAAAATGGAGATTTGGGTTGAAGAAGATACCTCTGAGAGAAGCTTAATGGTGGTCAACTCTTTTTGTTGGGTTAAATGAGGGACAACGTGGGGTATTTACAAAATTCTAGAGGCCTATTTTTGTTTTTTACGCAGTTTGAAATGCATCAGAGGTCTGAAAAGAGTTATCAAATGCGCCCTTAGCCCACATTCCTCCTCATTCTCCCTTCCATTTTGTAGAGTTTTGTTGATTTTCCTCCACCAAACCCTCCCACACATCGGTGACCATATCATAGTGGATAGTGACCCGTACTTGTGGGCTGAGTGTTGTCCCACCTTCATTCTCCTAAAGAAAGAAAGAAGCTACCGGTGTTGACCCACCCTCATGAGCTTGAAGAATCCTGCTGGTGGGTTGCTTCGATCTGTTGAAAAGAGAAAAACAGGAGGCCCTTTGTAAGAAGAAGAAGAAGAAGAATAGGCCAGAAAACATACCGTTGAAGCTATCGCTGTCGATGGCCGCTGGTATGGGTCATCACCCGTTGTGGTATGGTCGCCAATGTGTGGATAGGGTTTGGTGGAGGAAAAGCATCAAAACTCTGCAAAATGAGAGGGAGAATGAGGAGGGACACATTGTGTTTTTGAGTCCTATTTTCTCTTTTTGTGCCTAGTTGAACCAGCTAGCCCATGCTAACAGTAGGTTCAAGCATTAATGTAGGGGTGGATCCGAGCCAAGCCGAGCTGAATATTTGGCTATTTGAGCTTGGTTCGCAAGAATAGTATTAGGCTTGAGCTTGAGCTCGAGCTCAATTTGATATAGAGACTTGAGCTCAAGCTCAAGCTCAACTTGGTTCATAGCTCGCAAGTTTGAGCTCGACTCAGCTCGAGCTCAACTATAAGCCAAGCTTTTTTTTTAAAAAATAAAAATTACATGTATAAAATTATTTTTTATTTTTCAGACAAAAAAATTAAGAATTATAAAAATTATTTACTATTATACATAAAAATAGTATATTAAAAAAGAATATTATATATAATAAAATTATTTATTATATATTTATATATGTATGTATATATATATATATATATATATATATATATATAAAATAAAAATTATTTATTTAATACTAGGCTTACAAGCCTCACGAGTTGATCTTTATTAGGCTCGAACTCGGCCCCTATCATTAACGTTATAGAACAGGGGGCTGGGCAACGTAGTATCGAACTCGGCTCGATTAGCAAACGAACCTATATATATATTCGAACCGTGAACTCGTGACAACCCCTAGCTGAGCAACGTGGTCGATGTAAATCCACCGGTGCCAGCGGGATTTGATCCCGAGTCCGCTATAAACAATCGGAGATTCACCCGACTGAACCACCATCAGTTGGTCGTACAATCGTTGAACTTGGACCAGTTAAGTGGTGTCGACCCGGGACGTAAGTAACGTAACCGTGTCTCTTGACGTGTAATCAATCTGGATTCAAAGCTTTCCGAATCCGGATCACACGCTCACAACTCCAGTCTCAAGACTCAAATAATATACACTAATGGGGTTATGTCTTTTCGGTTGTTTTAATTAAAGTCCTTGAGTCACTTTTGTCATCTGGTTCCGCGGCGCAACATTACCATTCTATTCTTGCACGATAAGAATATCCGACCCTGGTGTAGTGATAGGCTTCAAACAGCAGAAGTAGAAGCGCCAACTAGTTCCAACTCTCGTCCTAGCTGTTCTCGGTAATCGCCCGCTCACTTCAATTTAATTATTCTTATTATCTATTTAGCTCTCTCTCTCTCTCTCTTGCACTTTTTTTTTTTCCGATTTCTCTTCGAACGCTCGAATTTGGAGTTTAATTGATTAGAGTTCCAGTTTCTCTTCTGCGATTTCATCTGAAAGTGTTGAGTTGACAGATCATCTTAACCTTAACAGATCTTCTAGTTTAGAGAGAGTTAGGGCTTCTGAGATGGCTTCCAAGGATCAGAAGCAAGGTGGTGGCTTTTTCTCATCGATCGCTTCTACCTTGTCTAATATTGGGAGCGCGATGCACAAATCTGTTAACGGGTACGGAGAGCTTCAGATTCGACTCTTGAGTCTTCTCATCTGTTTTGGCCTGTAGATACAGTTATACTGTAGGGTTGAAGTATTTTGTTTCTTCGCATAGAGCCCTAGTTTATTTATATTTATCTTCAATTCATGAAGTAGAATTTAACTTCTGTTTTGTTAGACAACTATATGTTTATAGTTCTCATTAAAGCATAATTTTAGTTTTCCTTCCTTGCTTCGAATTTGATTGACATATGCGCCATTTTCTTCCTTTTAATGGCAGAATGGTATTCACTTGGTTTTATGTAATTTCCATTCAGGCTGGTTCTTTCTGAAACAACAAAAAAGCTACCAATTACATTCACTTGGTTTTATGTATTCACTTGGTTTTCCCCGCATAATGCAATTTGGGTAAGGATGGGCTTGCTAGAAAGACTGATGGTTTACTCGAAGGGTGACTTAAACTCTCAACTTTAGTATATAGGTAAAGAAAGTTGACTATGCTTGAATCAATCTGCTCCATTCAATACATGGTTACAAATGTAATTCCTGTAACTAGAATCTCCTTCATCCATTTACCTAGAAAACTATTCGTACCATTTTCGATTGGGCTATGTTCTGTACTTCTTCCATTTTAGGTATCTGTGCCATAAGTAAGTGATGAGAGCGAGTATTGGAGCAGCTTTGGAATTTCGACTTTAAAATTTAAAAAGATCAAAGGTTAGAGAGCGTCATTAGTCAATGTTGGTCCTGTCTATCCAGGGACTTGGGAGGGTGGACCTAACACCAGCAGTTTTTCGACGAAGTGGCCAATTGAATCCATGTTCTCGTGTTTTTTCAGCCCGAGGTTTTAACATTGCACCAAACAATGGTAACTACAGTGGGCAGGGATATGTGTCTTTGTTAATTTCCTTTTTCCTTTATTTGTATTTCTGCCTTTTTACCTGAGCATAGTGGAGATGTGGATATAGGGATAAATGAATGGCTAGACTAAAAGAACAGAATTAGAACATGGGTGAATCAAAATTCAGAAGCTATAATGCCCAGATACGGATACCAATCTGGATGTGTATATGGGTATGGGTCCTATAAAACATGCTCATGTCATGCTTGTAGGTCTAGTATTGGAAATGAAGTGTCATTTTTAAGACATCTTTTCAAACTTAATCAAATTTTCAACACTTTTTACATTATGGTTTCTTAAAACATACCAATTTACATATTTTAAATATATTAATCCATAGGAGTATATCTAGAAGTGTGTATGCAATATCTGGTCTTATATTCAGTGCATATTGTTACTGTAATTGGCACACTAGGCATGTATAGATGTCTGGGTATCATAGATCAGAAGGGGCAAATATAGAACGACTTTTTTGGATCAATATTATAGCACAACTTCTAAAGTGCAAATTAAAAATATTCAATGGAGAATATGAATCTGAAATAAAAACAGCCTTCTCCTTATCATAGTTGTCAAGGCAACGCCTAGGCAGGCGCCTAGGTGACAAGGCGCCCTTGGAGGCTCGCCTTGCCCAGTCGCCAAGTAGTTTTGTGCACTATGTTATAAAATACTTTTATACTTTTAATTTTTTGACATTATAATTATAAAATAGGCATCATTAAACTAGAATACTCATTTTATGTGTTTATGTACTAATTTCTTTTTATTATTTTCTTATTTATTAGGGTTTAATCAACACAAACATTGCTAACTGCTGTATTGAACCCATGGTTCAAAGTATCGATACACCTCTGTGTATTGGCAGAGGTGTACTAGTATTTAGTACTTATAACGATACTCCCCCTATTTTTTTATTTCTTTGTTTTCAATTTCATTTTTAAATATATATGTATATTTATACATACACATATATTATTTTAAAAAATGGGTTCCCAAAAGCACCTGTAAACATGTGTGTTGGAGCGCCAAAGATACAATACAATACACCTGATACGGGGCGTATTGTATTGAAGTTTTGATCCTTGATTGAATCCTCAAAGATTCCAGAACCTGAACCAGTAAGCAAGGGAAGAACTTAAAATTTTTTCTAATCAGCACATTTTCTTCTTATAGATCTTCTTCTTCTTCCGCCTTTTATTTTCTTCTTTTCCTATAACAAAAGTAGGGGTTCAGCCCCTATATTTTTTGAATTTTCTTTCCTTTGTTCCTTTTCTTCTCATAAAGTGTTGATTTTCTAAACTTAAAACATGAAATTTATGCTTCTCTCATGAAAATTATGGATAATTTTTAAGGAAAGATGGTTATGGACCCTAGGGAACTACCCTAGGATATATGGTTTTACTTAAAAAAGTTCATCGCCTAGGTGCCCGCCTAGGCGACTAGGTGACAAGGCACCCCCTGTCGCCTAGCCTCGCCTTGGCGCCTTAAAAACTATGCTCCTTATTTGTGGGTGCACTATTCAAGGTGATTTTGCTCTCAAAATGCTGAACCATATCTAGACTGTGAATAGCACATGGTGCTAGGTGCTTAGTCATTGAATTAGAAAGAGCAAAGATAAAACAGCTTCTAAAGTGTAGCAATGCCTGCATTTGGACAGGTTCAGAGGGGAGCATGGCTTTGAAATAAAAACTGCCTTTCTTTACTTTTTGGGAGCAGAGGTCAAAGATTATTGTGCTGTCAAAATGTTGAGTCACATATCTGGAGTGGTGATCCTATCTGTGCTTCTGGGCAGTAAGACTACATTAAAAATGGTGATCCTATCTGGAGTGGTGATCTTATCCGATTTTGCATTAAGACAAACTGTTTTATGTTATTTATTGATCATCTAAGTGTAACCTTCATGCCATGGAATTCCTGGTTAATGTCTTTAGATTTATGCTCAATTGATTGGTTTCAAGTTATTTTAATTAGATTTTCTGTTGGATACCTGAATTGCTATATAATTTTCTCTATGGCAAGTTCCTTAATTTTTAAAGCAAATGATTAGGGTTCAAGTCTCTTAATTTACATTTTCTTTGAATACATGTGTAATAAAGTAATATGTACAATAAAGAGTCATTAATTAACACAAGTTAAGAGGTGGACTAATGGTAATTAATTAATATATTAAAATAAGAGGTCATAGTTCGAATCTTGCTAAGCACATTTTAAAATTTCTACTAGTTAAGGACCCAGGCAATTTCATGAAACCAGAAATGGGTCATCGGTTAAATCATCTGGTCAGCTGGTTTGCACTGTTTTTTAACAAAAGCGAATATTGGGGTATGACCGAACCGGCCAAGGTCCTGGGTCACAGTTCAACCGATCCAACCGGCTGGTCCGATCTGGTTTTCTAAACACTGCTACCAATTACCAAATACCAATTATTGTGGATTGGAACTTCTATTTATGTGCTTATGAAGGACAAAGTTTTATTATTCTATAGCTTATCAATCATTTCCTTATCCTTACTAAATTTGATCTCGCTTCCTTCTTTTTTCTCCAGATTGCTGGGTTATGAAGGACTGGAAGTTATAAATCCGGAGGGAGGCAAGGAAGATGCAGAGGAGGAAGCTCAGAAAGGAAGATGGAAGCAGGAGGTTCTCCATTTTTATTTTCAATTTTTATTGAACTATTAACAATTCACTGCTGTTTATGTTCCGCTTGTTCCTCCTATTTGAGGTTTTACTTTTGCAATTGAATATATGGTGTATACTATTATTTTGATAATTTTATGTTTATAAATAGAAAATAATGTCATGCAATGTGCTATTAACTTGTTATGTTATATATTTTGTGGAGTTTTATTGAGGGATCTTTCTTGAGCGTAGTTAGTGGAATCATGTCAAAAGAGTGATATTCTAGATTATTCAAAATGTGTGTCCATGGTTTTTGAGTGGAATCCGTCCCATAACTTTGGCATGAGGGTTTTTTAAGCTTAGAGTGTTGGAAGTTGGAATAAATATAATTGCATTCATTCAAATATGTGGAATCTTACCAGAAGTAAATGCGGGACATATTCAGCTTGTCTTTTGGTTTTTGTACTCCTCAAATGAAACCTTTTGCCCTCACCAAACGCTTTACCGTCCCCCTTTGGGCATGTTGAGCGAACCCCATTACTAAACAAAAACATATAAAAATGAAAAAAAAACCCCACTGGTTTGATGCATTAACCATGCTGTTAACACAGTAGTTTGTATATGTTATAATGCTCCTTATGCGACCTTTTCTGTCCCTCACACAGCTAGTTTTTACCAAGATATGTACATTATTATATTCCTCCTCTCAAGGGGATCTCTCTCTCTCTCTCTCTCTCCGTGCATGTTTGGGTACTTAAAAAGTTTAGAGCTTTGGGAGTTTGTTGCTATGAAGCTTTTACACTATGATCCGTACATGTATCCATTTTCATGCTTTGGCAACTTGGACTTTGAGCAGCATCCTAATCTTTCATTAAAAATGGGTGATAGCTGTAGTGAGAATGATATATGCCTTAGGAGAACTCGCCCCTAAAAGCAAGCTGTTAGAGGGAGGTAACCCAAGCACATATATACCCCACAACCGCCTCCCATACTACTGATGTGGGATATCTCACATTAGCATCCCATACTACCAATGTGGGACAAATGGATCGTAACATTCCACCATGCTCCGCAGTCCTGGCACCCATGCAGGTTGGCTTTGCACTAGTCTACCTAGTCCCGGCCGAACACTGCAATACTGGTGTCACCACCTGCGCCGCACGATTACAACTGGGAGGCATAGTGCAGGCTCTGATACCATTTGATACGTGCCTTGGGTGAACTCGCCCCTAAAAGCTAGCTGTTAGAGTGAGAGAAGCCATTAGGTCAATTTTTAAGCATGCAAATTCCTCTTTTTACTCCCCATTTTGTTCTTTGCAGGCCCATAAGGTTTGCAGTGCATATGCTTTGATGTTTCATTTCGGAAAGTGAAAATAGAAAAATATTAGTTTACAAACTTTTTATTATTTTATGTATGGTTTTATTCTGACCTTTCTTCTTATATTGTAGGAAAGAGACAGTTACTGGAAGATGATGCACAAGTATATAGGTTCAGATGTCACATCAATGGTGACACTTCCTGTTCTTATTTTTGAGCCAATGACCATGCTTCAAAAAATGGCTGAGGTTTGTTCCATTTTTTTTTAGAATGAATACCTGTATTCTTTCATATCTCTGGTGCTATTTACTGCCTGAAACATTACAAGTTTCAGTAATCCTTGTTACAGTTAATGGAGTATTCCCACTTGCTAGATCAGGCAGATGAATGTGAAGATCCTTACATGCGGCTTGTGTATGCATGTAATTTTCTATGGCCCTAGATTTTTGTGACATGCACTAGTATTTTTCTGGTATAAAATAGAGCTCTTTTGCCAATTGTAGCATCCTGGGCCATATCTGTCTACTATGCTTATCAACGGACTTGGAAGCCTTTTAATCCCATACTTGGTGAGACATATGAAATGGCCAATCATGGTGGGGTTACATTCATTGCAGAGCAGGTGATTTGTTCAGGATTGTGATATTCATTGTTTCTTTTTTTTTTTTTTTTTTCTTGGGCTTAGTATTAGCTGCTGGTTATCATATATTTTATTGGTTATAAAAGCACTTTCTTTCCTTTGCATGCATGTCAATCCCAGTCAAATTTGTTTTCTGTAACTGGTGTTTGTATAGTTGCCTTCTGGTTTTTTTGCCGTACGATCCCTGCACTGTAGTTTATTATACTGTTTTCAATTTCAGGTGAGCCACCATCCCCCGATGAGTGCTGGGCATGCTGAAAATGAACATTTTACCTATGATGTCACATCAAAGCTGAAGACAAAATTTTTAGGAAATTCACTTGACTTCTATCCTGTTGGAAGGTACTCTTTCCATATCCAATTTTATTTTAGTTTTTTCCTCTTATTCTGGATGTCTAAACCTTTATTGTACTTGTCTTCTAGATTTGTTAGGATCTGATCAACGAGCTTCTAATTTGTTGTATTCCAATATAAAAATCTCTATTCTCTGCATTTTATTGTTATCCTCACCATATGGGTGAGAATTCATATTATCATGAAGAAAGGCCCCTACAGCACCACCTGCTGGTGGCTCAGTAGGTTCTCCGGCTGGTTGTAGCTGAGACCTGGGATTAAATCCCATTGTCACCAAGGGTTGGGGGGCAAGGTTCAAAATATCGATACAGGCCGATATGCCCTGAACCACTTGCCTAGTTTAAGGTTCAAAATATCCTCACCATATGGGGGCAAGGTTTAGAGGGGCTGATTTAAGGCCGGTCTACCCTCTGAACCACTTGCTGACCCGAAACACCCCCTTGTAGGGGCGTATTTGGAAGGCTCTGATATGATACGTATTGGCCGATACGTGACAAAATTTTGATCCTTGTTGGGGGGTTATGGCCTTATGGGTATGGGGGTTGCCCATTGTGTAGCACCATGAAGGCAAAAAAGAACAAAAGAAAAAAGAAAGAAAGAAAGAATGAATGGCCCCCACACCTGTAAAGACCCACCATCCTCCCCAGTCTGCAAAGTGGTGAATCTTAAGTGGTTGCGTATTATACAGAAAGAAAAATAGACTTATATACTGCAACCATCTGAGCTAAAACCATTACTCAGAGTAATGACTAGCTGCTAAATTTAGGCATGCGTTTCATCCTTTTGAATCCCTTAGAATACTCCCAACCAGTTGCTTGAGATGCATCCTCGCATAGATTCACAGGCCTTACATTTTGACCTTGGTGAACTTTAACAGTATAGTCTTTTTTTGTGGATGGAATTTGCCTGGTAGTATGTTAGTAATATGTACCTGTATTGTTCCACCTGTTTGGGTTCCAAGTCTCTATGTTTATGAATAATCATTTCAAAGCCTGATTCTGTTGGATTGAACTTGCTTAGCCACTTAAATGTGACTAGGACTAACCAGACCACATATTATATGGGTGCCATCTCCATTAGAATTCTGCCCCACCTGCTGAAAGGCCATGAGACATCACCAAGGTCACCTCTGGGGAGTGGGGAACTACTGATGCCGCTCCAAAAAGTTGAATGATTTCTGTGAAGTTAAGCTTAAAGATTTAGAGAGGTGGTTATGTGATTGTCCATCTTTAGGCCTGGACACGAGACCAGGCCCAAGCTCGGAAATTTTTAAGATGGGTCTGGGCTAGAACATTTCAGCACTAAATATAAATGATAAGTGAAGGACCATTATATGGTACTATGGTTTTCTGGTGATGCAGTTATATTACAATATCATTTTCTTCGAACATCTCCTAGTCAGGATTTTAATTTGTGATCAGTGTTGTAAACAGAGCAACGTTATAGCGAGGTGGATTCTAGCTGAGCCAAACCGAGCCGAATAGGCTATTCGAGCTCAGCTCGCTGAAATTGTGTTAGGCTCAAGCTTGATTCGAGTTAGAGATTTAATCTCGAGCCCAACTTGGTTCAAAGCTCGCAAGTTCGAGCTCGGCTCGGTTCAAGCTCGACTGCAAGTCAGGTTTTTTTTTCTAAAAAATAAAAATAATAAATATAAAAATATTTTTTATTTTACATACAAAAAAATAAGAATTATAAAAATTATTTACTATTATACATAAAAATAAAAATATTATATATAATAATAAAAATATTTATTATATATGGGCTCGCACTTAGCTCAAAACTCAGTTTAAACCAACGTTTTTGAACTGCCGTTGACCCGGAAGGTCAGACCGTTCGGCCAGGGAACCGTCCAGGCAACCAGTTCCGTTTTACCCCAAACCCGGCATCTGGTCAAAAACCGTTGAAAAAGTCAACAAACCATTGACCCGGGTGGTCAAACCGTCATCCCGTTCAACGATTTTTTATCATTTTTTTATTTTCTCAAATTGTCAGAATGGGCCGTCCATTTGAACCGGATGGTTGGACCGTTGACCTGGAAATTGGTGGCCAGAACGGTTCCGTTTCCAGGTCGTTTTTTAAAACGTTGGTTTAAACTGAGCCAAGCCGAGCTTTCCATAAGCCAAACTCGAATAGCTCATGAGAAGCTTGGCTCGTGGCCACCACTATCCATCTTCATTGCATGACAAGCAGCAGTTCATAAACCCTGCAAAAAAATTAGTGATTTTCTGATTGATGCACTCTGAAGGAAGAGAGCAACTTGCTAGGGTCTGCGATGCTCCAGCTTATCTGGAAATGGACTGTCAACTTAATTAGGATGAGATGAATAGCACTGAGAAACTTTATCGGATCTGTCTTACTTCCCTCTATGGCTTAGATGAGAGGGGCCACTTTATAAAACCTTCATTCTAAGGGATGTCTAGCAATAGAACGAAATGTAAATGTGTATGAGTTCTACTCTGCCTAGATGAAGTTTGTTCATTGATGCATTTGTATGTATATGAAAAAAATAAAAAATAACTTCCAGATTTTGTCTGGGCTTAAGCTTTCGATATGATTGAGTTGACTGGATCTGAAACACTTGTCTGGATGCATTCATATGCTAACTATGCTAACAAATAGATATCAACTTTGGCGTTAAAGTTTTTTTCTCACGTTGACATTGTTTGATCTGAAATTCCTGTGTTTCTTACTTTCTTTATGAAGCCCTCTGAGATATATGGCAGGCTTCTCTAATAGACATCATAGCGATAGATATTTTTCCTCTATGTGCGCATTGTTTCTTAAATGGTATATGTTGCTCCATACACCTCCTATATGAAATAGTTGCATTTGTCATTCTTTTTTTTTTTATTGCAGGACACGTGTGACCCTTAAGAGAGATGGTGTAATCCTAGATTTGGTGCCCCCTCCGACTAAAGCCAACAACCTTATATTTGGGCGGACTTGGGTTGATTCACCAGGGGAGATGATCATGACCAACCTGACAACTTGGGACAAAGTTGTACTTTATTTTCAGCCATGTGGTTGGTTTGGGTATGGACATATAGATTTCCTCATGTGACGGGCATTCTGAATTACATATTTGTTATTTTATTTGTTGGATGAAAGGAGAAAAATTAGTAACCTTGTTGAATGTTTTTCTTTGGTTTTGGTAATTCTGCACTCTTGTTCTTCATCAAGTGTTTTTTTCCTTTTATTATTATATTTTCCTCTTACTCATTAACTGTGTCTTATTAGAAACTGCAATTGGTTGCAGGGCTGGTCGCTATGAAGTGGATGGTTATGTGTATAATTCTGCAGAAGAACCTAAAATATTGATGACTGGGAAATGGAATGAGTCAATGAGTTATCAACCATGCGACTTGGAAGGGGAGCCCCTTCCTGGCACTGAACTTAAAGAGGTAACTCCTTAGTAGTTAATACTTTGTTCTCCTTCATTGTTGTCTATTCTGCTCTCTGGTGTGATTATATAGTAAGTCTTTTATGGCTTCTCATATTATGCTTGCTTTATTTTTCCGAATTCTCAATGTACACTACAGTAATAGTATGCTAGGGTAGTTGTCAAATCTTATGATTTACGATTTTTTTTTGGCAAGAGATGATTTACGATTTGAATCTTATTTGTGAATCCTTTTCTGCAAAATTCTTACAAAGTTTTGTTTGAATCCTAAAATTTGATTCATGAATCTTACATTTTATATGATTTGTATGATTCAAATCAATTCAATTATAGAATATATAATTATCAAGGTTCAAAGTATCGATACGATACGCATTTCGGCCGTATCGTATCGGTACTTAGAAACAGCCGAAACATATATATTTTTTTAGTTTTTTTTCAAAGTTTGGTTTTTTAGGAAGCTTAAAATGTGTTTTTTTTTTATTTAAAAAAATGGGAGTCCAAAACACCTCATTTTCAAAAGATAATGGGGTGTATTGTATCGATACTTTAAACCATGATAATTATATATATATATATATATTATTAAGTTATTATGCATATATTAACATATTATACCATAAATACATATACATGCCATATATACAACTTTCATAATTTTATATATTATACCATATAGATATATATTTGGTAAAATATTGTACCATACATATAACTTCTGGGCTGGGCTGTCTGGGCCTAGGACTTGCTCGGCCCAGGCCTGACTGGCATTATGTGTAGTTGATGCGAGTCTGGACCAAGCTGGGCCTGGAAAAATATGGCTGCCTGGGCGAGGAAATATTGCACACTGGGCCAGGCTATGCCGGCCTGGGCCAAAATGATCAATCCTAAGAAAACCCCTTTTCCACCAACCATTCCTGATAGAATAAAACCCCATTTTCTTAGCTCCAACCAATAATAGCAAACTTAAAACATATAGCTACTGCACCTACAAAGCCTCTCTTCTGAAACACTCAACCACAACTATGACATTGATGGAAGATCCATGGGTAACCCAGGTCCTTCCGGTGTTGGTGATGTGTTAAGAGATGGTGAAGGAAGAATTCTGGCTCTTTATTGAGGGCAAATATGGGTTGGTGATTCACTCAGAGCTGAAGTGATGGCCCTATTCCAAGGATTGAGATTGGGCTAAGCAGTTGGATCTACAACAAATTGAGGTGGAGGGAGACTCCAAGTTGGTAATAGGGTGGATGCAAACAAGCCACTTGGGAATTTGGACCCTTAGTTTGCAAGGGAAATCAAGCGCCCAACAAGGGAGATCGGGGTACACTTTTAGGTGTACTAGAAGATCAGCCAATCGACTGGCTGACACTCTAGCAAAGCAGGCATTACTAGGGAGAACTGTTTTGGGACTTGTTGTAATTCTGAGATACGTTGAGGGTTCACCAGTTCAGCACCCTTTCTGTGGGTGGTTCACAGTTGTACTGTTTAAATTAATTGAATGAAAATTACTGTTTCTATTAAAAAACTATGACATTAGACTCTCTATAACCATCCCAGCACACTGCTGACACCTCATCATCGTGATCAGCAATTGAACCATCATCAATCACAATTATAATCCTGTACTGCAAAAGCAAGAATCTTTTCTCCATCTCTCCAAGATTCCATCTCAAAATTCACCCAAAATAACACATATATTCCAACCCCAAATACATAATTTGTTTTCTTGTGAACTTTCATCCACTCTTTTTCCCCCTTATTTTCTTTCTGATTCCCAAAACAACATTCTGGTAATGTCCTTAGTCCTAAGAGGAACAATACAAATTCTTTACCAATTTGAGCTTGTTTATCAACCATCCTCTCTAAATCCTTTTTTTTTTTACCTGCTTAGTTTTGTCCAATGATAATGTGACATCATTCTTTTCTTGATCTGCTACTTCCACAACTTCTTCCCCAGAATGATCTCCGTCGCACTTCATGATTTCATGGAAATTTTCATCTATCAGCCATGTCCAAACATTTGCCCCAATGAAGAACACAAAAGGGGCTCTTGGGGGAATTTTAATATTTTGGTGCATTTCCCGGTAAATATGAAAAAGTGTCATGAAATAGGCTTCTTTTTTTGTTACCCCTTATGTTCATATTACCTTTGAAGGGAGTGATTTCTGCACGGTACATATGCATTATTTTTTATAGAGAAGAGCCACAAATATTAGTTAGTTAAAAATAGCACAGGTTTTGAAAGAAAAAAGTACCTCTTGATTATCTTTTTTCAGTTTTCAATAGAGATGTGTGGCTGGTTCATCAAAAACGGGATCTGCCAAAATCAGTCACTTGTCACTTGTAAAGTGAGTTGATTAGAGGACAATGGGGTTATCTTTGTTCAGTAATTGGCCAACTTCATCTTCCATGCCTTGTTAGTTAGATGGTGCAAATACACCATAAAAGTGTGTTGAAATATTACATGTGGGCATCATCCATCTATATCTTTCTACTTCCTACATTCAAATTATGCAATGAATGAATTCTCTGTTGTGTCAGAAGCTGGTGATATTGGGATTCTCCCTTTATTGATCTTGTAGAGAGGCCATTCAGATATGATTATTTTATGTATCTTAGTTTTTTCCAGTTTTGCTGATGAAGTACTTTTCTGTCATTTTTAGATGTTGAGGTGACAAGATTTATGTGTATACTCAATGATTGCTATATATTGTTTTGGTGATTTTGACAGGTCTGGAGAGTTGCTGATGTTCCAGAGAATGACAAGTTCCAATATACATATTTTGCACATAAAATAAACAGCTTTGACACTGCACCGAGGAAGTTGTTGGCATCAGATTCTCGTTTACGTCCTGATAGATATGCCCTTGAGAAGGGTGATCTATCCAAAGCTGGTTCTGAAAAGAGCAGGTCTCTCTCTCTCTACCATATTAAAATATTCCATAGATTATTAGGGGAATAAAGTATAAAGTCTATACATATCAAGTTGATATGATGGAATTGAGAGAAGTATCTTGTTCTGTCAGCTCATATTGTATGTATGGCAGAGTTGGGAAAATGACATGATAAGTTGGTTCCATGGTTTATTGTCTTACCTAGTATTATCACCTATACATTTCCCAAGTTGCTAGGATTTCTATATTTGATGTTCCAGAAAGGACAACATTAAGGAATACTTCCAGTCATGCAGGCTGAGGTTTAGCTTGGGCATTTCTTACCTGATTTCATCACCTACTATACATTTCCCAAGTTGCTATTCTATATTTGTTGTTCCGGAAAGGACAACATCAAGGAATACTTCAGGTCATGCAGGCCATGGGGTTGGCCTAAATATTGGTTGGTAGAGGATCAATCTTGTTATTCTGATGGTTGATTTAGAAGATCAAATTAAATGCCATTTGATCATGATTATGATTGTTTAAACATGGTGTCATTGGAATCCATCTAGCTGCCCAACACCATGAATAGTATTAGGTTAGACATTGAAACCTCAGAAAAGAACTAAGTGCTGATTATGACTAAAGCTAAAGTTAGAATTTTCCAAAGTATTACAGAATATGCCTGTTTTCTCATGCATCTACATTAATGTTTTAGTCTGGAGGAGAGGCAGAGAGCTGAAAAAAGAAACCGAGAAGCAAATGGTCACCAATTTACTCCAAGATGGTTTGACATTACAGGTGAAATTACTCCGACCCCTTGGGATGACTTGGAGGTGTACCAATTTAATGGGAAATATACCCAGCATCGGGCAGTTGCAGATAGCTCAGACAACATTGATGAAGTTGATGTTAGATCAATAGAGTTCAACCCATGGCAGTATAATGATTTGACTGCCAAGTGATGTTTTGTTTAATGTTTTGCATCATCTTTTTCTTCTGGTAGCTGCAACAACCAGAAACAATTTATATGTGATTTGTAGAAATTATTTGTGTACATGTTATTATATCAAGTATTTCAAGGTAGTGTATTCATTTTTTGCAGTATTTCTAACTTCAAGCGTATTTCATCTCATGGTATGAGATATGAAATCTCTGGGTTAGGGATTACTAGGACTCTGAGAATGGCTATTCCCACTAGCATCTCAGTTAGATCATGCAGGCAGTGGACCATGATGATGTAATCCCCTGCTATCTGTACAATGTTGGCAGGCTACATGGGCGCCTTCTAACAATGTAGGAAACCGGACTCTGGAGGATTGAAAATTGATTATGTATTCAGCTTTCGTCATGTCAGTATGCCACCTGTAAGTCGTAACATTATCCAAGCTGGAGTGCTTTGAAAGCCTCCGCTTGAGTTCCAACGGTTTCAGGACTACGGCTAAGATTGTTGAAATGGAACCGTATATTTGGTGACGGTAATATCTTACCGAAAATATATATATATATATATATATATATATATATATATATATATATATATTTGTTTTTTTCTGAAGGTTTCAATCATGGTTCATTCGTTCAAGAGATTGGTAGAAAGAGATGACAATAAGGCTAAATAAAGATCAAAGACATTTTCAAGAAGAACAAAATAAAGAGATGGACTTAGGAAAATCAGAAGAACTTCTGCAATCGAAGCAATGCGACTTGACATCACCAACAGAAGTGGATAAGTACATCTTCAAACCACTATAATTGCTGAGAGGAGTTACCAACTAAAAAGAGAACTGTCAGAGGAGGTTACAAGCCACAAGCCATGAACTGTAACTTTTGACCATTCCAAAACCGCAAAAGACGGCATCATATGTAATTGTCATCCAGCACACTAAGAACTGACGACTATGAGCTGCCATTCAAAGAACATCAGAGAACTGTAACGTTTATCCACGATGCCAGAAAACTCTGGAGAAATTGAAACTGCCATTTAAGACGTTTGAGCACTATCATGACCATCAAGGATGCCGGAGAATTGAAACTGCCTTCTAAAATGCTGGAGATGGCAAAAGAAGGGGCAAATCCACCAGTGATTTTTGCAGAAAGGAGACTAGAGCAGGAACACCAAATCAAAATGCCCCAGAAAGAAAGCAGACAAAGAAGAATACGAGAAACACAGTAAAACAGAGAACAAGGGAAGGCGAACAGAAGAGAGACAGAAAAACAGTATAACAGAGAATAAGGAAAAACAGAGAAAAACAGAGAACAACAAACAAAGGGCTGAAAGAAAAAAAAAAAAAACCTCGAAAAATCTTGAGAGATCTCGAGGGTAAAACCTCTCCGGAAACAGAGACGGACCCTAGTTATAAGGCTTTTAGATAGTTGAATAGAATCTTTACCCATCATCGAATATACGCAAAAATAATCCGCGTTTGTATGTACCCATATTCAAAGCTAATCTTTTTAGTAATTTTTATTTGGGTAAAAGACTTGAACCTCCCCCTTCTTCTAAACACTAAAAGATCTCCCCATTTTTCAAATTAGACTTAAACCTCTCTTATCGAGTGATGTGAACGGACAAAAACCTCCCATCAAACTCTCCCTCTATATCATTTAGCACATGACATCATTTACAGTTTAAGTTTTTTGAAAAATCCAACTTTGCCCTTAATTACCCCCTTTGTCTAGGCAAAAATTCCCCTTTTCCTGCAACTTCTTCCACAATACCCTGAAGTTACCCAATCCCTATTCACCAAGCATCATCTATATTTGATAAATCTAATCGAGCCTGTTTGGCTGTTTCTAACGTTGTTTCTTTTCCTGTTACAACTTCCACGTTTTATTGTTTTTCCCACCTCAAAACAGGCTTCCTTGTTCTTCTACCTTGATGAGATGGAAAATACTGGAGTTATCTATGGTAATCCTGTTGGTGAGGCTTTGATGAAGACCAGTCCCATGTTTCGTTAAATACTTGCAGCTACGAGTTCTATCTTAGCATGGTCTGATAATCCATCAATTCAAAAATACTTGCAACTTGCAGTTTGGGAGTGATGTTTGTAGAACTGAACCAATGGTCGGAGAGGAAAGCTAAGTTGGTTATGGTTATACCATCAAATCGTTCGCTAATTGTTGACCCAGGATATTGGTCATTTCACTTTTCATGGTTCAGTAATCCACTCCGATTTGGTTTTGGAACATTGATTGGAGGTTAGTGGAAGGGCAATATTTTTGAAAAACTTGGAAAATGTATATTGAGAGTTACGTATTTATTTTAACATAAATGATTTATTGAGTAAAATAACCCCTGTCTGAAATAGGGAGTAAAATATTATAAATTTTTGTAAAATACTTCAATCCAAGGACACGGATATATGAATGGTGGACCAGTTTTCACTATTCCAGTGGTTAATTGAAAACCCATATGATGTAACTGTTTCTCGTCACATCATTTTTTTGTGATGTATCAATTTTTTGGTTAAATACCTCGTCTTTTGATAAGTTTTCAAGTGGCTTGTGGCTCAGAGGATGAAGTGGAATTCCTTGGCGGTGAACTACCTGGTGGTGAGCTGCATGGTGGTGAGCTATTTTGATGAATTGTTGGGTGGTGAACTACCTTGATGACCTGCTTGGTGAATTGCCTTGATGAACTGCTTGAAGGTGAGCTACCTTGATGAGCTTTGTTGCTCTTTTAAAGGTTTGCAAAGAACAAAATGTCAGAGGACCCGGGGTGGCTTATTCGGCGGGGACACTCCGATGGCTAAGTTAACACAGTATAATAGTAGAGAGCTTAAAGATGATATAAGAGAATGATAGAGCTAGAGAGTAGAGATTACCATAATTTTTCATCCCCCTCTCCCCTCTAGGGGGTGAAGTCTTTATATACTGGAATCATCGTGGGTCAGTGTAACGGTCACTGGATCCCTGCTGTGATGGGACCTGTTGCGTGTTAGGTGGGCGAAAAGCCTTTAAACGGTAGGACTCATCACATCTCGTCAGAACCGGGGTACAGTGGTGAGTTCCTTGGGGTTGTCAGACTGGCGCCTGTGTCAGGTTGTTAGGTCGGTGCTTGTGTCAGGCGGCCAACTCGACATCTGGGCCAGGTTGTCAGGTCGGCGCCTGTGTCAGGCGGCGGGTCGGTGTCTGGGCCGGGTTGTCAGATTGGCGCCTGTGTCAGGCCACCAGGTCGGTCCCTGGGCCAGGTTACTAGCTCATGCCAGGGCTAGCTCACGCTTGTGCCAGGATAAGGGTGAGTTGCCTGTGGCTAGCTCGAGTTGTCTAATTGTGAAGAGGCTGCACATTTGACATGACATGCCAGGTGTCAATTTCACTGGAATGCCAAATCCGCCCTCATCACCATCTAATCCCAACTTTAACACGGGAATATATTAGTCATTTTCTTTATCAATTTACAAATTCAGGGGGAGGTTTAAGTCTTTTACCCTTTTTATTTTCCAGTGGGGACCAATTGAACGGTGTGTCTGTTTGGTTGATGGGGCCAGTCATTCTAAGAAGTCGTGGTCCATCAGGGGTTGCTTTGGAATGAGTTTGGCTGGCCATGATTGGAGTTCGGAGATGTGGAGAAGCCATATGGAAATGTCTCGTGCCCATACAAGCTGTCGCCAATCTCAAACATTTATGTTAATGACTCGATGGAATCCAAAACGAGGACCGACAGTAAGCCAATCTTTCCAGTTTGCAGCGGTTGATACTTTGCTGCTCAACTACCTTCTATTCCCATCTATCACCAAAATGGTGGGGGGAGTAGTCGGCCTAGCTATAACATTGTAAGGGTATTTCTTGTGATTGAATTCCTTTCTTAATGGATCATTAGACAGATCGTTATTGGATGATTGGATTGGAGTTTGAAGGATTACAACAACGCTGACCTCTCAAATAAGTATACTCGGTCCGTATCGTCTAATCAAGGTGAATTAACTTTTGTCTCAACGTTTTTGAAAATTGACAGAAGGAATATCCAAATTCCAAGTACCCAACACCAACATGGAATATCCAATGGTACCGAGGTCCCAATCAACATCTCTCCTGCAATGTATGCCAAGAACCAAGGGGAGGCCTACTGGGAAGTGTGGTCCATTCCCTAGTTGGATTGGGGGGTGAATACTGAGTCGCTATTAACCACTCAAATCCGTAAGGCTGTTGTTTCTTTCTTTTCTCTCCTCTACATTCGTTCTAGCTAACCGATGCTTTTCTTCAATAAGTTCTTTTTTTAAGGATTTTTGTAACAAATAAAAATGATGTGTCTATTCGGTTACACTGCACATGATGAACTCAAAAAATTTTCAGCAGAAAGGGGCCTTCACGTCACACCAGATGACCAGAGGGAGGTGGGCTGCAAACTTAAGTGATAAACGGGTGTCAGTCAATTCACAGATGTGCTTGAATGCAAGGTGGGGTACGGGTGTCAATCAAATTCTAATCGAACAACGGCGAAACTATCCCCTCTTGGGCTGCGTTTGTTTGCCATACAAACGCTGAATCGGAGTATTTACGCACTCTAGTTGGTGTTTATCAGTGTTTGTTTGAAACATAAAAAATAATGATTATTAAAACAAAATTGCATTTTCTGATACTTTTGTATTTTAAAAAGATAACATTATTCTATTTATTTTTTGGATATAAATTTATATTCATTTGCTAATTAATTTTTTTACCAAATTTGAGGCATTGGAGCACAAGATGATTGAAGTATTTAATGATGGGTCCACACTTTTATAAAGGATTTCAAACAAACAAGACAAATGCAAAACGATTTAAAATATGAACCATATTTATATTCATGAGCGATAAATATGAGTTATGACTGGACGGGGCCTTCTTTGAATCCAAACCCTGCCAACAACAATGTTTAGCCTCTCTCATCTCTGTTTATTTCAGAAAGAACAAAAACGAACATTGTACAAGTTCGGAAAAGTACACCCACCGTTTTTAAGCCGAAACTAGAGCTGTTCACTTGGTTGATCGATTTGTGGGAGTTGCAATTGCAATATGCAATTTCAATTTGTCTTCTTTGGAGTAGTTATCCTGATCCATCTAATTAAGGTTTATCTTAAGATCACTTCGAGAAACTTCGAAAAAGTGGTTGGCTTCAGTGGTCATCCTCAACCCAAAAGCTACCCAGAGTGCGTCGTGTGTGCATGGGTGATCTCCCTCTTTACATTTTATCCAAGAATAACCCTAAATTTAACCCTTGCCATAGAGTTGGAGATGGAGGACTACTAAAATGGTAGTTGGACCATTGATCAGAGTTGGTAGGAGACATGTGGAGCCGATGTTGATTGTTGGAGGACTAAATGAAGTGTCATTTATAAGTGATGGTCTGCGATCTAGCTACTCCTAACTGGAGGGTGATTCGAACTCTAAATGAATGACGAACTGGATCAATCTACAAAACGGTGTATCAGAATCTGGAGTAGTTAATCTGACGAGGTCGCTTCGATGTTTAAGTTAGTAATTATGTTGTGAATGCGAGTTAAATGCTCGAGAGCTTGAGTGCTAGTGAGTAGAGTAATCACGCATACCTTTGCCTTGAGATTTCGAGTCTTTATATATTGGAGTAGTCATGGGTTTTACGAAAGAGCTCCAGGTTCTCCGGACTGTAGAGATAAAGTTGGTTCCGTTTTCGGAGGAGGGCGGTACGTGGATGAGGCTTATCGTCCATGTCTGATTCAGGCAGAACCGGGATGAGTTATTATCGTGATCTCGGGAGATTCAGGATCTATTGGCTCATCATGACCCCAAGAGATTTGAGATCTGTTGGGGAGGCCTTTGGAGTTGGTTATACGACGCTTCGGCTCGTTAGCTCTGAACTAGAACTTCGATTCTTTAGTTCTTAACTAGATTGGATGTTGAGGTGCCTTTACGCCAGTACAGGTTTTGGGCCGAGGTGGATAGATACCCGAACTACAAAGATTACAAACTGGGCTTATCTGATTGAGTTGTCATCCTTCAATTAGATCGTGCCTACGTGTCCCCATCCTTCAATTAGATTGCAAACTGGGCTTACTTAACTACTTCCCTTGAGACACTTGTAGCAACTTTGTAGCTGATTCCCTGCTGCGGTTATCGGAGGAACCCTTATAGCCACAAGTTTTCAGTTTTAAAGAGGGACGGTGGGATCATCAAAAGGCCTCTCATTTCACATTCTTTCTTTCTTTGTTACCGAGACTCGTTAATAGTAGCACTATATTGTTATAAAATGCGTATCCTTCATTTATTTATTTATTTATTTTTTAATCAAATTAAATATTTTCTAATGGAATGACATTAGAAACGTGTGCAGTAATAGAGTTGACTTTGAGGAGCTTTGGTCAATAGTCATGACCAAGGTGAATTGGTGAAAAGTGAAAGCTAGCCGCCCCTTTTGTTGTTTGCTTATATATGCTGACCAAAATGCCCCACTCGGCGGGGTTCAAAAGTCAATGTGGAATTCCAATTTCCAAATCGTTACCTAACCATTAATTTCTGTACAATTTCATTTCATTATTGTAAAACTTAAAAGTTACGTACCCACTTCTCTCTCTATCGCATTTGAAAATATATATAAAATAAAAAGAAATTAATGGATGGTAGAATATTGATGAATTGCAACAATAAAAGTTGTCGTCATTGTTGACATTCTCTTCCGTAAAAGCATGACTAATGTGATAAATCTTTTTTCTTTTTGCTGAATGCGCAAATTGGTGCCAAGGATTTCCCTCATGAGAGATTAAGGTTCTCTTTTATTGGCCCACATTAAAAGATCAGATATCTTAGTACAAGGAAATTATGCCATGTGATAGATGCTAAAGATAGTAGTGGTAAGGTCAAAGCTGGAAGTGATGAGGCCGAGGTTCTCATCTCTAAGTATAGAAAAACATCATAGGCCTTGAGAGGTGGGGTTTCATATGGCAAGGATTTCGACGATTAAAAGAAAAGTGTAAGAGATCGAATTATCTAAAACCTTGAGTTCGTAGTTCGTACTAATTAGTAATTATAATCGAAGTCTCCCTTACATTGGCACTTTGGTAATGGGATGGCTTCAACTACGCATTGGACATTATTAACACTGCAACCATTAATGCATTGGAGGGTTCAATTGAGGTCGCAGCACTTGTTATTAAGACTTCTCATTAAGTCAACTTAATAGGGAAATATTGAGAATGCCCCTAGGGGTGCGCCACATGTCCACATACAATTGGAGACACAAATTTGGCTACATCACTATCTGAATTGTTATGTTAATTTAAACATAAAAAAGTATTTATTAAATCTTTGACTCATAATTGCTATTTTATGACCGGCCCTGGTCACTTTTGGTTTGGATGTACGTCTACCCTCAGACAAATCCATTTTGTTACATGCATACTATAATTCCCACAAATTTTGTGGGGAGGGTGGTGCCAAATTAGGGCTGGATTTGATCTTATCTGATATGTATCCATTACAAATGTATCAGGTCCAATACAATCTGATTAATACTTTTACTTTGGACCATTTTGGGCAGGTCCAATTCAATATCCAGACCGTCATTTGTTGAAATTGGTTTTAACTTGGATTTATTCCGTCTAAACTCAGTTCATTGACACTTGCATTCTTACCTTCTATCAATGAATTGAATATTAGTTCAATCTCACTCAATCCAATATAGACCTATTACGTATGGACCAAGTCTAATCCAGTTCAATAAACAATTTGGACCATTAAGTCTGAATTCGTCCAATTAATTCAATGTCTTATAGTTCCCTCCAATCCTTCTATATTGATTTTAATTTAGATGGATCCAATCCAAAACCAATCCATTGACACCCCTAGTTCCAACTTTCAAAATGCTAGAAATACGTTCAAATGGCTTCATCCTAGCACAATTATTAGATTGATACCATATTTGACTTTGGGGACTAAGCAATTGGGCTTTGGCTCTATTCCTCATCTTATACAAATATGTTCTTTCAAGCTATAAGTAAAAATTAAAAGTATACGGCCTAAAACCCAACCCACATGTCTACGCTACATAGCTGCATTTATTTTTATATTCGATGTTGTTAATGTGTTCGTTCCAAACTTTCATTTTTCTAGACTTAATTCCTACTCATCATGTGCCACCCATGACTGCTCACAGATGATGATCCTCTACGCTGAGAGAGAGAAAGAGAGATGGACAAATCGCATGTGGTCGAAAGTTGAAGCTGTTGGTTATTTTATCCATCTACCTATTACCTAGGCATATACCTATTTAGAGTACTACATTGATATTTAATGACATAGTTGCCTGGGCTTCACCACCAGGCGACCACCATTTTGGTATTATGATCCGTTTATTTTCCTTCCTCCCCAGCATGATTTTTAAAATTGGACCGAATCGGACGGTTGCACTAGAAAAACTGGAAATGGTTCATTGATAGATTTTGTTTTTTTCCAATATTGTTTTTTCTTTTTTAACTTTTGATTTTGGCCAGCAAACCGTTAAATCGGCCGATTAATCATTCAAACTGTTTTGATCATTTTTCAAAATTTTTAATTTTTTATTACTTTCTTTTTTTTTAGATCAGGCCTACCATTCGACTCAAACGGTAACTGGACCTGACTGGTTCAGTCACCGGGCTGGTTTTAAAAACCATACTCCCCAGTCCCCAAATAAAACTAAGAATAGCTAGATCTATTGTTCAGATTTAGGGCTTGCTTGATTCAAATGCTGAAGTTGGACTATACTATACATCCATCCATCCATATCTACATCTGAGTGCCGGCCATAAACCTGACAGGTAACGTGGCCCCCTACTTGTTGTCTTCTTCGCATCGCATCGTCAATTAAAGAAACTAATACATATGGTTGTTTCTTTCTTTTTCATCAACTTAAGTTCTCTCGCCTCGCTCGTGATCGTATTATTGTCCACTTGTTCCCTTCAAATATTATATTCCAAAATACAGTTTTAATAAACTTCTCTGCGTAATTCTGCGCTTTGTTAATTAAAGAGCTTTATGAAACCCCGGTTCCAATATAAAAAGAGAGAGAGAGAAGAGAAACAGAGCTCCGATTCCCCCCTTTTTCCTTTGGATGGCGCCGCTCAGCTCAGCTGTAGCCTGTAGGTGTTCACTGTTAAAGGGCAAACCGAGTTCCGATTCCCTTTATTTATATGCACACTCACTCCACAGTAGTTTGCTTTCAATTCAAGTTATAAACGTGCCTTCTTCTATGTTTTTTTTTTTTTTTTTTGTTTGGGTAAAGAATAAGCACACTGTATTTATTTAGTGGGAAAATGATCAATTAGCCTATATCGGAATTTTATAGCTTCATAGTACACGGGAAATACATCCTGATTATGAATTGATGTTAAATTCACGGATAAGATATGGTTTATAAAGGAGAGAGAGCTAATAGTAGGAGGTGCATTGGATTTATTCAATTATTCTCCTTGTCGTAGATAGATCGATCCGATCCATCCATCGAATTGACAAGGGAGGAAGCATCTTGAAAGCCAAATCCAATTTCATGATGATGTTACACTGCCATTCGATTTTTCACTACGTGATGTGGTTTGGTGTGGTGGGTGAAGATGCTCTGCCCTGAGTCAAGCAAAGAAATGAACAAGGACCAACCTAGCTTAGTTCTTGCATGTATTTGAATTTTAATTACTACTAAATGTTAATGGAAGAGGGCATTTTCCTTTTGGATCGGAGATCCACCCCCTGCTGTATAACTAATAATTATTTATTATTAGTTAGAATCATCAGACCAGAGATTTATCTTTTTGCGGGAGGGGGGTGACTGGGGGACCATTCGGTATATTTATATGTAGTAATGAATGAAGAATATAATATATATATATATATATTATATGTCCATGCATCCAGGAATAAGCTATTTGTTTTTCTTTATACAAACTTAATTATAATATTTCCCTAATTTCACATAGAGGGGGACTGCCGATGCCATCCGAAAAATGGTTGGACCTCTGCAGATAAAATTCAAGATTAGATTACGTAGTAAAAATGGTGGACCTCTCACTCCCGCATCCTCCACCCTGGAAGGTAGTTGGTCGTCGGTCGTCGGCATAGAAACCTTCTCTTCCCGCTGCAAGTCATCTTTCTTTCTGGTTGGATGATGACTTGTAATTACAAGGTCCCTTATACGTCAAGAAAACTTTTTAGTCCTCTCTCTCTCTCTTTACAGTTCCGTAGACTTTAATCCCCCACCCCCTCTATATAATATTTTCTCCAGAATCTTTTTTTTTCGGTAAAATATTTTCTCCAGAATCTGGGTTCCAATCTTTAAAAAATAAAAAATAAAAATTCAGAGTATTGGTAAAAAGAAATGGAAATATGTATGAATAGAGATAGTCTGAAATTCTTTCTTTTGGATAAGAGAGCTAGTCTGCAGGTATAGAACCCAGGTTTTTATCACCAATAAATAAAATGGACGACGTTACATATATATTTATTGACCTTTTTCTCCCCTCTTTCATCGGAGAGGAATTTCTGCCGTAACCTCAAAACTCGCATCTCTCACCCTTTCCGTTGGCCCCACCCACCCACCACCATACCTTCACTCCTTTTCCTCCATTCTCTTCTCTTTTGCCCTTCTCTCCAAAACTAAACTTATCCGAACTCCCCCCTCTCTCTCTCTCTCTCTCCTCTTGGAACGGTAGTACGGTGGTAGCTTGCCAAAGCGAAGCTATCTCACCAAGTAGCCACATGTTATTTATTACTTTTTTTAAAATTTTGGTGGCCAAATTTATTTCCTCATAATAATAATTATTATTACACCTCCCAAATGTGGTTACTTGTTAGTTGGTAGTTTGAATCTCAGGTACCTTTTTTAGGTCCCAATTTGGTAAACCCACACCACCACTGCCTTAAATATTTATTCCCTTTATTTTATCATCTCATCTCGTAGCGGATATCGGGATATGGACCCACCGACACCATTTTGGCCGTGATCAGCACCGCTAGTGCTTCTCTTCAAATTAATTGCACGGTTCAGATTTGCAGGTGAACCACGTTTCACTGATACATAATTTACTACATGCATCCCTATTAGTTTACATGAGTATTAACTTCTTCTCTCTCATTGTGGGCTGGCGACACGTGTTAACAGTCAATGACAAAAAGTGCAAGAACGCCAGCCTTTTACCTTACTCAACAGAACAGTTTATTTCTCGGCCAGCCGCTCTTCTCGCGTGACGGATGTCAACTATTTGACACCTTTTTAAATTTTTTGAGTTTTCATAGGATTACTGTATGCGTCGTGTCCTCGACGAAATGGGATTCAGTCAGTCCAAAGTCCGTTTAAACAACCATCATACCCTTGTATTAGAAATATCTTCTTATGAAATAAAATATAGAAATGCGGAGATACTCTTGATGTAATGCTGTAAAGGCTGTTTAAACACTATTCGAACGGACTGTAAAGCCGATTCGGTCACTCCATAAACCCGGTCCGGTCCCACTACTCTCACCACAATAATAATTTGAAAAATGAGTTTCAGCTTCCCTTATCCACGGATTTAACGACGTTAAATCTTCTCGTGGCTCCTTTCTTGGCATCTCATTGTTCACTCTTACCTACACTGTCAACGTTAACGAAAGCGATGCTCTATCCTCCGTCACATCCAGCCCACGATGCTTGCGTTTATAATGCCACTACTCTTATCTCTCACAAATAAATAAGTAAATAATTAAATTTTGAAAAAGAAAAACATTTTCTCATTTTTTATGGATATAAAATAACCCTTCTTTTTCATCCCAGATAACATTCGTGAAAAAAGTACCCAATCGGACGGAGCTCCCCTTCCACGTCGGCTCACTCACACTCGACTGTATCCTACGTGGCAGGCCATTCAAACAGACGGCCACGAATCTATCTAACATACGCTGAAAAGCTGGACACTGGACGCTTGCATGCTTTTGGACAAGACCCAAATAGGCAAATACCTTGTCTAATTTGTCCCAAAATGACAAATAACCTTCTAATGTCTAAACCATCGAAGTCAGTTGTTGAGTGAACATCTCAAAATCAACCACTGCTATAATAGTAAATACACTATCCTTTCCCTCTTCTCTGTTATAAAAATGTTTTATTACTCGAAATTTCTCCCGGAACTCAAGTCTGTAAAACTATTTTTTTTTTTCTGGTAGACATTAAAAAGGATGAGAAAATAAAAAAGAAAAAAGACTCAGAAAATAACAAAGTTTAGTTTATGCAAAAAAAAAAAAAAAGAAAACCATTATTATTTATGATGTAGGGACAGAGAGGTGAAATCATAGAATCTCTCTCTAGTCTCTAGTAATAACAAAATTCCTATATTTAGAAATAAAAATAAAATAATGTTCCCCGAAACTATCGCCCAAGTTTCTGAATTTCCCTCCTCCAGAAGCCCAACGTAAATTTCGAAGCAAAGGTCGTGCGAATTGTATTAGACCCACCCGTACGATAGCAGAGACTCCCACCTGGCGATTATCTAATCGAGTAGGAAGGATGTGGATCAGCCGAAGCCGAAATGAGGAACTGGTCCAAGTGGTTTCTGCCACCGCCTCTAGCCGGGAAACACTGTGCTTTTACCGGCTTACTCGGTTATAGGGGGTCCATGGTATAAGAGTTGGGGTTTAAGCCATGGAGGGTGGTTTTCAGAGGGTTTTGGCGATCAGATAAAAAAAAAAAAAAAAAAAAGAGAAGACAAGGTAGCATCCGATTTAGATACATGCATATATTTATATTCTCAGAGATGAAATGATTAAACAAAAAGTTTGCGTCATGCCAATTACAATTCGTTGAGATCTCTTGAGTTGAAATTATCCCGCAATTGCTCGATCTTACACCACACGGAATCCTGACGTAATTCGCCGGAATTTCAATTTTTTAACCGGCGGTTTCTTTTTCTTTTTGTACAGAAACCTTGATAAATCCTTCCCGAAGCCGTTTGTCACCAGGTTTGTGTGATCGGATGTCACCTTTCCTTTGTGTCTTACTTTGATGAGAAATTTGAGTATTTTGGTCCAGGATTTTGTAGGTTGGATGGCGTTTGTCTTTTTCTGGTTCGATTCCGCTTTTCTGGTTTGGTTTCTCTGAATTCGCCAATATTTTGTTCTAGATTTATTTTTCGGTGCTGAATTCTTGATGTGTTGAATTTGATCTGAGTTTTTCTCTCATTCTTCTCTTGTTGTCGGGTTCATGTCATAAAAGTTCGATTTTTCCCATGAATTTCAACGAAATTAATGGGATCCGATCTTTGTCCAATCTTAATTGTTTTTCCTTGTCTTAATTTATCGCTGTTTTAGGGTTTTAGGTCCTAAAATTTTGTTTTTTCTTTCCTGTGTGAATTGTTGTTCAGAAACCTCCGCAAATGGTGTACATTTTATTTTTATTTCCGTTTTGTTCCAAGCGCTAGAGTTTACTGATTCGATCTTTCCCATCCAGGTTTTACAGTTGCTCTTCGTTTTCCTTTTTCTTTCGTCTTATTTCTCTCTCTTGACAGAAATTGTAATGAAGATACGTCTTAGATTCAATTCACTGGAATTTACTCGATGATAAACTAAAGCTGAGGTTCCTCGTATGCCTTTAATGTGAAATCTTTTATTTTGTTATGTCTAAGTTTTATGGTTTTTTTCTTCGAAATCTCAAGTTTCCATTTCCATTTTTAATTTCCTTGAACAGTTTTCTTTTTTGGCTCAAGACAAGAATTTCCTCTTATTATCTTGAGATGGTAATATCAATATCTAAGAAATTTAAGGATTACATGGTCTTGGTATATTTATTTTCTTACTTTACATAGGACTTCAACTGAATGTCTTCTCATTCTTCTACTGGGCTCCTTTCTGAAATTTTCTGCTTCTATTTATTTTATCTTCAGATCGTGAGGATCTTTCCGAAACATTGGAATTGGATTTCCAATTTTTGAAGGTCTAGAATTTCTTATGTGCAAGTAATGAAATTAATTATTTCCTCTTGATATAATTGTACTTTTAATGCCTTCTTTTCATACAGGTTGTAATGCTGGTTGAATGATCCCTCGTGTTATCCTGGTATATGGTGGTCCTGAGGAATGGATTTTCGTTCCTTCTTTTCACCAATTTTCTTTCACCCTCTTAACCCTGAGTTTTAAATGAAACTGCAAATTGCTATTACCTCTGTTCACACTTCTGGTTTTTACTAATTCTAGTTTTTTTTTTTCTGTATTTAAAATGTTTGTTTTTGCAGTGGATTTGAAACCTGCATTTACAAATCTCTGTTTATCCCCTTAATTCCATCCATTGCATCATTTTCCCCTTTTCTTCAATTACTTTCACAATTTATCTGATTTTTCTTTCTTATGCCATTGAAGTGAGATTCACTATCCATCATTATTAATGTCCTAGAGAATTTGTTTTCTATTATTGAGTGGACTAGAAACTAGTAGTTTAGAATGTAAAAATGGGTCATTTCTCATACTTTTCTTTTATAGACAGGGTTTCATTCTTGGAATCTGTGAGCTCAAGCGGTTGGTTGAATGGCATTGACTACTTGAGATTGTTTTAAGATCCATAAACAGTGATATGGACCTAAGGGATCTGGTTCTTTGGGCTTGTTGAGTTCTTTATTTGGTATGAATTTCTGAGATATGGTGTTGCAGAAAAGGTTTGATTACGGATTCAGTGGCTACCATGTACCTCGAGCTTCCAGATCAGCTAGGGTAAATATGTGCTACCATTTATTGATTGATCACTCATCCTACTTTGTCACTTTTCTGAAATATTGTTCTTGACTCCTAATTCTTAATGCTTTTAGGGGCGGGGTTCAGTTAAGAAGAAGGTTGAGGACAATTCAATGTGTGCATTTGAATTACTTGCTACTGTAGCTGGAAAGCTACTACAGGAGAAGGAAACTTCACCTATTCATGCAAAAGCATTGGCTGGGAATGATCGGACTACCATTGTTAAACACATTGTTAAAGAAGAACATCAGGATGAAGTGAAAATATTAAAATCAGAACCTTTTGATCAGGGAAGCTGCAATGAGGGTGTCTTTGCTTCTGGGCTTAGGTCTCAGGATCACAACCAAATACATGTTCCAAAGGAATATTTACATGTTCAGAATGTTGTTGGTTTGGGGCACTCTTCCATAATAAGAAAGTCTGACTGCTTAGAGAAGTTTGGTTATGGTGAGGATTTTTTAAATGGAAAAAGAAGGAATGAGTTTGGGAGGTTACGAAGTACAGAAGGGGAAGGTTCCCCTGCCAATGAGGAACCTTTTGGAGGCAAGGGAACAGATGGAGTGCCTGAGGCACAAAAGATCAGCAGTGGTGTAAATGGAACTGTGCCTGATGCATGCAGTTCAGGGGATCCAATGAAATTGGATAGGAAACCTTCTGTGTTAGTCAGCTCAGACAGTAGTGTAGAAATACCCTTACATAGCAACTGTATCTCTCATGCTTCTTTCCCCAGATGTCAGGATGATATCAAAATTGTAAATAAAGATGATGATGAAAACTCTTCTGGGTGCACTCAACCTAGCACCATAAATGTCAAGGCCTTTAGACCAGCAGGGCGTATTGGAGATCGGAGAATAAGGAAGCTGTTGGCATCCAAATACTGGAAAGTAGCTCCAAAGTTGAAGGACGGTGAACTTTCAAACCATGGTAAGCACTGATTTTTTTTAATGAATGTAAAGTGCTGAATTTTTTGATAGTTATATTTGGTTGAAAACTAATTTGAAGTTTCACTTGAATGTATTCAATGAAGCATTTATTCAATTTGATCATATGTGGGACAAAGTGAACAATATGATTCTTGTTTTCAGATGGGGACATGAACTCTTTTTCCTGCAATAGGAAAACCTGCTATACACGCCAAAGAACTCAGAGGAACTCTCCTTTCAAGAAGAGAAAGTTGTTTGATCGAAGCTCAGTATCAACATCAGATGGAGTAATTAGCAGTGAAGGTGTTTTCAATACACCTGAAAAGGGAATCAATGGACTCACAACTGGCTCAGGTGCGACATTGCATGGAGATCTATTTCTGCCTCCTCATTTTCCTTCTATTTTTTCCTAGTCTTTGGATTCATGCCTGCCCTCAGTTTCTTTCTTTCTTTCTTTTGTTTTTTAAAATACTAGTCGTTTTGTGCAGCAAGTGGGGCTTCATCTGTGGCAGGGCAACAAGTGTCATTTCAACCCAGAGACTCTCATGGTAGGAGAATGCTTGATTCAGAGTGCCTTTTTTACTTGTTTGACTTAATTTGATTCTGGTATCTTAGATGTGTTATTTGTAATTTCTTTTACTCAGTGAGGATTAGTATCAAGTCCTTCCGGATTCCAGAGCTCTTCATTGAGATCCCTGAAACTGAAACCATTGGTTCATTGAAGGTATGTGATCTTCACTGCTTCTTATCACATTTTTGGTAAAATATATCATTAATATGCATGCTTTTGGTGTTGACATGTCTATGAACAAGTTCTGGTTCCTGCTACTAGAAGAACAGAATAAAATAGACAAATTATATATTCCAGTCCAAAGGTTAAGAAGAAAATGCACTTCAAACTAAATCATTGATGGTTAAAATCCTGGTTATTGAAAAGCAAGTTCATCCTATTTACTGTTCATTAGTTTCCAAAAAATTTCCCTTCTAAGGATGCTTGAATTTTTTGAGCATTTCACAATGCGAGCCCCATTCCATTCTGTCCTCTGCCCTGCATACTATTGTGCTTCTTTCAATTTGCCAGTCCAAACCTTAGGGTATGCCTTGATTGCTCTTATGAGAGTCTTGCTTAGTTGAAACACTGACTTCCCAACCCTCCTAATCCCTGGCACCCCCAAATGAAAAAATTTGGAACACCCTATCACTGTTTTCTCATGTGGATGTTAAAGTCTTCAAGTCTTATCATGGTTGTGTGTAATTTGTTGTCCAGAGGACAGTAATGGAGGCTGTGACTGCAGTACTTGGAGGTGGACTTCGTGTTGGTGTCCTTCTTCAGGGAAAGAAGGTTAGAGATGACAATAAAACTCTTCTTCAGACTGGAATCTCACATGATAACAAGCTTGACTCTTTGGGCTTTACTCTGGAGCCTAACCCCACAAATGCTCCACCTCTTATATGCCCTGAAGATCCTCCTTTTCTTCTACCTTGTGATGCACCCCAACCACTGAACAGGTAAATTTGTTTGGGTTATGGTCGATAGTATTAAGCAGAGCAGAAATGCGTTAGAGAGTTTATGTGTCCTATATCCAGTGGTTTCTGATATTTCTTGGGGCTTCTTACTCTTTTTGGTTCTTTAATTTCATATTGGGTTTTGGTTAATGCACCTGTGATTTGATTTTTCTAGTTTCTCTTCTTAGTTTGTTTTCAGGACATTTGGACATCAAAGTCTGAGTATTGGTTTTGCTCCTTGATTTTGTGGCATTCCAGGTATCCAACCTCGGCTGCTTTAGATCCAGGGGCTTCTGAGGCCTCCCCTGATCCTCCAATGGCTAGTTTAGCGAACTGTGTTGAAAGTGATCATGATTCTGTTCCTTCTCCTATTGACATGTCAACGGATAAAACAACACCAGATTCTAGAGCTTTAGTTGCTATTCCAGCAATGAGTGTTGACGCTTTGGCTGTGGTCCCTTATAACCGGAAATCTAGGAGATCTGAACTTGTTCAGCGCCGAATCAGGAGGCCCTTCTCTGTTGCAGAAGTGGAAGCACTTGTTCAAGCAGTTGAGAAACTTGGGACTGGAAGGTATGCAATATGGTAACAACTATGATTTAACTGTCAATGAAGACTTCTTTACTTTTTTCCCTTGGAGTTTCAATTAGGCGAACTTGTATGTACTGACATTAAATCTGTAGGTGGCGTGATGTTAAATTACGTGCTTTTGATAATGTCAAGCATCGGACGTATGTTGACTTGAAGGTAAACACTTCGTTTGCTATTTTCTCTTTTACTATTGAAAATTACACATCAGTTGATTTGGAACTTGCAAGTATTAATGGGCCCAGATAAATTCTAAATCATAACTGAAGCAATGATGAATAAAAATTCACATTATAAAGAATAGGAAAGTTTTAATTGAATGCTCCTAGGCTTGTAACTACGTTCCATTATGGAGGGAAGGGACTAATTAGTTACTAAAAAGGAGAACCGTGTTGGTGCTAGCCATCATTTACTGCAATGGCTGTAACGGCTGCTGTAACAATTGACAAAAGTAAATGAAAGTAACTAGATAATAGTGGCAAAGTAAGTAACTAGATGATGGTTCTTAGGTGGAGTATAGGAACTTACTATATTATGCTAATGAGACTAAATAGAGCAGAATGGCAAGGCTTAGATGATGATGGGTGATGCTTAGCTAATATTATCGTCATGACTGATCTCTTTTCCTTTCTGCCTTTCATAATTACAATCCTCTCTCATGACACATCGAATGCTGTTATATTTATATTAATACTACTACTGCTACTGCTGTAAAATTAATGTATCTTCTAATTGCTTTTAATACCGGGGCAGGATTGCGGAAAAGTGAAAGCCTAGGTTGTCTAGTTACTTTACTAACCTAAAAATATTGGTATCTGAGGGAGTACATGATGATAGTCCTGTGCTTATATGGTGGATTGTGCAGGATAAATGGAAAACATTGGTGCACACGGCAAGAATCTCTCCTCAGCAAAGAAGAGGAGAGCCCGTTCCCCAGGACCTCTTGGACCGCGTCCTCTCTGCACATGCTTACTGGTCTCAACAGCAGGCCAAGCAACAGGTCAAGCAGCAGCCAGAGACGTGCCTTTTCGTCTAGACATTCATTCACGGAAAAGAGAGGGCGAAAAAAGGAATGGGACACATTGACCTCTGACTCTTACTGTTATTAGTATTATTCTGTAAAAAGTGATGATGATGATGATGATGATGATCACGACGATGAACAAGAAAAAAACAAACCAAAAAAATAACAGGGAAGAAATTCATGTAATATTCTCACACTCACTACGATTCTTGGCCAGATTCTCCTTTCCCAGGAGGAGAGGTTTGGCATTTGTAAATGACGACGGAATAAGAGCATGCTAACGGAATTCATCGGACGCCCAGAACACTGGCGTTTTCCTGTTCGATTATTTCCATTCAATTTGATCTGATTCTTTGAAGAAAATTTGTTAAGAAGAGAATGAGGGAGAAGAAACTTTGTTAAAAGAGAAGGAAGAAAATGATCTTCATTGATAGATGTAAACTTGTAACTCTCTGATGACAGGTTTCATCCTCTTTTTTCTTTATTGTTTTTTTTTTTCTTTTCTAGGAGAATAAAACGGGAGGGGCTGGTCTTTGCTCTTTTGTAGTTTTGTCAATTGATGAATGATAATGATGATTGTAATGGAATTTCTCTTTTGAGTCAATTGATGAATTTATAAACGAATTAATTAATCCATATTATTCACATCGCATTTATAGACCAAGTACCTCATTATTATTTTACAAAAACTATAATAGAGGGCTGTGTCCATGCTATTTATTCAACGAAATAAATCCCAATGAGTTTACTCATGATTCATGATTCATGATTCTACGAGTAATGATGAATCACGATTCGGAATTGGTGTAAAACGCTATCGGTGTAAAAGTATATCGATGACGTTTTACACTGAACTGTGAGTAGTGATTATTGTATTTTTTGAAAAGTGTAATGCGATCAGTGTTAAGATTTACATTGATTTTATTGATGTAAATTTTACACTAATAATTAATATAAAATTTTACATTTGAAGTTTTAAACTGATTCTTGACATAAAATTTTATATTGATTCACAGTATAAAACTGAATCGGACGCGGATTGTAAATGTTTACATCATTATTAATTTACACCGATTCCAAATGCAATGTAAATGTTTACATGATTGATTTATTGGTTGTGTCAATCCAATGGAAAATTAGAATCACTGATGACTGACCCATCTGCATATGACGACAGGATGATGCCATGATCCAACGGTCCTGAAAACCAAATTCAACCAAGTCAAAATTTCGGCAGCGGGGAGATTTGCATCATGGGAATCATTAGTTAGAGAGCCGTGTCAGTGTTATGTAAGCACGCGGAGATGTCTTTGTTTCAGGAATCCACCCAAGTTGGACTTGGACCACCACGACGAGACTATCACAGCTAATTGATTAGTGGATTAGAGCGTATTATTATTATTGTACGAACCACGGTGCTAAGGCCAAATCAAGTCGGTTATACCTAAAGCTAGCATCGCAATTCGTGTATTCCACGTTTAGTATATATGCTAAAAAAAATAGTTAGAAGTTAAATTAGGATGGAGCAACCCCCGAACCAGTTGGATGGACAGTTAGAGTAGAGAAGCACGTGAAGGCACGAACTTGGCTTCAATTTTGATTTTTGAGTAGAAAGGTAAACTAGAGAGAGATTTTAACGACAGATTTCTTGCATTTTAACGACAGCCATCTTGAAAAGCGGAAAAACTTTGGCTGTTTGTAAAGAACAGTCTGGGCTGCGGGATCCATGGCCTTTAGAAGTTGAGATGTTTTGCTTATTGGAACATCTGCCGGAAGGGTAGGGTTTTGGTCATGCTTGAACGAGTTGCTACTTGCTAGTATAGAACTGAAGTGGGTCTAGACTAGACTGCTAGACATAGAGTCTGGTTGAAATTAAACTCAGATGCTGCCCGGAGGAAGGAGTCTAGTGGCTGGGTTTGGTTACATAGTAATATCTCAATCTAGAGGCTGGAAGGCCAACTGCTCTTATGCAAAAGCAACTAGAGCTGGAGTTAATTAGAAAAGCAATTTCTGTGATTTTGCTTCGAAGAAAATTGGATTCTTTGGGGAAGAACTTTCTTAATTTCATTTAAACAGTTTGAACTCATGAAAGATGAACAGTATAATATTCAAAACTTAAATAGATAAATTTCTTAAACTATTCTGATGGTTTAACTAATTGATTAAGTGTACCCTTAACTGTCACTATCCAATTGTTTCTAACACTTGTCTAAATCTTCACTGAATTATCAAGTATGGACGAAAAAAGTAAAATGTCTGTTTTACCCTTTTGCAAAGTGACATTTGTGTCTTTCATTATAACTTTACCCAAAACCCTACTCAAATACTCGCCCCATCAGTTGAAAGAGGGAGGAGGGAGCGCCATCCATCGGCGCAGCCATTGCCAACAACGGCGGTTGCTGGAACTACTGAACGACATAATCACCATGAGTGACGACGACAAGTCCCAACACCCAACACTACATGGATTCCGGCAACTGGACTCAACACCTCAATAATAAACGTTCGGATTCCTGTCGTAGAGTGTCACATTTTGGTTTGTTGCTTCCTAAACTATTGTAGATGCAATGACGGATGAAAGACAATACTAATTAGAAGGATGAAAACACGAACCTTTCCTTGCTTTTACTTTACAGAAGTCTTGGAGGCTGTTTTTGTTTTTGCTGTTTTCGTTTTTAGGTTTCGACTGCTCCTCTTCTAGCGATAACAACACACTTGTCACAACTGATTCCTTCGCTGCGCTATCAAGCACTTACCATGTGTCATCAGAGTGCCAATCGCGTGCCTTCATGGTATCAACCTGTGTGTCATGAGTGGGTTATGCATGTATTTTGTAAGGGGGGCCATCAATGACATTATTGTAATTACATAGTATAATTTTTCTTCATTTCGATGTTTCCTATTGTCACTCCCCCAAAAGCTTAATATACTTTTTAATGGGAGGTAGATAGTTGAGTGAGTCATGAGCATGTAAAGGTTAAGCATGAGATCCCCTCGACACTGAACTGTGTGCTTATGCTTGCCATCCATTAATGTAATACAATTTGCCTTTTATTTAATTCGTATGCCATATTTGTTGCATTTTCTTGTGTTGTTGCTTGTCGCTTAGGCTTACTTGTCACATTCGAGTGCCGCATGGGGTCCCAACTGTTAGACAATTTTTTATGCCCTTAACTTCAATCCAATTTGATGTACTTTTTACATTTAGTGTAAATAAATAAAGTACATGTTTGATTCATGTTGTTTGGTATATTTCTGTGTAAGGCCCTAAAACTGGACACTTATAGAGACTCATGTTAGTTTTAAATGTCCACAGCCATTGGATAAGTCAGGGGAGATTTATCCTGCTAAGGCTGATACTGATGTGCCACCAAGTGTTGGGATGGCTTGTCTCGGCCACTAGGGTAAGACCCAAGGCACATGCAGTATGGGATTGCTTGAATCCTCAAACCGAACCAGATTTCTAGTATTGCCCTGGACCTTGGAGACAGATGGGCAAAACTGGAAAGTTACACCTGACCCCTAGACTCGATTATGACACTTCACTAGGTGTTGGATCAGGCTGCCTTCGATATGTCAATCAGTGAGATCCTTAGCGAGGGTCAAAACCTGGGCATGTTGGGGTAGTCTGAGAATTCATCTGAGTGAGTGATCATAGTGACAGGATCAACCCCTTTGTCGGACAATGGTAATGATCGGGAATGCACTCTCTCTGATGGAAACCAAACTGCCGGTAGTTGATTTCAATCGTTGGAATTTTGTTTATATATATATATATATATGTATATGTATATGTACGGTTTCAAAAGGTTTGCAAATGGTTTTATTTCCCGGGATCCATGTGAGTAGAGAGTGTGGCACTGTTCCTTGCAGCCGAGGGAGAGGTCATCTCTTGTCGGGTAGTGCTTGATCATTAAGGGCTGAGATGTTAAGTGTAAGACCATTTAAGACAATACCTAATGGGCTAATCTTGCACCTGCCCACAGTCCCTAGGTTTTTATAAGATGGCTTGGCCCAAGGATCACTTAATGTAAGTGTTGGGCCCATAGGGTCCATGTGATGGGCTCAAGGGGTCACTGAGTTTTTCAGTGAATTCGGCTGGGCCGAACCCATGTGGCTGGTGTATAGATCAATGCTTGGGTCCCACGCCATACAAAGAAGCCCAACTGGGCAGCAGATTGGAAACTAGTTGAACACTGAACACTTAATGGGCCAAAAGCCCATTACGAGCTGGGCTGATATGATCACCCATCTATGGGGCGAATCTGAGATTAATGTTAGTGAAAAGGATTGGGCTTTTGACCTTCTCTACTCTGGGAGACCAAATTCAAATCAGATTTGAATCTGGTAACCTCCTGATAAGATCAGGAGTAAACTAACTTAATCTGCATATATGATTAAGATTATCCCCTATCCAAATATTGATTTGGATTGGGAAAACTCCTAATTAGGAGTTTTTCTTAATCAAGAAGAAAGGAGGAGAAAGCTAATTCGAAAATACCAGATTTCGAACCAAGTTTTTCCAGTGGAGAAGAAAGTCTTCTGCGTACAGAGATTAGATCTCAAAACTCCAGAGAGAAGAAAAGCTACTGAGCCATCTTCATCCCAGGAGTTCTCCTCTAGCCGCCGCCTACCCCTCTTGCAAGATTTGATCTTGCAGAAGAAAGAAGTCAAGAAATAAGTTATTGACATCAGTCTTGCAGAAAAGACTAAAAAGGATTGGGTGTTCAGAGTTTCCAGTGGGTTCTTGCGAAGGATCCAATGTGTAAGACACAACCTGCTGGTTCCGTTCCATCCACAGCTATGTCATTTTCAGTAGGAGCGGATCTTGGTGTCTTCTTTGGGTGTGAGCACCAGCTTTGGGAGATACTATTTCTCCGAATCAGGTATAATCCTCCCTATTTCTTTTTTTTCTTTGTTCAAATCTGGTTCGATTATGGTTCAAGTATAATCCTTGAATATTGTATTCTAAATTTAGGGAATATGATTCCCAGTTGGGAGAAGGTAGAAAAATTTTTGAAATTTGCCTACCCATTCTGCACCCTTCATGGCATCCATTAGATGGATCCTACAATTCTTTCACCAACGACTAGCCCCGTGATAGTTGGTATCAGAGCAGGAGCTCCTACACACACTCTGGACCCTGTCTTCATCCCTACGTCAACGCAATGAAGAGCAATCGTGGCATTGCCGATGACACACCACACGGGCGACTCCAAGCCCACAACACTGATGATCTCCACTTGACGAACCTACCAAGACACAAGCCCCAAAGGGTTGCACAACTAAAGCTAGCAAGCGCGAAAAATCAGTTGACCAACTAGCTAGCATAGACATGCACCTCCTATGTTGTGAGGCAACAGTGGAAGAAACCTGAGATTGGGTCGATGAACTCCACCTCAACCTAGAGACTGTTGAGAATGCAGTGGTGGAACTAGAAGGACATTTCAATGGCACCTTCAGAGACATGCACACCACCATACAAAATTTGGGAGCAGGGACTTTCCAAAGTAGCCTACAGGGCTTGCTAGACAGATTTCAAGTGCAATTGGATGAGATGAGAAATGAGATGACTCTCCTAAAGAGGGCAGTGGCCAACGCACCTAGCACTCCCTCCACCCTAGCTTCCATGAACATCAAGATCCGTGAGCCAACACCTTACTCGGGTGCTCGGGATGTTAGGGAGCTTGACAACTTCTTGTGGCAACTGGAGCAATATTTCTCCACCAAGGGCATCATTGACAACCAAACTCAGGTACATACAACTGCTATGTATTTGACTGATATCGCAAAGTTATGGTGGCATAGGTGTTTCCAAGACATTGAACGTGGAACCCGCACCATCGACACCTGGGTTGGATTCAAGCATGAGATCAAGCGTCAGTTCTACCCAGAAAATGTGGAGTACATGGCGCGTCGAAGAATGAAGAATCTCAAACATCAAGAATCACTACATGACTATGTCAAGGAGTTTTCAGCCTTGACGCTGGAGATCTTTGACATGTCAGACAAGGATCTCTTGTTCAATTTCATGGACGGTCTTAAGTCATCGGCTGAGCTCAAAATCCAACGACACAGGGTTGAGGACCTCACCACTGCCATGGCCGTAGCTGAGTAGACTGTTGATCTGAGAGCACCTAAGGAAGATGCGCAAAAGCCATCCAACCCACGTACCATGAGTTTGAGTGGGGGAGATCAACAATCAACCTCAAAAAAGGAGAAGCCAGTGCACACTAACAAGCCCATCTATTACCAACAAGGGAAGAAGCCACAAGGAGCCCAAAGCTACCAGGGCCACCGGTATACCAGGAGACCAACCACTCCTTCCTCTCCTTGTTACTTTTGCAACAGAAAGCACTAGACTAGTGACTGTCTTGTGCGGAAGAAGGTCAATGCCCTCATCGCCAAACTCAGTGATGATGAAGAGAGTGATGAGGAGAAAACCATAGTGACGCCAAAAGTAGGTGCTCTTCAGCTTATCAATGCCATGGTTAAAAAAGATGACACATCCAAGCGGCCTACCAAGGCCCACAAGAGGCTGAGTTATGTAGACATCACCCTCGGTGGGAAGCCGACCCAAGCATTGATGGACACTGGGGCCACCCACAACTTTATTTCGCTTTTATAGGCAAAGCGACTCGGCTTGACCACCACCAAACAAACAGGGTGGGTCAAGGCTATCAACTTAGAGGCCAAAGTAGTAGAGGGCATGGCTCGTGGAGTAGAACTCCAAGTTGGACCATGGAAATGACCCATCAATCTATCTGTGGTACCCTTGGATGATTTTCAGGTTGTTCTTGGAGTGGAGTTCCTCACGTAGGCGGAAGCAGCACTTATGCCACACATTAGCAGCTTACTTATTTTGGGTGAACACTCCCCTTGCATGGTTCCTGTCTCATCAGCCTTGCAGATACTTGGGAAGCAGCTTTCAGCCTTGCAGTTGTATCAAGAAACCAACAACCATGAAGCCAGCGTTGCGTCAACAAGGAAGAACCCCTGTCAAGCATCTCACATCAACACTAGAACTGGTTGGGAAGTCGTCACCAGGAAGAAGTCTCCCCCAAAATAGTTCCATTTCCAGTGCCAACGCCAATGCCAGCGCCCGAGTCAGCACCAACATCAGCATCAACATCAGCTTCAACACCAACCACATCAGCGAAAGTCGACTTCGCAGCAGAAGCCGCAAGCGCCTGCAATTGATGGGCCCAACAGAAGACCCAAGGCCGTGTCAAACCTTGCCCACATCTACTACCACAACCACCAAGGAGAGCAAGTGCCACCCAAGCCATCTAGGGACCACATTCACATCATCCCTCAGGCTAATTTCCGTAGTAGCCCTGTGAGTCACCCTTGGGGAAAAATGCATGGGAACCTACACCTTAACAATCCAAAACACCATTTTGATCCTTACCTAGCCCAAACCTTCCCCTTAGCCAAACTAAACCAGTCATTGACATACCTTGAGGCTACCAGGAAAGGACTTAGCCATAGGAAACCCCAACAGAATGAGCCAACCCAACCATGCCACCAAAATATACACCTTGGCCTTGGACGACAGTCGGTTCGGGGAGCAGCAGAAGAACCTTCCTTCCGCAATAGTGACTCTAAGGGACCAGCCGAAGCCGATCTCCGAGGACGTAGATCGAATTGAATGGGGGAGACTGTCACAAGTGACTCCTTCGTCACACCATCAAGCACCTACCGTGTGCTATTAGAGTGCCAACCGCGTGCTTTCATAGTGTCAACATGTGTGTCATGAGTGGGTTATGCATGTATTTTGTAAGGGGGGACCACTAATGGTGTTATTGTAATTATATAATATGATTTTTCATCATTTTGATGTTTTCTATTGTCACTCCCCCAAAAGATTAATGTACTCTTTGAGGGGAGGTAGGTTGTCGAGTGAGTCATGAGCATGGAAAGGTTAAGCATGAGATCCCCTCGATATTGAACTTTGTATTTATGCTTGTCATCCAGTAATGCAATACAATTTGCCTTTTATCTAATTCGTGTACAATCTTTGTTGTCTTTTCTTGTGTTGTTGTTTATTGCTTAGGCTTACTCGTTGCATTCGAGTGCCGCACGGGGTCGGGCTCCCAACGACTAGCCCCGTGACACACTATCAATGCCCTGCACTAAAATCTGATCGTCCGTATAGATATTAGGATCGAACAAATAGGTAGATCCATCATAGTGCCCGAATTTCACAGACCCATCAACCTCCTTCTTGAAGAGTTCAGTGACGGTTGAAGTCTTCCTGCACGGGTCGCAGAATCAATAACCGTTCAATCCTGTGGGTAACACTGTCGGGGCAGACCACAGTGTTGAGATGGATTACAATCACAAGATCAATGACCTTCTTACCGGAATCCTTAAACGTCAAGTGGTGGTGATCGTTGGAAAGCGTTTGATGTCTGATTGACTTAGCTGCAATCTTTAGCCACTACTCATTCGATGCTATCCGTTTGGGAATAATGTGAAGCATCAAAAGAGTCTGAAGAGACTTGAGATTACTAGTCTCGAGAAGGAACTGGTTGAACTCGGGGTCGAGGTTGCATTCCAAAGCTTCGGAGCGAAAATGGTGATGTCATACTTCCCGACCGCTTCTTTTATGGTTTGCAAAAGGGAAGCTTTCTCGACCAGCTCAGAGAGTTCGGTGTAATGTGAGTCGAGGAGGGCCACTAGGACAGAATGACAGTTGATTTGGCCGGAGTGAGATGGGGAAGATTGCTTTACACCCGAGTTTTCCGATAACGCAGCGCCGCTTGCAGCAAAGAAGAGAAGGAAGAACAACTTAGATGCGCCATAGATCTCAAAATCATGCGACTGAAGAGGGGAACCAATTTTAGAGAGGTGAAAATTTAACACAAAAACCAGGGAAGCTTGAATCCTGGGATGCTTGTTTCTTCCCCTTTCGTTTTCTTGTCCAAATCAAATGGCATTTTTGGCCTACAAAGGATAGTTTGGGTATTATGTAACATTAAATCAAAATACATGAAATTATGAGTAAACGATCTTTGACGGAGACTTAATGGTAACTAAATATTTAGACAATTATAAAAAACAGTAAGAATAGCGAATAGCCAATTTTCAAACAATAAAGGTACGCTTAATCAATTAATTAAACCTTTTAGAAAATTTTCAACGAGAACTTTGAGCCAATACAGTGTTTTTCGAGCAAAGTGCCTTGCAGTCATGGCGAGTTCTAAGAAGTTAAGAGATTAGGCTAACCTGCCAACCCGAACTCAATCCGAGCGCAATACCAGCGAAACCTTTCAATTTCACCTACTATGAACGGCGGTTTTTTGTGTGGGCCCCACTTTGCCTGTAGCCTGTAGGGCCAAAAAGATTCATGAGCTTGTCTACACTTGTTTGCTAACTTTACGGAACGAGCAGGATTTGGATAGAGGGCCCACTTACGATCAGTGAAATGGATTACGGACTAAGATGCTCATGGACACCCTTCATACCCCCAATTATGAGGATCTGGGTCCACAAACAGGAATTGGGTCAAACTCCACACCCACTTGGTGGCTATATTTAATAAAGCAAATTTGTTTTTATGACGTGCATAAATAATTGGGTCGAACCCGACCCGTTGACACCTCCCTAGTCTAGCTGTCTAGGCTATTAAATTCACGTGCATAAATTTATGTAGGCCTCTGACTCTGGTAATGGTAGGAGGTTGCGGCAGTTTTAACAAAATGGGCCCACCACACGTCAGCAAGGTGTTGGTGTTTTTTAGGCGGCCTCATTAATAATGTTCATGTACTCACGGGAAAGGTGGGCCGTGGGCAGCAGGCTGGGCCCCCTTCAATTCCATTCACACTGTAAGCAGCAAGCGGTAACCACATTGTTTTGTGCATTCCTCTTCCTCCCAACATGATTCATATGATACCCCATCAATTCAGCTTTTCAGCTCAGTTACCTCAACTGTTATCAAAGAATCCCTTTCCATTGGATTCAAAGTGGTCTTATCCGGGGTGTTAGGCTTGGTACAAGTATAATCGTACAACATACAATTGGCAATTGGGTTGGTGGGTCGGGTTCGGGTTGGGTTAAGATACTGGATTGATTTTGGGTTAGGTTGAATTCAGGTTGGGTTGTCAAATGCTAGATCCTAATCTTAAATGTTCAGCTTATGGTTGACACATGGATCAATTGGGATCATCTAAAAAATAATTGAAATTTAAAAACATAAAGAAAAAATACATGAAAAATACCAAAATTAAAAGAATTAACTTTAAATTTTCAAATATAAATTAAAAAAACTTTGAACATTTAACAATTTAAAGAGTAAACAATAAAGAATAAATACTAAATAGAAAAAATAAAAAAATGAAAACTTCTAACAATGCATAAATAATCCCAACTAAACTTAACAATCGGATCAGGGGATTGACCTATGATCCAACCCAACCTAATTTTTTCGAGTCGAATTATTCTCCCATTCATATAGCTAAATATGAGACTCTTACCCTGTTTTTTCGGATTAGGTTGGAACGAATTTAAGGGTTAAGTCAACTTTTTGCCACAACCCCATCCAAGCCAACTCATTGAGGATAAAGATGTTGTTTTTAATAAAGTTGATTCAGATTTCATAGAAGTCTAACTTCGACCAAAATGTGAACATTGTTATAACTTAAAACAATCGTCTTTCTCGATAACAAGTTTTCGATTTAGTTATTCTAAATTTGCATTAGAGTTGGAATGTCCATCGTTTCAAGCCTGATGAGGGCGGATTTGGATAGACCTCGTAACAGGGAGACACGTGGACGTGATTCGACATAAGTGACAACTCAGCGTAGTCAGTTTGCAACAAAGCGACCTCGGTTACCCTGTTACCCCGAACTAAAGTTACTTCGAGCCAAGATCATCCCGAACTAAGATTACCTCATTACCAGATCACGACCAGGATAGCGGTACCAGGTCCGCTACAGATCGAGCCCGGAAAGATGGACCAGCTCAGAAAGAGTCCACCTCGGGACAAGCCTACCTCGGTGTAGGATCACCTCGGTACTAAGGCACTTCGGCATTCACAACAAGTCGAGTCTGAAGAACACGAGCTCAGGTGATGCTCACCAACCGCCAAATGGTAAGTCCAAGGATCTCACCACCGTACCCCGCGACTTACGGGATCATGCCTTGTAACGGCTAGTATTATCTCGCCCACTCCCCGATTTAGGCGGAAATGGGCAACCTTACCAGTTGGTGGTGTTATCCCCAACTAACATGGAAACGAATCTTATCACAACGGTGATCCGGGAACTACTCCATCAAACCCGCGAGGACTCAAATATATAACGACCTCACCCCTAGGGGCGAAGGTATGCGTAATCTCTGCTCTTTAGCTCTCTCACAATCTAATATCATCTTCAAGCTCGCAACTAAATGCTAACTTAACCATCGGAGTGACCTCGTTGGGTAAGCCACCCCATGTTCTCTAATTCATCTCTTGCAGGTTCATCTAGCCCATTGTTGCTAGTAGCCAGATCATCTCCTATAGGGAGCAGTCGGATTGCGCTACATCATTTGGTGCCATCTGTGGGAAACTCCTACTAAAAGTCCTTGTCTCCATTCAAAAATCTCAAGCTTAGAATCAAATCCATGGCTTTCTCCAGCAATGCCGGGCAAAACAACGAAGTGAATGTCTCCAAGGTGCAACCTCAGTTCCTGTTTGTCCGCACAGGTCGGTTCACCATACCGCTTACTGTGGCTGGGGTCCAAGCGCTAATGATGCCCCAAGCGACTGCACAAGTGAATGCTTCACTCCCTCCTGTAGTCGACGCGACATTCACTGAACCCTCTATGGTACTATGGGATACGCTACAAAAAGCTAAGTTCTCATCTTCTGAACGACGAAGTCCACTTCGCCCAGAAAACTAAGTTCTCACCTTTTAGAAACTAAAGTTGTCACTTTCTAGTTTCCATTTTTTATGAACTCAAAGACTATGCAGGAAGTTGATAGTTAACAGACTAAGCAGCTCTACCGACTTTATTTCAACTCAGATAAAGCCTTATCAGTCCTCTTCGCAAGGTACCCTCTACAAGATGAGATCTTCGTATCTTCCACGGGAGTTGGTAGCCAATGGACTGCACGGACACCCTTGTCGGTCGAGCCTTCCAAGGTTCCCGTGCAAGTTGGTGACCTAAAGTCAGTAGTACTGCCCCCATAGGTCGAGCTCCCAGTAGCTTCATGTAGGATTGAGTGATCGGCATCACTAACGAGGCTGATACAGCGCAGCTGTGGCTCTAAAGTGTTGAACTGATAAAAGACCCCAGCACCGCATAAGACCCTGTCGCCTCTTCGACATGGGAAAAATCAAAGATCAAGGAAAGTGGACTACGAGTCGCTCCCAAAGCCTAAGGGCTAAAGTGTTGAACTGATAAAAGGCCTCGGCACCACATAAGACCCAATCGCTTCTTCGACATGGGCAAAGTCAAAAATCAAGGAGAGTGGACTACGAGTTGCTCTCAGAGCCTAAGGGCTAAAGTGCTGAATTGATAAAAGACCTAGGCACCACCTAAGACTGAGTTGCCTCTTCGGCATGGGCAAAATCAAGGAGAGTGGGTTATGAGTCGCTTCCAGAGCCTAAGGTCTAAAGTGTTGAACTGATAAAAGACCGTGGCACCACTTAAGACCCAGTCGCCTCTTCGGCATGGGCAAAATCAAGGAGAGTATACTACGAGTTGCTCCCAGAGTCTAAGGACTAAAGTTCTGAACTGATAAAAGACCTCGGCACCGCGTAAGACTCAGTCGCCTCTTCGGCATGGGCAAAATCAAGGAGAGTGGACTACGAGTTGCACCTAGAGCCTAAGGGCTAAAGTGTAGAACTGATAAAAGACCTTAGCACCGCATAAGACCCAGTTGTCTCTTCGGCATGGGCAAAACCAAGGGTACGGAGAGTGGACTACGAGTCGCTCCTAGAGCCTAAGGGCTAAAGCAGTTCATATTCAGCACTAGAAAACAAAAGAAAGACTAGTTCGCTCTCAGCACCATGATGGATGCAAACTTGATTTCTTCATAGCTGACCTCCACCTTGGTTGCAAGCTCCGCATCAAACTCACTGGCTAGAGCCAACTCGAAGAATGCTGCGTCGAAGTCTACCTAGGTGGAGCTACTTGATAAAGCAGTCACACAGAATCCCCTCTTAAAGACGGCGTGATGAGCTTCACTCTTGAGGTACTTAGCTGGACCGCAGAACCTCTTGATGGCCACATCCCTAATAAGGTAGATGTCCTTGGGGTACCTGCTCTACCTCTGCTCGAGTAGATGAATTCGAACTTAGGCTTCAAAAATAATGATGGCGAGGTCCTACATAAGGCTGCAAACACTAGGACTCTTCCGACCTGAGAAGCAAATTGGATCGATGCTTACGAGCTCATCAAATTATTCATTCAATGGCCAAAAGAAGCAATCTACTCCCTTTGCTTAGTTACATTCAGCTCGGGAGTGGGGGCAAATGATGAGGGCAGATTTGGCCCAACCTCGTAACAGGGAGACACGTGGGCGTGACTCGACATAAGTGACAACTCGGCATGGTCAGTTCGCTACAAAGCGACCTTGGGTACCTTATTACCCCGAACTAAAGTTACTTCGAGCCAAGATCATCCCGAACTAAGATCACCTCGGTACCAGATCACGACCAAGATAGTAGTACCAGGTCTGCTATAGATCGAGCCCAGATAGTTGGACCATCTTGGAAAGAGTCCACCTCGGGACAAGCCTACCTCGGTGCAAGATCACCTCGGTACTAAGGCACTTCAACATTCACAACAAGTCGGGTCTGAAGAACACGAGCTCAGGTGATGCTCACCAACCGCCAAATGGTAAGTCCAAGGATCTCACCACCGTACCCCGTGACTTACGGGATCATGCCTTGTAACGGCTAGTATTGTCTCACCTACTCTCCGATCCAGGCGGAAATGGGCAACCTTACCAGTTGGTGGTGTTATCCCCAACTAACATGGAAATAGATCCTATCACAACGGTGATCCGGGAACTACTCCACCAAACCCGCGAGGACTCCAATATATAAAGACCTCAGCCCCAAGGGTGAAGGTATGCATAATCTTTGATCTTTAGATCTCTCACAATCTAATATCATCTTCAAGATTGCAACTAAGTGCTAACTTAACCATCGGAGTGACCTCACTAGGTAAGCCACCCTAGGTTCTCTAATTCATCTCTTGCAGCCCATCGTTGCTAGTAGCCAGATCATCTTTTATAGGGAGCAGCCGGATTGCGCAACACCATTTGGCGTCGTCTGTGGGAAACTCCTACTAAAAGCCCTTGTCTCCATTCAAAAATCTCAAGCTTAGAATCAAATCCATGGCTTCCTCCAGCAACGCCGGGCAAAACAACGAACTGAACGTCTCCGAGGGGCAATCTCAGTTCTCGTCTGTCCGCATAGGTCGGTTCACCATACCGCTTACTGCGGCTGGGGTCCCAACGCTAATGATGCCCCAAGCGACTGTACAAGTGAACGCTTTACTCCCTCCTGTAGTTGGCGCGACATTCATTGAACCCTCTGTGGTATTATGGGATACGGTACAAAAAGCTAAGTTCTCATTTTCTGAACGAAAAAGTCCTCTTCGTCCAGAAAACTAAGTTCTCACCTTTTAGAAACTAAAGCTCTGACTTTCCAGTTTCCATTTTTTATGAACTCAAAGACTATGCTTGAAGTTGATAGCTAATAGACTAAGCAACTCTACCGACTTTATTTCAACTCGGATAAAGCCTCATCAGTCCACTTTGCAAGGTACCCTCTACAAGATGAGCTCTTCGTAGCTTTCGCGGGAGTTGGCGGCGAATGGACTGCACGAACTCCCTTGCTGGTCGAGCCTTCCAAGGTTCCCGTGCAAGCTAGTGACCTAAAGTTAGTAGTATTGCCCCCATAGGTCGAGCTCCCAGTAGCTTCTTGTAGTAGTGAGTGATCGGCGTCACTAATGAGGCTGATGCAGTGTAGTTGTAGCTCTAAAGTGTCGAAGAATTGATAAAAGACCTTGGCACCGCATAAGACCCTGTCGCCTCTTCGGCATGGGAAAAATCAAAGATCAAGGAGAGTGGACTACGAGTCGCCCCCAGAGCCTAAGGACTAAAGTGCCGAATTGATAAAAGACCTTGGCACCGCAGAAGACCCAATCGACTCTTCGGCATGGGCAAAACCAAGGGTAAGGAGAGTGGACTGCAAGTCGCTCCTAGAGCCTAAGGTTTAAAGCAGTTCGTATTCAGCACTAGAAAAACAAAAGAAAGACTAGTTTGCTCTCAGCACCATGATGGATGCAAACTTGATTTCTTCATAGCCGGCCTCCACCTTGGTTGCAGGCTTCGCATCAAACTCACTAGCTAGGGCCAGCTTGAAGAACGTTGCGTCGAAGTCTACATAGGTGGAGCGACCTGATAAAGTAGTCATACAGAACCCCCTCTTAAAGACGGCATGATGAACTTCACTCTTGAGGTACTTAGCTGGACCGCAGAACCTCTTGATGGCCACATCCCTAATAAGGTACATGCCCTTGGGGTACCTGCTCTACCTCTCCTCGAGTAGATGAATTCGCTCTTAGGCCTCGAAAATAAAGATGGCGAGGTCCTACACAAGGCTGCAAACGCTAGGACTCTTCTAACCTGAGAAACAAATTGGATCGATGCTTACGAGCTCATCAAATTATTCACTCAATGGCCAAAAGAAGCAATCTACTCCCTTTGCCGAGTTACATTCAGCTCGGGAAGGGGGGGGGGGCAAATGATGAGGGCAGATTTGGCCCAACCTCGTAACAGGGAGACATGTGGGCGTGACTCGACTTAAGTGACAACTCGGCGTGGTCAGTTTGCTACAAAGCGACCTCGGGTACCTTATTACCTCGAACTAAATTTACTTCGAACCAAGATCATCCCGAACTAAGATCACATCGGTACCAGATCGTGATCAAGATAGCGGTACCAGGTCCGCTACAGATTGAGCCCGGACAGTTGGACCACCTTGGGACAAGCCTACCTCGGTGCAAGATCACCTCGGTACTAAGGCACTTTGGCATTCACAACAGGTCGGGTCTAAAGAACACGAGCTCAGGCGATGCTCACCAACCGCAACTTGGTAATTCCAAGGATCTACCACCGTACCCCGCGACTTACGGGATCATGCCTTGTAACAGCTAGTATTATCTCACCCACTCCCTGATTCAGGCGGAAATGGGCAACCTTACTAGTTGGTGGCGTTATCCCCAACTAACATGGAAACGGATCCTATCACAACGGTGATCCGGGAACTACTCCACCAAACCCGTGTGGACTCCACTATATAAAGACCTTACCCCCAGGGGTGAAGGTATGCGTAATCTCAGCTCTTTAGCTCTCTCACAATCTAATATCATCTTCAAGCTCGCAACTAAGTGCTAACTTAACCATCGGAGTGACCTCGTTGGGTAAGCCACCCCAGGTTCTCTAATTCATCTCTTGCAGGTTCATCTAGCCCATCGTTGCTAGTAGCTAGATCATCTTTTACAGGGAGCAGTCGAATTGCACTACATCATTTGGCGTTGTATGTGGGAAACTCCTACTAAAAGCCCTTGTCTCCATTCAAAAATCTCAATCTTAGAATCAAATCCATGGCTTCCTCCAGCAACGTCGGGCAAAACAATGAAGTGAACGTCTCTGAGGGGTAACCTCAGTTGTTGTCTGTCCGCATAGGTCGGTTCACCATACCGCTTACTGCGGCTGGGGTCTCAATGCTAACGATGCCCCAAGCGACTGTACAAGTGAACGCTTCACTCCCTCCTGTAGTCGGCGCGACATTCACTGAACCCTCTGTGGTACTATGGGATACGCTACAAAAAGCTAAGTTCTCATTTTGTGAATGGCAAATTCCTCTTTGTCTAGAAAACTAAGTTCTCACCTTTTAGAAACTAAAGTTCTCACTTTCTAGTTTCCATTTTTTATGAACTCAAAGACTACGCATGAAGTTGATAGCTAACAGACTAAGTAGCTCTGCCGACTTTATTTCAACTCGGATAAAGCCTCATCAGTTCACTTCGCGAGGTACCCTCTGCAAGATGAGCTCTTCGTAGCTTCCGTGGGAGTTGGCGGTGAATGGACTGCACGGACGCCCTTGCCGGTCGAGCCTTTCCAAGGCTCCCGTGCAAGTTGGTGACCTAAAGTCAGTAGTATTGCCCCCATAGGTTGAGCTCCCAGTAGCTTCATGTAGGAGTAAGTGATCGGTATCACTAACGAGGCTGATGTAGCGTAGCTGTAGCTCTAAAGTGTCGAATTGGTAAAAGACCTCGACACCGCATAAGACCCTATCACCTCTTTGGCATGGGAAAAATAAAAAATCAAGGAGAGTGGACTACGAGTTGCTTCCAGAGCCTAAGGGCTAAAGTGTCAAACTAATAAAAGGCCTCAGCACCGCATAAGACCCAGTCGCCTCTTAGGCTTGGGCAAAATCAAGGAGAGTGGACTACGAGTCACTTCCAAAGCCTAAGGGCTAAAGTGCCGAACTGATAAAAGACCTTGGCACCGCATGAGACCCAGTCGCCTCTTTGGCATGAGCAAAATCAAGGAGAGTGGATTATGAGTCGCTCCCAGAGCCTAAGGGCTAAAGTGCTGAACTGATAAAAGACCTTGGCACCGCATAAGACCTAGTCACCTCTTCGGCATGGGAAAAGCCAAGGATAAGGAGAGTGGACTGCGAGTCACTCCTAGAGCCTAAGGGCTAAAGCAGTTTGTATTCAGAACTAGAAAACAAAAGAAAGACTAGTTCGCTCTCAGCACCATGATGGATGCAAACTTGATTTCTTCATAACCGACCTCCACCTTGGTTGTAAGCTCTACATCAAACTCACTGGCTAGGGCCAACTCGAAGAATGCTGCGTCGAAGTCTACCTAGGTGGAGCGACCTAATAAAGCAGTCACACTGAACCCCCTCTTAAAGATAGTGTGATGAGCTTCACTCTTGAGGTACTTAGCTGGACCGCAAAACCTCTTGATGGTTGATAAGGTTTATCTCTTCCCTCCAATTCGAGCAGAGTGAGGATAAGTTCTATTAACAGGCATCGTGATCCCAGAGGGTTCGGAGTCCATTGAAGAAGCTTTCGGATTTGGTTATGTGGCACTTCGGTTCTTTGGCCCCAAACTAAATTAGGGGCTGAGGTGCCTTTACGCCAAGTCGCCTTTATGCTAAGATGATCTTACACCAAGGTGCTCAAGCCCCCGTGCTCCCAAGCTACTAACGAGGCTCCCTTGCTGAGTTGTCATCCTAGTGGTTGATCGCATCCCCGTGTACCTTAGTCGCTAGGTCGGGCCAAATCACCCCTCATCAGGTTTCCATATAATTTCTTCAACTCTGCTACAAATTCAGTGACAAATTATTAAAACACCCTTAGGTTTAATGTTAATGTTTAAAATACCCCTAAGTTTTATCCAAATTCCTAAAACCCTAAGGCCATATTTGGTTTGAAATAGGTTTCTTATCTTTCCCTTCCTTTCCCTACTTTTTCCTTCAAACCAAACATAGCCTAAGATCCCATGTTCCTCTTCTTAATAAAATACCCCAAATTCGCATAATGATATTTCTACAATACCACTGTTCCAACCCTCATCTTACTTTCCCTCCTTTAACTAATGATCCTCTTCCTTTCCCTCCTTTAAGTAATTGCCTCAAGATAGAGAAGAATCAGAAAATTATCCATCCACGATGGTGAGGGGTGCCCTGTTCCAACCCGCCTCGCCACTAGAGACATGACAGGAATGGAATAGGCGATTTTGTCTTCGAGGAATTCTCCACCAGGGTTTTTGTTTTATTTATTTCTTTATTTTTGGAGGGGCTCCACAGCAGGGGTAGCCAAATGGGCCACCAATCAGTTGGGCCTGCTGTCACCAGGGTTGGGGGTTAATTTATGGGTTTGGGTAAAGTGATCATGGGCCAGGCCGGGTCTAATTCTATATAAAAAAATATATATTATGTATATAATAATATATCATGTGATATAATATAAAATAGCATATATAATATGTATTATAGGTCTCTTGTTATAATAATAAGGGGGAGGAAAAAAATCTGGGCATTGGTGTATTTGGAGTCGACCCTTTGGCAGTTGGCATATCCATGGATATTGTAGAAAATAAAGTAATATTTACATGAAACATTTGATAGAAATCCCTTATATGTTATATTCAATGTTGTTCTTTGCTTAATCAGTTCACCAATTTTTTATGTTATTTGTCTGTGGTAAATCTATGATGCCCGAAGTTCTTCCGTTCCGTGTATTGGGTAGGGTTTGTTCCTCCATAATAGGTTGATTTTGTTTTTTCGAAAATAAAATAAAGAAAAAATCAATTGTGTTGTCGAACGACCACTTAACAAATAAGACCACATGTGATATTGGACTGGGCCAGCGAAATCTGCTACTCATCTCGTTCATTAACAAACAAGTCTTATAATATACATATGTCTTGGCCTTCAGGCTGAAAGATGCTGTCCAAGACCTAACATGAAATAGAAGATTTGTCTGAACTCTGCAGCCAGTTTTATCTGATAGATAATGTCATGTGCGGTGTTGTTTGGTACCGTGGTGAGTTGGGTCTCACCATTTCCACTTGATTTTGAGCATTAGAAACTGTACATAAAACACTGCATATTTGTTTATTCTCGTTCAAAACATACAAGTGCCATAACATAAGGCACATGTTTACCTATAAAAAACAAAGGCACCACATGTGACCCCTAACCTAAGTGGAGACACCACCCTAGAGTTACCATAGCTTGAGATAAAAGCAGAGCTTGATCTACTATCTATACCCTACCCACAAAACAAAAAAGCACATTCAGAATATCTTCCTATAGAAGGCAACACACAAATGATGTTTCCATTATGCAGTTACAGTCTCCTGTGGGTACAGTCTGTGTGAGTAGCATCTTGTGGGTAATACACTGAAACCTAGGGTGATATAGGTGGTGTTTGGTTTGGCTTTCGGTTATCAAATAAATGGTGTCATGTTATGGCCAAATCAGCATTTGTCCTATCATAGGATTTTGTACGCATAATTATGGATAACTTTTGGTCTTGATTTACATGTGCACCAATCCTTAGGGAAAATTTCATTTTAATGCTTCTCCAATAGTTAATCATTTATTTACTATTTTGATGAGGTGTTGCCTAGTGGCATCTAGTTATCATCAAATTATGGAAAAATGTTTATCGAGTACTGTTTCTCAGTTTTGAAGACAAATCAAATACAAATGTTTATTGAATAAAGGGAATATACATAATTATTATATATTTGGTTCCATTTACGTTTATTGAGTAAACATTTATTGGCGATGCCACATAGGCGCCCCATCAGCAAATGCCTCATTAATTGCATTTGTGTGTATCGAAGTTTGCAAGGTTTCTGTGCACCTCTCTCGTTTCAGGAAGCTTCATTTTGGAGTTTTCTGAAATGGATAGGTGTTTATTGGCATTTTGCTGATGTGGTGCCTAATGACGCCTATGTCATAAACGCTCTCATTAAATGTGTTTCTCGATTTTGCAGTGACACAAGTACAAAACATTTACTGAATAAACGTAAACAAAACCAAACACCCTGTTAATTGTTCCCTTGATCAGAAATGCTATATAGAGGCAAATTGAAAATGTAACACCCTGTTTCCAGACATTGCCAATGTGGTTTTGCTATGATGGGGTTGTTTTTGTTACTAAGAAACGATTGGGTATATGGATTATTTGAAGACACTGTTCAAACAATCCTCATTATAAATTTCCTTTTTTCTTTCTTTTTTTTTTTTTTCTTGCATGATGGATGGATTTGGATAGATGAGTGGTTCAACTACCCAGGTCAACAGGTCTCTGATCATATCAACAACCATTTTTTATCAATTTGCAGATTTTAGGAAAATTGGACCTGAAAAGGGGCCATGTGACAGTTTGGATGGTTCAACCATCCAGACCAATAGCGAGTGGGCTACACAATGCGGGATAGCCCATCTCTAATACGCATAACCCCTAACCTTGGTGGTAGTAGGATTTGATCTCAAGTCTCCACTACAACTGATGAGAGAACTTACCAATTCAGCCACCATCGTTTGATTCTTTTACCTTGAAATAAAATTCTCTTTTACTTCAATTTGCTTCAAATGACCACTACTCTCATCGTGTAGCCCCATCACGCATGTAGCAGCAAAATAACAGACAATTAGGCCTGGACAAGAGACATGGCCCAAGATCGGAAATTTTTAAGACGGGTCTGGGCTAGAATATTTCAGCGCTAAATATAAATGATAAGTGAAGGACCATTATATGGTACTATGGTTTTCTGGTGATGCAGTTATATTACAATATCATTTTGTTGGAACATTTCTCAGTCAGGATTTTGATTTGTGATCGGTGTTGTAAACGAGTTCGGATCTTTCGTCCACGTTTACCCACAACTGACTATTCCCGTGAATTTGGAACATCTCCCCCTGTATAATTATGCAGAGGATGAGATATTCTCCATGTGTGATTGTGATAAATATGGGCAGAGTTCTTGTGGGCAGGAGATCCGGCCTCGTTGTAAATAGAGCAGTGTTACAGCGAGGTGGATTCGAGCTGAGCCGAGCCGAGCCGAATAGGCTATTTGAGCTCAGCTCGCTGAAATTGTGTTAGGTTCAAGCTTGGTTCAAGTTAGAGAGATTTAATCTTGAGCTCAATTCAGTTCAAAGCTTGCAAGTTCGAACTTGGTTCAATTCAAGCTCGATTGCAAGTCAAGTTTTTTTCTAAAAAATAAAAATAATAAATATAAAAATATTTTTTATTTTACATACAAAAAATAAGAATTATAAAAGTTATTTACTATTATACATAAAAATAAAAATTATTTATTATATATATATATATATATTTATATGTATATGTATATGTATGTATGTATATATGTATATAATAAAAAATGTTTATTTATTATAGTAGGCTCGATTAGGCTCGTGAGCCTCATGAACCAAGTTTCATTGGGCTCGAACTTGACTCAAAACTCAGTTTAAACCAACATTTTTGAACTGCCTTTGACTTGGACGGTCAGACCATTCGGGTAGGGAACCGTCTAGGCAACAGTTGACTTGGGCGATCAAACCGTCAACCCGTTCAACGATTTTTTATTTTTTTTATTTTTTTTATTTTTTATTATTTACTTTTTTTTATTTTGCTGTTAGAATGAGTCATCCATTCAAACCGGACAGTTCGATCGTCGAACCAAAAATCGATGTCTAGAACAGTTCCATTTCCGAGTCATTTTTTAAAATGTTGGTTTAAACTGAGCCAAGCCGAGCTTTCCATGAGCCAAACTCAAATAGCTCATGAGAAACTTGGCTCGTGGCCACCCCTAGAGCCAACTTAAAACGAAAGAAAGTGTTGTTTCTAGAGACTCAAGTTGGAGAAGCTACATATGCCTTGGGCATTGCAAAATAAGGTTATGTCCTTGTATTTTGTCCTTAACATTCTCATCTACCCTTTTTACTTTCTGTTTTCTTTTCTCGAATTGGATGTGATTATGTGATTTAGGGCTGTGTTTGATCGCAATGCAAATCTGAACAGATATAAAATTTGCACTAGATCAGTTTTGCATTTATTTGTTTGTAATTATGATTTGTACTCCTACTTGATGCAAAAATTTGTGTGTATGTGTGTGTTTTCTTTTTGTATCCTATTTGTACTTATTGTGTGTTTTCTTATCTTATTTGTACTCATAGCAATGTAAATTTTACATATAAAAAACTGATGCAAAATTTACATCATCTTCCTCCTACCTCTTTTCTTTTGCATATAAGGCGGACTGCACCATTTTTATTCCTATTTGCTATTTTACATCTTACAAACAAACAAAACAAGGTCATATTTAAAGCAAATGTAAACCAAAATTTACACACTCAGCCTATTTGCACTCCCATGCTACACAAAGCAAATGAAATTTGCACTGCAACTGAAAATTAAAACACTCAGCCTATTTGCACTCCATTTTATAAAATTAAAACATGCATTTATTTCATGGTTTTTAAAAATGAACTGGTGACTGAACCGGTCAGGTGTCCAGTTACCGGTTTGAACGGTTCGACCGTTGGACCCGAATGGCTTGCCTGTTCTGACAAAAAAATTAAAAAAATTGGAAAACGATCAAAACCGTTCGAACGATTAACCGGACGATTCAGCGGTTTGCTGACCAAAATCAACAGTTTTGGGGGAAAAAAGCAATTTTGAAGGAAAACAGAACCAGTTAGGTGACAGGTTCCTGGTTTTTCCAGTCCGACCATCCAGTCCAATCCGATTTTAAAAACAGTGATTTATTTTGAACAGAAAAACACCTTCATTTTTTTTTTTTGTAAAATCAAGATTTAAAATATCAACACAAAAAAAAAGCGCATCATGCATTTCAAATAGTGGATACTTATTTTTTTTTTTCAGCCCGATAATTATAAATAGGCTAATGATATTCAAAACCCCTAAACTGTCAGTATTTAGAGTATCGGTGACCTTTGATGATGCAGATACAGTACACATGATACAGTGCAATATATATATATATCATACTTTAAACTTTCGGTAAAATACTTATTTGTTTTTAGGAAGCTATTCATTTCAGTACATTTTACTAAAAATTCACATACTTGCCTCTACCCAACCTCCCTGCGTCCATTATTCTACTTTCCTCTCTCTCTGTATCCTCTTGCACGTCCAAACAATTCAATTAGTACAATGAATGCTAATAAATAATGTTTATGCAATTCTTTGGTTTGTCTGCCTTACAAATTAGGTGAAATTCATAGCAAAAGTGTTGAACAATATGTATAATATAGAAACTAGCAAGTAAATTCATACAATACATGGATTGAGTAGAAATTTAGTTAAGTCTAGGTTGAAAATTTTGCGTTTTAACATCAGTTTGGGTCCGGGCCAAGATGTATGTTTAGGATTAGTATTAAGTTGGCCCTTAATCCAATCAAACCCATCTAATCATCTAATTTATACCATCCTTTTATTAGAGAGAGAGACTTAAAATAAATAATGAAAGACATAAGGAGGTGCATGTGAGCATTGGGGTGAGAGTTCTCTTCACCTACCTCTTTCCTCTATAGTATAGATATAGATTCTGTGTTGACAAACATGAATGTTTTATAATGCATTGAACAGCGATTTATAAAAGAGAAAAATTTTCTAAACAATAATTATGCAGTTGGAGTTGCACTTCATTACACATCCAGTTGCACTGTCCACATGAATTCCAGGTCTTACATGAATCACAAATTACTATCCTTACAGAGTTGCAGCTTTTCATCAATTGCAGGCCCTACATGAATGATGAATCGCCATTCATCCACACAGACATCAAGTTGCATGATGTAAATGTGTATTGCCATTTGCCAATGACCCTGCAGTCTAAGTGTCTATTTTGCACCAATTGATTGTAGTAGCCTCTTCATCAACATGTGAGAGTTGGCCTCTACGGCTGCGTTAACATTTGAGAGTTTTTTTTTTTTTTCTATTTTTAATTGGTCTTTTTAAGAAGCACTTTTTGGATAAGTGCTTATTATTATTTTTGGGTAATCAGATAAGTGCTTATCAGGTAAATGCATTTTGAACGTTTGGTGTGTGTCCTAAACGGACTACTTTCTTTATAAAAGGGCTTCTTCAAAACATAGAAGCTAGAAGCCCAAACTTTTGGCTTCTTTTAAATGGGCTTCTTAGGGCCAAAAGGTGCTTTTTGGGCTTTCTTCACCAAACGCCATTTCTACACTTCTAAACGCAACTTACATAGAATAATTAGATCCGCAAGAATGTGGTAAAATGAAATGGTCACCACTTTATATAATGGAGATAGGAGGGAGGTTATTCATTTGAGAGTGGTAGGAAGCAAGATGACGTAAACTCCACTTTATATGGGACGTAATTGAGGTAGAAGGAAGGTAATGCAAATTTTGCATTAAATTTTAGGATGCAAATTTGCATTGGCAATAACTGCAAACAAGATAAAAAAAAAAAAGTACAAATTTTATATAAGGTAAGAGTGCAAATCATAATTACAAACAAATGGAGGCAAAATTGAACCAGTGCAAAATTTGTATCTGGTTCAAATTTGCAATGCAAACAAAATGAGCTTATTTGTCTGGTTCAACCCCAAACTGGATGCAAAATTTCAATATGTCTAGATTTATATGTTGCAAAATTTGCATTTTTTTTGTCTCATTTGCATTTATTGAGTAAGAAAAATTTACATCCCAAAAGCTGGTGCAAAATTTGCACCACCATCCATCTACTTTCATATTCTTCAATTTAAAGTAATGATCACATCATTACTCTCTATTTTACTCCTTCCAAACAAACAAATCAATGTAAAATCTGAAACCTAAGTAAACCAAAATTTGCACTCACCCTTGGTAAGACATTGTACCATGTATATTACTCTACGCACAAGTATACTATTGATGGTTATAAACCAACTGTAAAACATTTTTCAATTATACAAATTAGAATTTTATGATTGTACTATATGGGTTAATTGATCTTGGTATTCGACTGTTGAAGGGACAATATTGTCCGTTCCCTTGTAAGTTCAAAGATATCAATTGATGTAAAAACTTCTGACTCATTTTCTTTCAATCCAAGGATTGCCTGTTTAAACAACACCGCCTTAATCTAACTATGACCTGCATAATAATAGAAATAAACATAATCTATGAATTAATATTTTTATTATTTTTATTGGGTTGAACTTCTCAAAAGTTAAGGCAAGCATGAGATAAAAAAGCATTAATCTCTTTCGAAATAATGCCTTAATTTAATATAATTATTGTGAGACTTAAAGTAATTATCTCTTTCAAAATAATGCCTTAATTTAATATTATGAAACTTAAAGCAATCTCTCTATCTCTCTTCGTAATTCGTAAACACCACTGTTTTCAAAATCGGACCGGACTGGAAAAATTGGGGAACCGGACACCCGATCAGTTCTGTTTTCCTCCAAAATCGTTTTTTCCCTTAAAACCGTTGATTTTGGTCAATAGAACTGTTCATGGGTCGGGTTGGATCAATTTACTAAGATTTTTTTAACCGACCCGACCTAGTCGGGTTACCTAAATTGAAACCGAAACCGACCTATCCAGTTTGAATTGGTTTGGGTCAGTTTTGGCTCTAAGTTCAACAATGCTTGAGAGTCAAATTGTATTAGAGATTGTGCTTGAGTTAAGGGACTAAGGGGGGACGGACCAAGTTAGAATAGAAGTTATCAAGAAAATAGAAAGTCAAACTGTATTAGAGAAATAAGACTGAAGTTTGTATATTTCAAGAAACCTTCTAATCTAAGTAAAAAAGGACATCTAGTTGTAATTGTAATTGGTTGCCTAATTGGTGTAAAAGACAATAGAAACTAGGATCCTTTGATTCTTTTCTTTAAACTTTTCCAAAAAAATTCCTTGTCTAGTTGTCTTACAATACTTGCCATTAATGTCATTCCTAACTAGATGACTAAAAATTAAGTTATGTTGTAAATACTAACTAGGAACTAACTACTAACTACTAAGTCGGTTCGTGAAAATCGAAACCGACCCGAACCATCGGTTTATAATTTTTTACAACCCAAAACCGACCGGTATTGAAGAAAACCTGCCCGGCTTAGGTTGGGTCGGTCTGGGTTGGTTGGTTTGGTTGGGTTGGGTCTTCTTATGAACAACCCTATTGGTCAGTAAACCGTTGAATCAGCCGGTTAACCGTTCGAACGGTTTTGATCATTTTCCAATTTTTTATTTTTTATTATTTTTTTGTTAGAACGGACCGGCCGTTCGAGTCGAACAGTCGAACCGGTAATCGGATCCTGACTGGTCCAGTCACCAGTTCATTTTTAAAAAACCATGGTAAACACCATCTATTAGGAGTGCTTATGATTCAGTTTCAGGCAGTTTGACCAATTAGCTTGACTTGATTGGGTTGAGGAGTTGATGACTTGTATGTATGCATATATGTACAATTAGATCGGATTAATTTTGGTCAATTTACACATGGCCAAGCCAAAACCGACCTGACCTCTCGGGCTGGCATAATGGCTGAGTTAAAGTCAATTGAAAATATTAAAAAATCAACCAACTTGAATCGAGTTAGGTTGTGTTGGTTGGTTTGGTCAATTTGATCGGTTTCACCGATTTGATGAAAAGCCCTAGTGTATTTGAGGATATAACATGTTAGTTCAATGTTTTTGAATGTTGTTGACCCAAACAGTCAGACCATTCGGCTTTAAAACTGTTCAAGCAATCAGTTTCATTTCACCCTCAACCCAGTCCTTGGCAAAAACACCATTGACTTGATTAGTGACTCGGGTGGTTGAATCATTGACTCATTTGACCCAAATAATAGTTTTTGGCCTTTTATTTTAATTAGTTTTTATTTTTTAAGTTGAAATGGGTCATTCATTCAAACCAAATGGTCAAATTGATGACACAAAAACCGATGGCCAAAATGGTTCTGATTCTATATCAATTTTTAAAGAGTTCGGATCTCCTACCCACACAGACTCTGCTCACATTTATCACAGGATGAGATTCTCTATGTGTGAGGGAGATGTTCTCAATTCACGGGGGTAATGTGTTGTGGGTTCTCAATTCACGGGGGTAATGTGTTGTGGATAGACATGGGCAAGGTTCTCGTGAACAGACTCATTTTTAAAATCTTGTGTTGGTTTGGTCCCTCCCTGCCCGGCCGGTTCAGCTTGAGCTTGGTGGCATGCATTTCGAGAATTGTGGGACCGTAGTGCCATGTTTGACCAACACCAATATAATTGAATTACAGTCGAGCTTAGGTTAACCACCTCAGTGCCCCACCTGCCAAGTGCGTACCACACAAAGAGACAACTTGCCAGTTAGACAGCCCTCACAAATTCCATGTCTTTCGTTTGATTCTATTGGTTGTTGCAAATACTGATGTGCATGTGCCCCCACATCATTAATGTTAAAATACATGTATTCTTCTTTTTTTTTTTTTTTTAATATTAATAAAGATGGGTAGAGTGGATTTTCTATGCACATCACCTCCTAACTTAATATACAAGTAATTAATTACGTTAATTACTTTTTTTTTTTTATTTTTGGAAGACTCTCTGTTCTCTAAAGTCGGCTGAAGAAAATGATGTTAATTTCTTGATTGAAAAAAAGGTAGAGAGGGAAGCAGTTTGGATTTGATCTTTGGACCACTACTTTGTGTCTGTTTGTCGTCTGAGATTCGTAAGTGGAAAATAAACATTATTTTGAATCAAACGGGACCGACATCAAGTGTGAATGCTCGTAGATTCCTTCTTTGGAGCTTTATTTTTTTTTCTTTTTCCTTGGATGCGACAGATATACATGAAAAGGACGATCACATTCGATGTATTCACCACCGTTACTACCATCATTGTTGAGTCCCACCTCTTCTTAATTAAATTCCTTTTTTTAATTTTTATTTTTTATTCGTCCCCTTAACTAGTATCTAGTAGGGATGAGAAAAAAAAAGTACACAGAAAAAAAGAAAGTAAAGATAAATGAAATAGGAGTGCAAATGGATCAGATTGTATTTCCAATCTGATAAGTTATAGGTTTAATCTAATTAAATCTCATAAATAGTGATTTCAATTCGAATCCGATAAAAATATCGAATATCCGAATCTAATTCAATTTGATTTAATTTAAAAAATAATAATAAATTATTATATATATATAAGTTTAAATAAAGAAACACAAAAAACAATAATATTTTTTCAACTATTTCATCTATATATAAATAAATAATATAAAAAAATTACAAAAATATAATACAAATAATATATCTATAAATAAATGAAGATATCTGAAATGAATATATTATTTCTATATATGTTTCTTATTTATATTAGGATACAAATAATAAATGAGAAACGTAAATATATTATTTGTATTATATATATATATAATGAGAAACATAAATATATTATTAGGACACAAATAATATATTCATCCCAGGCATTTACACCCCTAAAATTAGGGCTGTTCATAACAAGACCCAACCCGACCAACCTGGATCGACCCAACCCGAGTCGACTGGGTTTTCTTTAATACCAATTGGTTTCGGGTTGTAAAAAATTATAAACCAATGGTTTGGGTCGGTTTTGGTTTTCATTCATGTGTGAAAACCGAAACCGAACCGAATCGAACCGATTTAGTAGTTCCTAGTTAGTAGTTACAACCTACTTAGTTCCTACTTAACTAAGTTGTTTCTATCCTAGTTACAACATAGCTTAATTTATAGTCTTCTAGTTATGATTGACATTAATAGCAAGACAATATGACAATGAATTTTTCTGAAAAAATTTAAAGAAAAGAATCAAAGGGTCCTAGTTTCTATGGTTTTTTACACCAAATAGGCAACCAATTACAATTATAATTAGGTGTCATTTTTTACACCAAATATACAAATTTCAGTCATCTTTTTCTAATAATTTTGACTTTTTATTTTCTTGATAACTTCTATTCTGACTTTATCGGCTTCCCTTAGCCCCTCAACTCAAGCACAACCTCTAATACAATTTGACTCTCAAGCATAGTTGAACTTAGAGCCAAAACCGACCCATCCCGATTCAAACCGACTAAGTCAATTTTGCTTAACACAGGGTCAGTTTTGATTTCAATTTTAGATAACCCGATCGATTGAAAAAATCTCAATAAACGGACCCAACCCATGACAAACATAAATATTAAATATTTTTAATTACATGAACAATGTTTATGCAAACCAAATCAGAAATCACATCATATAGAGCGTATGAATGAGGAGAAATAAAGGGTGGACAAGATTGATAAAAGCTTTATCAAGGAGGATGAAGCTCCTAGACTACTACATCCCATGTTCAATTTCATCTTTTCCTTTAGCTGGCGCGCGCTCGCTTTCTCTCTCCTCGTCCTTTCTTGGATGCTTGCGTTGTGGGCGATAGAGTTGTTGAATAACAAAATTATGAAAGAACAAACATCATAATAAAATGACAAAAATAGATTCCGAAACCTTTTTTTCTTCATGGCAAGGATGACATTGACAATTAGATAGATCGCCAGAGAATGATTTCCGAAAGGCCGCTGGGCTATTCATATGAGAAAAAGGAGTTCGGATCTGCTCCTCGCTCCTCACAGTGCACGCTTCATACCGTTTTCACAGTATGTCTTGATCGGTAACATCTCCTATCATTCATGAAAGATATTTCCAATGAAGTCATTGTGAGGCGCGCTCTGTAACTCTCATCTCATGACACTTCATATACTATCCATTGAATCTCAGCCTTTAGTTTCACGATCTGGTGGACGATATCATTAAATTGAATGGGGGCGAGGGGTCCACCACAGGTGCTCGGGAAAGTAGATGGATGATGGTTCCCACTTCCACGTGGGCTCCGGAGTCCGGACGTAAATCATTCATATTTCGCTTTCCATGGATCCAGTCCTTTGGCCCATGAGAATGGGTCCAACATCCAAGTTGTCTAGTAGGGGATCAAAATTACTCTGTCAAAGCAGAAAGCCACTACCTATCTGACTTCTTCTGAGATTATTGAAATTGAATAGCAGGGGCCAGGGCCCAAAGCCCAGGGGGCGAGGGAAGGGAAAAGTTGCAACCTATTGTATTTATTGTAGTGTATTATAGTCTCCACGCACATGGTGCCACAGGCTCCCCACTGATTAAAAAGAGAATTTCACAGCCTGGCTGAGCCGGACTGACAGAATCTGGATGAGAAGACAGTCGAAGGTTAAAGGTTATGCTTGGTTTGAAGAAAAAACTAGGGAAAAGAAGGAAAAACATAAGGAAATTTATATAAGTTTTGTAAAGAGTTTTTTACATTTTCTTTCAAACCAAACAAAGCCTGTAAAAAGTTGTGAGAAACTTTTTCTTGGCACTCGCAAATCTCAAATGGAACAGACGACAAGTTTCAGAGATCTAAACTCTTTGATCAGTTGGTTGGTAGTGGAGGGCCTGGACCATCGTATTGTGTAGGTTTAGGACAACATTTTGGATCTAATTTCACTTTTACTGGTCAACTTCCAAAATGGGAAGACGCTATCTTTTAAAACTATGCAATGGTATGTGGTAGGATTTTTCAAAAGACAATGTCAATACATGGAATATTTATTTTAATTATAATACAAAAATGTACTAATATTTATAATTAACAATATATTTACTAAATCCTAAACTGTATATGAACTTCTTGAATTGGAATTAGATTCTAAAGGAGGGCATCTTCATAATATATGAAGTGAATTGTCCCAGAGTCGAATTATCAATTAAACCACAGTATGTTTTGGCACAATCATGCTTATTCGTCATTGCTTTGTAATAATTAGCCACAATAGCAATTTTTTTTTTTTTTTGCATAAGGCTGCGTTTGGAAATGAGGCAAATAGAGTGTAAATTCCGGTTCAAGGTAAATTTGCACTCTGATTCAATTTTGCATGTGTTTGGAAATATTACATTTATGCATTGACAAATGACAGATTAATGCATATTTACATTGATAAAATAAGATGTAAAAGTACATCAATAAAAAAAAGTAAATTTGCATTCAAGTGGGCTTTTGATAAAAAAAAATGCATAGGTTTTATTGGAATTCGTATTTGTATCTAGTACAGCTAAAAAACTGTTTGATAAGAAGATAAATTTATAAGTGCAAAATTAACTCAAATTTACAATTTATATGGACCGTTTTACAATCTACATATTTGCATTCACACTTATTTGCATCATTTCCAAATGCAACCTAAATATTCATTATGTTGAAATGCCAACACAATGACATTCTCTTGAATTTCACTCAAGAGGTTAATTGAAGTGGGGAATAATGGCCCTTATTATTTGGCACATTCAAAATACGAATTTATAAGTTTCCAAGTTTTTGGTCCCATACTTTGAAAATCTAAATTATATATTGTTTTAAATATGTAGTTCAGAACATTTTCTTCAAAGAATGTCAATGTAAATACAAGGCCAAAGATAATTCACATAGAGCTCCTGACCATTAAGGTCGTGTTTTGTTGAGAGAGAAAATTCTCTCAACCTCATCCGGACCATTGAGGGGTGAGGGGAGTTCAAAATTTCGATATAATGCGCCCTGTGTTATGTATAACGTATCACATTAGTGGGATTATAATGCAGGAAAGGAAATAAAAGTTTCGGAATTTAGGCATTTTCAAGGGGTAGGCAGGCCTAAGAGTGACCCCTGCCCAATTTTGAAAAAGAAAAAGAAAAGAAAAAAGTATTTTGTTGTATTGAAACACCTGAAATGCCCATTCGTGCATATTGAGTATATTACTACTTTAAATCTTGGCCTTCCCAACAGACCAACCAACCCATTTGATTCAAAAGCCAAAAGGTTATATTATCACGGTTTCTCTGTTCAAACAAATCCAATGGTTCGAAACGCCTATGAAATTGTGTGAGAATTACTACCAATCAGTGTAATTTGGCGATGGACTACTTGTGTCAATATGTTCCGGCATCATAAAAGAAGTAACAAATCAAATGGAATTTCAACAAAATTCACCAGGGGTTTTGATTGATCAAAGGCTTTTTGATATCATGTCTTTCAGGCACCATAGATTTTTCCTCTGACAAATGACAAAATTTCGAAGACCATGCAGTCTTTTAGACGGCAGATTGTTCTATAATGGAGCACCATGGAATCAAGAAATCAGCTAATTACTACAAGCATAAGGGCCAAGGCTTTTCAGTCGAGGAGAAAAGCAAACAAAGAAGAAGTAGAGAAAATAACAAAAATGAACTCTCAATTACCATCCCACAGTGTGACCACTGGAAGATAGCATTATAATTACTATTTTGAGGACATGATGCGCAATAAAAATGGAATCCTTCGATAGTTGACATTTTGTATTTCAATATATCTTATATTTTCTATATAATCCTTGTTGCGTCATTCCCTTTTGTTCAAAATCATGTCAGTCATTAAGTTACGAGCACTTTAAATTATTCCTTAGTACTTCCATCCTAATTCTTTTTGGTTTGCCCTTAATTCCTCTAGCCCTTCTAATCACATTTTAATGAAGTAGGATGATGATGTTTTGGGTTCGGCCTTTGGAATCCGACCTATGAACAGGTCTAATTCCAATTATACATAACAAGATCTTTTTTTTTTTTTTTTTTTAATTTGGAGTACTTATCTCACTCATTCGTCCCTTATTAATGGATTATATGCCTCATAGTTTATATTTATTTAACTTGAACTTCATTTCTATTTACTTGCCCTTTTGCTTATTGGAAGGTTAATGCTCAGTTTGTTGGGTTGTAAATGCCAGGCTTAATGCAACCAAAAAGCAGGCCCCAAGTCAGAAATATTTGTAAAAGAACAAAAGCTTTAACAAAATTTCTTCCTGGGCTAAGGTTTGTGTCCCCTAAAATTTAACAAAATTTCAACCCAACTTAATTCAATTTGCATCCCTAGTTTTATAATATAGACACTATTTTCCATACCACCATACATAAGGAAATTCATTTTGTTCATCCCTAAGGTTGGTTTTATTCATCAAATCCAGGGTTGCAATCACTTCTACACATATAATCTGAATACTTTTATTGGTTATAATTTGCAAATCAGGAAGCAATTAATAATCCGTAGACGCCATTAAAAAGCATGTATTTTTTGAAGTTCCTCATCACTCCTATCGGTCCTATGTATGCTATATATGTTGCAGCTAAAACATTATCATATAAGTTTTGTCATGAAATGAAATCAGTTACTTTGTTTCCAAAAACAAAATAATATATATCGGTAAACACCACCCCAGTTGGAGGGATGTCCATAGGACTGCAAATTGAAATGCTAAATTTGAACATTTTCAATTACATTGGATTCGGATTAGGGTCTAATAAATTCTCAAACCAACCCGATTCAAGTTGCATCTGTAATGCCAATTATTTACCTAGACCACATGGTCATTGACGCCCTGTCCACTCTGGCTGGCACCAAAGAGCCACTAGGGCCTCCTTTTTGGGCTCAGTTCTAAGGCATTTGTTATATTTGACTTTTTTTTTTTTTGTTTCATTTTTGGTATTTAATGATACACCCAAATCCTCATAGGGGCCGTTTGAGTAATGAGTAGCATGGCACCACATTTAATCTCTTCCCAAATTTGGTAGTAATAAGATTCGAATCTCCGTATCTATTAAAACGAACCAGCTAATATACCAACTAAACCACTTCTCGGTTGCCGAGATTTTATTATAATGCTAAAGCAATACGTTGGAACTAACATAGTAACGATGAAATAAAATAGTTCATTACCAATTGTTTTCTTTTATTTTTTATTTTTAGTGATGAACAATTATAATAAAAGTAAATTAACTACTTATATCTTTTATAAATTATATGGAATTATGGACCAACCAGCGGATGGAATCATCGCAATTAAAGATTATGGCTGGTAAGGTAATGTTTTGAAGACAAAAGATCCGACAGACGGTATAGAGCCACTTGGTCATTCTTTACAGGTTCATCACTGTAAGGGAGGCTTTTCTACTCCTTTTAAGAGAGGAGCGAGGCATCTGAAGACTATCTCCATTCTCCAGTCTCAGTATTATTTTTTTTTCTCTATCCCTCTCTCCCTATTTGGATAGTGGCATGGTGCTAGGGTTCGATTTGCAAAGGTACGATTCGTCTCCGCTTTTTACTTTTCTCTTTTTTCTTCTTCCTGGTCATTAGTTGTTCTGCTATTCGATTTTTTCTCCGAGATCGATGGCTAATTATTTCTACATGATGTTCACACGGGTTCTTTGACGTTTAAGAATCTTTCATTTCTCTTGTACTTCATGTCGATTTGATTCGGTTCTTCCCTCAGGCTTTTGCATCTATTCGGCAAATATGCGTAGATTTTAGCACTTTATTGTACTTGTTGATTCAGCTTTGAAGATTTCAGATATTTTAGGATTTAAAAATATATGTATTTGAATAATTACGCAGAGAGGAGGAGCCGGTACGTGATGAAGTTCTTGGTCTGTAAAAACTTGCAAATCCATCTTGTTTCGAAGAAACTATATATTAGTTAATTATCCGTTAGGGCTGGATCGGAGACTCTCCACGTCCACTGTATAAGTGGTCCTTTGGACTAGATGGTCATGGATCCACGTCTCAGAATATTATCTGGTTCTATGAACGGATTAACATTCAATGATGATCCCGTTTCGTATCAGGGTACTGCCAACAGGCTCAAGCTCGATGAGACCACTGTAGATCCTACCTTCATGGCTCTCCCTCTTCTTCAACCTGATCCCGACTCTAATAATCTCGCTCCCGCTTCGACCCTGATCCCCGAGGAAGATTCTCATGAAGACTTGGATTTCTCGGATGTAGTGCTCAAGTACATAAGCCAAATGCTCATGGAAGAAGACATGGAGGATAAGGCCTGCATGTTCCAGGAGTCTTCGGCTCTTCAAGCCGCTGAGAAACCCTTTTATGAGATCCTTGGAGAGAAATATCCCCCTTCCCCCATTCAGACCCCTCTTTATGTTGGTCACAACTCAGAAAGCTCAGATGATTCCTTAACTGCAAATTTTATTAATTACAGTAGTAGCAGTTGCTGTATTAGTTGCAACAACAACACAGCTGATACAAGATGGATTTCTGATCTCAGCGACTGCAGGACCACTTGGACAGGGATTCTTCTTCCTGGCTGTACCTCTCAGTCAACTTCCCCTTCATCTTTCAGCTCTTCAAGCAGTGGGGCTAGTGTTTTAGATGGTTTGTTAGAGTCCCCGGTAAGTGTGGTTCAGGTGCCTGATATAATTAGCGAAAATGAGTCTGTTTGGCAATTCAGGAGAGGAGTTGAGGAAGCTAGCAAGTTCCTTCCTAATGATAATAGTCTGATAATTGATCTTGACAACTATGCTAGTTGTCCTAGGGAACCAAAGGAAGATGCTGAGGTTCTGGTAAAGGTTGAACAGAAGGATGAGAGGGAGAATTCACCTAATGGGTTGAGGGGAAAGAAAAATCCACACCCAGAGGATACAGATTTAGAGGAAGGGAGGAGTAACAAGCAGTCGGCAGTTTATACTGAAGAAACTGTACGATCAGAAGAGTTTGATAGGGTACTGCTCTGTAGTGGAGGGAAAGCTGGGGCTCCTATGCCTACTTTGCAAGAAGAAGCCTTGCAGAATGAGGCAAACAGGAATCTACATCAGAATGGGCATTCTAAAGTATCTAACAGTGGAAAATCCCGTGGTAAGAAACAAGCTGGTAAGAAGGAAACAGTGGATTTGAGGACACTACTTATTCACTGTGCACAATTTGTTGCTGCGGATGACCGAAAGAATGCATGCGAGCTGCTGAAGCAAATAAGGCAGCACTCTTCTCGAACTGGGGACGGAAACCAGAGGTTGGCCAATTATTTTGCTGAAGGCCTGGAGGCACGCATGGCTGGCACTGGGAGCCAGATTTACACAGCCTTCTCAACCAAGAGAACATCTGCAGCTGATATCTTGAAAGCTTATAAACTATATCTTGCTGCATGCCCGTTTAAAAAGCTCTCAAATTTCTTCTCAAACAGGACAATTTTGAATTTGTCTGAGAAAGCAACAAGGCTCCATATCATAGATTTTGGTATCCTTTATGGTTTCCAATGGCCTTGTCTTATTCACCAGCTCTCAAACAGACCTGGTGGACCCCCCAATCTTCGAATAACTGGGATAGAACTTCCACAACCTGGTTTCCGGCCAACAGAGAGAGTTGAGGAAACAGGGCGTCACTTAGCAAACTATGCTGAGAGGTTTGGTGTTCCTTTTCAGTATAATGCCATTGCACAGAAGTGGGAAACCATTCAAATTGAGGATCTCAAGATTGAAAAAGATGAGATGCTTGTTGTCAATTGTTTGTTCCGGTTCAGAAATCTGCTCGATGAAACTGTGGTGGTGGAGAGTCCAAGGAATGCTATACTGAATCTGATCAGGAAGATGAACCCAGACATTTTTGTTCATGGCGTTGTGAATGGGGCTTACAGTGCCCCTTTCTTCGTCACACGGTTCCGGGAGGCTCTTTTCCACTTCTCTTCTCTGTTTGATATGCTTGACACAAATGTTCCACGAGAGAATGAAGAGAGGGTAGTGATTGAGAGAGAGATGTTTGGACGGGAGGCCCTGAATGTCGTAGCGTGTGAGGGCTCAGAGAGGGTTGAGAGGCCAGAGACTTACAAACAATGGCAGGTCCGGACTACAAGAGCTGGGTTCAAACAGCTCCCATTGGACCGGGAGATCTTGAAGAAAGCAAAGGACAAGGTGAAATTGAGCTACCACAAGGATTTTGTGATTGATGAAGACAGCCAATGGATCCTGCAGGGGTGGAAAGGACGGATCATTTATGCGCTCTCCTCTTGGAGACCAGCAGATGGTGACTCTTGAAGCGTATATCTGTTGTCACTTTGGAAAGAGAAGGATCAAGAGTCTGGATATTTTTTTCCGGTGCCTTTCCCTTGATCCTGCCCATGGCTAGTCCATTAGATAGGGAACTTGATGAAAGGTAATGCTTTGGTTCTTTTGTTTGAATTGAATGTATTCTGGGGTTTTTACCTTTATTTCTGATTCTGTACTGTGTATGTATGTATAGGTATATGAGCTAGGTGGTGCAGTTTTGTAGTAATTCATTGCATATCCAATGGGGTAAAATATGGGGTTTGTGATTCGGAAGGAAGCCTCCTGCCTATGGATCTTGCCATGATCGTTTATTGTATTGTAATCAAGATAATTGTCAGAAACTATATTACATGAAGAAAGTATCCATAGACATGGAAACAGTGCTTTTATGAATGAAGTGAACATACAGCTGTGAGACCTATGAATGTAGTATGTATGTATATTGTGTATGTATGTGTATTCATGTTTGTAATCCGTCAGATGTGTATCTATCTCAATGCAACAAATGGTTTAGATGGGGAAGAACTTCTGTAGTTGAAGAAAGAAGAAGAATTCGAAATATATCAACATTTTTTATGTTCTGTATACTGTTGTTGCAATAGACTTTTAGACTTGAATTTTAATAAATAGATTATCACTGTCCGCGTGCTTGCATATATCTCTTGGCATTCTTTGGAGGGTAGCTGTCTGCTAGTCTTCCCGTCTCTAGGCTTTAAGCTTTAACGTTGACCATCTCATGTAATTTTGTTGATGACCAGAGTAAAATTTCTGGGGGCATCCTCTATCTCACTCTGCTTCTTCCTTGTTGGATTTTCAACAGACAAGGACTGAAGTGCGTATGAGTAATGAGATGCTCCATGTCCATGGTCAATAAAGAAGTTAACTCAACGGTTATAGTTTCACCCTCTTCTCCTTTGAGCCTTATCTGACTTCTTGGTTGAGTAAAGCTCACTATTTCAAATTGCCAGTTGAAGCAGCTTCCTTAGTCGTTTAGACTTTAGACTTTTTAACTAAACAACCTCACATTGCTCCCATCCCTTTTTTCAGTCCGGATTCGGCTAAGTTGGTCGTATCTCCCCCAAGTTTTTGGTTACGTTCATTTGATATGGCACAACGTGCGAGAGTTTAACATGGGGTGTGATACGATAAAAAAAATTGAGATTGTGTTGCTGACCTAATGATCTGACCCCGCCACCACCAATACTTCCATCTTTCTCTTTGAGACTTTGACTTGAAGATTCTGCCATAAATGGCACTGCAACTCTACTAGTTGAATGGGAATAGACAACCAGTTGAATGTGGTATCTTGATAATGACAGAAATTGCAACAACAGCAGCCTTCGATCTCTTTCTTCTGCCCAGGCTTCATCAGGACTCTCCAGCCATTACTTGATTGTAGAGTTTCCTGATCGGTCTGGACTCCGGAGACACTACTCATCTTCGCGTAAAAATAACCAAAAGCAATAAGAATCCAAAACCACGAGGAGCATCAATGGGTGGCCAAGAAGGGACTCTTCTTTCTTCTATTTTGGGTTTACTACTACGATCTATTTCGTTCAACTCTGCTTGATGATTCCATGCGAAGCTTTATAGTTGTTTTTCCTTTTTAATCTTTCGAGAAGTGTCAAGTCGGTCCCTGTTAATGTTAACCAACCGTCAGTTATCTATTGAAAATGTCAAAACTATCATTTAAAAGAAGAATCTGTTCATTGAAACTGAATTAGTTGAGGTATTTGAGATTCTAGACTATGAAGCCATCGTCTTCTACCTTTAGATCTGAAACACATTCTTGTTTAACTTTTTCTTTACTTTCATTTATTATTTTCCTTCATCATAATTCATGTTTTTCTCTTTTTTTTTTTTTTTGAAGATAACCAGTTCAATCTCAAGATAGAAAACAATGAACAGTCTTTTTTTTTAATCATAATTTTGACATTTCCAGGTAATATAGTGACACAGTTTCTTCTTTTTTTTCTTCGTAGTTGGCCAAGACGGAGCTCTCCTGCTATATTATACTTTACCTAAATCGACAACTATTTTATTCTTTCTTGGTGACGCAAACAAAACAAATAGATTAAAAAGTAAAATGAAATCCATGAACAACGTGGAGAGAGAAGTGATGGTCCAGAACCTGACTGCAGATGCGTGATTGGTGCAGTGGTATCTATCACGATATGTTTGATTGAATGACAATAAGGAACGTTTACCAACTGCTTGGGATGAGGGACCACCACCACCCACAAACCGTACTTGGATAATGACTCCACAATGAGGCCATACAATGTGGTGGCGCGGTCTTCTCTTTGTAAGTCGGTTGATTTTTAAGTTATTAACCACAGCAGACAAATAAACTAATACAACACAATGTTGTCATGGGCTTTCTAAAAAAGGGGGAGTGTTGTCATTTTGGCTTGGTCATGTAATTAGGTTCGTGGGCCTGATTTCGGGCTGTTTTTCTGATCGGGTTTGGGATTTGTCTGACTTGACTCAGTATTACATATATTTTATAAAATATATATACAAATAAACTAAATTTCGGCTTCGGGCCCAGGCCTGGGTTTTTGGCTTTTTATAAAAGCCGGTTTTGGGCCCAGGCCCGAGTTTTTGGCTTTTTATAAAAGCCAGTCTCGGGCCCAAGTTGTAGGCCCAATGGTCAGACCAGGTTTGGGCTCGAGTCTTAAAAAAATCTGTTAATACAGAGTGAAAGCCTGATTTGAGCCCATCCCGGCCCGGCCATGAACAGGTCTAATCAGCTCTATGTTCCAGCTATTAGCCTTTTTCAAAAGAAGTGGCGATTGGGAGATGTAACTGATAACTGATTTGGCCAAATTTATAGCCACATGGCCGAGCTGAACCGCTTGAATTGAAGCTCTCATTCTATCAACAGGCCATTTGTTAATTCTGGACTAGGCTGGGAGTAGGTAACATCATTAAACTTCATTAACCAGATTTTGCAAAATATCGATGGACAACAATTGTTGGAAACATGTGGTTAAGAAGAGGGGTGAATTCTACTGAAAATTGTGGCCATCTTGGGCCACGGCTGATCCCCATTTCCCTTAAAAGAAGGGCAGAGTGGTTTAACCACATGCAATAATGGAGTGGCCAACCAGATGAAGCCCGGATTGGCTGACAGCATCTTGAAATGTACATCACTCATTCTCCAATCAGGTAAGCCCTCTGCACCATACGGATGCCACCTGCTGATTGGAGGCACGGGCTTTGGAATACTGTCACATGTTAGATTCCTGAATTGTCTCTCTCCCCCCTTCGCTAGACTGCTTGTCTAGTAGCTTCCACCCAACCTACGCATCTTTTATATATATATATATATTAAAGCGAAAGGGGTGGTCTCCCCTTTCGCCAAATGGAATCTTAGCATCAGGTCAATGAATTGCACGTATGAACAATGCCTAAGAGACAAGTGCTACGATCACTTCTCTCTCCTCCATTTTGCATGCATAACGCGTGTCACTTTTTTCCTCTGTCTTCCCGCTCTCCCTCTCATCTCTACCTTTCTTTGTGTCACTCTATTTCTCCACTTCCCTCCTCAGTCCACACCCGCGTTCTCTCTCGCTCCTAATTTCAGAACTGAAGTCAATTTGCCGCTCATACTTCTGTTCTTCGACTACTCGTTGCCGCCATGGTGAGATCGAGAGATCGATCCCAGTTGTTTTTTATCCTCCTCTCCGCCATGATTTTTGCCTCTACGTCTATAGAGGACGATGTGAAGTGCCTTGCTGGCGTCAAGAACTCGCTCAGTGATCCTCAAGGAAAGCTCAGTTCTTGGATTTTTTCCAATAACTCGGTCGGTTTCCTTTGCAACATCTCGTGCTGGAACGAGAGGGAGAATCGTCTCATCCGACTCGACCTCCCTACAATGAATCTCGCCGGGCTGATACCCTATTCTTTGCAGTAATGTCAGAGCCTCCAGGGTCTCGATCTCTCAGATAGTCTTGGCTTCCAATCGTTTCTTTTTATTTGTTCATCTTCTTTTCTCTTCCATGTGGCAAAAACAGGAACTTTATCCATCTTCTTCTTCTTTACTAAGCTGAAAGAGTTGTCTTGGCTTGCAATCAAGAAGCGTCCACTGCTTCTCGGCTGCCAAGAAGATTGTCATGATGGCTGCAAAAAGCATGCTCCAATCAGGTAACTAATTAATATATGTCTTTGGTGGCGAGGACGGTGTATCACCCTCAATCTTCAAGCATTCCATTGAAGTTAGACCAACAGAGGTCGCATTGATCTTAGGAGGAGATTGGGCGTTCACCTTAACTTGCAAACCACCAGAGGAAGCAGATTTTGAATTGATCCTACGAGTATCCAAAGTTTCCGAACCTCCAAGCATCATTGATGTTTTGTTTAAATCCAGAGATGGAGACGCCACGGGGAAGAACGCCGAGGTGGAGAAACCTTAGTGAGGTTTCTCTTTCGCGTTTTTTATCACTGCTCGAGGTTTCTTTTAGGCGTTTGATGATTTTCTTTCTGGTCAATTCTGGGAAGGGTAGGTTTTTTCATGTGATTTAGTTCACATGCTCTTGCTTGTGGTGTGAAGACCAGATTTTGATTTGATTTGCTTTGATGACTCTTTTGCTGTCACGGTTTTGTTTATTTTGAATTGGTGCATATTTCTTGGTTGGGTTTTGTAGGGTTGTCTTGAGTTATTCAGATTAGATCTGGTCCTGTTCTTTACGTCTTGTGTCTCCTTAATTTTGTGTTTACTATGTTCTCCGCTTCGTCCTCACTTTTGGTCATAGCTTGATTATGGGCTGAACTCTTAATTTTTCTGTTGTTGTATTACTAGGTATGAGGTTCCTTTCATCCACTTTCCAAAATCAACCTTGTTGATGTGATGTCGTGACTAGAAAGATTGAATTTTTATTATGAATATTTTACGGAAATATTTTCTTTTCAATTTATTGTGTGAATAGTAGTTTCTTTCTTTCCTCAACTCTTGCCCTAATAGCTAAATAAATAAGGGAGAAGTACAAATCAGCCCAGTTCAGAATTTACTAGGCCCAAAGTACAGGGGGAATGCATCCTGACCGTGAATTGATGCCAAATTCACGGGCAGGATGTGGTTTATAGAAGGGGACAGGGCTAGTTGGGGGGGGGGGGGGCTGGAATTCAGAATTCTGCATCGTGTCTCCGTACTTTTCCCAATAAATAATTGGCAACTTTCTCTGGAGTTAAATAGAAAAGATCAGGTTACTGCATAGTGCTAACTGCTTTGAAGCGAAAATGTCATTATCTGTAGTGTCATTCAAGATTGTTTTTTATAATCTGTTCATGTATACATGCATATATCCCTTTTGAATATTTGGGAACTTCTGACAATGGATTTTTGTGGAGTGGGATTTCATTTAACTTCTCTGGGTTTTGCTTATTTGTTATTCCCCAAGATTTGTACTCTTTCATTAGAGATTTCCTGTCTTTTCTACCATCCTTGTGAAGTGTAATATTCATTTGGCTATAGTAGTTGTCTTAAGATAAGATGTCGATTTGAGTGTTTTGAGTGGTTTGGCTACAGCAATTTGAATTGCATTTTGGGCTAGACTAATTTGTTTTTCTGTTTTGAGGTTTCACTTCTAGAAAGAACCGTTTCCCCCCTCTCCAGATGCTGTAGAGCATTAGTTATGCAATTTTAAATTCATTATTGGATCCATAATGTAATGTACAGCTGTGATTATTTAAAAGAGGGTCCTCTACTTGTGGAGAGGATCATTATGAAGCACCAATTCCTATAGTTTAAGCCACCTAAAAGTGTTTAGTACCAAACAAAAAGCCACCTAAAAGTGCACAGAAATTGATGCTTTAGGGAATTCCACTTTAAATTGCACAATTTGGATGTTTTAGATTCTTGGGATCACTTACAGGATCTTTATGCTTGAATTTTCTCTATTTTTTCTCTCTTCTTTTTTTGTTATCTAAGTGTTTCAGTGTTTGTGCTTGGATATACACAGGTTGCTAAGGATCCATCTAGCAAACAGATCAATGCACTGGGCAGCACATAAAAAATCTTCTCACCCCATCTACTCTTTTTTTCTTCAACACTCTGTATGATCCTTACCAAGAAGGCACAGACTTTGTCCGTGGATACCCTTTCAGTCTACATGAGGGTGTACTAACTGTTGTTTCTCATGGCCTTTGGCTCAACATCCCAGATTATGATGCTCCCACCCAGCTTGTCAAGCCTCTTGAGCGAAACACAAGGTGTGGTGTGGTGGTCTTTTGCGTGGCAGAAGATCCTGATAAGTACCCTCTTTCCATGATTGGTGTTTGTTAACCATTTTCTTATCTTTATCAGGTATGTCGATGCGGTTAAGGGCACCCTGTTCCCTATGAGTGGTATGAATTTGGCATTCAACCGAGACATGATTGGTCCTGCAATGTACTGTGGACTCATGGGTGATGGTCAACCAATTGGGCGCTATGACGATATGTGGGCTGGGTGGTGCACTAAGGTAAATCCATCTCTCGGTTCCTTCTTTTTCTTATGAGTTTTATTGTGATACTATGAAGCTAGATCTTTGTTCTTGTATGAATTGTCTGTTTTCCTGCCTAATTAGTAATGAATTTCTCATATTGCCTCAAAGTGTGGCAATAAATACAAAGAGAACTTTTGGCATAGAAAAATGTTGAAATTTTGTCCCTCTGGTTTGTGATTTTGTAGGTGATATGTGACCACTTGGCATGGGCATCAAAACTGATCTGTCCTACATCTGGCACAGCAAAGCAAGCAATCCATTCGTGAACCTTAAGAAGGAATACAAGGGTATTTATTGGCAAGAAGAGCTGATCCCTTTCTTCCAGTCAGTAACCCTTCCAAAGGAATGCACCACTGTTCAGATGTGTTACGTTGAACTCTCCAAGCAGGTCAAGGCTAAGCTTGGGGAAGTAGATCCCCACTTTGCCAAGCTAGCAGATGCCATGATCACATGGATTGAAGCTTGGGATGATCTCAATCCACCTGCAAAAGCTGCTCAGCTACCTAATGGCACTGCATAGAGAATCTTGGTTAACGGTTACTACTCTTTATCTTGATAGTTTGGGCTTGGTAGTTGCCTCACTGTTGTATTTTCCTATATTACTCTAAGCTGTTTTAGATGAGAGCTTGGAGCATATATATATTTTTTGCAGATGGATGCATGTAATTTATTTTTGAGTTTAGAACAATAAATTATTGGTTTTGGTATTGAAATTAAGTTTTTGCACCACTTGTTTGGTTGATAAATAAGACAATAACTAGGGCCTTGTCCTCCACTTGTTGTGATCCACTTGTTGGAGAGATTAACTTGGGAAGTTGAAAAAAGAAATGAGACTTCTAAAATCTATAAATAAGTTGTAGGGGTTATTCTCCCATGTGAATTGTAAGTTCCAAAAACAAATATCAATACCTGGTTTGAAAACAAATTGATTTTTAAAACAAAATAAGGAAGTTGAAAAAAGAAATGAGACTTCTAAAATCTATAAATAAGTTGTAGGGGTTATTCTCCCATGTGAATTGTAAGTTCCAAAAACAAATATCAATACCTGGTTTGAAAACAAATTGATTTTTAAAACAAAATAACAGAAAACAAGTTACTGGTTACATGTGTTTTTGTTTTTAAAATTGAAGACAAAAACGTGTTGTTGAATTTCTGGTTTAGTATAATCTGCATTCAAAATTTGTTTTTGTTAAACAAAACCAACACAGTTGGTTCAAGAATGTGTCTTTTTTTGCTGATGTGGCAATTTCAAAAACAAGTGGAAACAAAAGCATTCGTGTTGCAGAAAACCTCTTTAAAAAGCAAAATTTTAGGACAGTTGTCCTATGAAATATTCAAAACAAATTTTTAAGACAATTGTTAGAATATTTCTCGGGTGCTTATTGATGATTGTCCTCACAAAGCTGTGCCTACTGCTGGAGTCTGTTTTTTTTATTTATTTCGCTGATGTAGGTTCTACTCCGAAGAAAAAACAATTTACAAAGAGAAAGTTTGTACCATTTTCTTTGAACATCTGATACTCGAATACAAAATTAGAATGTTTGTTTTGCTGGATGTGTTAACTGCCCTAAGAGTAGGGGTGGCAAATGGGTGGTTTTTGTCCCCCATTTGCCACGTTAGGGTCACACAAGTCACAACCCACTTTGACCCTGACCCACCCCAACCCATGCCTCATTTGACCCTTTAATTCAATTATAACTTTTTTTTTACATTTTTTATACTCTTAATTACATAAAAACATACAATTATATATTTCAATTATAAAAAAAATAAAAAAAAAACATTTTTTCAAAATAAAGATAAAAATGCAAAAACACATTAAAAGGCAAAAAATATATTCCTTGTAAAAAATCAGAAATTGTAGAAAAAATAGAAAATAAAGAAAAATAAAAAAATTAAATAACATCAAATAAAAATTGTTAAAAACATAAAAAATTAAACAAAATACAAAAAAGATTGCAGGAAAATGCCAAATTATAAGTGATTATTAAATCATTTACTGATTTTAATTTGTCGATTAATCTATAATTAACAGAAAATTATATTTTATATCATCACCATCTAAGCCTTATCCGAATTATACACACATAGAGCCTGATACAAACCTAACTTTTGGCACATTGAATATCCTAATGAAATCAAGTCATGAATATTTATTATTACAAGATGTTGTTTTATAAAATATGCAACCTTTGAAGAAGCTAACAGCAGGGGTGCTCACAGTTCGGTGTACCTGATTTTGAAACCAAACCGGTATAACCGGTTTTCGAAAAACCAGTAATTGAAATTGATCAATTAACCAGATGATCAGTTCGGTTTGTCAGTTTTTTGGTTTTTTAAGATTTACAATATATACTATAAAGAATATATAAATATATTATAAAAAACTAGAAATATATACAATACTATATTTTAAATAATAAATAATATATTATATATTATATATTATAAATATATATTTATATAATATATATTTATTAATTTATAATATATAAAATATATATTGAATATATGTATATCAATCGATTTTGTTAACTATCGGTTTTCTATATTGGTTAACCAAAACCGAGCTGATACCTTTGATTTTTTAAAAATACTGAACCAAAATCGAACCAACCAGTTTGATTGACCAAATTTTCGATTTCGTCAATTTTTCGATTTTTCTTGCTCACCCTAGCTAATAGGGCTATTAGAACCTTGCATGATCAGTATACTTTGCGTGGGGTGAGTGAGTTGTATTGCTATGATGTGCCTTAGCAATTTCCAAACTAGAATTCTATTGTTTGATCTATTTATGTTTTACATTTCAAGGGATTGGGTCCTATGCAAGTCAGATATGTTGATGCCTGATGGTGAATGGAAGCTACTTGCATTATGAATAATGATTGCAGTTCCTAGAGGACCATGCTAATTAGAAGAATTGTGCATGAACATTATTTTTATAATAGAAGAAATTAGTTAATTTTATAATCATATATATTATTTTTTTTCATTTTTTACTCTCCCAATTATTCTGTATTTCTCGCCCGTGCTTAGCAGGGAAGCCCCTCGCTAGTAGCAAACATTATAATGAGTTGTGAGCATAAGCGGGTGTACATATGTATATATGAAAAATAAAAAATAATATAAGGAGAGGGTTACAAAGTACAAACCCTACACGAGAGGCTGAGACATAGAGGGATGGGAATTCAAACCTGAAAGAATTGAACACAAACAAGCAGAAAGTCAGTCGGTCAGTCACTTCTAAAAATGAGCGAAAGGCGCCAATGTATATATTTACAGCATGGACCATACATAATTAACTTAGGTTTGTCTAATGGAACCCAAATCCAACTTATTCCTGGACCTCGAGTAAATGTGGAGGTGACATGCACCATTTAATAGGGGTGAGAAAAATCAAATCGAAAAATTGGTTAATCAAATTGATCGGTTTAATTTTAATTAACTAATATAAAAAATTGGCAGTTAATCGAATCGATATATATATATTTATATTATAAAAATTAAAAACCAAAAAACTGAATCAGTCAACTGATTAACTGTCTGACTTTGGTTCAGTTTCAGTTACCAGTTTTCTAAAAACTGGTAGTACTTATTCAGTTCCAAAAAAAGACTCACACCGATCTGTGAGCAGCCCTGCCATTGAAGACTAAAGCAATAAGGATGGTTGTTACTTGTTTTCCTGACGGCCTGTACGAAATCACTACTCTGAAAAATTATTTAAACGCATCAATACCAAACACCCATTTAATTTGGGGGCATTGATATTGCGGTGAAGTTCATGCATCTTAATTCAAGTTTCAAGTCGAGGAGAAACTCATAAAAATCCTTGTCTCCTGTGATAACGCAGGACTCAACTAATGTTGATTTCGTTTCAGTAGAGGCACAAAAAAAATGGGGGGATGGATATCAACAAAATGGCTATAAACAGCCAAAAAGAGATGTGGTCGACATAGCTAGTGACAGCTTTGGCATATATTTAAAACTTAATGAAATGTATCTAATGCTACGTTTTTTCCGTAAAATACCAAATTCTATATATAACTGACTATAAATCCTCCGCCAAAATCATTTCATTGAGATCTTTCACATTAAATAATGAAGGGGAACAATGGAACAAGTGGAATACAACAAAACTTACAATTTGACACAAGTATTATGGTTTATGGCTTTCTTTCTTTTCCTTTTGTTAAGAAAATGCCAAAATTTAGGTAATTACCCAGTCCACCAGTCCACATTGTCAAAGCAGGCATTTGAAACAACCATTGGAAAATCTTATTATCATCATCAAATCCTTGTCTGGTTATTTCAATTATATAGGATCAGTCCTAAATCATTTTAAATCTGTCCCTCTCTCTTCTAGCCCCCTCATTTTAAATCATTTTAAACCTGTTATTAGTCTGATGAAATCATCTCAATCTATTTTCTTCCATTTTATCATCTATATATTTTTTTTGAATATCATCTATTAGAGCTATCACATAAAACTCAGGATGCATCCATTTTGTCCACCTTGCTCTAATTTTATGAATGACATCCTCCTCATCCTCTCCTTTGTTATGAATTATTAAACCAGTAATGGGAGAGATCACATTGGTCTCGAATCCTAAATGTACTTTGGTTTGCTCTTCTATTATATTAAATTTGCATTGCATATATTCCGCTTTAATCTCACTTACTTTAAAACCTCTTGTTTACAATGCAATTGCCCATAAAAGACCATGGAGGTTGATAGATAAAAGACCTGTCTCATCAAATCCCTTTAACAATCAAGTCCATTGATCATGGTGCTTTTCTCAGCAGCAACCAGAAAATGTGCAGCAACGAGTCAAGATGCTGAACCATGGAGATAGCAGCAACCATTGTCATATAAGAATGGTGGTATATGATATTTCCATATAAAAGACCTGCCTCGTTAAATTCCTTCAACAATGGCCTTGATTGATCATGTGTTGTTGCAATAACAGCAACCATTGTCATATAACAATGGTGTTATATGCACTTCCATATTTTGTTGTTGCAAGAGCAATACAAGCATTATGGTTGCACAAGTGACATGATGCTTCTCACAGAACTGGAAAGGTTAAACAGATTTAGAGCCTATGCATCACCACAATTAGGGTATTGTACTGATTGTAGCCTTTGTCCATTTTTTATTTAGGGGTACCATACCTCCACAGACCACGGCATTAACATTGCTCCTGTGCAGCCCAAATGTTAATTATGAAATCCTTTTAAATCACTGAAATAGAAGGAAAAAGGGGGGGGGACTTATCACAAGTGCTCTTATAGATGCAACCTAGCAAACTCAGTCTTTGACAGAAATGAGGGAAAGGGGCATAAACTGAGGCTTAAATACCCCACATCTTTATACTCTAGTAATTGATCACATATCAGCTAAGCTGAAAGGCTTGTCTTCAATCATAAATTTGGAGAAGGCATTTAAATCTGAAGGGTATAAAGGATGTATGGAATTATCTATGCAAAAAGGGGTGAAATGCCAACTGTTTGCAGAGCTCCACATGGCTCGAATTGGACAAACATATTGGTACAATAATGATGTGAAAGAATCTCAAAACTATCAATCAATGATAGTTCATAGCATATCCTTTTCTGCATTAACAGATAATCTAAAGAAAAGGTCATCACCGAATTGTTGGTCAAGCTATCTGGAGTACTGGAAGGGATAAACCGGATACAGTCCTAACCTTTGACCTTTTTTTGAACAAAGTTACTGTTCTCAGGCTTAAACTCACATTCTCACGCCTGTCAGCCCAAGATTTTACCATTACACCAAGCAATGACCCCTAATTAACTGATCATCTTCACCCTGCAAAATAAAGGTTAGGAAAATGAAAAAGGAGAATAAAAAGTTTTTTAAAAATAACTTGATCGGGCGGAAGGGAATGTAACAAAATTTTGGTGAATTGATATGACAACTTAAATTGATTATACATTAATATGGTAGTGGCCAACAAAGTCTTACCCACATACCAAGTCAGAATATGCGGTCAATCTGTGCCATCTATATTCTTGAAGAGAACAATATGGATGCCTCTAGTGGAATGAAAAGCTATTTTTCACCAAGAATGGTTCCCATCACTCTCAACGTGACCATTCATAATGGAAGGTCAGAAAGCCTAAGCTAAGAATGCTTGACTCTCAAAGTGAGTCATGAGGATATCACATCCATCACAGTTGAGACAAGTTCTGAACTGTAAGTGCTTTGCCTTTTTTATTCTGATAAGGGAAAAATAAGTTTCAATGTTTCATTGTCAGGTTACTGAAGTTGGTTTATGTACGCACTTTACCATAGGTGTTTCTCCCATGAATAGATGAAAATCCTGGAACACCTGTTTGGCAAAGCAATGGAACAAAATATTCCTTTCTTTGGGAGGGGTGATCAAGATGGAAGAAAAGTAAAATCAGACAAGCAACTACATAAAGAATTCGTATAAGAAACATTCATTGATCACCATCAGCAAGTTGTATAACTTAAAAACAGCAATAACAAGTATTAATATACAAAAAATATATGTAGGATTGTCCAAAACTCTCAATATACAATTAGAAAGACAGTAGAGTCTACCTACAAATCTTGGCAGTTATGACATTGGTGAAGTCTCACCCTTCTGTCGAGTTTCTCTCATCAAACCATCGTGGAGGATCAAATCCTGACCCACCTGATAATCAATACACAGTTCTTTTTAATAGCTGCTAAAAAATTACTAGCAATGAACAGAAAGCAGAATCAGAGCATTGCCATAATTTGAATCAGGTCAGGCCAAATGCATAAATAAAGGCAAGATTAGAAACAAAAAATGGTAAATTTTATGAAACCACCTCCAAGTCTAAATACTCTAGTGCTGAACAATAAGGAAGGAGGGATTACCAAGGGGGTTGCAACGACAGAGACGCCAAGCTGTCAAGATTGTTCCCTTTATAACTCCATATCTCTTGTATGCTTCCATGGAGTACTCACTGCAAGTGGGCACGTATCGACAACTATTGGGTAATAGTGGCGAGATCTCCCCTGCTTGAAAACCAAGTTTGGGTTTCAGACCCGCTATACTTTCACTGTTAGTAAAATTTACTAGGAATATAAGGATAGGATCATATGGAGAACCGGGAATGCTATTACAAGAAATGCCCAAGAATAAAATAGAACTTTTCGAATAGATAGAAATGGGAAACATTTCTTTCTCTCTTTTTTCATTCGGCTCAGTTTGGAAGGAGTACAAATACAAATATGTAGAGTGCAAAACCTTGTATTTTGTACGTATTTGCACTATACATATTTGTATTTGTACTCTTTCCAAACTCAGCCTTCATAATATAATTTCCAAATAGAAGTTTCAACAACTTACTCTTGTAGAACTTCAGCATGACCAATGCAGCTTTAACCCCTAAATCCTTCACATCATCGTCTGAGAGAAGGAAGAGATGAGATGATAAGGAATATAAAGGAAAGTGTACGGGTGAGTGGGTTGGCTTTACCTTCTACTATCTTCTCATCTGAATCTTCCCCTAATCCATTGGAAACAGTGAGCAATCGACCTCGTTGGGGACTCTACAGATGGGTGATAGGAAAACCAAAGAGGGGGCAAATTTGAAATGAGATTATAGCATCTCTTTCGATGTATAAATACATAACTGAAAAATCTGAAGAGTTCCATGGAATAGGGAAATCACCGCTTGAAGATGATATAGAGTTCTGCGAGAAGATAAACAGCTTGTCCTCTGTTTTCGAGTGGCTAATGCCTGAGGTTTGGTGGAATCAAACAAACAAGGATTTTGAAGCGAATATGTTGGTAAGGAAATGACGTTGAATATTCGATGGCAGTTGCAGAGCAGCGACGAGGCCGAGACTGGCCCCTGTGAAACAACAACCGCCATGTCCAAAAATACTCCTGGTTGCCCTCCGGACTCCAAAGTAGCGGGGAATTGACTACCTGCTTTTCTCAAATGTTAGGGCACCGTTGCGGGCTGCAAGTTATCAGTGTCTCTGAAGCCCAAAAAAGAAAAAAATTTATCAGTGTCTCATCCCTTCTCGTCTCGACCCCTCTTGGCTCTCGAGTCTGTCTCCCATAAGGGGAACGCGTGTCAAAATAGAAAACAGTAAAAACAGTCCACTTCTGTGGATACGTGGATTCACGGGGCGAATTCGACTTCAGTCTAGGCACCCTCTGTCAGGACACCGTTCGCGCATTTGGAGGTACTCCAAATCGTGTAAACGGTTGAAGCATGCGAATATACTTCACGCCGTTACTTAACCAAATTGTTCTATTCTCCTCTCCTCTCACTTGAGTGTCGCAAACGAGACATGCATTCTCTTCTTCCTTTCTCTCTTCCCTCCACTCGGTGGCGACTTAATTACCGCCGGTGACAAATAACCATCACCGGTGGTAATAGTTGTTAAGTCGCTGCCGGGTGGATGACTATCATCATCCGACTGAGAGTGCCTGGACTGAAGCCGAACTCGTTTCTATAACCCATTTTCACCTATCCACTTTTTAGTTTTCACTACACGCTTGTTTCTGCAATATCTCTCCTCTCTCTACCAATTTTACTACTTTAGTAAGAGAATAGAGAGAGATTAAAAAAAAAAAAGAAACATGTAAGCTGTTTCAGTAGATGGTTATAGAAGATGAAGCTTTAAAGTTAGAATTAGTAGAATCTAATCTTGGGTGTTCTCCTTGCGTAAAGTTGCAAAGTTGCAGATTACATTCCTGGAACTCATTTTTGAAGTCCTGTTTATAGTTGTTACCCAGAAGCAAGAAAGGATTTTTTTTTTTTTTTTTTGTATGGGTCTTGCAGAAGAAGAGCATCTGAAGGAGTTTGATATCACAGAAGCTTTTTTTGGACGGAGTATTTGGCATTTGGATCTTATGATTTATCTAAGCAGCACTCAGGTGGTTTAAATTCTAGTCCTTCACTGCTGTTCAAACATGGAATTTCCTTGTCTTTGTTTTTAGTGGTTTTTCTTTCAACATCAGAAAACAGAGAACAAGAAGAGGAGTTTCAAAAGTCAGGACAGAAGTGGTAGATTCTTATTTGGGTTGCAATGTTGGTCGGAGTTTCAGATAATTGTTGCAGCTTTCAGGTTTTGTTTAAATAATTGGTTGGATTTATTGGCGAAAAATTCCTGGAGTTTGATGACAGGTTTCTCATCTGGGTTTTGAAGATGGACACCTGGAAAGCAGGTTTTCTTCTCCAAGTTATAATGTTGCTGATGGCCATTGTAGATTCATGGTTGCAGGTATTTGGTCTGGGCTCCATGTCCTCAATCGCTGTGTCCTATGGTGAGAATGGTCCCGTTTTATGTGGTTTGAAGTCAGATGGGTCTCATCTTGTGACCCGGTATGGAGCAGATTCAGCTGTAATTAACGGAATTCTTTCTCGATTTTCGATCCTAGCCTAACCGCCGGTGATGGATTTGTATGTGGACTTCTAATGGAGTCCAACCAGCTCTACTGTTGTGGGAGTAGCATTTACATCGAAATGGGTGTCCCACAATCGATGATTGAGGAAACTGCTTATTCACCGCCGCCGGTGATGATTATTTATCGCCGGCGGTAATGATTGTTAAATCGCTGCCGGGTGAATGGGGAGAGAGAGTGGGGGAGAAGAGAATGAGTGCCTCGTCTGCGACACTCAAGTGAGAGGAGAGGAGAATAGAACGATTTGATTAACTAACGCTAACGGCGTGAATCATCTTCGTATACTTCAACCGTTTACACGGTGCATCCTCCAAATACGCGAACAATGCCCTGACTGAGGATGTCTGGACTGAAGCCGAACTCTCACGGAATGCGTGAGCGTGAACCCACTATTGAGAGACGACGTTAATGTTAACGGGCCTTTTGCCGTTACCTGAAGTATCCGGTTAAACCACACATAAAAAGACAAAAAAAAAAAAAAAAAGCATGATCAAAATCCCTTAATTCAACGAACAAAATTACAAATAGAGACGCTCGAAGATGTATTTTTTTTTTTTGTAAGCAGACACTCGAAGATGTTAAGTTCGAGAGCTTGATACATATTGACCCCAAAAGAAAATTGATACGTGGCATACATATGTTGTATATGTTTACAACATACATATGTTGTATATGTTTACATATGTTGTATATGTTTACAATGATCAGTTGATCATCAATGGCATACATATGTTGTATATGTTTACACCTTTTGTACTTTTTGGTTTGAAGGAAAAGGTAAGAAAAAGAAGGGAAAGACGGGATAACTAATAGGTTTATAAAGGTTTCCTACCTTTTTTTACCTTTCCTTTCCTTTTCCTACATTTTCCTTCAAACCAAATGATGAAGGAAGATTTGGCCCGACTTCGTAATCACTCAATACGTGGCAAAGGTAATAACTCGGTACAACAGCACGCTTGAGGCACGAGCTTCGAAAGGAGAAACCAGCGGTCTGAATTCCCTATAAGGAGCTCGAACTCTCTACAAGGAGCCTGAGCTCTCCCTTAGACCCCGAGCCTTACAAACACAAAAGGGTAACAACCCGAATTGACCTGCCCCATGGCAGTTCGGGACACACCTCCGATTTCAAGACCACCCCGCTCACCACTCCAGCACTTCGCCTCTAGGACACCGAACTAAACAACCATACCATGCCTGACACCGAGAAAGTCCGTATCCAGGGGCGGCACACCTGACTGACTTGGGATCTAACGCTTGACAGCCGCACTTCAACGGCCACCTACCACTGCCACCTGCCATCGCCATCTCTAGTTATAGAGACAACTCCAACAAAGAGAGCAGTGGCGGTTCTGCCCCAGTAGAGGCGATGACACCCGAACTGGCAAGAGCATAGAGATAATCGTACCCGACCTGATAGAAGCTTAGGAGTGAGTGCACGAAGTGGTTATAAAAAACTCCCTACCCCCCAAGAACAAGGTATGTGAACTTTGCGCCATCTGGTTTTATCTTGCCTTTGAAAGAAGACTAACTTGAGCTTTGGAGCAATCTCACCGGGTTCCTCCCCAGAGATTCCTCATCTTCTCCGTTTCAGGCTCCCTGCTGCTCCAATTAGAGGCAAGGTCGTTGACAACTAGGACCGACCGAATTGCGCACCATCAATTGGCGCCATCTGTGGGAAACGCTTCTGAAAGCTTCCCTGTAAAACTCTCATAACCACCTTTTTTCCAAAAAACCCCAACACTCATGGCTTCTTCCAGCAACGCCGGGCATGGCACGGAGATGAATACCACCGGGGAACAACTTCAAGTCCTCGTGATATGCATCAAACAGTTCACCATCCCCCTTCTGGTGGACGGGATCCCCAGCTTGAATGTGCCACGAACAGTGGCGCCCGTAAACCTTCCCTCCATGAATGTCCCCTTTCCACTCCCTATCGAAACAACCTTTATTGAACCAACTACTGTCCCCCTGGCGACTAGCTAGGGCCAATTTGACGACCTGATGCAGTGCATGTGGGCAATGCAAGCCCAAATGCAGCAGTTCCAGCAGCATCAACTCCAGCAGCACCAAGTATTGCACCACCTCTCTCAATATGACTATTAGCAACAGTTCCCCCAACTGCCTATGAACCAACCGCAGCTTCCACCTCGACACCCTGCTCCAAAGCCAGTTAAGGCTTCCCCTTAGGGTGGATGCCATCATCGAGGAGAAGCCTCCCAACTTCAAAATCCCCCTAACAACCAGGCCTCATCCCCAGGGTGAAGGGAAAGAAAAGTCACCATCGCCTCGCAGCTCGTAGGCGGGTCGGGAACCTCGCCCGCAAAGTTAGCACCTCGGCGCTCCAAGCCTGAGTTCCCGCTCACAGAGAACCGATTCAGTGCCCTAGCAGCGGACTATCAACATTCCGGGCCCATCGAGCTTGGCAACACAGATTCCAGCAGCGCCAGTACCAAGCCCACTCAGCAACGAAGGCGTCGGTGAAGTCGCCGAATTGCCGCCCGTGTCCTGCCCAAGCTCAGAGGTAAAGAAGAGACAAGCTCGGACGAGGTAAAAACTGCCCCTATTCTCTCAGCTCCTTCCCCCCTCTCATCAAAACTCCTTACACTCCCCATGCCCAAAGACTTCAAACTCCCCCCTTTAGACAAGTATAATGGGTCCTTCGACCCCAGTGGTCATGTCGATGCCTTCCAATCCCAAATGCACCTGGCAAGGGCTAGTGAGTCGTGCACGTGCATGGCCTTCACCACCACTTTCAAGGGGGTGGCCCGCACCTGGTACAGGAACTTGGCCTCCAAGTCAATAAGAAGCTGGATCCAGTTCGTGTAGGTCTTCAACTGCACACTTCATTACTAGCAAGTGGTTCAGAGGGAAGGAGAGTCCATCCGGGGCTACATCAAGTGGTTCAATGATGCGTGTTTGTAGATACCGCAGCTGGACCCCGCGGTACAGCTCGCGGCGGCCAAGAGAGGAGTAACACACAAGGAATTCAAATAGCACATGGTAGCCAGCCAGCCCGCGACCGTGGCCGAATTCCTTAAGCTCGCGGATAAGTTCATGAGAATAGAGGAAGAGATCAACCAAAGGACCGAAGGTGGAGTCAAGAAAAGGAAAAGAGAAGATGAGCCCTCCAACCCAGGTGACAAAAAAAACCCGGCCTGAGAGGTGAAGCCAAGCCAGCCGTCCCAAGCTCCCTTAGCAACTCGGACGAACTACACACCCTTAAACATGAGGCGGACTTAGATCTTGATAACGATCAAAGATGCCCCATACGTAAAATGGCCACCTCGCCTAAAGGGGAACCCAAATGAGAGAAATAAAAATTTGTACTGTAGTTTCCATAGAGATCACGGTCATAGTACCGAACAGTGTAATAATCTCCGGGACGAGTTAGAGAGACTCATCCGTCGCGGGTACTTGAGAAATTTTGTACAGCATAATAATAATAATAATAATAATAATAATAATAATAATAATAATAATAATAAGACAAGCCGGCAAGGGGAGCACAGTAAGGATGCTCCTGAATCCAGCAGCAGGCCAGCCAAACCATCGCAAAGACAGCCTCCAAAAGAGAGGCCAGTTCGGGGAACCATCCACGTAATAGTGGGAGGTTCGGTGGTAGTAGGTTGTACTTCGGCGGCGGCCCGGACGTCAGTTCGTAAAGCAGCCCGAGAAGAACAGAACCCTCCAAAGAGGCCGAAGACGGAAGAATCAATCTTCTTCACGGAAGATGACGCGTGAGGTGTCCACTACCCCCATGATGATGCGCTTGTCATAAAACTAAGGATCAGCGACTTCGAAGTCAGGCGCGTACTTGTGGATTCAAATAGCTCGGCAGACATCCTCTTCAAGTTGGCATTTGACTAGCTTCGGTTGCAGAGAAGCAAGTTGAAGCCCGTGAACACTCCTCTAGTGGGCTTCAGCGAAGAGGAAGTCAGGCCCCTTGGGAAGGTAACAATACATGTGGAAGTCGACACATTGCCTTGTGCAGTGAGACTCAACCACAATTTCCTGGTGGTCGCGACCCCCTCCCCATACGATGCCATAATAGGGCGGCCAATTACGCATGTCCTATGGGCAGTGGTCTCCACCTACTATTTGGTAATGAAGTTCCCTACAGACTTCGGTGTGGGGGTAGCGCGGGGTGACCAGCTTGAGTCCCGCAAGTGTTATGTTGCCGCCCTGAAGGGAAAAAACCAAGGCGGCCGACGACCTCGAGCTAGAGCGGCCTACGGAGTAGGGCGAGGAACGAGCTTCGCCCATAGAGAAAACGGTCGCAATCCCGACTTCGGCTACGGACCGAGCTCGAATGCTACAGATCGGTGCTTCCATCAATGAGCCTCTACAAACTGAACTGGTGAGTTTTTTACTTCAAAATTTAGATATTTTTGCATGGTCCACGACCGATATACCCGGTATTGATCCTAGCCTTATAACTCACAAACTTAATACTGACCCTATAGTCAGACCCATTAGACAGAAGAAACGCAACTTAGCCCCAAAGCACTAGAGGGTGATTGACGAGGAGGTTGAAAAGCTCTTCGCAGCGGACTTCATAAGGGAAGTTCATTACCCGAGCTGGGTAGCCAACCCAGTGCTGGTGAAAAAGGCAAACGACAAGTGGCGCATGTGCGTCGACTACATTGACCTGAACCGAGCTTGCCCAAAAGACTGCTTCCCCCTCCCCAAAATTGACCGCCTAGTGGACACGACCTCGGGACATGAGCTGCTAAGCTTCTTGGACGCCTACTCAGGTTACAACCAAATCAGGATGGACCAGTTCGATGAGGAAAAAACCAGCTTCATTACCGAGTTCGGCCTATACTGCTATAAGGTCATGCCCTTCGGACTGAAGAATGCTAGGGCGACCTTCCAAACACTTGTGAATAAGCTGTTCCAGCCCTTAATTGGCACGAAAATAGAATGTTATGTAGATGACATGGTTGTCAAGACGCGGCTTTCACAAGAATTAATACAAGACTTAGATTCTGTCTTCCAAATTCTGCGTCAATTTAGCATGAAACTGAACCCAAACAAATGTGTCTTCGGTGTCACCTCGGGTAATTTCCTAGGGTACATTGTCAATCGGCACGGTATTGAGGCCAACCCAGACAAGATAAAGGCCATCCTAGATATGAGACCACCCCCAAAAGTAAAAGAGGTTCAGAGGCTAAACGGCCGCATAGCCGCTCTGAGCTGCTTCATGTCCAAATCGGCAAACCGTTGTCTGCCTTTCTTTAAGGCAATCAAAGGCAAAGGGTTTGAATGGACCCGAGACTGCCAGCTCGCATTCGACGAGTTAAAAAGCTACCTCGCTAGTGTGCCAGTCTTAGCCAGGCCCGAGGGGGGCGAGGTCTTAGAACTATATCTCTTGGCAAGCGACGAGGTGGTCAGTTAGGTACTAGTAAAAGAAGTAGATCGGGTCCAGTGGTCCATCTATTATGTTAGTAAAATTTTGTAGGGAGCAACTCGGAAACTCCACCCATATTTCCAGGCCCACATTGTCATTGTCTTGACTGACAAACCTCTGAGGCAAGTCTTACTTAAGCCCGAGGTCTCCGGTCGGCTGACGAAGTGGGCCATCGAGCTCAACGAGTACGACCTCCAGTATAAGCCACAAACTGCTATTAAGGCCCAAGCCTTAGCAGATTTTATCATCAAGTGCACGTTCAGCCTTGAAGTCCTTAGGCCGGTTGAGCCCGAGATCTCTAGTTCGGGTGAGACCGAAGCTCCCAAGCCAATAGAGTTTGAACCCCGTGAAGTAGCAGCCAATGTGGCATCTCTCTTGGTTAGGCCAAATGTGAACTGGGTTGAGGAGCCCCTGATCCTTCACGTAGATGGCTCCTCAAACCAGCAGGGCAACGGGGCTGGAATAGTGTTGCGCGGTTCAGATGCACGAAATTGGAATACGCACTACACTTTGAGTTCGTGGCATCCAATAATGAGGCGGAGTACGAGGCACGGGCTGAACCTAGCGCAAAAGGTAAAAGCAAAACACATAGTTATCTGCAGCGATTCCCAACTCGTGGTCAACTAGGTTACGGGCGAATATGAAGCACGCGAGCTCACTTTGATCGCATACTTGGCGAAAGTAAAGGAGGCTCTACTCAACTTCCAATCACACTTCATCAAGCAAATCCCGAGGTCAGAGAACACTGAGGTCGACGCCCTGTCCCGGTTAGCCATCACGAGTCACAACACCATGAGAACCGTGTACATAGAGGACTTACCTCGACCTAGCATTCTCGGTGGGGCAGATGAGGTCACTCCCGTCCTTGAAGCAGGGTCGAGCTGGATCGACCCACTCGCGAGCTTCTTGCTAGATGGAACCCTCCCTACGGACCGCAATGCAGCCAGGAGGGTGCAGCGCCAGACAGCCAAATACGTCATAATAGACGAACGGCTGTACTGACGGTCCTACACGCTCCCCTACCTGCATTGCTTGTGACCTACCGAAGCCGAGTTCGTACTCCATGACACTCATGAAGGTTTGTGCGGCGAACACTTGGGGAGCAGAGCCCACATCCAAAAGGCACTTCGGCAAGGGTGCTACTGGCCAACGATGAAGGCAAAGGCCGTCGAACTCGTTATAAAATGTGACAAATGTCAAAAACATGCCAATATCCATCATCAGCCTGCCGCCAACTTCAAGTACCTCACCAGTCCATGGTCCTTTGCGCAATGGGGCATCGACCTCCTGGGGCCATTCCTACCAGCAACAGGTGGGAGGAAGTTCCTAGTGGTAGCGGTAGATTATTTCACAAAGTGAATAGAAGGTGAACCTCTAGCAACAGTTACAGCCCAAAACGTGCAGAACTTCTTTTGGAAGAACATAGTATGCCGCTTTGGGTTACCTCGGGTACTAATCTCCGACAATGCTAAGCAGTTCGAGGATATCAAGTTTCAGGAATGGTGGCAAGATATGGGAATCTGACAGAACTTCACATCGATCTTACACCCGCAGGCAAACGGTCAGACAGAAGTAATGAACAGAGCTATCCTCTGCGGACTGAAAGCACGACTAGACCAAGCTAAAGGGTTGTGGGTGGACGAGCTACCAAGTGTTCTATGGGATCACTGAACCACGAAAAAACTGCTATAGGAGAAACCCCCTTTAACCTCACCTACGACACTGAAGCGATAATCACGACGGAGCTCGAAATACCTACACTGCGACTAGAAGCATACGACGATCAAACAAGCGGAGATGAGTTACGCACCAACCTTGACCTACTAGACGAGGTAAGAGACCTCGCGTACATCCAGACCACAGCTTACCAGCAAAAGGTAGCTCGGTACTACAATGCCAGATTAAAAAAGTGAAACTTCTGCGTCAGCGACCTAGTTCTCCGTAAGATCATGGCACCCGAGCCCGGTGTGGGCAAACTTGGACCGAATTGGGAAGGGCCCTATCGAGTAAAGAGAGCGCTCAGGGGGGCATACGAGCTCGAAACTTTAGAGGGAAAACAAGTACCCCGAGCTTGGAGTGTCGTTAATTTGAGACGATACTAGCTATAGATCACCAAGCGAAGTGGATTAAGTCACTACCAGAGCCAAGGGGCTAGGATGCTGAAGTAACAAGGACCTCGGCATGGACGAACAAAGGAAAAAGATGCAAACTAAAAGCTTAGGCAAAGCACCAACAACGAACTAATAGGGGCATCGACATATGGTAAGTTCGGCAATACGACCAGTTCGGAGGAAAGAGCGACCAACACTTAATCCAAAGAAAATCATTTCATTGCAAAATACTTTGTGTACATTTCAAAAAAAAAACATTTCACAGGCCCAGAGCTACTTCTTCATCATCAGAGGGCACTTCAACGATACCCGAAGGTCCTGCCTCGCCCTCGAAATCTGGCTCACCATCAGTGGCATTGGCCAACTCCTAGTAATGCGCGAAGTGGATATGGCACTAATATTGAGCACGGGGTACGTATTCTGAATCATCCATCGGCTTAGGTTAAAGCCCCTTCTGTACAAGTCCACCATCAGGTCATCAAAGCGCGACGAGGTGATGTATTCATTGACGACCTTCTTCTTGGCATCTTCAATGCCTTGAGAAAAAGATATGTGTCCTCTCCCTAATATCCTCCTGAAGGTATTCAACCTGATGTTGCAAATCCAGCCTCAGGTCCGCCATGTACTTCACTACAACTCCCATGGCCTCAGCATCTCTCTGAGACCTCGCCTGCCTGGCCTGTGCAGTGCGAGAAGTCGCCTCGATAGCATGGAAAGCCTCTTTAGCAGCTCGTGCCTGCCTCGAGATCCTTTCCACTTGGGCCACCAAGGCATGAATAGAAGAATTCACCTACCAAAAGGAAAGAACAAATGATCAAAAGAACGACAACAAGAAAGATAGAAGCAAGGAGTCTGACAAGAAATCTAACTTACCACCATGGCATGAGTGGTAGCACGACAAACTACCTGGTTCAAAGGAAGCTCAGTCCATGCCACGACCTCCTCAGGATAGATGGCCTCCCTACTCTTCTGAAGAGCGTGGTTCGGAGACAACACGCTCCTAAATTCTCCTTGGGCTCCCGAGCCTAAGGGCCCAGCTCGCGTATAAGCAGGCTCAAAGTAGGCGGGAGCCCTCGTGTAAGTAGCCTCGGCATAAGGGGCCCCTGCCGCCTCATGTACTAAAAGGGCCATCTCGGGCTCCCTGGGCGGATCCACTGATGGGTAGTCTGGTACCTCGGGCTCCGCTTCTCGGGGTAGCTCGGCACGAGTTCGTTTGGCGACTCGCTTCCTCCTCTTCATGCCGTGAAACAGGTGGCCACCACGAGTCCTCTCTGAGCCCATCACACCTGCAAAAGGAGCTCGGCCTCAGAAAAAAATGAAAAGAACGGAGCGAAACCAAAAACCTCTGAGTAAGGAACCTACCCAAACTTAGACCGGCCACAATGAGCTTGGCCTCCGTTAGATAATGATGGCATTTTAGCCCAAGTCGTGTCCATTGCTGGAGGCCCTTCACCGTCTCCTTATTAAGCGTAACACCGGCGTTAAGGGCAGCCATCCCCCACTCAGTTTGGAACGATCACCTCAATGCACTTTGCACCCCGAAGTAGTCCCGTTTCCATGCCGTGACCTTGTTGGGAAGTTCGTGTAGAAGCTTAAAACCCGGGTAAGGAGACAGGTAATACGCCTGCCTACACCCGGGAAAGGGACCTGCTTGCTTCTTAAGCATTAAAATGGAGGAGATCATCTCTAGGTCTAAAGGCAAGACCTGTTCGCAAAATAGGGAGATTGTCCCCACCAAGTTACGAATAGAGTTCGAGTGAAGTTGGCCGACTGTAACACCGAAGTGGTTCATTACCTCGACAATGAGGGGGTGGAAAGGAAGGCGCAACCCAGTAACGAGCTGCTCCCAGAATATCACGATCTCATCAGGATTGTGCTTCCAAGGGAAATTGCTCGAGGGTATGAAGTAGGTATACTCCCTAGGCAAGTTGAACTGGGTAATAAGGGAGTGAAGCCCTTCAAGCGTCATGGTCGAAGGCCCAAACTTGTCCAACGTCTGACCTCGACGAGAGGAGGACGCCAAACTACCCGATGCGGCTCGGCCTACGGGTTCAAACTCTTCCTCGAGTTCTACCTCAGGTTCACTAGGACTGTCGAGGGATGCAACTCGGTTCGTAGAACCTGCATACGACTCCCTTGAAGAATTGTCTGAGCTATCCGAGCTAGACATTGGAAGGAGAATAAGGATTATAAGAAAGTACTCACCCGAAAAAAAGCAAACGAACTACGAGAATGTGAACGCGTGTTAGAAGCTTGGATGCGAGCTGAAACTGGGACGCGAGCTCAAGAAGCAAAGTGCAGGATAGTGACAGCGACTGGGATCCCCCACTATTTATATCCACAATAACCGAGAATCAACGGCTCATATCAAAGACAATCCAATGGCCCACGGTTGCATTGACCACACATCTCCTGAGACTGAGACATGATTGGCCGCACGTCTTTCTGAAACTGAAAAAGCGCCAGCGTGCGTCTCCTCACATTAAAGGTAGCAACAACGCGTTTTTTCAAATTTTGAAAAGACGCCCCCTGTCACGTCTCCCAACAGCATGCTGTTTGAATTTTGAAATAAACGCACGCCGTCACGTCTGTCAGCATTCATAGACAGATTGGTGCATTTCCCATCTTTTTGGCGCTCAAGAAACCTAGAAAAATCTTGACGAACGCGCACTTCGCGCTATCAGTCAAACAATTTGAAGTACGAGACAAATCCACCTGCCACCTCGTGAACTCCCCACGCCAGGGCAAGTTCCTTAGCGCGAGGAGTGGGGGGCAATTGATGAAGAAAGATTTGGCCTGACCTCGTAATCACTCAACACGTGGCAAAGGCAATAGCTCGACACAACAGCACGCCCGAGGCACGAGCTCTGAAAGGAGGAACCAGTGGTCCGAATTCCCTACAAGGAGCCCGAACTCCCCGCAAGGAGCCCGAGCTCTCCCTTATACCCCGAGCCTTACAAACACAAAGGGTAACAACCCGAATTGGTCTGCCCCATGGCAGTTCAGGACACACCTCCGATTTCAAGACCACCTCGCTCACCACTCTAGCACTTCGCCTCCAGGACGCCGAACTAAACAACCGTACCATGCCTGACATCGAGAAAATCCGTATCCAGGGGCAACGCATCTGACTGACTTGGGATTTGACGCTTGACAGCCACACTTCAACGACCACTTGCCACCGCCACCTGCCACTGCCATCTCCATTTACAGAGACGGCTCCGACAAAGAGAGCAGTGGCGGTTCTGCCCCAGTAGAGGCGATGACACCCGAACTGGCAGGAGCGCAGAGATAATCGTACCCGACCTGACAGAAGCTTAGGAGTGAGCGCGCGAAGTGGTTATAAAAGGCTCCCTACCCCCCAAGAACAAGGTATGTGAACTTTACGCCATATGGTCCTATCTTGCATTTGAAAGAAGACTAACTTGAGCTTTGGAGCAATCTCACTGGGTTCCTCCCCAGAGATTCCTCATCTTCTCCATTTCAGGCTCCCTGCTGCTCTAGTCAAAGGCAAGGTTATTGACAGCTAGGACCGGCCGGATTGCACACCATCACCAAATATCACCAACTCATCCACACAATCCAGATCGGGATAACAACGACTATTGTTGTTGCTTTTTTTCGTCTGTGAACCCATTGCTGAGACAATCTTCGTTAAAGTAATCTATTGAACCAAATGATGATTGTGGGGTTGAAGGTGAGAGAACAAACTGTTGCTGCTCCTCGAAGTTGGCTGAGTCGGGGATGAAGCAACGGAGTGACAGAAAACGCAACAGTGGTTAAAATTAGCATCAATAAGACGGAAATTGGGTATTTTTCGTGGCACAGAGGTGAGGTAACAGTGGGAGAGGGGGACGTCTGAGTTTCGACGGAATGAGGAGACAACACACGCAGCTGACGAGATGTATGAGCGAAGAAACAAACCTTTCTTTTATAGCTCTTACCATCTTTACAGGCTTTAGTCCTGTAACTAGCCGGGTGAAGCCAACACTAAAAGACCCCATGAGCGAATTCACAAGTCACAGGCATCGCCACAACGGCACCCACCGCGATGGAAATCCGTGCAGACATTACCGGAGTAATGAAAACGGCAGGGGTCCCTGTGTCGTGCCTTCTCGCCGAGGTGAGCAAAGGGGCAATCAGTGTAGTCATGCCGTCATGGCTTCGACTACGCATGTGGTGTGCTCACGGAACGGGATCTGCTGTTTTCTGTACCGGATACTTTAGTTAATGGGGAGGGAGTGTTAGAACTGAGGGATTTTGATTAGGAATGGCAACCGGGCGGGTTTGGGGCGGGGCACCCCTCCCCGTCCCCGCCCCAAAGTTAAGATATTTTATTCCGTTCTTGCCCCATTCTTGGTGGCGATCGGGGCATACACTCCCATCAGGGGCGGGTAATCTCAAAATTTTCTCGCTTTAAGATAATTTCTTAAAAATTATTTATTTGTGGATAATTTATACATATAATATAAGAATTTTAGTATATTTTACGAATTAAATTATAATGCTTTGAAAATATTTAAAAACTGGAATTACGAGATTTTAAAATTTTAAGAATTTAGGAAAATTTTATAAACATTTTAAATATTAATATTAAATTTAGAGATATTTTATTAATTTTATTTTTGAATTCGAGTGGGAGAATTATATACAACACTCATCCCTGCCCTGTTGATAATTCGGGGAACAAATATTTTCCTGTCACTGTTTAGGGTAGGGGAAAACCTACTCTATTCGGAATGGGTGGGGCCTCAGTTTAAAAAAAAAAAATTATCATCCCTAGTTTTTGATCAGCTTTTTTGTTTTCTACCGGACACTTCAGTTAATGGCCAAAGGCCCATTAACAACCGGACACTTCAGTTAATGGCCAAAGGCCCATTAACGTTCTCAGGTTTTTGCTCGGACGACCTTAAATCCACGGATTCACAAAACGCGGACTCCGTCTCAACCGAAGGTAAGATCTGCTCCTCATACAGTCTCACAACGATCTTACACCCACATCCCACCGTGCACAATAGGATATGCCTGTGAAGTCGATGTGAGGCGCCAGTTGTGACCAGCAGATCTGGTGTCCAATGGTAGAAGACTAGAAGGTATTGTCTTCAAAAACCCTTTTTTCCTCTTCACACCCCCCAAAACATAGTAGCCCTCTTCCCTCCGTCTATCTATACAGAAACACAATAGCGGGGGGAGAGAGAGAGGTTTTAGTTATCATCTTCGGGGGGAGATAGAAAGCTGCTAAGTTAGAATGGCTAAGCGTGAGCTTTCTTGCACATTGAAGAACTTGAAGGTAAGGCGTCAGAGAGTACCTTCTTTCATGGCTTTATCTGAATACTTATTTGGGTTTATATTTCTTTGAACCTCAATTGGTCTATTCTTTGTTATGCCAGTTCATGCAAAGAGCAGCTCAGAAGGAGGAAAAATCTAAGAAGGAAGAAGAGGTCAAACCCAGTGGTCACTTTGTTTCGCCTGGTACACAGAACAGAAAATGGTATTTTCCCTTCAAGTTTTTTTTTTTTCTTTTTTTTGATTGGGTTGCCTTCGGTTTTTCTTATAAGAGATTATCTGGGTTGTTTCCCTCAATCCCCAAATCCCCTCCCCCGGCCAAAAAAAAAAAAAAGGAAAAGGGGAAGAAGAAAAAACAACTCTTTATGTTTATTTCCTAATATTTGTTGTGTAGTAGTTACTTCATTCATTTGGTATTCTAATTTCTCTTAATATCTTAGTCAATAACTCTTATAGATTATGGATTTGAACCTATAACCTCTCCTTCACAAAAATGGCAGGTTACCATTGAACTATTACACCATTTATATTCTTTTTTGTTTCTTTAATATCTACATTGACCAAATATTTATACGCATTTTTTTTTTTACTAAAAAACATGATAAGCCTTTCCGGTTTTGTGAACAGTCTGAGTCTGACAAATTGATGCAAAATACATCTCCATCTGTCTCACTGCTCCAGTGCCCTTACGCCTCAACAATAAATTGTTATTCACCTTTCTATATTTATTTATGGATTGCATAATTAATACCCCCTTAAAGATTTTTTTATTGTTGCTGTTAATTATTAATTCTTACATTTACCTTATGGGTGAGAAATACACATAATTGTTGTAGTTAGATATTTTGTACTTTAACTTTGGATGAGTGTGCAATGATCAGAAATCTGAAGAATGACTTGTTTGAAATTTGTAAATTGGTATCTTGAATGAATGACACGCACAAAGAAAATATTTTATTTCTGCACACATATAGATACAAGGCTAACCGATTTTGGACAAGTGGGAGGCAACGTGGCTTACTTACAAAGTTGTTGTAACCGCCTATGTTTTGGCTAATACCCCCCTCTCAAGTTGGACGTGGGAAGCAACGCCCAACTTGGATAATATCTGTTGAAATCGGTCTGCACTGAGAGCTTTTGTAAGAAGGTCAGCTGGCTGAAGGGCGCCAGAAATGTGGAAGGTTTGAATTTCCTTCTTCTGGATATGTTCACGTACAAATTGACAATCAATGTCAATGTGTTTCGTACGCTCATGGGTGCTAGAAGGGTAATGTAAGATCAGTAAGGATTCTCATAAGCCACAAAAGTTCGCAAGTAGCAACCGCCATTTCCCGATATTCGGCTTCTGCAGAGAAATGCGAAACTGTATGTTGTTTCTTGGTTTTTCAAGAAAGTGGTGAGTTTCCAAGAAAGATGATATATCCTGTGGTTGATCGCCAAGTGATTGGACAACTAGCTCAATCAGAGCCACAGTAACCTTGAAGCTAGAAGTCATTGTGTGGTGATAGAAATAGTCCATGTGCCAGGGTGGCCTTGAGGTAGCGAACAACACGAAGGGCATCATCCAAGTGTTCCTGATGGGGATCATTCATGAACTAACTAAGAGAGTGGACTGCAAAGCTTAACTCGGGCTGGGTGACTGTAAGATAGACCAATCGACCCACTAAGCGCCTGAACCGGGCAAGGTCAGTGATGGGCGGACTAGAGTTATCATGAAAATGCTTCTGTTGTTCCATAGGAGTCGGGCTTGGTTTACAGTCAAGCATGCTTGCTTCAGTAATGATGTCAAGGATATACTTATGTTGATTGAGGAAAATTCCATCAGTAGTTCCGGAGATTGCAATGCCCAAGAAATAATGTAAGGGCCCACGGTCCTTTGTCTTGAAGCAACTGTTTATGTGGCTTTTAAGAGAAGCAATGCGAGCTGGATCATTCCCGGTGATGATCAGGTCATCCACATACGCAAGGACAACAATGTATGAGTTGGACTGGTGTGATGTGAACAAGGAATAGTCGGCCACTGACTGTTGGAAACCAATGTCGAGGAGAGCTTGTGTGAATTTTGCGAACCATTGCCGTGAAGCCTGCTTAAGGCCATAGAGTGACTTATTTAACTTGCAAACACAATGATCATTATAGGTAAGAAGACCGGGAGGGGGCGTCATGTAGACTTCTTCATGGAGGTCTCCATGTAGAACGGTGTTGTTGATATCCAACTAGTGCAATTCCCAACACTTTGCGGCGGTAACCGCAAGTAAACAAAACATAGTCACCGATTTTGCAATAGGAGCAAAGGTATCATAATAATCCAATCCTTCAACCTGAGTGTAGCCCTTTGCTGCAAGATGTGCTTTGTAGTGATTTGTGGACCCATTTGGCTTTAACTTCAATTTATAGACCCATTTGCAACCTATGGCCCATTTTCCAGAAGGGAGATCTATTAGGGTCCAGGTGTTGTTACGGTCCAGTGCTACAAGCTTGTCGGCCATGGCTGCCTACCAATGAGGGCATTTGGCAACTTGAGAATACGTTGTAGGTTCGGGGGGACGATGGGATGTAGGGGTGAGTAGGGCATGGTGGGTTGTGAGAGATGTAGGAGGTCACACACAAAGTCTTGTAGATGTGATGGGAGGTGGCGTGTGCGAGTGGGGCGAGAATTAATGGGGCCATCAGTAGCATGATTGTGATCAGGCCCATTATTTGTGTCTTGACATGCGATGGGACTGTTGTTGTCTATAATGGATTCAACAATTCTCTCATGCACATGGTGTCCATCACTATGTGAAGGAAGATCACATCCATCACTAGGTTGAGGCATAGGAATTATAGTAGTTTCAGTTGAATCAATAGCCAGGGCAGCAGCAAATGGAGAAACAGATTCATAAAAAACTACGTCCCGTGATGCGAATATCTGTTTGGTGTCGAAGTTGAACACCTTGTACCCTTTTTGACCGTGTGGATAGCCAATGAACACACATTGGGTTGAACGAGCAACAAATTTGTCATGGGGAACTGGTCTGATTTGAGCATAACATAAGCATCTAAACACCCTGAGGTAGTTGTAGTTGGGGGGTCGAAGATGAATCTTCTCATATGGAGATTTTCCTCCCAACAAGGGTGTTGGTGTGATGTTGATGAGATAGGTCGCTGTAAGAAAGCACTTGCTCCAAAAGGAAATAGGTAGGCATGCTTGAAAGCGAAGAGCATGGGCAACTTCTAATAGGTGTCGATGTTTGCGTTTGACAATACCATTTTGTTGTGGTGTGCCAACACAAGACAGCTGTTGGATGATGCCTTTTTGCTGAAAAAAATCTTGCAAGGGGCCAAACATGAATTCTAGGCCATTGTCAGATCGAACTTGCTGAATTGAGTATTTAAATTGTGTTTCTACCATTGCAAAAAAAAAAGGTGAGGTAATGAAAAACTTCAGATTTATGCCTTATGAGAAACGTCCAAGTACATCTAGTGTAATCATTTACTACAGTGAGAAAGAAATGAGCATTAGTGTGAGACGGGGTTTTATAACCACCCCATATATCATAATGTATCAACTGAAATGGACAAGTAGTATGATTATGACTAATTGGAAATGGACTTCTTGTCTGCTTGGCACGGTGGCAGGCATCACAACATACATCAAAGGGTGAAGGAGAAAGTTCAGGTAGCAAAGACAGACAAGACTTGGAAGCGTGACCGGGGCGCCTATGCCACAATTCATAGGATGATGCTGAGTTGGTAAGATGAACTGAGGTGGGAGGAGAAAACGGATGTAGTAGAGACCGTCTCAGAGTTAACTCGTTCCAATCGTGATCTTCGAGATTGGGTCCTGTATGATGCAATGAGTAGAGAAGAAAGAAACAACACAGCATGACTGTTGAGTCAATTTATTGACTAAAATTAAATTGCAAGTAAAAGCTGGAATGTGCAATACATCACAAAGAGAAAGACTAGAAGTGAAGGAAATTGTGCCATGGTGTGTAACAGAGGTAGTATCGCTAGTGGGCAAGTGTACATATTTTGGAGTAGGTAAAGGAAAGTAATACGAGAATAGAGACATGTCAGAGACAATGTTGTCGGATGCACCACTATCAAGTATCCATTCTACAGAAGAGATAGGGATGGTTTTACCAGAAAGATTGGCTGAGATATCGGTTGAATCTTTATTGAGGAGAGAAATCAATTGATTGTACTATTACAGAGACAATCCAATAACAGGGGATTCTTGACCAGAAGTTGAAGGAGCAGTGGTCATTGTGTATGAAGTTGCTTTGTCTGATCCGGCCCGTTCTTGTAGAGGACGAGCATTCTTGTCAGTTCCAGGAGGTCGATGGTTCCAACCAGGAGGATATCCATTGAGCTCATAACATTTGTCCTTTGTGTGTCATTGGCGTTTACAGTGGTCACAGTAAGGTTTGTTTCGTCCAGAAATACGAGTTTGAGGTTTGGAAGCAACATGGAAAGTTGCAACATCAAGAGCCGATGATCCTCTCAAGGAAATAGTTAGTTTGTGTCGCTCCTCTTGGATAACTAAGGCATAGATTCGATTGAGAGGTGGTATATGGATCGGATCCAAGAATCTGTGAGCGAAGCATGTTGAAGGAATCTTTCAGTCCCATGAGAAATTGATGAATCTTCCTCCTTTCCCGATTAGCCAGAAAGAATTTCACAGTGCCACAGTTCAGGCCACAAGTACATTCAGGTAGGTCGGTGAGTGTTGCTAGCTTGTTCCAGAGAATTTTCAACCTTGTAAAGTATGCAGCTACAGAAAGATCTCCTTGCTGGAGCAAGGCAAGATCTCACTCAAGTTGATAAATGCATGGAACATCACTCTGGCCAAACCTTTCTTGCAACTCACACCAGATTTCTATTGTAGATTCAATGAAGGCTATGCTGTGGTGGATTTCCTTTGCTACTAGGTTTAGGATCCAAGAAATGACCATTGAGTTACATTTGTCCCAAATCTCTTCTTCTGGTGAGGATGACAGTGGTCGTGGCAATGAACCATTGACGAACTTGTATTTGTTCTTAGCTTGAAGTCGGTCTTCATTGCTCGTTGCCAGGTGTGAAAATTATCACCAGTGAGTAGATCAGAGACAAGAATCCATCCTGGATTATCAGATGGATGGAGATAGAACGGCGAGCTTGTTGGATCCGTTCTGGCTTCCATGGACAAATTTTGACGCAGGACGTTTGATTCTTGCTTCGATGCCATTGATGAGTTCTGATACAGAGGAAAGAAAGAAAACAGGGGAGACAGAAGGTAGACGAAAGTGCAGATCAGGGAAGATCTGGCTCTGATACCATGTAAACTGGTATCTTGAATGAATGACACGCGCAAAGCAAATATTTTTTTTCTGCATATATATAGATACAAGGCTAACTGATTTTGGACAAGTGAGAGGCCACGTGGCCTATTTACAAAGTTGTTGTAACCGCCTATGTTTTGGCTAACAAAATTGGGGTGGGGGTGGGGGTAAGAAAGAAAAAGAAAGAGATAAGCATCTCATAGAGGGTCACTCTTATGCTAGGGGTGAGTGCTGGAAGTGAGCTTAACATTTAAGTGACTTTTCATTCCTTCTAGCAAATGCTACTGTACAAGATGTCATGTCCTTGATTTCAGCATGCTTTGAAAATTTTGTTAGCGTTGATCGAGAATGTGATAATTTGGCTGACATCAAATGGTGACAATTTGATAAGTACACGGGGACTTTTTTTCACTCATTTAGCTGTTTCTTTTCTTACAGCATAGTCATAATGGAGGGAAATCCCCATCCAGGGGCGCTGAAAGGCCGGATGTCATTTCAAAGTTTTAATCCTTCTATTGATGTGAGTATAAAAACCATTCATAATCTGTTTACCACTCTCCTACTTTTGGGACTTTTACCTTCCTCATGTGGAAGCATTGTCTTGGTACTTGGCAGAAATTAAATGAAGCAGCAGCAAGTCTTTGTCAACCTACCACAATTTCTGGTGATCATAATGGAGGAACTTCTTACAGGTTGGTGACTCAACCTTGTATTCAAATTCTCTATATCAGTTCATTTACTGGTAATGCTTTGTATGCATTGGTAGAAGATCAGATCAATGAAGTAATCACCCATAGATAGTTGAACATTAGAGGGTATTAAGGTGGTTGTATTTCTGTATAAAGAAGGTTCTTGGTGAAATTTCTAGCATGAATTCATATAGGTTATAGACATGCTTTTTGTTTTTTATGGTTCTTCTGTTCAACTTGTACAGAGAAAATGAATTTTCAGTGACCAGGTCAGAGTCCTATGGTGTAGCTAGACCAGATAGTGATTCTGATGGAGACCATAAAAGAAAACAGCTAGATGTAGAGACTGAAACACAATATCCCGATAAATCACAAAGAAATGCAAGTTCGCTAGGTGACAACAAAGGCTCTTATAAGCAACAGAAGCGTGAAAAGCTGGACTGGAGTGTTCTAAGACCGCCAAAGGCTCAGACCAAGAGGGACTGAAAATTATTAGGTGCATATTTTCTCTGTTGTGTGTTTTGTTATTCTATGTACCTTCATGTTCTTTTATATTTAAATCCATAGTTTAAAATTGTAAGCATGGTATCTCAGTGCATCTTGCAATTTTTGTTAATTCATTTTTTTTTCTTTAACTAGTCATTTTAAAATGTTCAGTTATTTTTTGTTTCTTGGCAGGATTTAAATTCTTCTATTTTATTGCTATTACTAATTTATCATTTGCTGCAAGAGGTTTTTAAAAGACTTCATGCAGATTTGATGTTCTAAACTAAAAATATGGATTTAATTGTTTAAATATAGACTTTCTGTTTTGGCAAACCATTGTTCAGCTTTAGAATCTGTGTATGACATACCTAAAGGATGGTATAGCATCGAACTGTCTGGAAGGAGTGTTTCATGTGGGAATTGTCTGAATGCTTGTAAAACCCAGCATTGTTTTTTTTTTTTTTTTTTTGGGTTCTGGCATTACCTGTATGTGCTCTTGCAGGAGCCTCATCTTACTAAAAAAGTTTATTTAGGCTTAAGCCATAGTTTTGAACCTCGTCGCTTAGGCTGAATCATCATGATCATTGTACATCCTACTACTTCGTGTATTTCAATTGAACCATTCCATGCATTGCGATATTGGAATTAAACTTTTTTTTTCTTGAAAGGTGAGATTTTGCTTTTTTTTTTAACATTTTAATCGATGGAATTACACCTGAAAATTAAAACATACTTTCTTTTTCAAAAGGAAAAGGTCCTAAGTGCCTAGGTGGTTGCTCATATAAAAAATAGGGTTATCATCTGAATCTCCCATTCACTTTTCTAATATTCTCTTGTGATTACACTTACTTTTTGATGCCTCCAGAGACCTATTAGACACTTTTATCCATAACAATATATATCTTCTGTCAAGTCAACATTGGTGACAAAATCAACTTTAATTTATTTCTCTCTCCTATTATTTTATTCCATCTTAACTCTTCCCACAACCCCCCAACAGTTCAAGTCACCTACCAATGGTTCAAGTCCAGTGAATTGGCAAGCAAGCGTATTATCAGCATTTTGGTTCAAAGGATATACATGAATGGAGAGCCAGAGAGGCATCAATCATCATCATAATTTTGAGACAAGGTTCCTTTTCTAACCTCAAATGTATGACAAGGGAGCCGTCGGTGGTATTGAAAGAAAAGTGAGGGAGAGTTTGAGATAATAACCCTGGAAAATAAGATTGGATTTGAGTACTGAAGAGGGGTTTTCTTATTTACATTATATCAACCCAGAAAATAAAGTATTAATAAGCTCTGCACCATTTGCGTAGCAAGTGGAAAACCAAATAAGCAGGGCAGCAAAAGGAATAAGGTAAGAAGAGAACTGAAAAACCAAATAATGTTTAAAGAACCATTAACATGAACTTATTTATTTATTTATTTTTTAATCCCATCCATGTTTTAATGTTAAATAGCAAAAAATTTCAAATAGGAAATTCCGTTCCAAGTTGGGCATATTTTTTTGAGGAAAGCCTTGCTCATATATTATTTATTTATTCAGAACAGGAAACCAGATATTATTATTATTATTATTATTATATAGTAGTAGTAGTAGTAGTAGTAGTAGTATTACTATTATTATTAAGTCAATGAGGTCTTATTTTGCGTAGTACCAACCGCCAGATATCCACGATGCTTCTGATAGTGATTTGGGGGGGGGGGCTGTTTTATAACATCAATGTTTTTGTTTTTGAAATTACCACATTTGCAAAAAATAAAAAAAAAAGGTTCTTGAACTGTGTTTTTATTTTGAGAAGCAGAATCAAGTTGGTTTTGTTTCAAAAGAAAAAAAAATCATGTTTCCGAGATAGAACAACAAATTTTTGGAGTACAAATATTGCATGATTTATTATTTATGTAAGATGATGAGAGATCATTAGACAAAGACATGTTTACCCAAAAAAAAAACTCAAGCTCAAGAACCTTTTAAAAAAAAAATACATATGCAACTAAAAGTGGTTTTTTTTTTTTTTTTTTTATGTTTTTGGAATCAATTTGTCTTTAAACCAGTTGGTTTTAATTTGCTTTTGGAACTTCAAAGAAAAATCACATTGAAGAACACTGGAGAGATAAAAGAGAGTAAGAAGCTGATGCATTAGTTGGGGATAGCGTTATGTGTAGAGGACTGGCGTTGAATACTTCTCACTGCACTACGACCATTACCGTTAAGGCTATGTTTGGTTTGAAGGAAAAGGTAGGGAAAGGAAGGGAACAGGGAAACCTATACAAGGTTTCTTTACTTTTCCCTTCCTTTCCCTATCTTTTCCTTCAAACTAAACATAGTCTAAAAGAATGGATGAAGGTAATTCATGTTGAAGAATGCAAATGTCATGCAAGGTGTCAACCAGTTGGTTGGTAAGGTCTCCTGCTGGTGGAGACTTGGGATGGAATCCTGCCTGCACCTGGGTTCGGGGATGGGCTATCCCTATTGTGTACTCATTCTAAAAGAAAATAAAAAAATGGAAATATGATGCATTATGCAATGTGAAGTTCATGAAAATGAAATTTTGATTTAGTTTTATATTGATAAAATTTTACATCTGAGAAAAATCTATTCTGCTGAAAAGACATGGTAGTGGAAGGGCTTTGATCAATCAACTCCTGAATTTCGATAAACACTAGTTAATTGGTTGCCAGTTTTCATGATAGCGGTTGATTGATTATAAGTTTTTTTTTTCGTTTTTCGTTTTTGTATTTTTTTTTTCGGTATCATGGTCAAACTCTGATATTCTTACAAAACTTATTTGGTTTTAATAAGTATAAACATGAATTTCAAAATTGGAATCTATCTGTTTTACATTTTACATTGATCAATTTTGAGTGTTAAAAGTGTGATTTCATTTTTCAGAAATAAACTTTGCTCGCATTTTGAATGCAAATATGTGAGAAAAGAGAACTTTTCTGTTGTTTTTAGTATAAAAATGTATTCTTACAAATGTATACAAAATTAAACCGAAGCGCTAATTTACTTTGCTTCAGCATTTACACTCTTTACCAAACAAGTAATGAAAGACAAAATTTTCAACCCATTTGTGATTTAAATGATTTAATCATTTGAACCATCACTTGACCCCTTTTAGGCTTTGATTTTCCTAAAAGACTAAAACCCACTAATTCATCAAAAGCCGCTGACTTGCTCAAAGACCCAGTGACTTCGATGATTGAATTGTTGACCTATTTTATCCAATCAATGAGTCATGGATTATACATTACAATATATTGAAACTTCTAAAGGCCTTAGTTTTGTACTCGTGGTTGTCAAATTGGGGTGATTTCTTTTATTCCGAGTAATTTTTCAAGAGTCATGCATTTCATTCGGCCCTACCATTTTTTTTCCCAAAAAGAAAGCTCTCTTGGCCTCAATCCATCCAACCAAATGGTTGAACCGCTGATTCATGACTAAAAGACAAAAACGGTTCTAACCTTCAGATTGATTTTTAAAACATTGAGTGAACTTATGACAAATCCCCTCCGTAATTGGCCATTCTACAGAGATCATATCTGCTCTTCATACATGGTGCCTCACACCGACTTCACAGGCACATTCCACTCTGCATTGGGAACATCTCTTGTACTTATGTGTTATTATTTACTGGAGATATTTTCAATGCACGGTGAGATGTGCCTATGAGGTCGTTGTAAGGCACCCTATGTGAGAAGTAGATCCCACCTCTAGGAATGGCAATGGGATGGGTTCGACCCCGATTATGAAATTAACCCCCGTCCCCATCTCTGATCCTTGTCGGGGATAAAATTTGTTCTCCATCCCCGATCCCCGATGGGGATGGGTTTCCTGTGGGGACTTGAATCTCCAATTTTTCTTAAATAACAGTATTTTTCTTAAAAGCATGGTATCAACTATCTCCATGTTTTTTGCATGGTTTTCAAAACTGGACCGGACCGGACAATCGGACCAGAAAAACCGGGAATCGGCTAGATAATCGGTTATGTTTTCCCCCAAACCGGATTTTCTAAAAAAAATGTTGATTTTGGTCAGCAAACTGTTGAATCAGGCAATTAATTGTTCGAACCGTTTAAACAGTTTTGACCTTTTTTATTTTTTTAATGGTCGGACCATTCAACCCGATAACCAAACCCCTGACCGGTTTGGTTTTAAAAACCATGGTTTTTTGTCAAGAAAATCAAGTAGCTGTCTAGACTGTCTAGTTGACACATGTAGCTTTCAATGGGCGAGTGTTTTTGGATTATCATGGTTGTTTGCTTTTTATCTGTTTTTGTGATTCTCGGAGATGTATTACCCTCCCTCTCGTGTAACTAAACAAGGTTTCCCTTCAAACATCAGAACTGGACTAAGCCTCCATCGGATTTCTTTAAGGCTATGTTTGGTTTGAAGGAAAAGATAGGGAAGGGAAGGAAAAAGTAAGAAAACTTTTACAAATCTTGCATAGGTTTTCCTGTATTTTCCTTCCTTTCCAAGTTTCCCTATCTTTTCCTTCAAACCAAACATCACCTAAGCTAAACACAGTTGCATCTTGCAGGGCCCACCACAGCTGCGTTGGGTTTTGTTTTGAGAACATCAAATGGGATATGGTAGCAGCTGGTGGAAGAATGGTACAACCTTCTATTTTAAATCTTGAAGCAATGGCAATGAGAAGAGGTCTGGCGGAGGCGCTCAGCTGTGGTGCTCGGTTCCTAGATGCTACTCAAAAGATCTGATTGCAGCAATTTCTCTTGATTCCAAGGTTTTTAAAATCGAATTGGACAATAAACCGGTTAGGGTCCAGTTTTCAGGTCGAACGGTCTGATCGTTCAAACCGAACGGATGGCCCATTCTGATAAAAAATAAAAATAAAAAACTGGCCAAACCGTTGAACAGTTCAAATGGTTTGATCGTTTAGGTCAGCAGTTTGCTGACCGAATCAACAATTTTTAAGAAAATAACGGTTCTAGGGTAAAATGGAACCGGTCACCTGACCGGTTCTCAGTTTTTCCGATCCAACCATCCAGTCCAGTCCGGTTTTGAAAACCATACTTGATTCAGAGATAGAATCTAGTGAAGTTTGGCCTATAATTCATGACATGAGTTTTTGATTCAAAGGTTTCAGCATATTACCTTCTGTTGGATTAGCAAGACTGCTAATCGAGTAGACCATAAGGAGGCAAATTTTTGTTCCCGTTCAAATGGTTGGCATGGTTGTGCAGCCCTTGGACCTCCTTGGTTGGAGACATTACTAAATGAAGAAAGATAAGTGGTCTGCTATATTGTTTTATTATTTTTATTATCAAAAAATCATAAAATTAGGTTAGCTTTTGCAAAATGGCAACCGGTTGATTTGCAAGATGTCCTGTTGGTAAGAATGAAGGGAAAATCAAAGGAGGGGGAGGGTCGCCACACCCATGCATTCATGGAACAAATATAGATTTTGACCAAAGGATCATCATCATGATTTTCAAAACCGGTCTGGACTAGATGGTCAAACCGAAAAAACCAGGAATCGATCAGGTGAACAATTCTTTTTTACCCCAGAACCATTATTTCCACAAAAACTATTGATTTGGTCAACAAACCGCTGACCCAGACAGTCGAACTGCTCAACAGTTTGGCCAGTTTTTTTTTTGTCAAAACAGGCCATCAGTTCGGTTCAAATGGCCAGACCGTTTGACCCAGGAACCAGACTCCTAACCGATTCATTGTCCGGTTCAGTTTTAAAAACCTTGATCATCATCATCATCCAAGCCTTGTACCAACTCCCAAGTGAACCAGCCACCCCCAAAACAGGGGAAAAAAAAACACGCAGTCTTCATTTCGTATAGCAGAAAAAAACTCGAGTAAATAAAATATCCTGGTTTTATTCACTACTTCATGCTTTAATGTATGAGGTTGATCTCTAAACACTTAGGACCATCTAAAGTTACAAAATTTTAAAGGCGGAATCATGACTAGAAACTTGCAAATACAGCAATTTCAAATGTTGCTGCCAATGACTGGTGTAAGCTCCAAATTGATGATCAGGACACCATATCTCAGAAACGAGTAGAAATTTGAGAGAAGAGAGCCTTGAAATCTTTTGTTGGAGTACCAGTCCCCTCAGGCTTTGAGGCCAAATCAAATGCCTTGAACTTGGATTCTTCAAATTGCAACGCCTGTCACATATAATAATAATAATAATATCGTGACAATTTTTTCACTGCAATATTGTGACAATTATTATCATAACAAATATAAAAAACTTGTTACAATTATTATCATAATGACCATGAAGAAAAAGACTTCCCAGTCATATTAGGTGGGGCAATCAATGTTAAGGGCCCGCGAATAGGATCTCATCACAGGTCGGTCAACGGAGAGAACCTCTTGTTCCCCTTGTTCCTCCCTTTTCTTGAGGTACCTATCTTGGCGCCTTAATGGTGATTGTCCAAGAGATCACCAACTCTCCTCTGCTCTGTCTTGACTGAGAAATTCGATGCTTTATTGAATATCATTAGCTCCTTTAAATAGGAGATTACAAGAAGATAAGAATCCTACTTTTTGGAGCACTCCTACTGATCTATACTACTGAATTTAGATAATAACACATAACAGATAAGACTCCCTACTAATCCATAGACTCCCTACTGATCTATACTACTGAAAACAGATAAGATAGACACTGAATTAGATAAGATGAGAACACTGAGATAAGATGAGAACTGAATTAGATAAGATGAGAACACCCTTTACTGCTGCTGTCGGCGGCGATACTGCTTCCCAATAAAGGCGTCCATAACAATCAAATTGGGAGGAAAGATGAATTACATGTTTTGATGATTGCATACATTACCACTACATCTTTACATAAATAACAAGAGAACATATAGATAGTTGTCTGTATACCTGAATGCAGACTTCAGCTACATCTGCCCTGGCAATGGTTCTAGTTTCAGTCTGAAGAAGCTCATCATCTTTCCCAACAAGTAATTCCCGAATACCCCCATCTTTATCTTGTAAACCCCCAGCCCTGTTTAAGTTTTAGTAAATACCAAGTGGGAATAAAGTGCTCGAAATGGGAACTGGAAATAGAATGCAAGTTTTACAACACTCACTGAATCAACTTACTACCAAAAAAGGTTGCATGAGTAATCAATTAAGTGCTTGATTTTTTCAACTGACCATGTTTTATTTCATACTCATATTATTAATTCTGCAGCAAGAGATAATTCTTTGCCAAGGATCCCTGAGTATAATTTGCATGTTACAGTCTAACCATAAATAATTCTGATAGAGATCTCTGATTAGTGCATTAGAAAGTTGTGCTCTCATATAGTAGCAAGTATTAAGTGCAGAATTGCGCTGGTATAATCTGATTAATCTCCTTGGTGAAAGCTATTGGGGCAATCAACCAACATTTAAGTATTTTCTTCACTCAAGTGGAGGACATTGCTCCAACTGTAGAAATACCTATGAGATTAAAAACCCTGTATATCTACTAATCATATCATTCTACATCCATAATTGGATGCTAACTGATTTATTTCTTGCAGTTAGATCTGTCAATGGGTTGGGCCTACCTGACAACTGAACCAATCAAACCAATTATATTGGTTCTAGTTCTCTAGTTTTGTCCTGATTAATAATTGGGTCGGGACAGTTCTTGTTGTTCCAAACTGATTATATAGTTAATAGTATATAGAGATCACCTGGTTTTCTTGTAACTTTTGTTACATTTTATGTCTAAAAGGGTAAATTTCATACACTATATAAGATATATTTTTGTTAAAAACACTTGTTTTATCAACATATAAACAGTTTATTATTTTAATGTCATTTTTATCAAGGTTATATTATCAAAAGTTAAGTTAGAAGTTGTTATCATCACAAGTAATTATAGATGTCAAGTATAATTGGTTTTAATTGGGTCTGTCCTGATTATCCCAATTAATAAGTGTTTCGGTACTGGGTGTCTCATAGGACCAATTAATAGTCGGATCGGGACTGATCCACCCTGCCCTGAACCAGATCCGACCAATTAAGAGCTCTACTTGCAGAACAAGTAACCTTCTTTTTTGACAGTATAGGTAACTCAAGGATATAATGTGCAAATATCAACCAATTACTGTGCAGGTATGGGTTAAAATAAAGATACCTGACTATTGTGTATGGTATTCCAGAATCAGCCAGATATTGCTCGGCCTTTCTCTTCCATATCTACAATATGATAAGGTTTAAACAAAATATCATTCATTTGCTATTTAAATTCTCAATTAAAGCATTTGTAGAAGATACAGAAACTTTAAAAACCAATCAGGAAGCCAGAAACAGTAATATAGCGGAAAGAAATGACTAGTCCTTGCCCAAATTGTTGAAACACAAGGAACTTAAGGACAAAACATCTCAAACTATTAGACTAGAACCAGAATTTTTTTCTCTTTTTTTTTTTTTTTTTTTTATCAGTACTAGCACCAGACTATTTCAAGACTTGATGTTTATTTTCTCATCCATCAAGATTAAGTCATCACAAGAGTAAAATCTAGATTTATTTAAGAAAATCCATCTTTCAGTTGGTTCACTTCAAATGCAAAATCTGACTAGCAGCTAGAAAGCAGCATAAATTTAAAGGACAAGAAGGCACTGGCATTAATATAGAAGTATTCAAATCTAAGGTTAAACATTGTTCTTTCTTAAACAGGCTTCTCCCACTTCCATTGAAAGCCTTTTCCCTTCAACCCCTGAGGCAAAATCATCATATACTCGCCTGGCTTGTGTTTTTTTCTCTCAAAAGATCTAATATGGCCTATTGGTCCCACCTCATAAGTCACACTATTCTTCAAGAAAGAAAGAACACCCCGTTAGTGCCATAATGCAGGGTAGCTGGAGGGAATATATTACATGGGTGCTGTATTCATGTACAAAGTAAGCAAAATCCACACTAAATGAGCCATGAAGGGTGATGATATGGAGACTAATAAAGATAACGAACTAATGAAAGTAAATAAATAGGATAATTTGATATGGTAATTAAACGTTGAAAAGGTTTAATTAGGAATGAAATATGTTCAATTACAGTTTCTACTTTGTTTATGGCTAAAACCCTAATTTAGAGAGAGAAGATACTATGAGTTTGAAAAAGTAAAGATAATTAGAACTCTAATACTTGATTGAAAAGAGTAATCAATCCCTTTGTGCAGATCAATTCCATTTCTAAATCCCAAGTCCTAACAGCACTAATCATCATTATCATGTAAGCCTTATCCCTACTTTATGGGGTCAGCTACAAGAATCCTGTTTTGCCATTCTGTTCCATTTAGTGCCATATCCATTGTTAAATTATGAGCTCTTAAAGAAATAGAAGGGTGTTTCAAAATGAGTCAAAGGGGTGGAGGAGTTGGTGTCCTTATCATTTGGAAAGCTGGTGTCTTGGGTTGCAGCTGATAAAGACTTTCAGCCTAACACCCTGGGATCCCTGTTGAGTGCTAGGAACTTGTGGAAGTTGTAATCCTGTTATTCTTTGGTCTCTTGCCTGACTGGGAGCTTGTGTCTTGGGGGCTTGTTGCATCTTGCTTAAGTCTCTAATAAATTACCTTACTTTCTTCGAAAAAAAATTATGATCTCTTAAATCACTTCTTATTACTTCAACCCATGTCCTTTTTTGTCTCCCTAGCCCTTCTAGCCCCTTCAACTTGCAACAGATTGCTCCTTCTTACAAGCATGGTTAGAAGTATGGATATGATCAGTACTCTTTTTTTTATTTGAAAGTGAAGTTAGATTTTATTAATTCTGAAACCATAATCATTACAAGCATCCCTCAAAGAGGCACGAAATACTACCTCTCTATAAACAAAACAGAAAAATTACAAGTGAGCCCAAAACAGAGATTGTCTATTCACCCCTTGCTTGGCTAGAGTATCAGCTAATCCGTTTGCCCATCTCCTTACCCATTGTATCCTCAAATTCATATTCTTGGTGATCCATAAAAAGCTTTTTATTCATCCCTATAGCACCATATCACAAATTCTGGATCCTTTAACCAACCCACCACCAATTTTGAGTCCCCTTCAATCACCAAATTGGTTATGTTCAGCTCATTTGCAATTTGTGCTCCTTGTAAGGCTGCAAGCAATTCTGTCTTGAGAGAATCCCCATACCCCAGTGGACCAGAAAACAAGGCTACATTTAGTTTTACATAGTCCTGAAGGTGGGTGGGGGGGGGGGGTGTGCCATGCAACATTTATTCTTTCCTTTCTAGAAGAGCTTCTTGCAACACCTTCCCAGTTCCTCCATAAGTCGTCAGGAGAAATTTGAAAAAACAGGTCCAAAGATTTGATCCAATGGATCACTCTAACCATCACACAATCCTTTATCTATTCCTTGCTTATTTCCTTATCAGAGAAGACTCTCACATTCCTCTCTTCCCAAATGGTCCAAACCATGGCTGCTCTAACACACCTCCACATTATTCTTCCCCTCTTTTTTGACCAAGTAAACATAGAAGGATCAAACAGCAAGTTAATCTCCCTTGGTAAGGACCACCTACACCCAAACAAAGAAAAAAAAACAATTCCATACATCTGCAACAAAAGAGCAAGAAATCAGTAGGTGATAGCAACTCTCACTATCAGATTTGCACAAAGCACACCAGTTTGGAGAGAGACATAAATTGGGTCTCCTCTTCTATAGCATTTCCAAAGTATTAAATTTCCCATGAATTACTTCCCAACAAAAAGCTCTTATTTTAGGGGGAATGGGTTTGCACCAGAACTCTCTCAAGGGAACCAAAGGAGAGGGCAAAGAATAACAGAGAGACTTGAAAAAGGAAGCACAAGAAAACAGACCCTTAGGGTGAGGGGCCCAAACACGCTTGTCTGACTTATCAGGATCAAAACACACACGTTGAAGTATTTGAAGCAAATCTAGACAAGCCCCCATTTCATCACCCCTTAGTCCTCTATGAAAACCAAAATCCCAGTTATGATCCACTAGGTGAACAGGGGGAACAATGAAATTAGAGATACATTCGTTTTTGTACAAAGAAACTGAGTATAGGGATGGGAAGAGATCCTTTGGAGGATGAGATCCAATCCAAATTTCCTCCCAAAATTTAATAGTATCCCCTGAACAAGCATCATACCTTACAAACTAGAGAAGAGTGGGCAAAATGCCATGAATTGCCTTCCCCAGAGACGCTAATGTAGCCCGGTTGGAAACACTTGCATCCCAGCCATTCCCCAACCTACCATGAATATTGGCTATCACCTTGTGCCAGAGTCTGTCCTATTCCCGTCACCATCTCCATAACCATTTCCCTAACAATGCCAAATTCTTTTTATCCACATTCCCAATTCCCATTCCTCCTGCCTCCAGACTTCTACTCACAGTCTCCCAATTAACTAAGTGGTCTTTTTTATCTTCTCCTAGTTCCCACAAAAAATCCCTCATTAGTTTTTCTATCTTATTTCCTTTTTAGGGATCCTAAAGACCGACAGATAGTATATTGGCAGATTGGCCAGAGTAAACTAAACCAAAGTAATCCTACCCTCAAGTGAGATGTAATTCCTTTTCCAAGTTGCTAGTCTCTTTGTACACCTCTCAAAGATTGGACTCCAAAACCTACTTTCTCTAGGATTTGCACCTAGGGAAAGCCCTAGATAGGTCAAAGGCCACCTTGAGATGGAGCAATCTAGGACATTTGCAACAGCTATAAGGTCTCCTCCTTCCAATATTAAGTCCTATAATACAACTTTTCTCAAGATTAATTTTAAGATTGGAGATAAGTTCAAAATCCCTCACCGAGTCTTTCAGATTCCTCACCAAAAGTTGACCCCCCCTTCACAAAAGATTATAATATCATCTGCAAACTGTAAGTGAGTAATCAATAACCTATCCCTTCCAACCTTCCAACCACTAATTTTGTTCTCCTTTTTAGTCTTATGAATCATTCTACTCAAGACATCCACAACTAGGGTAAAGAGGAAAGGTGAAAGGGGGTTTCCCTGCCTCAACCCTTTATGAGCTAGAAAGAAGTCTCTCACAATCCCATTGACCGGAATCGAGTAATGACAAGTCTTAATACATCCAAAGATCCAATTACACCATCTCTTCCCAAATCCACACGATTTCATTACCTCAATTAAGACACCTAATCCACCAAATCATAAGCTTTCTCAAGGTCTAGTTTACATACAAAGCCTTTTTTCCTAGATCCTTTCATTTCTTCCACACACTCATTTGCAATGATGAGGATTTGGTCAGCTATTTGTCTCCCTTCTACAAAAGCCTCTTGTTTTTTTTTTTTTTTTTGATAAATCAAAAGCCCCTTGTTGTTGATTGATTAATGTAGAAAGAACTGTTTTTAGCCTTGTGGAAAGGACCTTAGCAATAATCTTGTACAAGTTGGTCACTAAGCTGATCGGTCTAAAGTCCATAGGGTGGCAAGCATCAAGCTTTTTTGGGACAAGATCTAAAAAGGTAGCATTTATCCCTGGACTAATGAAACCCTTTTTCCACAAACTCGATGAATATCTCAACTAAATCATGTTTCACAATTTCCCAACAATCTTGATAGAAGGCCATAGTGAAACCATCTGGCCCCAAGGGCTTTAGATCTGTTCATTAAAAAAATTGCCTTTCTTATCTCCTCTTCTTCAAAAACCCTTTCCATCCAACAAGCTTCTTCATATTCAAGGCAAGTCCAATCAAGGCCCTCCATAACCACTCTATCAATCAAAGGTCTTCTATAGATGGATTTAAAGTGGTCTACAAGTCTCCTAGCAATCTCACTCTAATTGGTTATCTCCTACCCTTCTATCTCCAATTTAGCCACATAGTTCCTCCGCTTTTTTCCCATTTTCCAGAGCATGAAAATATTTTGTATTACCATCCCCTTCTTTTAACCACTTGCATCTAGATTTCTGTCTCCAACTGGTCGTTTCCCTTAGTAAGGTTTCTTCTAACTCTCTCTTTAATTTGCACCTCATGGCTCGCTCCTCAACAACAATAATCCCATGTGCTTCCTTCTTATCTAATTCCTCTATGATGGACACTAGATTGAGCTTTTTTCTCCTCTAGCCTTCCAAACTACTCCCTATTCTACTCTTTGATTTTTCCTTCAACCTTTTCAATTTCTTATGAAACTTTACACCTTTCCACCACCTCACACCACCCAAATCCTCCTTCCACCATGTTTCTACTTTCCTTACAAAGCCCGGGTGGGTGAGCCACATGTTTTCAAAACAAAATAGGGTGGGGCCACTTAAAAAGGTTTCAAGGCCTAGCTTGATAGGGAAGTGATCTGATGTGACTCTAGGTAAGGTTCTAGATATTAGGTTCTCCTCATGGTTTTCCCGTTCTTCATTAAACAGAAATCTATCCAATTTTGAGCAATGGGGAACTCCTTGTAGATTGGACCAAGTGAGCCTAGCTTGTAAGAGAGGGAGTTCCTTCAATTCACAAGAGTCTATGAAATCATTGAACTGCTTCATACTATAGGTCACCTGGTGGTTTGGACTACTAGACTCATTTGAGAACCTTTTTACATTGAAATCCCCTACCACACACCATGGTCCTTCCCATAAGCCCCTAACATCAAACAGCTCCTCCCACATTTCATTCCTTTCTCGATATCTATTTGGACCATAGAAATTGGTGAGAACCCAAGTAAATCCATCTCTTGTGTTTTTAAACTCCTATGAAACCAAGAATCCACCAATGGCTTCCTCTACAGCCTCCACCACCTCATCCTTCCACATGGTCACAATTCCCCCTGAGGCCCCACAAGGACTACAAGACCACCTAATTCCTCTAGAACCCTAGATACTTCTGATCCAGAATCTATCCACTTCTACAATTTTTGTTTCTTGTATCAAGACAATATCTGGATTCTCCCTTCGAAGTAGGTCTTTTATAACTCTTATTTTCCATGCACTCCCCAGACCTCTGACATTCCAACCAATTAACTTCATAATTCTACTTTGACCCCTGCCACTGAACTCTAAGTCACCCTCCACTTCTGATCTCTTCTTTTCTTCATTCTACCTACAGAATACCTTTATCTTTTCCTTCCCATCTTTTTGTCCATTCTCAGCTTTACCTGTTTTCCCACTCTCCCTGTCCCTCAAGGTCACTCCTTCCCCCTGGCCTAAGTCTATCAACTTATCCCTTTCATCTGATTCCAGCTCTTTCTTCTTAAGTTCCTCGAGCTCAGAGCAGATCAGATTCCCCGGGATTCTGCACCATCAGTTGGCTGAGAGAATGGCAGTGGTGCAGATGCATCTGCAACAGGCACAAGAGAACCATCAGTAGCACAAAACAAATTGACTAGCATACCTGGTAACAGAGGATCCAAGGTCGTCTCAGGACTGGGAGATTGTAAGACAGGTTCAGGTACAGCAACCCTTTCCCCTAAGGGGAGCTGTTGGTCAGTCGTTCAAGGGTCTGTAATGCTTAAGTAGTCAGAGGGACCTTCTTTGTTCTCCTTCCTCCCTGCTGGTTGTGTTTTTCTGATTTGTCAGAGTTGACAATCCCTTACTAAGTTCCTGATTGTGCTGCATAGGCTTGGATTTTATCAAGCATCGAAAACATGGGAATATTTTCTTCTTTTTTTTTTTTTTTTTTTCAGTACAATAATTGGATGGCAGCTGTATGAAGAGGGGTACTAATGTTTAAAACCATTGGAACCCCTCAAATATTTGGATTTGGCATATCAATGACCCTGAAAATCAATATATATCGTATGATATGCACCAATATGGTGTGATATTTTGACCTTGTTTATAGGTGGTGTAGATAGCCTCCTATGCACGTCACCAAACCATCTTAGTCCACTTTCTCTCATTTTTTTATCCCATCCTTTCTAGCCTTCTCCTAGGTTCCTTTGAATGACCATATCTGAACCCATCTTTACTAGTTTTTCCACTCATCCATCACAGTAACGCATTTCTACCATTCATCCAAACAGAACCAATGGGGAAAATTCAAAAAGATAAGAAAATGAGAAGAAATAAGCCCTACAATCACACTAGGGTTCCTTGAAATCATTTCTAGGCTCTAGAATCACTCTTGGATGTAGTTGCACCACACACCTCAATTTTGCAGCAACAATCAATCTAATTCAATTTATTAATCTCCAAAAATCTGATTTTTACAACCATGTATATGCTAATGTAAGAAGGGGTGGATTGCCCTATAGACTAAAAGATCCCATACTCTTACTACTAAGGACTGAAAAATGACCCAAAAAAAACCTATCCCTTTAACTACATGTAACTTAAGAGATTCAAAAGCAACAATAGCAAAAGCTTAAGTGAAACTCAGAGGATATTCTACTATGGTCAGACCAATTTAAATATAAAACAAACTTACAGTTACTACCCAAAACCATAGTTGTCAAGGTGTCTAGGCAACAGTGCAGTGCCTAGTCACCTAGGTGAGCATTTAGATGTCGCCTAGGCAATAGAGTTTTATACAGAAAAAAAAAACTACAATATATGTTATTATAATAGAAATACTCAATATTAATAACATTAGTTTCCTATGAAAATACAGTAAATTATCATATCTGAAAGGATAGCATTTTAAATCAATTAATTTTCATATTTCAAACACAACACTATAACATAATAAGGATTTAATAGAACACCTACATGCAAAGAAAAAAAATATTAGCAACTAGTGAAGGCTATAGTTTTATATAATAAAAAAAGAGAGTAGAGAAAAAAAAGTAATGAAAAGGTGAAAAGAATGAGGCAAAGCCCTTTTATTTCTAAACAAAGCATATATAACATAGACAACATATGATAGGAATAGGATGTATTAACACACAATAATAACATGTAGTGATAGCAATAGTACTACATAAAACACCCACCTTGAATGTTTTTTCAACTAGACGGGCACCTTTACCATATAAGCCATGACATTAGGCTAGGCACCTAACCAAGGTGCCTTGTTGCCAAGGCAATGCCTTGACAACCATGCCCAGAATCAAAGAAATATAATCAACTATCAAGTTGATTCCAAAATCCAAATACTGATACATATTCAAGGGCTGTAGAAAATTTGTTCCAAAAATGTGTATATTATTAAATGATTAGTAAAACCCATGCACCATAATAGAAGAAACATCGAAGATAGGCTGATATGCATCCTACCTTGAAGAGGAAATTCATATCATGGTTAACTTTTAAACTTTGAAGTATTTTCTGAACTTGCCCTTCAGGGAAATATAAACAGAAAAAACAAATGTATGTTTTCTAAAGTTTTCTTTGTTATTTTGTTTGACTGCCTAAAAAAATGAATGAGAAACTAATTTAGAACGAGTATCAAGGATTCTCCACTCTTCACATTCCAAATCTAATTTATGATGAAAGCCTGACATGAAAAAGGAAAGATGAGAGTGCTTCATTATAAGTGGTCTTATTTCCCGCATATAAATAAAAACATCATTAGAAGCAGTATAGTTTCCTACACTATAAATGATAAAGCATCATCATAAGCAGATTGTTTTGTTTCAGCATTCACAACTAAAGCACTTACCAGTATATTCCCATTCCCAAGGCTGTTCAAGGGATGATTAGGATTTGTTCCACCCATAGACCCAACCAAAACAATCTGCTTTACTCCTACAGATTTGGCTGTATACAGAAGGAACACGCGCATTAGACAATAATCAAATACAAAGGCTGGCATATGAGAAAAAGAGGCACTAGAAAGAGTGAATTGGCATAACAAGACTAGCTAGGCTTAGATAACTAGGATATAGGTCAGCAAATGAAGATAATGATAATGGTAATTAAATAAGTAACAAATAAAGAGTCATTGGGCAAAACAAGGGAAGAATTACCTGCATCTATTTGATTCTTCTGCCCAATCCAGTCGACCTAACATGCCAAAATTTTCATCAGTTGATGGGATAAAAACAAGGTAGAGTAACAATATGTGACACCAGAAATAAAGTTATGTAATCACCTGCTCAGGATAGGCTCCATCTTCAAAATAGAATTCGGGCCTCCCACCTTTGCTTGGGTCAAACCCAGGCTTCATCTTTGGCACAGCACTAGTTAGAATAATGAGAGCATCGATCCCTTGGATTGCAGGAATGATGCTTTCAGCATCCCGTATATCCCCTACAAAAACATCATCTGCTCCTCCAATTTTCTCTTTGCTCTCTTCCGTTCTAACCAGGCCTCTTGCAACATATTGGTCAGTTCTCTCCTTCAATTTTCGATATACAATTTGACCTATAAAAACCCATGAAGAAACAAAACATTAAAATTACAACTTATTATTTTTCATAGATAAGAAAAAAAAATGGAAAAGTGAGTGGCATCCTGTCATTTTGATTTCTTATAAGGATACATACTACCCCTAGAAACACGCGCACACAAAGGATCATAATTAGTATGTCATAATATAACCTCAAATTTTAATTAGTACCGCCGGGACAAAATCCAGTAAAATAACAAGGTAGATATTTTGTGGAAGAAGCGTGAGTTGTCATTTTAGTTTTGCATCTCTATCTCTGTCTCTAACAAAATTTCTTGCTATGAATCAAAGAAATGAAATTTTGTGAAAAAGCTTAGTTTTACAAGGCATCCTGAGGTATAAAACAGTATCACTGCCCATTAGTAGAAAGAAAGTTCTGATATTCTAGATATAGAGTCTAAAGCTTAGAAACGGATAAATTACTGAAAGAATCGAATAAGTCACGAAGTAAATCCGAGAAAGACTGTAAGCAGAGGACGGTAGGTCGAGGCAAACCAGTTCTGCCACCGGCTCCAGTGACGAGGACGGTAGGTCGAGGCAAATCCGTCATGGCCGCACCAACGACTCCAAGTCTTCTGAAACTCTTCTTCTCTATTTTGGGGAGAAATGTGGATGTAGACAATAAGCGAATCTTATTGTGATTGGTAATGGAATTCTCGAGAGGTCTGGAGGAGGTCCAAGGGGAGGTAGAGAGTAGATAGACACGTGTCGCCATTGCAACTTTTTATAAAAAAAGAACAGAAGTAAGGGGAGCGGGAACAGGTGGTGACGGTTTCATCCACCCGGCCGTCGGTATCACCACAAAGTGAGTAGAGCTGTAGAGGGAGGGAGTATTTGTAATTCTTCCGAAGCAACGACTGAAAAAGAGAGTGAACAACGGAGATGACACTATAACACAATTCGGCATACCGGCCTTGACGCCTTATCTCTTTTACAGTCTTATCGTGAATCCAGGGAGGTGGGAGGGGATTGCGGAATTAGTAATTGACGATTTTAAGATTTTTAAAACAATAATTTTAATAATCCATTATTGTCTAGTCCGGTTATGATACCTGGCATTTACCCAGGCGATCCGGGTTCAAATCTCGGCAATGGAATAAGCCAGCCATGTTTTTCACTGAAAAATAGTTTTGTATTTAATTGCTTACTTGAATGAGCAATAAAATTAAACAATTCAACAAAAAACATATAAAATAATTGTTTTGATTCGAATTCAAAACCTCCCATTTACAAAATAAGTATTTTGAAGTTTAACCAACTAAACTACGAAAACAATTGTTATAAGAATAAATAAAAACAATTTTAAGAAAAAATTATTCCATCCCTCATCGTGACCGTTAGGCCTACGGGTCATATTATATTTACATTAAACGGGGGTCAGTTCTCACATTAAACAAATTTACTTTTCTTTGTTGTTTTTACTCAAAAAAAAAAAAAAGAATTCATATTTTGTCATAAAAATATTTAATAAAGTTAATTGGCCAATTTGGGTAGTTTGGTCATGTAAAATATTTAAAATGCTTACTAGGGATGGATTCGAGCAGAATACTTGGCTATATGAACTAGACTCGTTAAAATTGTCTTAGGGTTGAGTTTGATTCTATTCAAAGCTCGAGCTCAACTACAAGCCAAGTTTTTTCTAAAAAATAAAAATTATATATAAAAATAATTTCTTATTTTATATACAACAAAATAAGAATTATAAAAATTATTTATTATATATAATAAATAATACACATATAAACATTATTTTTATTTTACATACAAAAAATAAGAATTATAAAAATTGTTTACTATTATACATAAGAAATAAAAAATATTATTATATATAATAAAATTTATTTATTTTATATACTTATATGTATATATATATATATGTGTGTGTGTGTGTGTGTATGTATATATGCATGCATGTATGTATGTGTATAATAAAAAATTATGTATTTATTATATTAGGCTTGTGAACCTCACAAGCCGAGCTTCATTGGACTCAAGCTTGGCCGATTAGCAAACGTGCCTATATATCAGGCTCGAATTGAAAGGATGAAATTAATAAAATAATAACAATCAAATTGAAAGGATAAAATTAATAAAATATAAATAATTAAATTATTTTCATGATTAATAGGCAAACCAGGAAACCAAAAATCACCTCTAACCCTCCACGAAACCAGAAAACACAATGAAAAACCACCAAAACAAATCATTGGTAACCAACAACCTTCCTGGCTACAGTTCTATCTAGCATCTCTACAAGAAAAAAAAAAATCCTAAATAGTTTGGGTTTGCACCAAATCCCTCTATTGAATCATATGCATTTATCTACTAATCCATCCATTTCCCAAAAATCGAGCTAACTTTATAAAGGCAATTAGACTGTGATCATAAAATTTCAATTTTAGAAAAAAGACTAAAAATCCTCATTTTGCTAATTCTCAAATCTTAGATCAAAAAGCAAGCAACAGGTTCATCACAATATCATGTACTTAATTCCCATCTCCTATCTTTGATTTCGTCATAAAACTGTGCAAACTGATCACTTTTTTGTCTCTTTTTTCATCGAGAAATTTAGATGACGTCTCACTTGCAAATGTAATTATATGATAAAAAAAAGAAACAAAAAATATTGATCACAGAAAGGGAAATATTATGAATACACAGAGAAAAACAAAGAAGAGAGGTGAAGCGGAAAATTCATCAACCCGTATAATGAGATTTTTGGTTCAAATGGGGCTCTTTTGTCTCAACAGAAGCAGAAGTTGAGCCTTTTGACATTCTAGTTTAGAACCCAGAAGCCTTCCTCTATAACCAATGACTTGATCCAATTCCAATAATTCCCCCCAAACCCTTGATTTATCGAGTTTGGCTTCAGTCCAGGCACGGTCTATACGTGCACCGTTCGTGCAGTGTGAGGGCGCGCCATGCACCTTAGGAACGTGTACACGCTTTAAACGTGCAAAGTGATTAAACGCTCCTCATTCCTGTTCTTTTCTCGCCAAATTCCTCTCACTTTCACTCTATAAAGGATTCGAGTGGAGTCGAGCCGAATACAATCAGTTCAAATTCGGTTCGAATAAAAAATTCATAAATTCGAGCTGGATTCAATTTGAATTCGATTTTGAGAAAAAACATATTTTATAAAAATAAAAAATTATATATAAAAATATTTTTATTTGATATTTAAAAACATTATAATTATTATTTTAAAATTATAATAAATAATAATTATAATATTTTTATTATATATGTTATTTTCTATATCTATATATATATATATATATATATATATGCAAGTCGATGCGAGTCTCATGAACTGAATCCGTTTGGCGACTATTAACAATCGAGCCAATAAATTAAACTTGAGCTCTAATTCAGTTGAGCTTTTCGCGAGCCAAATTCGAACAGCTCGTGAAAAGCTCGGTCGTTGCCACCCCTACTCCACAGTGAAACCTTGCACTCTCCCTCTCCAACCAGCAGCGACTAATAGCCATCACCGGTGACCAAAGAAAAACTTCGGCAAGCATTAGTAAGACGTTTGGCGACTATTAACACCGAACTGAATCCGCTTATTCTTCTTGTTAGTTATTCCTCTGGATCTCAGTCTTCAGTGATCAACCCCCTTTCTATTCGATTCTATTGAATTTGGTAAGGTGGGAATCCTTGAACACCATGGCATTCCTTTCCAACCATACCCAACAACCACGACAGGAATTGCCTCCCAAAAAACTTTGTCCTCTTTTACCAAAGCGTTCAATTATCCACCTCTCAAAGATGACCTTAATAGGTGGAGAGGATGGAGGGGAAGTTTCTCCCGGCGAGTAGGTGGAAGAAGGCTCTGGGTGTGGAGAAGAAAAACTTTCTGTTCGAAGAAATAGGAGGAGGTTCTACTTTCAAGATCAGAGAAAACAAAAGGACTGTTGTGGTTCTAATAGGGAGACGATAGGATGGCTCAATTCATACATGATAACCTTTTGGCCATTACAGAGAAAGGGTGGAAAGCTGAACTAAATTTGCAGAAGAGGTTTCTGGTAGAAAAGAAGAAAAATGTTAAATGTGAATTTATCTAACTGATCGAGTTTTTTGGTTTGGGTAAAAAGCAGGTCATTTGCTTTCCTGCTGGAAAAGGAAAACAGAGCTGGATGAAGGTGGGCGAGACTTTGGACGATTATGAATATAGGCTCTGGGCAAAGGAAGGTCAGAATGTTTGCAGAGAAAAAACAGTGGAATACCCAGACATGGAACGATATACTGAAGTATCAGTCCTGTGGATAAGCCGCTAGAACTGGGAGGCATGAGCAGAAATACCATATGCTCAAAGATGGTGGCTGATGGTAGATTGGATGAATGGAGAAGAAAGAAGGTGCTCAGATTGAGCAAAACAGTAATGGACGGGGATGGAGTGCTACACCATAAGCGGATTCAGTTTGGTGTGGCTGTTAGTTCAGCTTTTTGCCATTCTTGCCACCACCTCTTCTGCAAATTTAGTTCAGCCTTTTGCCATTACAGAGACAGGATTTTCTCTAGTCACCGGTGATGGCTGTTAGTCGCCGCTGGTTGGAAAGGGAGAGAGGGAGAGTGGAAAGGTTTAGTGTGGAGTGAGAGGAGCGTTTAATCACTTTGCACATTTAAAATGTGTACATGTTTTCAGGACGCGTGGCATGCCCTCACGCTGCGCAAATGGTGCACGTATAGAGTGCGTGGACCGGAGCATTATTCATCATTATGATATGTATGGATGTGCAAGTTTCAAGTGTGGGGGTTTTTGGATTCATGGTATGGTTATGAATGGTGGAATGGAACATGTTTTCATTCTCAATTTGTGAGTTCCAATGACGATATGCTTTTAAAAAAAAAGAAGAAAAAAATAATTAAAAATGAAAGGAAGGAATGGAGGGAATTGCTTTTGATGTTACAAACTATCCATGCCCTTCCTAATATTCCAAGAAAAAGAAGGTTGCTTATACATACAAAAGTGGAAGCTATTGTGAAGGATTGTTCCTGTTGCAAACAAAAAGTGTTCATTTGAATGATCTCTTTTCCAATGCAGGAGTTTTGCTTATACATACAAAAGTGGAAGCTTCAGATGATTCAGTTTTGCTTTACTAGTTTCAATGGCTTTTGAGCTACATTCCCAAATATTTCCCACCTTGATCCTAAGCCACATTACAACCCTTGAGAAGTCATTTTGATTCGTATTATGGATGTAATCCCAATGGTGGAGAATGAGAAGATATGCAAGCCTATGGTGGATCATTTTCATTGGATGAATTTGAGCGAAACACATACCCTTCAAATATGAGAGTTGAGTGTTTATTTCCGTGTTTATTCCATCTTCGAGTGAAAACGCTTACTAAGTAATTGAAAGTTGTTAAGAATGTTTGTTCATGATGTGTTATGAGCGTTGAAGAGCCTGGTTGTTTTCTGTTGATGGCGTTGTAACATTGATACTTTTGGGAAAGTGAATTTGAGTTTTGCCCGAGGACGAGCAAAATCTAAGTGTGGGGGGATTTGATGAGAATGAAAAATATCATATTTTTCTCCCTTAATATTTAATCTTTTATACTTATTTAGTGCCTAAATGCACTCATTATTCTTATATTTTGATTTAGGGCACAAATTGAGGCGTTAAGCGAAAAACAAGGTTAATCGGTTATTATAGACAGTTTCGGAACCACGTCGTAATTTGGGCATAACTCTTTTATCCGAACTCCGATTGAGATGATTCAAAATGCATTGGAACGATAAGGAAAATCTATACAACTTTCATGTTTTGAGTTTTGATAGATACTGACTAAATCAAGGTCGAAATCGGGCCCGAATTATCTATAGCCGCACTGCTAATGTGCTGGAAACATTCCTTAGCCTGCAAGAAGGAGATTTTGATAGATACTGCTGGCATGCCCTCATGCTGCGCGAATGGTGCACGTATAGAGCGTGCCTTAATTGAAGTCGAATTCGATTTATCTCTTTATGTAAGGACTGCAACCCAAGTGATCAGCACAAACCAAATCCAAAAAGGTTTGAAGCCTCTATTTTCTAAGCCCTTAGATGCTCACATGCTAGAAGCTCCAAGATTTAAGATGGGAATGCCAACAGATAAAAGTTCTCCCAAACCCTACAACCAACTGAGGAGAGAGACTGATTTGCGAGAAAGGAGATTGGACAGAAGCTGAGCTTTCACTTTATTAAAGAAGAAGAAGAATATGGGTAAAGTTCCTGTTTCTGCCATAGGAAAGAGGAAGAAGATGAAGAAATAAGGAGAGAGAGAGAGAGAGAGAGAGAGAGAGAGAGAGGGTTATGATTAGGGATTGCAGAAACTTATCTCATCAAAACTTGAAGAAGGCTCTGCCTTGACGGAGAGAGACAGAGGGAACAGAGACAAAGACAGACAGATACAAGCTCCCCCAAACCCTACATCCAACTGAGGAGAGAGATTGACTTTAGAGAAAGGAGATTGGGCAGAAGCCGGGCTTTCATCTTAGTAGAGAAGAAGAAGAATATGGGTAAAGTTCCTGTTTCTGCCTCAAGGAAGAGGAAGACGATGAAGAAATAAGGAGAGAGAGAGAGAGAGAGAAAAACGTTAGGGTTATGATTAGGGATTGCAAAAACTTATCTCATCAAAGCTTGAAGAAGGCTCTGTCTTGATGGAGAGAGACAGAGGGAACAAGAACAAAGACAAACAAGAAAGCTTTCGGTGATGCTGTCTTGACAATGTTGCATGTAGAGGAGGAGAAAGCTCTCGAACACTTGTCAAAATTCGCACTTCGAAATATTATCATGTGAGACCATAGATCTACTTGCACGAGTAGATTCTATTAACACCCATTTCCTATTATATATATATATATATATATATATATATATATATATAAACTGATTTTGAGCATTTGAAACATTCCATGCATGCATCCCCATAACATGATCAAGCATACATAAACACATAAACTGATGATTTACATGCAATCATGCATGCATGCTGATGAAGCGCATTTCGGTAGCTCTCGGCTGGCAGGTGACTCAGATGCCTGGCTGAATGATCCCTACTTGGAATGTGGCTTGGATACCTGGCTGAATGGTTCCTACCTGGAAGGTGGCTTGGACGCCTAGTTGAATGGTGATGAGATGGAGAGGTGGCTCTGATGCCTAACTGAATGGTGACGAGTTGGAGAGGTGGCTCTGACGCTTAACTGAATGGTGACAAGCTAGAGAGGTGGCTCTGATATCTAATTGAGCGGTGATGAGCTGGAGAGGTGGCTCTGATGCGACCTGCAAGGACATAGTGTTAGAGTGCCCGGGTTGCTTTACCCAGGATGGGCACTCCGATGCTTAAGTTTGCAAATAAGAGATTTTAAGATAGCTAAATGTGAGAGAGTTGCAAAGCTACGAGAACTAAATTGTGCCTCCCCCTGGTCGTGCCACGGTTGTGTTATATCAGTCCTTTAAGGTGTTGGTCGTCTACTCCTACAATAAGCCACAAGGAGCTCAACCTATGGGGGCAGCTTTACAAACTGCAAGTTGCCAACTCACACGGGAACCTTAAAAGGCTCAACCTGCAAGGGCGATTGTAGTCTGTTGGCCGCCGACTCCTGCGGGAGCCACAAAGGGCTCGACCTATTGGCGCAACCTTGCGAATAGGGTTGACAAGGCTCTTCCAAGTTGATTACGTGTGTTGCCAGGTCGGCGGAAGCGGGTCGCCAGTTAGGAGGCACGTCTCTAGGTCACCAAGTTGTCAAAATTTTGATAGTTTAGTTTTTCTCTCAGCACCTCAGCCTACAGACACCTCGTCACCTCGACAGGACTGACCTGCGAGGGTGGCTTCACAACCTGCTAGCCATCAACTCCCATGTAAAGCATGAAGAGCTTGATCTGCGACACGACCTCACATTTTGTTGGCTATCAACTCCCACGAGAACCATGGAGGGCTCAACTTGTGGGGTGGCCTCACATTCTATTGGCCGTCAGCTCTCGTAGAGAGCACATAGAGCTCGACATATGAGGGTGGCTTCACAATTAGGGAGATTCTGTCAGGGGAAGACTACAAGAACTCGTCTGGGCTAATCATTTTGCTTCAGCCCTCCATAGGGGGTTCTTTCATTCAAGCGTTGTTGTTGTTGCTTGAAGATGTTATTACTTGAGGCTCAGAGAATTGGGTGAGAAAATAGCCTTTTGTAGCGTTTCCCACAGACGACACCAATTGATGAAGCGCATTTTAGCAGCTCTTGGCTGGCAGGTGACTCGGATGCCTGGCTGAATAATCCCTACCTAGAATGTGGCTTGGATGCCTGGCTGAATGGTTCCTACCTGGAAGGTGGCTTGGACGCCTAGCTAAATTATGACGAGCTGGAGAGGTGGCTCTGACGCCTAAATGAATGGTGACGAGCTGGAGATGTGGCTCTGATGTCTAGATGAGTGGTGACGAGCTGGAGAGGTGGTTCTGACACCTAACTGAATGGTGACGAGCTAGAGAGGTGGTTCTGATGTCTAGTTGAGTGGTGATGAGCTAGAGAGGTGGCTCTAATGCGACCTATAATGACACAGTGTCAGAGTGTCCGAATTGCTTTACTCGGGATGGGCACTCCGATGCTTAAGTTAGTGAATAAGAGATTTTAAGATAGCTAAATGCGAGAGAGTTGGAGAGATGCGAGAACTAAATTATGTCTCCCCCGTGGGGTTGGAGGTAAGGCCTTTATATAGGCATTGTTTAGCGTGAGCATCACACAACACGTCTGGGATCTCCAGGAAGACGTGCCTAACTGCTCCAAAGTCCTCGAAGGTAGTCGTGCATGTAGGCCAATCTTTTTGTCTTACTCGGTTTCTCCCAAAACATTCGGTGTGAGAGTTGACTTCCAAGAGACCCGGGAGTGATGGGATGGATGTAGAAATCGATGGCGAGCACGTCTTGTAGGTCGCTAGGTTGGCGCTAGAGGCAGGTTGTCAAATCGGCGGTGGAGGCAGGTCGCCAGATTGGCACCAGGGGTAGGTCGCCAGGTCGGCGCCAGGGGCGGATCACCAGGTCGACGACAGTGTCAGATAACTAGCTGGGACTCCACCATTTGGCTAAAACAAATTATCGCCTAAATGATTCTAAGTGTCACCCAATTGTTCCAAGATACCATGTGTGATGATGTTAGTGGAGGCCAAATCTATCTCATCACATGCATATATGAGAAAACATGATAAACATGAATGCTGACTTTACTGGCATCATGATCATATACACGAGCAAACAAATTATATCATTTATTATTTGACTTCTATAGATATGATTTTTTTGAGAAAAAATAAAAAAATTGGGTGGTTTCTATTATATATACTAAGCTGGGAAGGGCTGGGCGACGTGGCTTTTCCTTCCCGCAGGGTTTGGTATCCATACATGAAATTTGTTTTAGCGAGCGAAAATCGCTTCCAGTCGGATGAGCTATCCGCACGTGAAATTTTTCGCACGTGAAAGCTTTTCGTCGTCTTGTCTTCTACGACTGTCGTTGTGTTTCAAATTCAACGGCGTGTTGTCTTCTACGACTGTCGTCGTGTTTCAAATTCAATGGCGTCCATTGACGGTAATTGGTTTCACTCTGAGAGACTCTAGAAACTAAGAGTGCGGCAGCAAGAAGTAGTGGTCGTCCTTCGTATACCGTTTCCCTCGCATCTCCGCCCCGTGTTTCTCAGTCCCGGCTGGATTCTCGCGTCCTCATTCTCATGTCCTAGCAAGAGCTCCAGCAGGTCGCTATATTCTAAGGGGTAGAAGTGGAGGACGGTGAGGTAGAGTGAGTGTTTGATGCGGGGAAGTCGAGGAAGGTACGTCTTCGAAATTTGAATGAATCAAGTAAATTGCGGTAACGTCTCATCGGAAACAAATCACATTTCCAGGAAAAGCAGACTTGGAATGGTAAAGAAAGAAGTTGGGGAACGGAAGCCAGAACCTTAGTAAGTGCAGCTTCAAGGGTCTTCAAATCAACGCCGGGAGCAGCAGAAGAAGCTCTGATTGTCCATCTTTTCTGGGTATTGGAGATCTTGTGATTATATTCGAAGGAGAAGAGATAAACATCGCCGCGCTTTCTCACAAGCCACTTGACCTCAGAATCGAGGATAACGTTTGGGTGGCAGTTCTCTGGAGCCAAAGAAATTCAAGATTTCAGTCACCGTGAGTTGCTCTGTCTTTGTTTCCTTTTGCCATTCCGTCTTCCCTGTTCGAGTACGTTGGGTCTTCAAATCAACGCCGGGAGCAGCAGAAGAATCTCTGATTGTCCACCTTTTATGGGTATTAGAGTTCTTGTGATTATATTCGAAGGAGAAAAGATAGACATCGCCGCGCTTTCTCACAAGCCACTTGACCTCAGAATCGAGGATAACGTTTGGGTCGTTCTCTGGAGCCAAAGAAATTCACGATTTCAGTCACCGTGAGTTGCTCTGTCTTTGTTTCCTTTTTCCATTCCGTCTTCGTTGTTCGAGTACGTTGACCCTTTATTTTTGGGCAAAATGGAGCCACAACAAGACAAGTGGATCTCCAATTATACGGACTTATGTCCTTTTTACGAGATGAATGTTAAATTACAGGTGGTTACTTATGTGTTTTTTTAATTTAATTTCTGCATGTTTTATTTTACAGTTGTCGTGCTATGCTCAGTTAGGTTTTTAGAATCTGCCATTTGGTTAATATAGACAATTAATGACTGATAGTATGTATTCTTATAAATATGGAAGTGATGTTACGTTCTCTCTGTCTTCAGGTATGTTTTCTTTTCATTTACAAAGTGATTTTGTTGTTTTTTTTTTTTAATTTTATTATACAGAATTTCATTTTGCACAATGTCCTTAGACTCAGCGTTTTTATTCTTTGTGTATTGTTTCATCTGAAAGGAGGAAGGGTGTTATCATTGTAAAAAACGTATGAATATATTGGAGTTACAGCTATATGTGTCTCAAACATTACAAGGAAATTGGTATTAGGAGTTATTATCTATCTTATTTATAAAATCTGCTGAACATAAACACATACCAGAGATTTTTTTGGTAAACACATACCGGTGATTGAAGTCTATGTGAATAGTGTTATAATGTTAAGAAACACAACATCAGGAAAAAATGGAAAAGAACAGAAGAGAAAAGCATGCACTTGTTTTTGGTATTCTGTTATTGGTTAGCATAAAACTCTGTAAGTATGATGATATATTAGCATAAAGAAAGAAAATAATAAAAATAAATGAGTTTTAACAGTTTAATTTTATCATATTATTTGACAAAATTTTCTGCAAATTGATATCTGGATGGGACCCTAATTGCTTGCATACATAACTCATGACCATAACTCCATATATCTAATTATCCATCTTATGTTTGGTTCCTTGATGGCAACTGGAAATTCGATTGCATAATGAACCAGAGAAAAGCACAAATTAAACCTATCAACATGGAAAATTCTAGAGTATCTTATGTTGACAATTAGAGTGTTTTTACTCATTGAATAATGGCACACATCTTCAAAAAATAAAGACAAAAAGCATGATATAGGCAAATGGAGTAACCCATACTGTAAATTAAAAATAGTGAGATACAAGTATTAAGAAATGACAATTAGATTAGAAAAATAGATACAAAAGCTCCATATAGGCTGTAGGAAACATATTAAATGGGACAGCCCATATCTGTATTCCGGGATCTTAGGAAATTTAGGGTTGTACCATGTTTCCCTTATCTGTGTCTCTGCCAATATCCATATTTGGGCTTCATATATTGTGAACCATGAACCTGAAGTTTGACCAGGAACCCTTCTTCCTCCTATGATCTCAACAACCAACTTAAAAGGAAGTGATAAGAGATTATTAATTGGGGTACAACTTTACTCTGATCATTGTCATCTTCATCTAAGCTTTGTCCACTTATGGGTTCAGCTACATGATCCTGTTTGGTCCTTTTTTTTTTTCTGTTTAATGCTCACACACACACGCACATTTTGTTCAGTTTAATGCTCACACACACAACTTTATTCTGCCCTTTTCCAATGTTTACCCTCTGTTTTCCCTCTCTTGCAATTGGTTCTTTCAGTATATCCTGAAGCATCATTGCGAAGCTGCAATTTTCTTCATTATCTTCCTCACTTTAAATGGCTTTTGATGGCTGTTCCTCACCAACCTTTGGAACAGGGCTACTAATGACTTGGTCTTCTTGCTGACAATTCCTTACATTGAGCATGTGAAATATTCCTTCACCCAATTTCTTACTAAGCTCCAGTTTTCTATCTAGTATTTTTGTAGTCTCAGTCTGAGCTTTGGTCGGCAATGACCCCATAGTTGAGCTGATTGCTTGGTATCCCTTGCTTTTCAGAGGTACAGGTTAATGGAAGTGGGCCCTGTATGCACCTTGCTATACTAACTGTGCTAACTCTCTAACTAGGTTGAGTATACAGGATGCCACTCCTATTGAGGTGAAAGCGTCTGAGCTTTGGTCGGCAATGACCCCATAGTTGAGCTGATTGCTTGGTATCACTGAGGTACAGGTTAATGGAAGTGGGCCCTGTATGCACCTTGCTATACTAACTGTGCTAACTCTCTAACTACCTTGAGTATATAGGATGCCACTCCTATGGAGGTGAAAACCACATCCCACAACCAAAAACTAGAAGAAAGTATGCGCTTTGATCCTCATCACTCTGTCAACCTGAGTGTTTTTCTCATCATGAGTATCCATCATGTCATCCTGAACAGTTGTCTTCACCTTGAATAATTTTCTAGTATAAAATTAGTAAGCTCTCCAGGTAATTGCTCCTCCCAAATTTTGGAATCAAAATTGGGGATTTGCAGATATTGGCCTGTCTGGATCCCAAAACACACCTTACCTCTTCTGGAATGTATATGTTGGCAAGGTGGTAGCCACACCAATCGAACTATCCATTGTGTAAAATATAGAGGGATCTTCTAAAAGATTTGATAGTCAAAAGATGTAGTGAGCTTTTATATAACAATCTTGATAGACTAAATATAATTTGGTTGGGGTGCATCTTTCCTTATGAAGACGAGACGAAAAAAGGCAAGAATCTCCATTTATATCTATATATATATATATAGAGAGAGAGAGAGAGAGAGAGGACTTAAAGAATTAAACATTAAATTTAGTATGAGGATTTTGAAAACCTAATTACCATGATGGAAAGCTTTGTTACTTCAAGGGTATTCTCTTGCCCATTGATTTTACTTCTAGTTATGGTATTGACTCCATGCAAAAATGATTCGAGTGATTTGATTTGATATAGGCACACCACCGGTGATTTAATTTGATAGGGCCACATTACATTTTGTATTTGGTTACGTTCAAGGGGTAATTAGGATACAAACCAATCAAGGGCTTTAGGGCGCTCTTTTTTTGGATTTTGAGGGGAAAGGTTGGTCAATGGGATTTTGATTCCCATTGACCATCCCATGTTCTTTTTTCAGATTTATGTGGGGATTAGGGAAAGTTTATTTTTTTGGGTATCACTTGGTTAAGTGATACCCATCTCCTAGGTGGGTAAATAACTTTTCCACCTGCGAGAAAATTGCCAACACTTGAATGAGACAAAAATGCCCCTTTTAATAATGGATTTTTATGGCTAAAATGGTCATTGCTTTATTTACGTGGGAAATAAAAGAACATGGGTAAATGTACTTACTTAGGTATTTACCCGGGTAAGTAACTTACCAAAAAGCAAACAAGGCCTTAGACTATAAGTAGATCCAAATTTATTTCGTTTATTTTCAAAATTGAATAATATGTTAACTAAATGGAATTTGGTTTGCAATGTATAAGTAAGTTAAACATAAAATGATTAAAATATTATACATTATTAACAAAATGAACTAAAAATGATTTTAATGTTGTATTTCACGAACAAAATGAATTGAAAATTACTTATTTGAAACTTAAACCTATGACAATTTAGTAAAAATACAACACTCAAATTAACTAACTTTACTAAATAATAATAATAATATTAATATTAAATATTACATAAATAGTTAATAAAATAATAATTCTTAAATAGTAGTTCATCAATAATTATATAATTAGATAATTAAATAATGGGTAAATTACTTAAACTTCTGCAAAAACTTCCCGGTAAACTATAATAATTAATCCCTTCCATTGTTTTGACATTAGAAACTCATGGACATTGATGAATTGAAATATGTAGAGTTAATGTGGGTCAGGCTAGTGGCGGCCCACCACGACTGGGGCCGTGCTTGGCACAACACGATCGCTATAGTACTCTTCTATGCCAGGGCATGGGAATCCGGGTTGTGCTGGGCCTAGGCTATGGAGGGAAACGAACTCCCAAAGCAGAACCTGGTCAAATGGCCCAGCTCGGCCAAGCCTGACCCATAGGTATGACATAGAACAACACAATCCGGATTTGAGAATTCTTTTTATTAGCTTCAATTTTATTTGAGAATTATTTGTAATCCAATCCCATTGTAATTTTTCAAAGTATTTTTTATTTTTTATACACATTAAATTTGAAATGAAATAAAATTTTCACAAACTTTCCAACTTATTCTATTACGCGTGTTAATTTTCTGCTATTATATGTTTTTTATTTTTTTCCTAATTTTTCTTATTTTAGGAAATTGAAAAAGAAAAAGAAAAGGCCCAACCAGCCATGGCTTGGTTCCTCGGGCCTGATACGACTCAGAATTGGGCCACAGGCCATGCTGGGCCTAACCAGGGAAGGGGGACCATGCTGCCTAAGCACGACTTGCCAAGGACTGAGGCCCAACACAACATAGCATGAATGGCGTCCGAGCCACCTTCAATCCATGCCGTGCTAGCACAACATGACCCACATTACAGGTCTAGAAATATGTGATGCTTTGAAAGGTCTAGAAATGCCCAATTTACCAATAAGTGTCGAAATTCGATTGTCCATGTTAAGACCAATTAAGTGGTGGCTTAGTTGGTATATAAGTTGGGGAGTCCGCAACTGCTTTTCACAAAGCGTGTCTCACACCAGCCTCACAACATGTCTTGGTCACACATCGGGAACATCTCCTGTACTTGTATTTATTATTTATGGGGAGATATTCCCAATACAGGGTGGGATGTGGGTGTGAGGTCAATGTGGGGCGCATTCCGTAAGGAGAAGATTCCACCTCTAGTTGGGTAGTCCCAAGTCCCAATGGAAATGTGGATCAATTCGAATCAGATCATAATTTTGTCGGATTCGAATAACTCTATCAGATTTTGGATTGAATAATATGATCCGATTAAAAATTGGGTTGACTTTAGATCACCCAATTTCGATTCAATCCGACATATATATAATTTTGTATATTTGATTAGCACAAAATATGGAGACAAATTACAAAAATAAATTTGTAATAAAGAAAATACAAGGGAATTTAACTCTCTTTGATTTCTGTTCGATGACATGAGCAACCTTTGATTAATAGTCGAATTTGGTGAAAATGAGGGCCGTCGGCATATTTCTCATACTTCTTGAAGTATTGATGTAGATTTCCTTGATTTTGATGCTTTTGGAGATTTGGTGTAGATTTCTTCATTTCAGACTTCACGCTTGACTGACCGTGAATGATGCTTCTCTAAGAAGGGCCCTTTTGTGGTGGTTTGATTTTCTTGGGAGAGCTTGAATCCAAGTGTGTTGTAGAGAATGAAGAAGCTTTTCCCTTCTTTTTTTTTTTTGATCTTGTAGTTACTGGATTTTGCAAGAGCTTGTGGTTACTTGCAACCTTTAGTGTTGGTGTCTGAGAGCTTCTTGGAGTGCGTTTGTGAAAAAGAGGCCCTTTCTCTTTCTAGGCAAAATTATTTATAGCCAAGAATTAAGACTGACATTTCAACCCACTTAGCTAACCAATCCCATGTGAGTGGGGTATTGGATTAGGATTAACTCACATATATGCACCATGATGTAGGAGTTAGTGGTCTTGCCAATGGGACCACTCTATTATAATAAGAGATAGGTTGAATTAATACACTTGAATCCTTAGGTCACCAAGACATGTTTATATAGATTTGGGTCTTGGGCCAATGATGGCCATATTAATTCAGAGGTTGTTATGTAAATTAAGTCCACTTATTTGGCTTAAAAATTCATGTCTACAAATATCCCCTCAAAGATGAGGTGATGGGGTTCAATAAAACGTCAATGTTCTCGATGATGTTTGGATGCCTACCCCCATTACATTTCACATTGCTTGATTCACATCACAAGCTTTCAGTACAAGTGTTGGGTGTAATTATCAAGCCTGACCAATCTTTGTGAGCTTCTAGTTTGAGAAGCAAGGCTTATAAGAATATGATGCATGTATCAATACTACAATTGCAATTGCATTTGATTTGACTACAGGAACAATATCTTTCATCAAACTCCCCTTTAACTTGACGAGGTTATATTAGTGGATCAACTCACAGATGAATGTAGGCCTCGGTTATGACATAGTTAAGAGATAAAAGGACTTCACAAGCTAAGGGAATTAGTTTCCTAGTTAGATGAGGAAACTAGTCTCCATACGATTATGTATATAAGGAGACGTTCTGGATCAGAGACTCCTCTTCTTGGGGAATATAATATTCAATTCTCTTGTTCACCAATTTCAAATCCCGTAACCACTAGGCGAACCAGCAGACTCGGTGATTGTTGCAGTCACGAGGATGCCATTCAATTCTCTTTGCGTTCATTCTTGATACGAGTTGGAGTCACTACAAGAAAATCGGTCTAAGCCAGTGGTCGCGACCACTGGCTTTGATCTAAGGTGGCAGTCTTCAGTCCCTCCCCTAAATCTCTACTGGCTTAGGTCAAGACCGCTGGTTTAGATGCAAAAGACCGCCACCTTAGGTGGCCAGTTCAAATTTCTCTAACGCGGCGGTCACACCGAACCGCTGGCTTAGCATTAATCAGGCAGCGGTTTAGACCATCGCCTTAGATTTCTGTCAAACTCCCTCATGTTCTAAGTGGCAGTCCGAACCGTCGGCTTATATGTTTGTGGCTAAACCGACGGTTTCATGATTGCCGGCTTAGATATTTTTTTTTCATTTTTTATTTATACTAGGTTAGTTCTAACATTTTTTGGTCATGTTGATAGCTAAGCCGGCGGACATGACCGCCAATATATACCTATTTTTTTCAAAAAAAAAATGCAAATACCCACTTAATTGTAACATTTTTGTGGTACCTGAATTTTTTTATTGATTTATCATTTTCATACCTGTTTAATACAGCAAAACCATTTGATAAAAATAAAATCTATTAATTCAAAAATCATATATTAAAATATCCAAAAGACATTGTTCAAATACAATATAGAATTGACATATAAATAATACAAGAACTTAAAAAATAATCGAATTCACTAATAATGCAGCACCTTCCAATGCAAATCCACTTAACGTATTGGTTGAACCTACAAATCACAACATATAAATATTAGAATGATACTCAAGTATTTTAACTATAAAGATAGGAATAGTAGAATCTTCCCCAGCTTTTTCAGCCATGTAATAAGGGCTGGGAATAGTATAATCTTGGATATTTCTTCAAACCACATGTAATGTAAGAAGGGCAAACAACACCAAAGGTGGGTGGATTCAGTCCTCGCGTAACTGTGGATGCCAACCGTTTCACTGGTGAAAACCATAGAAGAGGCTTACCTCAGCACAAATTTTGCCAACAATGGATATGGTCTCAACAGGATATAAACCCCCCAGTGTCTCTGCACCTAGAAGAATTGCATCACTTCCTGCACCCATTCAAAAGTGAAATAACTATAAATCTATAGTACCAAATAGCACCTAGACATGTAACTTCACAAAAATAAATAAATAAAAAAGATGTATGATGGACCATGGAAAAATATGAGGATCTCGCACTTGGGATATGACTTACCATCCAATACGGCATTTACAACATCAGTAGCCTCAGCACGAGTTGGTCTCAGGTTATCAGTCATACTGTCCACAACTCGGGTAACAACTGCAGGTTTTCCAGCCATGTTGCACTTGTAGACAGCAAATTTTTGAAATAAGAAAACCTGATCACAATTCAGGAAGGATAAGTATTATATCCAGGTCAGTTCCAATGGTTAGCATAGCAAATCACTAATACCAGATGGTTAACCAACAACCAGAGTTCAATGGGTTGGCAGATTTTCTAGCCAAACAAGGGGTACATAGGACTCAGCTATGTTGGGCTCAATTGTAATATTTTTGGGATGTTTTGAGGCTGCACCTCGTGCCTCCTTGTGTGGGGTACTCTCAATGTATCTTTTGATTACTCATTAATTAAATCTCTATTACTTACCAAGAGAGAGAGAGATTGATTGATTGAATAAAGACATTTGCAAAGCGAATCATTCTAAACAATAACTCCTGAAATATATTATTTTAAAATAGCACAAAGTTCAGAAAGCTGACCTTCTCAGGTGGGACATCAATGCTAGGTTGCCACGAGAGAGGATAATGCCATCAGCTTCACGTAGGATCTCATCAAAATGGGTTAAGCCCTGCAAGAATCGAAGCATTGTCATACAAGCACTACCGTGAAGAAGATGGTCAAAACTACATTAATTTAGAATGTACTAATAATAGTTTGGAAGCTTACCTCAACATTTTAAATCTTTGCAAAAATCTTAGTCTGACTAAGGTCACCTAATTTAGAAAGGTACTCACGAGCCTGCATCACAGCATCAAGCTCATTATGTTAATTAACAGCTAATTTTATATATTTAATCCCAGAAGAATCCTTGAAAATAGATTACATATGCACATGTATATACATAAACTGTTACAAGGAAAATAATCTAAGCATGAATATTCACAAAAAGAGATCCTTACATGGCGAACATCCTCTGCATGACGGGTATATGACAAAGACAGAAAATCAATAGTTTCTGACACCCCATGTACTTATTACCGGAAATAATCAATGAAATATCATGAAACATAATGGACAAAAACCCATAGGCAAGCAGCAAAACACCATAACATTTAGTATGAGAAGATTCAAATTTTAAAAGCACCTACTCGATCTGAAATTCACTGAAGATCAAGCTAAGACTAAGAGATCCATAATCACTAGATGAAAGTTTCTAAGTAATAAATCTTTCTTTTTACATCCATAATCACTAGATGAAAGTTCATAAGTAATAAATCTTTATTTTTACATTCTAAACGTATCAAATGTTTCATCATGTCCACCCAACTCAAGAAACGCAACTTCTAATAGCCATACTATTGTTTAGCATAAAATGGGGCATATTAATAGTTCTATAGTAGGAAAGGTTATTGGAAAATAACTAAAACTTACTTCTTTATCTTTATCAGTCAGGGTAGGCAGGTCAATACGGATTTGAGAAACACGCAATGTGAACAATGACCCAGCCAATGTACCAGAGTTCTTTATCATGCAAACTACATCTTCCCCCTTCAGTTCAGAAACCTGCAATGAAAGACACAAGTTTACAAATTCAGATTAGTGTCATTTCCATTAGGCAAAATATTATCTTACTTGAACTTACATACTTTACTGAACTACTTGCTCCACCCAGGCTAATTTCCCCAACAGGTCACACCACCCAAGTTTTTCTGTTTTTCCACTTCATTTTTGTCTCTTCTTTTTAGCCGGGGGTTAGAGACAAAAGATTTTTAAATTGGTATATAGACTAAACTTTGAAATGCTAGGACCCTTCATTTAGGTTCATAATACTTTTTGAAGGAGGCTAGGTCTACATGAGATACATGATTTGCAACTCAGGAATTTCAACAAATCAAAGGACCTTCAAATAACCCAGTCAACCAGATTTTTCTTGTAAAAGAACATTTATTAAATATTAATTAGATATATACAACAGAGCAAAGTCACTACCCTTTTCTATAGGATGGCATAAGGGCCACTTAACCCAAACTTCTTGTTTTCTTTAAAACCCTACCCCTAAACAATATCTGTCAATTTACCCCTTGTTCAAACGGTTGAGTTTTGGTGGCAGTTAAGCAGTTCCACTGTGGTTTAGACATCTAAGCATTAGTGCCTCAATTTTGAATTTTTGTGTTTGCTTGATTAGAATGAGGAATCCATCTGATTCTTGATTGTAGAATTATGTAATGTTCAACTTAGCTTTCACTGTGTCAGGCATGAGGACTTGGTTGTTGCACTTGATCTCTATGAATTTCTTTCTAGGTCCACATATACCCTGTTGGTAGCAGGGCTGAAAGTTATCTCTTAAGCCCTCAGTAAGAGTGTTATCAATGAGGCCAATTAGTTTAGAATTCTTGGTGTACTTTGTTTCAGGATAGTCCTTTTTGGGTACTTTCTTGGCTATTGATATTTTAATGTTAATTTGGATGAGTAAGATGCTTTACTGGCCAGGTCATCCAAGAGATGGTAGAACAGGTTAAAGAGTTGGGTTATTGGTGAATGACAGATACTCTATGTTACAATGTGGATTGAAGTTTTTGATTTCTTGGGTTTGTAGAGAAGCCTGCCTCCCACAACTGGATCTGGATCAACAAAAAGCACTCCAGAATGTTACAGTGTGTTTCATTCTTTTTTACAATGGATCAACAAAAAGCACTCCACAACTGGATCTGGATCAACAACTGCATGACAGATACTCTATGTTACAATGTGTTTCATTCTTTTTTCCTGGAGTTGAATGGGATTTAGGCCGGCTCAAAATCCGGTTCAAATGCACAACCGCCGTGCCAGTTTGAAAGTCCGCCGCCGGACTTTTAATTTAATTTTGTAAGTGGCGGCGGTCTTTAAGACCGCCGGTTCTAAATCACCACCTCAGGCAGTTTTTCTTGTAGTGAGCGATCAATTCTTGCTCTGTGAAGAGGTGTTAAATTTGTGGAATCTCAAATCAGGTAGTGAGACATTCCTTCTTCTTACACCTGTATTGATACATGCACCTTTTCATTGTTTTCTCCTTTTTTTGATTAATGGTCAATGGGTGTCAGTGACAGTGACCAAATAACCACCAAGAAGCCCATGGTGGCATTCTGTGTGTTGTTTTCCACCTACCTAGATGGCTATGGTGGCATTCTTACACCTCTACTGAGTCCTCCACTTGAACATGATGATTGAGATCTTTTATAGTCAAAGTGCATTAAGCGAGTTAATTGCAATGAAAACCCATGAGAAGAATTTTGACCAGTGTCAACGGACTTTAACTCATGTTGTTCTCATACGAGGCCTGACCAGAATTCTTTGGATTCCATGATTAGTTGATCCTTGGTGAATTTCTTAAAGCTCCGCAATCTTTCTCATAAAGCATTGTTCTTTAATTCTCCCTCTTTGACAAAACACGACTACAATGCTTCACTTAAAAGATACAAACTTGTGTATAACTTGCCGTCATAACGATATCTCCCCTTTCCATGAGTGTAAGAAATGGAGACTTTCCTATGTAGCTTGATTTCTTAATTTCCCCTTAATTTATTTTGCTCCATGACATTGAACTTTTTGGTAGAAAACTGCCAAGCCCATGATTGGATTGCATTGAATGCCATTGAGTACTAAAATTGCCACCTTCCTTTGTCATGAAATTATTGTAATCAGTTGTGATCATGTTGATCTTATGGACCTCTTAATTTCATGATCTGAAAAAAGACTATGAACGACTGCACCAACGTTGCCATCTAAATGGTGTTAATCTCAGCTGTGGCATTATCACCGTATTGAATTTTCTTCATCCTCTCTCTAATGGATGCATTAGCCCCCTTTAATTAAGGAAAAGTTGATTTTTTCTTCTATCCTTATGTATATATTTCCCTTTCTATATGTAAGGCCCGTGAATTGGCTTGCTTCCTTGGTCCATGATTTCATTTGAGGTATCATAGAATCCATTTGCTTTTATAGTATGTGTTGAGTTAGAGCTTCACCACTCGGTACATTTGTATGGCTTCATCATCAGCAAACCTTTCCAGACTTTCAATTAATGGTCTGGAGTCTTTAGGCCCAGAGCTTCATAGACTTTCGGGTCCGAGGTCTCTTGGGTTTAGGGATTAGTTTGCATAGAGTTTCTTCACTAGAGAGTCACAACATGTAGAGCTTCATCAGCAGTAAGCCCTCACAGACCTTCAATGGTCCGAGGTCCGAGGTCCCTAGGTCCAGAGTTTTGTAGACTTTCGTGTCCAAGGTTTTTGGATTTAGGGATTAAGTTGCATAGAGCATCTTCACCAGAGAGCGTGATGCACAAGGTTTCTTTTTTTACCAAAGAGCACAACATGAGAAGCTTTATCAGCAGCAAGCCCTCACATACCTTCAATGGTCCGCAGTCCCTAGGTCCAAAGCTTCGTAAACTTTCGACTCCAAAGTTTCTTGGATTTAGGGATTATCTTGCATATAACTCCTTTCTTAGAGGACTTGATGCACAAAGCTTTCATCGTGAATATAGGGCAATGACGGATGTGGGTTCAAAACCAGATTTGCGTTCATCGATTTTCTTATATTAATACATAAAAAAAATCTATCAATTTCTGTAATTTTCTTACGTTGTTTATGTTTGGTTTTCTTGTACTTTTGTCATTTATTTGCAATTTTTTTTTGCTTGATTATAGTTTTTGTTGTTTTTCCTGCATTTTTTATTTTTTCCATTTTCTATATTTTCTTTGCATTTTAGTTTTCCTATAATTTGTAATGTTTCATAATTTCTGTTGTCTTTTTTTTGCAATTTATATATTTCTTGTATTCTTTGTTATTTATTTGCAACTTTTGTGTTTGTTTTCTATAATTTTTACATTTTTTTATACAATTTCTATTTTCCAATTTTTATATTTTTCTAAATTTCTGCATTTTCAAGTTTTTGACATTTTTCCTGTAATTTTGTATGTTTTATACAATTTTCTGTTTTTATGTGAAATGATACTTTCATTTAATTATTATTATTTTTCTTATAATTTTTTATGTTTTACATGAAATATATTTATCATTTTCAGTGTTTTGGAGCATTTTTATTTTAATTTAAAAAATATTTTTTGAACTTTTTATCATTTTTTTATGTTTCCTTTATTGATATATACATTAGAGTTTGGGTCAGGGTGGGTCAAAGTGGGCCATATGGGTGGGTGGGTGACCCACTAATATCAACAAATATGGGTGGCAAATGGGTTAGAGGGCCAGTATGGGTGGAATAATACTCAACCCTCATCCAACCCTACCCAATTCACTCATTTTCTACCCCTATGTGGCAAAGATTCGATTACCCCACTGACATGCTCCTACTCGGGATGAAGTTGGGTTTCAACTCTAACACCGACCATAACTGGTCTTTTGACTCTTTTTCTCTGGGCAGGGATCCCACTATTAGAGAAGTAGTTTTAACTTTTCGTGCGTAAATTTGATTTATGGGAAGAACAAACATTTCAACCATTTCGTTAATATTTAAAGACAATGGTAATTGTGAGAAACGGTAGGGATAGCGTTAGCGTTAGACAGTAATCAAACAATAGGGATAGAGTTAGTCAATTAGCTAAATCATAAGGGTAGTTTAAGAAATTTATCTTTTAAATAACCATTTATAGTGTAGGGACTACACTACAATATTAGTCTGAATCTCCTGGCCACAAGAATTCTGCCCACATTAATCGCAGCCATACATGGAGAACATCTCATCCTCTACATAGTATTATGTAGGGGAGATGTCCCCAATTCAGGAGGGGTAGTTGTATTATGAGTAGGCGTGGACACAGTTCTTATGGATAGGAGATCCGGAGTCCTACAATATTGGCTTCTCCTCCTGCTAATAAACGTCAAATAAACCAAGGAAATTATATTGGTTGGAAGAACCAGATCATGGGAATGTGAAAATCAATTTTGATGCATCAAAAAGAATGGATGCATCAATGAAGCTGAAGCTTGGGTGACAGTTGAAGCCCATAAGGTTACTTTCAAATTTCCCCGGCATCAATTCATTATAGAGGGTGACTCGAAAGTAATTATTGATAGTCTTAAGGCTTGTGTGGACCCCATGGAACATCAACAATCTAATTGCAGAATGCCAAGATATTTGCACTTGTTTCACCAGCAACATATCCTACAATCACGTCCTTAGAGAAGAACTTTGCAATAGATTGTTTGGCCAACTTTATTTTATTTGCTTGTTTGATGCTTATGGTATTGTAACAAGAGATATTCAGTTCTAGTAAAAAATAAATCGAATTCAATTTGATCCGTTTACATCCTAGATTCGATACCCACTACTACCTGTTACCACCATAGTTATTAGTATGTTGTGTTAAAATACTAAAAAAATGGATAAATGGACGAAAATAATTTATCCATAAATGGTTAGTTCTCCATTTCTACTACCTTAACACGGTGGTGACGGGATCTGCTCCTCGGAAATGGGCGCTTTACAGGCACATCCACCTTGTATTGGGAATATCTCTCATGACTAATAATTAATAAGTACGGAAGATATTCCTAATACATGATAGAATGTGCGTGTGAGGAGCAGATTCAATCTCAATATGGTGAGAGTTTTGTGCACGTGTAATGAATACCGTAGAACTATAGAGGTTTACTTGCGTGACAAGACAAATCGGTTTTGATACTTGTACCATGGGAATAGAAGTTTTCACTGAGATCAGCTTCAGTCAGTGCAATGCTCGTTCGAACAGCCTGTGAATACCTCTGTACTTGTATATTTTATTTAATGGGGAAGATATTTCTAATGCAAGGCTATAAATGTTGTTCGAACGGATTTGCACTGATAGAAGGAGTCTGGATCTCCTGCTCACATTTATCGCAATCATACATGAAGAACATCTCATCCTTTGCATAGTATCATCCACTCTAAAGGAGTTCGCATCTCCGCCCCATCCACTCTCGCCCCGCACGTCGAGTGCCCGCCATCTGTCCTTCCACACACTATCAGCATTCCTGCGTGTTAGCCCAAAACCGAGTCAAAACCCTCATTTACTCATTTTTACATTCCTGCGTATTTGAATTGAACATGGATTTGTTCAAGAAGACGATGGGTCCCGTGAAGAAAGCTCTAGAGGATGTAGGTCTGAAAAAGATGGACATTCACGAGATTGTGCTCGTTGGAGGCAGTACTCGTATTCCCAAGGTCCAACAGCTTCTGAAGGAGACACCTAGGCACTGACCTGGCGGTGTGGCACATGCGCCGACCTGGCGGTATGGCACATGCACTAACCTGGCGGTATGGAACATGCACCAACCTGGCGGTCTGGCACATGCGCCGACCTGGCGACTTGTAAGATGTGCTCGCCGACGAATTCGGCATGCATATCCAAACACTCCCACAATCCTTGAAAGTTGGCCCACGTGCCGAACGATCTGGAGGGTGGTCAACATGCATGGCGGTTACCTCCAAGAATCTCGAACTAGTTAGATACGACCTCGTGGAGATCTTGGGGGCGGTACATGAGCAAGGCCTATATAAAGGCACCAACCCCAATGACAAGGGGCAAGTGAGCAAGTAAGCAAGTTCAAGCTCTCAAACTTTGTGATTTTTAGCTCAAAGTCTACTATGAGAGTACTGACTTAAGCATTGGAGTGACCTCGTCGAGTTACTCACCCCAGGTCCTCTGACATTTGGTTCCTTGTAGGTCTCTAAAGAGCAACGAACCTCATCAATTCAGCTCGCTTCACAGGCAGCCCTGCACCTGGTCGGCCAGGTGCCTCACAGACAGCTCGGCACCTGGTTAGCCCAGCACCTCACAGGCAGCTCAGTACCTCACAGAAAGCTCGACACCTGGTCAGCCCGACCCCTCACAGGCAGCTCACCACCTAGTAAGCTCGACACTATAGTCAACTTGCCACCTAGCCTGCCCAGCTTGACTCAGCTCAGCAGTCAAAGTTCACTTTGTCCTGAGGCCACTTGAAAGTAGACCAAATGATGAGGTACTTAGCCAAAAAATCGATACATCAATAAAAATTGATTCATCATTTGGCGTCGTTTGTGGGAAACACTACAAAAAGCTAAGTTCTCATCCTCCGAAAGGCTAAGTCATCTTCTTCCAGAAAGCTAAGTTCTCACCTTTTAGAAACTAAAAGCTCTCACTTTCTAGATTCCATTTTTTTAACTCAAAGACTATGCAGGAAGTTGATGGCTAACAGAACAAGCAGCTCTACCAACTTTATTTCAACTCGGATAAAGCCTCATCATTCCTCTTCGTGAGGTACCCTCTACAAAGATGAGCTCTTTGTGGCTTCCGTGGGAGTAGGCGGCCAACAGACTGCATGGACGCCCTTGCCGGTCGAGCCTTCCAAGGCTCCCATGCGAGCTGGTGACCTAAAGTCAGTAGTGCTGCCCCGGTAGGTCGAGCTCCTAGTAGCTTCTTGTAGGAGTGGGTAACCAACGTCACTAACGAGGATGATGCAACATAGCCATAGCTCTAAAGAGCCGACCTGGCGCGGCCTGGCATAGGTGCGATCTGGCAGCCCGACATAGGTGTGGCTTGGTGGCCTGGACTTGGCACAACCTAGCCCAGGCGCGAACTGGCGAACTGATAAAAGACCTCGGCATTACGGTAAGTCCTAGTTGCCTCCTCGACATAGGCATACAGGTCCCAATCGCCTCTCTGGCATGGGCAAAATCAAAGATCAAGGAGAGTGGACTACGAGTCGCTCCCACAACCTAAGGGCTAAAATACCACATAAGACCCAATCGCCTCTTTGGCATGGGCAAGATCAAGGAGAGTGGACTGCGAGTCGCTCCCAGAGCCTAAGGGCCAAAATACCGAACTAGCGAAAACCTCCTTACCATATAAAACCCAGTCACCTCTTCGGTATGGGCAAAATCAAGGAGCGGATTGCGAGTCACTCCCAGAGCCTAAGGAATTGAGTTGATGCTTACGAGCTCATCAAATTATTCATTCTGGGCGAAAAGGAGAAATCTACTCCATTCGCCGAGTTACTTTCGACTCGGGAGTGGGGGGGGGGCAAATTTGGCCCTCCAATGATATTGTGACACATGGCACCTCAGAACAACTAGGTGACACCCGGAACCACTTTGGCAACAACTTGCCTTAGCCAAGTTGATGGTGTTCCACCTAGCAGCCTGGCACAGGTGCGACCTGGCGGCTTAGCACAGGCATCGAACTAGCGGTCTGGCACATGTGCTGACCTAGTGACTTGCAAGACGTGCTTGCCGACGAATCTGACATACATATCCAAACACTCCCATGATCCTTGGAAGTTGGCCCACGTGCCGAACGATCTGGAGGGTGGTCAACGTGCATGGCAGTTACCTCCAGGAATCTCAGACCAGTTAGACACGACCTCTCGGAGATCTCGAGGGCGGTGCATGAGCAAGGCCTATATAAAGGCACCAATTCCAATGAAAAGGGGCAAGTGAGCAAACAAGCAAGTAAGCAAGTTCTAGCTCTCAGATTTTGTGATTTTTAGCTCGCAATCTACTATGAGAGTACTGACTTAAGCATCGGAGCGACCTTGTCGGGTTAGCCACCCCGGGTCCTTTGACATTTGGTTCATTGCAGGTCTCTAAAGAGCAACGAAGCTCATCAATTTAGCTCGTCTCATAGGCAACCCTGCACCTAGTCAACCCGATGCCTCACACAGGCAGCTCGGCACCTGGTCAGCCCAGCACTCTGCTTTTTCTTCCCCAAACAGAAGGCTGTTGGACTTCTTTTGCTCTTTGACCACAAGGGACAAGAAATTTTACATAGATGTTGTTGAGACAAAATCCTCTGCTGCTATAAGCATTATTGAAACAGATTGTGAGGTGGATTTTGCTCCCCCTCTTGATTATAAAGAACCTGAGCATTCAGGACCATCCAGTCGATCAAGCAAGGCATCAGAACAAGGGTTTTTTTTCTTCCTCTATATTTCTTTTAACTTGGGAAGATGTGAAGATGTTCCCATCTATAATACATAACCCAATTATATGGTCTTTCAGTTCAAGAGGAGTCATCCAGGGAAGAAACCAAGTTCATCCCATTTACAGGTTTGGCAAGACGCTTGGATGGGAAGCCTTTGGCACCATCACGTGGACTGGTTTCCTCTCCCGTTGTGAAAGTGCACCAAGAAAATGGTGCACTTTGTCCAAGCAACCACCAAGCAATTCCTCACGTCAGGGTTCAGGAAAGCTTGTATTTGGTTCTAATGCTAATCTGCCTCTGAAGGAAACACCAAAGGTAAACTTTGTCCAAGTTCCTTGAGAGTTCCCAATTAATGCAGCAGGACGTGTGTTACTTACGAATGATCCTTGATCTGTAGATCACCACAAATGGAACCAACATGGAGCCTTGGGAGGAACAGAAGTTCCAAGCATTCACTGGGAAGAAGTATTCATTAAAGGCTTGATGCCGATGGCTTTTCCTTTTGATCCTTTGTACCACTTTTTTTTTTCCTTGGCATTGTGTCACGGTTCCTTGCAAAGTATATAAGAAATCGTTCTTTTGTAAATTACTATTTACACCTTGGGGTCATGGACTCTGCTTTTTCATCCCCAAACAGAAGACTGTTGGACTTCTTTTGCTCTTTGACGTTGGAAATGATGCAGTTTTTTGTTCAATTCTATCTGCGTTCATTGTGTTTGGGGAAAACTTGCTTTTATGACAATCAAATTTGGATATTTTATGCCTATCCAAAAATAAAAAAAACTGGGTCTCATTCCAGTTGATTCAATTCCCATTCCGATTCCTGTCTGAACCAAACAGACAAAGGGAATTGACCATTCCAATTCCAATGCCGATTGTAAACCAAACGAACCCTTATTTTTTTTATCATTTTGTTCATGCCCCATCTCTGATCTCCCCCGCTCAATCACCTACTTGACAATTCCCACTTCGCACACATGAAGCTTGTTCTCTAGAAATAGCGTCCAACTCCAGAATCTTATGACATGTAGGAGAAAGTTGGGTGAACAAACTTGACAGCAACAAGTTACTTCGATTAGATGGATATGATCATCCAACCAGCCTCTTTGTAATTGGCATTTGACATAGAATGCAATTCACCATTTCCATTCCTTTCAACCCATTTTGGAGTTAGGCTAGCATCTCATGTAAGGAGGACATGGACTAATTATGATTTATGAGAACCTATAATCTCAGCTATGAAATTTATAATTTTTTTTCCGACTTCTGAAATGTGGTATCAACATCCCTGATTGCTGTAGTTGTGGATGGTTCAACATCCCCGATCAGAATATGCCCAAAACCTTACTTGTGTTGCTATAAACCCATTTAACCCAAGCCCAATGGTTAAACCGTTAAAGGATTGAGTTTTTGTTTCAAAGAGGCTGCATAATTTTAGTTTTAGATTAGCGGGGTGCCGGGGCCCCTTGTGATGCATGGGATGGGGCACTCCTCTCTGTCCCTTGCCCCCGTAGTTAAGACAATCTATCCAATCCCCGCCAAGTCCCCAATGGTAGGGCGAATTCGAGGTGAGGCACCCATTCCTTGTCGTGGATGGGAAATCCCCAAATTTTTCCCATGCCAAGGCAATCGGTTAAAAATAATCTAATTTGTGGATATTTTACAAATAGGATTATGGGAATTTGGGGATATTTTAGGAATTGGATTATGATAATTTGGGGGTATTTTATAAATGGAATTGTGGGATCCTAGGATTATAAGATCATGAGAAAAACTTAGAGATATTTTAAAAATCAATATTAATTCTATTGATATTTTACTAATTTTCCATCAATGAATTATATGCAAACCTCATCCCTAATTTGGAGCAAAAAGATTTTCCTCGTCTTTTCTCCATCCCTATTTAGAGCAAAAATATTTTCCATGTCCCTTCCTTGTCCCTAATTTGAAGCAAAAATATATTTCCCGTCCCCACCCTGTATCTTCACCATCCCTATTTAAAATTCGAGAAAACTTGCATCGTTCAGGATGAAGCAGGGTAGGGCCCTAGTTTTATAGGGAAAATTGCCATGCCTACAATTCTAATAATTTTCTATAACTAATTAACTAACAATAAATTATAATATTTTATGATAATTTTCAAAAATTATTGAAATTGTTGTTGATTAGCAAAATTGTATAGTAAATTAGTTATTTACAATAACAATAAATTAATACGAGTTAATGTAAATTATATACTTTTTAAGCCTAAATTATTTACTATTAGTCAATGTGATGTAATTATAGTAAATTAATGTAATTATGGTAAATTACTTTAATTTTAATTAAAAATAAATCATTTGTTGTTAATTAATGTAAGGCCAAGAGTGGTTGAAGTCAATCAAGTGGTTTAGATCAGTGTGGACAGATTTGATAATTTTCATAAATTATTTCATAATTATTAATAATAATAATAATAATAATAATAATAATAATAATAATAATAATAATAATAATGGATAAATAAATATGGAACAATTTCTGATAGATTAATTTCTTATTTTTTTAATTATTATTTATTTAAAAAAGTATGGATTAGTTAAAGAGTTTCCCTAAGTTATTTGATAATTGTTAACTATAATTATTTGTTTCATAGAAATTAGTAAATTATGCCAATTAGTAATATCTTTTATGAATCAATACTTGTTGTAAAAATTTAATGAAAATTTATTAAATTACAATGATTAATGCAAATTGCGCTAAACAATCTCCAACTGAACTGAATTGCCTAGTGGTTGGCTGGTTTTGAGTGGCCAACTCTTTAATCCGACTAGATCATTTTAGCTAGTTAAACAATCTCCAACTGAACTGAATTGCCTAGTGAGCACTTCTAACTTCAGCTAAGTTAATAGTTTAATCTCTAACAAATAATAATAGTTTAATCTCTAATAATTATTGAAAATTTATAGCAAATATACAAAATTGCTAAAAATATGTTTATAATGAAAATATAATAAATAACTAATAAATATACCCTACCCCTCTCCGTATGAGGCAAGTTTTCTCGAATTTTAAATATGGATGGGGAAAGGGAAAATATTTATGCTCCAAATAATGGATGGGGTTTGTATATAATTCCCCAAACCCGATGGTAAATTAGTAAAATATCAATAGATTTAATATAGACTTTTAAAATATCTCTAAGTTTTTCCTCATTCTTATAATCCTAGGATCCCACAATTTCATTTATAAAATACCCCCAAATTGTCATAATCCAATTCCTAAAATACCCCAAATTCCCATAATCCGATTTGTAAGATATCCATAAATTAGATTATTTTTAGGTGGTTGCCTCGAGGTGGGGAAAATTTGCTGATTCCCCATCCACGATGGGGAATGGGTGCCTCACCTCCAACTTGCCCCACCACCAGGAACAGAGCGGGGATGGGGTAGAGTGTCTTGACTACGGGGGCGAGGGACAGGGAGGGGTGCCATGTTGGTTATAATTACTTTTGTGATTTTAATATTTTTAAGTTATAACATAATTTTGTTATTTAATCTTTTTTTTTGTTTTTGAAATAATATATAAGATATGATTTAGTTATTAATAATACATAAATAATACCCTACCCTCTTCGAACCTCTTCAAACGGAGCAAGCTTTCTCGAATCTTAAATAGGGATGGGGAAAATATTTTTGCTCCAAATCAAGGACGAGGAAGGGATGAGGTTTCCATATAATTCCCCAAACCCGATGGTAAATTTGTAAAATATTAATAGATTTAGTATTGACTTTTAAAACATCTCTAAGTTTTTCCTCATACTCTTATAATCCTAAGATCTCCCAATTCCATTTATAAAATACCCTTAAAATGTCATAATCTAATTCCTAAAATACCCCAAATTCCCATAATCCTATTTGTAAAAGATCCATAAATTAGATTATTTTTAGGTGGTTGCCTTGGGGCAGGGAAAATTTGGGGATTCCCCATTCCTGATGGGGAATTAGTGCCTCGCCTCTAACCCACCCCACCACCAGGGACGGGGTGGAAAATTAATTTTGTTATTAATTATGTAAAATATAAAATTATTATTAATTCAGATGTTATGGAATCTATTATAATTATTATTCTACTCTTAAGAAAATGTTTCAAAATTTATTACATAATTTTGTTATTTTAACTATTTAAAATTTAGTTATCTTAAATATTTCATTAAAATAATCCATAAAATTATAATTTATATTGTTATTACATAATTTCATTATAGACTTCAAAAAAATATAAAATTATTCATAATATGAGTATTTCATTATTTATTAATAATATGTTAAATATTTCATTATTTATATATTTAAATAATATGTAAAATATTTAATCTTTTTTGTTATTTAAATTTTATTTCTTTAAATTTATTATGTAATTTTGAATATTTTGTTACATAATTATTTATCTATTTTTAATATTTTGTCATTTACATAATTTTTTAAAATATTAGTTAGTTATTAAATTGAATAATCCATAAATTGTAATTTATATTGTTCTTACACAATTTCATTAAGAATTTCATAAAAATATAAAATTTTTAATAATATGAATATTATTAAACCTATTATAATTATTTTTTTGTGATTTTAATAAATATTTTAAAGTTATTAACATAATTTCATGATAATATTTGAATAGTTGTTAAATGTTTTAATTGAAATTTTCTTTAGATAAATATAGGTGAAAAGTGAGGGAGAGGATAAATATGAGTTAGAGACAATTTAGGAGATAAATAAGAATTAGGGAGAGAGATAGAGATAATTTAGGAGAAAGTGGGGGATAGTTTCCTAATAAAAAGGAGATAAGCCATGTTAGGTGGCAACCCTATTGCTTCTAAAGGGAATCTTGCTCTCCCTCTAGAATTGCTCAGTTTGGGTAACAGAGCAAGTAGAGGACTGTTGACATGGCAAGCTCTACTTCAGTGTGTGTGTGTGTATATATATATATGAAACCGCTTTTGTCGATTGCCCTCGATGGGTAACCCTTGCATAGACCAAAGGACGAAGTAGTATTTTAGAACTCTCAAGTGAACCAATTGCTATTCAATTCATTGATGTGCATCTGGGATTTGGGTAAATGAGCCAGAAGAAGAAAATCTTTTTCACGACCATACATTGTAGTACTAGGAGAGGCACCTTGCATTGTAAGCTTGGGAGTTTCAATTCTGCAACTAGTTTTGCTGCCATGAACCAACTCATGATTACAATTAATAGTTAGACCATGTTTGGGAGTGCATAAGTTAAAAATAAGTGCTTAAAAACAAGCGTTTATTTGAATAAGCACTTATTTGCATTTGGCACCCAACTTTTTCAAGTGCTTAATTTTTAAATAAGCACTTATTTTATATTGGGCATTTGGTAATCATTTTTCTCTAATAAGCATTTGTGACTATTTTGTCCTTCATTTTCTTTCAAATTTTCAAAATATACCCTTTGAAAGCACTTTTATTAAGTTACTTTTATAAAAACACTTTTATGAAAATACATTTATAAAAGTACTTTTGTGAAAGAACTTTTACGAAAGCACTTTTATATAAGTACTTTTATGAAAGAATTTTTAAAAATGTTCTTTTATAATATTTTTTAAGTGTCCATAAAGTACTTTCATAAAAGTGCTTTCATAAAGTACTTTCATAAAAGTGCTTTCATAAAAGTACTAAAAAGTACTTTTATAAAATATTATTGTGAAAGTACTTTTATAAAAGTGCTTTTGTAAAAGTGTTTTCACAAAAATGATTTTGTAAAAGTGCTTTCACAAAAGTACTTTTATAAAAGTGCTTTCGTAAAATCGTTTTCATAAAAGCACTTTTATAAAATTCAACTAGGAATAATTTTATAAGTGGTATTTTAAAATTCAACTAGGGATAATTTAAAAAAAAAATTGAGTAGGTGCTTATTGTATAAACACTTAAAAAGACCTGGAAATTTGGGCTTAAAAAATAAATCATTATTTTTAAAATAAGCACTTATTTCAAACTTATTTTCTAAATATCAACAAGTGTTTAATGGTCCAAATAAATACTTATTTTCTAAATATAAAATAAATACTTTATGATACACTTGTTATTTTGAAATTGCGTTAAAGGGGGTTAGCACTAGTTACACCCTGGGAGGGGGATTGTCCTTTTGTCATTTAGACGGTGTTTGATTGCAATACAAATAAAATAAATTAAGACGCAACAAAACAAAATAAAACAAAGATTTTCATTTTTTATTTCGTTTGCGCTCCCATGCATTTGTGCTAGTACAAATAAAATTTCACAGCAACTAAACACAGCCTTAGGGATATATACTTGAGGATTCTTATAATCTTGCTTGCTGATGAATGAAATTAACCGAACGGGTGCTACTTCCAAAAAAAAAAAAAAAAAAGACTAATTTTATGATACATAATGATAAAGGCATTTGAAAAATAAAGAAAAAGGCCTAAAGAAATAATGTTCAGTCAAGTCCAAACCAATCAACTTGGAAATAGACAAGTGGGCTATTTTACGTTAAAGTATCTAATAATTATCCTAAGTATTTATGCAGTGTAGAGAGAGATAGAGAGAGAGAGGGTACGGGGAAAATGCAAATTGAGGTCATCTTATGATTATTAAATATTATCACAAAACTTTATGATTGAATGTTTCAATAACACTCATAATAATGCCAAAAAAAAAAGAATCTTGTTTTTTTTTTTCTTTTTTTCAATTTAATTGAAATGTTAGACATGAATTCGCGGAGGAAGAGATATATATACTGACTGCCTTTGCTCCACCGCTCCACCTTTTCTATTTACACTATATACTTGTTACATCTTACATTTCGCTCATGCAATCGAGTAGTTTACGAGCTTGCTCAACATAACGTTAGGCATAATGGGGACTAATGACTTGTTCCCTATTTATCTGACTTTCCATAGTCTATGGTTTTTCTTGAGACGTAATTCTTACATATATTTTTTAATTTCAGAAAATACTACGTACTTGTGGCTGTTGGCATTACATCCTCAGAGAAACCTGAAAAGTCATCAACCCCCGTGTGGCCGTGTGGTAAACATTTCAAAAGCCCAAAAAAAAATCGATTTTCCAGTAAAGCTATGGTAGGAAGCTTCTCCGAAGCGGCTCAATCACGCATAAGCCCTCCCAAACGGGCTCTTAATAACAATTATATTGACAACGATAATAAATTTTAGAAACATTTTAAATGTGTAATATTTATTTAATATTTATAAACCATTCTCACCAATATATAAATTAATCATTCAACATCCATGTACGTACATATACATGCACATAGGCTGGCATCATTCTCCTTTAGCCCATGTACATACATTGAACCAAGACACATCCTTTAAGCTATAGAGTGCAATCATGGATGACGAGCAAATACTCTATGGGAGGACAAAGGATTTCAACGTTGTACCAATTAAGTCTGAAAAGCTTGCCCTGCAAATCATTTCATCTGGTAAGGGCCTCCATTTCTGAGAGAAATTAAAGCTGCAATAGCTAGCTTCAAGTTCATTTTGCAGCTTTGAGTTTCCACAGCCCAATAGCTTACTAAAAAGCATGCATTCAAGAGGAGTTACAGCCTCACAGGTATATATATAGTGATGGTTTGGCTCAGCTGCAGGATGCGTGGAAGATTATTTATTGCTTGATACATGGACAGGGGATGATGATAGTTTATGTGGATGATGATGATCCATGCGCATCACAAGTCTCTCACTAAGAATGTGTCTATGGCTATATTATATAGTCCATTCCAGCTTCACTTTAACTGTTATTTTTAATAATATATCCTTTTATCTTTCTCGAGCTATTAATTTGTCATTAAGTCTCGTGGCTCTTGTTTTATTTTATTGATCTTATCTTGATGGATTATTAAAAATAAAAGAGACCAGGAAAGGCAAAAGATAGAAATCTCTGACTCTGTCTTATTAATAAACAATGACTTCTCGATCTTGACATAGTCTTTTCACCCTTTCCGTTATTTGCCAGCCCAGAACGTACGACTCTGGCTACTGGCAAGCAAAGCTGAGGCCAATATCTAAAGAGCCAAACGGAGAAAGCATCAAATAGAGGAAGTTATAATAACTAGAGAAAGCGCAGGTGGTCGGTGGCAATGGACGCTACGTGACGTGAAACACCAAGCTCAAAGCCGAAAAGTAAACGTAAAAAAGGTGGAAATAGGAGTTTTTTTTATTAAATGATCATAACCTATCTTACACTATTACAGATTTACAGCATTAACTTCACAAGACAACGAAACTAGACACAGCCAAACACATATTTTCCTTCTACATATATATATTATTTGTTATGCCATCACCTACGCTGTCACGGATGTCTCAATTGCAACCTTGCCGGAATACCTGACCTTCTCCGACTTCTCTTCGGCTTCCCAGAGTTCCGGCAAGGCTTCCCTGATGTTGTGAATGCTCTCTAATGCAAAATCTGCACCTTTGGTTCTATGAGAAGTTCCCACCTGCACATTAGAGTTGGTAGGATTAAAATCAGCTCGGTGGGAAATACTGAAATAGAATCCTCCCCATTTAAGGCCATAGTCATGCCACAGATTTTTCAGGTGACTTACCAGCACAGTATGAAGACCCACACGTTTTCCTGATTGTATGTTACGGACACTATCTTCAAAGAACATCTGAAAGAGAAAGAATTCACTCCAATCAGCATATGAATATGCTTTCTGTGCAAGAAATGTTTGAAAAGAAAGACAAATTCTACTTCTCAAGGAGTATAATCACCCCGTAAGGCAAGGCTTTCAAACTCACTATTTAATGGTTCTGCCTTTTTTTAATTTGTAAATGGTAGCCACTGTTACATTTCTTCCCATGATCAAGAAAGAAATGGATGAACGGTTCAGGCATACATCCATGGATTCAATGCTTTACAACCATAGTTGGGTCAATATTTTAGTCAAACAATTTACCAGAAGATCCGACAGAACGTCAATTCTGTTGGTATGTGGATATAGGCCAGGCTCTGTGTTTTACTGACAGGAACCTATGAGAAACCCTGCCCCTTTCCCTCCAAAAAAGAAACAAAATTTATGGATCCACTGATTTCTCGCTATTATTTGATTATCTTACCGTTCTTTGGGGATTGATGTTGGCTATCTTCAGTGCTCTTTCAATGGCACTTTCAGATGGCTTGCAGACAATTGGTGTCTTTGGCAGTTCTGATCCAGCATGAGGCTGAGAAAAGTGACCAATAATGTCAAAGTATTCAGTGCAGGCAGTGGTAGTTGGTTTTGAATCTCCGAACTCAGACGCATCCTCATCGTCAGAAACTGAGTTCTTGTGTGTTGGATTCAGGGTCTCAAAGCAAATAATCCCTTCAAAACAGTCCTCCAATCCAAGTTTTCTAAGAACTTTGGCAGCGTGGATCCTATCTGCGTTTGTGAATATCTGTTTTACAGGGAAGGGAAGATTTTAATCAGAAGAAAGCTTGGCAGATAAGCTATACAGAGGAGTAGAGGACTTCCCATTAGAGATATGGAACTTACAACTTTCCGAATAGGTAGACTTAGCAAGAGATTCCTTAGAACAGGGTCTGGTTTTAGATTTTCATATGGTAATCTTCCATGAACAAAACTGTAAAACAGGACAGAGGAAGGTCATACTCATATCACCTTGGTAATCGATATACAGAACAAAAGAAACACAGCAACAAAGAAGGTAAAAAAAGGAAAGGAAGGAGAAAATTGTTACCCGTGGTAATCATCATAATCAAAGTCATATCCGATGGCCTGCAAGAAAAAACAAAAGATAGAATTCATAAATGGGTTATTTGTATATTCTTGTTTAGAATATTATGAGCAGGAGGATAAAAGGCGTACCCTGAGACCTGCCATTGTTGTTCCATAGTTCTTGTACAACAGATTACACATATCAGGGATTTTGCCCTGCTCTATGCCAAGCTTTTGAACCATATAATCTAGGAAGAGGCATCCACGGGAAATTCATCAGCAGAGGCAATTTAATGATTTGTAGTTAGTTGAAAAACAAGCACTGTGTATGCATACCTTCAATGTTCTTGCGGCATTCCATTGCCAAACCAGAACTCAGGGGATAAAGAGTATCATCCAGGTCTGAAATTTAAAACCCAATATGAATTAAACTCATTTTGCTAACAGTTCACTTTGTCAACCAAAAACCCAGGTAAAAAAATAACGTTACCAAAGAGAAGGCAGTCATATTTAGGTCTCTGAGCTTGTTGATATCGGCCCTCGTATTCCATTTTTAATTAAGAAGCTTCACAATAGAACAGAGGTATGTTAGAACCAGTATAAGGTGGACATGAATCCATGATAACACTAGAATAATCGTCCTGATTTCCAAAATTCTATCATGTTTTTGCAAAATCATCAAGTCTTGACAGCATTAACTCAGATTTCCACTATAAGATTAAAGGAGCCAAGACAACCCTTAAACCGGTACTGGGTGAATTAAAAATAATAATAATAATTCGAGTTGAGTTGAATAAAGTTCTGAGACTCTGGAACTCAAAAGAACTAATTAAATATTAGAAGTTCAGTTCAGCCGCCAAGCCGCCAATCACTCAAAAGAACTAATTAAATGATATATTTTTATCAAAACAGAAGGAGGAACTTCATGCAAAGGAAATGTGCTTTTTACATAACAATACTACTTAAAAAAAAATGAAATACAACTCAAACCACACTTGCGCTAAGCTTTTGGCATATAAAGCTGTATATTAAAAAATGGCTGAAACTGAAAGGAAGCTACTAGGAAAGGTCGAGGAGGGTCATTTGACGTGGCTGATTCTTGAGTCTCATACATCAACCTCAAATCTGTCGAGTGGTTGAGATTGGAGGAATGGTGGACCTGAAAGATTCAGAGGAAAGACTTCTCCGTTCACCACCACCTTCAATCTCGACCTTGGTCTGTATGTGATCTCATCTCCTATGCTTTATAAAGAAAAAAATAACAATTCATCACCAGATTAACCCCTTCCTAGATAAGGTTTCTGAATCAATCTGTTGGTCCAACTAATGAGAAGACAGCCTAAAAATGCCTATAAACTTACAGATATATCAAACAAATACAAGCAGATGGGAAACAATTAACTGAAAGTACATGAAGCGGAAAAAGACGAAAGAAAGAAAGAGACCCAAAATAATAATCCAGTTCATAATCCGCAATTTATTCTAGAACAAATGAAGCGGGAAACCTAAAAGGCTAAAACATGCAAGGGCGAGGCTTCGAGTGATGAACACAATATGAAGCAATAACTTAGATTCATGATCATAAAATGAAAGCCTCCCAAATATAATAGGATTATTTTGTCCTCCAGATAATTACTAGAAGAGAAAAACACCAGAAGGGAACTTGGTGTCCATTCTATCATCCGGTCCAACACTAAGACCTTTTAAGTATTGAATATTAACTCCCAGGAATTGAAGCATGATTACAGAACATAAGTCTTTCTGAATTCCCAAGAGACAAACTACATATTAAAGGTAAATATGAAACATCAAAAAATGAACAAACTTCCAGCATTGAAATCTGTAAGTTCAAAGGGGAAACTCGAACACCACCGCAAGCAAGAAAAAGAAAAAAAAAGCACCTAAAATTTACATTTCAGGACAAGAAAATACCAGTTTCAGATGGCCCAATAGCTGAGAGAAAGCAAAAGAGGACCAGAGAAGGGGAGAGAGAGAGAGAGCAAGAGATGGTGAAATGGAGGATGCAGAAGAGGTGGAACAGAAGCAATGAGCGAGGATGGATGAAAGATGCGAAGTGGATGAAGGCGGGAGAGGATGGGGGGAAGAGAAGCGTGGAGGGAGGGGGTTTAAATAGGCAAACCGTTGCTGTCTTTCACTTACCAACAAAAAAAAAAATTAAAACGTCGATCAGAAAAATAAGCTCCATTGATTAAAGGGTTAAATATGATGAAGGAAGAGACAAGGGGGCCCACCTTGTGTTTGTCCTACATACAATTCATACGTTTCGTACGCCTCACAGCTGTCAAGTTTGTATTCGTAGTTTCTCGACCATTCCCGACGAGTTTTACTTCGACCGGATCTGCTCCTTCATCCTTGCACGAAGGACTCCACAGTCCACGGCAAGGGTGATCGTTGACCGGTGATCACTGATTCTAGGTACACACGTAAACAACCTTCTCCAGTTCCACCATCCCGCATTTAATGGTAGATTTGACAAGTTATCGAACCCTTGTATGACCTCTACAGAACACTGACGTTTTCACTTTTATTGGCTAACATAGCCGGATGTACAAAACCTGTTTCTAGTATATCCCACCCTTGAGGCATTGACCCATTACCCACCCCACCCGGCTCCCGCGGAATTCGTGGGCTTCAATTCGGATTTGATCATCAGAGAACCATCCTCACATCGTCCTTGTAGCCTTTTGCAACCGTGCATCGGTAACATTTTAGAAATCTGCATCAAATCTGTCCGTACTTGTTCGATAAAGATATCCTCAATATAGGGCTGCATGGGGCTGTCAGGACGGTGTGAAGATGAATATCCTCAAAGTGGAATTAAAAATAACTTGGTCGGAAAAAATCAAAAAACACATAGTACGGCGAAAAAGGAAAACGTGAAATTTGATATTTTGTGCACTAGTGTGTGCCTACCATCTTATAATAAATAATAAATAAAAGGGTTAAGTACAAAAATTATGAACGATAACTCTCAATAGTCGGACTATGAGTAGCCCCTCTACAAACAATTTGACATAATCCACGGTGAGTACAGTGGGGGTTAAATTCTAAGAGTTCAACGGTGTTCATAGGTGTCGAGTATGTAGCGCAATATACTATTTTGTTTTAATATATTTTGGGGTAGAATAGGGGCATTGGCCTACTAGAGGTTATTATAATTATTTATTGCGGTCGCGGGGAAGGGGTTTGAGAGCATTAAAGTCAAAGGTGATTGATGTGATGTGGTAGGGGGCAATTATTAATGAAATCAACGGATGGAATGGTTTTGATTAGATATGATGGTGAAATAATGTTGAAACTCCCGAATTTGGCGTCGAGCCTTGCACCCACGTTTCGAATTGCCCGAAAGATCGGAAAGTCTTTCTTTATAAAAAGTAAAAAGGAGATCATATGGGTAGATCCCGTGATCTAAGATGGCCAATAATTCAAATATTACCACTCCAATTTATGTCTATTGTGCGATGGATATCATATTTGTTTCTGTTATTTGCATCCTTTTACTAATGCGTTAGCTGAATAGGATGTCATAACACTCCACGCTATTTATAAAAATATATTGCCATGAAAATTCAAGTGGTTGTAAATCTTGAGTATTTTATTTAATGATTGGCATTAACATTATCATTTTTTCTCCAGTTGAATGGTTATTGAGGTCAGTTAGTTTTTTTATTCTTTGTCTAAGATCACTTCATTTTTGCCTTCCTTTTGCTTTTTCTATTTTTTTTTTTAGATTAAAAAAAATGGTCCTTTAATTTGTACTAATTTATGCTAGGGACACTGTAACCATCAGCCAGGGAGTTTTAGAAATTAGAGTGAAGGTTGTAATATAGATAGGGCTTCTCCTATATTTATCTTTTTATCTCCAACCAAAATCATGAACTTATTAGCATTGGGAACATGATTTAGAGCAAGCTATTACCACAATTTATATAAATTTAGTTTCAAGGAAGCGTTTAGGCCTTTGAGATGGGGACATTCCATAAGCTTTCACAAAAATGAGTTTATAGATTTTTATTTTTTTGATACTATTATTCATGGATAGTATTCAAGCTAATTTCAGGGTGTTTGACAAGCCTTTTGGTCGGGTCTTAAAGACTTTTCAAAGCTCTGAGTTCAGTCATTTTCCTCTCTCGCAATGAAAGCAACTTAGAAAGACATATGCCCTAAAAAGTTAATGAAAGTCCAAGATGGCAAAAAGAAACTTATTGTTTTTCTGTGCCTAACAACTTGGTAGACTATGTTAGACTAGGATACTCACAAAATAATCTAGATCTTTAAAGACAATACCCAAAAGCTCATTACATCTTTGGCCATTTGGGCTGTTAGAACTTAGAAGACCTTTCTAAAAAGATTAGCCAAGTGGCACATTCATTTGCAATTATCTTTATAAGGGTGTCACTTCTTCTTCTTCTTCTTCTTCTTCTTCTTCTTCTTCTAGTTGATTTGAGACTAGGCTTAAGAATGAAGGGTTTGCAAACTTGAATTTACATAATTTCCAAGTTTTGGCACGTGTTAAAAATCACCATGTAGCCAAAAATTGAAAAAAAAAAATAAGGAAAAATCCATGATACGAGAAAGGATTTGACCAGCAATCAAAACCTCTATAAATTTTGATGAATACCCACTTGATTGATTGCCACTTTTGTGATGCCAGTTGATTGGTTATAAGTTTTCCTGGTGTCATATCTGTCCAGCATCATTGTTGAATCCAAAAAATATACTTCATTTGTGATTGAACTAAGCATGACCCCATACTTAGTACGGGGTCATTAATATGAACTATTTTAAATTTTTATTTTTTAAATCAATTATATTAAAATTTTAGGTTAGGTTTTTCATTTGATGTTTTGATAATTTTTTATTTGATTTAAGAGACTTACCATATTTTATATAGTGTTTGGCCCCGTCACGGGGCAGTCACATGTATGTATCATTTGCTTTTTACACTTTTTTGTTTATTACAGTAATATTATTTTATTCGAGTTTCACTATTTATTTAATAATTATATTTACATTTGAATTAAGAAATTGAATTACAAACATTTAGCTAGTGAATGGGTTAGTATGGGAAAATTCACTCAAGTTTGATTTCCAACATTTGTATTAATTATTTAGTCATTTTTATTATTTTCATTCATAATTCATTTATTAATTCTTAATCATTTTAAGCTAATTCATTATTTAATAAAGTTGTAATAGTTTAAGCACATTTATGAATTTTTAATCTGTTTTAGAAATTAATTAATCTTTTTTGTTATTTAATAATATTATTAACTATGTTAGTAATCAATGAAATATTTATTTAAGATTATTCCTTTTAAAATATTGACTTAATTAATTATTTAAAGAATACTATTATTTTTAATTAGTGATTTTTATAATTGTTATTATTGTTCTTATTAATAGTGATTATTATTGTAAAGAAATTTGATTTCCAACCAAGTACAATAATTATTTCTTCTATTTAAATTATTATTTTGCATTTATGAATATTCATTAATGATTATTATTAATATTATTATTTATTATTTATTATTTATAAATAATAAATAATAATGTTTGGTGCATGTCTGACATTTTTCAAAATCAATTCAGATGCAAACAAATGTCTGGTGCATGTCTGACATTTTTCAAAATCAATTCAGATGCAAACGAATGTCTGGTGCATGTCTGACATTTTTCAAAATCAATTCAGTCCCATTATTTGTTTGTAGATAAATAGTGCCAATGCCAATCACCTTTGACAAACCATTATTATCCATCTTTAAAACCCCATAATCATCTGGAGTATAAGATGTGAAAAAATCATTTCTTGATGTAACATGAAAACAGGCACTACTATCAACAACCCAACTTGTCTCATCACAAGCAACATCAATCAAATTCTCATCACAAACAATCACAAGATCACCTGTAGTGGTGGTGACAACATGATCATCATTGTCATTATCTTTATTTTGCTACTTACCTTTGTTACATTTATTGTCATTCTTCAGCTGAAAACAAAATTTTTTGATATGTCACTTTTTACTACAATAATCGCATTCAATGTTTTTGTACTAGAACTTGATTTGCTTCTAGCCTTACTTTTACCTCTGCTACTTTGTCCTTGGTCTCTATTATTGCTTATCCCCCTGTTTTCAGTAATTAAAACCTTTGACTGAGAATAGGATGCCTACTGAGTTCGTCGTCTGACTTCTTCATTCAAAACAATAGTTTTTACATATTCCAATGTCACTACACCACTAGGAGCAGAACTGGACAAAGTCACGCATAAATTTTTCCAAGAGTTTGGTAAAGTATTAAGCAACCAAAGTCCCAAAATTTCACCATCAAATTTAATACCCATGTCGGAAAATTGATCAAAGCACCCTTGAAATTCACTTATGTGATCAAAAATAGGAGTACCTTCCTTGTACCTCAAATTTATAGCCTATTTCAGCAAAAACAATTTATTATTCCCAGATTTAGAGGCATACAAAGTCTCAAGCTTACCCCACAAGGTTCTGGCATGTGAATCATTCGCAATACGATTCAAAACATTATCATCTACCCATTGTGGAATAAAGCCACAAACCATCTCATGCTCAAAAGCTCATTCTTCATCAGATTTATTTTTAGGTTTTTGAGTAGCAAAAACTAGTAAATGTAACTTTTTCACAAATAGTAGATCCTTCATTTGTCCTCTCCACTTGTGATAATTGGTGCCATTCAGACTAATCATTCTACCATAATTAAACTCCCATCATTCAATCAAACAAATCCACAAACAAATAACCTTGCTCTGATACCAGTTGTTGAGAACACACAAAAAAATATCCTGACAACAGATAATGCTAAGATGACACCAATAATAAATAGGCAAGGGAACACACAATTTTTAACATGGAAAACCTCCTTAATGTGAGGAGTAAAAACCATGGGACCTAGTCCAGTAAAATCTCCACTGTAAAGATATAATAAGTATAACAAAGTGTCTCCAAACAAAGGATTCACCACAAGCCCCTACTCACAATCAACTAGTGAAAATCACAAAAAACTGTCCAAATGACCCACAATAGGGTACAAATAACCCAACCAAAAGAGACGAAGAAACAAAAATCTGACCATACAGATTAAATCACACGATGTCAAAAACAATATACTGAAAAATCATAAAAGCGGAGCACAAATGATTACCCGTTTTGATGAAGACAGTGAGCAGAAATCTTCTCTCGTTGAAGGTTGAAGACACAGCTGGCGTTGCTGGCTACTGCCCGTGGCGGCCGGCGGTGACTGTTACTACTATGGTGACGTTGGAGCGGCAATTGGTGAAGGCTAGGGGCGAATGTCGAACAAGCAGAGAAGACGAGGGTTTGCTTTTCGTTCGCAGAAAAGAAAAACAATGACAGTCGCCTATCCAAAAATTTTTATCTCAGTCAAGTCGGCGGTTTCGTCGATAGAGATAAATAACAAGGTTTTTTTTTTCTTTTTATATTAAAGGGTTGTGGGCCCCCACTTGAGGAGGACCCACAACAATGAGTTCATTAGAACAAATGTTTTGACGTATATTTTTTTTCATGAGACAAAGATTGAGAAAATAGAGTTCAACTTGATAAAATAAATGAAACACAAAATATAAACATGTTTCCAAACTCAAAACTTTATACGTATAAGATACACTGAGATGAAATGTAAAATTACCTAAGTGGTTGAAGTTGAAAACATCCAAGTAAGAATTCCAATGAAGTGGACGTAAGCTCTGAGAAATTACAGATTTGGAGAACATCGTATGCAAAGACTGTGGAGACTAGAGTAGAATTTAGAGTTTGAAACTGATAGATTGTGATAGATTGAATGAGAATGTAGATTTTTGGACGTGAGTTAGAGTCTGACATGAACATGGGGTTGAGTTGGTTGCAACAGAATTTTTGAATTTATCTCCTAAAATTAAATTCTCTTTGAAATTTTGAAAATTTGAAAAGGCATTTAATTAAAATAAGACACATGTCTAATTTATTTCATGGTTTAGAAGACAAGTGTCTGAATGGAGAAGAGACACATGTCCGACTGGAAGAGGCTTTGGCCTGATTTCATTACTTTAATATATATATATATATATATATATATATATATATATATATATTAGATTTGTAGTAAAGCATTTGTTTTATAGCGTTTGTGCATTATTTCCTAAAAGCCTTTTACGTGTAGTTCCAATGGAGTCATTCATCCACCATCCAAATGCATGTATGCAACAAAAGCTACAAAGTTATTATAATGCAACCCACTTACGGGGGGTGCTCAGTGCTCACCAATATGTATATGCTTTTTTGAGTTTTGTCTACTAATTAAGACAAACAATTGCCACATTAGAATCAATATACTAGTGGTGTCTCCGAGTCCACTAAGCTGCAGACTGCTTTTAGTGGTCTTTTGAAATGAGAGATCGGCCTTTTCACCAAAGCCAAACAAATATTTTACTTTTCTCCTGGCCTATAATTAACACTATAATGTTTCTCAGAATGTTATTTGGGATTTCTTAATATACTACTGTGTGGAGATTCTTGGAAGTTGGGTTTTCTACAACAACAGATTTGCTTAGTGGTTTAGTGTTTAGGCTAGTACAAAACTTTGCATTTTATATTATTTTATACGTATTTGTGCTGTACATATTTGTATTTATACTCTTTTCAAATTGAGCTTTAATAATGTTAGGAAAAATCTTTGCTAAAATCCTTCTCACAAATTTTTATTTGTTTATATGGTTAATAACAGATTGCAACTTTCAAAACTCTCATATTTGTATCAATACCCCCTATTGTCATTATTCTCAACCATAAAATGTAATAAATATTTGTCAAGTAAGAATAAATGAAGATTGGAGAATATTAGTTGGGGTTGTATCAAATTAATAAAATTAGAATGAATGGATGATCATCCTTCAAACCCATCTTATTAAACCGATTATAGTAGATACTGTACCTGGTAAGTATATAAAAATAAACAAATAGAAAGAGAAAATGAATAATGTTAATCCATGGAAAGATCCAACACACAAACAAAAGACATATTATAATAAATGAGATTAATTTATAGGAAATTCGATACCATGAACTATTAATTTGAACCAATCTCTTTAGTAGTTTCAATCTGATGGAATATAGGATCCACAATGATGAATTCACAGGGCATATTTTATAATTTTTGTGTTGTTTTCTGATTTTGGTAAGCAACCCATATTCTACTTATTGTTTGAAGGTGGATTTATAATTATCATAGAAATTTGAAGGTGGGGTTATAATTATAATGGATTTATAGATATAATATCAGATATACATGCATAAAACAAGCATATATAATATGCTTATTTCCTAATTATATATTAGTGGTCTTGCTGCCACTAATTAATATAAGTGAATATGACCAACTTGTCTCCACCTTGACACTAACTTGCTTATTTGATTGATAGAAAATAATATATAAAATCAAATGGAAATAGTTGGAAGCGTAAGTTGCATTCTAAGGGAAAAAAAAGAGTAAATAAAGGAAAATGGAAATAAAATTAATTGAGTACAAAAGAAAAGATATGAAGAGTTCATGAAAGGAAATTAAAATGAGAAGATACTTGTTGGGTCTTCCTCCAACCACATATCCTTAAATTAATAATATACAGAATGGACTTAGTTATTGCTTTGTGAAAATGACCTTGGTGGGCAAGGCATTTTGAAAGGTCCATTTCTGACTCTGATGATGAGGTCCTCCTCTTCATCAATTATTTCAACAAAATACTCATGCAGACTGGGAGACGGAGGCTGGCCATGTGGACTAAGACCCACTTAACAAATTATTGGGTAGCTTCCTTTTTCCTCTCTTCTGGTAGGTGAGAGACTGATAAATGAAGTGTGCTACAGTGTATAAGGACCATTATTAGTTTCGTCTAAGCTGATAGATCCTTGGAACCTAAAACCATGTCTTATTGCTAAATATACACACATAAACATGTAGTTTATTAATTTAAGTAATGTTTAATTATATTATAGATGCAATACTTAGATACATACATACATATATATGATTTATATTAAGTTTAATTTATATTTTTTTGAGCTTTTAATTTTTATAAATTAAAAAAAGATAAATTTGAAATTTGAGGTCAAAAAGAGTTGTTTTAGAAAAAAATTGAACCTTAACGACATATAATTCTCAAAAAGTTACCCAAGACAAAAATAAAAACATTATCCCAATTGAACAATTGAGTATAAAGTTATAGCCTATAAAATTTTTTACACACTTTACCCATGACCAGATCACAGAGTTGAATAGATCAAAGGTTCAACTGGCTGGGATGGCTTTGACGTAGTGGATTTTGGTCAATTTTCAGGCTTTAAAAAAAAAAATCAGACCTGAAAAAAGGACTTAATGAATCTTCAATTTATGAGTCTGAATTCGGCCCAATCATGCTTGGATCCAAAATTTGCGGACCCAGACACTACGATGAAGTGGGGTATGTTAAATATCTAAGTATAAAAAAATATGTTCTCCCATCATCGAGTACAATAATGTCCCTGCTTAAGGTGCAATTATTGGATCGTTTTGAGTGTTGTCTGGTGTTTGATTTAACTTATTGGGGAGTTCTTATCCACGAATGAAATGAAGTCAATTTTCATTTCTTTTTCGGAAGAACTAAGCTGATAACAAGCAGGCAACCACACGGGTAAGGTGCATAATAAACGAAAACCCAGTTCAATCAAGTTCCCATGAACTACGGTAGACATTGAAGCTAGGGCAAACTTGTTGTGCGAGGCAACTGTTTGAAACCATCAATTCCATTGTAAATTTGTTTTTTTCCTCTTGACCTCGACCTAGGTACGACAATGGGGTAGGTTCGAGAGGGTTTTGTAAATTATAGACTCTAACCGTCTATTTAGATCTCCCAACTCATATCATATACTCTCCAAAACCTGTAGCAGGTTTGATTTTGAAAATTCAACTCCCCCTGCACATGAAAATGCAAAACTCTCACTCATCCTATTCTTCTTGCATTTGAGGGTGGGTGGATCAACTTGGCGGCTTGGGTTTAAAATCCAGTTTTCTATTATTTCTTGTTATATATAAGCAATAAATAAATAAAATTTTATGTACAAGCATTAAAATTTCTAATTATTTGATTAAAACATATAAAAAATACACCGATTATTAATTATCCTTTATATAAAATTTAAAATATTATTAAATTCAATACCTAATACATAAATTCACATGTCTTCCAACAATATTGGGATGGGGAGGGCTGAATTTAACCTAATACTGCATCCTATCCTACCCATACATGTTGTAAAATTCCAAAGCATATATCCATCCCAAAATCTATTTAAAAGGAAAAAAAAAAAAAAAAACAACCAGGGAGGGCGGTTTCCAGTTCAGCAGGGTAGAAATTGCCATCCATGCCTTGTAAGCATTTCTTTTTTTTTTTTTTTTTTTTTTTGCTATTGTTATATTCCCTGTACTTCTCTCTGGAATCTGGATCATGGATTCAGGGCCATTGAAATGAATCAAAGACCACTAATCCACCCACAATAAGCCCCTGAATGCCGTTGGATCTGAATCCCACTTAAAACACCCATAAAATCCATGTTTGTTGGGATTGCATGGCTTATGCAAAGAAATAAACAGAGTAGCTAAATGTGAAGAGAATGACCCCATGGCCATGGATTGGTCCCACCACTGCATTATTTTTATATATAAATGTGCATGGCTTATGCATGAAGTACAGGTTTGGTCACGGACTTTCAAAGCTCCTTTGCGGAAAGACAGCAGTTGCTCATGACGCTTTTTATATTCTTTATTTAGTGGGTGAGTAGGTGGATATAATGTATGGGCTGGAAGAAGAAGACAACAATATATCAATGGGCTGGACTGGACCAATTTACCTGCTGTCTGTCACCAACTGGTGCCCTTGCTTGCGGGAAAGCTAGGCTTTTCACTTTTGTGGAATATCTAATTTGGAATTATCAACACCAACAAGTATGCTTTCTTTTAACAGCCTTGGGTTGGCCCAAAAGATGCAACAAGAAGCTTTAGGGAGAAATAGCTCAAGGAAAAATTGGAGAGGTAGATGATCCTCATCCCTCACGCAAATGCTGGGTCTCATGTACTTTCAATTCTTGAACCTCTTGTCCTGATGTTTGATTTGATTTTAGTAAGAATATTGTAGGGGTTAAAATACCTGCTTCATTGCTGGTTTCGATTCCATATATACTTTTTTAGTGGAAGGTCAGTCATCCCTCTCTAATGCATTAATTAATATATTAATTAAGAAATTAATATTAGAGGGACAAGGTGGACGGCGTCACCAGTGATGTGGGGACGAAACTTCTGTTGAATGCAATTGGATCTCTCTCTCTCTCTACGTAATAATTACATGCTAAAATGGGGGGTTGGTTTACACTTTACACAACAAAACAAAGCTTAGGATTTGAATTGTAGTAGCAAAGTAATCCACGCTACCTGGAAATTTCACAGAAAGAGCTACATCTAGAGTATATATTATTACATGCATTTACCTGGAAATCACACCTTCCTCAAGTAGCATTAGTTTAACTCCTCATCAACATGACAACAGAAGTTGTGATTTTTTTTCCTCAAAGGAAACTCTACTCTCTATTTCTATAAGTGACATTTCTAGGGGATTGGGGGTACTCAAATGTCAAATCCACTTTCAGGTTTGATGAGGACTGCCAATTAATGTTTTTAATTGTCCCGTTCATAATTCCACATGGAAGAAACTTCAAAGGGTGGGTTTCATATTTTGAAAGCTAATATATATATATATATATTATTCGATATAAATAATGCCTATGTCATACCCAAGCTCTAATCTCTATACAGTAGGGAAAAAAACAAAAAAAAAAGAAAAGAAAGCAAGAAAGACATTTGTTAAAAACGCATATCTTTTTAATAGAAGGGGTATTTTTGAAAAAAATGCAAGCCCTAAAAGACAACAGGTATAGTAATGGATCATTACTGACCTGATGAACCTGAACTAGTTTATTATTTCACAATTTTCACTAATCATGTCAGCATTATTTTCTTACAAAATGATGCAAAATGGATCATATCATAATCCGAGAGGCTGTTCATTTTTATCACAATGTTTCGATCTTTTGCCTATCAAGCCATGTAACCTGTAGCTACAGAATGTGTGACTATGAGGATCATCTAAACCTGACTCAGTGATCAATGAGGTCACTCAGCTAATAGTAATTAGCGGCCAAACAGTTCCATAAATGGATGGATGTTGTAGGATTTCCAATTCAGCTGTTTTCTTTAGAGGGTGAACCTACGCTATGTAACTCTCTCTCTCTCTCTCTCTCTCTCTCTCTCTCTCTCTCTCTCTCTCTCTCTCTCTCTCTCTCTCTCTCTCTCTCTCTCTCTCTCTGGATGTTGAGTATAGATTATTTTTATTTACGCACCCATGCACAGTTACAAATTAACAATAAGAGACAATGGGTTAATTTGTCACGGTGTGTGGTGGGTGCTCCCACCACCCAGAACAATCCTTATGTCCAAATATTTCAAATCCCATCCAAACCCGATTTGATGTTTCCCTCCCAAACACAACATTTCATTAGTCTTTGAAAGCAACGCCCCAACCATCCATGGTCTCTTTCTCTCTGGTTAATTTGGCCAATTTTTTTTCCCAATCAAAATCTTTGGGATTTAGACATCAATGGTGACATATCCTTGATCAACGGTTTTTGTCCACTTAGAGCTCACAATTGTAAGTGGTGGGCTCAGATTTTGTCTATATGAATTTCATTAATTTAATTAATTTGTTTCTTTCAAGTTAAGATTACTAGTTAAATGTTTTTAGTTTGACACACCTTGTATGCGTGATCCACATGGTCGTTAATCTTAAAGTTGATCGCTTCTAAATTGTGGGTTTTAATTTTTATATTTTATATAACCCAGTGGACCGGTTGGACCGGATGATCTGTCCTGATCCCCCGAGGAATCGGGAATGTCTCAGAAACTGGAAGCAGAAAAAGTATTGGGGTTTTTATTAGATTCCTCCAATGGACCAGTCAACCCGTTGGTTAAACCGCAGATATACATATAATTTTAATTAACCTGACCTGTTTTTGGATGCTGATGCTGCCCAGGTATGCCAAATTTATATAATCCGGTTAGAAAAGCATTTGCCATCCTGATTATGTCATGTTTTTGTTTTTGGATGCTTTTATCATCTGATGTGCTTGGCTAAACTGTTAATTTGTACTTGATTATAAGAGTTCAACTAGTTGCATTCATTAATATTGGTTGTATATATATGTTAAATTCAAATTTCAACAAATTATATTAAAATATGTTTATTTTTTATTGGTTTACATTTAATAAAGTATATATTCACATTTGATGACATTCAATCAATCATGTATTTTGTTACATGGTGCAGTGATACACCATAGGTTTTGCCATAATTATAATTGATGAATTTGCTCCTACACCTGAAGTAAAGTTTGGGGTTTGAAAAAAGGGTAAAATACAAAAACTATTCCTAAAATTTTTTATAATCATAAAAATCTCCCTATAATTTCACTTTAATAAAAATCTCCCCTGAACTTTTAAAAACTTCTCTAAAATGTTTAATCAATGCATCATTTTTTTTCCAAATACTCATTTTACCCTCTTCTAAAATGGGTACTGAAATACTAACCAGTGACCAGTGAAGAATGCATTATGCCAAATCAATAACAATCACCAGTGATGGTGAAAAACAGTACAAATGAAGATTATTAGGCCATTAATCTCATCAATAGACTCCTCTCTCTCTCTCTCTCTCTCTAGATTTTGGAGCACCGCATTTCACAGGAATATAGATTGTGCGCTATACCCTCAAGGGTTGTCGTTTTAATCACATCACCTTAAAACTTGTATTCTTCTTTATCGCTAATTTGATTTTCGATCTCCACTCCATCTCCCTGAATTTAAACTTCATTATGTCAATTCATTCATTTTCGGTTCCCTTCTTCATTTCAGGTTTCCTCATAAACTGTGATGCCACCGCACACTCCAATATCGACGGCCTATCATGGGTCCCCGACAACAAGTATGTCTTCCCGGGACTGCCCAAATCAATGATTATACCTGACAACCCCTACTTTGTCTGGACTCTCTCCACCTCCCTTTCTCTCTTGAAGGTTGTATTCATCGGAAATTCTGCTACGTTCTGTCGGTTATCCACAATGTTAAATACCTTGTACGGACCACATACTTGTATGGAGGAATCAACGGTATAGGTTTGCCTCCAGTTTTTTATCAGAGAGTCGGTGGGATGTTCTGGAGCATTGTGAACACGATGGAGGATTACGCTACAGGGAGATGGTCTTACTATAAAGGAGTCTTTGTTGCTGTTGGGAAAACGATGTTCATTTGTGTTGTTGGAAATAAATTCTATTTTTTTTTATGCCTTGGAAGTTGTTTGTTTGGATATTAATTTTGTATTTTTGAATTTTCAACTCCAGATTCCCTGATGACAAATCTGATCAATATTGGAAACTATTAGGAGAGATCAATCCTATAATACAAAGCCTTAGAAATCACTCAGTTTATAGCATTTGGAATGTTCCACCTTCAAAGCTCTTTTGTTGAATTTTTTAAAAATTTAAGGGAGGTTTTTATTAAAGTGAAACTATAGGAAAATATTTTATGATTATCAGAAAGTTCAAGGGAGATTTTTGTATTTTATCAAAAAAAATTATAACTGATGAATTTACAATATATAATTAAGATATATACAGATCAGTCCACTTGAATTAGCGAATAAAGAAAATCAAATCTATAATCAATTAATGGTGCTAGGTGGCTTAAAAAAATGGTCTGGGATTTGGCTTCATCATGATTCATGAATTTAGGTTGCTTAATTGGAGTGTGAATAAATTGGTAAAGATTAAGGAATGAAGGCTCAGTTTAGAAAGAGTACAAATGCAAATACATGCAAAACAATACCACATACAAAGTCTTGCAATCTGCATAATTGTATTTGTAAAGTCTCAATTTGGAAAGAGCACGAAAGTGTAAATGCATAGAAAATAATACACGGATTTACACTCTACATATTTTATACTCCTTCCAAACTGAGCCAAAATGCCGAAATAGACTGAAATCGAATTGCTTAAGAAGCGTTAATGAGTGAACCTACCAACACCATTTGAGAGACTGAAACACCCTTTATTATCAGTTGAACCTACCAACATCAATTTGGAATGCTATGTTGGATACTTGTAGACTAAATCTAAACACAGATGCTTCATGCTTTGTAGAGTACAAAAACATAATTGATATTTGGAAACGGGGAAATCGAAGTGAAAAGAGGAACTGAAACAAGGGCGTTCAATTCAATTAGAATAAAAAACAGAAAGCATAAGGTGAGGTTCTGGTAATCACAACGTGACTTCATTTGTCTTCGTTTTAATTTGAAAGAGCCAAAGAGTCCATATCTTGATATGGGGATGTTGTCGCCAGATGATACTACACCAACACCACACACTTAGGCTGCTTTATTGATGGCTTGGCCTATTTCAGTCAGCAATACAAATATAAAGTAAAGAATGACGTGGTTAATTCCAACTGATAGCAATAAAGCAGATGACCCTGTTATTTAAGGGAGGACCACGTGAAGAACTTCTACACCACATTCCATGCTGCCACACGTTCACGTAGAATAGGATTTGAAGATCGTTGTCTAATAAAAAGCAGCCTTGTTTGAATCTCTGACTCTCAGAAAGAGAGAGAAAGAGAATTTTAAGAAGAATAGTTGAGTTGAGATGAGAAAGTAGCCGGTGCTAATTAATATGCAATTCCGACCACCCAATTGTATATACTTTTAACTATTCAACCGACGTTTATGCTTTTTTATCCTGTGGATACAAATGACTTGTCAATAAATGATAACCACCTAAATGCCCCAAACACCTCCCCCTTATTATTCTGACAAGTGGAGGAATTATGTGGTGCGCCCATATGATAAATAAAATTACTAATCAATTGCTTGCATATGGGCATGGGACCTTCTGGCTTGGCTGTCTATGGCCTTCCATATCCTACATCAACCCCATCACATAGTATATATCGGAATTGTCTGCAAAAGTCTCAAAATTCGTTAAGAACTTTCCCTCAGTTTTCTGTTTTTATGTTATTTTCTATCAAGTCAAAGCCAAACATGTTAGGAAAATGTAGAGCTGTCAATTACTTGTGATTGTATAAAGAAAACGTCAAAAAGGCAAGCTTGCTTTCTGGATAAGCCACTAAAAACTGAAACTTAAATTGTTCATAACCATTGAAATAATACCTTAGTGAATCATGGATGGACGGTCAAAACTTTTAAAACCTTTAAAAGCCCAAAGAGCCTTACGCTTTGTTTGGTTTGCAGGAATAAGGAAGGGTATGGAATCGGAATCAAAATGGGCTATTTTGATTCCAACTGTTTAGTTGGGCAGAATCGGAATCCCGTTTCTATTCCTGTTAGAATGACATTCCCTGCCCCTCCTTGAGAATGAACTCCTACTCCTGTTGATTCCAATTTCCATTCCTATTCCTTTCTGAATCATGGGAATAGACCATTCTGATTTCAATTCCAAAAAATTATGATTTCGGTTCTAATTCCAAACCAAACAGACCCTAATTCCATACTGATTTGCAGATTAGACTGTAACTGCATTAAAATGCGGGCATGCTGTACTTTATAGTACCATCGAAGCCATATATATTGGTAGCAAGGTTCAAAATATCGATACGCCCGATACACCAATAGGGGCATATCAGGCGAATCAATACTATTTTTTTTTCTTACTTTTTTTTTCTGAAACCAGTTCAGGGGAACCGGTTTAGGGCTCTTCCACCCCCTGAGCCGGTCAAACCCCCAATACACCCACTATAGGGGCGTATCAGAGGGGTCCTGGAATGATATGTATCAGCTGATACGGGCCGTTACATGTCGATACTTTGAACCTTGATTGGTAGTAGCAAATAACTGAAGTCTAAGATGGGTGTCACCCCTCTATGAGGCGTCCATACGATTTCAGCATTCAACATAACAGAGCTGATTCATGGTCTGGTCTGTCTGGAACAATTCAGCGCTGTTTTCTATCTTGTATTGGCACATTGACAATGATGTATCAATTGAAATTCACCCTGCACTCCATTCTTTTACGGACAGTATGCTCTTGCTATGATTGAACAAGAGTATGAACTTTCCAACGCTGTTTTCCTTGGAATGATGGAAGTTCTCATTTCATTAGCCAACTATGATTGAACAAGAATATCAACTTTCCAAGCCACTACACCAGGCAGCAATTGAAATTGGTTAGTAATCAATTCAAGGGGACTGAAAATCACACTACCACCGTTGTGAATGATTCATCAAGAAACATTGTAACACAATGGTCATACAAGTATGTGGAAATAAAGCCTTTTCATAAGACAAGTGAGAAACCTCAGCCTCTAACTTCATGGCACCTGGTATCATAATGGGGAATGCATACCAATACAGTGGGAGTTGTGTAGTCAGTTCATTCTCATATAATAAAGTTCCACATACTAGCATTTTCCATATAACAATCTATACAATTAATTCATCTAAATAGACCATGGAAAAAATAAAAATCCTTCACATATACAAGGAAAAGCCTCTTTTAATATCAGGTTGGGACAACCTCAGGTTCAAGCGGTGATGATCTGTCACCCTCCACACTCCCAACCTCTGTGGTCTGTCTACTCTTCTCATCTTCTTGGAACCCTTGTTTGAATCTGTCATAATTGGTGGGCTCAATTGACTTGAAAGGACGTTCCCCCAATACTCGAACCAAGTCCTCTTGGTGTAGGACCTCCTTCTCAAGTAATAGCTCAGCAATCTGAGCAACTTGCTCCTTATGCTCCTCTATCAATTGAACTGTGCGTTCATAAGCCTTGGCAACCCATTCTCTCACCTCATTGTCAATAATCGCTCCCATCTTGCTGCTATAGGGCTTTGTCATCTCAAATGAATCATCCCTTTGCGGGAAAGAGAGGAGACCTACTTTGTCACTGAAACCATAGACGGCTACTTGGGCATAGGTCATCTTGGTTACTTTCTCCAGGTCATTTTGGGCACCTGTCGAGATCTTTCCTAACAAAACCTGCACCAAAATGAATACAGGTTACTATAATAGATGAATGGTTCAAGCACACCAATACATCAAGATAATAATTTTGCTGCATCTCCCAGGATAGAAGCTAAAAAAACTGCTTGCCGGTTCCAGTTATTGCAAGATATTCAGATTCCTTTGGATTGCCTATGGAATAGGGTGGGTAGGTTTGGATTTGGGGACAGAATTGGGATTCTCAATCTTAAGAATCTTCGAATCCCATTATTTGGGTGCATTTCTTGGCACCAGAGTTTGGTATAAAGAATAAATTTGTCACCATGTTTTGGCAGAATTCAAATGACACCTGGGGGAAGGCCAGCAGTTTCAAATCCATGGAATCGAGACAGGAAAAGAATTCAAATCCAGTTCTGCCATGTAATCCAAAAGATCACCGACACAGTAGGCATTTTTCCCGTTCATGACTCACATTAAAGTAGAAAATTTTCTATAATTCTTTGTTGTTGCTCAGAAAAGGGTAAAGTAATAGAATCTTCAAAATCTGGGGCAGAAGCTAGAAACTGAAAAGTGCTGCTTCCCACTAGTGCAAGATGTTCATATTCCACTAGGCATCCCGTTGGCTACTTACTCCTGAAATACAAGAAAGGCTAAAATATTCAAAGTACCTGCTCCGATGCTCGGCCACCTAGGGTCATGCATGTCATGTCAAAGAGCTGCTCTTTAGTCATTAAAAGGTTTTCATTTGGAACATATTGAGCAAACCCAAGTGCTGCAGTACCACGTGGAACGATTGTTACTTTAAGCAAGGGTTCTGCATGTTCCAAGAACCACCCTGCCACAGCATGGCCTGATTCATGGTAAGCAACAGTCCGGCGCTCCAGTTTGCTTATAACCTGCTTGACCAAATAGGAAGGAAGGAGGCTGAAATAAGATTATTATGGGCAACATAAATGTGTTTATTTACATTTGGCTTCTGGTACTAATACAAAGTATGGATCAAGAGAAAAAGAGAGAAGAAAAGGGGAAATCTAACAAAAAGTTACATCACAACTTCTAGAAGAGAATTTTCAAACATTAAATAATTCAATGTTGACAGAATTGGGAATTTTACGTATGGTAAATCCCTTTAACCAGCACCCTTTTGCTTAAAAAATTCGCACCTTTCTTGGATCAAAACCCTACAACCTCCTCAACTTCATAAACCAGACTCAAATCCTTTTGGTTCTTCCAAATGGGGGTACCATAGAGACTTGGCAAAATCTCCCTGGAATCCCCACATTTCACTAAGGGATAATACAAAATATTCCAAAAATATTTTTATCCCTTACACCTCCAATATACTGTTGATATATCAGGAATATTTCAAATTTCATTGATAAATTAAACATCTGAATTGTAATTTTGTAGAACATCAATGAAAATTCCAATATTTCATACAAATAAATAGCCCAAGATTTTTGGAAATCTTTTTCTGAAAGAACAAAAAGGATTTTGTGGTTAGATAACTCATTATTCTGAATGTGATTCACTTACTAAGTCACTATAATTCAAAAGAAAAGGAAAAAAAAAAAAAAGAAACAACTGAAAAAAAAAGGGTTCCCAAGATAATCAAAACACATAATAACAAAAGTGAGTTTTTCTTGCATGGTATGCAGCTTTAGGAAGATGTCTAACCAGATGCAACCTCATCAGAAGAGGATTGATTTTAGACAGCACATCATGCATATTATGTAATGAAGCCTTGGAAACTGTAGACCACATCTTTCTCCATTGCAGCTTCAATTATAAGCTCTGGAATTCCATCTATCAAAGTTTTGGGCTACGTTTATGTACTCCTCATCCTCAATCTGTTGAGTGTCTATTTAGAAGCTGGTTCCTTAGTGGTCTCAGTAGCAGAAGTTTCTTTGGAAAATATACCTTCTGTAATCATTAGGAGCAAAAGAAACCCCCGGAAACAAGGCAGGCTCAGATGATGTTGTTCTTGGACGGATAAAAGGAAACCTATCTCCTGGCTATCAATTCAAAAACCTTTTTCAAGAAATTCTTTTCATGTCTTGTTTTTGAAGCACACTTTTTGTAACAAGTGTCTTCTTTTCTTTTCTTTATTCCCAATGTATAGCTTCTTGATGCACATGGAGACTGATGTAATTTTTTTCTTTGTAAATCTTAATACAGTATCTCACTATTAACAAAACATATAATAATAAAAAGAAAGAAATCAATGGCAAGTGAATGACGTGTGCATAGAAGAAAAGACGACTAAAAGACTAAAAGGGAGACAGAACCTACTTAAGTCTCTTAATCTTCTCTTACATGATATATAAAGTTTGTTATGGTTTTTTGAATCTTAAATATGCAATTATGCTTCATCTAAGTGATCCATAAAGTCTTAACAATCTTTTTTTGTAGTTTGCTTTAATTTTTTGGATTTTACAAATGTCTTAAATTAGCAGAATAACCTCAAAATGTCCCCATTTTTGCATAGTGAAACATCCATCTGATATCAAAATTGTGAACCATGACTGGACAAAGCTTGTACAAGGATGCTTGATCTAAAGAATTACTAAAAGGACTGCATGTTGTTGGAAAGTTGAATCTAGGAAACACAAATCAAGTGCGAGTAGTGTGAATGGTAGTCCTCCAAAGCAAGTATACATGTAATAGCCAAAGCCACAAAAAACATGTAGGTCATATCTGAGAAAGATGGAATACTTATAGGGGGCTTGAACCTTTTCCTTGTCATTTGTGGTCAAAATACAAACAGGATGCAGGCTCATCTAAGAATTTCAGTTTGGCCCCTGTAACTCATTAAGAGTTTTTTTTTTTTTTTTTTACCACGAGGGTATTAAAAAATTACATCAGAACCCATGTAAAACAAGATACTGTATAATGGAAATGTATAAAGAGATTATAACGGCAACTTTCTACTGGTTACAAGAAGACCTCTTGTATCAAAGAAGGATTTATAAGAAACTCTCCTTAAGAGGTTGTCAACTGCCAACCATGAGTATAACGAGCCACTCATTTTCCTTGCTATTATTTCCTATAAGCACACTTTTCAAAAATCCATGTGTTCCTTTCACTCCAGATGGACCAAAACTTATTAGGAGTTGAGAAATTAAGTTTTACCAAAACTTACAGGTGCTAAACAAATAGAGTTTGGTTCCCTAGATCTTTTCTATAGTTTCTCTGTAACCTCCAGTAAATTATATGCTATTAAGTACAAATTAGTGTAGCATTTTTTTAGGGAAAGGTAATTGCTAATTAGAGTAAGATTAATGATATTGTAAAGTAACATGTATATTCTCCTGAGGAGAAAAAAGGATGCTGTCCAATGATTCTACATAAAGCAACATGATATTCTCCTTTGAACAATTAATGAAGTTCAATCATGATACAATCTGTTGTTCCTTGTTATTGTAGGGAAATTCCCATTATCTGATAGAGTGGGCAATGAATCTACATATTCACTTATGCAACAAAAAGAATAAAAAAGACTGGCCAGTCAGAAATAAGTTACCTTGTTTTTCTTCTCCAGACCACCTATTATCCTATCTATAGCTGCCTCAAAATGTTCCATTGCAATCTGTGATACCTCATTTCTTGCAGCCATTAAAGCAGCTTCATTACAAACATTTGCAATGTCAGCTCCAGCAAATCCAGGAGTGAGAGCAGCAAGCCGCTCAGAATAATATGATGGTTCGTGGTCAAGCTTGAGTTTTTTAAGATAAATTTGAAATATCTCTTCACGGCCTTTAATGTCCGGTTTATCAATGGTAATTTGGCGATCAAACCGACCAGGTCTCAACAGTGCTTTGTCTAAAATGTCAGGTCTGTTGGTGCCAGCAAGTACAACAACTCCAGAAGTAGTTCCAAATCCATCCATTTCTACAAGCAACTGGTTAAGAGTACTTTCACGTTCATCATTTGCACCTGAAAAGCCTCCTCGCCCCCTTGCTCTTCCAATTGCGTCAATCTCATCAATGAAAATTATACTAGGTGCACATTGTCTGGCTTCTGCAAACAAGTTCCTTACCCTGGATGGTCCAACCCCAACAAACATCTCCATAAAGTCTGAACCAGATATAGACAGAAAAGGTACACCAGATTCACCAGCTGTTGCTTTTGCAAGAAGTGTCTTCCCAGTACCAGGAGGGCCTACAAGAAGAGCACCTTTCGGAATTTTAGCTCCCAACTCCTCATATTTCTTAGGGTTCTTGAGGAAGTGCACAAACTCCATGATTTCTTGCTTTGCTTCATCACAGCCGGCAACATCCTTGAAGAACACCTGGACCACTCAATAAGGGAAAAAAACATCAAATACATGAAAAAGTATCATGCCAGAGAATGCCATTGAATATTGTTAGAGTTATCCGAATAAGGGTAGATTAGTCAACTCACCTTGGTTAAGTTATGAGCTTCCATTGAATATTGTTAGAGTTATCCGAATAAGGGTAGATTAGTCAACTCACCTTGGTTAAGTTATGAGCTTATGTGGCAGTCTTATTAGAGGTTCTCTGTCCCATACTTAAGTAGGGGCAGTTTAGTCCTTGTACATTTAATCAGAAGCCTAATCGCTATTAAGAGGTCGACTGATAGGGTTTAGTTATCAGGTTCGACAGTTCTTTCATCTTCTTCTTCTTCTCTTCTTCTTCTTCTTCTCCTTCTCTTTCTTCTTCTCCTTACTGGTTCGGACTACTGTAGCTACAGTAGAAACATGGTATCAGAGCGTGACAACGTCAGTTCGTGACCTGTTTCAGTTCGTGCTTCAGTTCTCTCCTTTTCTTCTCTGGGCTGTCAATGGAGAAAAGTGGTTCGTCCCAGGCCTGAAACACCACAGCTCTTCTTTTTTCTGGTGCACAGAACCTCCTTTCCTAAGAAAAAAATTTCAGCAGTGAATGGTTGGCTGAAGCTCTCAAACGAAGGTTATCTCTCCTCTGTGTGCTGTTGGTATTTTTGGGTTGAAAATCTTCAAGAACTTGAGAGGACTGATCAGAACCTAGAGAACTAGGTTGGTTGTTGCCCTGGTTCTTGGAAAAATTCCAAGAACAGGCTGTGTTTACAGTGACCAAATGGTGTAAGGGCTGCTACTGTAGGTGGCCAAATGGTGCAAGGTGTAATGCAATGGTACTAGTTGAGTTTTTGTTGGTCTTGTGGTGCCCTCTTAAAAGCGTTAAAGCAGGTCTGTATTGTGTGTGACAGCTATGGCTGTGTGGTGGTGCTTGTGATGCACAAACTCTGTTGAGTAGTTGTTAGAGAGCTTGCATGTGGTTAGTAATTGCTGAATTAATGTCAGTGTAGTCTGTTTTTTTTTTGTGAAATCAGTAGTGGTGTGGATAAGAACAAAGGCGTGTGTATCTATCATTGTGTTTAGGGACTGCTGTAGGTTTTGGAACATCAAACTCTTGACAGCAGCACTTAGTTGGTGATTGGGAATTCAGATTAGAGGCAGCATTGAAAGAGTATCATGGCAGCAATGGGAGATGGTTGTAGTGATCAGAAACCTAGTGTGGTGGTTTCCTCTGACTATCTAGGTGTACAGATGACCTCAATTAAACTGAATGGTGAGAACTATGTTCCATGGGCCAAGTCAGTGGAAGTTTTTCTCAAGGCAAAGAGAAAAGTGAAGCATGTGAAAGAAGATAAACCACCGGCTGACTCTCTAGGGTTTGATGATTGGGAACAGAAGGATGCTCAAATCATGACATGGCTATGGAATAGTATGGAACCCAAAATAAGTGCCAACTTCATGTTCTTAGATACAACTAAAGACATATGGGAACATGCCAAGAAACTATATTCTGGGCAAGATAATACTACAAGGGTATATCAGCTCTATCAGGAGTACTTTGGTCTGCAACAAGGAAATAAAACCCTAGAAGAGTACTATGCCAGTATGAAGAACCTGAGAAATGAACTCAATGTCTATCATCCTCTCACTCCAGATGTTAAGGTTCAGCAACAACAGAGGGAACAACTAGATGTCACAAGGTTCTTAGTGGGGTTGAAATCAGAGTATGAACCAGTTAGGGCCCAAATATTGGGGGGCTCTACCCTTCCTACACTTGAGGAAGTGTTTGCTCGGCTTCGCAGGATTTCTTTGGGACAGACAAAGAATCCCACACTGTCTGATAGATCAGCTTTTGTGACAGCTAGAGGAGGTGGACGTGGTACGAAAGGGGGAGGGGGAGGATATGCCTCCCGAGGAGGTCGTGGTGGTTCCATATTTGGCCGTGGTGGTGGTCATGACTCAGGGGGAGGCTGTGGCAAAGAAAAAGGCAGCTCTACAAGGAAGTGTACTCACTGTGATAGGGAAGGACATTCCGTAAATTTTTGTTATGATCTTCATGGCCGCCCTCCCTCTAAATGGGCCAATCATGCTATTGCTGGTGGGGTTGATGTCAATGATAATCAACAAGCAGACCTAACTCCTTCCACATCTACATCTGTTTCCGGAAGGGAGATGGTGAGTGTACCGCATGATGAGTATGAGCGGTTCCTTTAGTCCACTTCCCAGCACACTACTGCTACTCTTGCCCACTCAGGTATAGCTTGCCTGTCATCTAAAACCTCTCCTTGGATTATTGACTCTGGAGCCTCTGATCACATGACCGGGACTCCAGGTGTGTTCTCTTCTCTCTCTGAAACTTCCACATCTCAAACTGTTACCTTGCCAATGGTTCCTCCTCTCCCATCTGTGGTGTTGGCAATGTTGACATGGCTTCTCTTTCTTTATCATCTGTTCTATATGTCCCCAAGTTTCCATTCAATCTTATGTCTATTAGTAAATTAACCAAGACTCTTAACTGCTTTGTTACTTTTTTCCCTTCCTCTTGTGTTCTTCAGGATCTCAGGACGGGGAAGAAGATTGGTGGGGGGCATGAAGCTGGTGGGTTGTATTACCTTGACGGTGGTGGATCATCAGTTACACTTCAGACTTCACTCACTCCTCTACAATGGCATTGTCGACTGGGACATCCTTCTCTCAAGGCCTCAAGATACTAGTTCCGTCTTTGAGTCATTTGTCAGTGTTACAGTGTGAGTCGTGTCAGTTTGGGAAACATCGTCGTGTTTCCTTCAGTCCTAGAGTTGAAAGTCGTATGTTGAGTCCTTTTGCTTTGGTTCATTCAGATGTTTGGGGCCTGATCAAAATAGAGTCTTATAATGGTTACAAGTATTTTGTCACTTTTATTGATGATTGTTCAAGAATGACATGGATTTATTTAATGAAAGAAATGAGTGAATTATTTTTCATTTTTCAAAAATTCCATGCTGAAATACGTACACAATTTGGTGTTCCAATCAAAGTTCTTTGTTCAGATAATGGTCGTGAATATTTTCTAACTTCCTTTCAACAGTATTTAGAACAGCATGGCATCATTCATCAAACTTCTTGTGCATCCACTCCTCAACAAAATGGGTGGCTGAATGGAAGAACCGTCATCTCCTTGAAACAGCTCGATCTATTCTTCATCATATGAGTATTCCTAAACGGTTTTGGAGTGATGCTGTACTTACTGCGTGTTTCCTCATTAATCGGATGCCCTCCTTTATTCTTCATGGTCGGTCTCCCTTCTCTATCTTGTTCCCCACCTTGTCTCCCTTTCCATTAACACCTCGTATCTTTGGTTGTGTGTGTTTTGTTCACAATCTGAGTCCTGGAATAGACAAGTTGGATGCACGCTCCATTAAGTGTGTCTTTCTTGGTTACTCTCGGACTCAAAAAGGGTACAAGTGTTACAATCCCAATACTCAGAAGTGCTATGTTTGTCCTGATGTCACCTTTTTGAGTCTGTTCCCCTCTTCTTAGGAACTGAAGCATCTTCATCTCCACCTTTACTTCCTCTTCCTCTTCTGGTCAGTGATCCCGTTCCAAGTGTTCCTGTTGAAGTTGACTCGTCACTTCATCCAGTGCAGATCCCTACTGAACGACCACCAATTCGGCAAGTGTATACACGTCGAACGACACCGGCCCCTCCTCCAACTTCTACCTTGTCCGCGGATCCTGTCGTTGCTCCTGTTGCTGAACCTTCAGGACTTGACCTACCCATTGCCTTACGGAAAGGTAAACGTAGTTCTACTCTCCATCCCATTTCCAATTTTGTTTCAGTATCTTGCCTTTCCGCCTCACATCGCCAGCTTGTTTCACTATTGTCATCTATTTCCATACCTAACAATGTCCAAGAGGCTCTTAGTTCACCTGGGTGGAGGCAGGCAATGGAGGAGGAACTCTCTGTTCTTCAGCATACTCACACGTGGGAGCTCACTACTCTTCCTCCTGGTAAGCATGTTGTGGGTTGTAAATGGGTGTATACTATTAAATACTTGCCAGATGGTAGTGTGAAGCGTCTGAAAGCCAGACTTGTTGCTAAAGGGTATTCACAGTTGTATGGAGTGGACTATATGGAGACCTTCTCTCAGTGGCTAAGATTAGCTCTGTCCGTGTGTCAATTTCCCTGGCAGTTATGTATGATTGGCCCTTATTTCGACTTGATATAAAAAATGCCTTCCTTCATGGTTACCTTATAGAGGAGGTATATATGGAGCAACCACCAGGGTTTGTTGCTCAGGGGGGAGACTGGTAAGGTGTACAGACTGAAAAAGGCAATTTATGGGTTGAAACAATAGCCTCGTGCTTGGTTCAGGAAGTTTAGTGAAGTGGTGAAGAATTTTGGAATGAAACAATGTCAGGTTGATCACTCAGTGTTCAGCTATGACTCAGAAGCTAGAAAGATTTTATTAGTGGTCTATGTAGATGATATTGTCATAACTGGCAATGACAAATTGGGGATCGACAAACTCAAGGTCTTTCTATAAAATCATTTTCAAACAAAAGACCTTGGGACATTGAAGTATTTCTTGGGTATAGAAGTTGCTAAATCAAGACAAAATGTAAACCTGTGCCAAAGAAAATATATTCTCGATCTATTGGACGAAATAGGACTGTTAGGTGCAAAACCGGCTAAAACTCCTATGGAACCAAATGTTAAGTTGAGCAGTGATACAGGGGGAATATTTGATGATCCTGGAAGGTATAAACGACTAGTGGGGAAGCTGAACTATTTGATTATCATGAGACCAGACATCTCCTTTGCAGTCAGTGTGGTGAGCCAATTTATGCAGAACCCTCGTATATCTCACTGGGATGCAGTTCTTAGAATTGTAAGATATTTGAAGGGAGCTCTGGGTCGTGGGCTATTGTATAAACCAGGAGGAAAACTTGAACTAGTTGGGTACACGGATGCAGATTGGGCGGGCTTTGTGTCTGATAGAAGATCTACTACAGGTTACTGCACATTTCTTAGAGGAAATCTTGTGACGTGGAAGAGTAAAAAGCAGACGGTTGTGGCTAGAAGCATTGCTGAAGCCGAGTACAGAGTCATGGCAAACACTACATGTGAATTGGTGTGGTTGAGGAATCTCCTACAAGAAATCGGGTTCCACATGGATAAACCTATGAAGTTGTACTGTGACAATCAAGCTGCGCTCCATATCTCATCCAACCCTATTTTTCATGAGAGAACAAAGCACATAGAGATTGATTGACACTTTGTGAGAGAGAAGGTTCTTACTAGAGAGATAAGCACAGAACATGTAAGCTCAGGTGATTAGTGGGCAAATTTGTTTACAAAAGCCTTAAGCTCAGAGAGAGTGAACTATATATATAACAAGCTGGGATTATGTGACATATATTCTCCAGCTTGAGGGGGAGTGTTAGAGTTAGCCGAATAAGGGTAGATTAGTCAACTCACCTTGGTTAATTTATGAGCTTATGTGGCAGTCTTATTAGAGGTTCTCTGTCCCATACTTAAGTAGGGGCAGTTTAGTCCTTGTACATTTAATCAAAAGCCTAATCACTATTAAGAGGTCAACTGATAGGGTTTAGCTATCAGGTTCGACAGTTCTTTCATCTTCTTCTTCTCTTCTTCTTCTTCTTCTCCTTCTCTTTCTTCTTCTCCTTACTGGTTCGGACTACTGTAGCTACAGTAGAAACAAATATTTTAACATTTTTTTCTTTAATAGAGAGGAAATGGTAATGAATTGATCAATGGTGCAAATATTGAAAAGAGTGAAGAGCAATTTTAACCATATGTTACAAGCAGGAAAATAGAAATAATCATCCTTATTCAGATTTTTAGAGAATCTAGTATGATCCAAGGATACGAAAGGAATTTCTAACCTTATTTTTGGCATTCTTATCCATCTTAGTGATATGAGCTTTTCCAATATTAAATATGCCACGGCTACCCCTTCCACCACTGCCACCAATGCCAAATCCACCCTGCATTCTTCGCCCCATGTACAAAAGAGATCCCAAAACCAAAGCTGTTGGCAAAAACCTCATCAATTCTTGATACCAAACCATTTCAGAAACATAAGTTACAGGAACATAATCATGAGGATCTATCCCTAATGCTTCCTGGGCTTCCTCCAACTTCTCTTCAAATGATTCAACACTGCCAATGTTAAAATAATATTTATATTGGCTTCCATTTCCTCTAGCAGGAGTATTATTAGCTGGTCCCTGAACAACATCTTCATTGGTTTGTCTGGAAGTGTGTGGAGACCTTCGGACATAAACCTTTGCAACTGATTTATTGGAAACAACAATATGATCAACTAGACCAGGTTCCAGAAGCTTGTTTTTGAATTCTTGGAAGCTAATCTGTAACAATGAAATTCCATTGTAAATGCCATCAGAAGTGAAAATAACAACTCCCATTGCACATTTGAAAGTTTGAAAAAGATAGAACAATTAAACAAGAAAAATGCACACGACCATCATATAAATTATGCCCTCTCGTTAACAAATAAAATTTCTTGAGACAAGTGTAAGAAACTAAACATTCTTAATTTCTAATAACAAAAGCAGGTAATAGTTGAACCAATTCCTCACAATGCATGCACATGAAAATGTGAAGCCAAAATTTTGACCTACTAACAATTATGGAAGTATATGTTGAAGAATAAGATAATTTTGATGTTAAAACACGAGTTGCAATAGTGCAAGTGATTAGTGTCAAAATCCATCTAGGGTACAGAACATCCCAATAAGAGAACCCCCTAAATTGGAGCAGAATTCAGAACTTCTATCTGATGTCATTTCGGGTTATGAAAAGAAAGATAACACCCAGCAAGGATATCGAGGGAGATGCGACAAAGAACTGGAATTGGAATCCAATATATGTTAACAAAGCCACATGCCAGCCTTGAGATGAACTATCAAATTATCTTTAGGGAACTGGAACCTAAATCGGTAATAAACCTCTTTAGAACAGTGCTCAACTGGACTAAACTGGACAGGGCAGTTAAACTATTAGAGCCATCAATGGTTCCCAAGAGGTTTTGGTTAACAGCCAAACAAATTGAACTAAATACAAAATATATTTAAAGTGGCCTATTATTCCGATTTGTAGTTCTTCTTCCTCATTTTTAATTCTATATAATATGTATGTATGTACATATGTGCTATAGCAGATGAAATCACAATTTATGGGCTAATCAAAGCCGTACAGCAAGAATTTTTAAGCTGTGAACCCTAGTTTAGCTTACAGTTGAGCAACTTTATCTCACCAGCTCCAGGATTTTAGTATAAAACCTATAAATCAGCTACAGGTGAAATTTGGGATATGATGAAACTCTGAAGAGGTTTGGAGAATTTATATGTACAAACTTGCTAATAGTGAGCAATCATTATTTGCATACTAAAACCACAGCTTTATCTACTCCTACATTTGCACCAAAAGCAAGAAATAATAGAGTAAAGCCACATATCATTAAATAGGGGGAGGGGGGAGGCTCAGTGGTAATGCATTTGTATCTTAGATTGTACTCCTTTCTATTTATTGGTGGCTGTTAACTTTTATTAGATAAGAAAAAATAAATGTATATTGTGCCTAGCACTGTTATTTTGGTGTTCCGTATGTACTGTTTTTTTTAAGTTAAACTATATTGAATAATCAAAAGTATATGGTCCCCTGTAAAATGAGTTCCTATACACGTGTAAGCCATGCAAGGACCTCAAAAAAAGTCTACCTTCAAAAAAGAAACAGAAAAGGTATTATCTTTAAATACATTATGAACAGCCAACCAATCCCTAACTGTTGAAACCACCTCAGCTTTAGTCATAGATTTCTGATCAAAGATTCTATTATTTCTCTCAAACCATATAGACCACATAATTGCCAATGGGATATAAGACCAGCACACTTTCCCCTTTTTTAGTTATTCCAGAGATTTTCCATTCTTCAAAAAGTGCTTTTACAGGCTGGGAAGCACCAGTTTAGATTAATTGCCATAGTGAACTTGCAATGCAAAAATAGGTGGTTTGAGGTCTCTGTTGCCTGATTGCATAAGAAGCACCTTAAATCTGAAAAGATAAAGCCCTTTTTCATGAGCACCTCTTTAGTAAGGCACTTCCCCGGGCAACCACCCAACCAAAAAGCTTTACTTCTAAAGAGGCTGCAGATCTCCATATTGATTTGCTTGGAAACTGACCTTGAGGATCACCAATTAGCCCTTCATAAAAAGATTTAACAGTGAAGTCACCTGCCCACTTCCAGCATCTCATATCCTAAGCATGCAGGTCCAGAAGATGAATCTGAAGCATAGCTAGGAGCTCAGCCAACATTTCAATTTCCCAGTCATAAAAGCTTCTTCTGAAAGAGGGTTTCCAAGTGATCTTATTGCCTTCCACAACAAATGATTCAGCAACCAAGGCCGGCTTGTTTTCGGCCACCATATAAAGGGCAGGAAATAAGTCTTTAGTTCTCTGTCTCCACACCAAGGGTCAAGTCAAAACCTTGGCCTCCTTCCATCATCTAACTTAAACTTTATGCCTCTGCTGAACTTAGGAAAAACTTTGAAAATTCCTTTCCACACGCCACATCCATACAGCAATTGAGGCCTCTCTGCATCCCAACCATTGCTGTTTACCCCATATTTCTCTGCAATTACTTTCCCCCATAAACTGTTGGGTTCCCTTGAGAACCTCATAGCCCCATTGCCCAGCTAATGCATCATTGAAAATTTTAACTTGTCTGATTCCTAGACCCCCATGAGAACAAGGCTTTCAAACCTGTTCCCAGTTGACCGGATAAAATTTGGAAGATTCCCTCCATCCAAGCCACAAGAAACCCCTCATCTTTTTTCCTATTTTTCCGGCCATTCCCAAGGGAATTGGTACAGGGACATGTAATAAGCAGGAAGACTTGTCAAAATACTTTTGATGAGTGTGACCTTCCCCCCTTTTGAGAGGTACCAAGCTTTCTAAGCAACCATCTTTGTGTCCATCCTCTCTAAGATTGGACCCCAAATGGCCTTTGTGGTACATTTACTTCTGTGGGGCAACCCCAAATACTTTGAAGGGAAGCTGTCAACCTTGCACCCTAGTAATTCAGCCAGCTTAAACATTAGGGACCTCCCCAACTGCTAACATCTCACTTTTGGATAAATTAACTTTCAAACCTGACACTATCTCAAACCAGCATAGGATGTGTCTCAGATTAAACACATATTCTGAAGATGCATTGCAGAAGAAAAGTGTATCATTTGCAAACTGTAATAAAGGAATTTTAGTGCCATTGCTGCAGCTTTCAAAACCCTCCCAACCCAAAAGAAGGAATTTTGGTTCCATATGTACAATTTACATCCTGTTCCTGTTCTGCTTTACCACTTGGCCCAAAAGAAGTTGTCCCATGTTCCCCCTTGCTTAACTAATGAGTCCACCGAACAGTTTGCACTTTGCAGATCTATTTATCCAAGTAGAGTAGCCTCAAGCCCCTTAACAAGAAGCTGACATCTATCATAGTATGTCGGTGCTGCTACATCCCTTGATTTTTGCTCCTCATCCGAGCTATCACTACCTACGAATCCCCTCCAATCCTCTATTATGATCTTTCTCAGCCCAAGGAGCCTCCCCAACCTTAGTCCTTGCAATACAGCCGGCAGTTCTTCACTCAACAAATCAGAAACTCCAATAAGCCCAAAGAGGACAGCAATGAGGCTTCCACTAGCATCTCTAAACATCCCTCACACCTGATATCCCAGGATTCCCAGAACTTCCCCAGAGCCTATTTTCTGTCTAGCTCTTCCTCTCCTATCCCTTGGGACTTTGGTTTTTTCAAAGGTCTCAAGGACCGTGAAATTTTTTAGGCTATTTCTTTGCTGGAGTCATTAAATGGTCTGTTTTTGGATCATAATAACTCTGATGGGAGGATTTGGACTGTGGACCACCTTGGAAAATTTTCTTGTGCTTCTTTCTTCAAGGCCTTAATTCTCGCTGGCCAACACCCTCAAACATTTCTTGTCTAAGCAACTTTTTGTCAAGCACTATCCTCCATAAAATTAGAATGTTCTGTTGGAAGATAACCTATTTAAAGATCAATACCTATTAGATTCTCCAAAACAGAAGGCTGATTTGGACATTATCACCAAATATGCACTTCCTCCATAAGGCAAGCTATGAAACCACATTCATCCTACTAATCTCCTGTCCTTTCATGATGAAAATTTGGGAGAACTTTTTTGCTTTATTTGATGTTAAGTGGAGTTCCCCAACAGATATTGATACTGTATTTTGCATTAGTTCATTCTCTCCCAGAATGAAAAGATGTAAAATCCTATGGACAAACAAGAGCAGCCATTGTTTGGACAGATGGGAAGAACAGAAAGTTAGAATTTTCTTAGACAAAAAACAATCCAAAGAGTCAGAGACACAATAGTAGGTCTGATAGAGATCAAAGTCATTCAGTGGGTGAAAACCAGGAAAGAATTTTCCGCTAGCCCTACAAATGATATTAGTCAAAAGATGACTAACACTGGCAGCCTGAGCTATTGGTAGCCAAACCTGTCATGGATTCCCCCTCCACTGGACAGAGAGGAGTTGAATGTTGATAGCTGTAGCCTTGGGAAAAGTGGGCATTCAGGTATAGGTGGTTTATTTGGAGACCATAATGAGGTTAGCAAAGTGGATTTTTGTGGACCAATAGGAATTAGCAATTCCATACAAGCAGAATTACAACCTGTACTTTGAGGTTCAAGCCTAGCTACTTCCTTTGGTTTCTAGAGTTCAATCATTGAAGGGACTCAAAGTCTACGACTCTAGGGTTAGAGGGTGAAATGGATGGACATTGGAGACTAAGATATAAGATCAGGGAGGCAAGGCCTTTGGCACTCAATTTGGGTGCAGATTTGGTATGAACACCAAGATATGCTAACTCATTTGCTGATTCACTAGCCCATGAAACTGTTAGCATATTGTCATGGGGTTAGGTTAGCAATGGAAGAAACCTGTGTGGCATCCAGGCCATGTGCGGCTAGGACAAGCCTGATGTATAAGGGCCATGTGTCGGGTCGATGATGACTCCACCAAGGTCAGTGGCACTGAATCATGACCTCGTGGCACATTGCCAAGGCTCTCTGTGGCTCTTGTCAGTCCATGGGAGGCACCTCTTGTGTGCCAAAGAGGGAATGCCATGATGTGAGGCACTTGTTGTACCGATGATGTGAGGAAATCACCGGGCCTTGAACACACTCGTGCACTATGAGCAATGGGGTAGCTCGATTAGCTTAGACGTGGGGCTCGAGTGGTGTAGGGACATGTTTGGGCCAGACCCACATGGAAAGCCTCCCCTTCATGTGCATTGCATAGTGCCGGTCCATGCAATGTTCCCATGAGCGTGTGTGTGCCCATAAGGAACCCTAGTAGCCATGCTAGCCATTAACCAGGGTCATCCCGCAAAGGATGTTGGTCTAGGAGTGCCAAGGTCAGGCACCCAAGGAGATCGACCACCCCTCCTCAAAGAGTATGTTAAGCTTTTGGTGGTCTACTAGTAGGAAACATCACTTCTCCGAAAAATCATACTAGAGATATTTACAATAATGCCATTTAACGTAAGCCTACCAAGCATAGGTAAGGCTAAGCCTGTGTCAGACTGTGTTAGGCTCCCCCACTCAATTCGTTGCCATCCCGACAACGGCTCCTTAGTGAATGGGCGTCTATGTCCCGCTCCATCCACGTGCGCTCCAGTTTAGCTGCTCATTGTTGTAGTTAGGGCCGCCTGATTAACTCAGGTCTCGCCTATGTTGGTGTCCATTTATGGGGATGGAACCATTTCACCATGTCGGCCTGTCGCGTGCCTAGACTTCACCCACTGTGTTCAGTTACTCACACCATGCAATGGCTATGCCCTCGATGTGTGTGTATGGCCCTCAAAGATGTGTGTGTGTTGCTTCACAAAGGTCCGCCCCGTGTTCTCTTTACCTTAAGGCTCGAACGTCTTCTAGGTAGCTTTTCGATGGTTCTACCAAACACGATATATAGGTCTTCTCCTGCTATTGGCATAGTGTCCTAGGAAACCCTTTCACCATACTGGAGTACAGACTTCACCTTGCCGTGTTCGGGTTACTCAAACCTATCCATGGATTATGCTCTTTTGGCCCTCGAAACTACACTTCACCTCACTGTGTTCAGGCTACCTCTTTGCTTCGAGGGGGTCCTGATGTTTTTTGCCTCAAGGATCCGACCGCAATGTGTGCGAGTGGTGGCAACTTTTACCCATGATGTTGTCAAACATGCACCCGCTTGTGTGATGTGTGTGGTTGTTGCAAATGTTCTACCGATGTTGTGTTGAGCATGTCCTCCTATGCAATGCTAGTGTTGTGCCGCCATTCTCCAATGGCAAGTATACCCACATTCCTAACATTCCAAATATTGTGGCTTCAATTGAGGGCCGCCACTTCAGTGATATTCCTTGACCAACCATCGACACCAACCAATTTCGGATTGTTGTCCCCACCTTAGTAGTGCCTTTGAAAAACTACGAAATAATGGCCCATCCATCATGAAACCAAGATGTAGGCATACCACCCACACCTCACTAAAATGAAAGCGACTGATGTTTGTAAGGAAGCATGGCACTCCCCTACTCAAACCACCACAATATTACTTGCATCTACCCCCGCATGAGAGTTGCTTCAGGATCATTGGAATGGGGACGCAATGATTGGCCTCTTGCCAAGCTTGATGTGTGTTGCTTGCTCAATCCTGTCAAGTGGGCGTGTTGAGGGACTGCACCCTGTAATGTGGTTGCTTGTTGTGAGGACCGCTTCAACTGGCTCGACTGTGTGCTATGATACCGATTGTCATGGGGTTAGGTTTGCAACGGAAGAAACATGTGTGCGCCCAGGCCATGTGCAGCTAGGACAAGCATAATGTGTGTAAGGGCCATGTGTTGGCCCAATGATGGCTCCACCGATGTCAGTGGCACTGGATCATGAACTCGCAGCACATGGTAGAGGCTCTTTGTGGCTCTTTCCGATCCATGGGAAGCACCTTTTACATGCTAAAGGGGGAATGCCATGATGTGAGGCAACTGTTGGGCCTTGAACACACCCGTCTGTTGTGAGCAACGGGGTAGCTCAATTAGCTTAGACGGGGTTGGTGTGGTGTAGGGACATGCCTGGGCCAGACCCACATGGAAAGCCTCCCCTTCATGTATGTTGCGAGTGTTGATCCATTCACTATCCCCATGAGCGTGTGTGTGCCCATGAGGAACCCTGATAGCCATGCTAGCCATTAACCAGGGCTGCCCCACAAGGGATGTTGGTCTAGGAGTGCCAAGGTCAGGTACCCAAGGAGGTCGGCCACCCCTCCTCAAAGAGTATGTTACGATTTTGGTGGTCTACCAGTAGGAAATGTCACTTCTCCGAAAAATCATACTGGAGATATTTACGATAGTGCCACTTAACGTAAGCCTACCAAGCATAGGTAATGCTAAGCCTATGTCAAACTGTGTCAAGATGGACCTTCGTATGGGGTAATTGCCTGTTGAATTGAGAGATCAGCATACAGCCATTATAATTGAGAGATCTCCATGAACTATCCTTACACCATATTAGTCTATACACCATTTGGATATCATTAACAAAGCATCATCAGTTATTGATAAAAAAGATAACAATCACCAATTCCATACCACTGGATTATTCAGAAATTGAAACACTAGACTTGGACCAGTGAACTTAATAGCCTATGTAGGACAAATTGAAAGATGTATTCCAGAATTATAGATGATATTTTATATTTAAGGCAAATATAATAAAGAAAAGATCTTAGTGTGGTAAGAAAGCAATATCTTGTTGTTGGTTGTACTACCACTCCAAAACTTCTTTTAGGAGAGAGAAAAAAAAAAGAACCAACTGATTGCATTTGTAACACCAAGCAAAGACCTAAATAAGCAGCTAAAGATTCTTCACTCTCTTTGATAATAAAGGTAATCCTTTTTCTTCTTAACAAATTTACTTTTTTTATTTATTACCAAAAAAAGATAATGAAAGGAATAACAATATCACAATACTTTATTTTCATAAGTTGATGGAAAAAGGAACTTGCTAAAAACCACACAGTGAACTACAGAGTATGAACCCAACACCTAAATTCACTTTTTTATGCAACGAAACTAAACAGTAACAATAGATCGGATATTTATAGCATGATAAATGAAGGCAAGATAATGGCTTTGTTTTCAGGTCCAATAGGAGTTGGAGATTCCGTAAGAGCGGAAATTTTGGCACTACATCAAGGTGTAAAAGTGGCCAAACAGTTGGGGCTACAGAAGATTGAGATAGAGGGAGACTCCAAGTTGGTAATTGGGTGGATGCAATCAGGGCAGCTGGGAATTTGGCAATATAGACATCTGATAAGGGAAATTCTTAGCATAACAAGGGAGGTGGGTGTTTGGTTCAAGTGGGTAAGGAGATCAGCAAATGGTTTTGCTGACACCCTAGCAAAACAAGGGACTGCAAGGGAGTCTTTTTTGGGCAGTGCTGTAATGTTTGATGTTTATTGGATCAACCTTTTCTAATAAGGTTGAATTCTGTATTCAGATTAACTTATCTCTAATGAAAGTTATCGTTTCTGATAAAAAAAAAATAGTATGATAAAACTAACCTGCTTTTGGTCATGAGGACCAAAAGAGAAGGATGAAAGCAACAATGCAATAAAAATTAGAGGAGTCAAATAATTCTGCAATTGCTTCATGAAATTTTCCTGAAAATTCCCCTGATCTTCGGTGTTTGACTCCTCTGGAAAACAGTAAAGGAATTGTCAAATTGCGAAAATTTACATAGCCTTGTTTAGAATGTAAGAATAAACAGATGAAGATTTAAAGAATATACAAAACATATTGCATTTAGTCATTAAAATATTTCATATAATGTAAAATGTGTTAGCTAATGCATAATATCTTCCAATTTGCTTAAAGCAGCTTCAGAGTAAAGGTGCCCCTAGTTCAAGTTTGTTTTACAAGTCAATACGGCAAAGGTTGGAGGGAATTAAGAACCCTCCACAAGCAGTGGATGGCTTCTTGCTCACCATGATTCTTCACCCAGGCCTAAGTTTAGCAGAGATGGGCCGCATAGCCCTCCCATGGAGAGAGGTGAATCCAACCCAGAGGACGTCTTGGTGCAGGAGGCTGGGATGGACTCGCAAGAGAAAGAAGGGTGTGTTGAGCAAGAAACTGTTGAAAGTCAAGTGGAGAACTTATTGAACTTTGGGAAGCTTCTGGGGGTATCCTTCTCTGCGGAGCAAGAGCCTCAGTTGCGAGATTGGATCAGCTCCTCTTTCGTCCGCGATGTGAAGGATCATAACCCTTAGTTTGCAAGGAGCTCGGAACCCTTCCTTCTACACTGTCAGTATCTTGATGCCTAAGTGCCTAATTAATTTATTAAAAAAAAAAAGAATATAAATACTATGTAAGAAAAGATGGGAGAGTTCAGATATCTCTTTCTTAATTCGAAATACTTACAGCTTACTGCATTAGTGCAATGTGTATTGTATTAGTTTTTGTACTTATTAAAATGTTGATTTTTTTTTTTGAAAAATGATTTGTGGAGCTTCCTGCCATGTGTGATTGCAAAAAAAAGTCACTAAAAAGAGGAGTAAAGTTTGAAGCTTAAAAAAACATCTGCAGAAAACACAGTAGCATATAGCATATTCAAAGACGATATAATTCCATTAGGATGGGATGAAGGAAAAAGGAGTAGGGATTGCTGTATTAAGTGTCCATCATGGATGTCTTAAGGATATAATTCCATAATTCCAAGCAGTTTATTTTTCATTACTGGTCCCTAACCACCACCCTTGAAGGGAGTAAAGAAAAAAAAAAAAAGATGTTGCAAGCTATTTTCACTCTGTTACTTATGGTGATTAATTTTGTTGTCTTTTGCATGGGAGAGCTTCATGGCCACTGGTGTACCATCCTTTATGGTCCTTCATGTTTCCATATACAGATTATTATTATTTACTTATCAGAAAATATCTTTTCAATAAAGTTTTATTGGTACTGGTGATAGAAAAACTGCCATGTTCTAACCGTTATATCCTACATGTTTACATCAAAGTTATAAACAGAAAGCTGCCCTACATTATTCACAAGTGGTTCAACTATATTCAAACTAATGCAGATATATTTCTATTTGGGAACCAAGATGACCAATTAAATTGAGACCTGGTTTTCTATTTTGTCATTTCTTCTTTTCTTTAAATTTTTTAAGGGGCACTTGTTTTAAAACCCTCACTAGAATATGATTTATTTAGGTATTTAAAACCTGCTTAGAAATTCCATTGACTTTATTTTCCATCATGTGTACATTAAGGGATCAGTTTAGGTGGATTAGTTCATTTTCAAGTCAAACTTGATTATATAAACTTACATTTCTAGTGTACAACTGGTAAATTCTATTGTATTAAGCACATGTATGGTAGATATAGATTAAAAACCGGGTAAAATCACTCTTTTATGCATGTGCAAATTTTTAGAACCAAAATAACCTTGGTAGCTACAATACAATTTGTGATTCGATTCTACTCTATTCTATTCAACATTCTCTAGAATTTACAATTTTCAGAAAACCAATCTGGGTGGCCAGCTGCCAAAATACAAAGACAAACATAACAAAACCAATTATAGAAAACTTGACATTGGACCCCAGCAATTAACTATAACAACACCATAGGAAATTCTAATGTTCACATGTTTCATAATTAAACTCTTCTATAGACAAATGTACAAAGAAAGAAAAGAAAAGAAAGTAAGAAACTATTTGAAACTCCGAAGCCATCATGGCACTTCGAAACAAAATAAAGTGTGAGCTCATCTTCATAAAGGCCTTCCTGTCTCTGGTGTCTGATGGGCCATTCAAGTTTAAGCATCACAAATTTGACTCAAGTTCAAGACAATGTCAATAGTAGAAAATGGCAACAAGTTAACAATGATATTCCCATGACTGAGCAATAAATTATTCTCTGTGTGCAAAAATTGACAATTGTATTCCTCCCATCCAATACCCCAGCAAAGTAATAAGCCTATGAACGGTTTGCACATACCTTTTGACTCGGTTTTTTGATTGTTCCCTTTGGGAATTTCCTTTTTATCCTTCGGATAGAAGTTCTCGTAGTCTATAAAATCACAAAATTCAAAAAAAAAAAAAGAGAATTAAATGCAAAAACGACATTCGGACAACAATAATCACGTTAAGATCAAACGAATAAAAAACGTAACGATTTTCTTACTTACTTTTCTTTTTTGGAGCTTCATTGGAGAAAAAACGATGGAATCTGGGGTTCGCAAGAAGGAAATTAAAATCCAAAGAAGAGCTTCTTTTGGAACCAAATTCCTTGTTAGCTCCAAAAGAAGCCAAGTACCCCCTCAGAGACCCTAATCTGCTGTGCTCGCCCCCAAGGCAGGAGTTTCTATGTGGCGGAGATCGCAGAAGGGAATCGTTTAGAAGCGCAAACCTTCTGCCATAAGCACCCAAATATCCATTCTGCAAAACAACGCAACCACGGTTTAGCTTCAGAACAGAATAACTTTGATAAGAAAGAAAGAACTAAGAAGATATCTTACTCTTGAACCTGCCGACCGCGACAGGGAGCGTCCGAGCTTTGAAAAGATCATCCTTTCATAGATTGGAGCATGAATCTATGGATAATTTCGCAAGAAAGATACACTACAATGGTTGTTGATTTAGAGATCAGACTTCCAGACAAGTTTCATCTCAAACGAGCAAATACGATGGTCCAGTTTAGTTGAAAAAACAACGAGCAGTCCCACGAACGGAGGGGGAAGAGGAAAGAAAAATATCGGAAAGGAAAAAATATCGGAAAGGAAATTCCCAAGTCGGGTTGTTGTTGACAGACTCATGCCGGCTGGACCGGTGGGGGAACCGATCCACGGTTAATTTTAGGTCAAATTTCATTATTCTTTAGGCTTCGCTCACCTCTTTTTGACCATATATGGCATCTTCTTTCAGAAAGCTAAAATTCAAAAGCCTTTTGTTTCTTTTCCTCGTCCCCTTCACTTATTAGCAGACTATTATCTATGCTTCCGAGGGGATTAATTTTATATTTTTTGATGTTTTTGGTGGTTTATTTTCTATTTTGTCAAAAACAAATTCATACAATTGTAAAATTTTCTTTATATTGAAGGGTTAAAATGGTAAAATTTTCTTTATATTGAAGGGCTAAAATGGTTAGAGGTAGACAGAGAAATACTAGAATGAAATTAGTAAGAAACAATTTAAACACTAATACCATGGATATGGCTTTAAAGAGGATTCATGTAGCTGATTCCATAAATTTGGAATAAGGCACGGATGATGATAATACCTATTTCTTATTAAATTGACTTAGTTAAAGTTTATTTTAATAACACTCTTGTACTTGAATACAAATTTTAAAAGCAACAATATAAGTTAATTAATGAAAGCGAATTTTAATTTTCCATTATTTATTCCCAAACTTATAAACTTTCATTATATTATTTGTATTTCTAAATATTATTGATTAGTGAAAAACCTTGTATCCAGTATATCTAAACCTTATATTTACATGTTACACTATATATGCATTTGGGAAGAATGTGTGTACAATATATTTGAGGTATTTGCAAATAATGTAAAGGTTTCATTGTTTCCTCTTAACTCTTATCTCTTAAGAATAAACTTTTAATTTTAAGAGGAAAATGGTTGTTCATTACCTCTTAACTCTTATCTCTTAAAGTGCATTCATCAACTTTTTGTTTTCCAACGATACGCTCAAAAAGGCAAACAAAAACTCTCATATATGGGATCAACATGGATATTTGATACTTTTCAAAATTTGAAATTCATAATTTAGAATAACATTCTCAACATTCAAAGCTAGAGGCAAAAAAAGTTCACCAATATTAATATACCTCTTAATGTAATTATTGCACTTTCAGGTGTCAAACTTTAGAGTAAACGAACATGCCCTAAATACATATCCCAAATTGAGACACAAAATAAATAACTTAGGGTCTGTTTGGTTTGTAGTCGAAATTAGAATTGGAATGGTTTATTCCCTGTTTGGTCCAAACAAGAATGGGAATGAGAATGTGAATTAAAATCAACAAGAATGGGATTTCATTCTCAAGGGAGGGGCAAGGAATGGTCATTCCCTTGAATGAGGGAATGCCATTCCAGCAACAATGGGGGGGGGGGGGGGGTTCTGATTCCGTCCAACCAAATGGTTGCAATCAGAATAGCCCATTCCGGTTCCGATTCCAAACCCCTATTCACACAAATCAAATAGGGCCTTCGATTTTTCTTTTCAAGATATTCCATATAAAAACCAAACCGATTTTGATGATTTTCTGTTTGTTCCCTCCAGCCGTTGTATGCTGCTTTGAGGAAGGTTCTTCCTCCTATTAAAGAAATTATTACTATTTTTTTTAAATAATGATTTCCTAATCCTAAAAAAGTTAAAATAAATAAAACAAACTAGCAATTACGCACCTAAACAATAAGATGGTGTTTGGCTTTGTATATATATATATATATATATACAACATCCTACTAAGTTGTTTTGGCATGAAACATGATATTGGATTTGGAGGTGCATCTTGGATCAGGTTCGATTGGGAACTTGTTAAGGCCCCATTTGGCTCGTAGGAATAAGGGTTTGGAATCGGAATTGGAATGGACTATTTCGATTCCAACTGTTTGGTTGGGCAGAATCATAATCCCATTCCCATTCCTACTGGAATGGCCATTCCCTATCCCTCCATTGGGAATGAAATCTCATTCCTGATGATTCCAATTTTCATTCTCATTCTTATCTGAACTAAAAAGACTATTTTGATTCCAATCACAAACCAAATGGACCTTAATTTTTCAATGAAAAATTCTTCAAGTTGGACGGGAATATGACTGATGATATCATTCAATTGCTGAGAGAAATATCCTTGAAAATACAACTAAGAAAATACAATCAGCATTGTTAGTTGAGCTAGGCGAGAATATGACTGATGAGCAATAGGAGAAAGAATAAAGTATGACTGATGTGCCATGGAGGATTTATTTATTTATTTACTTTGAAGCCAATAAGACAAATTTCATTCATAAAAGCTTGGATTATAAGCACAGAGAATACAATCAGCAAGATGAGTAAAAATAAGATCAATGGTAGACAACAAACTAAACATGCTGAATATAAAAAGAGGTAATCCTGAGAGGGGCATAAAAAAAAAAAAAAAAAAAAAAACCAATTTTATTATAGAAGAATCCTCTATAAATGGAAAAAATACGTAAGATGCCACATGGAGGGCTACCTACTAGATATAAGGTTATAGTGGAGTTGAGGTATTTAGATATACTAGTAAGCATGTACATGCTTTGTATATGGTAATTATAAATGATGATAATGATAGTAATAATGTATTAAAAATTTTCTATAAATATATTTTTATCTTTTGTTTTTATATGCTTTTTGCTTTTTATTATTAATCAAATTCATATTGCAAAATTTAAATATGATTACATAAACACCACATCTAAATATGTGGTAATCGGATCGAGTTGTGAAGTTTCAAGTATTATTGAAAGGTCTACCTACTTGGTTAGATTCTTCTTTTTATAATATTTTATATTTTTTGTATTTTTTTGTTCATTTATCAAAAAAAATGTAAGATTTAAGGCCCCGTTTGGCACATCTTTCCATGTGGTCTTTCGGCTGCTTACAAGTTGAGAATACTGAAAATCGGTCTATTCCCATTTGGCACACAGAAGATCTTGTCGCCAAAAGATGAGGCGCTGAAAAGACGCGAGAAGCCTATTTTGGGCTGATTTTGGGAAGCTCCAAATGAAGCTTCCCACGTCTTCCGCATTTTAATCTTGGGCAAAAAGACCCAAAACAATGCACAGAAAGATGTGCGTTTGCCAAACGATCTTCGGGCTGCCCAGATCTTATGTCAAAAGCTCAATGTGTCTATTGACTGTTAGAGCTACGAGAAGATCTTCTCAAAAAGACTTGCCAAACGGGGCCTAAATAGATGAAATTGAATGAAGTGAAAAGTAGTAGTTCAATTTACAGTTTAAACCTCACAATTAAATAGAGACTGAATTCAAAAATGAGTATTTCAGTCAAATGAAAGTTCCGCAATCTTATTTATATTTTTAATAGCAGTGTAAATATAGAATTATAGACATGTTCAATTTTTCTATATATTTTTTACATTTTTTGTGTAAAAATAATTCCGATATGTCACACTTACTTTTTTTTTTAATATGATAATTAATCAATATTATACATGTGCCTAAATGTTATTTTGCAACATTTATGTATGTATTTTTTCATTATTGTATTTTTATATTTTATTAATTTTTATTATTTATTTATGACATTAAATGTTAACACATTTGACCCAAAAGTTGAACTATAAATTTTTGCCAAATAGTAAAAGAATTTCATTTTTGGTTAGTCATAAATTATGTATTTCATTTTCATTATTAATAAAAATAATTTTTTATTACACATATTTTTTTAATTTGATTAATAAAAGTATCATAAATGTGTCTAATTTCTCTACATTTTTATAATTTTATATATTTATTTCTATTCAAAAATTGTTATTCATTACTTGGATAAAGAATGCTTTTGTTTTTTAGCTAGTTTTAAAACATATGGGTTTATATTATTAAAAATATTGACATATATCTATTTAACACCATTTATTAGTGAAAAATAACTTAAATATAGGATTTAATAAGAGAAAATGGGAGTTAATACCTTTAAGTATAAGACTTAATGAAAAAAAATTAAATGAGGTGGAAAGTAATAATCGAAGTTACATTTTCAATGCTTACAATTAGAGATACAATAAATAGGCAAATATGAGCATTTTAGTAGCCATCAAAATTTGGCATTAAAACTGTAATAAAATGACTTTCGTACTCTTTATCAAACAAAGGAATAAAGGGTAATTTAGTCCAAAAAACTTCCATTCTACTTTTGCACTTTTATATATAATATAGATTTTTTTTTTGTGCATTTATCAGAAAAATGTAAAATTTAAATAGAGGAAATTGAAAGAAATAAAAAGTAGTAGTTTAATTTACAATTTAAACCTTACAATTAAATATGGACTAAATTAAAAAATGAGCATTCTAGTCAATGTTTTCAAAATCGGACCAGATCAAATGGTCAAACCATTTTTGGCCTAGGAACTGGTCAAGTCACCGGTTTTATTTTTTCCTTGAACCACTATTTTACAAAAAAAAAACATACTATTGAAATGGTTAGGGAATTGTTGGTCAATAAGTTTAACTATTAAAATGTTCAACTCGGTTAACGGTCCTCGAGTTGCTTTCGAGTCGATTCTAAATTTTTTATTTATTTTAAAAATAGAAATTAAAAAATAAAAAATGACAAAAGAAACTTTCATGTCTCAAAATCTTATTCGATTCTTTTCAATGGCCAAATTTAGTTAGGGTTTTTAGTTATTCTATTTTGATTTTGAGTTTTTTCATTTCCATGATTCTTTTTAAGTTATAACAACAAAAAATTGCAACTCCAATGAAGAAGTTGAAAAATTGATGCAAAAGATAAGAGATTAAACACCGATCTTATATTAAAATATATCAAATGATTTGGGATTTAGGAAAGATTTAGAGAGATGAGAGAGATGTAAGAAGAGGGTAAGTTGTGTTGTAGCGACAATTGAACTGTTGACTTGGAAATTGTAAGCCAAAGTAGTTCGGTTTTTAAAACATTGATTTTAGCCAAAAGAAAGTTCCACAATCTTATTTACATTTTTAATAGTAGTGTAAATATAGAATTATAGATGTATTCAATTTTTTCTATATTTGTTTTATTTTTTGTGTAAAAATAATTTTGATATGTCACACTTACTTTTTGTTTTAAATTAATATTATACATGTGCATGAATGCTTTTTTTTTGCAACATTTATGTATTTTTATATTTTATTAATTTTTATTATTTATTTATGACATTAAATGTTGATACAATTGACCCAAAAGTTGAACTATTAATCTTTGCCAAATAGTAAAAGAATTCCATTTTTGGTAAGTTCTAAAGTATGTATTTCATTTTCATTATCAATAAAAATAATTCTTTTAATTACACTAATTTTTTAATTTGATTAATAAAAATATCATAAATGTGTCTGATTTTTTCTACATTTTTTTATTTTTTATATTTATTTCTATTTTAAAAGTTTTAATACCTAACTATGACTTCATAGGTTTATCAATTTGATTCGAATGGTTGAATTGCTTAGTCATCACTTGGATAAAGAATGTTTTTCGTTTTTTAACTAGTTTTAAAATATATGAGTTTATATTGTTAAAAATATTGATATAAATCATTGTTTTCAAAACCGGATTGGACCGAACAGTCGAACTAGAAAAAAAGGGAATCGGTCACCTGACTGGTTCCGTTTTCCTCCAAAATGGCTTTTTTCCTCAAAACCGTTGATTTTGGTCAGCAAACCGCTGAACCGACCGGTTAATTGTTCGAACCGTTTGAACATTTTGACCATTTTCCAAATTTTTTATTATTTTTTTTGTTAGAACAGGCTAGCAGTTTAGGTCAAAAGGTCGGACCATTCGAACTGGCAACCGAACCCCTGACTAGTTCGGTCACCAGTTCTTTTTTAAAAACCATGATATAGACCTAATTAGTTCTATTTATTGGTGAAAATAACTTAAATATATGATTTAGTATGAGAAAATGAGAATTAGTGCCTTTAAGCATAAGACTTAATTAGAGAGGATTAAATAAACTATAAAGTAATAATTGAAATTAAATTTTCGACTATTACAATCAGAGATGGATCAAATACACAAATATGGCCATTATAGTAACCATTAAATCCTAAAAGGTTAAATAGTTCATCCACCATTTGAATATAAAAACGTACAATTTCTTTTGAATGCTGTTTTAAAATTTGTATTTCATTTTCGTCATTAATAAAAAAGACTACTTTTTATTTATTATATTTATTTTTGTTTAATATGGTGAATATATAATATTAGAGATGTATTTTTTGTAAATATTTTATATAATTATTTATTTTTAAAAATTTTTAGTATTATTATTTAATTATGATCATGGCCCATTTTGACACAAATGGTTAAATTATTTACCTGCCTTCTAACAAAAAAAATGCTCCTTTCTATTATTCATAAACTTGTTCAATAATGAAACTGCAAATACAACAATAAAGCAAAGATGAATAGACTATAGAGTAAGATTAATTGGATACTCAGAGACTAGCACGATTTCATTTAGGAGTGTCAATTGGACTGGATTTGGTCCAATTCGATCCGGTCCAATGTGAGTCCACTACAAATGGACCAGGTCTGATCCAATTCAATGTCCAGACTGTTTAATCTGTTCAAATGCATTTTAATTTATATTGGTTTTAATCCAAACCCGGTTCATTGACACCTATGTTCTTATCTTAGACCAATGGACCGAATATTGGCTTAATTCAATTGAATCCAATATAAATTTATTATAAACAGACCAGGTCCAGTCCAATCTAATAAATATTTTGGATCAGATTGATCCAATCCAATATGTATTCTTGTTGGTCCATCTAATCCGTCCAAATTGATTTTGGACCAGATGGGGTCCAGTCCAAAACCAGTCCACTGACACCCTTAATTTCATTGATCGCTTTGGATTTTTCTCACTTATGTATTGCCTTTTCCTTCTTTGTGGATTCTAATATTAGGAGTTTCATTATCATACTTGCACATCCAGAGATGGAGAAGCGAAAAATTTTGAGGATTAGAGGGCACGCGACAATAAACTATTAATGACAATGAAATAAGCAAGAATATTGAATGCAACTAGTTGGATCATGGATGAGATCGTCTGTAAGGCTGTTTTTGGTTTGAAGGAAAAAGGAAGGAAACCTTTACAAACCTTATATAGGTTTCCGTACATTTCCCTTCCTTTCCCTATTTTTTCCTTCAAACCAAACATAGCTTAATGAGAAAGAGGAGGGACATGGATCCTTCCACCGATATATTTATAATAAAGTTTTCAATTCATAAATTTTGTTCCTTTTCTTTTTCTGTTTGGCTGGCAAATTTTGATGATTTTTAGGAAATTGGCCAAAAATCGATTATTGAAATCAATCCTTTTTAGGAATCACCTTTTTTGATGATTTTTTGATTTCTAGCTGATTTTGATTTTTTTTAAAGATGCCACGGAATCCAACATGGCATTGAATAATAACTCAAAAATTGGCTTACATGACAAAAATAGTACAAAATAACAAAATTTACCGATTTTTAAAAATTTGATAAAGAATAATCATCATTGATGCCAAATATCACCTTAATTATCTCAATTAAAGTTTCTTTTTCAAAATACACTTGAGTATAAATACAAATATGTACAAATTGATAAGTAAGGCTCAGTTTGGGAAAAGTATAGATACAAATATATACAGTGAAAATACAGATTAAAAAAAATAAAATACTTATATATTTGTATTTGTATTTGCACTTCAGTTTGGAAAAAGTGCAAATACAAAAGTAGAGTACAGAACCTTTGTATTTATAATATTTCCCGAATGAGCGAAATGGTCAAATTTTTTCATTCTAGAAAGTTAGGTCCCATTCATACTTGACAGTATACTAGCGTCACAGAATGAACCATGACCCGACCAGCTTCCGGATTACCATTTTGTGACAATTTTAAATAAGCCGGGTCTAAAACTTCAGAGGCACTTGTTGACAGCGGAAGGGAATTTCCGATTTCGGATGGCGTGGTCCAAAAACTTGGCAAATGGAATACCAGAAAGGCTCTTACCTGATGGATGGTCTTCGTATTTGCCAAATCATTCTTCAAACCGGAATTGTTGACAGAATGTATACACAAATTCAGGAGACCATACTCGGGTAGATTGATGATTGATCGATCGCACAATACTCATTCAATCTTTGGGATGCTATTACGCAAGAATCTATCACAAAATGGCGGTAGTCCTGTCTGTCTTTGATTTCCACTTTAGGGATGTCATCTCTTATGAGCGTGGGTTCAATCAAACATTGGGTTGCCATCTCTCAAAGAAAAAAAAAATCCAACAGTTGGTGGCCATACTGTGTAGACATGAGAGCTAGCTAGGTACAATTACAGCCTTGTCGTTTTATTTAATTCAAAAGGAAAATACATGCAGAGTGACATTACGGCTTAAAACCCTGTTTTTTCCTGATTCAAATTACAGAGTTATATGGGGTCAATCAAGCGACAACTACTAGCTGATTTGTACCAGAAAAAACTTGCCACGTTGATAGTGAGTCCAAAACAAAATATTTAATATAGTTGCCTCGCATTCAATAGTCAATACAGTGCCATACTGCCATTAACTAATTTTTTTTTTTTTTTTACAAAAGGTAAAGGTATATTTGTATTAATATTCAAAAAAAAAAAAGTACTTGAGTTCTTATACATTGAAGGGGTATACAATGGGAATGTACAAAGGCATGTTGTGTTCATGACTGTGCAGTGTCATTAACTAGTTTACTCAAATATATCTCCTGTCAATCTGCCATGTTGAAAAAGCATTTGTCCAGGGTTGATCTCAATTCATTGCATAATAACAACTAAACCTTACAATTAAATAAATAAATAAAGCATTTGTCCAGGGATGTCTTGTAGATTTTTTTCCTTGTTCCTACTTTCCATCCCAATTTTGCTATACTGACTGCATTGATCCGTTTCAGATTCTTAACTCCCCATCCTCTATTTGTCTTTAAGGTACAAAATTAAAATTTTCCTACTTGACTAAGTTCATGCCATTTGTTCCCTTTTGCTTTCATAGGAAGCCTCCCCGTTTCCTTTCTATTGTTTCAATCGCTGCTTTGGGGAGTTTGAACATTCTCATAAGAAATTGAGGAAGAGTGCATAGAGTAGCTTTAAGAAGGGTTGCTCTCTACCTGCTAGAGAGAGAGGGGTGTTTCTCTTCCATCAAGTTAGTTTCCTAACCACTTTTTTCTCTATTTTTTAAAAAGTTGCTATAGTGACCCTCCCCTGTATGATTGGGGCACCCAAATCAATTTTCCCAAGAAGGGATTTTAATCTATTCACTATCCACTTTTGTAATAATCTTATAACTCGTATTGCATAGACTTATAAGCCTGAAATTTTCTGCCATAACCGAGTTGTCAGTTTTTGTTTTAGGGATAAGAGTTATAAATGTTTTATTTATTTATTTCTCTTGTCAATTTTCCTGAGTGGGAGAATGCTTTCACTGTATCCTCTATTGTTTCTCCTATCATTAACTCTATATTTCTTTAAAAAATATGCATCAACTCCACTGGGCCCGGTGCCTTTGTGTCTCCCATAGAGTTGACTACATCCCAATTTTTTTGGGATGTAAAATGATCCTCATTTTGACTATCACTAATAATCGATTTTACTTCCTACAGGACCTCATCAATGTTATTTACCTCCCACCCTTAAATCTTTCCTCAAATTTTCTCAAGAAAACCTCTTTGATCTCATTAACACCCTCAATCCGGTTTTTATTTCTTCTAATTAAGGTGGAGGTATGGAAAAATTTTGTATTCATGTTGTTCCTGGATTTCTGGGCCCAAAACATTTTTTACTCATTAACATTTTATTTAATTGTCTCTGTAACACGATCTCTCTACTAATTAGATCCCTTCTACTTGGCTCGTCCGTTAGATCTTCTTGATTTTTCCTAATAAGCTCCATAATCTTATTCTTCTCATCATGGATGTTGCCAAAAACTTGTTTGTTCCAATTTTTAATTACCTCTACAGTTCGGTTTCTCTTCTTCAAGAACTGGACGCCTTTGGACCCTGTATCCCTTTTATTCCATGAAGAGTTAATAATTTTTTCCAAGTGGGGTGTCCGATCATGTTGGAAGGGGAAGGGTAGTGGTACGTATTTTGTTGGTAGGAAATCGGGACTCAGCCATCTTAGTAGTTGAATTAGTTTGCATTCTCTATACTGAACTAATAGGTTGGGTTCAGGGACGACCACCTGTTGCATTAACTCATTCTTAGACTGATTAAAGCTAAAACATCAACAATGCAGAGAATAAGCATGTTCAGATGGTCTGATTGGGGCATTTTCCTTTTTGTTGATTACTAGTAGAATGGCCCGGGGAATGTAAACCAGTGAATGATTACTCATAAGCAGAATTTACTACGTTGGGTGTGGTCACTTAGGTTGATTCTTGATCGGCTGTGTTAGCATCAATTTGTTTGATTATTGAAGCTTTGACCTAAAATGAAATTAAATTTCAATTTCTTTAATCTTAATCATGGTTTTTAAAATCGGATCGGACTAGATGGTCGGACCGGAAAAACCGGGAACTGGTCAGGTGACCAGTTCCTTTTTCCCCAAAAATCGAATTTCCCCCCAAAACCGTTGATTTTGGTTAGTGAACCGCTGAACCGGGTGGTTAACCGTTTAGACCCGATAACCAGACCCCTGACCGGTTCAGTCTCCAAATCGATTTTAAAAACCATGTTCCTAATTGAGTAGGACTGATATGGTTAAAAAAACAGAATTAAATTAAAACATGATTAATGATTCCACTTAATATATAATGTAAATGTGAATATATAAAAGTATGCAAAAAGTGTAAACAGGTACCGTAATTGATGCATCTGTATTTAGTTTGTACTATAATTGTATATGCACAAGGAGGCAAATAAATTAACAAAAGGTTAAGAAACAACCACGTGCAGGTACTTCCAATAAAAATCCCTCCACAATAACTTGTATGAACCATATAAATGTTCAACTTGTATCTGGGAAAGAAAATGAAAAACAAGACAATTGTGTGATAAATTTCCTTTATATTAAGGAAATAAAAAATAGTAAACAAAAGAAAAAGAAAATTCAATTTATTTTTATGGATCAAACAAAATGTTGAATGGAATTAAAAAGAAACTTCAATAAAATTTTTATTGAAAATTAAAAAGAGCCTAAATCATATAAATTGTGTTCAACATGCAGAAACCAAATGACCCACTGTCATATGGGGACAAAAACATGAAAGAGATGAGTCCAAAATTTTCAATAATTAAAGGTTAATATTAACATTGCAAAAATGGAATGGTTGCTAATGAGATTCATCATTAGAGTTATAAGTGCCCTCTATAGACTGACATATCTGCTTTGTCTATGGATTTATTTCTAATCCATGTTTGTATGGGCTTAATCTAATAGACAATATATCTAAAGGGGAAAAGAAAAGAAATTGAGAAATGACCAACATTAGATAACATTACCAGGACTCAATTAAGTTAAGAAAATCTCAAGATATGGATAGTTCTGAGCTTAAGTTCAATTCAAAATTCAGTTTTCATGATAATTATCCCCTTAGCGCAATAAGTTCAATTATCTTCAAAATTGAAGAAAATAGACACCTAGAGTTCCATATGTGACAACTGTCAATGCCGAAACATGCTTTGCTATCTTTCTCTTGTTTGCCTTTTAGGACCAAAATCATTCATGAATGCATAAGAGAAACTTTCTGTTTTCGAACGCTAATTAGAGGGTGTTCGCCAAATAGGACAACTAATATTTGCATTGTTGCATGGATGAGAAGGGGAGAAACATACGAATGGAAGAAATGAGGCTGTTCGCCCAAAATCTAGTTGCCCCCTTCGCTTCAGTCATTTTAATAGAGGATAGGATTGGAAATAAGAAATCAGGGAGGGGTAGGATTTTAACTATAAAATCAGGGTATTTGGACGATGGACGATTTGTTTGCTTCAGCCATTTTAAGAGAGGAGAGGGAATAGAGTTGGAATTAAAAATCAGGGAGGGGTAGGATTTGGACGATGGACGATTCTTTCACTTCAGTCATTTTAAGAGGGGAGATAGAATTGAAATTAAAAAATCAGGGAGGGATAGGATTTGATTGTGTGATTGTGTGATATCATTCAAATGACTTCAGTCATTTTGGACTATGGATGATTCGTCCTTTTCTCTTTTTTTATAAATGGGTAAGACAAAGAAATTGATTGTGTGATATCATTCAAGTGTACTTCCTCAACAGTCACAAGTGCAAAAGGTATAATTTGCTATATTTGCTAGGTAGTTGGCAGAACGGTAGCCTTAGGGGTGTAACCAATTGGTTTTGGGTTAATTCAAATCAAAATCAATTTGGATGGATTGGACGGACCAAGACATCAAATTAGACCAATCCAGACTTGATGATCCAAATTTCAAAGTATTTATTGGATTGGACCTGGTCCATCCATAATGAATTTATATTGGATTGGGTCGGATTGAACCAATGTCCGGTCCATTGATAGAAGAATACAGGTATAGACCATGTTTGGGATGAAAGTGGAACCAATCTAAATTAAAAATACATCTGAACAGATTGGACGGTCCAAACATTGATTTCGACCAGTCCAAAATGGTCTAAAGTACTCTTCAGATTGGACTGACCTGGACCATCTGTAATGGACTCATTTTGGACAAAATTCAATTGGACCAAATCAGGTCCAATTCCATACCTTGCTACCATGTTTAATCTCCCTATACATACCATCACTGACTTGGAGTCTCATCTCAGATTGGACTGACCTGGACCATCTGTAATGGACTCATTTTGGACAAAATTCAATTGGACCAAATCAGGTCCAATTCCATACCTTGCTACCATGTTTAATCTCCCTATACATACCATCACTGACTTGGAGTCTCATGCTTGTCCTCTTTTATCTGTAGCACTTTGAACCTCCCCATCGACCTGTTTGGGATGGAAGTGGAACCAATCTAAATTAAAACACATCTGAACAGATTGGACGGTCCAAACATTGATTTCGACCAGTCCAAAATGATCTAAAGTATTCTTCAGATTGGACTGACCTGCACCATCTGCAATGGACTCATTTTGGACAAAATTCAATTGGACCAAATCAGGTCCAACTTAATTCCATACCTTGCTACCATGTTTAATCTCCCTATACATACCATCACTGACTTGGAGTCTCATGCTTGTCCTCTTTTATCTGTAGCACTTTGAACCTCCCCATCGACCTGTTAGAGAATATCAACCTCAACCTATTCAAGGACCACACTGTTTGCTTTTAGGTTGAATGGTTTTTTGATATGGTATCAGAGCCATTAATGAGGATTGAACACTAGATCTTTTTTGAACTGTTTGTCTCATGCTAGCAACACGCCTCCCTCGTTGAAACAGCTTCCACCTGGTCTACCTGATTACTTTATTCAATTTTGATTTCTCAATTGCAAAAGGCTGCTCATTGACTGAAGAATACTCATAAATTATCAAAAGAAATTCTTTACAGGTTCTGAATTCAAAATATCTATCACCTACAGAGTACAGAGAAACACCGTATTCTTTACAATCTTGAGTCATTTTGACCTTTATTGGCTTCCATTTACAAAACAACTATAAATACAGGCAACTGAATCTCCCCTTCCCATCCTGCCCAAGTGTGTGTGTGTTTTTCACGCATCTGTGCATATGAAATTTTCATTACCGAATGTGGGTTCGTCCAAGTGACCAAACTCCAGTATCTCTAACAGGTGCCTGAAATACAAATAACAGAATGAGTTTAGAATAGGATTAGAGGATTCTGAACGTAATTTGCAGCAAGAAAAATAGCTATCATACTTACTGGTGCTTTCACTGAAGGGAAGACATTCCAAAATCGCAAGGTTTCATCCCCGGCTCCGGTAACAATAGTCTGCAAGCATTATCCAGTTTTAGTTTGATAAACACTTGAATGGTAAATGTCGCACACATAAACATAGTAACTTATTTACCTGAACAAATGTGCATATATTGATATACTTTATACATTTATGTAATGTGTAAGCATGTGATGAGAACTGTTGTGTAAAACCCAGAAATACTGATTTGAATGGCACACAAAAATAAGTAAAACAGAAACAAAGAGAAGAAAGAAACAGAGCACACACAGATTTATATGTGGTTTGGCTTATAGCATACGTCTACGGGCGAAGGAGGAGGCAGATATTTACTATAAATCAGCAACTGAGATTATAGAAATTGTGCTCTACTCTCTCACACCAAGCCCTACGCTTTCCACCATTAACCACTGAAATTTTGCCTTGAGATTTTTCTCAACTTGATTCAGAGCAGGTCATGAAGCAGACCACAAAAAAGTAAAAAAAAAAAAAAAGTCAAGGCGCAAACATAACAAGCAAAAAAAAAATCTAGAGAAATTAGTATCTTACCTGGCCATCAGGAGACATTGCAAGATAAAGTACTCGCAAACTATGACCCGTTAGAGTTGCAACCTGTGATATCAAAGTTGAGTTCTTTAAAGAGAATTGTTGTAGTAATCTAGAGTTCAGAGAGGTCCAAAATTGAGTTTGGCAGAAATGCATATGCTGAGGTGGATGTGTGAACAAATTCTAAAGGATATATCAGAAATGAAGTCATCCGAATGAACCTAGATAGCTCCTACAGCTGATAAAATGAGAGAAAATAGATGAAGATGGTTTGGTCATGTGCATAATCATCGGACACCTATAAAAAGAAGTGATCTGTTGCAAGTGGTAGGGACTTGAAGGGCTAGGGTTAGAAGGAAATGGGTGGAAGTATTAAAAAATGATTTGAGCGCTAGTAATTTAACAATGGATATGGCATTAAATGGACGGAACGATGAAGCAGGATTCATGTAACAGACCCCATATGGTTGGGGGATAAAGCTTAGATAATTGATGAATCTTAGAGTGCATAGAGAAACAATAAAAGATTAAAGATTTACAAATTTTCCCAATGTTAGATAAAAATAGCGAAATAAACCTTCTTTATTGCAAAATGAATTGGGGTTTTTTCTCATTTCAAGATTTGTGCTTTCAACCATTTATGGGGTAAAACTTATTACAGATATATAGGTGAATGTTTACAAGTTTTAAAACAATACCTTCCCCATTGATGGATATTTCCACACCATGATTTGATTCTGGGAGTACCCATGAGTGCTGACCAGCTCATTTACATTCTTACTCCATGCTAAATTACAGACCTGCAAGTGGAGTAGTCAGCAACAGGTAATTAATTACTGATGCCCAAAGCGTAGATTAGTTGATATATAATTAAGCAAGGATAACCTGGCTTCCTGTGTCCACACTGTTCAACTGGTTGCCATTTGTGGTGTTCCAGAATCGAATACACCGATCAGCAGTTCCTCCTCCAGATGCAAGAAGGCCATTCTGGTGAGGTGACCAAGCAATGGCTTTGACGGCAGCTGTGTGCTCTGTAAGTTTCAAGACTGGCTGCTGAGAATGCTGGTTCCAGACCAACAGCTGAACAAAACAGTTAAAAACCAGCCATAAATTAGTGCCTTTGCCAAAGACAAGGTTAGAAATTGAGGGATAGAATTGATTAATGAACTTTAGTACCTGATTATCATTGCCACCTGATGCAAGTTCCCTGTCATCGTGGGACCATTTCAGGCCGCATACCTGACCCATTGAAAACAAAGCAGAACAAGATCGTTACATTTTACAGAGGCCCAAATAGAAAAAACCAGATTTTACGTTCTCCACCAGGAGTTGCTTGTAGGCTGTAGCCATGTCCATGACAAGTGCATGACAAAGCATGTGTATTTGCCTATGAAGGCCAATGACAAAAAGCCGACAAGGCTTTACCTCAGATTTATGACCTGAAAGCTTGCTGACAAAGTCGCTTGGGACTCGAAGATCGTGTTGAAGTATATTACGATCTCTACTTCCAGAAGACAATATGCGTGAGCTCCATGCAAGTACTCCAGTTCTTGTTTGATGCCCACCCATGGTTCGGACCCGCTTGCACTGAGTGCCGTCCCAAATCTATGACAAAATTTCAGAGCGCTCGGTAAGCCTCAACGACGTATAATATGTGATTTAACTTAATGATAGATATACAATTACTAACCTGAACTTCACCAAGATTTGTACCGATTGATATATATGAACCCTCACGGGTCCATTGGACAGAGCACACGCTGTCAGTAGGTCCCAAGTCGCACAGTTTTGTCACCTGAGAACGTAAAAAAATAACAAATTCTTCAAATATCCTTCTAAAATCTGCAGGAATACCAAGAAACACTGCAGAGAAGAGAAAGTAGAGTTTGCAATAATAGAAAAGGGAAAAAAAATCAAAGGCCCAAACAACTATATTCTGAAAGAGCTCTTGGGGTAGTAGTTAAATTAGGATTTCACTTCCTCCATTGGCCAGTGGAGATGGTGAAGATCTATTACCTTGCTGGTTGACGCAGTCCAGAGGTAGACGCAGGTGCCCAGTCCAACTGCGAGGACGTTTTGTGAAGACCAATCGACAAGGTTCAGGTAGAAATCATCTTGAAGTGAGGGGGCATCCAGAACCTGCAACCCATTCCATATCTAATGAGCAACCATTTCTCATACTTGTTACATTAATGGGGTTCTTCCAGACAATACTCCTATGTTCAATCATCAATAAAAAAATTAATCCTTTAGTAGCTTCGTTACTTTTAGTCCCAAGCTACCTCAAGCATCTACTTTTCTTCTTTGAGTTTTGCCCCCAGCTTGTGCTAGCTCTCCCATGAATATGCAACGATTTTAAGATATTTATGTTTTTTATGCATTATATCAGAAGAAGGTTAGGAGATTTCCCACTGAATTTAGAAAGATTTACGAGCTAATCTTCTTCCCCCTTCAAATGTACCGAGCTTTTATAACTTATGTTCGTTGAGAAAAAAGGATAATTGGAATGAAAATATTTGGGGAAAAACTAGGAACTCGAGCATTGTACCTTGTGAGGTGTCTTGGGTACCTTCCTAGGTGGTTTGGGAGGGGTAGAAGCCTCCCCAGAGATGGTCACATCGTGACCCAGCATAGATGGAGAGTATGGGGAACTTGGAGTTGAAGGATCTGTCTTGAACCGCAACATGTTCTTGCTGGGGCTCATGGGTGAAGCCTGACCTGCAGGAGAGAACGACCCAAAATCAGTCCCGAAAAGCTCGTTCTTCAGCAATCTAGAATAAGCCTCGCTTCCCCCTTCTTTGACAGGTGAAGCCTTCTCGACAAGCCCAAATGTGTGGAGTCTTGAAGAGGATCTGCAAGGTATGAATCTATCACTGCAGGCGGCTTTTGATGGAGACGACAAGTTCGAGATGGCTCGAAAGGAAGTGGAGAACGTGTCAAGGTGAAGCGAGGTTTCAGTCATTCCTGCCGGGAGATTCAACCCGCTTTTCCTTCTCTGGGTTGAATCCATTGCTGGCTTGTGCTTCTGCGCTTGTTTTTCTTCTCTACTGAATTGGGAGCGAAGGATTTTCTCGGGGAGTTTCAAAGGACTCTCTGCAACGTCGAAGAAGAAGATAGATGGGTTTTTTTTTTTTTTTGTAATGTCACAAAAACAACATCAACAACGGTCACTTTGGAAGAGCTTAAAAATGCGCTCCAAAGCGGATTGGGTTTTTGAACTTTGGCGTATACGGTACAGACAATCCCAACGGTTAGTCCATCTCGTACTTTTTCTTTATTCTTTTTCTCAGTTTTGTTGCAATGAGCACTTGCACAACTGAAGTCCTTTGCGCATGAGCTCTTTGCCGTGGATTATGGAGAAAAGGAGATCTAATAAGAGACTTTGATACAGTGTTGCTGCCGCTCCCTATCCACAGAAGACCGCAGCCGCATATCTCACATTCAAGGCGGGTAGAGAAAAGTGGGCAGGAAATCCGGTTTGGTTGCAAACAGCATTAAAGATACGAACTTACTAAGAGATATGCTTAATTAAACCTTTTAAAAATGGGAAATTGTCTTAAAATTCACCATGAATTTTCAACATTTCTCGTAAATTCATCATAATTTTTTAAAATATCTAAAGTTCACCATGTTTTATTTTCCAACACTCACTTTTCAAGTTTCTATTAGTGCACAATTAATGCTTCTTAACTGAGGTGTCCATGTCAGCATAAATAACAATTTTCATGACCAAATTACCCTTGAATGGTGAGTTAGAGGAAAAATGGTCTTTTTTAGTTTTTAATTTTCTTATTTTTTTTTTGCATTTAGTGTTTTTTTATAGTTTCCGCTTTCTTACATTTTTCTATTTTCTACAATCTATAAACTTTTGGTGTTTTTTCTACAATTTTTATTTTCTGATTTTGTTTTTCAATTATAGTTTCTATAATTTGAAAATAATTTTTTACTTTGTTTGCAATTTCTATAATTTTTTATATTTTTTGTAATTTCCATGTTTTTATGTATTTTATATTTGAAAATATTTTTTTGAACATTTCCTTTTCTTCATGTCTAAATATTAAAATGGTAATATATTAACACTCGTTAATTTATTTTGTATGTATTTCATATTTTTCTATGAAGGTTAAAATGGTAATATATTAACGCCCATTAGTCTGTTTAGTGTCAAGTTAGTGACATGGTGAGTTTTAGAAATTTTAAAAAGTTGTGGTGAGTTTAAGAGAAATGCTGAAAACTCATGGTGAGTTTTAGACAATTTCCCTTTTAAAATTAAAACATTAACCCCTATATTTTCAATTCTGCTAAGTGTTAATATCTAGACTAATCCCATGCACTGTTAGTGGAGCCCACCTAAAATAAATCCCAAATCTTATAACAAATCACTGGTTCTTTTCATAAATGACTTAAATGGCCTTTGGTAAATTTGAAGTCTAAAGTTTGAAAAAATAAATTCTAAAAAAGCTTTGAAAGCATTCAACGAAAAATGTGCTTTTTTTTTTTTGCCAATATCTGAATATAGTCAAATTGTTCGAAAATCTAAATGTTGTGATATCTAAAAATTGTGCATTTTATAAATTTACCCCTCAAGTTTTTATTTAAATAAAAATAAATTAAAATTATTAAAATAATAATATTATAGAAAATATTATAATATAATAGAAAAAAGATAAAATACTATGAAAATTGATACATAAAAATATAAAAGAGATGATAAATAAAGTCCAATAAATAATATTTAAAAAAGTAGTAAAATATTAATATTATAAAATAATAAATAATAAATAATAAATAATATCCTATTAATAATTAAAAAAATAAAATTTAAAAAAGATAAAATAGTAAAATTATTATAAATATAATAAAAATGTAAAAGACAAAGGGTATTGATAAATAGAAGTAATAAAAATATAGAAAATATCAAATAATATTATTTAAAAATAAAAAACAAGTGTAAAATATTATAAAATAAATACAAAATATTAAAAAATGGTAATTGAATAAATGAAAATGATGACAAAATTTAAAAAATAGTATAATAAATTAATAAATAAACTGATGAAGGAAGACTTGGCCCGATCTTGTGACCACTCAACACGTGGCAGAGGCAACAGCTCGGCACGACAGTACGCCCAAGGCGCGAGCTCCGAAAGGAGGAACCAGCGGTCCAAGCTCCCCAAAAGGAGCCCGAACTCTCCCTTTGACCCTGAGCCTTACGAGGAGCGCAAAGCGCAACCACCCGAACTGGCCCGCCCCAGGGCAGTTCGGGCCACACCTCTATCTGAACTCAAGACGTCACCTCGCACACCACTCCAGCACTTTGTCTCCAGGACGCCGAACTGGACAGCCATACCTAACCTGACACCAAAGGAGTCTGTATCCTGAGGCGGCGCACCTGACTAACTTAGGATCTAACACTTGACAACCGCACTTCAATGGCCACCTGCCACCGCCACCTCCAGTCATAGAGACGGCTCCGACAAAGAGATCAGTGGCGGTTGTCTGCCCCAGCAAAGGTGATGACACCCGAACTGGTAGAAGTGTAGAGGTAATGATACCTGACTTGATAGGAGCTTGGGAGTGAATGCGCGAAGTGGTTATAAAAGGCTCCCTTCCCCCCCAAGAAGGAGGTAGGTGATAACTTTGTACCATCTGGTTTTTTATCTTGCTTTTGAGAAAATACTAACTTGAGCTTCAGAGCACTCTCACCGGGTTCTCCCCCGGAGATTACTCGTTTTCTCCTCTGTTTCAGGCACCTTTTGCTCTAGCCAGAGGCAAGATCGTTGACAGCTAGGACTGGCCAGATTGCACTCCATCAATTTAAACCATCTTTATTTTTTAGTTTTTCTATATAAAAGATTAGAATTATGGAGAGAGAGTGAGAGTAGAAAAAATATAAATATAAAAAAAAACTTAAAATAGGGTTGAATTTTTTTGAGGGAAGATGAAAAAAAGGGGTATGGGTTTCATGATTTTTTATTAATATTTAAAAAAGGGCTGTTGGGAAAAGGGGTCATTGTAACTTAGAGGAGAAGCTCTTAGGCGTGTTTGAAGACATTGTCTTTAGAATGTTAATTGCCCCCACTCAATTTCATTGAGTTTGCTGTTGGGTTACAAGCAAATTTTTTCCTATGATACAACAAAGCCTTGGGTGAGAATCTGCAGCCAACAAAGTTGAAGAGTCTCCGAAAAAACCTTCTTTGATACAATAGCTGACTGGACTGAGAGAGAGGCAAAGTGATTTTTGAAATTGTGTGTGCAAATACTTGATTCACGCTTCTTAAATAAATTCTGAAGAGTCACGGAGTAGAGGAAGGTACTGATTTAGAAAAGACTCATTGAACAGTCACAATTTCAAAAATTATAACTGTTGATTGATTCCTCTTGATCACACCCTTCACACGAGCAAAGTGCACCTCTGAAGTGCCTAATTGCACCGCACACATGTTGCGTGCATGTTGCATGGCAACAAACCAACACACTCTCTTCTTTATATCTAAGGAGTGTAAATCAACTCCTATTAAAAAACCCAAAGCAATTCTTGTAATTTTCCAATGTGGGATAAGTTAAAAAATGGTTTTAGTAAGAGAAAAACTATTTTTCAAAACATGTGTGCATGTGTATTTTTTCATGTAAATTGACCAATCAAGTCATCAAACCCCATTAGATTTAAGGCACCTTTTGCTCCAACCAGAGGCAAGATCGTTGACAGCTTGAACCGGCCGGATTGCGCTCCATCAATTGGCGTTGTCTGTGGGAAATGCTTCTAAAAGCCTCCCTCTAAAACTCTCATAACCCCTTTTTTCCAAGAAACCCCAATACTCATGGCTTCTTCCAGCAATGCCGGACGTAGCATGGAGATGAACGCCATCGGACAGTTCACCATCCCCCTTCCAATGGATGGGATCCCTAGCCTGAATATGCCACGAACAGTGGCACCCGTGAACCTTCCCGCCATGAACGTCCCCCTTCCTCTCCTTGTCGAGACAACCTTTACCGAACCAACTGCTATCCCCTTGGCGACTAGCCAGAACTAGTTTGATGACTTGATGCAGTGCATGCGGGCAATGCAAGCCCAAATGCAGCAGTTCCAGCAGCACCAAGTACTGCACCACATCTCTTAGTATCACTATCAGCAGCAATTCCCCCAACTGCCTCTGAAGCAACCATAACTTCCACCTCAGCACCCTGCTCCAAAGCCGGTTAAGCCCTCCCCTCATGGCGGACGCCATCACCGAGGAGAAGCCTCCCAACTTTAGAACCCCCCCAAGAGCCAGGCCTCATCTCCGGGCCGAGGGGAAAGAAAAATCACCCCCACCTCGCAGCTCGCCGACGGGTCAGGAACCTCGCCCGCCAAGTCAACACCTCAACACTCCAAATCTGAGCTCCCGCCCACAGAGAATCGATTCAGCGTCCTAACAGCGGACTACCAACAGTCCGGGCCCATTGAGCTCGACAACATAGAGGCCAACAAAGCTAGTACCAGGCCCACTCAGCAATGAAGACGCCAGCGAAGTCACCGAACTGCCACCCGTGTCCTGCCCGAGCTCCAAGGTAAAGAAGAGACAAGCTCAGACGAGGTAAAAGCTGCCTCTATTCTCTCAGTTCCTTCCCCCCTCTCATCAGAACTCCTTGTAGTCCCCATGCCTAGAGATTTCAAACTCCCCCCTTTAGACAAGTTTGATGGGTCCTTCGACCCCAACGACCACGTTGATGCCTTCCAGTCCCAAATGCACCTGGTAAGGGCCAGTGAATCATGCATGTGCGTGGCCTTCACTACCACCTTCAGAGAGGTGGCCCGCACCTGGTACAGGAACCTGCACCCGGATCAATAAGAAGCTTGGCCCAGTTCGTGCAGGTCTTCACCGCGCACTTCGTTACCAGCAAGCGGTGCCCCAGAACCGAGGAGAGCATCTTCGGAGTAGTCCAGAGGGAAGGATAGTCCATCCAGGGCTACATCAAGTGGTTCAATGATACGTGCTTGCAGATACCACGATTGGACCCCGCGGTGCAGCTTGCGGCAGCCAAGAGAGGAGTGACACACAAGGAAGTTCAAGTGGCACATGGTAGTAAACCAGCCCATGACCGTAGCTGAATTCCTTAAGCTCGCGGATAAATTCATGAGAACAGAGGAGGAGATCAACCAAAGGACCGAAAGCGGGATCAAGAAAAGGAAGAGGGAAGGCGAGCCCTCCAACCCGGATGACAGAAGAAGGAAAGATCCAGCCCGAGTGGCACGAAATTGGAATACGCACTACGCTTTGAGTTCGTGGCATCCAACAATGAGGCGGAGTATGAGGCATTGATAGCCGGGCTGGCCCTAGCGCAAAAGGTAAGAGCGAAACACTTAGTTTTCTGCAGCGATTCCCAACTTGTGGTCAACCAGGTTACGGGCGAATACGAAGCATGCGAGCTAACTATGATCGCCTACTTGGCAAAGGTAAAGGAGGCTCTGCTCAACTTCCAATCACACTTCATCAAGCAAATCCCGAGGTCAGAGAACACTAAGGCCAACGCCCTGTCCCAGTTGGCTAGCATCAGTCCAACGCCATGAGAACCGTGTACATAGAGGACTTACCTCGACCTAGCATTCTTGGTGGGGTAGAGGAGGTCGCTCCCATCCTTGAAGCAGAGCTAAGCTGGATTGACCCACTCGCGAGCTTCTTGCTAGATGGGACCCTCCCTGTGAACTGCAACGCAGCCAGAAGGGTGCAGTGCCAGGCAGCCAAATATGTCATGATAGACGAACGGCTGTACCGACGGTCCTACACGCTCCCCTACCTGCGTTGCTTGCGACCTACCGAAGCCGAGCTCGTACTCCGTGACACTCATGAAGGTCTGTGCGGCGGACACTTGGGAGCAGGGACCTCACCCAAAAGGCACTTCGACAAGGGTACTACTGGCCAACGATGAAGGCAGAGGCCGTCGAACTTGTCAGAAAATGCGACAAGTGTCAAAAGCATGCCAATATCCACCATCAGCCTGCCGCTGACATCAAGTATCTCACCAGTCCATGGCCCTTTGCGCAATGGGGCATCGACCTCCTAGGGCCATTCCCGCCAGCAACAGGTGGGAGGAAGTTCCTAGTGGTGGCGGTAGATTACTTCACAAAGTGGGTAGAAGCTGAACCTCTCGCAACAGTTACAGCTCAAAACGTACATAACTTCTTCTGGAAGAACATAGTATGTCGCTTCGGGTTACCTCGGGTACTGATCTTCGACAATGGCAAGTAGTTCGAGGACATCAAGTTTCAGGAATGGTGCCAAGATATGGGGATTCGGCAGAACTTCACATCGGTCGCGCATCCGCAGGAAAACGGTCAAATAGAAGTGATGAACAGAGCTATCCTCCATGGATTGAAAGCGCGGATAGACCAAGCTAAAGGGTTGTGGGCGGATGAGCTACCAAGTGTTCTATGGATTCACCGAACTACGTAAAAAACTGCCACAGGAGAGACCCCCTTTAAACTCACCTACGGCACTGAAGCGGTAATCCAGGCAGAGATCGAAGTACCTACACTGCGACTAGAAGCATATGACAATCAGACAAATGGAGACGAACTACGTACCAACCTAGACCTACTGGACGAGGTAAGAGGCCTCATGTACATCTGGACCACAGCTTACCAGCAAAGAGTAGCTCGATACTACAATGCCAGAGTAAAAAAGCGGAACTTCTGCGTCAGTGACTTGGTTCTCCGTAAGATCATGGCACCCGAGCCCGGTGTGGGCAAACTTGGACCGAATTGGGAAGGGCCCTACCGAGTAAATAGAGCGCTCGGGGGAGCATATGAGCTTGAAACTTTAGAGGGCAAACAAGTACCCGGAGCGTGGAACGTTGTTAACTTGAGACGATACTACCTATAGATCACCAAGCGAAGTGGACTAAGAGTTGCTACCTATAGATCACCTTGGCATGGGCAAGCAAAAGCAAAAAATGCTAACCAAAAGCTAAGGCAAAGTGCTAACAGCGAACTAATAGGGACATTGACATCTCAGAGGCCAAGTGTTAACACCAAAACAGGCCGCACGAGTGCAGTAACCAGGGCAAAAAACGGATTGGGCATATGGTCAGTTCGACAATATGGTCAGCTCGGAAGAAAGAGTGATAACAACACTTAACCAAAAGAAAGTCATTCCATTACAAAATACTTTATTTACATTCCAAAAAAAAAAAAACAGAAATGAGCTCATAGGCCCGGAGGTACTTCTTCACAATCGGAAGGCACTTCAACGATACCCGAAGGTCCTGCCTCGTCCTCAGAATCCGGTTCACCGTCAACAGCGTTGACCATCTCCTAAGTAATGCGCAAAGTGGTTATAGCGCTAATATCGAGCTCGGGGTACGTATTCTGGATCATCCATCGGCTCAGTTTAAAGCCCCTTCTTTACGAGCCCACCATAAGGTCATCAAAGCGCAGCGAGGTGATATCGTCATCGATGACCTTCTTCTTGGCATTCTCGATGCCCTGAGAAAAGATCTCTGTCCTCTCCCTAATATCCTCTAGAAGGTATTTGACCTGATGCTGCAAGTCCAGCCTTAGGTCCGCCATATGCTTCACCACCACTCCCATGGCCTCGATGTCTCTCTGAGACCTCGCCAGCCTGGCCTGTGCAGCGCGAGAAGCCGATTCAACAGCCCGAGAAGCTACCTCGACAGCGTAGGAAGCCTCTTCGGTAGCTCGTGCCTGCCTCGAACTCTTTTCCGCTTGGGCCACTAAGGCATGGATGGAGGAGTTCACCTACCAAAAGGAAAAATAACGAGTGTTCAAAGAGCAATAGCAAGAAAGGTAATGACAAGGAGGCCGACAAGAAGTCGTTGACTTACCACCATGGCATAAGAGGCAACACGACAGGCTACATGGTTCAAAGGAAGCTCGGTCCACGCCACGACCTCCTCAGGGTAAACGGCCTCCCTACTTTTTTGAAGAGCATGGTTCGACGACAACACACTCCTGAACTCACCTTGGCCTCCCGAGCTTGAAGGCCCAACTCGCGTATAAGCAGACTCAGTGTAAGGAGGAGCCCCCATATAAGCAGCCTCGACGTAAGGGGCCCCTGCCGCTTCTTGTACTGGAGGGGCCATCTCGGGCTCCCTAGGCGGATCCACTGACGGGTAGCCCGGTACCTCGGGCTCCACATCTCGGGATAGTTCGGCACGAGTCCGTTTGGTGACTCGCTTCCTCCTCTTCATGACATGAAACAGGTTCCCACCACGAGTCTTCTATGCGTCCATCACACCTGCAAAAAGAGCTCGACATTAGGAAAATGAAAGAACGGAAAGCAAAACAAAAGGCAAGCCTCTGAGCAAGGAACCTACCCGAACTCAAACCGGCCTTGATGAGCTTGACTTTCGTCAAATAATGGTGGCATTTTAGCCCAAGCCGTGCCCATTCCCGGAGGCCCTTCGCCGTCTCCCTATCAAGCGTAACATTGGCATCGGGGGCAGCCATCCCCCACCCGGTTTGGAACGGCCACCCCATTGCACTTTGCACCCCGAAGTAGTCCCGTTTCCACACCAGAACCTTGTTGGGAAGATCGTGTAAAAGCTTGAACCCCAGGCGAGGAGACAGGTAGTACGCCTGCCTACGCCCGGGAAGGGGACCCACTTGCTTTTTAAGCATTAGAATGGAAGAAAAGATCTCCAGGTCTAAAGGAAAAATCTGTTTGCAAAAGAGGGAGATAGTCCCCACCAAGTTACGAATAGAATTTGGGTGGAGCTGGCCGACAGTAACGCCGAAGTGGTTCATAACCTCAACGATGAGGGGGTGGAAAGGTAGGCGCAACCCAGCGACGAGCTGCTCCCAGAATATCACTATCTTATCGGGACCATGTTCCCAAGGGAAGCCGCCCGAGGGTATAAAGTAAGTGTACTCCCTAGGCAAGTTGAAGTGGGTGATAAGGGAGTAAAGCCCCTCAAGCGTCATGGTCAAGGGCCCAAACTTGTCTAACGTCTGACCTCGACGGAAGGAGGATGCCAAACTACCCGAGGCGACTCGGCCTATGGGATCAAACTCTTCCTCGAGCTCTACCTCGGGTTCACTAAGGCTGTCAGGGGATGCATCTCAGTTCGTAGAACCTGCATCTGACCCCCTCGAAGAACTGTCTGAGGTAGACATTGGGAGGAAAAGGATACCGGGAAGAAAGTACTCACCCAAAAAAAAACAAACGGACTACGGAAACTTGGACGCGAGCTAAAAACTTGGACGCGAGCTAAAACTTGGACGCGAGCTCAAGAAGCAAAATGCTGGAGAATGGCAATGAAAATCGATTGGGGTCCCCCACTATTTATACCCACAGTGACCAAAAATCGATAGTTATGATCAAGGCAAATCCAATGACCCACAATCACGCTGACCGCACATCTCCTAAGACCGAGACATGACTGGCCACACGTCTTTTGAAACTGAAGTAGCGCCGACGCACGTCTCACCGCATTAAAGGCGGCAGTGGCGCACTTTTCAAACTTGAAATAACGCCTGCTGTCATGTCTCCTAGCGGCGCATTTTTTAAATTTTGAAATAAACGTGTGTTGTCACGTCTTTCAGCATTTATAGACGGATTGGCATGTTTCCTGACTTTTTGGCACCTGAGAAATCCGAAAATCTCCTGACAAACGTGCACTTCGCGCTATCAGTCAAACCAGTTCGAAGTACGGGCCAAATCCACCCGCCACATCGCGAACTCCCCGCGCCAGGGCAAGCCCATTAGCACGAGGAGTGGGGGGCAATTGATGAAGGAAGATTTGGCCTGACCTCGTGACCACTCAACACATGGCAGAGGCAACAGCTCGACACGACAGTACGCCCAAGGCACGAGCTCCGAAAGGAGGAACCAGCGGTCCGAGCTCCCCAAAAGGAGCCTGAACTCTCCCTTTAATATCGAGCCTTACGAGGAGCGCAAAGGGCAACAACCCGAATTGGCCTGCCCCAGGGTAGTTCGGGCCACACCTCTATCCGAACTCAAGACTTCACCTCGCACACCACTCCAACACTTCGTCTCCAGGATGCCGAACTGAACAACCGTACCTGACCTGACACCAAAGGAGTCTGTATCCTGAGGCGGCCCACCTAACTGACTTAGGATCTGACACTTGACAACCGCACTTCAATGGCCACCTGCCACCGCCACCTCCAGTCATAGAGACAGCTCTGACAAAGAGAGTAGTGGCGATTGTCTGCCCTAGCAAAGGTAATGACACCCGAACTGGCATAAGTGCAGAGGTAATGATACCCGACTTGACAGGAGCTTGGGAGTGAGTGCGCGAAGTGGTTATAAAAGGCTCCCTTCTCCCCCAAGAAGGAGGTAGGTGATAACTTTGCGCCATCTGATTTTTTATCTTACCTTTGAGGAAATACTAACTTGAGCTTCGGAGCACTCTCACCGGGTTCTCCCCTGGAGATTACTCATTTTCTCCTCCGTTTCAGGCACCTTTTGCTCTAGCCAGAGGCAAGATCGTTGACAGCTAGGACTGGCCGGATGGCACTCCATCAATTTAAACCATCTTTATTTTTTAGTTTTTCTATATAAAATATTAGAATTATGGAGAGAGAGTGAGAGTAGAAAAAATATAAATATATAAAAAAAACTTAAAATAGGGTTGATTTTTTTTGAGAGAAGATGAAAAAAAGGGGTATGGGTTTCATGATTTTTTATTAATATTTAAAAAAGGGCTGTTGGGAAAAGGGGTCATTGTAACTTAGAGGAGAAGCTCTTAGGCGTGTTTGAAGACATTGTCTTTAGAACATTAATTGCCCCCACTCAATTTCATTGAGTTTGCTGTTGGGTTACAAGCAAAAATTTTCCTATGATACACCAAAGCCTTGGGCGAGAATCTGCAGCCAACAAAGTTGAAGAGTCTCCGAAAAAACCTTCTTTGAGACAATAGCTGACTGGACTGAGAGAGAGACAAAGTGATTTTTGAAATTGTGTGTGCAAATACTTGATTCACGCTTCTTAAATAAATTCTGAAGTCATGGAGTAGATGAAGGTACTGATTTAGAAAAGACTCATTAAACAGTCACAATTTCAAAAATTATAACTGTTGATTGATTCCTCTTGATCACACCCTTTGCACGAGCAAAGTGCACCTCTGAAGTGCCTCATTGCACCGCACACATGTTGCACGCGTGTTGCATGGCAACAAACCAATACACTCTCTTCTTTATATCTAAGGAGTGTAAATCAACTCCTATTAAGAAACCCAAAACAATTCTTGTAATTTTCCAATGTGGGATAAGTTAAAAAATGGTTTTAGTAAGAGAAAAGTTATTTTTCAAAACATGTGTTCATGTGTATTTTTTCATGTAAATTGACCAATCAAGTCATCAAACCCCATTGGATTTAAGGCACCTTTTGCTCCAACCAGAGGCAAGATCGTTGACAGATTGTAATTTTCCAATGTTGAATTTTTTGAAAATAAACTATGTTCTGAATCTACAGAAAATGATAGAGAACTCGGAAGAGAAATTCAGATCTCAATACCTATCGATAATAATGAGACTGGAAGAAGAAATGACACAATTGTAACATCTGCAGTAGAACCTAGAAAAAGTCAAAGACGAAAAATAGAGAAACACTTAGGTTCAGACTTTATCTCTACTTAATCAAATGTTTTCTTGGTCGAGGCTGATAAAGGAAAAATTTTAAATAAAATACCTATTGTACTTAACATTGAAAATGATCCAAAAACTTACAATGAGGCCATGACCTCTAGAGATGTTGTCTTTTGGAAGGAAGTTATAAATGATGAAATGAATTCAATAATGTCAAATAACACATGGGTACTAGTAGACTTCCTCCATGATCAAAACCAATCAACTGTTAATGGGCATTTAGAAGAAAATACAACACTGATGAACTATATAAACTTTTAAGGCTAGATTGGTAGTTAAAGGATTCAGTCAAAAGGAAGGGATTGATTACTTTGACACTTATGCACTAGTGGCTAGAACAACTTCTATTAGAACACTCATAGCATTAGCATCCATTTATCACTTATCTGTTCATCAAATGAATGTTAAAACTACTTTCTTAAATGGTGATTTAAATGAAGAGGTTTATATAGAACAACTATAAGGATTTGTTCTTTTGGAAATGTGATGAAAGTCTGTAAACTAGTTAAATCACTATATGGTTTAAAACAAACACCCAAATAATGACATGAGAAATTTGATTATTGAATTCTATCTTTTGGTTTTAAACACAATAGTGCCGATAGATGCATTTACTCAAAATTTATTGAAAATTATGGTGTAATTGTATGTCTTTATGTTGATGATATGCTTATTGTGGATATTAATATAGTTGGCATAAATGAAACTAAAAACTATTTATCATCTGTCTTCAAGATGGAAGATTTAGGAGAAGTAAATAACATCTTAGGAATAAAAGTTAAAAAAACATAGTAGGGGTTATGTATTAAGCCAATTACATTATATTGAGAGAATACTTGAAAAATTTAAGCATTTAGGATTTAAAGAATATAACACACCATATGATTCTAGTATGTAGATAGTAGAAAATTCTGGTAGAGCAACTGCACAACTTAAGTATGCTAGTGCAGTAGGAAGTTTTATGTATGCTATGTTTTGTACTATACTTGATATTGCATTTGTTGTAAGTAAACTTAGTCAGTTTATAAATAATCCCGGTGTAGAGCATTGGAAGGCAATTGGGAAAGTTATTGAGTACTTCAAAAGAACATTCGAACTTAGCTTATTTTACTGTGATTATCCAGCTGTACTAGAAGGGTACACTAATGCAAGTTGGATTACCGGTAATTGAGATAACAAGTCCACATTTAGATGGATTTTCATCTTTGTTGGGGGTGTGATCTCTTGGGTATCTAAGAAACAAACTTGTATATCTCACTTGACAATGGAATCCAAATTCATAGCCTTGGCGGATACTGGAAAAGATATTAAATGGATTAAGAATTTATTATTGGATATAAAACTTTGGCCTAGTCCTATGCCTCAAATTTCCATTTATTGTGATAGTGAGACAACTTTATTGAGAACCTATAGTGGTACCTACAGTGGTAAGTCCAAACATATAAGTCTGAGACATGAATTTGTTAAGCAACTGATTCAAGATAGAGTCATCACCATAACTTATATGAGGTCAAGTAAAAATTTGTCTGATCCTCTTACCAAGGGTTTGGCCAGAGAATTGGTAAGAACGACAACTAAAGAGATAGGATTAAAACATTTTACTTAGTCACTTATCATGGTAACTCGACCTTAACTGAAAAAAAATCTGTATTGGATTTAAGGGATAACAACAAGTTACAACAATGTGATTGTTAGCACTGACATTGAGAAATTCCCATCACAACATAAACAATGTTGTCCGTTATGATGAGAGGTTGAGTTAAATTCTTAATGAAGTTCTGAAATGTGTCAGATAATAGAACACATAGTGGAACTTCATCTATGTGAACATAGAAGTAGTGCCGCTTCTAATGAGAGTTTGGATTTGCTCTCGGGATTGTTCATGAAACTAGGAAAGAAACACATGGCCATAACAATGTTGAGCAAAACTTGAAACTCTTGTAGAGATTGGACATTATGTGTGTATGGGTATCTCTGGACTGTCTTGAGAGTAATTAGTTTAAGGTCTTACCACCAATAACTTTGACAAGGCTCTGAGATATCTATACTAATAAAAGGTTTAAGTTGTTAAACACATTTTATATGCATAACTATGTCATAGTAGTTTGGAATGAGAGAGACCTATGTAATTGATCAATCAAAAATGATATTTAAATACAATAGATTTGATTGGTCAATTACATGAGAAATTGCACCTTTACACTTGTTTGGAAAAATATATTTTCTCTTACTAAAACCAGTTTTGAACTTATTTCACATTGGAAATAAGTTATGCATAGTGGAACTTCATCTATGTGAACATAGAAGTAGTGCCGCTTCTAATGAGAGTTTGGATTTGCTCTCGGGATTGTTCATGAAACTAGGAAAGAAACACATGGCCATAACAATGTTGAGCAAAACTTGAAACTCTTGTAGAGATTGGACATTATGTGTGTATGGGTATCTCTGGACTGTCTTGAGAGTAATTAGTTTAAGGTCTTACCACCAATAACTTTGACAAGGCTCTGAGATATCTATACTAATAAAAGGTTTAAGTTGTTAAACACATTTTATATGCATAACTATGTCATAGTAGTTTGGAATGAGAGAGACCTATGTAATTGATCAATCAAAAATGATATTTAAATACAATAGATTTGATTGGTCAATTACATGAGAAATTGCACCTTTACACTTGTTTGGAAAAATATATTTTCTCTTACTAAAACCAGTTTTGAACTTATTTCACATTGGAAAATTACAAATGTTGTTTTGGGTTTTTTAATAGGAGTTGACTTACACTCCTTAGATAAAGAGAGGAGAGTATGGAGGCTTGTTACCACGCAACACGCGCACGTGTGTGTGCGACGCAATGAGACACTTTAGAGGCACACTTTGTACGCACTTTCATTTGCACCCGAATGGCTCACAAAAGGCAGATTTGATTTTGGTGCGATGCTGACCGTTAATCACATCAACAGTCACGATTTGATCAGGTGTGATCAAGAGGCACAATTCAAAGTTAACAGTCATTAATTGTTAACTACCTTTTAAATAGTCACAATGTTTGGAATTGTGATTGTTCAATGTGTCTTTTCTGAACCAACACTTTCACGACTCTTTGAGATTATTTAAGGAGCACAAATCAAGTATTTGCACACACATAACATTTTCGAAAATCACTTTCTCTCTCTCTCTCTCTCAATCCAATCTTCTATAGTTTCACAGAATGTTTCTTCGGAGACTCTTCAACTTTACTGGTTGCAGATTCTCGCCCAAGGCTCTATTGTATCCTGAGAACGGATTTACCTATAACACAACAGCAAACTCAGTGAAACTGAGTGGGGGGCAAATAACGTTCTAAAGACTGTCTTCAGACGGATAAATAACATTCTAAAGATAGTATTTTCAGATGTGCCTTAGAACTTCTCCTCTAAGTTTAAGTGACCCCATTTCCTAACATATATTATTTACCAATAGTGCCCCTAGGTTTAATTGGAAGCCAAAGAACTTCATCATTACCTTTTTGAACCCCAATGCCTACAAATAAGTCAAAAACTAAATATTTAGCCAATGATCCAAACCGTGTAGTGTGTGCCGATCTTCAATTGCCTAGCTAATGTATTGGCATCCAACATGTGATTTAATGCAAGGAAATATCTGGCCATTGAATTGCAGTGATCAATTATTGGTGCAGTATTGCTAATATTTGAGCGGGCATTTAAATGGCAAACCCAGCTATCAATCTATGCCATCCAAAATGACTTGCTGCAAGATCAGTGTTCTATGCGGCTTAACAAGATCTAATTCGCAATGTGGGTCATCCCATTTGGTGGAATAGATTGAACAGGCCCATGAGTATAAGAGTATTGATGGACATGTATCACGAATAATATTTTCATCTGGTTGGACCAGAAAACCATGAAATGGTCCATCAACTAGTTTGGTCAGGCTCTAAAGACCATTGCTGATAAAAATTATTCATAACAGGCCAACCGGCCATTTCATCCAGGGAAGAGGTAACTGATGAATTTCATAAAATTGGTTGGTTTTTATTTATTTATTTTTTAATTCTATCATAAATTATAGGGATCATAACTTTACATTTGGTGGCAAGGTCTATTCTCTAAAATGATCAAGATTAATAGCTTTTTACTATTTCTTTTTTGAACCAGTAAGATAAGATGTCTTTGTCCTCCAAATTCCAATCAGAAAAAAGTACCTCAAAGCCATCCTCCATCTTGTATTTTTGTACGAGGGATTTGGACAGAGGAAATCATCTAAATAACCATAATAAAGTTCTGTGGAAAATCTGATTTCACTTGTTAAAGCCTTTCGAGATGGTATGCGTTTTCTTTTGTTTTCTATTTTTTGACATTCTTGAATTTGCTTGAGCAATAAAATGCTAGCTTGAATTCATAGCATCGCTTTACGGTATGGATGGCTACAACCACACTGTTAGTGTGGGTTTTCAAGCGTTTGGGAGGGAAGGAACAATATGGTATTTGAGGACCAGGACGATCTATTCATGGGCCGGGCTTTGGGCCCAACTTTTACACTTTCAAGTTTAGGCTTTGGGCTGGACAGCCCATTCAAATTTTGACAAAAGCCAAACCCATGCCAGGCCCAAGAACAAGTCTAGACCAGCCAATCCTTTTAATGTGATTTAGGTACTCCTTAAATTTCTGTTAAGTGTAGGGAGTGTTCAGAATTCAAATCAGCCCCCCACAAGATAATTTCCCACAACATCCCACAGCACATCTTTGCTGTGTTTTGGAAACACTTCCTGATGATATACATAAATGATGAGACATCATCGAGAAATATTCCCAATACATAGCGGGGATATTCTGTAAAACAAACATAATTGTCGTATCAGCAAAATCAAATTGTTTTTTTTTTTTTTTGGGGGGGGGGGAGGGGGGGGAAGAAAATCGTATATACATGTTGACATACTGCCCCTTAGTTTAGGGGTGTGCCTGGTTTATCAACAATGGTACGTATACGCCCAGCCCAATCACCATCAAGGGAAATCCTCACCATGCATTTCTATGTAATAGTCAATCCTTTGCTAAATATTTCAATCTTTGTTCATTCTTTGATTTTGGTTTAGGTAGACAATTTATGACTTAAAAAAACAAAGAAAAGAAGGAATTGATATTCAACCTTTATCCAATCCACTCATTTGCCACCCCTAAGTGAAAACAAGGATGCATGTTAAATTTTTTACTCTGCATTATCTTGAATTCTACTCATTAATTTCTCTCTTTTAAAAATCTAGCTGTCAATTAATGTATGTCATTGTATTTGAAATCCAAGTACAGGAGATTGTTTGGGTTGTCTATAATCAAATTTCCAATATCTATGTTTTAATGGTGGTGGGATCAGTATTTGGTTGTTGATTGATAAATTTCCCATTCATCATAATTAATTAGCTGTTTGTGATCTCATCTTACTCTCATTGAAACAAAATACACCAATCCGACTTCTCACAATGAGGAAGTTGGGAAATTAAATGAGATATTAGCTTGGAGACATTTATGAAAGGGAAACAGCTAAAGCTTGTACATGGAATTTATTAATTGAAAAGCATCGCTTAACAATCATGAATCAGGAAGATATTAATAACAAGAGGTCCCCGGGGGGTTATCTAACATTTAAAGAAGGAAAAGCTTGTTGAGCACCGCTTCTATAATTTAAATAATTTCCTTTAATGCCGTTAAAAGTTAGATTTACATGTGAAATTTTAAATCCCTTATCTGTGATCCACTTGCTTTAATAAGTTTCTGTTATTTATGAATTTGTGCTTGCAGAGTGGTTAGCACAAGTACTTTATGTAACAAGTATCTTACAGCCTGCAGGTTGGTGATCTGTGTGCAGCAGTGACATCTTTTAGCCAGCTGATGGCTGGACGTTGAAGGGTTGAAGCTCATTGCAAGATCAAGGATGTGCTGATTGGCATCTTGTACATGACCGATATTTCATTCTTTTGGGGCAAAATCTACAGTTCCATGATGTAAAAAATATGAAATATTAATGATAAAATAATACGCGACAGTTGTCATTTTCAATTTTGTTGAAGTTTTTACGGTAAATACATCACCACGTGACTTCTTTAACTTGACTGGTTGAAATATTGGCTTAATGTGTCATAGATTTCGTGTATTTTGTACATTTTTTTCTTAAACTATCTAATAAAGTGTAACAGTTACAAATTTAACAATTATATTCTCATTTGCATGAGAAACAACGGATATTGTTTTATTTATGGCCATTTTCTTTAATATTTTAGTGGGTGTTCTATAGAGTGGATAAAAAAATTGGTTAAATTGGTGGATGTGGACTGGTCCACCACACCACACCACACCATTATGGTAGGTACCAATCTACACCATACCATATTTCACAAGTATTCTGCATTGTAGACAGATTGTGTGGATTGGACTAGTCTACATTCACAATGGCGTTTTATAGGTGTAGTATTGTCCACATCACAATTTTTGATTTCATGTATCTCATATATAGATTATAAAGTAATTTACATAATGGATCATAAATGTCTAATTTTTACAATTTATTTGACACATGTTTATTTAAAATATTTAATTACAACAAAGTCTAAATAATATTATAATTATAATTTTTATAATTTAATATTTATAAATTTATAAATAATTGTAGTTATTGGTAATTAGTACATATTTTCACAAAGTACTTTAATGTCAATAATAAATTCTATAAATTGTTAATATTTTTATTATGAATTTATCATTGGTTAAGTATAAGAAATAGTAGCAATAATTACCATTAATTTTCTACTATTTCTATTAGTATATGGCATTTTTTCATAAAATTTTGGTAAATTTCTGCTGTTTCTACTAATTTTTGGATATTATCATATTTTATGAAAATATTAGCAATTTATTTTTTTGTTAAATTTAATTCTATTAGTTTATGACAATTTCTCATATATTATTAGTTAATTTCTGTTTATTTTTAGTAATGTGTGATGTATCTTATCAATGAGTGGGAGAGATAAATTGTCAAAATAATGGGGACTGAACCCAGCCATGAAATAAATGAATGAATGAGATTTTGGGTTGTGGACAGAGCCATTTCAGAAACCAGTCCCGTCCATGGAAAACCAAATGTGCTGACTATCCTGTGGCGTGGACCAAAATAGGCCATCCCCGAGATAATGGCGTGAACACCATTATATGAGGAATGAATCTGAGTTAGACAAAGCTTATTGAAAACACGTAATTCTTCATTAATGAGGATGGACATCCATATAAAATTTTCCACTTACAAAATGTGCAATTGTTTCATTCGCGGCGGGGACGTTGGAAGGTCCCCTAGCTTGATATGTATGGGAGTGGGACTAATAGACGGAAATAGAACAAAAAACATCAATAACCATTATATTGTATTGAATTCAATATTGGCTGTCTGGCCAAATGAAATCTATTCAAATCACCTCCTTTCCGGTTTGAAAATTTGAGGGGGAGCTCCTCAAGGTTTGGGCAAATTAATCTAGTTCTATCATTTTTTTTTGTCAGAAAAATAATATAAAAGGTTGATCTTAAATAAAAAAAAATTGAAGAAGGGAAAAGGAAAGAGACCAAAAATGGAAATTAGTGTCTCATGCGAGTGAGTCTACTTATATGCATTGTGTTTTAGATATAGCCAATTCTATGCCATAAAAGTTAAATTCAATATATAATATCAAATTATGTTTTTATAATTTTCTTTGGCAAATGCATAGATGTAGGGGTGTCAATTGGACTGGATTTCGTCTAATCCGATCCAGTCCAATGTGAGTCCATTATAAATGGACCAGGTCCAATTCAATCCAATGAATGTTTTGATTCAATTTGGACTGGTCCAATTTAATGTCTGGAATGTCCAATCTGTTCAAATTCATTTTGATTTAGACTGGTTTCAACCCAAACCCGGTTTATTGACACATATTCTTATCTTATATCAATAGACCAGATATTGGCTTAATCCAATCCAATCTAATATAAATTTGTTATGGACGGACCAGGTCCAATCCAATCTAATAAAATATTTTAGACCAGATTGGTCCAATCCAATATGTCTTATTGGTCTGTCCAATCTGTCCAAATTGATTATGGACTGGATGGGGTCCAATAAAAAACTGGTCCATTCACACCCTTACATACAGGGCCAGAGCCAAGTATATTGGTGGTGGTGGTGGTGGTGGTGGTGGTGGTGGGGTGGGGGGGGGGGTCCTTGGCCCCTCCAATGTTTTGTTAAAACCACTACTTTTTTAAATGTTAAGGATCATTCTGTAATACTCCTTCAATTCTTAAAATTTAAAATGTTGTATTTTTTTTTTCTTAAAAAAATTTGTAATAGATCCAAACTTCATCTACTCTTTATCTCATATTCTTGTTTAACTCGCCCCCAAAAGAAAATTATTGGCTCCACCACAGCATACCTAACACATGCCCTTACACTTAGGGGCCATTTGGCAAAATCTTCTGGTAGCTTTAACAGTTAAGAAAATTTTGCATTTAGGTCTGAGCAGCCTAAAGCCTGTTTGGTTAAGGCATGCCTCTCCGTGTGAAGACAAATAAAAAAAATGCATAAACTCCATTTGGAGTTTCCCAAAAATCATCCGTTTTGGTCTTCTCATGTCTTTTCAGTGCATTAGCTTTTGGCGGCCAGATCTACTGTGAACCAAACGGGAATAAACCGAATCACGATCTGCCAAGCTTGTAAATAGCCAATAGACCGTGCGAAAAAACACCCCAAACAGGGCCTTAGTAAATAACTTTACATAAAGATCTATACATTGCCAAAACTTAGAAGATCTATTAATGAATGCTTTTTTTTTTCAAAAATTGTCTTTGACTTGTCCAAAAGGAATGTCACGTAGCTTTCCTTCTATTCCACGACAAACGTAACGCCATTTGTAAAAACGACTAAAATTTGGTCTAAAATCCAGGTATGTAATTAATGAATCAGCATTATTACACCATATATTTTCACTTCTGCTAATTAATTTTACATTACTTCAAGCAACCGCTTGAGGGGGGGGGGGGCTGTATTTATGCATCTCAAATCATACTAGAAATAATGGAAACATCAATTAAAGAAGGATAGTTGGGAGACCAAGAAAGTGTGGAAGAGGAAGAAGAAGGTGAAGAAGGTAAGTTACAAGAACTCAAAAGGAGATTATTATTGTTCCATGGATTCCTGATCTTCAATGGCACCATATCTTCAAGCAACCCTTGTCGGCTCACATCTCCTTCTACCAATTCTTGCTGAACCTCACAACCAAATGGGCTTGGAGGGGCAGGATACACAGTTGGTGAGCTTTCCTGGGCTAGAACATCATGGCTTTGTTGGATTGGATGGGCCTGGATCTGTGGTGTGTCCTTTTTGGGCTTTTTCACAGGTTGGTAAGCCTGGTAAGATGGGGTTGGGAGGAAATGTGAGTAGGCAAAATGGAGATGGAGGCCTTCATAGGTTATCACAAGTGTGTCTGGGTCTTCGCTTGACCTCTCCACCTGCTTCTTTGCACTGCACCTGGGGTTTGTGCACCTATAGTAACTCCTGCTCTCCATCAAATACAAACAAAAACCAATAATTAATTTTACTATGTAATGTGACAATAACGAATTAAAAGTAGAAATGAAACCATTGATTTTGATAAGCAAAATTGTCATAATTGTGGTTGAGAAATCAGGATGAACCAATTGCTTGCTCTTGCTTTTTGTACAAAGGTATATGTAAATATGTATCAGGAGGTCCCAATCCAATTAAGCTCAACTCATATTGATGTATTCCAGCTAAAATAAAAAATTGGATCAAGTCAATGGGGAGAGGCCCAAGGAGAGAAGTTTGGACAGCAAAAGTTCAGATTTCAGAATAAAGACTAATAACACTATAACAGTATCCATAATAAGGACATAAGGAATGAGTGAGATAAGGGAGTGGTTGAGAATAGAGGAATGGAATTAAATGTCTCCAACTGGAGTGGTTTGGGTCACTTCATTTCACCAGAAATTTCAGGCTGCTCATCCTACGTTACTTTCAACTTTGCCAATGAATGTTTCTATTTAAGGATCGTTATTGCTAAATAATCCTTAGCCTCTTTCTCTAATTTCATTAACGTCGCATCTAGAAGGATAAACTAATTTCCAAATGCAAAAATCATCCAGAACTTCCAGTGGTTGTTGCGATATTTGAATACTCTGAATTTTGGAAGATTCAAAGGAAGAAAACCACCATTAACATCCTCTGTAATTACCTCAGTTTTATACTTTTAGCACGTAGAAACCGCTGTTTTCCCCTCTTTTTTCTTTTCATGTAAAAGACGTTTAAGACGAAGTTTTGGCCGTGAAAGTGAGGGAAACATAACTGGAATTTTGCAGATTGAAAATGTTCTGCCCATGAACAGGATTCAAAACCATGTACAGAATAAATAAAAGAATAGGAATGTAGACCTCAAGAAGAAAAAATCTAGAAAAGGAAGTTTCGTGTAATTTCAAAATGCTTTTATAAGGACTCGCGCTCTGATAATTTTCAAAAAGCTTGAGATGAAAACAAGGAAAAGCTCCCGTGACGGAAGAGAATATCCTCTTTTTGTCCAGAGGAAGAGCTCACCTGTCACCTCCTACTGAAAGCAGCACAAACCACAAAGAGCAGAAATGCAATCAATCATCTTCGTGATTTTACGAATTTATATAATTACCTGGGATTTGGGTTGTTCTTGATGGATTTCTGCCCATACTTCCTCCACTTATAGCCGTCATCCGCCAATCCATTTGCACAGCTCTTAATTCTCAGAGTGTACTTATTCTCAATCTTACTCAACCCCTTCTCCAATATTGAGATTCTGCAGAGAGCACAAAGTCCAAGCAGGCAAATGAAACCGATCCTGTCGACCCGAATCTCAAGAAAAAACAATAACCAAAGAACTGCAAGGAAACCAGAAAATACCTGGCTTGTGACATGCTACGGTGGTAGTCAGATTCACTGTTCCGATCCGTTGAGGACAGTGCACCCTCGATATCTTCAATCGTCGGCCCAGAGTAGACGTTGGAGATGAGCTGGTTTCTTATGGGCTCTGGCGAAATGCATGGTTTGGGTTCAAAATTTTCAGGCAGTATAAAGAAAGGAGATTCGTCATCATAAAGAAGCTCTCGGACAAGCTCCTCCTCCAATCCATCTGACAAATTAACACCCAGTTGCTCTAATCTTTCCATCAAGAGACAATTCAACTTTAACAAGAAGAAGAAGATATTGATGATGATTGTGGAGAAGAGATTGAGAGGAGGTGGTGATTGGTTACGTGTTTACCTCTCTATAATTATAAAGAAAGAGTTGCTAGCAAAAGAGAAATGGGAATTTATTACAGATTTGTACATGGTGTTGTACTGTATGGACTCATAAGTGTTGGAAACATACAGATTTACTTTTACAATAATATTCAAGCACTCATACACATTTATCCTTCTCTGTCTTTGTGCTTTTTTGGATGTTAAAGGTGGACCAAAATCACATGACATATGGCCCCATCTCATCTCTCATTCTCAACTCAACCTACTTAAAAAGAGTCAACGAAGCTAGACCTCTCCAAAACCCCGGTGAAGGTGGGATTCGATCCCAACTTGTCTACTGTATCAAACTCAACCGATAACAGAAAATCGAAGAATATAAAAACATTACATTATATGAAATAGTTGAAGCGTGTTGTATTTGTGTAGTGATATGTTGATCTGGAGACTCAGTGTCCAGTCCATTCAAGTCCCTCTTAATAAATGGGGGCCAAGTTTTGTTGGCTAGAGACGGTTTGTCTTTACGTGGGGTTGACTTGTGGGGGAATGGCCCACCTAGAATAGGACGAAGGGGGAGGGGGTTGACTTGGCAGTGTGGTTTAAGTTAGCATAGAGAAAGTAGCGTCGGGTAGCGAGACATGGTTGGCGCAGGTTAAGGACAGCCTCACGAGTGTGGACCAAGATGGCACTATAGTCAACGGCTCTGATTGGAGGGGGATCTTGTGGGCCGATACGTATGACAACAGACACGTGTAGAGAGATAACATAATAGGATTGCCATGTGTCAAATAATCACGTGAACAGTATGTATCTGTTCGTGCCGTACCCGTCCTACTGTCCCACAGTCCCACTCCCGGCCAAAATCCAAAAGAGCAGAAGTGACGGATTAACAAACCAACAAACACGAGTCTTCCTTCAGCTTCAGCCTTCAGGGCGGGGAAGTAAACGCTATGCGACTGCCGCTACCGACGGATGGAGCCCGCGAGGGTTGTTATTCTGTTAGAGGGTATTTTGGTCAATGCATGTTTTCTTTTACTCTTAGGAGTTTTCTGACAATCTTATAAATCTCCCCTGTGTTTTGATATGATCAGAATCCTCTCTTATAGTTTTGAAAAATGGTACATATATCTCCCTCTTATTAGTTTTTTTGGCCGAAAACCCTAACGTAATACATTATTTTTTTTAAAATACCACATTTACCCTTAAAGTGGTAACCGAAGCAAACCAATCTCCTACCCCTGTTTTTTCCACTTCTCTGTCTCAATTGAGCTAACCAGTCATCACTCATTTTTATATCCTTTTGCTCTATTTTATTTATTTTTCACATTTTCTTAAATTTTTCATCTCTTTTGTTCTTCTTTTCTCTCTTTCTTCTTCATTCTATTTCTTTCCTATTTTTTTCTTTTCATTTTCTGTTTTTTTTTTTTTTTTTTTTTTTTTTTTTCAGGTGATAGGCAAATAGGAACCACAGTCTTGAGACTTCGTGGAGATGCCTGTTAAATGGTTCTAAGTGATTCCTTTTAATATTTAAGTAATTTAACAGCCATTTTTCAGAACTATTTAATCTACCCAAAATGCTTCAACTGTATTGAATTCATCTTTATAATGCGTTCATATGATGTGCGTGACAATACTCTAAGTGTTCAAAGAAATTCCTAACATGATCTCAAATCATAAAACAGGAAAAAAAATTTCAAAGTTCTATTAAGTATTAAGCGCCAACCTATTTCTCTCAATCTTACCTAGATTGTTTTATTAAATTTAACATGAACAAAGTCAAAGACATTGCCTTCCACACAGATTGATCCCCAAGAGTAAAAATCTTGACAAACTAGAGAAATCAAATATGAAATCTAAATTAAGATTATCAACTGCCTGTTGAAATCTTGCTGAAACCTACGAGAATGTTGCCAGTGAATTTGTGGAGATGCTTTGGTTTCAAAGAGAAGCTTGCTCTGTTCTTGTTGAACTTGATGTAGAAGTATACATCTCATAAAGAGGAGGATGATACTTGGTAGTATTTAAGGGTATTTTAATAAATTCTTCTTCTAAGTTAACGGAACTTTAATGGAAGGGAGGTATTTATAGTTTTTTTCAAAGCAATAGGGGAGGATTCTGTTAAAATCAAAACATAGGGAAGGTTTATAAGATTGTCAAAAAAACTCAAGGGAGGTTTTATATTTTACCCTTTCTCTTATTACAGCAATTATGGTGGGTTCCAACTTCCAAATCTCATCCCTAACCCGAACTAATCCCTCCCTCCCCTTGCAAGTTGCATGGCTGAAGTGAAGTCTGGTTGGCTCCAATGCTCCACCAGCGTCAGAACTTTAGGACTGTAGACGATTTGAACTCCCCTCCTGAGCAGTGTTAATGTGTTAACAAATACATAGAAATTTGTAGGACCGCAAAATGCAAATACCATCCAATTGACCGAATTTGAATTTAAACGATATCATCAGAATTGATCCGTATACGAATACAATTACATCGAACATGGGTTCATCCTAATTCCATTTGACCCTGATGAAAATATTTAATTTTTACCATTGTAAAACCGATTCCTTCAAAAGAAATAACAAACAAGAAAGAGAAAGGTTTTGATTACAGAGAGAGAGAGAGAGAGGACTGTTTGGGTGGTGCCTGAGATGGTTTAGGTCACCACATGTCGATCCCTGTGGCCGACTTCCTCGGACCGACCTTATTAGCACCATCCACCATGGCCGCATCACAAAAGAGTGCACCAAGGAGAGAGTTGCACGCGAACAAAGAAAAACACTCGTCGAGGAAAGGAGAACCTTTCGAGTACTTTGGCAGGTGACCTCATCCCGATAACCTTATAGATCTAATTCGATTATAACATAGATGCTTGGTTATATATAGGCATCTCCCCCTTAAGGTAAATGACTTTTCACACTTTACTTTAGCACTCATTGCATTCACCTCGGTTTGGACAAGCATGTTCTTTTCAGGTCATCTTGGCCAATTTTTGGTCTTTCTAACTGATTTAAGTGTCGGAATCACTACTTAGAGAACAACTCCTTGGGCCTCTGATTCTCCTTATGCTTGCAGATCATCTCAGTGCGTGCCTTTGTCTTTCTATATCAGTTTCATCCAGTTGGTAGGACTATTTGATTGTATGATTGGTTTGAGACACATCCGATTAGACAACAATAAGAAAAAAGGAAGAACAAGTTTTAGGAGATATGAAGAAGTAATGTTGATCGTTGAATAGCCCATTGCCCACTGAATTTTGTGAAAAGTGAAAACAGAAAGAAAACAATACAAAGACCAATTGAAGCCCTTCTTCTATAGTTTGACTTACGGATGGAGAAAGCAAAAATGCACATTTTTTCTTGGAGCCCAGAGTTGCTCCCAACAAACCCATTCCAACATGAATTTGGATTGAATGCTCACAGTGTACTCTCTGCCTTTTTGTAGCTGTGCATTGGGAACATCTCCATACCTATATATTTTTATTCATGAATATATATTTCCAAGAACTTTTTTGATTCAAATTCTTCCAACACATTTCCTATATGATCTGACACTAAGACTGAGATGTGGAGTGTTAGATGATGTTGGAACAGGTTTGTTGGGAGCATACCCCAACTAACTTAACTTGTATCCTTGCTTCTACTGTTCTACATGATTTAATAGTGATATCCATCGGTTCATCCTTTAAACTGTGCATATAAATAAATAAATAAATAAATAAAGAGATATTATCTAAAATTCACATTGATTATTAACAGAAATTGTCTATATAGGCATTTGAATATTTTACATAACTAAATTACCCTTAAATGGTCTCATGAATGTCCAATCAAACTTATTAAATATTTTTCATAACAATATTACCCCTAACATGAACCCAGGCTCGTAGTAGTCAGGCAATTTTGTCATAAGACTATTTAATAAGGTTGATTGATAATTTATGGATAGTTTGGTCATTTAAAAACCATAAATACTTATAGACAATTTCTATTAATGAGAAGGTGACTTTTAAAAAATAAAACTCATTGACAGAGCGAGTTTAAATGAAATGCGAAAAACTATGGTGAATTTTAAATAATATTCCATAAATTAAATAAATAAAAGACAAGTCTCAATGTCTCATAACCCCATGAATTGATATATCTGGGCAATTAAGAATTAAAAGAAAGCATATAAATATTTTCAAGAAAATATATTAATACAAAAATGTAAAGCTGACACAATTATGCTGAGTTTCCCCTGTCACATGCCAACTCAGCTCATCTGATGAGTCTTATTATCCAATTTATTACAACTTGGAAGTTGATTCAACTTTAAAGAGGACGACTTCCAACTCCGAAGTTGACTTGTTAACTAGAAATTGGGTTGAGATCTACTTACTCAACAGGAACCCTGTCTTTTGTCTGCATGTAAATATGTCTTAACTACATCTTGCCTTTACTCTTCTGATTATTGATGGTTTTACGACACACTTGGCAATCTAAATTTTAACTAGAGTTATTAATTGGTAGGGTTAGGATTAGGGTTTAAATAAAATTGGTTGGTCTTACGTTGGCATTAATCCGAGTCAAACCGGCCCGAGTTGCTTCCCTTAAGTGGGTAAGGTGTGTAAGCGAACAAACAATGCTTGGGCAGTGGGGCCTGGGCCTGGACCTGGTTTATAATTTATTGTTCAATAAGTCCAAGCCTGGATCGTTGAAGTCTGCCGAATTTGACAAATGGCAACGAACATAGGGGTGTAAAGTGGGCCGTGCAGAGCTGGCATGGCATTGCCTGCAGGCATCCTGTGCAAAGTGCGGGCCATGCCGTGCTGGCCTGCAGGCCATCACAGGTCGTGCCGCCTTTCCCGTTGAAAATTTTGGGGGTCGGTTCGGCACGACCCATAGCCAAGGTCCACGTGGGCCCATGCCATGCCGTGCAAAGCCTTGGCCCAAGTCGAGCCATGGATTGGGCCAAAGCTATTTTTACCTATTTATTTAAAAATTAAAAAAAAACTTAAAATTTTAATTTTTTTATGAATTTTGATATATACAATTGCTTATATATACAATAATTAAATAAATTAATATAATAAAATTGAAAAAAATGTTTATTTTATTAATATATTATATAAATTATAATTATATTATTATATAATTATAATTTATATATATTATATATTATATATATAAATATTATGTATATATATAAATAGTATATATGGGTTGTACCGGGGCTGGGCCATACTGATATGTGGACTGTGGGTGATACGGCCCACTTGATCGTACCATACTATGCCGGCCCATAGACTCCAAACCCTAGACCCAACACAACAAGGAGTATCATGCCAAACCTGCACGGCCCGTGGGCGTTTTTTTCAAGGTGCAAGGATAAGATGGATAGGTATTAGGTAGCCCGATGACATGGGCCTGTTTCCAAGGTCAGAAGTAGGAAGCTAAAGTGTTGGCAAAGGCAAATAACTGGGTAGCTCAGAAGTAATTCAAGCATGGGGAGTGATGAAGGAAAATTTGGCCCAACCTCTTTATTATGAGACACGTGGCAGAAATGACAGATCGGCAAAAGGGATCAAGCCTAGGCGGGAACAAGGGCACACTTCGCCGAACTAACCCACCTTGTAACAGCTCGGGGTAGACTTCGCCGAACTGCCACCTTGTAACAGCTCGGGGTAGACTTCGCCGAACTGACCGCCTTGTAACAGCTCGGGGTAGACTTTGCCGAACTGCCACCTTGTAACATCTCGGGGTAGACTTCGCCGAGCTACCACCTTGTAACAGCTCGGGACACACTTCGCCGAACTGACCCACCTTGTTACAGTTCGGGATACCTCCAAGCTCAAGACCGCCTCGCTCAGCACTTCGCATCATCTTCTAGGCACCAAATCCAAACAAGTCGTACCATGCCTGGCACCAGGGAATTCCGTGCCCGAGGGCGCCACGCCTGACTGACTTGGGATCTGACGTTTTGGCAGCAGCACTCTAAACGGCCACCTGCCACCGCCACTGACGCCGCCATCACCAGTTAGACGGTTAGGCAGTGACGGTTCTGTCTCAGCAAAAGGGACAACAGACGAATTGACAAGCGCAAGAGTAATCATACCCGATCTGACAAGGGCCTCGAGACGAGTACGCGAAGCGACTATAAGAGCCCCCTGCCCCCCTGATAACATGTATGCAAAAAACTTTGCGCTATCTGGTATTACCTTGCTTTTGAAAGATTCTAACTTGAGCTTCGGAGCCTCTACACCGGGTTCCCCCCGGAGCTTTCCCATCTCTCCCGTTTCAGGATCCCTGCTACCTCGTTCGAAAGCAAGGCAGCGGACAGCTAAGACCAGCCGGATCGCGCTCCATCAATTGGCGCCGTCTGTGGGAAAACGCTTCAAAAAGCCTCCCTCCAAACTTCGATACCCCCTTTCTTCTTCAAAAATCCCAACACTCATGGCCTCCTCCAGCAGCACTGGACGCGGCACGGAGACAAACGCCACCGGAGAACAACTTCAGGTCCCCGTAGTGTGCGTTGGACAGTTCACCATCCCCCTTTCGGCGGATGGGATCCCCATCCTGAACACGCCACAAGCAGTGGCACCCGTAAACCCTCCTACCACAAACGTCCCCTTTCCTCTCCCCATTGAGACAACTTTCACTGAACCAACTGCCGTTCCCCTGGCAGCTAGCCAAGACCAGTTGGAGGACCTGGTGTAGTGCATGCGGGCAATGCAAGCCCAAATGCAACAGTTCCAGCAACACCAGCTTCACCAGCACCAAGTGCTGCACAACATCTCCCAGTATCACTACCAACAGTAGTTCCCCCAACTGCCACTGAATCAACCACTACTTCCACCTCGCCACCCCGCTCCGAGGCCGATCAAGGCCTCCCCGCAGGACGGGTGCCCCCGCCAGGCGAAGGCCTCCCGCCCCCAAAACCACCCCAACAGCCAGGCCTCGTCCCCAGGCTGAAGAGAGAGAAATGTCATCCCCGCCTCGTAACCCGCGAGTGGGTCGGGAACCTCGCCCGCGAGGTCGACACCTCGGCGCTCCAAGCCCGAGCTCCCGCTCACCGAAAATCGATTCAGCGCCCTGGCAGCGGACTACCAGCACTCCGGGCCCATCGAGCTCGGTAACACGGAGGCCAGCAGCGCCAGCACAAGGCCTGCTCAACGGCGAAGGCGCCGGCGAAGTTGCCAGACCGCCACCCGCGCCTTGTCGGAAGTCAGAGGCAAAGCCACGAGCTCGAACGAGGTAGGGGCTACCCCGGCTCTCTCCGTTCCTTCCCCCCTCGCATCGGAAATCCTGGCGGTCCCCTTACCCAGAGACTTCAAACTCCCACCTCTGGACAAGTACGACGGATCCTTCGACCCCAACGACCACGTTGACGCCTTTCAGTCGCAAATGCACCTCGCCAGGGCTAGCGAATCGTGCATGTGCGTGGCCTTTACCACCACCTTCAGGGGGTAGCCCGCACTTGGTACAGGAACCTGGCCCCCAGGTCGATAAAGTGTTGGGCCCAGTTCGTGCAAGTCTTCACCACACACTTCGTCACCAGCCGACGATGCCCCAGAACAGAGAAAAGCATCTTCGGAGTGGTCCAAAGAGAAGGAGAGTCTATTCGGGGCTACATCAAGCGGTTCAACGAAGCATGCTTGCAAATACTGCGGTTGGACCCTGTAGTGCAGCTCGCGGCGGCCAAAAGAGGGGTGACGCACAAAGAGTTCAAATGGCACATGGTGGCCAACCAGCCCGCGACCGTGGCCGAATTCCTCAAACTCGCGGATAAGTTCATGAGGACTGAGGAAGAGATCAACCAACGAACCGAAGGCGGGAACGAGAAAAGAAAGAGAGAAGGCGAGCTCCCCAACCCGGTGAGTAGAAAAAACCCGACCCGGGAGCCGAAGCCGAACCAGTCCTTCCGGGCCCTCTTAGCAGTTCGGACGGACTACACGCCGTTGAACATGAGGCGGACAGAGATCTTAATGACGATCAAAGACGCTCCGTACGTTAAGTGGCCACCTCGCCTGAGGGGAAATCCGAACGATAGAAACAAGAATTTGTATTGTAGTTTCCATAAAGACCATGGTCATAGCACCGAACAGTGTAATAACCTCCGGGACGAGATAGAGGGACTCATTCGTCGCGGATACTTGAGAAATTTTGTACAGCACAACAATAACAATAAAGCAGGTCGGCAAGGGGAGTAAGAAAAGGATGCACCCGAGTCTAGCAACAGACCTGTCGAACCGTTGCAGAAGCAGCCTCCGGAAGAGAGGCCAGTTCGGGGAACCATCCATGTAATAGTGGGAGGATCTGTAGTAGCGGGGTGTACTTCGGCAGCAGCCCGGACTTCAGTTCGCGAAGTGGCCCTCGAAGAAAGGAACCCCCCAAAGAGGCCAAAGACCGAAGAGCCAATCTTTTTCACGGAGGACGACGCGCGAGGAGTCCACTACCCCCATGATGACGCGCTTGTCATTAAGCTAAGGATTAGCGATTTCGAGGTCAGGCGCGTGCTCGTAGATTCGGGTAGCTCAGCGGACATCCTCTTCAAATCGGCATTTGACCAGTTGCAGTTAAAGAGGAGTGAGCTGAAGCCCGCGAACACTCTCCTGGTAGGTTTCAGCGGAGAGGAAGTTAGGCCCCTCGGGAAAATAACTGTCCCTGTGGAAGTCGGCACATGGCCTTGTGCGGTCAGACTCAACCATGATTTCCTGGTAGTCGCGACCCCCTCCCCATACAATGCCATAATAGGGCGGCCGATCACGCATGTCCTACAGGTGGCGGTCTCCACCTACTATTTTGCCATGAAGTTCCCTACGGACTTCGGTATAGGGGTAGCGCGGGGCGACCAGCTCGAGTCCCGCAAGTGCTACGTTGCCGCCCTAAAGGGAAAAACCAAGACGGCCGACGACCTCGAGCTGGAGCGGCCGATGGAGCAAGGTGAGGAGCGAGCTTCGCCCACGGAGGAAACAGTCGCAATCCAGGCTTCAGTTGCGGACCTAGCTCGCACACTAAGCATCGGAGTTTCCATTGAAGATCCCCTATGAGCCGAACTGGTAAGTTTTTTACTCCAAAATTTAGATATTTTTGCCTAGTCCGCGGCCGACATGCCCGGCATTAGCCCCAGACTGATAACTCACAAGCTTAATACTGACCCTGTAGTCAGACCCGTTAGACAGAAGAAACGCAACTTAGCACAAGAACGCTGGAGAGCGGTTGACGAGGAGGTTGAGAAGCTCCTCGCAACAAACTTCATAAGGGAAGTCCACTACCCGAGCTGGGTGGCCAACCCGGTGTTGGTAAAAAAGGCAAACGGCAAGTGGCGCATGTGCGTCGACTATACCGACCTGAACCGAGCTTGCCCGAAAGACTGCTTCCCCCTCCCCAGAATTGACCGCCTAGTGGACGCGACCTCGGGAAACGAGTTGCTAAGCTTCCTGGACGCCTACTCAGGCTACAACCAAGTTAGGATGGACCCATCCGACGAGGAAAAAACCAGCTTCATTACCGAGTTCGGCCTGTATTGCTACAAAGTCATGCCCTTCGGACTAAAAAACGCCGGGGCAACTTTCCAAAGACTTGTAAATAAGCTGTTTCGGCCCCTGATTGGTACGAAGATAGAGTGCTATGTAGACGACATGGTCGTCAAAACTCAGTTTTCACAAGAGTTAATACAAGACTTAGATTCTGTTTTCCAAATCCTGCGACACTTTAGCATGAAGTTGAATCCCAACAAGTGTGCCTTCGGCGTCACCTCGGGCAAGTTCCTAGGCTACATTGTCAATCGGCGCGGTATTGAGGCCAACCCGGACAAAGTAAAAGCCGTTCTAGATATGAAACCACCTCGGAAAGTAAAAGAGGTCCAGAGGCTAAACGGCCGCATAGCCGCTCTAAGCCGCTTCTTATCCAAGTCAGCAGACCGCTGCCTACCCTTCTTCAAGGCAGTCAAAGGCAAAGGGTTCGAATGGACCCAGGACTGCCAGTTCGCGTTCGACGAACTAAAAGGTTACCTCGCTAGTATACCAACCTTAGCCCGGCCCGAGGTGGGCGAGGTCTTACAACTGTACCTCTCGGCGAGCGACGAGGCGGTCAGTTCGGTACTAATAAAGGAAACAGATCGGGTCCAACGACCCATATGTTATGTTAGTAAAATTTTGTAGGGAGCAGAGGCAAGGTACCCGGAGATAGAAAAACTAGCATACGCCCTAGTAATAGCAGCTCGGAAACTCCGCCCGTACTTCCAGGCTCATACAGTCATCGTCCTAATTGACAAACCTCTCAGACAAGTTTTACTCAAACCCGAAGTCTCCGGTCGACTGACGAAATGGGCCATCGAACTCAGCGAGTATGATCTCCAGTACAAACCGAGAACCACTATCAAGGCCCAAGCTTTGGCAGATTTTATCGCCGAGTGCACTTTCAGCCACGAAGCCCCACAGGTCGAGCCCGAGGTCCCCATTTGCGGCGAACCCAGAGCTCCTGAGCCCATAGAGTTTGAACCCCGTGAAGTAGCATCTAGTGTGGCATCTCTCCTGATCAGGCGAAGAGCGAATTGGGATGAGGAGCCCTGGATCCTTCACGTGGATGGTTCCTCGAACCGGCAGGGCAGCGGAGCTGGAATAGTCTTGTGCGGCCTGAGCGGCACAAAAGTAGAGTATGCGCTACGCTTTGAGTTTGCGGAATCCAACAATGAAGCAGAGTACGAAGCACTAATCGCCGGGCTGGACCTAGCGCGAAAGTTAAAGGCAAAACACTTGGTCATCAGCAGCGATTCTCAGCTCATGGTAAACCAAGTTACCGGCGAGTATGAAGCACGCGATCTCTCCATGATCGCATATTTGGCCAAAGTAAAAGAAGCCCTGCTCAACTTCCGGTCACACATCATCAGGCAAATCCCGAGGTCCGAAAACACTGAGGCCGACGCCCTGTCCCGGTTAGCCAGCACGAGTCACAACAATATGAGAACTGTGTACATAGAGGACTTACCTCGGCCTAGTATTCTCGGGGGGACAGAGGAGGTCGCTCCCATCTTAGAAGCAGAGCCGAGCTGGATCGATCCACTCGCGAGCTTCCTGATAGACGGAACCCTCCTTGTAGAACGCAATGCCGCCAAAAGGGTGCAGCGCTAGGCGGCCAAATATGTCATAATAGACGAACGGTTATACCAACGGTCGTACACGCTCCCCTATTTGCGGTGCCTGCGACCTACCGAAGCCGAGTTTGTACTCCGCGACACTCATGAAGGCCTGTGCGGCGGACACTTGGGGGGCAGAGCACTCGCCCAAAAGGCACTTCGATAAGGATACTACTGGCCAACGATGAAGGCAGAAGCTGTCGAGCTCGTCAGAAAATGCGACAAGTGTCAGAAGCACGCTAACATCCACCATCAACCTGCCTCCGACCTCAAATACCTCGCCAGCCCATGGCCCTTTGCACAATGGGGCATCGACCTCCTCGGGCCATTCCCACCAGCAATAGGCGGGAGAAAATTCTTAGTTGTTGCGGTAGATTATTTTACGAAGTGGATAGAAGCCGAACCTCTGGCAACTGTTACGGCCCGAAACATACAGAACTTCTTTTGGAAGAACATAGTATATCGGTTCGGATTACCTTGGGTTCTAATTTTCGACAACGGCAAACGGTTCGATGATATCAAGTTCCAAGAGTGGTGCCAGGACATGGGGATTCGGCAAAATTTCACGTCAGTCGCGCACCCACAAGCAAACGGTCAGACGGAAGTAATGAATAGAGCCATCCTGCGCGGACTGAAAGCACGTCTGGATCGGGCTAAGGGATTGTGGGCCGAAGAGCTACCAAGTGTCTTATGGGCTCACCGAACGGCCGAAAAAGCAGCCACGGGAGAAACCCCCTTCAACCTCACCTACGGCACTGAAGCGGTGATCCCGGCGGAAATCGAAATACCAACGTTGCGATTAGAAACATACGACGATCGGACGAACGGAGACGAGTTACGCACCAACCTCGACCTACTGGACGAGGTAAGGGACCTCGCGCACATCCGAACAGCGGCATACCAGCAGCAGGTAGCCCGCTACTACAATAGCAGAGTAAAGCAACGAAGCTTCCGAGTCGGTGACCTGGTCCTCCGGAAAATTATGGTGCTCGAACCCGGCGTCGGCAAGCTTGGACCTAATTGGGAAGGTCCCTATAAAGTAAAAACAGAGCTCAGAGGCGCATATGAACTCGAAACCTTGGAAGGCAAACGAGTACCCCGAACGTGGAACATCGTGAACTTGAGGCGATACTACCTATAAACCACCTAGCGAAGTGGACGAAATCAGGCCGTGCCACAAGGCAAGCCGAGGAACTTCAGCACATTATCAGCTCAGAAAAAAATCAGTTCGCGGCATAAAAGACCATGAAAATCTAAAAACCCAGCAAAGAAACAGCTCGGGGAAGATGAGCAAGGGGAAAAAGACACTCCATTGCAAGAAACAGTACATTGAAAAAAAACAAAATTTTTACATGCCCAGAGCCACTTCTTCGCCATCGGAAGGCACTTCAACAACACCCGAAGGCCCTGCCTCTCCTTCAGAGTCCGGCTCGCCATCGGCAGCATTGGCCATCTCCTGAGTTATGCGCGAAGTGGTTATGGCACTTACATCGAGGTCGGGGTATGTATTCCGGATCATCCACCGGCTCAACTTGAACCCCCTCCTGTAAGAGTCCACCATCAGATCGTCAAAACGTGGGGAGGCAATGTAGTCTTCAACTGCCTTCTTTTTGGCGTCTTCAGTGCCTTGGGAGAAAATCTGTGTTCTCTCCCTAATGTCCTTCTGAAGATACTCGACTTGATGCTGCAAATCCAACTTCAAGTCCGCCATGTGCTTGACAACTACCCCCATGGCCTCGGCGTCACGCTGAGACCTCGCCTGTTTGGCCATCGCGATGCGAGCAGCCTTTTCAGCAGCGTAAGCAGCCACCTCAGCAGCCCGGGTATTTGCCTCTGCAGCACGGAAGGCTTCTTCAACAGCATGAGCAGCAGCCTCAGCAGCTCACGCCTGTCGCGAGCTCCTCTCCACTTTGGCAGCCAAGGCATGAATTGAAGAATTCACCTACCAAAAGAAACAAGTGAGCAAATAACAGCAGAAGCAACAGGATAAAAAAGGAAGACGAAATCTCACTTACCACCATGGCATGTGTTATGGCGCGGCAGGCGACCTGATTCAAGGGAAGATCGGTCCACGCTGCGACCTCCTCGAGGAAAGTAGCATCCCTACTCTTTTGAAGAGCGTAGTTCGTCATCAACACGCTCCTAAACTCCCATTGAGCTCCCGAGCCTGAGGGCCCAGCCCGCGTATGAGCAGACCCGGAGTGAGGAGCACTTGAGTACACAGGAGCGCCCGTATGAGTGGTTTCAGCGAAAGGCGCCCCGGCAGTCTCGTGCACCGGTGGAGTCACTTCGGGCTCCTTGGGCAGATCCTCTGTCGTATGGTCTGGGGCTTGGGGCTCCTCATCCAAGGGCAGCTCGTTACGAGTTCGCTTGGCGACCCGCTTCCTCCTCTTCATACCTTGGAACAAACGCCCGCCGCGAGTTCTCTCCGCATCCATCACACCTGCAGAACGAGTTCGACATCAGAAAAAATGAAGGAAGAGAGCAAGCAAGAAACCGCATAGCCAGAAACCTATCCGAACTCAGGCCGGCTGCAAAAAGCTTAGCCTTCGTTAAGTAGTGGTGGCACTTTAAGCCTTTCCGTGCCCACTTCCGGAGACCCTTCACCGTCTCTTTATCAAGAGTTACGCCCGAGTCGGGAGCGGCCTCACCCCACCCGGTCTGAAAGGGCCATCCTTGTGCACTTCGCACGCCGAAGTAGTCCCGCTTCCACGCCGGGACCTTGTTAGGGAGATCGTGCAGAAGCTTAAAACCCTGGCAAGGAGTAAGGTAATACGCCCATCTCCCCCCAGGAAGAGGACCCGCCTGTCTCTTGAGCATCAAGATAGAGGAGAATATCTCTAAGTCCAAGGGGAAATTCTGCTCACAAAAAAGGGATATCGTCCCCACCACGTTCCGAATAGAGATCGGATGAAGCTGGCCAATGGTGACACCGAAGTGGTTTATGACTTCGACGAGGAGGGGATGGAAAGGAAGTCGCAACCCTGCGGCGAGCTGCTCTCGAAAAATCACGATCTCGTCGGGACCGTGTTCCCAAGGAAAGTTACCCGAAGGAATGAAATATGTATACCCCCCAGGAAGATTGTAGGACAGAAGTATGGATTGAAGCCCCTCAGGCGTCATGGTCGAAGGACCAAACCTGTCTAGCATCCGACCTCGGCGGGAGGTAGACGCCAAACTGCCCGAAGCAACTCGGCCCACTAGTTCATAGTCTTCAAGCTCCACCTCGGGGTCACTGAGGCAGTCTGGGGACACGGCTCGGTTGGTGGAACCTACGTCGGCCCTACTCGAAGAGTCGTCTGAGCTATCAAAGCCAGACATTGGGGAAAAGATAGATTCAAGAAAGTACTCATCGGAAAATTTGAAGAACAAACTAAAGAACCATGAAGACTGTATAACCAGCCTTGACGCGAGCTGGAAGAGACTCGGACGCGAGTTGGAAGGTTGGACGCGAACTCGATAGACAACCGCAGAAGTGACAAACCAACCGGGGTCCCCCACTATTTATAGCTACAGTAACCAAGAATCGACTTTGCAGACTGAAGACGATCCGACGGCCCACGTTCTTACCAACCTTGCAACCCTTAAAGTCGAGACGTGATTGGCGCACGTCTTTCCGAAAAAGCGAAACGTCAGCACGTCTTTTTGAAACCGACGTCGCTTCGACACGCGTCTTTTCGAATCTGACACGCCGCACGTTTCCCTGACAGTCGACGGCGTACGTACAGTAGTGGCGTGCCTTTTTAAAATGACCCGCTGTCACGTCCCAATGGCGCGAGTTGGTTTGAAATTTAAAACGCACGGTCACAACCACCAGCGTTCTTGAGTAAGGCACATTTCTAGCCTTCTCGCAAACTGAAAAAACTCTAGCAAAAGCGTCTCATACAGTGAAGGTTTGAAGGACGGGACAAATCTACAACTACCTCGTGAAAACTCCCCGCACCATGGCAAGGCCCTCGGCGCAAGGAGTGGGGGGCAACTGATGAAGGAAAATTTGGCCCGACCTCTTTATTATGAGACACGTGGCAGAAACGACAGGTCGGCAAAAGGGATCAAGCCTAGGCGGGAATAAGGGCACACTTCGCCGAACTAACCCACCTTGTAACAGCTCGGGGTAGACTTCGCCGAACTGCCACCTTGTAACAGCTTGGGGTAGACTTCGTCGAACTGACCGCCTTGTAACAGCTCGGGGTAGACTTCGCCGAACTGCCACCTTGTAACAGCTCGGGGTAGACTTCGCCGAGCTACCACCTTGTAACAGCTCGGGACACACTTCGCCGAACTGACCCACCTTGTTATAGTTCGGGATACCTCCGAGCTCAAGACCGCCTCGCTCAGCACTTCGCATCATCTTCTAGGCACCAAAGCCAAACAAGTCGTACCATGCCTGGCACCAGGGAATTCCGTGCCCGAGGGCGCCACGCCTGACTGACTTGGGATCTGACGTTTTGGCAGCAGCACTCTAAACGGCCACCTGCCACCGCCACTGACGCCGCCATCTCCAGTTAGACGGTTAGGCAGTGACGGTTCTGTCTCAGCAGAAGGGACGACAACCGAATTGACAAGCGCAAGAGTAATCCTACCCGATCTGACAAGGGCCTCGGGACGAGTACGCGAAGCGACTATAAGAGCCCCCTGCCCCCCCCAATAACATGTATGCAAAAAACTTTGCGCTATATGGTATTACCTTGCTTTTGAAATATTCTAACTTGAGCTTCGGAGCCTCTACACCGGGTTCCCCCCGGAGCTTTCCCATCTCACCCATTTCAGGATCCCTGCTACCTCGTTCGAAAGCAAGGCAGCGAACAGCTAAGACCAGCCGGATCGCGCTCCATCAGGGAGTGCTTATAATTGGGCTCTGTCCAGGTTGTTGGAGTAACATAACAATTATTGTTCCTCATCCTCGCCAGGCTCCAAGTTGTCACAAATTATATGGCATATGCTAGGCTCAGAAACAGAGTGGATCTGTTGAGATCTGGGTGTGTTCTAGCTATCGTTTTGCCCAAGATTATGAGTTTTTTTATTTTTTTATTTTTTTATGATTAAAATACGATAAGTTTGAAAATACTTATTTTAAAAATAAATGTTTAAGAACAAGTATTTATTCGAATAAGCATTTATTTTTGTTTGACACCTTGCTTTTTCAGTATTTATTTTAAAAAATAAATAGTGGTCTATTTCTCTAATAAGTACTTATTCATTTAAAAGGACAACTTTAACCTTCATTTAGAGAGGACTTCATCAACTTGGACGCAGATCCAACTTCGAATTTGGAAAATCCCAACCTGAAACAGAGGAAAAAAAACATCTTATTAAGGCTGGTTTGAAGAACAAAACAGAAAAATATATATATAAAAAAAACACTGGTTGATTGGTTGAGGATGAGAAAACGAAAAAAATAAAACGAAAAGAGAGGACACCTTACATGGTTGATTTGTTTGAGCTATAGTTCTGTTGCTGGTCTTTGGAGAAGACATGGAGAGGAGAAGAAACTAGCAGAATTAGGGCTGGTTCGAAGAACAAAATGAAAAATAAAATACCAAAAAAACACTTTACCTGGTTGATCGTTTGAGGATGCAAAATCAGCAAAACCCGAAAAGAGAGGATACGTTACCTAGTTGATCAGTTGAATTGCTGTTCCGTCACTGGTCGGAGAAGACGATGGAGAAGAAACTATCGAAGAGCCAAACCCAATGTTTTTAGTTCATTGAAGGGCATAAATGGCATTTTAAAATTTAACCGGGGAGTATTTTGGAATCAAAATTTCAATAAGTGATTATTGAAAATAATTGAAATTTTGGACTTTTTCAATAAACACTTATTTTGGATTTATTTCCCAAACGCCAATAAAAACTTGTTGATGTGGTTCTACCAAAATAAATGCTTATTAGAATAAGTACTTATTTTTAAAATTCTCAAATTTGGCCTTAATTGATAATAGAAAAAATGTATATGTGATTGTTCAACGACGGAAGTTGTTCAGAAAAAAGATTTCAGTTAGGCTTCTTAGCAAACACAGTATGATGGCCGGATCAAACAACTCAGCAGTTCAACTTGTCAGGTCACTGGATTGCGCAGTCAACATTTTGTAAGTGATCTGGGGATAAAACAGATCTGAAAATTTGGCTGTATGGACCGATCTGATCAAAGCCTTCAAAACATTGGTTACGATGCTAGGCTTTTAGGCATACAGACCATGGCTGACGTAGAAGTTTCATATGCAATGATATTTGTACGTAAGTCTGTAATGCTAAGCATGGAGTATTCTTTTTATCGTTTGTTCTGTGGCTGCGCGTTTGGTTACAGTGTAGTTTTATTTGTATTAATACAAATGTATGAGAGTATAAGTGAACAAAATGTAAATTCTTATTTAATTTTATTTGCACTGCAATAAAAAAAAAATAAACTAAAATTTGAAATAAAAATATCAGAATTTACATTCAAATCATTTATACTACCATAGTTTTGCATCAGCAAAAATTTATTTACATTGTAACCAAATACAACTACAGTGTTCAACGTTTGTGGCACAAAATCAGTTCTCCTTCCAACTTCCAAGGAGGACGCAAGATAAATTTGTTTAGTTGCTTAGAAACATACTTCATAATAAGGGTGTAACTTTTCCGGGTTAGGGTTGAAATTTTATAAAAATTTCAATAGGCCCAATCTGAAACCCGAATCCAAAATAGTATAAACTATTAATTTGAACCAACCAGACTTGCACCCCTACTCATAATCAAGAGATTGACATACACGAATCCTATAAAAAGTAGACCCAATCAAACATGAATTTATTCACCAGCTTTCTCATTGTTGCAACACGCCAGAGTAAGGGTGGGTGAGGGTGTTTGGGCAATTACTTGAGAAAGGGAGAATAGTTTTATTCTTGATAGCATGGTTGTCGATGTTGTGGTTTGCTAATGGTACCATAGATAACATGATCGATGACAATTTTTATTTATTAGGCTGTGTTTGGTTGCAGTGTAAATTTATTTGTATGAATACAAATGCATGGGAGTGCAAATGTAAAAAATACAAATTCTTGTTTCATTTTATTTTGGATTTTACTTTATTCTGTTTTATGCTTTAATTATTTTATCTGTACTGCAACCAAACAAAATAAATTAAAATTTACAACAAAAATAAGTTAGAATTTACACTCAAATCATTTGCACTGTATAATTTTGCATCAGTGAAAATTTATTTGCATTGCAACCAAACACAGCCTTCATTTACCCCATTTGCTTCGACACACACGTTACACGAGAGAGATGGTGAGCCTAGTTTTTGGGGAGTGAAGTTTAATTTATGTTAGGACTCCTCTAACTTTACTGGGTGAAAATTAATTTTTCAACAGAGGAATGGTTAATATGGGGTTGTGATCGTTGAATTGAGAAAAATGAAACTTCGTAAGGGTTTATCCATGGGTACCCAAACCACATTATATTTTATGTGTTTTTTTTTTAAATAGTTTCCTGGTTAATTTGTAGTACAAAATTTGCCTTAAATTTTGCTACAATTTTTTTTCGCTACAAAATTGCAACAAGAAACTTTTATTAATTAAAAGCTTAAAGTAATGAAAAATGGTTAATTTTTAACTTTGAAGGATGATCCTAAAAGACTACAATGAGTGTGTGCGGGGGCGCTGAAATTCTTAGGCTGAAATATAATCTATAATGGTATTGAAGCAAACAATTCATAATGTAACGACTCTACGAGAGGCTTAAGCGGACTGGCCATTATTGATAGTTCAATATTATATTGGGCTAGGTATTGGGCTCATACCTATATCTATATAACTCATCAAAGGCCTTTTCTAATCCCAGCCCATGTGTATAATCTGAGAAAGAAACAACGTGCGTTGGGGTTGGAGACTATGGAGTTAGTATTATATTAACCATTCCTTTTGCATTGCTTCTGCAAATTCCTTTCTTCATTTGAATATTCCTTCACATGGATCTCAAGTCCACATTAATGGACTGCAACATAATTCATCCCAATAATTTAAACGGAATTAATTTATATGCTATGATTGGATTAAGGCGGAACTGAAGTAGCTTTTCTTCTTTATTATCCATTATCGGAAGAGATAAAAACATTAAACACGATACAAGTCACGACGTAGCCCACTTACCCTATAACCAAAATACAAAGTATACCAGCCTCACCATCTCAACCTGACCCAAACAATCAATACATTCAAAAAACCAAAAAAAAAAAAAAAAAAAAAGAAACTTTATACTTGTACCCTACAGGAAGCCTCATCATTTTCAAACGTGGAGATAGATTATCAACACAATACATTAAAAAAAAAAAAATCTACACTCTTGCTTGCATTTTCTATCAATCCAATTTAACTAACAAGAAGACATAGATGATTAACACAAGTATTGTTTAACGTTGAAGACCTAATTAATAGACAATTTAGCTCCCCTTGGCTGTTTGGGAAAGAGAGTGAGAATTCGAACACCGAGTACTGTATTTTCTTTTTTTCTGGAAATTGGTGGAATATTTTGGGTTGAATCTATATTTTCATTCGATAATTAAAGGCTTTAATTTCTTTGTTATTCATGCAGTTTGTGCAAAACAAATTTGAAGAATTAAGGGGTGAAGGTAGCGACGATCTAAATCGACTGGTTTTGGGTGAGATCTTATTTACATCAAAATCAATTTGGACAGATTGATCGGATCCACAAGACATATTGAATTGGACCAGTGAAGATTTAGTGGTTCAAAGTATTTATTAGATTGGATTGGGTCTGATTTATCTATAATGGATTTATATTGAATTGGATCAGATTGAACCGATGTCTAATCCATTTATAATAAATAAGAATACAGGTGTCAATGGAACAGATTTGGGTTAGAACCAATATAAATTAAAACCAATTTAAATAGATTAGATGATCTAAGCATTTAAATAGACTGGTTCAAAATGGTCCAGAATTCATTGCATTGGATTGGACCTGATCCATCTATAATGTGCTTAATATTGGACCGGAATCCGATCCGATTGACAGCCCTACCGTAAAGGTAAAGGCTTTTCAATATGCTTTTCCTGGTACATTTGCCAGCCATGTGCTGTCAACTGGTTTTTCCTATGTGGCACATTGGTTCACATGAATTTCATGCCACAGTAACGATATAATAAAAGACAATAATGCATCACAGTTGTTTGTTTTTGTCATTTGGCATGTCTCCTTTGGTTCTTCCCCTGCTTCCCTCCCTCCCTCCTTCCCTTCCCCTCTCTCTCTCTTCCTCTATTCCCGTCAACAACCAAATTTGTTCTTAATTTCATGAGCGTGGACCACACAACTTCACAACATTTTTAGCCGTACATTGAGAACCTTACATTCACAAGAAGATGTTTTCAATGCATAACTACCGTATGCCATGGTGCTGCGACTGGGATCTGTTCCTTACATACTGCGCTGTATTAAGGAGCAAATCCGATTTTCTATGATCATATGTTTTGATATAAAATTCACATCAGCACTACAGCACATCCCAACTGTGAATAAGGAACATTTTCGAATAACAAGTACGGAATATATTCTCAATGCATGCTGAGATCTACATGTGGGACACCTGTGGACAGTGTCATGTGAGGCACTGATGTCATCTCTTTGATATATACGGGATTTGGTTAGTGCAGAATCCATTTCAACAGCCATTATAGCCTAAGGAATATCTTCCCATAAAATAAAGCACAAAAGTAAGGAACTCGGTTCTTACCCATGGGCGCCTCACACACCTACAATGCATTGGAAACATCTCTCGTGAATAATAACTTATAAATAAGAGAAATATTCCCAACGCATGGTGGGTAGACCTGTTCATAGGCCAGGCCGGTTGGGTTTGGGCTGAGCTTTCACTCTGTATTAACAGATTTTTCTAAGGCCCGAGCCCAAAATTTAGCCCATGTTGTTACTACTGCTGAAGTGGCTGAATAGAGAGAGAGAGAGAGTGAGAGAGAAATTATAATGAAAAAATAAAAAAATATATATATTACATTATAAATATATATTTCAATAAATATTATATTATTTATATATTTTATATAATATATAAAATACATATTATGTATTTTATAAAATATATAATGCTGAATCCGGTCGGGCCAGGCCAGGCTTAGGTTGGGTTTTTTTGACAAATATCAGGCCCGACCCATAACACAATCGGGTCTATTGTATTAAGCCCGAGGTCAGGCCCGCGGGCCTAATGATATAACCAAGCCCGACCACAACATAAGCCAGACTGGGCTGGACTGGGTCATCGGGCTACTCGGCCTATGAACAGGTCTAATGGTGGGATATGCATGTGAGGTTGGTGTGAGAAGCAGATCATGTCTCAAAAAAATGTTTCCGATGCAAGGCTATAAAAGCTATTCGAACGGGACGTTAGACTTACTGAAGCTGTTCTCTGTGAATTCATGTACATGCGGATGTGAATTCATGTACATCCCGATGCCAGGCTATGAAATCTATTCGAACGGGACGTTAGACTTACTGAAGCCGTTCTCTGTGAATTCATACATGCGGATGTGAATTATTAGGCCATGTGACAATGATTTGATGCACAAGATCCGAGGCGCAGATGTGTCGCAATAGACAATGAAAAGTATTTTTCTTGAGCAATAGTTTTTGAGGTCCCGCTCCCTGGAGTACCACGGACTTGGACCCACAAGCCTACAGTCCAAACCCATCGACGTGAACTCCCACACACTCACGTACAAGACCCCTCCGTCTCGACCTTGTGGGTTTAGCCACGTGGCCTCACAAAACTAGTCAAACCTTATCACCGGAAATTTGGAGATGTCATACATAACCCAGCATGATTTTATGATACCCAGTGGTTCCACGTATATACATAGTACAACACAGAGATGGAGAGTGCTACCACCTGAGTGAAAGAGGCACAAAACAAAGTCTCCAAGATTCCAATGAGGTAAAATTTTCATCTATCCAAATCCTTTGGTGGGGATGTTCAAGCCATGTCATTTAACATTAAAAAAAAAACATTCAACAAAACAAAGACGCGTGGCTGAATCATCCACCCTAAGAAAGTGGAAGCACATACTTCCAGACTGAGCAAAAATTTTTTCCATCTCACATCAGACGTCAATCATGGTTCATTTGACACTTTCACCTCCCGACACAATTTTTTTGATTTTATTTATTTTTTCTATTTTAAGATTTAGATTTCTTTTTTGGACAAGACGAATCAGGCTAATTTATCCAAACTAAGAGTTCCAACTTCCAAAGACTAGACATAAAAGAAAGAAGATGACGAAGACAGGTAATCCAGCAGTGACTTGTCATTACCATGGTTGCATCCAGCAGTGACTTGTCATTACCATGGTTGCCCCACTAATGGCTATTCTAATTACTCATTCTTCAACCGTTTTCATTCATTAGGATATGGGCTTTATAAGGCTAAGTGGCTAACAAACAAGCAAACTAACTGGGTAACTAATTAATTATAAATTTGTAATGTAACAACTCACATAACTATAAATTTTCTCTCTTTGGGTTTCTAGAATAATTTTCCTCTCTATCATAATCTATTATGTGAGTCTTCGTGTTAGGGTTTTTTGCTTATTTCCCTTGGTCCACCCTTTGTCGTCCTTTTTTCATCTTCGGTCGTTTATCCTTTCTTTTCTTCTCCCTCTTCCCCTCTCTTCTCCATTCTTTTTCGTTTCTCCCTTTCCTTCACTCCTCTCTCCCCTTTATTTCTCGTTCTTTCCTCTCATTCATTCTTTTTCTTTATCTTTTTTTTTTTTTTCTTTCAGTTCTTTTATGCAGCGATTTTGAGATTTTGATACAAGAGGTGGATTCTTCCTTGAAGATTTTGGTGTTGGGCGGTGGCCTTCACCGCTTCTTTGGCTTTCACCATTAGTAGATGTTTCCAGAGTGTATTTCACCGGTGGTTATAATTCTAGATGATTACAATTTAGGCCGTTATAGTTCCATAGGTACAGTTCTGGCGATTACGGTTTTGGGTGGCTCCAGTTTCTTGGTGCGAGTTGCTACTATCTTTGTCCCTCACTTAGGGTGGTTGGAGATGCACTCAATTGTTTCTTATGTTAGTGATTTTGCCTCACCCTATATCGGTTGTAAAAATTCTTTTTTTTACTCTCCTTTATGCACTGTCTATATTTTGCTTTTTCTAAGAATTTGTATCTACGCTTTTTAGCTTGATACTATGATTACTTCCCTGTATTCATACAAATTTATTAGTTTGAATGATATATGATTCTTGCCTTAAAAAAAATACCAACCTGCAAGGAGTGCCTTTTTCACTTGACTAACCAGTTGAAAAATATTTCCTAATAAAGAAAGAATCTAATTGGGTCTGATGTGATGGGTAATGGGTAGGGCATATGCATGTATTTTATTGATTAAATAAGAGTGATAGACAGAACTCTTATCAATACTGTTGGGGGCATGGCTGAGCTGGCGCAGAGAGGCCCACGACCACGTTGGCGTAGTCTAGCCGAGCCACGTTATTATCGTGGTCCCCCACTTAATCCTGCTAGCCACATCAACTACATGCCACACGGATAAGCTCGCCTAGTGGATAAGGATGGGAAGACAACTCCGCCGACGAGTAGGACTCTACCCCTAGTAACCTCGGCAGAGAACTCTATCCCAATTATCCTGGAATAGACTTTTTGGACACCAGTAGTGCTACTTAGCTCGGACCAGCATCCCTATAGCTCGGCCCGACCATTCACTTCCTCTTACTGACTTGAACGTTGAAGTACTTACTCGAGGATAACTCCACGGGCCTCTAACTTTTTTCTTGATCACAGGTCTTGAAGCGCGGTCTCGTCCTTGTAGCTCAGCCCCACCCTGTCAGCAAGGACTATTTGGTTGCTCTCCTCAGTTCGTGCACCACCTCAGAAAGAGCAACATCGGATTGGCATTGTTTGTGGGAACTTACAAAAAGCTCTCCCGAAAAATTTATCGCTGTGCAGCTTCAAAGCCGATTAAGATGCCTAAGGACCATTTTGAACGATCTGTAGGCCATTCCCCCTCTCGGGAGAACCGACACCATGACTCCTCACACCAAGAAGCCCCGCAACCTTCAGCCGCAATAGATCCAACACAATTATGAGCCATTCAAGAGAAGGTCGATAAGATCTTCGAATTCATGTAGATGCTAGGGTCTGATGCGCCACCCAATCGAGCCATCCCCCCTTACGCCCCAACACGTATGAAGGACGACCCTCGAACCGAGGACCCCAAAGTGTGTCGGTCAGACGTGAGGGGAGAGCGGCCTGAGCATATGAGGCAGGACATGACCCGAAGGCCTACTTCCACCGTCTGATCCCGTGGACATGACCACCATAGCCAGACACACCTGTCAGTGCGCATCCCCGCCAAAGAAAGGCTCAACAAAAGGACGCCCACATTCGTGGTCTCTGTTGCCGAATCAAGCTTAGTCAAAGATCACCTTACGCGACCCAAGAGGGAGGCCATACACTGCAGCCCCGGACAAAAGAGATGGCAAGATCAAGGAGCTCTAGCAACGTTTGGAAGAGTTAGAATGCACTCAGACCACAAGAGCGTAACGCCCGCCATGGGCCAACCTGTGCGGGCCACCGCGCATATCACCAAGGATCTGCCCTTTGTCCAGGACATCGTGGACTAGATACCCCCTACTGGATGGCGAGCCCCCCAATTCGACAAGTACTTCAGGAACTTCAATCCTTTCGACCATGTTGCGACGCTCAAAGCTCAGATGATGTTACACGACGCGTCGGAGGGACTAATGTGCAAAGCCCTTGTAACCACGCTGTAGGGCCCAACTTTGGTGTGGTACTCCTCTCTGCCGCTGAGGTCCATAACATCATGGGACCAGTTGGAGACCTCGTTCCTGGCGCAGTTCACCGCTAGTCAGAAGCATTAGAAAACTTTGGCCAATCTCATGCAGATTCAACAGAAGAAGGCAGAGTCCCTTAGAGATTACCTAATAGGTTCAACAAAGAAGCACTCCATGTCAGGGACTTAAACCAATAAGTCGCAGTGATGACCATACAACACAGGCTCCACCCTTCTCCATTCAACTTCTCCATCTCCAAAAATCCTCCTCAGACGTTGGCCGCGCTAATGAGCCACACACAGAAGTATATCAACGCTGAAGAGGCTCAGGCGCAGCTCAAAGACGAGGATGAGAAGCCCGAAAAAAAGAGGAGAGAGATCGACGATCGAAGTCCGAGAGGTCAGACAAAGATCACAAGAGACAAGATCGTTGGACAGACCATAGACCTTGGACCACCCCGCCAACCTACCAAAATTTCATGCCACTTAGTATTCCACAGCCTGAGATTCTGATGCAAATCCGTGACCGCAACTATGTTAGGAGGCCCGAGAAGATGAGGACGCAAAGGAACAAGAGGAACCGAGACAAATACTACAAGTTCCACAAGGACCATAGCCATGACATGGAGAACTGTTTTGACCTCTGCAACCATATTGAAGACCTGATTAGGCGCGGTTATCTCAGCGGCTTCATAGACAAAAGTGAGAAGACAACCCAAGAGGAACGATGAGCGAATGAAGCTCGACAACTGCCGCCCCGAGGCCCCCAACCGGCGTCATCCAAGTCATATCAAGAAGAGCCACCGCTGGAGGGGAAAATAGCTCGGGTCGGAAGAGATATGCTCGATTGTGCAAGATCGACGACCAAGGTCATGGGAAGAGGCGCGGAGCATCTATCACCTTCACCAACGACGACCTTCGAGGGGTCCAAACACCGCACGACGACGCCTTGGTCATCATAGCTGAAGTGGCCAACATCGAGTTGTGGCGAATCATAGTCGATATAGGAAGCTCTGCCGACGTATTGTTCGAAGATGCATTTTAAAACCTCAGCATTGACAAAGAGCGACTTACACCGGCCAGCACCCCCTTGATGGGATTTTCTGGAGAGTCACTCCGGCCCATTGGGAGAATAACTCTTCCCCTCTTGGTTGGAAATGGCAATGCCACTGCGACGACCATGGTAGACTTCATCGTGGTGCATTGCCCCACCTCCTACAACGTATTCCTTGGTAGGTCGACCCTCAACGCTTTGCAGGCTGTAGTCTCGACATACCACCTTGCCATGAAATTCCCAACCAAATATGACATAGGGGTGGCATGCGAAGACCAAAAAACAACGCGGCATTGCTATCAACTCTCCTGCTGAGGACCATGTCCAACCGCCGAGATGCTGATGGTAGAGGCCTATGACCTACGTGATGAGGTGACGACACGGCGCAACCAACCCCTGCTAGATGACCACCTTTGCGAGGAACTTGTGCAACTATTGAGGAATAATGCCGATGTATTTTCTTGGTCGGTAGCGGACATGCCTGCGATCAACCCTGAAGTTATCACACATCGGTTGAACGTCGACTCCCGTTTATGGCTTGTGAAGAAGAAGAAGAAAAGCTGCTCGACGCCGACTTAATTCGAGAAGTCAAGTACCCCGATTGGCTGGCCAATGTAGTAATGGTGAAGAAGGCCAATGGAAAGTGGAGAATCTGCATCGACTTCACCGACTTGAATAAGGCCTATCCCAAAGTCAACTTTCCCCTGCCAAGGATTGACCAGCTCATCGATGCAGTAACAGGACATGAGCTTCTAAGCTTCATGGATGCCTTCTCAGGCTACAACCAAATCTGGATGCACCTGGACGACCAAGAGCGAACGGCTTTTATCACTGACCACAACCTGTACTACTACAAGGTAATGACCCTTTGGCCTCAAAAACACCGACGTCACTTATCAACGTCTGGTGAATGAGGTATTCAAAGAGCAGCTCGGCAAGAACGTAGAGGCATATGTCTTCAAAGCCCTCAAACGACCAAAGGATTTCCATTGGACAGAAGAATGTGAGTAGTCTTTCTAGAAGCTAAAGCGGTACCTGAGCTCGCCGCCCCTCTTCACTAAGCCGAGCCCAGGGGACGAGCTATTCCTCTACCTCTCGGCCGGAGATGAGGTCGTCAACTCAGTACTGGTTAAAGAAGTCCGGGTACAGAAGTCGATCTACTACACCAAAAAGGACCTCATTGGCGCAGAGACCCAGTATTCCAATCTAGAGAAGTTAGCTTTGGCCCTCATCACCGCTGCCAGAAAACTCAGACCCTACTTCCAGACCCACAGCGTCCGAGTACTTACCGATCAACCCCTTAAGCAGGTGCTACAAAGACCGAAAGTGTCAGGTTGCCTAGTCAAGTGGAGCGTGGAGATAAGCGAATTCGACATCGAGTACACACTCCGATCGGTGATTAAAGCTTAGTCCCTGGTAGATTTCATCACAAAATGTACCTTTACCACCGAGGGACCGGCCCCACTGCCCCTAGTATGGATTCTCCTTGTAGATGGATCATCAAACCAGTAGGGCAGAAGCGCCAGCCTTATCCTCCTTGGCCCATACGATGTGGTGTTGGAAAACGCCCTCAGGTTTGAGTTCAAGGCATCCAACAACGAGGCCAAATATGAGGCTTTGGTTGTTGGGCTTCGCCTTGCCTTGGACCACGGGGCCTGAAGAATCGAGGCCTTCAATGACTCACAGCTTGTGGTCAACCAAATCCACAAGCAGTTCGAGGCTCGGTCCCCCTCTATGGCAAGCTACCTACAAAAGGTGTAGGAGCTCATTTAGCAGCTCAAGCATTTCAATATTTAGTAGATCACTCGAGCTGAGAATGCCCTAGCTGACGCCCTTTCGAAATTGGATAGCTTGCCGCAAACCGACCTTGGCTCAACCATTTGGCTAGATACACTGGCCCAGCCGAGCATCGCACTAACAGCCATCCTCGTCCTCTCGGTGCATCATGGCCCATATTGGATGGACCCCATAATCAAGTATCTTCAAGAGGGCACTCCCCTAGAAGATCGAGCAAAAGCGAAGAGGTTCCAAAACAGAGTGGCTAGGTATTGCCTAATTCAAGGTCAACTCGATCGTTGTTCCCACACTCTTCCATACTTGAAATGTCTCCCTCCAACCGAAGTAGACTATGTCCTTAGGGAGATACATGAGGGCATTTGCTGAGATCACCTCGGCCTGTGCACATTAGCCCATAAGGCACTTTGGAAGGGCTACTTCTAGCCGATAATGAAGCAAGATGCCACCAAGTTATTTCGGAAGTGCGGTAGTTGCCAACGTCGTTTTAATCTCCATCACCGGCGTGCGGCCCCTCTAAAGCCGATCACCAGCCCATGGTCGCTCGCCCAATGAGGAATGGACTTCCTCGGCCCCTTCCCCACCGTGGTTGCGTAGAAGAAGTTCCTTCTCGTAGCAGTGGACTACTTCACGAAGTGGGTAGAAGCCGAAGCTTTGGCACACATCACCACCAAACAATGCCTGGAATTTCCTCAGGTAGGGAATTGTCTGCCACTTTGGTATCCCGTGTGTGCTCATCACAGACAATGGAACACAGTTCACCGACAAGAAGTTTGATGTCCTTTGTACCGACCTGAGGATTGATCACCGGACTACCACAGTACGCCGACCCTAGAAAAACGGACAAACAGAAGTAACCAACCACATCCTACTACACGGCCTGAAAACACGCCTAGATCAAGCCAAGGGAAGGTGGGTTGAGGAGCTACTGAGCATTCTCTGGGCTTACAGGACGACCCCGTGGACTGCCACTGGGGAGACCCCTTTCAGCCTAACCTACGGGGCCGAAGCCATGTTCCCCGTGGAGATAGCTTCCCCAACCCTTTGGACATAACTATTCAACGAGGGGTACAATGACGGAGATCTACACGTGGAGTTGGACCTAATAGAGGAAGCTCGGGACCAAGCACATGTAAAGATGGTTGCACAACAACAGAGGATAGCACGACACTACGATTCCAAGGTCAGAAGACACGAATTCAAGATAGGCAATTTCGTCCTTTGCATAGTCATAGTCCCTACAGCAGGAGAAGGAAAACTCGGACCAAACTGGGAAGGACTGTACAGAATCACCAGAGTCCTTGGACCGAGTACTTATTGACTTCAAGACCTCAATGGTTGACCGATACCGATGAGTTGGAACTTGGGAAATCTCAGGATGTACTACTAGTACACCTACAAGCAATGAAAGTTTTCTTTCTTTTATGCTACATCTCCAACCCCCAGACGCACACATGTCCACCGCACACACTACACATGCACATGCTAAGCCGCACTACCAACCGAATTGACTGTCGATCCCTAAATGGTCGAGCCCATCACGCCCATCTAGACAGCGTATCGCTGACCAAGCTACCGGACTCAGCTGACCAAGGCTTGAGGGCAGTCGAGGAACTCCCCAAACTACTGGCTCAACAGTTGAGCAAGCTGGGAAACGACTAGCCTTAGAAGGGCCCTAAAGGCTCCCGAGACCAGAAACTAAGCATCCCATGGCTGAGAGCATGGGAACCAAAAGATCTCGGACAAATACACCTTGGTCGGCACAAGACTGCGGACACCGAGGCAAAGCTCGGCTGGCTATGCCTCGGCCAACTACACCTCGGTCCGCACAAGACTAGGGACGCTGAGTCATAGCCCGACTGGAACAACCTGCTCGACCAACAACCTAAAATTGCATAAGTACGAATAGGTCGCCCAAGGCACAACCTGCCCTGGCCGGCCACACCCTAGCCAACGAAAGAAAATTGTATAACAAGACGCTGAGGCATAGCCCAGTCCGACACACACAATAGCCTGGCCAGACATGCTTCAACTGGAAAAAGAAAAAGGCACAAGTAAGGATAGCAACATGTGGTCAATAAAAAATACTAATATTCAAATCAAAATGGTCCATTACATCGTTTAAGGCTTGGCATAGAGAGCCCAAGAGAAGCCCTTGGGGTGTGGATTATGAGGTCCTAGGAAATGAAAATAAAGGTATTGCTAATTAGAGTCTGTGTTCTGTGGGTGCAACGGATGAGTACACCCTCGAATGAGAGGCAAACACGTCATCTCATCCGTCTAAACCATGAATTAACAAAGACTTTTTCTGTTACCAATGGTTCGGCTGGTTGAACCAACCACAAAACACTATTTAGCTTTTCCTTTCATCGGCAACCAACACCAACTGATGTCGGAGGCAACCAACTAGGGATTCAGCCAGGCACGACGATGATGTGATCAGAGACATTGTTATAATTAAGCTTCATAATGGTGGGAACGGACACAACATTGGCGGAAATGACGTGGCTCTTCTGGTCACTTTCCCGACACCCCAATACTGTGAAAGATGTGATGAAGGAAACAATCACGACACTTGACAACGACGAGCAGAAATCATTGGATTATGAAGCTCTGAAAGACTTGCCATTGTTGAAAGCTTGCCTGCAACGGGTTGGTGAGATAGGCCATGACAGTAGAGAGGCTGAGAAGAGAGAGAGAGAGAGGGTGTAGAGACGGGGGTTGATTGGTTGATAGATGTTCGGTGAGTGGTGGTATCAGGATACCCATTTGACCAGCGGGACGGAGGAGGGTCGAAACTGGCACTTTTCTGCTTTGATTTAAATGTGGCAGAGACGAATGAACGACGTCTGCCTGCACTAAACACCATGTCCATGGAGTCCACACTCATGGCCTCATGGCTTCTCATCTCATTGCTTCTTTACCATGGCTTGCATTTTAATTTTATGAAATGGCTCTGCTTTGGGAGAGGGCTCATGGGCGGGAGGAGCTCCACCAGTCAATTTTTGTTTGGCTGCATTAGCAAATGCCTCTGCTTCGGAGAGGGCTTATGAGCGGGAGGATCTCCACCGCCTGTGCCATATTCTTCTTTGTATTTTCCTGGTGAGTCTCCCAGTCAAGCCCATTATGCATTGTAGACTTTCCCATGGCTCACTCTTCTTCACTGATAACACGGTGAAGGCCAAATCGGGCTCACTCTTCTTCATTGAGTTTGTAGGGAAGATGGAGGAGGAAGAGCAGCAACTGTACAGTGGAATTTCAGTGATGTAATTTCGTGTCCGGAAGATCTCATTTCTTTCCACAGATGCCGACTATACAGTAGAACAGCCGAACGGGTAGGATTCAAATCATCCAGCCAACACAAGATGAAGAAGAGAGAGAGAGAGAGAGAGAGAGGAAAAAGAAGAGGGAGAGGAAGAAGACGTATGGACTAGAGGCGGGATGATTTGTCCCTCACCGCTGATGGCTTCGTCGTTCACAGGGGCGCCGGTGAGCTTCTCACTGTTGGAGATGTGAGAGTTCGAACTTGTGTGAAGAGAAAATCTCAACTGAACAGAGTCGATTGATGGTCAAACCCTCGTTATCATTACACAGTCTACACTCGTTCGACGTGGCTGAACATGATTGGTGAGTGCACTCGTCGGGTGCACCAGACGCGGTCTCTGCTAATTAAGGATCTATTTGTTGTAAAATGTGACAACTCCAGATATCCTGCTAAAATCAAAAGCTCGTCACTTGCCAAAACTTGCTACTAAACTTGCTTCATATTCAGTAGGACATGATCATATAAAGGATTTCTTTTCCAGTTATTTGGGTGCAGGGCTCCTTCAGGCATTATTTCTGTTTGAATAATGAAGCAAGGTAGTCCAAGAACACCATTTATTGTCTTTGAAATAGACAAATTTAGCTTTTATCATACTTCATTCAATGCTTTTAATTTTATCTTATTAATCATTGTTTTTTGGTATTAATTAACCCTATTTATATCTATCTATCTATCTAATATATTTATACTGTTCATCAAACTTCCAACTTTGGTTGATTGCTAACCATTCGGATGAAACCAATTGATTGGTTATTAATTTTTTAGGTTCCATATCTTTTCGGCACCATGGTCAGATCCTATTACAAATGGGGTCAGGAAATTGGAGAGCAAAGTTGATGTACTATCTTAAAAGCAAATATTGAAAGGTAGAAGAATGGTGTTCTTGGACTATACCTTTGTCGCCACTGGTTTGCCTCCAATTCAAATTCAAAGTAGAAGAATATGAATAGTGAAAAAAGAGAATTAAAATATTAGTATTTTCATAGCTTTAGCCCTCACCATAATGTTAGTTGAACCGAGTTGAACTTAAAATGTACATTTCTGAAAGTTCAGGTAATTAAGCGGCACGTTTGAAAGTTTTGGCCCTAAAGTAGAAACTACCTCTCAAACAAAGGCAATTGATTTCCAACTTTGAGATAAGCAATACGCACCAATACAGATCGGCGTTTTCTGCGCACGTGTGTTTATTTTCAAATGGGTGCGCCTGGCATGATTTGAACACAAAAATAAATTCTTTATATTCTAGTGTCCAATCTCAAGAAATTTATACAAAAAAAGATATTAATAATAGAAAAATTATTTTGGTACTTAATATTTATAAATTTTAACATGACATGTATCTTAACATTTTATAAATTCTTGATTAATGTTTTACTCTAACTAAATAAAAGTATATATATATATATATATATATATATATATATATATATATATATATATATATATATATATATATATATATTTGATTGGTACAATATTAATAAAACTTTATGACTTCTATGCATCATTTCTTCACATATACCTTTAGAATATATATTTTCTATGTATCTATACATTAATTATGGCTATTTTGATCTTTAAAATAATGTTATTAACATATTTATGAAATTTATATGCATTTTTTGGCGTATCCATATTTTTTCGTTTGTATCCATGCATTTCCAAAGTGTATCCATATCTGTATCCGTATCTGAGTGCTCCGCTACAATACCCGATACTGATACTTTAATTTTTGTCTTGTCCAAATTGTTTATATCAGGCTTTTTATTGCACTACGTATATGCTGAAAGGGTAAAACTTTGCACCTTTGTGTTCATAAACAGCAGTAATGCTAGGGAAGAATGACGGTTCAGCCTAGGATCAGAATTTTTTAGCTCAAAATACAGTTGTAGTAGGTGCTAGATCAGAATTCATGTCAATTTACGGGCAAGCATTGGTGTATAGAATGTGGGATTTTGATATTTTGAATGTTAATTTATAACTCTGTAGTGAAATTCAGAAATCTGCATTGGGCAGCAAATACCTTAAGAAGACTGTTAGAACCATGCTTTTGCAGTCCCAGCAGGACAGCAAATCTCAATTTGGGCAGCTCTCATTCTGGCCGCAAATATTCCATTCCTTAGCGCTTTCGCAGTTTCTATCTGATACGGATATATAGTCCTTACAACTTAATCCTTTTGGCGATTCAAACTTTCGGCATGGGGTTAGGCTCTGATTCCTATAGTTACGTGCTTGACCATATATGCCAAAAAACTTTGATTATTGAAACACGTCAAGCCTTACTCCCTAACCTTTTGGACCATGACGCATTGAATGTAAATTAGTTTTCCCAAGGTGCAATGTCCCGAAAAAATTTATTCAGAGAATCCTTGAGCGATGATCCTCATAGGGTTCTCCTCACATAACTTTACAATACATCCCAGTTGTACTTCGGTAATATCTCTCATATTTGTGTGTTTTTAATGATGTGGAGATGTTTCTAATACACGGTGGGATCTGCTGTGAAGTTGGTGTGTGGTGTACCATGTAGGAGCAAATTCCAATTCTTTATAGTCTAAAGTTCATTATGTGGCGGTGTTGGTATTGTAAATTTTTTTTTTTTTTCTTTATCATAGAATTGTTCATAAACTCTTTGTAAAGGATGTCTTAGGCTCAGTTTGGGAAGAGTACAAATACATATATAAAGTGCAAATTGTATTTATACTTGTTGTCAAGGATGGGGCTGAGGGCAATAAGGTAAATCTGTTTCCTTTAGCTGAGGCCGATGTATCTAACCTTAGAGTATGAGATCACATATCAGAGGCCTTAGATGTTATCATAGGGGCGGAGACTCCAACGGTCAAGTTAGTCAGGTGTATGAGAGGGGTCAGAAGAGGCCTGACATTAGGGTTCATACAAGGTCCCTTGAGAACTAATAAATAGGCGAGCAAGAGTGAACAAGATAGTTTTACCTGGAGAGGAGCACCCCTATTTATACTTGACCTTGCCTTGGGAGTAACTGGAGGTGGTTAGCAATGGGCGGCCAGGATTGCATCCAATCGATGCCACGTGGCGCCATCCTAGCCCTTGCAACATGCGCCAATGCGCCTATATCAGTACTCTTCCCAAACTGAGCTAAGGAAGGTTAACTATTGAAATTGATTTTCTTAAAAAGATTTCTTTATGTAGTAAAATAAAAAAATTAGTACATAGAAAAAAAAAGACAGAAAGAAGATCCAAATGATCACAACCAAAAAGACCCTAAATGCCAACACCAAACACACCATTACAACCCAAAGAGGAAATTCGGACCAACAAAAAAAGAGAGGCCTATACCAAGAAAACTAGAACCAAAGACATCTCTACAAAGGAGAGAGAAAAAGAGAATACCAACAAAAACCCTCAGCTAGTCTTTCCTAATGAAGCCACTGAAAACCAATTAACTCATCAAACTTATTAGAAAGGAAAAATGTGAATAAATGACACCTCATCTAGAAATGCAATTGAGGCGGATAATAATCTCCCATCATCATCATCATCATATAGATATTCCTTAATCCTTCAGTGCAAAAGTCTTGTCCGTTTTGTCTATGAACTTAATACTTGGGAGAAAGAGTTTTGGTCAGTTTAGTATTCCAGGTGGAAAAATGTACAGAAGGCTTATTCGAACTAAACATATACTGGTTTGGTTTTGGAGTCAAATTTGTGGACCGACTTTTCATAATAAGTTGTCTCTTCCATATATTACGTATTCTGAATCACGGTCTTATCCACGTTTTATCTCTAGGTACATTCGTACCAGTCTCCACTCTCCATAACTTGTTGAACTGAACGGGTTTACTCTTAAAAGCCACAGTTATTTCGCGAAAACTAGTCCCCACTCCATATAAGATATAACTACTCCTTGCATGGATAAGGGAAAAAATTCTCGAACCAGTGGTTACTAGACACGCAACGGAGAGCGCGTTCATCGAATCTGTCGCTACTTGGAAAATTAAAAAGGAAAAATTTTGATAGTTTGAAAGTTGAAACCCCTGTGAAGCGTGGTCCCTGGGTCCATAAAGCCAATCACGGGATGCAGACAGTAGAACATACTTTGATACTTCGTCTCTGTGTAGGTATGTACAGTTAACCCAGACCCTCAAAAAATATTCAGACACTAAGAATAATATTATAGAACTACTTATGAGCAACTTGCAATCGACCCCCATAAAGCCAATCACGGGATGCAGACAGTAAAACATACTTGATACTTCGGCTCTGTTCCACACAAGGACTCTGTAAGATACCCTTTAATCTTCATTACCTTCGTCTTCTTCTTCTTCGTACGTTACATGATGCACAGAGTGTCTCCATGCAACTTATTGCACGCTCATCCAGTAGTCGTCCGTTACTATCTCAGATCTTCCTGCTCTTCATTGGTATTCCCTACTCATCAAAACTTGTTATTACACGAATATTGCTCTCCTTTTTCTTCTTTGAAGATAAAAAGAGAAAAGAGAAAAAAGAAAATATGATCGAGATAGAAATCTAAGGACTTTGAGAGCTACTTTTTCCACATTTCACACCACACACATTTGATCTTGAAGAAGAGGAAGAAAGCCGCGATTAAACTTCTTATTTTGCGAAGCACGCTTGCAAAAATAATTTACAATTTCTTTTGTTTCTTTCATTCATTGTTTGTCCGCATACACTGCACAACTACACACCACACACATCTCTAGTTTGCAAAGAGACACACCCCCACATATAAATGAACTAGAAAAAAAAAAAAAACCCAGAATAATGAATCAATGGGCGGGGTTGACATTAGTTGGACGGCCTCCCGCCGCTAACCTGTGTCCGGTGACAACTATCGGAGATCGGACCATAGTCGACGTCGATACCCATCATGCCTCGCTCTTTCTATGCATTGGAATTAGGATGATCCATCAGTCCATCACATTGGCGTTGATGGAGTTTACCCTTATAGGCAATCCTCCTTTCGGCACAGGGAAGGGGCCGTATTGAATTTCTTCATCGTCTTCTCCGGCAACCTTCCACCTGAAAATTTTTCGCATCAGAAGTCAGTCAACAAGTGGCAACTTAATAGGTCTAAATCTCTATCTTCTTCTGATGATGCCAACAGTTAGACCACTATTTGGGGGGCATGGAGGGTGTGGGTCCCAACCAAAGAGAGAGAAACGAGAAGTGATGTGGCATGAGAGGCGCAAAAAAAAACCGTGGTACTCACTCACTGATGCATTATGCATCATCACATATTTCCTTTCCCAAACAGCTGGCGATTGTGCCGTGACACCTCCCGATAGGATTACTTATGGATTGGGCTGCTGTGGACACGTGTCGCGCTAACAGCTGCCCTGCACAGTGCGCCTCTTCTTCAGTTTTGGCCTGAGTCCTGAGATGAGGCTTCTCCCTCCTGACCATCCTTTTTCCCCAACTCTTTCAAAAAGGACGTGATTTGATATGTAATCGTTATTGTCAATTTTAGTGTGCACTCGATGTCGTCGATGCTGACGACAATGGAATCCCGATATCCTCCCATATCTAGTGGGTCCCCTCCTTAGTCCAAAATTCCTTAAAGTCATCAAGGATATATACACACAAAAAACAAGTAATCCTTATCATTTAAAAGAAAAATTATAGATTTTCCCCAAACCCGAAATATCTTGCCACGTAGGCAAGGTGACAATACTTCTATCCTATACGAGGTGACACCTGTTGGCTCCGTGCATGAGACCACGTTTCTAATAGAACTGAAAGTGGCCCTTGGATTCTGATCTCCCATCTCTATTTTTGATTTTGACTCTTGGTCTTCTTAACTCAAAAAGATTCCAGAGAGAGAGAGAGAGCGAGCCCGACCTGTACGTGGTGGTGAGGTGGTGGAGGAGGACGAGCATTTCAAGCTTGGCCAACTCACTGCCTGGACAGGAGTGGATACCGTTCCCGAATGGCATGTACGTATTAGGTTTGGGTGGCACCTGCACCATCACAAAATATTTGAATCCCAAATTTTGACGAGAGAGAGAAGAATTGGAAAACTTTTTCTTTGGTTCCCAACATGGCATAAAAGTCAATACATTGATAGACAGAACATTAGACTGAAACATGATGTGAACCAGTGATGGATGATAATTCCAAAGAAACTTGTACAAGTGTGATGTGTAACATTCAGAATCACGTCACGTGATCTGATCTACTACTTCCTTTTCAGACATTTCATGATCAGAAAAAATTAATAAATAAAAGAAGAACAAATGGGGGACACCCAGATAATCGATTTTTCATTGCTTATCCAGTAAAAACAGGACGACTTATTCCAGATAATCTACTTTTTTGTTTTGCCCATCACTATGCACTGTACAACACGCCACCCAGTTTGAAGAATCTTGCTGGACTCTGAACGATAATATCTGTGTTGTGTTGTGTTGTTTCTAAGAGAGAGAGAAAGAGAGATCTAGGATATGGTTTGCTACTTCACCTCAAATCTTGAAGGATCAAATTTTTCTGGCTGAGGAAAAAAATCTGCACAGTGATGAATGCTTCTGAATAGAGGAAGAACCTTCCATCCTTTGGGGATTAAATACTCTCCAAACTCTACGTCTTCAACGGCTTCTCTGAACGTGAATGACAAGATACTCGCTCTTCTTAGAGTCTCTTGAATCACCTGAAATCACTTCTTCTTAGTTAATTAAATTCCTGCCTACTTATTTATTTGATAATAATGTGTTTGTGGGAGATGTTTTATTATTAATATATTTTTCATCGAGAATATTGAAATAACCATTAGATCTTTCTATTGGGATTACCCGGCTAGTTAACTGCATCTTTCTCGTATCACCCCACGTCAATCTACGATTCCCTTCGATTATTCTTCGTCGAATTCCTTCTTGTTCCTTCTGCATATATTAATCATCTCATTTTCGATCGGTATAAATCTTTCTTCTATATAATAAAGACAGAGAGAGAGAATGAAAGCTATATCTAATTCCTTGTTTTCTCTTCACGATAACCCAAATGAGAGTTAAAAAACTCGTAGTTTTAGGAAAAATGGTAAAAGGTAAGAAAATTAAAGAGAGAAAGAGAAGGTGGGGGGGGGGGGAGAGATGTTTTACCGTAACAGCTTCTAGGAGTTCTTCATTGTCATGCAAGTACTTGAGCACCCATGTGAGCACACTTGCAGTTGTGTCGTGAGCAGCAAATATTACTCCAATTATATTATCAGCAACTTGAGAGTCGCTAAGATGATTCAATTTGTCATCTTTAGACCCCAATAACACTCCCAATAAACCCCCACCTTGCTTGTTGCTTTCCCTTCTCTTCTCTATCACTCTCTTCAGAGTGTCGTTGAGAAGCTTCCTTGCCTGTGTTTAGTCATCCAATAATTAAAACACTACATCATTTAAGTCTTTAGTTTTGTTCTAGCTGTTCGATGTAATGTGGTACTAAAACAGCCCACATTGACCCTTAAACCCTATTTGGTTTGAAGGAAAAAGTAGGGAAAGGAAGGGAAACGTTTACAAAACTTGTATAGGTTTCCCCATCTTTCCCTAACTTTTCCTTCAAACCAAACATAGTATAAGAGTAATAATTTTCTTAAGTGAAACAAAATAAATCCCAAGTTTGGGTGAAACTGCGCCTTGTCAGTTCTTGCACAAGTACCGTTCGAAGACAGAGTTGAGAGGCCCACCGTAATTACCTTTATTGCTTTGCTAAATGGAGTTCCGGGGAGGCTGAAAGGCATGGAATTGTAGCCTTTCTCCAAGCAATGATACAGATTTTTTATCTGCTCAGTCTCGACCTCCCAACCGCCACCAAATGCCGAAAGTATTGCCACATCAAAAGCAAACTAGAAGAATGAAGAAGAATAATAGTTAAAGCCGTTCTCTCTTTACAGTTGTATCTACTAGATAGTGAGGAAAAAAAAAAAACAAGTGGTTTTAGAAGATGAGTCTCTGTAATTAATTTGAAGACCAAATTACCTTCTTCATCTCTTGTAGTGTGTTGACAGTTTTGTTCTCCCAAGAAGGAAGAAGTTTAAGCACAATCCGCTCGACATCAGAGACAGATCCTCTTAAGGCAGATGGAAGAAAGGAGGATTGGACCAACTTCTTTATCTTAGAATGATAGTCTCCTTGATGGAAGAATAGAGCCTCAGGTCCTATCATATTCTCCTTGCTTGGTGGATACGTTGGCTTAAACAAATGGGCTCGAGTCACTAGTACAGCTTTCGCTGCTTCGGGGCTTGAGATCATCACACAAGGACATCCTAATATGTGGGTCTTAAATATGTCACCGTACCTACAATACATTAAAGAAACATGGAATAAACAAAACAGACGACATTCTCTAAACGGTCCTCGATCGCGCGGTGAGGAAAAGAAAGTCCTCGAAGAAGATAGTAAATATCAACATTAAAATAAAATCTGAAAACGAGAAACAGAGGGGACGAAAACGTGATGTTTAGAGGCTAGCTGGTTATTGCATCTCATTTACCATTTCTGCCTCTTGGAGAAGAAGGTATTTGGGTTTTGACTGTAAAGCATGAGCGTTTCTCCTATGTAAGGCCAACCCATGGAACCAGGTGGTAGGTGTTTGTATCTGGATTGACGCCATTGAAAGAGGTACAAAAAGAAGAACCAAAGGAGAGATACGAAGAGAAGAACAAGGGAAAGAGTGTTTTTAGTAGTGAGTGGTAAGGAAAGTTGCATAGTATATAGGAATGGTGGTGGTGGTGGAGGAAGAGCTAGAGCTAGGTAGTGGCCAACACTTAGTTGATGAATGATGATGGTGATGAGTGAAGGAAGGAAGGGTTATGATGAGGTTGGGGGGAAGGATGGGCCTCCTAACTCCTTTATATAGAGGAAGAGGAGGGAGGGAATAGTCGGAATACCAATATATATATATATCTCTATATATATATATATATATATATATATATATATATTCAGACATTCTTCACCGCATTTCTGGGAACTAAAGGAACCCAACAGTCCAACACCTCTCACTTTTTACCCTTTTTAACGTAGCTTAATTTGCCTTGCCGTCTCACAGTTTAATTTCCCGGGGCGTTCTCTACTTCTCTAGTAATACCAGCCAGTAAATGACCAAAACTGCACTGCACGGCCCGCCCGCCCAGACCACTGGACTGGGCTCAGTAATCCAATATTCCAATCCACAACACCATGCACCTTTACCCAGCCTATCCCCAATCGTTCCTTCCACCTCGTAGCTCGTAAGCGGTTGTTGTTCAGTAATCTGGTCTGGTCACTCAGTCCCATTCCTGGCTTGCTGGGCCCTGGAAAACCTAGTCCCACGTGACCTACCACTACCATTATCATGGGCAATTCCCAAACAAACGTTGGTTCGGGGTTCATCCGTGCTATTCCATCTTGGCCAGACATTCAACGAATTGGTGTCAGTTGGGAGTTGGCACCACTTGTCGCTTCTTATGGGGTAACTAGCGGAGTTGGAGAGCGCTATCTTGCTTGCTCCTCACAGTACGCACCTCGTAACGACCTCACAGTCCTATCCAATAACATCTCTATTGAATAACAATACAAATTACGAGAGATGTTCCCGATGTGCGGTGCTGCGAGGAGCACACCTTAGCACCGTTTCTACGTGTCGCAAATGTCACTTTATGGTTTTTGCATTTACGACAGGACGACACCCGTAGGAAGCACGTGTGAACGTTTTGGATTCGTGTGAATCCAATTTTTAACCAGCGGCCAGCAACGCAAGAAAACTCCGGCACGTTAACGATTCTTCGACGGTGGCCGTTTCGATATGTTCCTGCTGAGTGCTGACACGATGGCAAGCCTGCATACAACACGTAGCAGACTGGCAGTTTTCACCAACAGCTGTAATTCCTACTCTCTGGAAATGCGTACGAAATTGGTTGGCTGACGTTTTCCAAAGCAAGATGAAGACACCACTCGGTTGTTGACAAGTGTCAATGAGACGTGGCCACCTATGAATGTCTCATGGGAATGTGGCCTTTATGGTATCGTATGAAGAAATGATACGGTATTGACGGATCAGAATGGGCGCATCATAGATTTACCCTGATTTGTCTATCATAATGAAAAACTTATATCCGTATCATAAATTTCCCATGGGATTGGGATATTATTATTATTATTATTACGCATTTTCAAAAAAAAAATTATTTATTATAAAAAAATACAAACTGGCCTAATACAGATTTTTGAAATTCACTTTAAATCTATAAACATTTAAAATGTCAAAATCCCACATTTTATACACCAATGCCAGATCGTGAATTGACATCCATTTTCAATGTGAATATTTTTGTGATTCTAATAAACTGATCACCAATCGTTTGGAAAACAACATTTTCTTAAAACAATATAAAATATAAGTCTTTTTTTTGATAAACTGATGAGTTTATCATATAAACTCATATAAACAGTGAATCTCAAACAAAATAATATAATATATAGATGTAGTTGCCTCACACTTGAGTTTCTCAGGGTCAGAAATCCCTTTAATAAATGTTTGGTCACAACAAAACCATACGAGAACCCGATGAGTTTAGGAAGCAAAACTAAAATAATAAGATTGGACATGTCCATTTTGGCCAAACCAGGGAGAAAATGCCAATGGTCATTGATATTTCACAAAATGGAAAATAGTGGAAGAGTTAAAGTTCGTGGTGGTGGAGGTATTCAGATCGCCTTGTGATGTGCTCACGTAATATTTCTCTTCAGTTTCTTTTCCTCCTTTCTGTCAAGAATTTTGTTATAATTAGAAATCAAAGTCTACTAAAATATAACAAGCAACAGTGAAACCTTTGTACCTCAAATAATTGAACTTCTGAAGCATAATCCAGAGCTAGATGACAGTGCTCCATCTTGAGGTCTTCAATTTTCTTCCATGTATTGCTGGGCCTATCAAGATGTCTAGACTAATAATAAAATAAAGTTGTTGGTATGCATAAAGTTAATATATAGAAATTATGTATTTAAATGTGATTGGGGTATAAGAAGTTGCTTCAAGTAGTCAGTGACACGGTAACTGATGAATCAATTTTTTGTGTTAAGTACCTCATCATTTGGTCTGCTTTCAAGTGGTCGATGATTCAGAGGACAAAGTGAACATTTGCTGGATGAGGACCTGGATGCCGAGCAGACCAGGCTGAGCTGGGGGAAGATTAGGTGCCGAGTTAACTGGGCCAAGCTAGGCAGGTTAGGTGATGAGTTGACCAGAGTGCCAATCTGCCTATTAGGTGCCGAGCTGACCAGAGGGTTGAGTTGTCTATTAGTTGCCGAGCTGATTAGAGGGTCGACCTGCCTATTAGTTGCCGAGTTGACCAGAGGGCCTAGCTACCTATTAGTTGTCGAGCTGACTAGAGGGTCCTGCTGGATTGATTGTAGAGCTTTGTAGTTCTTTAGAAACCTGCAAGGAATCAATGTCAGAGGACTCAAGGTGGCGAACCCAGCGAGGTCGCTCTGATGCTTAAGTTAGTACTCTCATAGTAGACTACGAGCTAAAAATCACAAGGAATGAGAGGTAGAATATGCTTACTTGGCCCCCTATGCCATTGGGGTTGGTGCCTTTATATATGCATTGTTTGGCGTGGGCTTCGTGCACCGCATCCGAGATTTCTGAGAAGTCGTCTAAGTGGTCCAAGATTCCCTGAGGCAACCATCATGCACATTGACCACCCTCTAGATCATTCGGCATGTGGGCCAACTTCCAAGGATTGTGGGAGTGTTAAGATATGCATGTCGAATTTATCGGCGAGCACGTCTCGTAGGTTGCCAGGTCTGCTCATGTGCCAAGCCACCAAGTCGCGCCTGTGCTAGGCAGCTAGGTGGGACAACATCAACTTGGCTAAGGTAAGTTGTTGCCTAAGTTGTTACGGGTGTCACCTAATTGTTCTGAGGTGCCATGTGTCACAATATCTTTGGAGGGCCAAATCCACGTAAATTGCTCCTTTTGGCCTGAAATGACTAATTCGATGAGATCGTAAGCGTCGATTCAATTCCTTAGGCTCTGGGAGCGACTTGCAGTCCACTCTCCTTACCCTGGATTTTGCCCATGCCGAAGAGGCGATTGGGTCTTATGTGGTGCCGAAGTCTTTGCCAGTTTGGTACTTTAGCCCTTATGCTCTAGGAGCGACTCGTAGTCCACGCTCCTTGATCTTTGATTTTTCCCATGCCGAAGAGGCGACTAGGTCTTATGTGGTAACGAGGTCTTTTATCAGTTTGGCACATTAGAGCTATGGCTGTGCTGCATCAGCCTCGTTAGTGACGCCGGTTACCCACTCCTACAAGAAGCTACTAGGAGCTCGACCTATGGGGGGAGCACTACTGACTTTAGGTCACCAGCTCACACGGGAGCCTTGGAAGGCTTGACTGGAAAGGGCGTCCATGCAGTCTATTGGCCGCCTACTCCTGCAGAAGCCACGAAGATCTCATCTTTGTAGAGGGTACCTCGTGAAGAGGACTGATGATGATTTATCCGAATTGAAATAAAGTTGGTAGAGCTGCTTAGTCTGTTGGCCATCAACTTCCTGCATAGTCTTTGAGTTCATAAAAAAGGGAAACTAGAAAGGGAGAGTTTTTATTTTCCAAAAGGTGAGAACTTAGTTTTCTGGAAGAAGAGGACTTAGCCTTTTGGAGGATGAGAACTTAGCTTTTTGTAGCGTTCCCATAGACGATGCCAATTGATGAATCAATTTTTGGTAGATGTATCAATTTTTTGTGCTAAGTAACTCGTCATTTGGTCTGCTTCCAAGTGGCCGATGACTCAAAGGCCGAATTGAACTTTTGCTGGATGAGGACCTGGATGCCGAGCTGACCAGGCTGAACTAGGGGCAGATTAGGTGTCGAGTTAACTGGGCCAAGCTAGACAGGTTAGGTGACGAGCTGACTGAGTGCCGAGCTGACTAGAGGGTCGAGCTGCCTATTAGTTGCTGAACTGACCAAAGGCCGAGCTGCCTATTAGTTGCTGAACTGACTAGAGGGCCTAGCTGCTTATTAGTTGCCGAGCTGACCAAAGGGCTGAGCTGCCTGGTGGTGAGCTGGATTGATTGTTGAGTTTCGTAGTTCTTTAGAGACCTGCAAGGAATCAATGTGAGAGGACCTGGGGTGGCTAACCCGGCGAGGTCGCTACGATGCTTAAATCAATATTCTCATAGTAGACTGCAAGATAAAAATCACAAAGTATGAGACCTAGAATATGCTTACTTGCCCCCCCCCTCCTCTGCCCTTGGGGTTGGTGCCTTTATATAGGCATTGTTTGGCATGGGTTTCACGCAACGCATCCGAGATTTCCGAGAAGTCGTCTAAGTGGTCTGAGATTTCCTAATGCAACCGCCATGCACGTTGACCATCCTCTGGATCGTTCGGCACGTGGGCCAACTTCCAAGGATCGTGTGAGTGTTAGGATATACATGCCGAATTTGTCGGCGAGCACATCTCACAGGTCACTAGGTTGCCAGGTCGCCAGGTCGCAATAGGGCCAGGCCGCCAGGTGGGACACCATCAATTTAGCTAAGGCAAGTTGTTGCCTAAATGGTTACAGGTGTCACCTAATTGTTTCGAGGTACCATGTGTCACAATATCATTGGAGGGCCAAATCCACCATAATCAATAACCATCAATGTTTGTTATGTAGAAAGCTTCAATTGTAGGTTCTCTACCAAAAAATGCAAGAAGCACGGCATAAATTAGGAGAAAAATAGCGAATTACAAATGAGGAAGTTTCTGTTAATTATAAGTAAGGGTTGAATTTAAATAGAAATTCTGCATCAAGTAAATAAGTTAAACAGAAACATTTTCCTCATCTTTTGAAAAGACTAAGGTTAACAAATCATATTTCTATCACTTGATAAACATTTCAAAGAACCATTAATAAAGGTTCTTGTGTTTCTCTCCTGTCCTTTTCTTATTGGATGACCTCAATATTGCCAGTCCCCACACGAAGAGCTTGGATGATGTGGTCAATGCAATTTTGTTGTTATGCCCTACTTATCTAAGATACTTGAAGAGTAGTCTTGTTCTTTCTTACACTTGTCAATTAATAAAATACATTATACTGATAATATGGCCAATGCAGACTGTTGATCAAATGGAAATGACCTTGACCGTTTATTGTTGTTGTTGTTACCACTTCTAATACAACGCAGACTGCTGAAGTGAGTTTCCATTTGGCTTCCTATATTTCCCAAACATGTTACTAAAAATGAAGATGAAGATTTTCTTGAAAATAAAAGAAAAATACCACTGGCCATAGTTGACCATGCAATGTCTAGACAATTAGATATCAAGATTCAAGGCTGACTGCCACTTAAGTATTCCTAAAAATATGGTTTATTTTGCTTTGGTAAAAGTTTGCCTTATTTGTGAAAATATAGCACAAGTACAAAAACCAGCCTTCGCACATCAGAACATGATAACCAAACAATGAAAAACAACTCCTGTTGGTAATGACTCTGAAGCAGTTGACAGATCTAGGTACCCAGCTGAAAGAGATGCTTATATTCCTCAACTAATTAACTTGTATATAAATAAAGGCAGAAGAAGTTTTGAGAAGAATTAGGCCCTATTGACTTTTCAGGTTAATATTATAATAACCATTTTTGTCTCATAAAAGTGTTGATAACTTTCCTAAGATGAGAAAGTTAATTTATCCACCTAGACCCATGAAAATAAATTTTTCATGGACCCCACATAAATCAGAAAAAAGAACATGAATTTCTTAATCAATAGAATCCACCCCTCTCAAAATCCCAAAAACAAACACCCCTTTAATGCCAATTTATACCCACTGAAGATACCCCATAAGTTTCAAAAAGAAATTCTGCCATTTTACTGAGAGGCTGAACTGGATTACATACACATTCTGTAATCAGGATAAGATGATCAACCTCTTCTGCCATCGATTGAAATGACAATAACAAAATCATCTTACATGTATATTAATCAAACTAATTCCAAAAATGATGGGATCAATTATATCAAATAACATGACATCTCACTGTAGAAGTCTGGATTTGTGGAGGCCCATGAATGCTCTCAATGCACTAAGTTAGGACAGCAGTTTCATCTGAACTTTAAATGTTAAAGGGGCAAAATGAATTATCTCCTAAACATTGTTAAAATGGTGCAGTGCCACAGATTCCAATGCATTGGATTTGACAACTGGGGGTGCAACTTAGGCAGGTTGAGTTGAACTTAGGTTTCAATCCAAGCCCAGCACACACAAGCGATCCAATCTTGAGCCCAGACTAACCTGAGGTAAAGCCTGAGTTGGCTAGCCCAAGCCAGACCCAGATATTTTTTATTTGTTCTTTTTTTTTAGAAAAAGATGCAATCTCAGCACTTCACTGATATATAATATTTTACATGGCTGTGGATAGATGAGTCATATGAGATACATGCAAAAAGATGGGCCAACGAATTTGACTTTCTAGTTACATATTAAAAAAAGTAGTTGTTGAGAGCTTTGAGGAGCAACCGCTGGGCTTGGATCTAGAGCTTGAGCCACAAATCAGAAGTAGAGGTGCCACTTCTGAAAAAAGAATAAAACTTAATATATCAGAACACGCAAATCTAAATTATGAAATGAATAAAATATTTAAGAAAAAAGGCTATTAGCTAAATTTTGTAGTTTCGTGTTATTGCCCCGAAGGTTGTAGCCTTGTAGGTTCAAATGTACATAATCACAACTTACTAGTTCAATCATCAAATTCAAGGTTATTTCATCAAAGCATAACAAGTCAATAATGCGAACCCAGGTAACCCACTGGGATAACATTTTATATATGTGCATGTTATACATCATATTCATATTTATATCCATATTATACAGAGGAAAGAGGGAGGTCGAGAGTACCCTCATCTCAACGCTCACATAAACCTCCCTCTCTTCTCATTTCTCACATATGTGCTTTTTTGTTTTTAAATTAAATTATTAAAAACATTATAACACAATAAGACCCCCTCAAGTCTTAATTTTCTGTAATAAAATCTATCATTACCCTCTCTAGTCAATGCTTATAACATCTTCCTTCAATCCCTGCCTTCCTCTTAAATCTCTTTGAATCCTCTTTTGACTCTCACTAATAAAGTAGGGGATAAATTAGATGGACTGAATTGGATTGAGGGCCAACCCAAATCTAATAACCAAATTTAATTACGAAAAAAGAAACACACACACACAAAAGTTTCTATGTGACCTCCCTTGGTCCTAGCCTTATCTCTTTATAAAAAAGAAAATGTCGATGATGGAGTGAAATGGTATTCTTGTCTTCATGGCTGGCATTTGGCAAAACGCGAAAGAGGAATCCAACATTCCTTTGGGAATTACTTTGCTGGAATTCAGGGGAAGATGGTCTGCTGGTTAGCTGGAGTTTGTTCAAATGTTGACATTGGTCGTTGGAGGTTTCTACTCAACTCAAGAGTCCCGGATCCAATTGGGGAAAACTGAAGATCAGGAAAGATTCGACAACTTCGACTTTAAGACAGTAGCAAGATTTATTGTTAACCTGGTGGGTAGATTGGGCATTGGCGGATGGCCCTACCTTCGTTCGGTTGAGACGTTAGCAAATAAAATGGAGATTTTCCAAGTTACAGTAGACGAAGATGTTATCAATTTCCGCAGTATGTGTGTGATAAAGTCTCCCCTGCTCCTAGGTGGTTCTTCTGTCCCGTCTCCACCCTCCACCCTCCACCCACCACTTTGGGAATGAACGATGGGTTCAAACGTTAGTGGGCGGTCGGACTTGGTATACAGCATACACAGACTGTCTTAGCTTTCAAATGCAACAACCTATGATGATGTCTTTATCCATTATCCATCGTTTATCTGAAAAACAGTATAAATTCAGCGCCACATAGCCATTTCCCTCCATGCCATTCAAAATGTTGTTTAGTTAAATTATTTATCAAATAAATGTTTTTCCACAATTGTGTGAAAAAAAAAAATAGACATTTCTCTCAATTGATGTTTTCCCCAAATATTAAGGGGTTTTTCACTATTCAGAATAGCCTTTAATGGCGCTGGCTGCAAAAAATTAAAAAATAATAATAATAATTGTTAAAAACTTTTCTCAACTATTTTTTCTTGTTTTTCAAGAAAGATATCTTACAATAAAGGACAATGAAATTAAACAGGCCCAATGTTGTGTTAGGTGGTAGTGGTTTTATAATTAGCTTTATTGTGGCATGTTTAATGTCATCTTGGCCTAACCTAACTTTATACATTCATCCGCAATTAACAGCTGGTGTGGTGTCCAATCACTGTACAGAAATTAAAACCTTTTCTTCTGTCCCAATACCTTACTTAATTTCCAAGTTTCTGATTCCGATGAACTCAGCTCATGGCTAAACCTGTTCATGGGCCAGGTAGCCCGACGGGTTGGCCCGACCCGATCCTCAAACGGGTTTGTGCATAGATACTAGCCCGCGGCCTTGATCTCGGGCCTAAAAGCACAATTCCAACAGTTTTATGGGTCAGGCTCGGGATTTGCTATAAAAGCTCGGCCCAGCCCGACCAAGTGTAACCTATTCTAAACCTTAGCTGAATAACCCTTTCCTATTCCCACTCTTCAGTCTTCATCTTCTATCTTCTCTCATCACTCTCATTCTCAAGAATTGGCGCAAACCCAAACAGGCAACCACCGTTCTCAGTCTCAGAGGTGACACGCAAGCTCAGGCACAGGCTTTCTATGAGGGCCATGCTCGGGCCCAAGTTGTAGACTCGTTGGTCAGGTCAAGCTCGGGCTCGGGCTCGGGCCTCAAAAATCCTGTTAATGAAAAGCAAAAGCTTGACCTGAGCCTAGTTCAACCCGGCACATGAACAGGTTTACTCATGGCCACTGTTTGAGTCAAGGTTTTTAAAACATGACCGACCCAAAATGGAATCATTTTAGCCGCTGGTTCTCAGGTCAAGTGGTCTAATTGTCAAGTTCAAATAGATGGCTTGTTCTGGTTTTAAAGAAATAAAAACTTAAAATAAAAAATGGTCAAAAACTATTGTCTAAATCGATGGTGTGATTGCCTAGGTCAATAGATTGTTGACCAAATCAACAAATTTTGACCGAAAAATGGTTTTTGGGTGAATCAGAACCAATTACTTAAAGGGATCTCAAGTCAGCCCAAGTTTTTAAAAACTAGCCCAAAAATTGAACCGTTCTAGCTATTGGTTTTTGGGTCAGCGGTTCAACCGTCTGGGCCAAATGGTTCGGACAGTTTGCATATTAGGGCAAAAGTTATTTGAGATTTGCCCTAATATGCAAACCTCATAAGAGATGTTGGCTGAGAGCAGAAAGAGGACTGCTGTTTGAGATAGTAAAAAAGAGAGAAGAAGAAGGAGAGAAGGAGGGAAGAAGAAGGAAGAGGATGAGGATGATTGGATGCTCACTCGTGATGTCGAGGCGGTGACAACAAATACAAATCTGAGATCTGAGTTCGTGTCTTCTTCTTCTTCTTCTTGGATCTCAGATATGAGATCTGGGAAGATCTAAGTTCGTGTCTTCTTCTTCTTCTTCTTTGTGCTAGATCCCAGATCTGAGTTCGTGTCTGATCTCAAATCTAAATCATCGAGTTCTCTCTGTAACTTTATATTGTGAACCATTGACCGAGTCAAATGAGTTGACGGTTTGATCGCCCAGATCAGCGGTTTTCTGACAAAGTCAATAAATTTTGACCCAATAACGGATTAAGAATGAAATGAAATCGGTTATCTGAATGGCTTTTGGGCCAAACGGTCCGACCGTTCGAATCAACCACGATTCAAAAACATTGATTCAACCAATCTAACCGTCTCGTTCAGTCCGATTTTCAAAACCATGATTTGGATAGTATTGATCAGACAGAGTTTAAGTTAATCATACAACATGTAACATGTTTATTAAACTGCCCAGCATAATTTATTACTTGTCCCACTGCATTGAAAACTGAAAAATCAAAATACTTTTCTCATAGAAAAAAGAAAGTAGTCATGACGGTACTAATTTCATGGTTACAAAGCCATGAATATAATTGACATTTTTTTTAAGGGTAAGTAAATATAATTGAGCGAAGCGCTAAGTATGTCAAGCTCTCCCTCGGTTGCTGCTGGTGTTGCATGGTTACAAAGCCATTAATGGTCTACATGGTTTGAACTTGGAAGGTTAATTATATTATTAACTAGAGAGGCTCCCTTACGTACAAGTTGCTAGCTATATGATGTATAAACGTCATGCATAAGCAGTACTTTGGATGTATAGTGAGAACATTAATTGGGAAATTAAGTTTAAGGCTTTAAGTAAAAATGAAACAGTGAAAAATAGCTTGGCATTATCTTATTGGCTCATCAATTGGGTATTTGGGTTTATATTCTAAATAATTAAACATATATATTAGGTAGGCCGTAGGCGAACAGCTTGATCTGCAGAGTCGATAAGCGAATCGGAACCAGCCAGCCTCGAGTCGAACATGAGAATGAGTATGTGGTAACCACTAACTAACCACAACCATTGGGACAAATGTGGATTTCGCAAAGAAATTAAAGGAGGAATGCTGTGGCACATCGTCCCAATTGGTCCTTAATTTAAGAAAGAGTTAGGATGATGTGGTCAATAATAGGCTTTGTCCAGCCCCACCGATACGCCTATCACCCATTATAGGGTAAATTTCTTGAATTATCTTTATAGTTTAGATAATTGGTTAAGCTTATTGTTTGAAAATTGACTAACACTGTCTCTAATGTTTTTGACAGTTGACTAATATTTTCCTTACCAATAGAAAGATGAAAAAGATTATTTTACCCTTTATTCTTCTTTAAATTTTTAAAATAATATTAAAAAAGGAGAAACAAATACTAAACTCAGTGGCTCATAGGCGATCTCAGCACTTATATCCCTATCATTTTTAAACCTAAAAACCCATTTGATAATGATGTAACCGTTTCTGGCCACGTACCAATGTTTTGTGATGTAAAAATTTTTTGGTTAAGTACCTCGTTATTTGACCCGGTGGTGACGTGCCTTAGTGATGAGCTGCTTGGTGGCGAACTGCTTGGTTGCGAACTGCCTGGTGGAGAACTGCCTGGTGGCAAACTACTTGGTGGCGAACTGTCTGGTGGTGAACTGCCTGGTGGCAAGCTCCCTAGTAGCGAGCTCCCTGGTGGCGAATTGCCTAGGGGCAAACTGCCTGGTGACAAGCTCCCTGGTGGCGAATTGCCTAGTAGCGAGCTGCCTGGTGGCGAACTGCCTGGTGGAGAACTGCCTGGTGACGAACTGCCTGGTGGCGATCTGTCTGGTGGCGAACTGCCTAGTGACGAGCTCCCCAGTGGCGAACTGCCTGGTGGAGGGCTACCTGGTGGCGAACTCCCTACTAGGCGACCAGTGACTTAGAGAATGGTGGAGTTCCTTGGTGCAGCGCAACCCGACTGCCCTCAACATGAGGTGGTCTTCTTTCCTTTGTAGGCAGTGGGAGCTGAGGAGCCTGCGAGAACTCCATGTTTTCCTCCTCTTTGTAGGTGGCGAGAGCTGAGGGACCTGTGAGAACTCCATATTTTCCTCCTCTTTGTAGGCAGCGAGAGCTGAGGGACTTGCGAGAATTGAATTAGAGGACCCATGGGTATTTTTCCGGCGGGGACTCTTTGATGCTTAAGTTAGCACTTTGATTGTAGAGAGCTTTGAAGATAATATTGGAGAAACGAGAGAGCTAGAGAGTAGGGATTACCTCCATTTTTTCCATCCCCCGGGGGTATTTTCCCGGCGGGGGCTCTCCGACGCTTAAGTTAGCACTCTGATTGTAGAGAGCTTTGAAGATAATATTGGAGAAACGAGAGAGCTAGAGAGTAGGGATTACCTCCATTTTTTCCATCCCCCTCCCCTTTGGGGGGTGAGGTCTTTATATACCGGAGTCCTCGCGGGTTAGGTGGGTGAAAAGCCTCCAAACGGTAAGACTCGTCACATCCCGTCAGAATCGGGGTACGATGGTGAACTCCTCGAGGTCGTCAGGCTGGCGCTTGTGTCAAGCAGCCAGGTCAGCATCTGGGCCAGGTTGTGAGGGCAGCACCTGCGTCAGTCGGCGGGTCGGTGTATGGGCCAGGTTGTCAGGTTGACGCCTGTGTCAGTCAATGGGCCAGTGTCTGGGCCAGGTCGTCAGGTCAGCGCCCGTGTCAGTTGGTGGGTTGGTGTTTGGGCCAGGTCGTCAGGAAGGAGATCTTCCTGCAATACGCCAAACTACTCCTGTACCGAACTTCTCTACAAGTGACGAGCTGCCTATGGCGAACTACCTATGGCAAGCTACCTATGGCGAGCTGGTGCCTGTGGATTGATCCACCAAAAAATTAACTCGAGCTTCTAATTAGTGCGGTTAATATAGTTGGCATTACAACCATTACAACTGGACTGACAGACTAGCCAACTGCTTAACAGTTTGTCTTTTGAACTGATATAAGTTTAAAAACAACTATATTCCAGGCAATTCAATTCTTCAGTTGCAGCTGCAACTGTAACAGAAACATGATGGTTTCTCAATCTGGTTTGACAGATGCCTTGGTCGGTATTGGATACTCGCCTGCAACTCACATTGAGAGAAGTCGAGAAAGAGGAGTGAGATAAAGCAACTTCCTCCGCCGCCGTGTACTTGGTCAGGAATTGTCGTTCAACTTGCAACTGCTAGAATGAGATAAAGTACCGTCTGCAACTTCCGCTCCGCTGCTGGAATGAAATAAAGCACCATCTCCCTACTGAGATAAAGATAAAGCAGAGACGTGTTGTAACTTCCGCTCCGCTGCAACTTCCTCCGCCGCTGTGTATCTGATCGGGAATTGTCATTCGACTTGCAACTTTCGATTTCATGTAATTGGTAGTTTGAGCTGTGAATTTGAGAGAGACAAGAGATGGGAGACTCTTTGTTCTCCAATGCTCGGACTTGTACTGCAGCTGCTGAGAGGAAGAGAGGGAAGACATCAGAGAGAGTACTTGCAGACTTGTACTGCAGCTACTCAACAGTCGCCGCCCTGTCTTTGGTTTCCGTATCGGATTGAACCGCTCTTCTCCTTCTCATGCGCATGCTCGTGGACTAGAGATAGTATTAATTAATTTTCAAACAGTTAAAGTACACTTAGTCAATTAACAAATTACAAAAACATAATAAGGGTATTTTAAGAAATTTACGTTTATATATATATAATAGAACTACCGTTATATTTGACACTGTAACTTTAGCAGTGTACTCTCTTCCTTTTTATCCTTTAATTTTCTCAAATTATTAGTTTTTATTAGTTTACATTAGAATAAATTTAGTGTGTATCGGTGGCTTAGCATGCCCTAACTCCTTTTTTCTTCTCCAACGCTACCGTGAATTCTGTCGGCCGCTTAACTAATTATCCGTGTTAGATGACCGGCTTTTCGCATAATTTACCCGCTTACTGCTGCTACTCGTGTTCACTTCAATGTTTTTTTGTCTGCTTAATTAGGAGTTATGAATGGCTTTTGTTTTTTATCTGATAGCGCGTTTGGGAGTTGGGAGGGTTTCTGTGTTTGAATGTTGATTCAACTGCATTGAGTTATTATTGATGAAGCTAGCTGATATAGCTTCATCGGAAAGTAGATTTTCCAACTTCTGTATTACCTATATTTGATTTTTTTTTTTTGGTTTTTAAACAATATGGCTTCACAGAGTTTAAGGTTCCTCAGCTCATGTAAGACCAGAATCCCCTGCATGAAAGCACTTCCAATCGATTTTGGATATGCTGACCACAATACATTATTAATTATATTCATCTATTTGCACATTGAGAATATCAGTCTCACAACACATTAGATGTTTCATATGTATGGTTGGATAAACATGACCAACAATGTGTTGTGATCAGTAGATATAGACTCCTTCCATTCGGTCTGAACTAGATGGCCAGACCATAAAAATTAGGAACTGGTGGCCTTTTCAGACTGATCTCGGTTACATGATGGTTTTGGAATGTTGGACAGATAAAATTCCTGGTCAATCGGTAAAACTGGAAGCTAGAGAGCATTTCAATTTTTACTCGCCTGCTTGAAATATTAAAACACTGGTTTACAATACACACTTACAAGGTATCTGCACTTAGACGCATGGTTTTTGAACCACCATTGACCTGGATGGTCAGACCATTTGGTCTAAAAATTGATTAGGGTACTGGTTATATTTTGCCCCAAAACAGTTATTTTTGCTAAAAACCATTGAATTGATAAGCAATCTGCTGACATAGTCCGTCCAACCTTCAATCCAAACAACAGTTATTTTAATTATTTTTCATTTTTTTGATATTTTAATTTATCACAGGCCAATCTATTTTAACCCAACAATCAAAACACTGTGTCCAAAGCGATTCCAATTATATTCTGAATCGGTGTTTGCTTAGATAGTGTGTGTTTTTGAACAATCCCTTGTGTTTTTTGGTGGCCGATCACTTAAACAATCCCTTGTATAGATTTTCTTACATTTCTCTTTTTTTTCCTACATTTTCCTTCAAACCAAACATAGAATGTTGCTTAACCAATAACTACACCTCATAAGATATTGGAATTTGTAGTGGTTGTAGGAGCATATACACCGATGATGACCAGGTGGGAATTGGGACGTTATTATTCATTAAAGAGTCCTTAATACAGATAGACATCATGTGCAATTAATCGGGACTTGGATCTTGGATCAAACAAAACGTGGTGCAAATGTTGTTGGTTTATGTATATATGTATTCAGTTTTGCTAATGTTTGGCAATAATACATTTATATACTTAAAGCGATGATGGTTTTCACAAATTTCAGATACATTTGTGTTCAAAATGAGAGCAAAGTTTATATTCAAAGGATATATGTAAACTTTGCACTTAAATTTGTTAATGTAAAATTGATAGATTTGAATGTAGAAATTCATGTTTGTACCCATCACAATTAAAAATCGTTTGGCTATGTGGTATCGATGGTGCTTTTCAAATCAACAATCCAAGCTTAATAGTTAATACTATATGTAGGCGTTTAATAGAAAAACACCCAATTTATTGTTTGGTTGAATCGTTTAATCGATAAATGTTTTTTCAATTTACGTGAGGGCTGAGGGCTGATCATTAAAAATACATTAAAAATGACATTTTTCATTTTCAGTAGCGTTCTTCTTTTTTTTTTTTTCTATTATTGTTAATGGCATTTAATGGTGTGTAGTGGCTTCTCCTCATTATTTAGTCTAACTCGAGCCTATATTTTTTTTACTGTGATACAAGTAAATCGAATCTTGGAAAAGGACACGCCAATAACTTTACACGTGGTTAACCGACCAGCGAAGGAGCCCGTTGGCGTGGCTAATTCTATTCCTTGATGCCGCCCACAAGATACGGCTGGCGGTGGCGGTGGCGGGAGCGGGGGCCGCTATAAAATATTAGAGGGTAAATAAAAGTAAAAGATGCATTTTTAAGGAAGAAGGGGAACAAGGGAACTAGGGAAGGGTTAGGGAGAGAGATGAATATTCAAATAGTTGGTGTTCCCGCGCAATTACCGACCCAACTTGGACTTGGCGCCGCTATATGGACAAGCCGTGGATGAAGAGCCACGTGTTGAGCACACGTAGACGAGTGGCCCATTCTCCAAAGGACACGTTGGTGCCACACATGCCTAGCTGTAGGTGGCTCCACTCCACCACACAATCTATATTCAATCACCACTCACCAACAGCTTCCGCTGTAAGCCACAACCAACCTCCTGATTAGTGATTTCCCACGTTCTATATATACACAAGTAAAAGGCTATTTTATAAATCCCATCTCCATTGATTTTGAGTTGCATGTTCTTCGCTTCTTCGATTTCTAGCGCTTATCTAGAGTTACAGACAGAGAGACAGAGAGAGAAGATGGGGATAAAAGTAAACGAGAGATTAGAGGAGATGATTGAGGAAGGGTGCGAGACGCCAAAACACCGGGACTGTCGAATTCCAATAGCTTCGGTGTGCCCACCGCCTCCGAGGAAGAAACCAATCTACGACAAGAAGAGAGACCCTCCGACGAATGGTTATTTTCAGCCGCCTGATCTGGAACTTCTCTTCGCTATAGCGCCAAGGCGGGAAGCCTGTGTGTAACTTTGAGTTTTGGTTTGTGGCATCTGCTTTTGTAGATAGTTGTAATCTATTACTTCTTCCTCCTTGATCTATGGCTATGACTCTGAAAGTCGTATTAGTTTTCAAACTGAGAAATATATTCCTTCCTTGTTCGTTTCCTTACTCTGTTTTGTTGTTCATTTTTGCGTATGCGCGATTTTCCCAGTAATTTTAGACTTGGTTGCTTTCTCTGTGTTATTGTTATTAATTTGGACTGCATGGGAACCATCTCAACGAACGGAGTCACAACTGTCATGGAATTCCAACGGGATAAGAGAGGGGGGAGGAGCTTTTGGGATTTCAAAGTAAGACTGCCCTGTTATAGTTTTATATATAAATAGTTATGACTTATGAGGTGAGAGTGGATTTGAGAGGGATGTGACGACTTCGAGCATATATATTCATGCTTTCACCCAGATGTGGTTTGCTGTTTCCCGGTGTGGACGACCATTGTTACGTTTCTAAACTGCAATTTACGCGCATCTGTACGCTATGTATCTGAAAATCTCTGTCTTCGTGGGGTTGGCTTGGTTTTGTTCTTGATCTATTTCTCTAAGGTTTGATTAAGGAAGCTAAGCACGAACACGAAGAGTTGAACCCTGTAATGCCAGTGGTGACACTCAATTCCAAATTGTTCACCTTCGTCTTGTTTATTGTTTCGAGAAACTGAAGCAAGCGTTATACGTCAATTTCATTTCCATCCCCTGACATGTGGCGACACACATGCAATAGTGACTTTTGCGTTGTCATCTTGGTGATGTCGTGATCATGGTCGTTTGGAGTTGTTCTCGGTCATCCCGACTGTTGCTGTCGGCGGGCTCCTGGATCCTCAGAGTCGGAGGCCAAAGCTCTAACAAGTCTGAACTGAAGTGTGAACCGATTGGGCTAAGGCCTAACGCCCAAGGGAATTTCTTATTGCGCTCGCCAACTATTTACGTGCAGAAGCTTGTAGAATACATTTATATTGCCTTCCCTAAATTGAACCCTACACTACAGTTGTTCACGCCTGTTCTTTCTAAAATAACAAATATGATTATTTATTAAACAAAAATAAGTTTCAGTGCACGAGAGGACATGTTGGTGCCCTGGGTACATTTTGAATTTTCCAATTCTAAGCCCCCCTTTTTATTATTGTTGAAGTTTGAGAATATTTACTTTGTTGAATTCCTTTTTTTGATTTCTAAAATCCACCTTGTATAGGGTGAATCAATAGAGTAAGTCTTAGCTACTATGTAGAGCTTTCTGGGCAATAAAGGGTCAAACAACACTGTAAATCGGAATTAGAAACAAAATTGGCTTGAATGGATCTTCAATCACAAGGCCATTTGAATTATTCTGCAAACCAAACAGACAGAAAGTTTTTTTTTTTTTTTGACGCCCTAAGTTTTTATTTTTTCCAAGTATATGGTAGCAGGAGCCCGGAGGATAGTAGGCTACGGGAGTAGTCGTGGTCGTGAAACACCAGCGCAGCCAGCCTTGACCTTGAAAGCAATATCCAGTTTCCTTTAGGTATTAATTATTTGGATTCTTAATATATTTCTGAATCAGAAGATCACTTCTCCAAATGATGATAAGGTTTAAAGTTGGTTCTTTATCATTCATTAAGTACAAGAGTGGAGTTCTTTTCTCCTTTTTCTTCGCCCCGCCGGAGGGATTTGGTTGGCATTGCAAGTAATGTCTGTAGGCCACAATCACATGCAGAAAGCTGAAAGCAGAAAGCATTACTTACATACAGAGAGTATCTTTCGAAAAGCCTTTCCCAATCCCCACTCATTCCCTTTCTGCTTTTTTTCCTAACGAATAACGGAGAAACAAAAGGCGACTGGGGTCGAGAGGCCCATAGCTAATTGGTGGGGACAATAGGACGTGGTGATTGGTTACGTACAGATGATTTTATGTGGCCTGTGCCTGTGGGCACTCATTGGGTCGATATCTTCTGCAATGCTTAGCTAAACCAGGAAGGAGAATCATATTCATCCAGGCTCCACTACTCCAAGGTCTTTCCAACCTAGGTTAATGTAGGGCACCGCTCTGGATTACTGCCTAGTGGATCGAGTATATGGTACAAGCCAGATCCGCCTTGAATTAGAGAGGAAGGTTCTCCATGTGAATGAGCGCCTTCGGAGATTTAGAAAAATAAGGGGCTCTCCTTTTGCCAGGTGGCAATATTAGGATATAACAGATTCCCTTGGTTGGTCTCTGGACATTCCATTTAATTAATTAATGAAGAGGGGAACTTGTTCATATGTTGCTTTCTATGGTCCAATGTGTTCCCTTGGTTGGGAGCAGCAACAAGCCAACAATAACTATACCAGTAAGTTAAAAAAAGACATAGGCGCAGCCACTTTTCTATGTTTTCAGGTGAAGCTTAATACTCAATAGATGTTGGGCAAGTATCGATCTTCCACAGCTCGGATAGCAGTAATCTTCTGGCTAGGAGTAGCTTCTGCAGATTATATGCAAGGTGCCAACTGAAATCTTGAAGCCAGTCTGATACTACCACAAGGAACAGCAATTACAACAGGCAAAGCTTTATTACAACAAAATGCACATAAGCTCCAGTAATACAATTTCTCTTTGTGAGAGTTGTTCCTTTGGCCCCTTGCTATCCAGAGGTGGCGGAAGCCGAGTATTTCTTGAGGGCGTTAAGATGGCTCATGAGCCTTAGATATCACACATGATAGTTGGAGGTAGGAATGGCAACGGGACGGGTTTGGGGCAGGGCACCCCCTCCCCATAGTCAAGATATTCTATCCCGTTCTCAGCCCATCCCTGGTGGTGGGTCGGGTTTAGGCGGGGCACTCACTCTCCGTTGGGGACGGGGAATCCTGAATTTTCCCCGCTTCAAGACAATCACCTAAAAAATATCTATTTTGTGGATAATTTATAAATAGAATTATTAAAATTTGGGGGTATTTTAGGAATTGAATAATGCTACTTTAAGGGTACTTTAAAAATGGAAGTATGGGATTACATTATTTAAAGAATTTAGGGAAAACTTAGAAATATTTTAGAAATCAATATTAAACCTAGGGAGATTTTACTAATATACCTTCAGGTTTAGAGAATTATATACAAACCCCGTCCCCATTTACAGTTGAAGAAAACCCACCCTATTTGGGGCGGGGGGGAGCCTCAATTTTACAGGGGAAATTGCCATCCCTAAGGCTATGTTTGGTTTGAAGGAAAAAGTAGGAAAATGTAGGAAAAGATAGGAAACCTTTACAAATTTTGTATGGATTTTCCTACTTTTCCTTTTCTTTCCCTACTTTTTCCTTCAAACCAAACACAACCTAATTGAAGGTGATGCCAAAGTTATTGTTGAGCTTATGTTGGTGGCTAATTCTAAACCACTATGGCACATTTGATCTCTGAATGCGGACTGCAGAAGACTTTTAAGCACCCACAACAATTGTGTAATTAGTTACAAGCCTAGGAATTACAATATAATAGCTCATAAGATAGTCAATTATGCCACTTTCTCGTTGATGATTGAATGGATTGTAACCTCTGGGCTTTAAAAAAGTGGTGTTTAATTAATGGCTCCACATCATCTACATTTCTCCTTGCAAATACATTGGGCCAATCACAATACATCACGTTGGTCATGTAGACGTGGATCACATATGTAAGGCTGATGTGCCGTATCGTGATTGGCCCAATATGGCAATATCCTCAGATTCCAAGTGGTTCTTTGACAGCAAGAGAGAAGTTGCTAAGGCTGTTTTTGTTTTGAAGGAAACCTCAAACCAAACATACCCTATTTGATTCAAAGCTTCATAATATATTTTCATCTTCAGAATAGAAGTCGAGAATCCCAGATATGGGAAAATTACAGTGATGTTGCAGAACGGTAATGTAGACATTGGTTAGGCAGAGATGGACTTGGTATAGGGTATAAGGACACTATGGAGTATTAGCTGGACTAGGCCCATCCAAGCTATCAAGCTTGAAATATAAGCTAGGTCCATCCTTGGAACCCAAATCATACTTGTTAAAATTTAAAACCCAGAAAGAAGACCGACTAGATTGACTACTACTACGTACACGTGTGAAAAAAGAATGAAGTCTAGATTATTGTACATACATGAACAGGCAAGCACAAGCTGGACAGGCCAGGTTAACTGGTCTTAACTAAGCCCATCCTAAATAATAGAGTTGAGTTGGATTCGAGTGAACATGGGCCAAAGGGGATAGGCATAAAAGACTAAGGCGTCGACCAAGTCCTACTTCTAAGATGGGCCTGTCGGATTCTAATCGGGCCGCCAGTTTCCACTCCTGTTAGATGTCAACATGTTAACATGGAAAACTATTTCTGCCCATTCATCCTTGCTGAACGAAAAGAGGAAAATAAACTACCACCTGTTTGATATGTAACATTTTGGGTTTAGACCTCCAAGGGCCCATGGATATGATCCTGTTGAGACGCCCACTAGTGCCTCCTCAAGATAATTGAACTCAAGGACCTTCCATCAAGCTAAGGGTGTCAATGGACTGGTTTTGGATTAGACCCCGCCCAGTCTAAAATCAGTTTGGATGGATTGGATGGGCCAACAAGATATATTGGATTAGACTGATCCAGTCCAAAATATTTATTAGGTTAGATTGGACCTTGTCCATCCGTAACAATTTTATATTGGATTGGGTAGGATTATGTCAATATCTGATCCATTGATATAAAACAAGAATATGTGTCAATAGACCGAGTTTGAGTTGAAACCAATCTAAATCAAAGTGAATTTAAACAGATTGGATGGTCCAAACATTGAATTGGACCGATCCAAATTAGTCCAAAACATTCATTGGATTGGATTGAACCTGATCCATTTATAATGAACTCACATCGGACTGGATCGGATTAGACCAAATCCAGTCCAATTGGCACCCTTAGTTCAATATCAAGCACAGCAAATGGCTAATGGGCCATGGAAAATTTTCTTTTTTGGTTCCCCAAATGGATCGATAAAGGCCCTCTGTTTCATGAAATAAATAAGTAGTGAAGAAGTTGTTGATTTTAATTTGCGTGAGGGTGGCTCTTAACTATGATGGTACGTAGGTGGAGATTTTCTGATGACCACAACATTTAATTAGAACCTTGCTCGTGGTTCTGGTGTTCTTAATTAGGTGGTCTGATGTCATTACATCTGATGGATTTTACTGTTGTGTGGACTCCTACTAGTGGGTCCTTTCACATTTGGATCAGCCCGGAATCTTGTAAGAAGCCTCGGCCGTCATGTATGTTGCCGGAAATATATTTGGAGCTCCGTTAATGAAGATAATTGAATGATGATTTGATCCCATTGATAACTGGAGCAATTAAGGGCGCCTCATTAACAACATGCAAATTCTATTTACATACCACAGTCGTAGATGGCCCAACCACAGGAAAATAGCAACACGAAAACTAGTAAGAAAATCTTTAAATTGCACCCATGCAAATTCCCCCCAGGTCCTATCACTTTTTTCATACAACTGTAGTCTGGATTTTACTATTTTGTCAATAAAATTGCTTATTTCGTTTATTCAATGAAGATTATTTAGCCTTATGGGTTAAAAAGAAAAAAGAAAAAACTAACATCACCAATCACTAATGCTGTGTTTGGTTTGAAGGAAAAAGTAGGGAAAGGTAGGAAAAGTTTTACAAACCTTATAAAGGTTTCCATGCCTTTCCCTTCTTTTCTCTACCTTTTTCCTCCAAATTTAACATAACCTAAAATAACATAAAAATTGAGCTTTGTCCTTAAAACTACTTTATTCAAAATCACGCACACACACAGGTGTCAATTGGAGTCGACTTAGTATAATCTGATCCAGTCCAATTGGAGTCCACTTACAACGGGACTGGATCCAATCCAGTCCAAATCCAACCCAATCAATTAAAATGTAAATGGACTGGATTGGATCCAATCCAAACTGGATGAAATATAAAAAAAAAAACAGAACATATAAAAATTACAGAAATATATAAAAATGAAGAAAACCTGAAAATTACAAAAAATATACCCTTTTGGCATTAAAAAAGCATTTTCATAAATAAAAGTACTTTCATAAAAGTGCTTTCATAAAATTGTTTCCATAGAAGTGTTTTTATAAAAACTCTCATATAAGTGCTTTAGTAAAAGTACTTTCACAGAAGTGTATTTAAAAAAGTAATTCCACAAAGTGCTTTCATAAAAGCATCGAGTCAATATCCTTCATAGAAGTGCTTTTATAAAATTACTTCCATAAAAGTGATTTTATAAATGTAATTCCACAAGTGCTTTTATGAAAATGCTTTTATAAAATGACTTCCATAAAAGTGCTTTTATAAAATGACTTCCAAAAAAGTGCTTTCATAAAAGTACTTTCGTAAAAGTGATTTTATAAAAGAACTTCCGTAAAAGTGATTTCATAAAGTGCTTACATGTAAAAGTACTTTTATAAAAGTGTTTTTGTAAAAGTACTTTTGCAAATGAACTAGATCCAATCCAATCTAGTAGGGGTGTCAATTAGATTGGATTTGGTCCAATCCAATCTAGTCCAATGTGAGTCCATTACAAATGGGCTAGGTCCAACCCAATCCAACAAATATTTTGGACCGGCCTAATTCAATGTTTGGACTGATCAACTTGTTCAAATTCATTTTAATTTTGATTAATCCTAAACCATACCTAATCCATTGACACCTATATTTTTATTTTCTATCAATGGATAGATATTGACTCGATCCAACATAAATTCATTACAAATGGACCACATTCAATCCAATCCAATAAATACTTTGGACCATTAAATTTGGACTGGTCCAATTCAATATGTCTTGCCGGTCTGTCCAAATTGATTTTGGTTTGTACGGGTCCAATCCATAACCGGTCCATTGACATCCCTAGGGGCTAGGCTCAGGTGAAGACTTTTACTCGTCATTCCCGCCCCCATACCTGAATGGGTATCCTACTTGTACCATCCTTAAAACCTGTAGTGGGTTGGATTTTTAGAATCCAAACCCTCCTAATTGCACATGAAAATGCAAAACCCTCTTTGATCTTGTCTCCCTTCATTTGAAGGTGGGTGGGTTGGGTTCAAACCCACATCTAATTTCATATTACTTCCTATTATATATAAGCAAGAAATGAGTACAAATAACATGAAAAAAATCAAAATTTTCAATTATTTGATTGAAACATATGTAAAATGTATAATCTATCAATTATCCTTCACAAAAGTTCAAAATATTATTAAATTTAACACATAATACATAACTTCATCACAAAGTAAAATCTATGCCTAGTAATTTATTAATAAAGAATAGGGGTATTTTCATAAATTCAAATTATGGATCGAGAGTCAGGTTTGGCCTAATGTCTTACCCTACCCGGTCCCGTATAGGTTATTAAATCTCATTAACTTGTTCTAACCCAAAAATCCATTGTTCAGAAAAAAAAAAAAAAAAAGGCCCACCCTCTTTGGGGCGAATACCTGCCAAGTAAAATGGAAATAATTGCCATCCTTATCCTCGCCAAGCCCCTGCCCCCATCCCTACCACAATACTATGGGGGAGTGCTTTCATTCTATGGACCCTTCAATTATTTTATGCCACGTCGTGTTAATTCTTAGGGGGACTTAATAGGCCATTAACGGCACCGACAAAATATTTTTCCCATCTTCTTTGTTAGGGATGCAAATGGGCTGCATTTTGATCCAATTCGAATTTGAATTCGAACCTATTATATTGGATTTGGATACTCTGTTGGAATTTTTGAATTTCCCTGCAGAATTATTGTGTTGCTCAAAAGAATAAATAAAAATAAAAACAACTTATCAACAAAAGGACTCTTCTTACTCAGATGGCAGATCTTTCTCAACAAAACTCATAAAAGCTAAAAGAAATATTTCATCTCTCTCTATCTCTTCTCTCAGCCGACAGATCTCTTACCCTTTACTCTTTTTGAAAGATTATCTCTTTTGGGGATGGATCCTTACAGCCAGATTCTGAACAGTAGCTTGATAGGATTGAGACAGTTTAGTATCACCGTAATTTGGTTGCCGTTGCCGGTTCTGATTGCCAGTCACATAATGCGGTGAACCAAAAAGGCATTTTTGGTTTTTGTTTTAGGAGCTTCGTTTGGATGAAAACAGAGACGAAGAAGATGCACCGTTAAGTTTCCTCTTCCCATTAATTTTTGAAATAAAAGTTGACGATGACATGAAAAATTTATATTGGAGGGTTTAGATAAATGGTGGGTCGAAGGATCATAAAATGCAAATACTAGGCACCAGCGGGGATGAGTAAAATTACCATCCCTGATATCTCACATATTAATTGATCTACTACGTAAATAAAATAATAAGTAACTTGATACGCAATTATCTACTTGGTTGTCGTCCGTTTGGCTGGAACCTGTAATCAGTTTTATTTTTTACTCGGACGGAGGCTTGTATCCATCGATCGTAAGAGAGAGAATGAAAGCGACCAGCAGAACTCCCAACAGAATAAGTGGGAGTGGCTCGTAACAGTATATGCGGGGTAGAACGCTAGTCTTGTAAAATCAAAAAGGTCACCCTGATCAAGTTTTCTTGTCTTTTTCTTTTTTTTTTTATGTTGTCTACGTCAATACGATCATAGAAGCAAAAAAGCGTCAAATGCGGGGGAGAGAGAGAGAGACAGAGAGAAAGAGGGGAGAAAGAAGAGAGAAGAAGGTATCAGGCCAATTGAAAGAGTGAGAGAGGTCATCATCTCTGATCTCCCCAAATAATACGTCAAATAGGTCACAAGAATAGCAAATCCATGCATCACGTTCTGGACCTCTCCCACCACCCTCGTCAGTGGCGTCAGTAAGATTCCCGACCCCTCAGCCTCAAGAGTCTAATCGATACTCGAGCATATATAATTAATTATTTTAAGCTTCTTCTCCATGTATATTTGTAATTAATATATATTTTACTTATCGATGAAAGTACAAGATATTCCATGCGTTGGCTTTAGACACAACCTAGGCCTCCATGGCTAATGACAAGACTTGTCTCTAGTCACCTTACAAAAACCTAAAGAAAACAGGTAACAGAAGCACTAATGTAATACTATATTACAACATTAATCACTTCGACACCTGTTCTTTTTTTTTTTTTGAAAATTTTTAATACCCTAAATTTTTGGATAGTGTCAAGTTATTATCCAAACTTCGTATTACTGTAATAATTAAATTTTCAAAAAATGTCAAATTGGTTATATATTCAGTTCTTTGGCCTGCTCCAGTAAATCGGGATCAGTCCTTGGAACAGAAATGTTTGTGGAAATCCATGAAGATCTATCTTGAAGGAATAATCTCTACTGAAGGGTTGCTTGGGCTCTTCCAAGACGTCAGATAACGATTCAAACCATTCATACCTAGCAACAATGTATTGGTGGGGATTGGTATAGCTACCATTTCTAATAACAATGTATTGCTGGGCAATCGGATTGCGTGCCTTGGATGTTGCATTCGTTGTCTTGAAGATGCGCGCCTATTGGTTGAGAAGAACGAGATTCCCGTCTGTGCCAATCGATAGAACTCCCGATGAATCTAAAATTGGGTTGTTCCTGTTTGAAACCCTAACTACTGTTTCAATCGGAATTTTCTTATACCATATTCCCACGTATCTGAATTTCGAGCTGCTGGGTGTGAAGAGTCCTATTCGAAGTTTCCGTCGGTGGATACAAGGGTTTGGCCATCTTTGAGCGACATAGTCACAGTTATGGTGTCGACTGCAACGGAAAATTCTGAGAGCAAGGTGAGTGAAGTAATCATGAAAACGAAGCATAGACGAAGACAGTCACTCACTTTTATCTCGCCTTAGAATGACAGGCACAAACCGTTGACTGTGGAGTGTTTCTCTTTTTCTTTGAAGATAACAAGTTAGTCTCAACGTAGAAGATAATTAAGGGTATCTGTTTTTGAAGGGTAGTTTTAACATTTTAAGCGAATAACTGACGTTGGTTAATGGTAGGGACCAACTTGATTAATGGTATTAAAGTAGAATTTTCCTTTTTTTTTTCCTCCGTTTCTGTTTAACTTTTGTTAATTGTTTTCTTTAGGTTTGAGGAGTGGGATATGCATATGTTTTTGAGCATGATATCCATATTAGTTTTTAATTTGATGAGTGAGAATTGAGTTGTTGCTGCCGTGCAGATGGTAAGAAGAGTACATCTGCAGCAGATTGAAAATGAGAATGGAAAAATGGAAAAGGTTAAGACCCCATTTGGTTCGCAGGAGTAAGGGTCTGGAATTAGAATCGAAATGGGTTATTTCAATTCCAACTGTTGGGTTGGATTGGGCATAAGTGGAATCCCATTTCCATTCTTGTTGGAATGGCATTTTTTCATTTGAGGGAATGGCCATTCCTAATCCCACCCTTGTGAATAAAATCTTATTCCTGTTGATTCCAATTCTAATTCTCATTCTTATCTGAACCAAATAAACTATGAGAACAAACCATTCCGATTATGATTTCAAAAAATTTCAATTCCAACTGCCAACCAAATGGACCCTAAACTAGGACAGCTGGTAGCTTAATAAATTAATTACTAGAATAGTAAAATAAGTTATTACTTGACTCCTATTATTAAATAAGGTTATAAGGTGCAATTTGGGTTGGCCCAATCTAACATTTTATTTAATTTCGGATTCAGGCGCTAGGTCCGGTCGATTCAAAAAGTAATTGTTTAATATATATTTTTATTATTTATAATATTATTAGGCTGTACATTTAAGCTCTGGTGAGATTTATTTAAGAAGTCCAAGCCCAACCCAAAAAGTAATTGGACCTAATATTTATAGCTCGAGCCCAAGGGCATCAAATATGTTTGAACCCAATAAAAAGGGGAAGGGGTCGGGCAAACCTGTTGGGCTACGAGCCCATGATCAGGTCTAGAAGACCTGGCCGACACATCCCAGATTCACATCTCATCACACTTCCTTTGGAAATTAAATGAGTCCCAACTGATGCAAGGGTTAGGAAGCAGCATATGTGAGACTGCGATGAATTGGACAAATGTTTCAGCTCAAAGTCCTTATTGTATTTTGATTTTGAGAATTTTTTTAGGGTCAAATGACCAAGTTTCTTTGAAAACAAAGGAACAGACTCAAAACCAGCACAAATCCAACAACCACAGAATAGACAAAGAAGATTCAACAAGATCCTACATAAAAACCAGGACAGCAGACTAACAGGAAATCTGAATGAGCATAAAGAGATAATTCCTTTTTTTCTTCAAAATGTTGTAGATCCAAACAGGTGGATGGTCTTTCAAAATACTGAGGATTGTGACTGATGTAACCGTTTTCGGCCACGTACCAATGTTTTGTGATGCAAAATTTTTTGGTTAAGTACCTCGTTATTTGACCCGGTGGTGACATGCCTTAGTGAAGAGCTACTTGGTGGTGAACTGCCTACTGGAGAACTGCTCGGTGGAGAACTGCCTGGGGGCGAACTGCCTAGTGGCAAACAGCCCGGTGGCGAACTGTCTAGTGGCGAACTGCCTGGTGGCGAACTGCCCGGTGGCGAGCTGCTCGGTGGTGAATTGTCTGGTGGCGAACTGCCTGGTGGCGAACTGCTTGGTGGCAAACCGCCTGGTGGAGAACTGCCTGGTGGCGAACTACCTGGTGGCGAACTGCTCGGTGGCGAGCTGCTCGGTGGCGAACTGCCTGGTGGCGAATTGCCTGGTAGCGAACTGCCTACTAGGCGGCCGGTGACTTAGAGAATGCTGGAGCTCCCTGATGCGGCGCAATCCAACTATCCTTAGCATGAGGTGGTCTTCTTTCCTTTGTAGGCAGCGGAAGCTGAGGGACCTGCAAGAACTTCATCTTTTCATCCTCTTTGTAGGTGGCGAGAGCTGAGGGACCTGCGAGAACTCCATCTTTTCCTCCTCTTTGTAGGTGGCGGGAGCTGAGGGACCTCCGAGAACTCCATCTTTTCCTCCTCTTCGTAGGCGGCGGGAGCTAAAGGACCTGCAAGAACTGAATCAAAGGTCCCGTGGGTATTTTCCCAGTGGGGGCTCTCCGACGCTTAAGTTAGCACTCTTATTGTAAAGAGCTTTGAAGATAATATGAGAGAGCTAGAGAGCAGGGTTACTTCCCTTTTTTCATCCCCCTCCCCTTTGGGGGGTGAGGTCTTTATATACCGGAGTCCTCGCGGGTTAGGTGGGTGAAAAGCCTCCAAACGGTAAGACTCGTCGCATTCTTTCAGAACCGGGGTACGATGGTGAACTCCTCGAGGTCGTCAGGCTAGCGCTTGTGTCAGGCGGCCAGGTCGGCGCCTGGGCCAGGTTGTTAGGGGGGCGCTTGCGTCAGTCGGCGGGTCAGTGTCTAGGCCAGGTCGTCAGGTCGCGCCTTTGTCAGTCGGCGGGTCAATGTCTAGACTAGGTCGTCAAACTGGCGCCTGTGTTAGTCGGCGAGTTAGTGTCTAGGCCAGGTTTGTCGGTGGGCGCCTTATGGGCGGCTTGGCCGGATCATGCGCTAGGCTGGTCCAGGTCGGCCAGGTTGCGCAGGCAACACGCCGCACGCAGCTTGCGCAGGCCGTGCACAATTCGGGCAGGCCGCGCGCTAGGCCGTGCGCAGCTCGCGCAGGCCGTGCACAATTCGGGCAGGCCGCGCGCTAGGCCGTGCGCAGCTCGCGTAGGCCGTGCGTGCCGCGCGCAGTTCGCGCATGTCGCACATGCCGCGGGCAGGCCGCGCGCGCCTCGCAGGTCGCGTGTGCCGTACACAAGTCGCGCAGGCGCGCGTCAGGCCGCGCACAGGTCATGCCAAGTCGGCCAAATTGGTGCCCGGGTGGGTCACCAACTTCGTAAGTTTGTTGGCTGGGTGTTTTCCTAGTTCTCACGAGGTGCCACGTGTCAAAATTTCACTGGAGGGCCAAATCTGCCCTCATCAATAGCCCCCCACTCCCGAGTTGATAGTAACTCAGCGAAGGGAGTAGATTTCTTTTGGCATGTAAGTCGATGAGCTAGTAAGTGTTGATCCAATTACTAGTGTGGCCCGTAGGCTTTGGGAGCGACTCGTAGTCTACTCTTCTTTGACTTTTGCCCGTGCTGGAGAGGCGACCGGGTCTTTAGTAGTAATGTGGCCCGTAGGCTTTGGGAGTGAATACCGGTCTACTCTTTTCTAACTTTGCCTGTGCCGGAGAGGCGACCGGGTCTTAAGTAGTAATGTGGCCCGTAGGCTTTGGGAGTGACCAATGGTCTACTTTTTTCTAAATTTGCCCATGCCAGAGAGGCGACCGGGTCTTAAGTAGTAATGTGGCCCATAGGCTTTGGAGTGACTAGTGGTCTACTCTTTTCTGACTTTGCCCGTGCTAGAGAGGCGATCGGGTCTTAGGTAGTAATGTGGCCCGTAGGCTTTGGAGTGACTAGTGGTCTACTCTTTTTTTACTTTGCCCGTGCTGGAGAGGCGACCGGGTCTTAAGTAGTAATGTGGCTCATAGGCTTGGCCTGCATCAGCTTCGTAATGCCGGTCACCTACTCCTACAAGAAGCTACTAGGGGCTCGACCTTCGGGGGCAGCACTACTAACTTTAGGTTACTAGCTCAGACGGGAGCCACGAAGAGCTCATTTTTGTAAGGGGGACCTTGTGGAGAAGACTGGTGTGGCATTATCTGAATTGAAAATAAGGTTGGTAGAGCTACTTAGTCCGTTAGCTCCCTGCATAGTCTCTGAGTTCATAAAAAGTGTAAACTATAAAGCGGTAGCTTCAATTTCTAAAAAGTGAGGACTTAGTTTTGGCAAGATGAGAACTTAGCTTTTGTAGGATGAGAACTTAGCTTTTTGTAGCGTGTTTCAACAGACGGCGCCAATTGATGTAACCGTTTCCGGCCACGTACCAATGTTTTGTGATGTAAATTTTTTTGGCTACATACCTCGTTATTTGACCTGGTGGTGGCATGCCTTAGTGATGAGCTACTTGGTGGTGAACTGCCTACTAGCGAACTGCTTGGTGGAGAAATGCCATGGGGCGAACTGCTTGGTGGCGAACTGCCCGGTGGTAAACTGCCTGGTGGCAAACAGCCTAGTGGCGAGCTCCCTGGTGGCGAACTGCCTGGGGGCGAACTGCTTGCTGGCGAACTGCCTGGTGGAGAACTGCTCGGTGGCGAACTGCCTGGTGGCGAATTGCCTAGTGGTGAATTGCTTGGTGGCGAACTGCCTGGTGGCGAACTGCCTGGTGGCGAACTGCTTGGTGGCAAATTGCCTGGTGGCGAACTGCCCGGTGGCGAACTGCCTGGTGGCGAACTACCAGGTAGCGAACTGCCTACTAGGCGGTCGGTGACTTAGAAAATGCTGGAGCTCCCTGATGCGGCGCAATCCGACTGCCCTCAGCATGAGGTGGTCTTTTTCCTTTGTAGGCAGCGGGAGGTGAGGGACCTGCGAGAACTTCATCTTTTCCTCCTCTTTGTAGGTGGCGGGAGCTGAGGGACATGCGAGAACTCCATCTTTTCCTCCTCTTCGTAAGCGATGGGAGCTCAAGGACCTGCGAGAACTGAATCAGAGGTCCCGGGGGTATTTTCCCGGTGGGGGCTCTCCGACGATTAAGTTAGCACTCTTATTGTAGAGAACTTTGAAGATAATATGAGAGAGCTAGAGAGCAGGGTTACTTCCCTTTTTTCATCCCCCTCCCCTTTGGGGGGTGAGGTCTTTATATACCGGAGTCCTCGCAGGTTAGGTGGGTGAAAAGCCTCCAAACGGTAAGACTTGTCACATCCTTTCAAAACCGGGGTACGGTGGTGAACTCCTTAAAGTCGTCAGGTTGGCGCTTGTGTCAGGCGGCCAGGTCGGCGCCTGGGCCGGGTTGTTAGGGGGGCACCTACGTCATTCGGCAGGTCAGTGTCTAGGCCAGGTCATCAGGTCGGCACCTGTGTCAGTCGGCGGATCAGTGTCTAGACCAGGTCGTCAAGCTGGCGCCTGTATCAGTCGACGAGTCAGTGTCTAGGCCGCGAACTACGCGCGGCACGTGCTATCTGTGCACAGCCTGCGCGAGCTGCGTGCTGCGTGCGACCTGCGCGACCTGGCCGACCTGGACCAACCTAGCGCATGATCCGGCCAAGCCGCCCATAAGGCGCCCACCGACAAACCTGGCCTAGACCCTGACTCGCCGATTGACACAAGCGCCAGTTTGACGACCTGGTCTAGACACTGACACAGGTGCCGACCTGACGACCTGGCCTAGACACTAACCCGCCGACTGACGCAGGCGCCCCCCTGACAACCCGGCCCAGGCGCCGACCTGGCCGCCTAACACAAGCGCCAGCCTGACGACCTCGAGGAGTTCACCACCGTACCCCGGTTCTGATAGGATGCGACGAGTCTTACCGTTTGGAGGCTTTTCACCCACCTAATCCGCGAGGACTCCGGTATATAAAGACCTCACCCCCCAATGGGGAGGGGGATGAAAAAAGGGAAAAAACCCTGCTCTCTAGCTCTCTCATATAATCTTCAAAGCTCTCTACAATAAGAGTGCTAACTTAAGCGTCGGAGAGCCCCCACCAGGAAAATACCCCCGGGACCTCTGATTCAGTTCTCACAGGTCCTTCAGTTCCTGCCGCCTACGAAGAGGAGGAAAAGATGGAGTTCTCGGAGGTCCCTCAGCTCCCGCCACCTACAAAGAGGAGGAAAAGATGGAGTTCTCGTAGGTCCCTCACCTCCCGCCACCTACAAAGAGGAGGAAAAGATGAAGCTCTCACAGGTCCCTCAGCTCTCGCTGCCTACAAAGGAAAGAAGACCACCTCATGCTGAGGGCAGTCGGATTGCACCGCATCAGGGAGCTCCAGCATTTTCTAAGTCACCGGCCACCTAGTAGGCAGTTCGCCACTAGGCAATTCGCCACCAGGCAGTTCGCCACCAAGCAGCTCACCACTGGGCAGTTCGCCACCAGGCAGTTCGCCACCAGACGAATCACCACCAAGCAGTTTGCCACCAGGCAGTTCGCCACCTAGCAGTTCGCCTCCAGGCAGTTCGCCACCAGGCAATTCGCCAGCAAGTAGTTCACCACCAGGCAGTTCGCCACCAGGCAGTTCGCCACCAGACAGTTCGCCACCAGGCAGTTCGCCACCAGACGGATCACCACCAAGCAGTTTGCCACCAGGCAGTTCGCCACCTAGGAGTTCGCCTCCAGGCAGTTCGCCAGCAGGCAGTTCGCCAGCAAGTAGTTTGCCACCAAGGAGCTCGCCACCAGGCAGTTCGCCACTGGGCAGTTCGCCACCAGGCAGTTCTCCACCGAGCAGTTCATCAGTAGGCAGTTTACCACCAAGTAGCTCATCACTAAGACACGCCACCACCAAGTCAAATAACGAGGTACTTAGCCAAAAAATTTTACATTACAAAACATTGGTACATGGCCGAAAACGGTTACATCACAAAACACCGCGCGCAGGTCGTGCTAGACCGGCCAGACTGGTGCCCGGGTGGATCACCAACTTCGTAAGTTTGTTGGCTGAGTGTTTTCCTCGTTGTCACAAGGTGTCATATGTCACAATTTCATTGGTGGGCCAAATCTGCCCTCATCAATGACCATCGTAGAGGGATAAAACCAAGAAAACTTTAATCATAATAAAATACTGAAGATTGATCAAATCATCCAGCTGTTCAAGGAAAAGTTTATAAAGAACCAATTAAGGTAATAATAATAATGGCACTTATTTGGAGACATCCCATAGTTATTTTTTCTTTTTTTTTTACAAACTTAGCACATCATAAGGCAGAGAAACCACTATGCTGCTAGCCTAGCAGTGATTCTTGTTGATGAATGATTTAAAGGAAGATGGGAATTTGCAGTTTTCGATGATAAAATATAGAAGTAAACATTGAAGAAAAAGATGTAACAAGGAATATATAGGAGAAAGAAGTAGGGATTCGTTTGTCCAGTTGCGTCGAGGAGAGTTGGTAGGAGGTCCCTTTGGATAGTAGGAGAGATCAAATGATGAAATATGCTGCCCACGACGAAGGCATGTCTTTCCCACTCGTGTAAAAGGAAGATCATAGCAAATCATCGAGTTACGGAGCAGCTTTGTCTTCTCTGCTGCTCGTTAGGTGAGCTGAGCTGTCCGAGCTGGGAAGGAATGAGATATCCAAGATTGACCCTTTTGTTTTTTCTCTCAGCCAGGGTTGGAGGAGGAGGAGCTGAATGATGGCATACGAGACGATCCATTCCTTAAAACAAAGTCTGTGATTTGACAACCAACACAGAGCCATGCAATACCCATTTCGAAATGCAAAATATGAAAATTGAAGACAAAGCTGAGTGGGTTAAAAGTTAAAAACTTTGAACTTAAAATGTAGTTTTTAGGGTTCCGTAAATACAAGTATATATGTGACACGAGAGCAAACACCACCCTCTCCCCCTCGAAACAGATGAAAGATGTTTGCATTAGAATGTTAATGCATAGCATGGAGACACCGTGACAGTCACAGAACAAACAATACAAACTGAGAAGTGAGAAGAAATTAATGGAGGAACCCTAGAAAGTCGAAACTCGAAGGGAGAAAGTTGTGGGATTTATCGTCGACGCGTGTTTAGGGTACAAATGCCACGGTCTGCTTGTCTGAAATGACACAAGGAAAAGGAAGTGGGCCGTACTGGGAGATGCGTCGGTATCGGCTCCACCCCTCCGCATTCGAGGCATGCCCAAGGCGGAGGCCCCCCAAGCCTGACGCCGCTGCTGCCTCTTCTCTCCTTACTCCTTCCCTTCCTCTTCGTACGTTTGGAGATTGGAGATCCATCAATGTCATGTCTCGTTCCTCTACCTCTCACACCCCACCCACCCATTCGGCCATTCCCTTCTCTCTCTCTCTCTCAATAATTCTCACTTTTCCAAATTGTACAAAGTGATAATTAAATGAAACACCCCCCGAGATTATTGCATGGAATGACTGAAACTGCAATTGATATATGTCTTCCCAACTTGATTATATATTGTCCCACTCCCACATACATATGCAATGTGATGTCAAACACTGAAGAATCTCAACAAGCCAGAACAGGGTTTTCGAAAATTGAATTTAGAAGGTTAAAGCGAGAGAGCAAGATTTTATCTGCTTGAAAGGGGCGATGATTGAGTGTGGGTTTTCCGAATAAGCTATTTAGCTTTACTCCCAGATGGGCACTTAAATAGGATTCAAATTAGACATCTAAATTCTTCACCAAAAAAAAAAAAAAAAAGATCTAGACTGATTTATCAAATTTGAATCTATGTTTCACACATTGCTTCAAGTGCAATTAACTAATATATCCGGATATGTGGAACGAAGATTTCAATTCTATAAACTGATATATTTGGATATCTATTCAAATCCAATTACGTTTTGAAACTCAATATATAGATCTATATAAAACTAGCATAAATCTTCAACATTAAATATACAATAAGAAACTATATATCATAAATACAAAAAAAGGGTTATCTAAATCCCAAACCCCACTTAATCCCAAGGAACTTTGAATTAAAATTCTAAATAGTGTTTGATAGTCATTAGCCACAAATAATAATATATGTATTTATAATGAAATAAGAATATACTTGCCTTAGAATTTAGAAACATGGGGGGTGTTTCAATACCACATGAAACCCTAACTATCCCTAGAATTCTAACTTCGTATGTCTTAAAAGCCCACATAGAAAACATAATTTCCCTTTGTCAATTTGCCATATCCCTAGACTTGGCTAGCTTAATTGCAAAAGTAGTTGCAACTTGTTGGGATTTTGTTCCTTGGATTCTAAGACAATTGAAATAGTTTTTTTTTTTTTTTTTTGAGAATTTTTTATTTAGAAACTAATAACAAAATTTTGTTGTTTTCTCTTATATAGCAAGGGAAAGTTCTTGTGTATCTATAAATATATAGCAAGGGAAACTAATATCACAATTTTATATGACCTCTATGTGGTTGCTTTGCCACTGTGTGTATATATTAGGAATTCCCTCATGTAAGATGGTGAAAAACGTCAAAAGAGTGTTTCTTTAGCTTTTAGGTAGGAACCATTATTCTTGCAAAAAAAAAAAAACACAGTTTCTTTTTAGATCTATAATGTTATGGTTCATAGTAATGTCTTTTCAGATTTCTTTATTAGATATTTTGAAAGTTTTTACTCATGGACACATGTACATTACCAATCCATATAAAACCCTTCTATTTTGTTCCTTTTTTCTTTATCTAATTTTCATATTTTCTTATGATGCCATCAATCCATAAGATGATTCTTCCGTTTATCACAAATATGAGATTACATCTCTGTCCCGCAAGGGGTTGTCCCATAGCATATTCCCGCCGTGTATTAAAAATATCTCTTGGTAATAATATCATCAGAACTAATATTATCATCGAAAGATGTTCCCAATATACAACAAGAATGTGATGTGGAGTGGAGATATGATCTTCACAAGTATAGTCTATTGCCTCCATAGGATTTATCCGATGGCCTATAGTAATTGAGAATTTGAGATGGCCACCCGACAGTCCCTTTAAAGTGAAGGCATGGGACTCAAACTCACATGACTGCGAACTCTCCATGATAAGTAGAATTGGCAATGGGGCGGGCGGGCTGGTTTTTATATATCCCATCCCTCTCCCCAAATACATCTACCATGCCTTGTTGCTGTTTTGTACCCACGTGGCAGAACAGGGATCCCCGAATAGATTTATAATTTTATACATTACGTTACATAATGTAAAATACGCATATATGATGTATATAATTTATTGAGGATTCAAGACTAGGCTCAGGGCAAGGTGGAACTCACATCACGTTCATGTTGCTCTATTCCACCCTTGAGTCCTCTCATAACGTGCATTATTTAATAAAATAACATCTAATAATAAGCTTGGAACTCTGTTAAAAGAACGTATCATTGAAATTGAGTTGACTCGATTACTTTTTTGGACGACTGCAAGTCAATTATTTTGATGTAACCTTTTGGCTTTGGCTTATTCAATTATTTTTAATTTGGCTTATTCAATTATTTTTAATTAGGCTCATTTTAGAAGTAAATATGTACAGTATAAATGCATATATAATAATACAAAATATAAAGTTTTGCATTCTATATATTTACATTTGTATTCCTTCCAAACTCAGCCTTAAGGTTTATAGAATAGAGATTCTATGATTCTATATCGAGGAATTTCTCCAATCACTTACATAGTGGAACACCCTACTTAAATTATCTATATAGGAGAAACTGGATTTATTCCCAACAAAACGCTTCTTACAGGTCTCTCAACAGGAACATCTCCCATAAATGACAAGGAAAACATTCCTGACATGCAGCTGTAATGTTTAATTGGGTTATATATCTGATCTCATCCTTGGCTCCTCATCCCCACAGAACGTGCCCCGCAGCACATCTTAGCCATACATTGGGAATATCTCCCCCAAAATAAGGGAGATATTCCCAATGCATTGTTGGGGGGTGCCTGTGAGGCATTCTTTGTGGTGAATCCATTCAAACTGCTGTGCAGAGCCAATGAGAATTCCTAATAGAGGGCTCTCCAAATTGGCCTCATCGCGCGCCATCGATTGAATTCAAATGAAAAAGAACAAGAAACAGATTTCTCCATTGAAGGCTATTCCCTTTATATTGATGGAACTACTTAGCATGCGAAGAGAGTAGGTGGTAAAACACCTGTATCTCGTCTCAACACTTTGGTTTGTATCTTAGAAATGTATCTCTCCCTATTCCTTCCATTACAGTTTACAGACTGATCGAATGGAAGCGCAGAAGAAAAGTTAGAGACGAAGTGCAGAGATCGATCCGACTGAGTTCTATGTCAATATGTGACACGTGTCCTATTACACGTGTATAAATATATGCATGTCATGTATGGATAGAAGACACGAGTCCTAGATAAATCTTTTTTAACAACTAAAACTAACAAAAGAGGCTCACTTTCTGATGTTTCCTCTCTTTAATCACACGTAGTGCGCACGTTATGGTCACATGTAGTAGTACCAAAATAACCTTCTGTTTAGGAAAAAGAATATCCTTTTATGCATTATCTTAATCCCATGTATGTGAGTGAGACTGAGGGCTTTCAGAAAATTTAAATGAGATATATGGGCCTTCCCTATTTCTTAAAGTTGGATTGGTGGCTTGGGGACAAGAAAGAAAAGGTAACTCTCTAGATATTAAACTTAAACCAACGTGAATTTGAAGACAGTGGGTAAAAATAAATAAAATAATTAATCAAATGGTTAGATAGGAATCCATCACAGAGTAGCCTCTTTATGGAGAGAGGCTGTGATTAGGAAAACGAAAACCTTTCTGCTGTGTTTGGTTTGAACTTTGAAGGAAACAGTAGGGAAAAGAAGGGGAAGGTAGGAAAACCTTTACAAATCTAAAATTCCGGGGTAATTGGTCCAAGGTTATTCTTACAAACTATTCTTTCTTATCCATAAAAGAAAAAAAAAAAAAAAAAAAAACTTATCTAGAATTTGTTTATCCCAAACCATCCAGAACATTTTCACTCTTATAACTTTTGCTTGCTAGCCACATGAAAACCTTTTGGGCTGCACTCTACGTGATTGGCCAGTCAGCTCACCGACAGTACTCTGATGTTGGTCCACTCTCGATGAAATCCAATTAGTTTCTCTGAGAGGGGCCAAGCACCTACACTCATTCCATATAGACAAAAACATGATTGCCATAGTTCTAAGAAAAATATTGCTTACCTTGAAAAAAAAACCAAAAAACTTTTGCTTGGTAACAAATCTGCTGCTTGATTTTCTTGTCTAGGAATGTGATACAATAACGTTGGCTTCGTTCTCCCTGCTTATGCTCTCCCTCTTTGATTAAGCTACTAGTATCTCTCATTTTCAATTATGGCTGTATGGAGCAAAATGATTGATCCTGCTGCCAGTAAAATAGTTATTAATTATAAATTCAACCAATCCTTTTTCAAGGAATGTTTATGATGCCTTGTAATTAAGTTGTCAACCAAGAATATATATGAAGTCACCTTCAATATGGCCAACATAGGACATTTTGTTAATAAATTAATGTAAATAAATGTAGGGCCCTATTAGGATCACAAGCTACTTTGAAATTTATGAGAAAGGGCTGTCTGGAACAATCTCAATAACCTAGACAATATAGAGTTATGTTGAAAAGAAATTTCATATGTACAAAATTAACTTGTTGGGTTATATCAATAATTTTATCGAAAAAAACCAGAGAGAGAGAGAGTTGACCCCCAGACTTTGTACTATAAAGGCACTCAATTAACCTCGTATAAGGGGAAGAAGGGAGGGTAAGATACGTAGTATATATGGAGAAAAGAAAGGCTGTACATATATGCCTGGTAAAATAGGTAGCGAGAAATCATAAACGGGTTTTATTTAAAAAACTTGAAAAAAACTACTAAACAACCAAAATTTTCTCTATCAGGTATCAACAATGATGTGTTATTTAACTTGTAGAAGGTTAAAAATATCTTTTGTAGTTCAGAATTAAAAATACCAAAAGGTTAATATGATACAATGAAATGCCATTAGAATTGTCGAACTACTGGATGTTTCATTTCTTCAACTTAAAAGAGCTAAATACTGGCCGAATAATAATAAATGGGTATTTTGAAACATATCAGATTATCAGAAAAGCACAAAAAATGGTTAGAGGCACTGTAGTTTAACTTGTGGAAGAGGGACATTAGAAGGATCAAGCTAGCTAGTAACCTAAAACCTTGAAAAGAAAGACCATACGTACGTAGTAAACGCAGATGGGTTAACTGGTTTTGTTCATTCAAAAATTCAAAAAAAAAAAAAACCTTAAAAAATCATCCAAAATGGCAAACGAAGGGCAATACGTCAAGCAAGATTCCAAGTAGATGAGACCTGTTGATATCGGCGATCAGGCCCCAGTCATTTCCACCCACTTGAAATGCTTGTAGAGGACGCAAGAAATACTCCCAACCTAAACGCCACCGTTACAGGGTAAGTCCTCATTTCCTTTTTAAGGTTTGTTATTTCTTTTGACATCTTTAGAAAGTAGGGTAATGCAGGAAGGATTAAAAGTTTTTGATAAATCTGGAACCAGGGATTGCGATGTATAACTGTTGGGGATACAACACCTTCAACACTCATCCTCTACCTCCTTCCCCTCCAAATCCCCTATATTAATAGCCTCATCGCCCTTCAAATCTTCACCACGGGTCTTTCTTCTTTTCTGTTTTCTCATCTTCACTTTATGTTTCTTATGTTTTCCTTCCTTTTTTCCACTGTTGCAATTCTTCAACTTTTGTCTTGGATCCTTTTAACAGGGTTATAGACTTTTCACCGAAGTGGGTATTTTTTATTTCATGCTCTCGGATGTGGGTTTGTTACTTTATAGGTTCATTCTTTGTTTTCCTTTACTTCATGGAATTTGTTAGTGTTAGGGTTAGGGTTAGGGTTTTCTCTCTTTTCTTTCTTGCTTCGTTTTGCATGGGCCGATGAAAAATGAAGATCTCAAGGCACCAGTCAGTGTTTGCAGATGTAGCACCATCAAGATTCACAACTTTATGGGCTTCATGGGGTGGTGGTCCCTTCCCTTCACTCGATAGGCTCACGGTATGGGAATCTTGATGATGCTGCATCGGCAATAAATGACTATTTTTGAATCTCCAAAGTTGCAGACTCGAGCAATCAGAGATCCAGCCAGAGCTTGCACGTTACGGACACACATAGATGATAAACGACGATGGTGAATCCTCTTGCTTTCTGAAAATCTTGTTGCCGGTTTAGGTTCTTGCAAATGAACCATGTTTTTAGATAAATTTTGCATCAACCGCTTCTATCTTATATGTTGGTTAATATTTCACTTTTGCTCATGTGTTTAATCTGCTGAACTTACTTAAAACCTGTTCAACTTGAAAGATGCTTAGATATCTGCTACTGTACTTTAAATTAGAAAGTTCTTTGTGACGATATGGCGTCATTGCTTAGTGTATTCAGATTTCTATTAGACTGATGGCATGGGTTCTTTTATTTCTCTGAAGCTTCTTGTACTTTGCCAACATGCGTAAGAGCTTAGCTCTCTCTCTCTCTCTCTCTCTCTCTCTCTCTCTCTCATTTCAGGTTCTCTGATGGTTACCAGCTTTTTTTTCTCCTTTGATGGGTTAGTAATATACAAAGAGTCACATTTGCAATCATTTTGTTATGTCCTGTACATGAATATTATAGGTCATTTACCTGGCTTCTTGTTTCTTTATATGTTTTGGCATGACTTAGCCATCATTCTTTTTTGTTATGACTTAGGAATGTTATGTTATGGTGTATTCAGTCCTCTGTTGAAACAAATGAGATATGCTTTCAAAAAAGAAACACTAGCATCTTGCAAATGTCTGGGATGGATGTTATGTACACAAGAGACCAATATTTAATGTGTTTATAAATTATAATCCTTGGATGAATATCTTGCAAATTTTTGTTGCTTATTTGAAGTGGTAAATTGAGATTTCTGTTCGCTAGCTCTTTCGTAATATATAGATTTTTTTACTTTAGACTCAATTTGGATGCTCAGTTTGGAAAGAGTATAAATACAAATATCTACAATGCAAATACAAACAAAATAATACAAATTACTGTTTTGCACTCTACATATTTGTATTTATACATTTTCCAAACTGAGCCTTAAAGGCAATGTGGCTTTGCTAATTTAAATCAAACCTTACGTATTTTCATCAAAAAATCATGACCCTAAATGTTTTTCCAACATGGTACACTATGAAAAAGTCCATATTTAGATTAATTGGAAGAGACATAATGCAACCCTCCTTCCCCACATACCATGTGCAAAAAGCAATTCTCCAACATTGCATGCATGCATCCCTCACTGTTATGTTTCCCCTTTACAAAAAATATGGTCGCAGTTCTTATGCTTATTGCTTGTATAATCTTTGTGATTGAAGCCTTTTGTCTTGCTAAATATGTTAAAACACAATTGATCAGCTTAGTCCTTGAAAAAGATTCTGGTTGATTCTCTCCATTCTAATGTTTGTAATAGCCCTTATACAATGAGAATCTGCTACATAAATAGGTATGACTTTAGGAATATACTATTATGATGTTATCTTTCCTGCAATAATATATTACTGTTTTCTAACATGTCGAAATGTAGGAAGGAAATTAAGAAACATACTCGTTTGGTTGAATGTGTTTGGGTAGGTAGGGGCATATTCACAAACGAACTCGTTCATTGATGTTAGGGATTGATCCTTCTTTGTTCCACGATGATTAATACTTAATGTTTAGTTCCTAACTTCCTATAAGGAGGCATACTCTTTAGATCCTTATGAATGAATAATGCTCGGTTGGTTTCACAAGTATTTGTTATTTTTTTCTTTTGGTTGGTAAAGTAGTCGTAGATTAAACAATAGATCAGTTGACACATTATGAGACTGTGTGTTTGTGTCCCATTTTGTCTTCAAATAGAATCGATTGAAGAGATGGTGTGAGGTTTCAGATTTTTGTTTTTGTTGGTAAAGTAGTCGTAGATTAAAATTTTGTCTATTTTTTTGTTTTTCACACACCCAGATTTTGTAATTAATAAATAGTGTACTTTATTTGCTTTATTTTCACCAAAACGGAGATGACATTCAGACCTAGTAAGTGGCATTGTTTATTGTTTAAGGCTTTATTAAATTAGTCTGCTTCATCATAAGTTCTTAAATATGGTGTCAATGTGCTTGATCACCCAAAAAAATGTTTATGCTTCCCTTGTCGTTTCTAGCTTAACTCACAGATATTGCTTACCAGGGGTTGTAATAAGGAGTCCAACTGGTAAAGCAGTGCTGAACCATATTTGTCTCTTAGTTGGTACATAACATAATAAAAGAGCCATGATAGCATCATAAGTTTTTTCGTATTTTGCCAATAAAGCTTACTTTTTTGTGTGGGTAACTAAAGCTAGTGTCTGAAGCTATCATCGCTACTTTATTCCATCAACCTCAGTAGCTACTACAACTTGTGTGCATGTATTACACAAACATCCAAGTATTAAAAATTTCATCTAGCCTTAATTTGTTCAGTCTGTAAGATTATTTCACTCAATTTAGAATGCTAGTTTACTATATACACAATTTTCTTTTTGTTAAAATGATTATGAGCATATTATTTATGTATATCTATTTTATTCATTTCACCAATCACATTGAAATTTATGATTATTATTATTATTTATGGGTTAAAGGTGTGATTTTTATTTTTCAAATTTGTGAGTTAAGTCGTACAGAATTGATAATCTATTTCAGGATTTATCAAATTATATATATCGTTCACATAGGTGGGGCTTTGGTGTCCAACGGTTGTGGCTATGAGCGAGCATACCTGTGGCTGCAAAGCATGGAATGTAAATTTGAACTGGTGATAATTAGTGTAGTAAGAGCAAATTTTTGCCAAGGAAATTTGCTGGCTGAACTCTGGTATTGATCATCCTACCATTGCTGCATCATTTTTGTAGTTTGCGTGCTTCTTTCGGAGGGGTTTGGTGATGTAGGATTAATGAGGGAGATATAGAATGGCAGTTATACAACCAGATGGAGTGGAAAGACAGAAAAGAAACAACAAGAAAAAATAGATAAACTTGGGATCAGTGCCTGAGAGGTCCTTATTAAATACAGGTCTAAATCCCCCATGCTCTTATCCTATCTCACTTGTGAACGACTGCATTATAAAGTGTGTAGGATGGATTAATTCCTGTAGTTTTTGCTTGGAATATTATATATTTGCTTTGCATCAATTATTGCGGCAAGTCTCAGTTACTGACGTTAAAAAGAAATATCAAAAGTAGGTCCAATTCGTTAATTGGGCTGGCCAAGCCCATAATAAACGTGGATTGCAGAGTGAAGTCAGATCTCCTGTTCCGCCATAACTTAATCTGTCGACGATAATAAATCTTTTAAATGTATTGAGTTTCTTGTCGTTCAATTGATTGATACTAAGGAATAGATAGATTCCGAGATTGCAAAAGGACGTAAAATGCGGTCAGGTTCGTTCGTGCATGTGTCAGGCCAAAGCCCAAAGGCGAAGAAGACCAAGTGTTTGATTCAAAGGAAAACTCTGGATGCACGAGTTAGACAATGACACGATCTCCTTTTCTATGTTAGATGTTACTTACTCGTTTTCAAGTACTACAGAACGGCACCTACAATTGGGATTTGCAACTTGATCCCAGATTATGTGTATTTTGGGCCAGTGTAATGGGTTAAAAAGTGGGCCTGACCTAATATTGACCCTGGCTGTATTACCAAGAATCATTTCTGAACAAATTGGAGGACAAACTGATCAATGGCAGAAAGCATATACCACTCACGACTCGGGCTGTTCATTTCAAGTATGAGTCTTCTAACAGTCTGCAATTTACACTGCAGAAAGCATATACCACTGTACAGAGACTGCATTTATGCGGGAATATGTCGATTCAGATGCAGATGCAGTCAGTTTCCCCTTTTTGTCATGAACTAATGTCCTGTTGCATGGCTCTTTAGTTATGATGATTCTTTGAACAACTTGACTAAACAATTTTTAATCAATGACGAGGAAAATGATAGAGCCTGTGGCTCCTTCCTTAATTAATCAAGTAGACTCAAGGACATCACATTCAAAACTTCATTAAACCTGGTAGTTGAAATGTAATTAATGGAGAGCCTGAGCGTTAACAAATGGGGTCATTGCATCTACTCTCAATTTTACTGGGTTAATAAATCAATCAAAAACCTAACCATGACTAAGAAACTTAATAGTATCGAATTAGATGATGTGAGAAAAGATATCATCTCTGTAATTTTAGATACTATACTTGTACAGATCAGTAGTCATCGGTTCATGTTTATGCAATGTGATGTCATGACCCCATGATGCCCATTCTCTCTTATGTCTTGCTTTGACGAGGTAGACTGCCGAAATAGGAAATCCTGCAACATTTGACCGAGGTTTTTTCTATGTAAGCAACAATGTGAACAGTGTACGAATCTGAACTAGGGGCACAGTTTATAAAGCCCATAGCGACAGAGAACATGGCTCGCATGATAGCATGTGAGAATTGAACGTTAATATGCCCAACAGGATTTCTTAATTTGGCACCATCATCATCACCACTGTCATCTATATTATCAAATGTTATTCTATTATAATAAGATTGATTCGAATATCACCAGCATTATTCATAGCCAATATCTGGTTCTACAGAATAGCTATGGGGGTGGAAGATGCTATAGCTATACAGAAAGGGTTGTCTGTTTTTTTTTTAATGATTCTATACGTACACTGTACCTTGATCAATTGGGAGTACTAATTGATATGCCAAAACAAGTCTTGATTATATAGTTTCTGAGGCAGTCAGTCCAGGCCCATCCCAGAACTCAGTCTGGATATACATAGCTCTTTGGTCGCAAATTGCAATGCGCAGTGAAGCAAATTACTCTACCAAGATACCTTGGTTTGTCCTCATTTTTCTTGGTCTTGAACCGTCAGCTCCACTAGGCCTGACCTAGTCCAGTTCTGACCTCAAGCACTCAAGGGTGGAGCTGGCTAACAATACTTGGCCAAGATAATCTTTCCCACAACCAGAATCAGACCCCCGAACTGAGCATCATTAGTTGAAGGGAATGTGGTCAAAGTCAAACAAATAATCGTTATTTGGAACTTGTAGAACATACATATATGTATATAAATATAAATTAAGTAGGCGACATTGTTGAGCTCATCTTATGTAATAATCTTAACTCTTGTTTTGTTAATCAGTTAGAAAATTTAATTAGCTGAAGTCACTCATATATGGTGGGATGCCTGTGGTAGAATGTGGGTTTTATTTAATCCAATTATGTATTTTTTTTTTTTTATATTTGTTAACAGCAACTAAGCCTCAATAAATATAAAGAGTTTAAAAGAAAACTATGGTCCCATATGTCATGGTTCCATTTCTTAATTTGCTTCTATCGACGTCATGTTTTTTCTATTAAGTTCTGAGTTTGTCATTGTTTATTTCGGTAGGTAAAGGTGGGGACGAATTTATTCTTACCAAAGGGATCCGATTATAACCGACCACTGAAAGTGGCTTTGAGTAGTCAAATCATCTATAAAGCAAGACAGCAAAACTCTGAAATTAATAAACCAGAATCCGAGGGAAGAAAACAGTGAAGATGATGAATAGTAATTAATATATTGAAGCAGCAGAGAGGAAGCCCCACCATGGAACATGGAACAGGGCGTAGTTAAAGGGGAGCCTGTGCATTCAAGCTTGGAGGGATTTGATCAGTAAGTTGTCTCAGATTATAAAATCTGGCAACTGGTTGTTGGGTGAAACCTGTGTATTTTTTGTCTATTAATTAATCGATGCATCTGAAGAAGGTGACATTTCCTAGTAGATGCCCACCCTCTGCATTTAGGGTTGGAATGTTGATACAAGTGTTTGTTAACAATAGTGTATATATATATATATATATATATATATATATATATATACTGTTTTTATAACATATAACCTGCAATATTAATCAATCGGCTATATATGGACTAGTATACTTTAGTATCCATTGATTAATCTAACATTAAACAGGCTACATTGGTTGTTTCTGTAACTCCAAAACAATGGATTTGGAGAGTTAATTTTATGTATTGACAACCAATTGAATGAAAGTCTATAAAAGTTTGATTCCCACCAACCCCCCCCCCTTCTAACTAAGAAGACAAAATCATGATTCCTAAACCCTAGCGAATGGCCCACATGGTGGTCCATGTGCAGCTGGTAGTTCTGAATCCTCCAATTTGTAATTTTGTACCTTCCAGCCGCGCCGCACCCGCACTCACCTACACCTCTTAATTTGCTTCATATATAGTTCATACTCATATAGTATGGAATAAAGTTAGTGATCAGCTAATCCGGCCTCAGGGAATCACCGGCCGGCCCATTCACTCGTGCATGCATCAAGAATTCAAGATGCATCCGAATTTCAAAGAAATTGAAAGGGAGGAAGGAAAGAAAGGAATCATTTAATTATCATATCCCAAAAAGTAATCCAAGGCAAGGTGGCTGAGCTTAGAGGTAATAGCAGTATAATGCAAACTACTGATACTGATACTCAATCTATCTACAGTTCTACACTCTACCTACATTCAAATTCAATGCCTCTCTTTATTTATAGCATTAACAATCCCGCTCAGTCTCAGGTCAGGCTCTAAGCTAAACCGGCTTATCTGATTGAACCCGTGACATCTCCCCCACACCTCTATTGGGCGAAGGCTTATCTTGGTGTGATGCTTTCTACCTTATTTGTAACTGTTTTGATGGTCCAGTGTCCCCTCTCTCTCTCTCTCTAAAATGCCTTTGAAATTTCTTTCCAACGGACCGACAGAAGAAACGATAAAGACTTTTTTCATATATTAATTTTAACAAATAAATAAATACGCGTGGCGTGGATGGTTAGTATCATCTAGTCTCTCTCTCTCTCAACCACAACCACACTGTTTGTCATATCTCAAAGCCATACGCCCGCAACAGTTTGGAGCTGCTCATCAACTACGACTTTTGGTCCTACTGACCGCAGACACAACCCCTTCTATTTTGCTGACTTACACGTGTGTTATGTACGTCAGCATCTCCTTCTATTTTGGGATTTTTTTTTCTTCCAACTAACAAAAACTCACACACGAGGAATGGATGTCCTACCCACCTGTCAACCGTCATTTTCGAATCTGAAACAACGCCGCCCCAGCACATCTTGTGCCTTTGGTTTACCTTAGATTCTAAACAAACGGCTGATAGATCCAAAATTTCCAGCTATCCTGTCTTCCCTCCCACTTCCCAACTGTTTAACGGGTTGCGGTGCAGATCCGGTTCTCGTTGGATTTTGTACCATGGGATTGGCATCCTGTACTTATTAGTCATTATTCACGGGAAATATTCTCAATGCAAGTGAATGTTTATGTGAGACGCCCATTTGTGAGGAGCACATCCCATCTCGTCCATAACATAACATTCATAAATCATATATGTAGTATCATTCGTTCATACACGAGTGAATTCTGCTTGGATCCAATACAGACCCGTATATAGGAGATCCGCTCGCTCCATTTCACGCCCTCCTATCCTATGCATATATGGTACCATATCCATTATTTCTCTGCTACGGACCGCACTAGATGCAGAGAATCTGCGGCTTTCTGCATGAAGTTGATGGCTCCCCATAGCCATTACATTAGGGGCTGACCTTACCTCGTTTGGAATATCCGATACTCTCTCTCTCTCTCTCTCTCCTTTCCAATATACAATACCTTAATGCTTTAAATTATGTATTAACATAAATACATACAAATACAAACAAACAAGATAAAAGGGTGACCTGTGTTATTCTCATGTACTCGAATTTTTGTCATTATACGCGTACCAGACCAGATGATGGTTCAAAAAGATGATCTGGATCCCCCACGTAATTTTTCTACGGCTAGCTCCTTGTATTCACTGTTTATATTTTTATTTTGAGGAAAATGCTATTCCTTTTTTGAACGCAAGTTCAAGTTCAACACTGTAAGACGGCCCGCGGCGTAGCCCCCACAACCCGCATGGATCAGAACTCAGTCAGAAGCAGTCATGACACCCATGAAACTGTGGGCAAATGACCTAAGCCCAAATGAAATTCTCTCCATCTCTTTTACGGAGTTTGTTTTCAGAAGTTGTCACAGAAAGCAAGTTTTGGACATGTTGTTCGTGGAAATTACCCAAGTTCTGTGTCAACATTAATGGACCTGTATGCATGGGTTCTTTAAGTGGGTCCGGTCCATAGTTTAGATTAGAAGCTGAAATCCAAGAAATCCAATGGGAGCACTGTGCCTGTGCGTGGTTCTGATTATTAATGCGTATCAGAAACAGAGGTCAGAATTCTTATTGGACTCTAAGGCACGCTGATGGTGATGGTATGTAGTTTGGGCGGACAAAAAGATCAAAGTGATTAGCATCGGTATCCAACCAACCAAACGACCTGTGTTATGGAAATGATGTGGTTGTCTTGTCCCCAGAACAGCTGACCAGGATTGGCCGATTGGGCCCTTCTCGCACCAAACGGTGTTCCCTGTACATTAGATTGGGATGTATGGGCACCCATAAAGAGTCCAGCATTGGATCAATTCGGAGGAGCATAGCCACTAACCGCCCGTGACTCGTCTATCTCAGCTTCTTCATATATCAGACAGTCTACTTTTCTTGAGTTACCATAATCGACGAGATGTGGTGATTAATCAAAATGAGACGATACCAATTAATATGAGATGGGCGGTAGCTCGCGGTGGGGCAGCTAAAATAGAGAGATGGCAACGCCCCCAGGGAGCTAGATACGTACCTATGTTATGTACCAATCAGCTTAATTAACCATACTCTCAGACTGCCTCAAGCCTATTTGCATTCCGTTGTACCCACCTCCACATGCACCTTCATCCCTTGAGTTTGAATGGGCCTTCGACAGGACAGGGTGTGGATGGACTGACCCAAAATGCTCCCGTTTTCCCCAACTTTTTTTTGCTTAATCTGAATGAATGAAGTCATGAAGATTAATAACCCTCACCAGGTTTGTCCGATACATGTTCTAGAATCTAGAGCCGCGGTGATTGGTTAAGCCAAGATGAGAACTCATCATCTGGGCCTGGGGGCTTGGAATATTGTGGGACTAATGGAAAAGCTCTTCACGGTTTGCTGGTAGCTATTTGCCTGCTGCAGCTGTAGCTGTATCTGTATCTGTATCCTGTAGGTAGGTTCATTGAATCATTCTAATAAGGGCCGGAATGTAACAGATTTGATAGGCACAGCTTTAAAACTTTACCATGCAACGCTCGGCTCCAAAACAGAGGACTAGGGCTGCCTGACTACTGGGTTTGAATCCGTAACGGATCGTATTCGTATAGGGAGACCACACTCACTCACTCACCGTGTCAGTAAAAGATACTATAGTTGAACACGGCTCAAAGTTTATAAGTTGCTCTCACTGTAATTAAGCAAGCTCCTTTTAATATTTTTCCGTCCTTTCTTTAATTTAAATTTACAGCTATTTACGAACTGAGTCTGTGAACTGAGAATCTGTGTATATTGGGAACATTGCTGCTACAATGTTACGAAAACTAATACCACAAATAAAATAAGAAATAGATCTAAAATAAACATAGATAAATAATACAAAGTGGGCCTCTCGAGGCAAACCCAGATGAGACTTGAGAGAAAGGGCGTCCAGGGTTCCAGACCAGGTGAGGTGATAGCCACTGCCACACCCCTCCATCCGTCTGCAAACCCTTATTAGTCCTCACCTTTCCCACTTTATAAATACCCTATACAACCCCACCTCAACTTAGTCTCATCATTCACAAGATCTGTGCTTATTATCTCATCTCAGTCTTCCTTCCCTCTCCTACACTACTGCTGTGCAATATATTAGAGAAGAAAAGAAAGGGCAACGCAAAGGATCATAAAAGAAGAGAAAGCCAAGACAAGAACGCCGGGGGTCTTCGTTGTTGCCTTGTGTTTTCCGTGCTTCGGGATCAGAAGAGTCTCTGTTATCATGGCCACTGCTACTGCTCCTCAGTTCTACTTTGACGAGAAATGGAAGCTACCGAAGAAAGAAATGTCAAGGAGCCGTTCTTCTACCACATCCACTTCTCCTTTCATGAGGAATTCGTCGCAGAGAAGGTGTTCTTTTACCAGGAAGTGCGCGAGCTTGGTGAAGGAACAGAGGGCTAGGTTTTACATCATGCGACGCTGTGTTATCATGCTCATCTGCTGGCGGGAGTACGGCGATTCGTAGATGAAAGAAAGAGAGATAAGAGGTGGAGAGTCAAAAGGGACGATCTGCTCTGTTCTAGTGCTCCTTTCCTCTCCTCTCTTCCCTCTTTCTTTCTGCGAGATGGGTGTTGGGTTCCTCCGAGACCCAGTAAAGTATTTCTTTTTTGCCGTCCGAGGAGAAGGAGGAACAGAAGAAAGATCCATACAGGTCCATACGTGTATAAATTTTAGAGCAAATTCGTTTTCTTTTTTGTAATTTTGGGAAAATATTTTTGGAAATTGATTAAAAAAAAGAAGAAATATGGAGTTTGATTCTTGATGTTACTGACACTCTTAAGTGTTAGCCTATCTGTTATGTACTCAGTATTAGAGGAGATATATTACATCAAAAACCAAACACTGGCAAGTTTTGATTTCAACAAACTCTTTCTTACTTCCCCTTGTGGTATTGTAGACCCTTGAATAGAATACTGAAGCCATGCGTCTATCAAGTATCAGTGGAGCGGAACCCTCTCTCTATCTCAGAAAGATTCCCTTCAACCACCGTGCAGCCGCTACCCATGGATTCGGTGGCGCTGTGGTTGAGAAGGGATTCAATGTTTCTTAATCAGCACAAACATTATCTTATACAGTCTAACAGTCAGTCATGACTGATCGACGACGAAAATATTAAAAAAATTGAGCTGTGGTGTGCAATTTAATCCACGTCGGTGGGAATTGGGAATCGCTGTATGTTCTTCTTCTTGTTTTTTTTTTTTTTTATTATTAATCTATCTTTGCCACCATCTCCTACTGACGATGACGATGGCCCCGCCCTCTTCGGCTCTTCTTGACTCTTACTAATAATTTAATATCGACCCAAAATAAAATTATTGGTCTTTTTTTTCAAAGGCTGCATATCTGTCAATGTCTCCCAATCTCCACAAGATGTACATTTAAATGACCGAAATACCCTGATGATACTACCAACTTTAAATATCGCAAGGGCATTGTCGTCTTTATGATTACACGAGCTATCGCAACGCCTGCTGCCAGCTGTCAAGTCTGAGTGGGGTAAAGAGATTTCAGATGGATGCTTTTGGAATTTTTCGATTTGATTGGTACAACTTACGAGAAGGGAGAAATGGAAGTTAGAGTAGATGAGTAAAAATAGATAGATAGGAGGCAAGTGTGTGTGGTATGGGTACTACGAGAGAGCTGACGAGGCTGCACTGCACGGGTACAACACATACGAAGGTCTCTGGATTCTCTTAAAGCACCAAAAGTTTCCAAATTTTTCTTTTTTTTTCATTTGGAAAGAGCACAGAAATTATGGTAAAATTAAGTGGGGATAATCCCGAGAGGTTGATTAAGCTATTGGCAGAGGCATACTGGCATGGCGTCTGCTTGTCAATTGTTTTGGCATTTGATTTGAATTTGCTGACTGATAATATACATTTTAGGTGTTAGGGTTGGCTAAAAAGTGATATTCCATCGAATTAAAAACATGTGACTTTTATCATATGTGTATTTGAATGGTCAGGATGAAATGAGGAGGGGTGAGGGTGTAGAGAAAAAGAGAATAAAGTTGTTGGGCAATTATGGGGATTCAATATGATTTGATTGATCCCTTGACCTCCAACAACTCTCTACGTGGACAATATGATTTGATTCATGGAATTTATTTATTTATTTATTTTGGGAGAAGGGGGGCTACTCTTCCCTACAGTGTACAGTCTACATGTGTCTCCCATGCGCAATGGTGGTGAAGTTGAACACGGTGACCAGACAGTCTCACGTGAGCCTTGTCCCATGAAATCATACGGGCGGGAGGACCGAGTCCCCCCCCCCCCCTGGTTGATCCCGTACCCGTATATCATTCCGCGTCCCGGAGGTCCATTCCGGTTGGATGGACTATTTTCTTTTGTAATTCGGGTGGTGGTGGAGAGAGATGTCATTGGTCGAATCCTTATCAAATCAATATTTTAACAATTGGATGGATCAATAAGACACATTGATTTGAACTGGTCATGACTGATTATGATGTGATTGATTATGATGTGGCGTAATCCGGTTGTTCTCTGTTAGAGGTGATCTGGCTATCAATAATGATGAAAATTGGGTTACCTGCAAGAGAGGAGTCAGAGATTCTGGGGTGGCTTATTCGGCGGGGACATTCTGATGACTAAGTTAGCACTCAGAGGTATTAGTAGAGAGCTTGTAGATGATATCAGTGAGTTAGAGAGAAAAGATTACGCATACACATACATTAAAAACATACCTTCGCCCCTGGGGGGTGAAGTCTTTATATATTGGAGTCCCCGTGGGTTGGTGGAGCGGTTCCTGGATCCTCACTATGATGGGATCCGTTTGCGTGTTAGGTGGGTAAAACGCCACCAACTGGTAAGGTTGCCCGCTCCCGTCTGAATTGAGGAGTGGGTGAGCTAATATAGTCGTTAGGAGTCATAATCCCATAAAATACGGAGTACGGTGGTGAGCTCCTCGGGGTTGCCATGCAAGGGTCAGTCTGACTCGAGAGCGAGTTGCCTGTGAAGTACCTGGCTACTTAGTGGCGAGCTGCCCAGGGGAGAGCTGTTTGAGCTCGTATCCTTCAGACTCGACCTGCTCTGATGATCTTGCGCCGAGATAGGCTTGTCTCGAGGTGGATTCTTTCCGAGGTGGTCCATCTGCCCGGGTTTGTCCTGTAGCAGACTTGCTATCGTTTACCCTAGTTGTGACCTGATACCGAGATGATCTCAGTTCAGGATAGCTTCAGTTTGGGGTATCTTCAATTCGGGGTATCAGGGTACCCGAGGTCGCTTTGTAGCGAACTGATCATGCTGAGTTGTTGCTTATGTCGAGTCATGTCCACGTGTCTCCCTGTTACGAGGTTGAGCCAAATTCCCCTTCATCAATTTCCCCCCACTCCTCGAGATAGGGGTCTTGACCTGGTTTGAGGAGTTCACGATGTGACAAGTGGATTTGACTCGAAGTCTAGGCCACTCTGTCAGATAGGTCATGTGCGGTTCACGCGCGGACGTCATGCGATCTATCAACTCTGCAGACGCCAAAAAATGCGCTAAAATGTTTTCGACATCGAGGGTCATGCAACCGATTTTCTTAGGAGCTGTTAGATTGCTTTGATCTCGACCGTTGTTTCTTCAGTATAGTGGCTATAAATAGGGGGACTTGAGTCTCATTTTCATCACCACAAGCTTACCAGTCTTCGATTTGAGGTTGCGCTTAGTTTCTTTAGCTCATGTTTTCTAGTTCGCCGCTTTCTCCTAGTTTGGTCATCCTCCCTTGGTGAGTCATCCTTAGCTTCTTCTTTTCAGTTTTGGTTCAGTTCCTTTTTCTTTTTTAGTTCAGCTCGTCAATGTCTTCCTTTAGTTTTGATAGTCTTTTAGATGAGACTGAGGGGGTATCTCGGCCCAGGTTGGTAGCCGAGACGAGGCTACTTTGGGTCCAGGGTTAGTCCATGGCTCTTTCGAGGGGCAGTCACCCCGGGAGGCGCGAGAGGCCTCAGGTAACCTGGCCTCCACTTCTCGTCCAGTTCGGGTGTCGGACCACTTTGCCCCCTCAACAATGACTTTGGACAGGCTTCGGGCTTTGGTACACTAGTACAACCTCCCGGGTGAACTCTCATATAGTCTCCCTGTAGGTAACTTCCCTTGGGAACACGATCATAATGAGATCGTGATTTTTGAAGAGCAACTCGTGGCTGATCTTCAATTGCCTTTGCACCCCTTGATCATAGAGGTCTTGAAGTTTTTTAACATTACCATTGACCAATTACACCCGAACTCCATTCGAAATGTAGTAGGGACTATCTCTCTTTTTTACGAGTATTGTCTACCCCATCTCGTCCTGGAAACAGAGTTATTTTGTGGTCCGTAATCCCGCGGGGTGGCCTTTTCCTATCCATTGGAGGGATGCCATTCAGGATTCCGGTGTTAGGTTGGACCTAAAGACAAGGGAGACGCTCCAATCTTGGGCGGAGCTCAGCTTCGATTATAAGGACTACCTTACCGAAGACAAGCTCGTGTAGGCCTGCTTGAGTGTAGGTCGCCTTTGTTTTTCTTTTTAAGGTTCTGATTAGTTCGTGGCTAACCTTTTGTTCTTGCAGCCGCCATGCCGGAGGTCGATGCCAGGAATCTTTTCAACAGCATGCAGAAGGGAAATAAGAGGAAGGCGAAGAAGCCTTGCCGGGAGGTCAACCCTTCAACCCCTGCATCGTCCGAGGTCCACATCGCAGAGCCAATCTCCACCGAGCTCCCCCAGAAGGAGGTCCTCCCTCACCCTCCCACGGTAGATTTGGAGGAAGAAGAGAGAAGTTCTCGGCAGCAGGAATTAGAGAGCACCCCAGCGCCTGAGCCGGAAGTTGCTCGGCCTCCCGAGCCGACGAGCTCTTATAGACCTGGACACGTGCCTCTAAAGAGGAGTATCCTGGCTAGCCAGGTCGGGATTCACAAGATTGAGGAGGCCGTCTTCTTCGAGGAGGTCGCGGATTGGGCCAAAATGCCTACGGCTCGGCTTGGGGCTCAAGGTGCCAGCTACTGCGTGGTGGTAGGTGCTTTTACCTTATACTTTTGTTTTTTTGTGAATTTTTCAAAATGTTCTTACCTCGATTTTTCCTTGCCAGGTGAACTCCTCCATTCATGCGTTGATGTGTCAGTCGCAAATCCGCTTGAGGTAGTTTCAAGAAGCCAAAGAGGAGACACAGAAACTGTATCGCGAACTCGATAAAGCTCAGGGCGAGGTGCTTAGGGCCAAGAAGGGAGTTCAAGGTCAGAAGGAGCTTATTCTATCTTTAACTGAGGAGAAGGAGAAATAGCAGGAGTAGATCTCCGCATTGACCGAGGAGAAGGAAAAAAAGTAAGAGCATATCTACATGTTGGCTGAGGAGAACTAGGCACAGATCGAGGAGAGAATGAGGCTTTGATGAGAAGTTGAAGATCTCAAGGCGATGGTTCAAGAGTGAACTCCGATCTTCGAGACCGTTGTGGAAGAGGCACGAGGCCAGGCTATGGATCACTTCAAGCAGTCTTCGGAGTTTCACGATCTCCAAGTGGAGTATGGTTCGAGCTCCTATCGCTCAGACTTTAAATTGTGCAAGTACGTAATGAGAAAGAAGTTCCCCGACCTCGATCTCAAAACCATCTCCGCGTCTAGACTTACTCCCAAAGATGCAGAGGCAACAAATGCAGAGCCCTGCTCATCAGAGGAAGAGAGTGATGACGAGGTCCAGGAGGAGTGCCCCCCGAGCTAGGAGAGCGCAGAAGATCGTATGGAGACCGACCCAGCTGACGAATCTTAACCCCGAAGCCACCGAGCACGGGTTAGAACAAAATCTATGTACCTGCATCTTTTGTGAATGAAATACTAATCTTTTGAGTACTCCTTCATGTAAAAGATATTCTAAGTATAGATAACTTCCGATCTAGTCAACAGATGTGTAGATTACCCAAATTTTTGAGCTACCAAGCTGGACAATAAGTAAGGATAATCGTAATAAAAAATTTTCTAAGTATTTGTTACCCCAAACTGTCTGCGAAGGATTAGTAGGGGAAACTCCACGTAACGTACGCTGAGGTGAGTGACACCGTGGGGCAAGCAAAGTAGAAAATTTTCAAATGTTTGTTACCCCGAACTGCCAGTGCATGGGCTACTTATTTAGACGCCGGTTGTCCCTTATGGGTCCGACCTGCTCTTATGTGCCGCAGTGGGCTAGATATCGTAGGGCTTATGCCCGAGCTATGTATGCCAGCGAGGCAACCAGGTTTCATGTGGTGCCGAGGTCCCTACCAGTTCGGTACTTTAGCCCTTAGGCTTTGGGAACGACTTGTAGTCCACTCTCCTGGACTTTGCCCATGCCAAAGAGGCGACTGGATCTTATGCAGTATTGTGGCCCTTAGGCTTCAAGGAGTGACTCGTATTCCACTCCTGAGATTTGCCCATGCCGAAGAGGCGAATGGGTCTTATGCAGGGTTGTGGCCCTTAGGCTATGGGGAGTGACTCATAGTCCACTCCTGAACTTTGCCCATGCCGAAGAGGCGAATGGGTTTTATGCAGGGTTGTGGCCCTTAGGCTTCTGGGAGCGACTCGTAGTCCACTCCTAAACTTTGCCCATGCCGAAGAGGTGAATGGGTCTTATGCAGGGTTGTAGCCCTTAGGCTTCGGGGAGCGACTCATAGTCCACTCCTAAAATTTGCCCATGCCGAAGAGGCGAATGGGTCTTATGCAGGGTTCTGGCCCTTAGGCTTCGGGGAGCAACTCGTAGTCCACTCTTGAACTTTGCCCATGCCGAAGAGGTGACTGGGTCTTATGCTGGGGCCGAGGTCCATTGTTAGCTTGGCCTTTGGTCTTCTGGGGGTGTCTTTGCAATTCGCTCTTCAGTTTGGCAATCACAGGTAGTATCACCTTAGATTGTTGATGTTCCAAGCTCGAGGTACTGTCTTTTCTTCTAGGGTTTCGAGCTCATACGTAGTATCACCTTAGATTGCTGATGTTCCAAACATAGGTAGTATCGCCTTTCCAGTTCGGTCCGAGCTAACCTACACCGGGCTTAGGTACCATAACTTTTCGAAAGACCAAGTCCCTAACACGGAGGTGCCACTTCTTGACCCGGGCATTATAACACCGAGCTACTCTTTGCTGGTAGGCTGCAGTCCGATTATATGCGAGGTCCCGTACTTCTTCCACCAAGTCGAGGTTGGTACGGAGTTCGTCACTGTTCTATTCTTCATCGTATGCTCCTAGGCGTAATGTAGGTACCTTGATCTCGGTTGGGATTACTGCTTCCGTGCCATAGGTGAGGTTGAAGGGGGTTTCACCTGTGGCAGTCTTGACGGTGGTTTGGTATGCCCATAGTACGCTGAACAGGTTGTCTACCCATAGCCCCTTAGCTCAGGCTAAGCAAGCTTTCAGTCCATGGAGTATGGCTCTGTTTGTGACTTTCGTCTGCTCGTTCACCTGAGGGTGTGCTACCGAAGTGAAGTTATGCTATATCCCCATCTTGGCACACCAGTTCTGGAACTTGATGTCTTCGAACTACTTGCCATTGTCAGAAATGAGCACTCGAGGCAGTCCGAAGCGGCATACTATGCTCTTCCAAAATAAGTTTTGTACAGTTCGAGCTGTGATTGTTGCTAGGGGTTCCGCCTCTACCCACTTCGTAAAGTAATCTATTGCTACCATTAAGAATTTCCTCTGTCCTGTCGCTGGCGGGAATGGTCCAAGAATGCCGATTCCCCACTATGCGAAGGGCCATGGGCTGGTGAGGTACTTCAGGTCGGCAACAAGTTGGTGATGAAGGTTGGCGTGCCTCTGGCATTTATCGCATTTCTTGACGAGCTCGAGTGCATTTGCCTTCACCTGGGCCAGTAATATCCTTGTCGCAACACTTTCTGGGCGAGAGCCTTGCTCCCCAGGTGTCCACCACATAGGCCTTAATGAGTGTCGTGGAGAACGAGCTCAGCCTTTGAAGGTCGCAACCAGCGCAAGTAGGGGAACGTGTAGGATCTTCGGTACAGTCGTCCATCTATCATGATGTACTTGGCTGCTTGTCGCTTGACCCTTCTGGCCGCGTTGTGATTTGCAGATTGGGTTTCGTGAAGTAGGTAGCTCGCGAGTGGGTCAATCCAGCTCGGCTCTATTTGTGCAACAGGAGCGACCTCTTCTGCCTCCCAGAGAATGCTGGGCCGAGGTAGGTTCTCTATGTACACGGTTCTCAAGGCGTTGCTGCTCGTGCTGGCTAACTGGGACAGGGCATCGGCCTCAGTGTTCTCGGACCTTGGAATCTGCCTGATGAAGTATGAATGGAAGCTAAGTATAACTTCTTTGACCTTGGCTAAATAAGTAGCCATGGTGGGGTCCCGAGCTTCGTAATCACCGGTGACCTGGTTAACCACGAGCTGAGAATCACTACACATGATGATGTGTTTCACTTGTACCTCTTTCGCCAGTGTGAGCCTGGCTAGTAGTGCTTCATACTCTGCTTCGTTATTGGATGCCGCGAACTCAAACCGAAGTGCATACTCCAGTTTCACCCTGCTTGGCCCATGTAGAATAGCGCCGACTCCACTTCCTTGTTGATTGGATGAGCCGTCTACATGGAGGATCCAGGGCTCCTCATCCCAAGTTGGCCTTGCTCCAACTGGGGTCGGTGCCACATTGGTCAAAGCCTCCTCTTTGTGTTCAAGCTCAATTTTTTCAGGGGTTGCGGTGCTGAAGGTGCATTCTGCTATGAAGTCGGCTAAGCTTGGGCCTTAATCATCGTCCAAGGCTCGTACTAGAGGTCGTACTCGTTGAGTTCGATAGCCCACTTCGTCAGTCTACTAGATACCTCGGGCTTGAGTAAGACTTGCCTCAGAGGCTTGTTCGTGAGGACTACCTCGAGCTGTTGTGACCAGTGCGTATGCCAACTTCTCGATCTCTGGGTACCTGGTTTCGGCGTCCTACAAAACTTTACTCATATAGTAGATAGATTGTTGGACCCGATCTACTTCTTTTATTAGTACCGAGATGACCATCTCATCGCTCGCGGAGAGGTACATCTTTAAAACATCACCCTCCTCGGGTCGGGTCAGAACCGGGATACTAACTAGGTATTTCTTTAACTCGTCGAAGGCGAGCTGGCACTCTTCAGTCCTTTCAAAGTCTTTACTTTTCTTAATTGCCTTGAATAAAGGCAGGCAGTGATCCACTGACTTGGACATGAAGCGGCTTAGGGCTGCCATGTAGCCATTCAGCCTTTGAACCTCTTTCAACTTGTGAAGTGGCTTTATATCTAGGATAGCCTTGATCTTTTCAGGGTTTGCTTCAATGCCATGCCAGTTAACTATGTAACCCAGAAATTTACCCGATGTGACACCAAAGACACACTTGTTAGGGTTCAACTTCATACTATACTTGCGCAGGATTTCAAAAACACATTGCAAGTCACTTATTAAACAATTCAAAACTGGGTTTTGACGACCATGTCGTCTACATAGCATTCAACCTTATTGTCGATCAATGGCTCAAACAGTTTGTTGACAAGTTTTGGGAATGTCGCCCCGACATTTTTTAGCCTGAAGGGCATGTCCTTGTAAAAATACAGTCCTAGCTTGGTTATGAATGCTATTTTTTTCCTTATCGGTGGGGGTCCATCTTGATTTGATTATAGCCCGAGTATGCGTCTAGAAAACATAGCAACTCATGCCCTGAGGTCGCATCCACTAGACGGTTGATCTTAGGGAGTGGAAAACAATCCTTCGTGCAAGCGCGATCCAAGTTGGTGTAATCGACGCACATGTGCCATTTACCATTGGCCTTTTTTACCAGAACGCGGTTATCCACCCAGCTCGGGTAATGGACCTCCCTAATGAAATCGGCTGTGAGGAGTTTCCCGACCTCATTGTCGGCTATCCTCCATCGCTCTGGGGCGAGGTTGCATTTTTTCTGTCTTACTGCCCTGACTAAAGAATCAGTGCTCAATTTGTGAGTTATTATCTGAGCATCTATACCAGGCATCTCTGTCGCGGACCATGCGAATACATTTAAATTTTTAAGTAAAAAACTTACCAGCTAAGAGTGGAGAAGCTCCTCGATCGTTGCTCCGATTTGGATGGTCCTGGCTGGATCTTCCGTTGAGGTCAGGATGTGGATCGTCCCTTCGGTTGGCGTAGCCTGCTCCTCGAAATACTCCATAGGTCGCTCTAGCTCGAGGTTGTCTGCCAGTTTGGCTTTCCCTTTGAGAGCAACAACATAGCACTTGCGGGATTCAAGTTGGTCGCCTCGCACTGTCCCAACTCCGAAGTCCATAGGGAACTTCATAGCCAAGTAGTAGGTGGACACCACTGCGTGAAGTGTGTGGGTGATAGGGCGACCTATAATGGCATTGTACGGGAAGGGAGTCGCGACCACCAAGAAGGTGTGCTCGAACCTCGCAATGCTAGGCCAGGTGTTGATCTTCACAGGTACTGAGATTCACCCTAAGGGCCAGACTTCCTCTCCGCTAAAGCATACCAGTGGAGTGCTCATTGGCTTGAGGTCGCCTTCCTAGAGCTGGAGCTTGTCGAACGCATCTTTGAACAGGATGTCTATAGAACTGCCAGAGTCGACCAGGATACACTTCGCATTGAAGTCGTTGACCCTCATCTTTATCACCAATGCATCGTCATGGGGTAATGGACCTCGCGTGCATCGTCTTCTGTAAAGAATATTAGGTCTTCGGGCCTAGGTCGCTTCGGTGGATTCTGCTCTTCGTGTTCCAGTTCGCGAACTAAGGACTTTCCTGCGGCCGAGGTGCAGCCCACGACTATGGATCCACCAATGATCGTGTTGATCATCTCGCGGATTGGTCTCTCCTCGGGCAGCTGTCTCTGTAGTTGCTCGTTGCACTAGCTGTTGGGCTCGGGATCATCTCTCCTTTGCTCCCCTGTCGATCTACCTGGTTTTTATTACTTTTTTGTACAAAAATTTTCAGGTACCCGTGATAGATGACCGTGATCTGTACTATGGCCGTGATCTCTCCTCGGGCAACTGTTACTGGAGTTTTTTACAATCTTCGGTACTATGACCGTGATCTCTATGAAATTGACAAAATACATTTTTTATTTCTAGTGGTCGGGTCTCCCCTCAACCAGGGCGGCCCCTTCCCAAAAGAGGCGTCCTTGATCACCATGAAGATTTCCCTTCACTTCTCGTTGAGAGGAGTGAAACTTGTTCTTTCAACCGGGGGAGCTCGGGGATGAAAATCTGACCTATTCCCTCCCCTGGTTGGGGGCTTGCTTGTCTTCCTCTTGCCACCATTCTTCGAGCTATGGTCTTCTCTCTTTCTTTTCTCTATCGGGGTTTCAGTCCTTTGGTTCATCTCCTCCTCAGTCCCGATGAACTGATCGACGAGCTTAAGAAATTTTGTGATGTCTTTGGGTTTGTTTGCCACCACATGCCATTTGAATTCCCTATGGGTGATCCTCTTCTTTGCTGCCGTGAGCTTCACGGTAGGGTCTAAGTTCAGGATTAGTAAACAAGTGCATTTAAGCGTTTGATGTAGCTTCGAATCGACTCTCCTTCCCTCTGGACTATACTAAGAAGGCTTTCTTGTGACCTCGGACACTTCTTACTGGTGATGAAGTGCGAGGTGAACAATTGCACGACCTGCGCCTAACTTTTAACTGTCCCAGGCACAAGGGTTTTGTACCAAGTGCGAGCTACCCCTTTGAAGGTCGTGGAGAAAGCAATGCACATGCAAGCCTCATCAGCCCCAGCGAGATGCATCTGGGACTAGAAAGAATCTATGTGATCATTGGGGTCAAAAGACCCATCATACTTATCCAGGGGGGACCCTATCATCGACATCTGGGAGGCCAGGAGCTCAGAGGATAGTGGAGAGGGCACAGAGGAGGGGGGCGGTTTTTGTGATTCCCAAGCTTAACTCCACCCTACCTTTAGGCTGCTCAGGTCAGCTAGGTCCTGCGAGCTGGCTTGGGTCTACTGCTCGAGGTGCCTTAGCTCATCTCCTTCGCTGCTGCTTGACTGGCTCCGCAGCAATGCTGCTGACCTCTGTGCTATCCGACGGTGTCTTGGCTAGGAGCAATTCGGACTGCTGGCTACTGCTAACGGAAAGGGCTTGTTTGGAGTCCTCGGCTAGGACCTCGAACTGGTTTCCTACAAGAGTGCCTTCAGGTTGTGAGGGTCAAGGTGAACTGGTTCTAGTGGGTCGAGTATCTCTCAACCTGCTTACTTGTTGGAAGACGGGAGGAACTTGTCTTTCCCTCCTACCGCGAGACGAGACCTAGGAGATCTCTATCCAGCGAGGACGACTGCTTTTGCTCAGGGTGAACACTGAGGTGGGGTTGGTTGTTGGTTCTGCTGCAGTGGTGGGAATTGCTGCTGGTACATGTGGTGTAGAACCTATTGTTGGTACTGCTGGACCTGCTACATTTGGGCTTGGATAGCCCGCACACAGTATACCAAGTCGCTTAGTTGGTTTTGTTCGTCTCCAAGGGGAACCATAGAGGTTCAACGAAAGTCGCACCCACTACGGGGGTAAGTGGGGCGTTCACAAACACAGTCGGTTGAGGTACAGTAGGTGTTGGGATCCCACCCGCAGGGAGCGGTACGGTGTACTGGCCTATGCAAACAGTCGGGAACTGAGGTTGCCCCCCCTCGAAGACGTTCACTTCCCTATGTTTTCCAGCATTGTTGGAGGAAGCCACGGGTTTTGATTTTGAGCTTGAGGTTTTTGAAATGAAGATGAAGGGCTTTTAGTAACAATAATTTCACAGACGACGCCAAATGATGTGGCGTAATCCGGATGCTCCCTGCTGGAGGCGATCTGGCTATCAGCAATGATGAGAACTGGGTTACCTGCAAGAGAGGAGTCAGAGATCCCAGGGTGGCTTACCCGACGGGGACACTCCGATGGCTAAGTTAGCACTCAAAGGTAGTAGTAGAGAGCTTGCAGATGATATCAGTGAGTTAGAGAGAAAAGATTACGCATACACATACATTAAAAACATACCTTCGCCCCTGGGGGGTGAAGTCTTTATATACTGGAGTCACCATGGGTTGGTGGAGCGGTTCCTAGATCCTTGCTGTGATGGGATCCGTTTGCGTGTTAGGTGGGCAAAACGCCACCAACCAGTAAGGTTGCTCGCTCCCGTCTGAACCGGGGAGTGGGTGAGCTAATATAGTCATTACGAGTCATAATCCCATAAAATGCAGAGTATGGTGGTGAGCTCCTCGGGGTTGTCTTGTAGGGGTCAGTCTAACTCAGTAGCGAGTTGCCTGTGAAGTGCCGGGCTACTTGGTGGCGAGCTGCCCAGGGGAGAGCTATCTGAGCTCGTGTCCTTCAGACTCGACCTGGTCTGATGATCTTGCGCCGAGATAGGCTTGTCTCGAGGTGGATTCTTTCCGAGGTGGTCCATCTGCCTAGGTTTGTCTTGTAGCGGACTTGCTATCGTTTACCCTGGTCATGACCTGATACCAAGGTGATCTCAATTTGGGATAGCTTTAGTTTGGGGTATCTTCAGTTCGGGGCATCCTTAGTTCGAGGTATCAGGGTACTCGAGGTCACTTTGTAGCGAACTGATCATGCTGAGTTGTCGCTTATGCCGAGTCACGTCCATGTGTTTCCCTATTACGAGGTTAGGCCAAATTCCCCTTCATCAGATTAGATTGAAACTACTGATCCATCCATAATGGATTAATATTGGATCGGGCCAGATTGAACCGTTTGTACTCCATTAATAGAAAACAAGAATATAGGTATCAATGGATTAGATTTGAATTGGACCAATCTAAATTAAGATCAATTTGAACAGATTGGACAGACCAAACATTGACCAAATGCTAGATGTGCCGAGAGAAAGAGAACAGATGTGCCTCATGGTCAGACCTTAAACAAGCTCCTCCTCCTACTACTTAAAATGGAAAATGCTAGAGGTAGATACAACACATAACACAACACGTGAACTATTGCATTCCTGCTGGTGTATGTGTTTTGAGCTGAAAGCTAAGTGGAGGCATGGAGTGAAATTGGGGATGTTCTCGCGTTTGAATCCCTGAATAAAAGGCGAGTTTTGGCATTTGGATGCATATCTCACAGGTACCAATTTTTCAACCCAACCCGCTAACCCGCCCAACCCAACCATTAATTGGTTGGTTGGGTTGTATCCATTTAGTCCTGAGTCTGGTGGGTTGGGTAATCCAACAAGGGAGAGGCTTAATGGTATAGGTGGGTTGGGTCATGATTATCCAATGGATGACCCAGTAGCCTCTTCATATTTCCATAGGCAATCTCTCTATCGGTCTATCCTCATTTGTCTTTTTCAATAGATAAATACCAACGTTTTAAAAAACGATATGGAAATGGAACCATTTTGACCACCGATTTTTGGGTCAAGGTCCAATTATTCGGTTTGAACGGATGGTCCATTCTGACAAAAAATAAAAAAAAAATAAAAAAATAAAAAATAAAAAACTGTCAAAAACCATTAAACAGGTTGACAGGTCGATGGTTTGACTGTCTGAATCAACGAATTGTTGACTTTTTCAATGGTTTTTGGCCAAAAACTGGGTTTGGGGTAAAACGGAACCACTTGCTTGAACGGTTCCCGAGTCAACGGTCCGACGGTCAAGGTCAACGGTAGTTCAAAAACCTTGGCTGAAAAGAAATCGTCAATGTTTTCGAACTGTCGTTGACCCGAATTGTCGGACCATTAGGCCCGGGAACCATCCATGCAAGCAGTTCCGTTTTACCCCAAACCCGATTTTTGGCCAAAAACCATTGAAAAAGTCAACAACCTGTTGACCTAGGTGGTCAAATCGTTGACTCGTTCAATGGGCCAACCGTTATTTTTATTTTCAATTATTTTATTTATTTTTGTAATTTGTTTGTTAAAATAGGCCGACCATTTGAACTAAACAGTCGGACTGTCAACCTAGAAATCGGTGGCTAGAACGGTTATACTTCTGGGTCATTTTTTAAAATATTGTTTTCTCCTATCACTAAATGGTGATCAAATCAATTAAGGAAAGAACATCAATGGCTCTCTTGAAGCGGTAGCAAAGCCCTATCTTTTTCCTGATTCATCTGTTTCATCATTCACCTTAGTAGATGCTCAACAAATTGAAAAAAATCAGAGGGCGCAGAGATGAACTCAAGGGCTTGGGCTGGGTGCTGTAATTGTTTGCATTGGGAATGGTGAGGTACATGAGCTCCCACTTCATCGTCATTGCCAATTGCGATGAAATACTCAATGTGAGCCCCTTCACCTATATAAATCTAGTTTATGCATATTCATGTTTTTATTTTTTGTGTGTTTTTTGGTTATTTTTCTATAATTTCTCCTTTCTTTATTTTTTTATGTTTTTTTATAATTTTTGTAATATTATTTTACAATTCTGTTATTTTATGTAATTTCTGCTTTCTTTTTTTTTTGTAATTTCTAACAGTTTTCTATAGTTTTTGTGTTGTAATTTTCACAGCAGTACTGTTTTTCTCATGTATAAAAAGGACAAAATGAAAATTGCATTTTCTGTTTTTTCAAAATTTTATGTAATTTTTATTATATTTATGTATTTTGATGTTTTTGTTTAATTTCTATTTTATTTCTTATAATTTTTATTATTTTTGTGTAATTTTCATTATTTTATCTAAATGAGTTGGATTAGGTTCATGTGAATTTGGATTGAACTCAACCCATTCAATTTTATCTAACTGAGTTATTAATAAGTTGACCCATTAAATAAATTATATTGAAACTCAACTCAAATCAAACCCAATCCAACCCCTCAATTGCCACCTCTAGCCACAGGTTAAAATTAGACAGGGCCCTCTGCCTAGCTACTCCTAGGCTAGGGCCAGGCCCAGGCCACGTTAATTGTTATGGTAAGGAGGAGGAGGAACCGAGGATATCAGATCCATTTTCCTTCCTTTTATTTATTTATTTACCAACTGCAACTGCAATTAGTCCGGCAACCAACGCCTGTATTCTAATTAAACGTATCAAATTGCCAAGATTGGGGTAATAATGCCGCAGATCTCTTGTTTAATTATCAAAGCATTATCATTATGCTTTTTAAGCCGTATAGGTCTTGGTAACAACAACCAGATGCCCGATATGATTGACATCATTTGAACCCGGGTTGATGGGAAAAGGACGGGACTTGGGAGGGCAAGCTTCAAAACACCGACAACAAAGGTTTTCCACCTTTCATGCCATAGGCCATGGCTCCCATCCCCATCTCATGTCAAACAAGAAAAAGGGCCGACCTGGAGGTTGAGCCATTCTTGTCTGCATTAGTGCAGTCCTTCACTGCCTCTCAAAACAGTGGTCTTCTGTAGATTATCCATACGGATACGAGTACATGATACATCAGCAGCAGGCAGCCTGATAGATAAGAGTCACACGGGGCGATTTACACCGATTTTATAAGCACATCCCACCATTCATTCAGAACATTTCCCATAATTATACGTTATTATTTATGGGAAATATTCCGAATGCATGATAAGATATGTCTATAAAATCGGTGTGAGGTGCAGATCCCAATTCGATAGATAGATAAGGAGACAAACCCCAATTGGAAGCTGAATAGACATGGGCCCTACGCCATCCTTTCAAGCTTCGAATTTAAATGGGCTCAACCCAAGATAAAGATGGAGATACAGTGGAGACATCAGACATGCCTATCCAACTAACCCCACCTCTGACTCTGACTGCTATTCGATCCCTCAGCCACCCCCCAGAATAGTCCAAGGCTCCAAGCTAAATAATGACGATCTGAACCTCATCTTCCCAATCCCAATAAATGAATAAAATAAACAATTAGCAATAAAATTATAGATTATTATCGTATTGGGGTAGTGGCCCCTGCCCCTAACTAGTCCCCTAACCTCCCCTATTGGATGAAGATGATAATGACCTTCATGAGGGGGAGAGAGAGGGGCTCAAGACTCATCACTGGTTTGGTGTTGGGTCAAAGGTTGGATGATCTCGGCCCCCACCTCCGACAAGCTGCTCCCCAGAGGCTATGGCGCTATCTTCTTTTTGCTCTATTTTAAAGCTCAAACAATACCACGTGTCGCCCAATGATTTGGCATCATGTTCATCGCAACGCTTTTAGTTTGGGTAGTTTTCTCACATGGAAAGGGTTGGGTGTCATGGGGCCTTCTGCCCACGTACCTGGTCCTCCTTGTCACGTGGGCTTGTGGGCCTCCTCCGTCTTGGTCTGGTAAATGTGATGTAAATGTAAACGTTGTTGGTTTCAATTCATTTCCTCTCCGAATTTCATTGGAATGTCAGCTGTTAGGAGAAAGCACCCCGTATTTCAAGATATAGTGGGAGGGATGAAAAAGACTAGAGAATAATAGAGTGTTCCCTTGCAAAGCAATCCAACCCAAGCAATAATGGAGATTAGAGAGGACACATTTAGGAGGTTCCCTTCAATTAAACTATGCTTTCCCCTCTCTCTCTCTCTCTCTCTTTATATACATATGCAATTCAATTCTGCAAATTGTAAATACATGGTCGTCGATCGTCCATAATTAAAAGGGCCGGGGGGCAATAACTTATCCATCATCATTATGCAAAACTAAAGCAAAACACAAGGAAGAAACTTTTTTGTCTCTTGTCGTTAAGTAGTATAGATCCTCTACCAGTTCCACTCCAAAGGCAAATGTAAAGCTTCATTTGTCATTTTCCATGTCGTTGAATTTACAGAGAAAAACCGATAATGGGTTCTATGATTAGAGTTGTCTCACTCTCTTATTAAAGAAGAAAGCACTAATTAATGAAATGGCTCAGAATTCGAGCTTAAAAATGGCAGTTGAGTGTTGTTTGTTGTACTGATGCTGAACTGTCTTTGGAAGAGTTTCAGTTCGTGCATATCACATTTCACAAATCACAATAGTATGTTTGACCAGCTTAACAAATCACCCCACACACATGAATGGGTAAAATTGAAAAATAATGTAAAGCGACGCTCTCGAATCTCGCATCGAAAATTCTTTCCATTGAATCATCTTCCTGTAAAGTTCGTTCCTCCCAAGCCGTAACGAGGTGATTGTTCATCTGAATCAACAAAGTAAAAAATAAAAAATAAAAAAACAGAGTAACTGACCACAACAGTGCAGGTGTATTTGAATATGATGTAGCACATAAAAATGGAACCTTTTCAGTTTACTTTTGATTGCATTCTTGCAGTGAGCCCACGCTGTCGGTTGCTTTTAATAAGTAATTGCATGGAACTTGGGAAGAGCTCAGTTGCTTGGTCCATAATAATGCTTCTATTGACCGTATTAGCAGTTGGAAGTTAATGAATCACACCCTCCCCCTCTCCTCTCGCCATTGTATATGGTGAGATGGAATTCAGAATTCGGTGTAACTTTTCCAATCCCACATTGAGAATTGAGAATCCTTTCAACAGAATCAACTTCCTGTGCATGCGGTTCCTCTTAAATCTAAATTCTTAACTAGGTGATTCATGATTGTTCAACTGAAATCCGGAAAATGGAAACTTCTCTGGTCTTTTCACCAATATTGCTGGCCGTATTGTTAATGTATATTTGATCATGAATCTACAAATACCTTATTTGGATGTCTCGTAAAATGGAGTCATTTCACTTTACATTTTACTTAGCTTTTAATCCACACTGTTGTCATATGGAAACGGATTCGTTTCCAGTTCCACATCTTATAACTAAAAACAGATGGAAACGAGCTCCTTCTTTTTTCCTTTTTTGGTAAATAAGTTAATTTCTTTGAAAAACGACTTCTTTTGTTTTGGCATTCCATTTTTCCATACGGAAAAATCACAAAAAACAAAAATCATCTTGATATTATGTGGCATTCCAAGTTTGTTTATTTCCTTATTATTACAAAATTTCATCAAAACAATACATATAGGACATCCCAAACGAGTTCACAACCCCAAGAAGACACTGACACGTCAGCTATGAAAGGAAAAAAATGGATAATTCGAATATTTTGAATTTGAGAGAAGCACAGGCATGCCCATGTAGTCCATGTAGATAAAATGACGTATTCATGTTTGGACCAGGCCTAGTCCTGATTCCTGACTAGTAGTGACTGAGACCATTATCGGCTCTGTGTATGTGGTCCGGATCTCTTACTCTTTTTTATGCTCCATTTGTTGCATAACATGTGTAACTGGACATTTGCCACAGACTGAATTAATGGGAGTGTGTCCAGATTTCTTGGAGGAATGTATCTATTCTGATAGTTCACTGAAAAAAAAAAAAAGAATTAATGGGAGTGTAGGAGATCCGGAGAGACATTCCGTGCATCCATGGCAATATAAGCAATAACGACTGGATTGATAGCATTGGATTTCAGCTTATTAATTAGCACTTAGCTTGGGGTTTAAAATAAGAAATGTTTGATCCTCTACAATGCTCATGCTCATTCATATGTTATAACTAATTTGAGTTCACTTGTCTATTGGTTGCAGTTCATCCGAAAAGGAAAATATCTCTAGTTCATTATTGTTCAGACTAGTAAACCCTTGGACATCCATCTTTGCTCTGAAGCTGGAGGTGAAAAGTCTTCATCTCAACCTTCAAACCCTTCATTTCTTATCATACATTCCATGCTCAGATCCTGTTCAGTAATTCCCAAAAGCTACCAGGGAGCCCCATGCATATAGCTTGGAGGATCAGTACAACGCAAAAAAGCAAGCCAGCATCAATAACCATAAGAGACGCAGCCAAAGCAATGGCCGGATATGATGATCAGCACATACATCAACCCGGCAGCCCAGCAAATAAATGCGTAATTTTACATGGGCTGGGATTGAATTTTTCGTCTTTGGGCTCAACCCGGCAGCCCAGCAAAACTATAGGATATATATATATATATATATATATATATATATATATATATATATATATATATATATATACAAAAATGCACATGAGAGGTGATTTTTAGCTTCAGTTTGGAAGAGTAAAAATACAAATATGCACAATATAAATACATACAAAAATACAAGGTTCAACACTCTACAAATTTATATTTGTACTTTTCCAAACTGAGCCTAATAAAACTAAGAAATTAAGAAGAGCAAAGATATGGAAGGATCAAAGCATTTTGCTGAAGTGCTTGAGTGATGTGAGAGGGGAAATCAACAGTATTACCCCTTGTGTTTTTCCAATGTGAGACTTAAAGCTATACTAACAAGACATCAATGCCCAACTAATTGACACCTGAAGCTCTAATAACAAGATCCCATCTGAAACTTTTGGATGAAGCAACATGGATGAGAAATTGAAAATATGAATTTAGGAACTCAATAGAAAATGGACTTTGCTGCAACTTTAGGTGTCATTGTTTTTCTTTGCAATTCCTTTTTCTTTGTTTTCTTTGCTTAGACTTTCGCTTTCAAAGGGAGAAAACAAAATTTCCTCCTTTCTATTAGTTCTCTCTCTCTCTCTATTTTTTATTGGAAAACGATGATAAATGACCTTCTATCAGTGGGATGGATTCTGAATCTGAATTGAAAATCTATATGAAGTTCAAGTGGATTTCGCTCCTGGCTGAGGAAGAATGAGACCGTTGTTAATGGCATCCGTTCTCGGGTTAGGGCTATAAAACAATTCAACTCAGTTGTTAATGGCATCCGTCTTGGGCTAGGGCTAGGGCTTCCACCCCTTGTTTTCTCACATTTTTTTTTTTAATTTTGAAAAAAAAAAAGTTAAAGGGAGGAGTTAATAGGGCCAAGCTTTCCATTAAAAATCTTCTCACATGTCAACATGCATTCCATTGTAATTGAAAATAATAACTGATGTTGCTTCTTGTGGGGTCTTAGAAGTAAAGATATTGAAAACCCATGTATTCCCTTTTTTTTTCTATTTTTTTTCTCCTTCGAAAACCTTTACTTGAATGCAAATCAAACTAATTTTCTAGGATTTTCTTTTGAATCAAATTCTTTTATAGGCAAGCATACAACAGGAAAAAATCACAATGGAGTTCAAATCATCCCCCACAAGATTGCGCCCAATAATGTCCCAACACATCCTCGCTGTGTATTGAAAATATCTCCGGATGTACTGTAGAACGTTGTGGGGGGCTGATTTTGTCGCATCACAACGGAGTGGTTATTTTGGGATACACCACCCCAAAACCCGATAATTTGGATTTATGGAAGTAGACCCCTCTTATGTTCTCAGCAACCAATAAAGGCATCATTACCTTTCTCTTCTTTGTATGTCGTTGCAAGCTAGAGTCAACATGAAAACCCAGTGATAAATAATTGATGATGCATAATTCGGCCACTCCTAGCTGGAGGTGATGAGGCTTCTAACTGGCGACAGGCGAGAGATACTTGCAAGAAGGATGAAGGGACCCAGGGTTGAACACCCGGCAGGGACTCTCCGATGCTTAAGTTAGAACTTGATAGCGAGTTGAGAAAGAGAATGAATACGCAAGAAGATGAGAGCTAGAGAGTGGTGAATATGCGATACATTTGCCTCTGAGGGGTCAGAGTGCTTATATACTGGCGTCTAACAGGTTCGGTGGGTTTGATCCCGAATCCCTGCTATGGCGATCCGCTATCAGGTCGTACCTCGGAGTGGCTGGTCGTTACTGTCAGGGCAGAGAGCAGGCAGGCTATAGTGATCGTTGCATGGTACGGTCTCGCCAGCCAGGAGACAACCTGTAAACACAACGCCACTAGGTGGGAGACAGGGGCGCAACCTTCTAAATTGGCAGGTGCTGCGTCGTTTAGACGAGGCACGCAAGAGCAGTCTGGCAGGTACAACTTTGTTAGATGAGAAACTTCCCGTAGAACGCTGAGCCGCCCCGTAGCGAGCTGCCCTGTGACGAGCTACTGGTGGTGTGCCAAGGCGATTCTGCTTGAGGCGAGTTTTCTTCAAGGTGGCCCACTTGCTTGGGCCTGGAGCGAACTTGCTGTTCTAGTTTGCGAACTGGGATGAACTTAACTCAAAGTGTAGCTCAGGACATCGGCATACTCGAGTTCGCTCTACTGCAAGCTGATACCTACTGAGCTATCACCTTCGTCATGTCTACGTACTGGTCCACCTATGCCGAGTTGTTGTGTATGTTGAGTCACGTACACATGTCACCTAGTTAGGAGGTCGGGCCAAATCACCCTTCATCAATTACCTCCCACTCCCCGAGCTAGGGGTTTTGACCTGCGCGGGGAGTTCATGATGTGATGAGTGGATTTGGCTCAGAGTTTAGGCTGCCCCGTTAGACTGCGTGCAGCTTACGCGCGGATGTCACACGAACTATAAGTCCCGCGGATGCCAAAAAATGCACTAAACTGTTTTTGGTCTCGAAGGTCATGCAACCAGTTTTCTTGTGAACTGTCAGTTTGTCTTGATATGGGTTGTTGCTTTTTCGATACATTGGCTATAAATATGAGGTTTCGAGGCTCATTTTTCACACCAAAAGCTCTTGCCTTCGACTTGAGGTCGCGCTTTAATTCTGTTAGCTTGGGTCTTCCTAGTTCGCGTCGCTTCTTCAGTTCGGTCATCATTCTTTGGTGAGTCTTTCTTTGCTTTCCATTTCAATTTGGTTGTAGTTATGTCTTCTAGTTTTGATAGCCTTTTAGATGAGGTCGAGGTGGGTACCTCTGCCTGGGTCAGTAGTTGAGACGAGGCTACTTCGAGCTCAAGGGTGGCCCATGGTCTTTTTGAGGGTCAGTCTCCCCCAGAGGCTCAGGAGGCCTCTGGTAACTTGGCATCTACTTCTCACCGAGGTCGTGAGTCGGACAACTTTGGCCCCTCCTCTATGACTTTGGATAGGCTCTGGGCTCTGGTACTTCGGTACAAACTCCAGAGGGAGCTATCCTACCATCTCCCCTTGGGTAACTTCCCTTGGGAGCATGATCATAATGAGATCGTGATCTTCAAAGAACAACTCATGGTTGGTCTTCGTCTCCCTCTGCATCTATTAATTCTTGAGGTCCTTAAGCTCTTCGGTGTTACCGTAGACCAACTACATCCAAACTCTGTTCAAAACGTGGTAGGGACTATCTCCCTTTTCCACGAGTACTGTCTCCCCCTTTCCCTTGAAATTTTTTCCCCGATTTTGTCTATAAAGAACGCTTCCCGTGGTGCCCCTGCACACAGGCGATCTTACTACTTGTCCCCCCGCCCATGCTACAAGCTTCTTCACAAGCTACCCAATAAGATCCTGGCCTGGAAACATGATTACTTTGTTGTTCGTAATCCTAAGGGGTGGCCCTTTCCAACTCACTGGAGGGCTTCTATTCAGGACCCTGGTGTTAGGCTTGACCTGAAGATGAGAGAGGCGCTTAAGTCATGGGCAGAGGTCGGCCTTATCTGCACGGAGTACCTTATTGAAGATAAGCTTGTGTAGGCCGGTTTGAGTCATGGTAGGTCGCTTTGGGTTTTCTCCCTTGAGGTTTTGATAGCTCATGCTAATCTTATTTTTGCCCTTTGCAGCTATAATGCCAGAGGTCGATGCACGAAGCCTCCTGATGAACTCTAGAAAGGGGAAGAAGAGGACGGCGAAGAGGTCGCGCTTGGATGAAGCTTCAACATCCAGGGCATTCGAGGCCTAGGTCACAGGTCCAAGTCTCACCGAGCTCCCCACTAAGGAGGCCCAACCTGTGGGGTCAATCCATGCCGAACTCCCCACCAAGGAGGCCCAACCTGCGGTCCCCGAGGTGGAAATTATAGAGGGTGGTGACGAGGAGGTTTGTTCTTAGGGATCGGAGGTCGAAC